>NC_045577.1:5321855-6623711 GCF_009819795.1 Aythya fuligula
TCCGTGTGTAGCTGCTTCTGCTGCCCCAGTCCGAACAGCTCCAAAAACCTAACCTCTCACATCCCACTCCTTGAAAGGCGAGTGGAAGAGCAGCAGCTGCACGGCCCGCAGCAGCACCACCCAAAGTCCTATCCTGGCCTTTGGCTGAAGGTTTCTTAGTGTTTGAAAGAGACTTCACTGTTCTCCCTGGGGCACACAGCCAGGTCTGTGCACGAAGGAACAGCTCCAGGAAACTGCTCAAACACAGGGACTGAAAGCAGAGCCCCCCTCAGAGCTATCTTCTCAGCTTCAGCCTCATCGACCTGCTTGCAGGTCCCCTCCCCAAATCCCCCGTGTGCACAGGAAAAGCTTCGCAAGGAAGCCCAACCCTACAGCCCAGGCACATCCTGCTGGGTATTGGCTGTGGTGCAGGGGGCTGCCTCCCAGTGCTATTAGCATAAAAGAAAGGCAGTGACAATCGCTGGGCAGGACATGCTCCCTCTAACAGGCCTTTCACAGCTGTTAGGAAACTCACTTTTCTACAGCCTTCCCTGGAGGGACAACCTAAAATAAACTCACCGCTGAACTTCAGGGTAACCGGGGCACTGGAGAACAGTTTGGCAGGACAGCTGCATGGAACCCACGTCCTGCCCTCAGAGGGCTGTGCACCTCTTTACACATCCTGTGGGATCAAGCCCCAGGAGAAAGTAACGGAGTACAGACGGGAAACCCCAGCCGGGCTCCCAGGTCAGCACAGAAAAATGTCCTGTTGGTGGGCAGGCCAGCTTTTACATTCACAGCCATTCCAACATGATTAGAACACCCTACGGCTACGTGACATAACAAAAATGCTTTCCCACATCAGGCAATAAAATGTCATTAAAAATATCTTAATATTATAATTATAAAAGGTCTTTGAATAAACCACTGTTTCTGTATTTACACACACAATTTCTTTGGTGCAGAAAAAGGCAGGAAAGAGCACAAGAAGGGAGTTAAGTGCTAAAAGCAATGATTAAGTGCTATATGATACGAGGTTTCAGTGGAGGGATCATAGCTCTGTACACTAGCCAAGCTTCCTCACCTCACAACCACTCTTACAAGAAAGAACGTGAAGGCAGATCCATTTAGTGTACCGGGAAAGAAAACCATTTGTGTTTAGATGTTAGCTCCGTTACAAAGGGTTGCTTTACACGGCACCTTGTGCCAGGCAGGTAAGAGACCACGCCAGCATGGTCAGAACCCCCTAGCCCAAGAAGGAAAACTGACACACACTGGTGACAGTGAAGGAGAAGCTCCTCTGGCACACATGAGGCACTGCCACCCCACACTGGGTCACCCTGGTGCAGCCCACGCTGTGCTGTGTGCAGTCTGTGTAGTGGATACATCCCTGACCCATTAGGGGCAGGAGTAGTGCTTAGGGTTGTGACCATCGCTCTTCCTTTCCGAGATGTTTCTAGGACCCCTCGCCACCTCTCCCAAAAACTGAGTAAAGTTTGAAAACCAACTCTAAACTTTACCTCGAGTTTTCTTAAAGCGTTGTAGCAGTTTCTAAACTATGTTGTATCATTTTACTGTTAAAATATTTATATTACCCATAAACAATGGCCTAACTTCCAAAGGTACTGAGCAATTATGGTTTTAGTTAACTTATCTGGGGTTATAGACACTCAGAATTTTTAGAAAGAGGGGAGAGACAAAAATGGAAAACCTGGTCATGAAAATTTTGTGTAAGATTTAGAAAAGTTTTTGTTTAGAATTCACACCACTATTGCACTGATTTCACTTAGTTTGGGCAGTGCAGCCAACATAATCAGGTCCTCATTTGTTTTCTCCTGCTTTCATTTACAAGTGCTGGAGTGCATGACAAAAAAAATTAAAAAAATAAAGTGCCTAAATTCTCTAAAATCTGTTTTCTAAGTAAAAGTGTTTTTAAAATCTTAAAAATTCCAGAAACAAACGAGTTATAAATCTTTCCTAAAAAAATCCTATCACAATACTTCATAATTCAATGAAACTGAGCATGTCTTTTTTGCTCATTTCCTCAACAGGACTCCAGGCAACTGGAGCAGCGGACTACAAGAGAAAAGGCACACTGTGTTACCAGGTCACTTGTGAAAGAACTCACCACAAGGATGGGGGATGTACTAATCTCATCTAACATTAGGACCCAGCTCAGCAAGCTAGGCTCTCTAGGGAGATAAAAGTTCCTACAGAGAGAGATAGAAGTTCCTACAGAGGGATATTGAGACAGAAGCCTATGTCCCTCAAGAAAATTCATCTCCATTTACAATGATTGCAAAGGATCCTATGCAAATTATCTGCCAAATCTAGCCAACTGAAGTAGGCACCTAGATGCTGTGAATATCTCCTTCATCAAGACATTTATACCCTGTAGGATATCTGCAAGGAAGTGGCAGTTGTTTTGAGCTGCTGAGAATCTGACTGAATTATAAATAGGAATAAAATTTTGTTGGGAACATTCTCAAGACTTATATGCTAAGGACTATTTGTTTGTCTGGACAAACTCCCCCAGAAGGGGTGGAGTCACTAAGGAGAAGTCCACTGCCCTATTTGTACCTGGAAGAGTAATATTCTTCTTCTAGCTCGTACAGGTCAATGGAGATCTCATCCCGTAGTGCAATCAACTTCTTGTCACATTCCTCCTGCAAGCTCCTCAGCTGCTGGTTGCGCTGGTTGATAGCTTCATTCACAGAGGGGAAATCATTGAGGATCAAGAACTGCTTCAGGTCAGACACAAGTTTCATCAGGGACTCACCAGCTCGGACCTCATAGCAGGGAGAGAAACCGTGTAGCATTAGTGTATTAAAGCAGTGCTTCATTCCAATTTTAAAACAAGGTCTCCCGAGTTACTCTGGCAGCTCAAGCCCCGATTAAGATGAAGCTTCCACATCAAGTGAGGATTCTGACAGAAGCCTGTTGCTGACAACCCAGGCTACCAAGCTTTATCCCTAGGGAAAGACTTTACCCCATAGACACCCCAAATATCAAGTTACTCTTTCAGCAGCAGTCCTCGTGAGTGCTATGAAGGCTTCTCTGAATGCAATAATGAACCAAACCACTCCTGAAGGATGCGCTGCCCAATTATTTGAGTATGAGAGCGCTACTTACAATGTTTGCAGCTCTGACGTGCATCTCGTAGTTATCTTGCTCACCCTGCGTTGCTCGAGAGACTTGAGTTTCGTCCTCAATCTAAGCAAAAAAAAAAAAAAAGCACACAATTCCACCTTCACACACCAAAACCCTGACACAACTCCCCCACACTGGAAGGAATTTGTTTCAGCCCAGTTCAGCCTCCACCCGCAACCCCTGGGGGGCTGCCTCTGGGTCGCCCACTGCCCACCTCTGCCAGCCCACCCCGTCCCCTCAGGGGCTCCCCTCACTCTGCAGCCCCTCAGGGCTGCTCCAGGGGCAGGAGGGGGAACTGAGAGACACCCACCTGAGAGGGGACCCTGCTCCCTCAGGGGGAAAGGGGCTCTTAGGGGGGAAAAGGGGCACTTAAAGGGGGAAAGGGGACCCTCGGGGGGGGAAAAGGGGCCTCCCCGGGCTCTCCTCTCCCACCTTAGCAGTCTTGATGATCTCGGTGAAGTTGTCCATGATGGATTTGACATCGTCCTTGAGGCGCTTGTTGTAGGACTGCAGCAGGGTCTCCTTGCTCTGCGGCAGCACCCGCTGCTGCGCCATGACAGAAAACCGCCCCCCCCCCACACCTCCTCCCGCCCTCACCCCCCCCCCCGTCCTCTCGCGAGACTTCGCAGCGCGCAGAAATCCCGCGGCGCGCCCCGCCCCCCTCCTCTCCTCCTGCCTCCAAGATGGTGAGCGGCGGCCGGCGCGGGGATGGCGGGGGGGGGGCCGCCGGGATCCGCCGCCATCCGCCCGCTGAGGAGGCGCTGCGGGTGCTCGGCAGCGCCGGGGGGATGTGGAAGGGGCTCGGGATGGGTTTGTGGTGGCGGATGGCGGGCGGCGGGGCCGAGGAGGCGAGCGGCGGAGCGGGGAGGCCCGGGTAGGCCGCAGCGGTTCTATGGCCGGAGGAGGCCGCTCCCGGCTGGGGGGAGCCTCGTTAAGGTTTTTAAACTCCCAGAGGCTTTGGGCCTGTGAGGAGTGAGGCTTTTTGCTTGGCTGGCTGACTGGAAATAGGTATTTTCGAGGTGGGCTGTAAGCTGTTAAAATGCACCAAGTAGTTCAGGCAAAAAAAGGAGAATGTGTTTATTTTCTATTTGCAGCCGAAGGGAAAGAAGGCCAAGGGTAAGAAGGTGGCACCGGCCCCTGCTGTAGTCAAGAAGCAGGAGGCCAAGAAGGTCGTCAATCCCCTCTTTGAGAAGAGGCCCAAGAACTTTGGCATCGGTGAGTAAGGGGAGACTTTTTGGCTACTCCAAATTTTTTTTTTTTTAATATATAAACAAGCATGTAAATAATATAGAATTATAATAAAACTGTAGAGTTTTACAGGCAGTTGTTTTACCACCATCAGTAGTAGTATTTTAGTAGTAGTGTTTCGCTAGATATTTTGAGGTGTCTGTGGATAACTTGCTAGATTTTCCGCGCTGCAAAGATGCGTTACATCTTCCTGTTGTGGTGCATCTTACCCATTTACATGAGATGCAGTCATCAAAGTCAGGTTTATGTAGTACCATTTTTATACTGTGTGCAGATGATGTAAAAAAACATTTGTTATCTGAATGGTTGTGCTGACATACATAACCACCAAGATCGCTGATGCACTCCTGCCTGTTCCATGCTGCTGCTGTGTGGTGTGGGAATGGCTGTGAGCGAAGTCTGTATTTCTAGGACAGGATATCCAGCCTAAGCGTGATCTCACACGCTTTGTGAAATGGCCCCGCTACATCAGACTCCAGCGCCAGAGGTCCATTCTGTACAAGCGCTTGAAGGTGCCTCCTGCAATTAACCAGTTCACTCAGGCTTTGGACCGCCAAACAGGTAAGGGTGTGCCCCACAAAATTCTCTTGACTTAGGTCTTCAGTGGGTTGCATGTCAGGAAAGAAACCAAAATAAGACTTAAAGGTAAGCTGCAGCATTGCTGGAAGCACTTCAGGGAGGCTTTAATGACTGTGATAATGGGAACAACAAGCTGCCTTACGAATTTGCTGACCAAAATTTTGTGGCTGCTATGTGCTTTGAAAAGGGAGTAGAGAATACCAGAGCTCCTACTTAGGGATGCAAACCCGGAATTGTTTTAACTGTGTTTCCATTGGAGACAATTCTTCTAGCTTGATATTGAACGTGTAGGGTTCTTTGACTGCATTGGAGAGGTTGATAAAATCTTTCTCAGTTCAGGCTTTGGAGGGAAAGCTAACATCCTGCAAGCTGACTGGGATAAATATATAGGGAGGAAAAAGTACTTCAGGGGCTTTTGTGCATGACTGAATAGTCTTTTTTTCAGGTGATGGTGTCTATATAAGAAACTTTAAACCTAAACAAGTACCCTTGTAGATGTTGCCAAACAAGTTGCTTGCTTGAGAGGAAAAAGTGCACCACCTTTAACTGTAGTTGCTGTAAGGAGCTCTCGTTGCCCCAGTAGAGGTGCCCAGAGGTAAATATGGGCTCTGGAGGCACTCTGCTAGCTCTGCCCCGCATTGTGCAGATGATGCTAACTTGCTATCTAAATACACTTGATGACAACCACCAAGATCGCTGATGCACTTGCGTCCTTTGAATGTAACACAGAAATTTTCAGGTGACACAGCTAACTAGTGCGTGTTCTCTTCCAGCTACGCAGCTTCTGAAGCTGGCACACAAATACAGGCCAGAAACTAAGCAAGAGAAGAAGCAGAGGCTGCTGGCTCGTGCTGAGCAGAAAGCTGCAGGAAAGGGAGATACTCCAACTAAGAGGCCACCAGTTCTCCGGGCAGGTAAGTGTACATGAACTTGCCTATTCGCATATGTGGGAATGGGGATGACTTCTGCTCCAGCCGTACAGAATTGGACATGCTATGGCAATGATGTGTGAATTTCTTCACCTGAACTCAAAGTGAAGAGCAAAATAGACGAGCTTTTTAACCCTGAGCTTTAGCAAATTGTCCAAGGAACAGCTTCTCTGTGTTACTGAAAGGATGTGGAAGTTTTCACAGTTTTCACAGTTTTCACAGTGGTGTGCTATGGAAACAGCAGGTTGTATGAAGGTTATATGAAAGCCCTGACAAAAGACTGTCCTAAAACAAACGTTTCTGACTTGTTTTTCAGGTGTTAACACTGTCACAACTCTGGTAGAGAACAAGAAGGCGCAGCTTGTAGTGATTGCCCATGATGTGGACCCCATTGAGGTAAGCATCCCCATTAGTACAAGGTAGAACCTGTACTGTGTAATTTAAGCTGAGGTCAGAACTGGATTTGGGGTGAGAGTGCATTTTGGGACAAACAGATTTTGTGTTAAACACAGCAAAACTTGTTTACCACTAGTGGAGTGCTTAGGTTGTCATGTTATTAAGCTGAGGCTTGGCCCTTGCGATGATGTATGAATTTCTTCACCTGAATCAATGCTGAAGAGCAAAAACGAGCTTTTTAACACTGAGCAATTGCCACAGCCCAGGCCAACTGAGAGGATAAAAAGCTGTTCTCCCTCAGTGATAAAGCACTCTGTCTCTTTCCAGCTTGTGGTCTTCCTGCCGGCTCTGTGCCGCAAGATGGGAGTGCCATACTGCATAATCAAGAGCAAGGCCAGACTGGGGCGACTGGTCCACAGGAAAACTTGTACCTGTGTTGCTTTCACCCAAGTTAACCCGTAAGTATTCTGTGTGCTGACTTGATGCTCTGCAGTAGAGAAAATAAACTGCCCATAAGCACGGACTACAGGGCAGACAGATACCAGACTTCAGTTTCTCTAGTTTTAAAAAAGGAAAACTGAAAAAACAGCTTGCATAACTACCTCTCCAATACCTAATGTAGAGGACATTTTGTACGTAGCAGTCTGTCAGATGCTGAAACTATACATTACTTTGGTTTACTAAAGTTGATGGCTTACTCTTAACTGAGATCTGTAAATAGAATTACAACCTAAGCATTGAGAGTTCTTACAGCTTTGATGGCTTGAGCAATTAACCTTTTGTAAATGATGCTATGCTTAACCTGAAAAATGTTGGTATTACAAGCTGTTTAATTCTGAGACAAAAGACTTGGAGAAGACATTAAATTGATGCTGCATAGGAATTTAACCTGTCACCAACAGGGAGGATAAGGGAGCCCTTGCAAAGCTGGTTGAAGCTGTCAAGACCAACTACAATGACAGATACGATGAGGTAAGATTCTCTGTTACCAGCCTTGTCTTTCAGTTCATAACTGTTAAAATCCCCAACAGCTTCCCAGGGAAATGCAAATGACTGCTTCTGAGTGAGATCAGTGTAGAGCCTGTTGGGTGTGTTGTATCTAGATTTTTTTAATGATGTATCCAGATTCTTGAGGGTGGGGTAGAAGGTGAACACTGTCACCAAGTTAAAAGCAAATGCAATTAACACAGGGTGAGGAGTATTGAGATGTCAACAACTTCAGCTAGACTTGATTCCATTTCTGAAGTCCAGAAATTATGTGATGGTGGGGAAAGATTTTTCAACTGTCAAGTCTTTGTGCTGCCCCTGTGGTATAATTCACTGCCTTAAATTTGTAAGAGTTCCTAATCATGGGAGCTCTTCCCCTTGTGCATGAAGGAGTGGAATCGAGCAAGTCATTTGAGTGATGAAGTATGAGATTGTATGAGGTATCTTAACTTGTTCTCACTTCTTTGCAGATCCGTCGTCACTGGGGTGGTAACGTCTTGGGGCCAAAGTCAGTGGCTCGCATTGCCAAGCTTGAAAAAGCAAAGGCCAAAGAGCTGGCTACTAAGCTGGGCTGAAGATGTACTGGACTGCTACCATGGTTTCTGTACATAAAAAGAATAAACCCCCAGATGAAGTTTCAGTGGTTTCTATTAATGAGAGAGAGGGTTTGAGACAGTGGGTTGCATGTGATCACTGCCTGACTTCTCCATTTGCCTGCAAGCAGATGATTGAATAGCACTGCACAGAGTGGCATGGAGCAGGTTATTTGCTTAGAGCACTGCTGTGATGATCAGAAAAATTAAATGGGCTGGGCTACTTCTGGCTTAAGCCTAATTATGTAAACATCTGAGTTGGAAATAGATCTAGATTGTCAATACTGCCTGGACTCAGTTACTGTATGGATTTGGTAAAGACATGTTTATGCTGGGAGTTACAGCACTTTACCAGGCCAAGCAGATTATTAAGACCTCTTTAGGAGGTCTGTAATGTCTCTTGCAGTGCAACACTGGTCAGTGAAGGCGTGCCGAAGTGGTGGGACAAGCATCTGAACAAACTTGTCTTTCTGTGCTTTCCTGACTAACCTGGTCCTGTGGTTTTCTGGGAGGCTAACAAGCTTGGCAAGGCTCCAGCCCAATATGAGGGAATTTCTTTATTTCTGCTAGCTCTTAGGTCCTTGTTGCTGTTAAGATACAAGATACACATTGCAAGTCAAAAGAAAAACACCTGTAGGCCCTTTTATTTATACTGATGCAGCTGCAGTGCATCAGTCCTGACTTCACTAATGACTAGTCAGTGCAAAGGAAGCATAAGTTACAAACAAAGAAATTAGAAAATCCATCACCATCATTTGTTTGCACTGAACATTACAAATACGGCAGTGGAGAGGTTGTGTAGCTTGTGACCAACCACTGCCCAACCCCAATAGAAAAATAAATACTTGAGATTCCTAGAAAGCTGATTCAAGCAGGAGGCTTAACAGCCACTTCCAAGTCTGAAGTTCAGCGCTTCTGATCTGCAGCAGAAATCACTCTGGTAGGAGCACAGAACTTGTATCAGCTGCTTAAAGGCTAGTTGCAGCTTGCTAGCTGCACAAACTTAACACGGTGTCCTGAGATTGGCTTCTTCAGGACTGACCAGGCTGCAGTCTTCTGTGAAAGTCTGGTTTTGACTGGTACAGGGGAGTAGCAGTTCGCCCTTCCCCTCACAGAGGTATCTTTTGTATAAATTTTCTGTACCACAAGAATGAAGTTGCAGCACATAAACCATACCTGTGACAGAAAATAAAAAACATTTTCAAGATTGGTGATCCCTCCCTAAAAGTCAGCTGCAATTCAATGAAGAGCATTTACTTCAAACCGCCTCGCAAATATTACTTAGGTTAAAACTAGGTTTGCAGCTGGGCTTGCCCAGTTTCACTGATGCAGAAGCAAGAACAAACAAACAGCTCCCTTGCTTCCAGCAGAAAGCAGTTGAAACCTTTACATGAAAAAAAGGTCAAACTGCTGGCTGAGTTACTTACCAAGTAACAATGTACTGCATGTGCTCATTTCTTAGGCTCACTCTTGTCTGGCCTCCAATGGGTCCCCCTGGGACTGTGCTTTCTGTAGGTGGAACAGTGCAGAGTCAGATCTCTAGTCTGCATGGTGTAGAGCATAGAAAGGTGCAATTGCTCTGGAAATGTCTCAGGGAAATATCTACCTGAACCGAAAAGGGGGAGACTGGTGGAAACTGGACACAGGGTTGGGTTTCTCTGTGACTTACTGAAATCTGCATCAATAAAGATGGGCTCAGCGCCGGTCACTTTTGCCATAGCCTGCAGGTCACGGTAGTGCCAGCGGTTCTTCTCTATGTTATTTTCAGGCACAAAAGGTTTCCGGGTTTCTGATAACCTCACTACCCCAGTGAGATCAATTTCATCTTCAATCTGAAGAGAAGTGCAGAGGAGAAAAAAGGAATCTGTCAAGATTTATTTCACGTTTCAGCATGCTAGGTCCTGGTAGAAAAGCCACTTTCCTGGTGACTGGGGTCTGGTCATAAATCAGCAGGTTGTGCTATACAGTGGGGAGTGGAAGGTATCGTGCAAGACTTCCCTGTATCCCTCTTACCTGTCCCTTCAGCCTGGTCTCTGGCTTCAGCTTCTTTTTGGGCACAAATCCTCGGTTGACTAAGATTGTGACCCTAGAGTTACACAGACAGGACAAACGTACCTCATGAATTATAAAGCAAATTCATTCTTGCTGCTGTCTACAACTAAGTACCAAAGAAAGAAACATCTGAGTGCATATTCTAAGGGAATTTAAATACAATTTGGAATCGAGCATCAAGCACCTAACAGACTGAGAGATGTGCCTTTTAATGGAGAGGGAGAACTTTATATAAATCCAATCACCATCATCACTCTGCAACTACCTGAAAGGATATTGCAGCGAGGAGGGTGTCAGTCTCTTTTCTCAGGTGCCAAGTGATAAGACACAAGAAAACAGTCTCAAATTGCACCAGGGGAAATTTAGAGTGGATATTGGGAAGAATTTCTTCATGGAGAGGGTGATTGAGCATTGGAACAGGCTGCTCAGGGGGAGTGATGGAGTCCCCACCCTAGGAGGTATTTAAGAAAGGTGATGATTCTACGATTCAGCTTTTCAAAACAGAAATGAGTTGTTCATAAGAGCCATCACTTGACTTACCCTAGTTCTGTGCAGTAGAAAGGAGTAATGACATTTGCTCCATTTTCTGGGTGGGATGTCAGCTGCCTGGCTTCTCTGGCTTCTCGCTCAGGGTCCACAAGTGATCGTGGCAAAATATAAAGCTCCTTGGAGTGGTCAAAATGCCCTCGGACCTTTACAGGCCTGTACTCTAATTCCTTCAACTCCATAGGGCTGCACCGAATAAGACAAAAACAAAATCAGAGCTGTGATAGGCAAAGTACATTTGGGGGATTTTACCCCTAGGACCAGCTGCCAATTAGAAACAGAAGACAGATGCCTTGTGGAATAAGCAGCTGACTATTTTATTACTATCACTGCGAATCAAAACAGGATGATCATGAGTATCCAAAAAGCAGTTATTTTCCATGGGATCTGTAACCCAATACAACTTCAAAGACACACACAGCAGGTGAATGCACTGCATGCACATAAAACCAACAGGGAGAGCTTCTTTCCCATCCAAGGCCATGAAATTGAACAACTGAACTACTTTGACTGTTTTGCCATATGGCCAAGTGACCCCAAAATTCTCTCATGTCTAACATAACTGCTCTACCCGTGGGGAAGGGCCTGCTATTGATCTAAGAATCCTTCCTGTAGGATTAATCCCCGTTCTGGGACATCACAGGCACCAGCTACCAAGCCCTCCTTCTTCAGCCTGAATTACATACCACATTCTCCCAGTGATTCGATCTTTTAACATGGCTTTGGAGTATGCCATAAGGAAGAGTTCACTTACTCTGTTATCTAAAATAAGAGAATTTTAACATGTTGCCTGTCTTTCTCATTTGCTTGCACATCCCGATTCCCACTGCATTCCTTCGTTTTCATGCAGTTTAGTTTAGCATGAACCCATCAGTGCAGAGACCTTATCTGATATCCCCAGCATGCTGTCAGTGCTTGGTAGATAATAAACTATCTTGGCTTCCTTACTCTAATGTCAGAGGGATGGGCTCTGATGAAATTCTTGATGCCAGCTGTGCAATCAAATCTAATTTCCATTTTCGCCGCTGAACCTGAAAGTACACAAATACAAAAGTAACTATTGGCAGTACAGAGCAATGTAATGACCCCAGCAAGCTTTCATATCTGTTTCTTTGTCCTAAGTTTCCCCTCAGACCTGACCTGAAACAGGATAATTTGAGATATGAAGATGGAGGCTACTGTCTTCATTTGGGGGAAATATTTATACTGTAAGTGTGAAAAACATGAATCTCTTTTAAAGACTTGCATTAACCTCACTAGTAGACACTCGGAAAATGGAAAAGTAAAATATCAGCAAATCTTTACCCTGCCTATGGTTTGAACTGGATTAAACAAAGATGGAAAATCCTGACACCCCTAAAGTGCTTAATTCTTGAAAAAAAAATGAAACGTTTATTTGTACCTGCCATGTGCCAAGACAGAATGTAGTCAGAGGCACAAGGAGAAGGCCCCATTTGAGTATGGTGTCCTCTCCAGAGGCATCAGCAGCTGTTGTAGAGCTACGTGGCCTGGTGAACCTCAAGCAAACATCTGAAGAAAGCCAGAGTGCGGAATTAGACATGTACAGAAGAAAAAACACTGAATTCCCAAGGAAATGTCACCTTTTGGTATAAGGCTAAAAGATGACAGAGTCCCAAACAAATTCCTCCTTACCTTTAGTTTGCCGAATCCGACCGGAACCTGCTTTAGTTAGAGGATATCCAAAAAATGTTCTTCTGATCAAGCAGTTAGATACCTACATGAAATAAAAAAGATCCATTGTAGCATTTCTACTTTGGAAAAGTTATATCTAGATGATACCAGTTGTCCCAATGACAGCACGGGATTTGGCTTGCTATTTGAGCAACAGCCGGTGAAACACTAAAAGCTGGGCTACAAGTTAAAAAGAAAAAAAGAATGAATATTTCAGTAACAGAGTGAAATAAGTGATGGTTCCCCTTCCATCTGTGCCATCAGCAAACGTACACAGCACTGTGGTTTGTTTCACATACATGCTGCCGGGCTCGAGTGGCGCAAGGCCAGCCGCACACCCAGCGTTTTGCAGCCGGTTCCAGCCTTTTACCCCACTTCTCCCCGTGCTGCAGAGCCCGTCCCCACCCCGGGGGTCGCAACGGGGGCCTCCTACCCACCCACCGACCACCAGAAGGGCGGCGGGGGCCGGGCCTCGATTTGCCCCGTGCGAGTCCTCTCGGCGCCCCCGGGCTCCCCTCAGAGACCCCCCTGGGCTCTCCCTGTTCCTCTCAGCGCCCCCTCAGTTCACCTCAGAGACCCCCCGGCTCCCCTCAGTACTCCCCTAGGTCCTCAGTGGCCCCCCCGGACCCTCCCTGATCCCCTCAGCGCCCCCCCGGCTCTCCTCAACGACCCTCTCGGGCCCTCCCCGTTCCCCTCAGCGACCCCCCAGTTCCCCTCAGCACCCCCCAGACCCTCCCCGTTCCCCTCAGCGCCCCCCCGGTTCCCCTCAGCTCCCACCCCAAGCTCCCCTCATTCCTCCCCCAAGCCCTCAGGGCTCCCCTCAGCACCCCCCATTCCCCTCAGCACCCCCCCAGCCGCCCACCGCTGCCCGCCGCTCCCCCAGCAGCCGCCTCCCGGCTCTCAGCAGCCCCGCTCCCGCCGCCATGGCGGCGCCGCCGCCTCCAGCCCGGTTCCTCCTCGTCTCCCCTCCTCCCTCCACTAATGGCGCCGCCTTCTTCTCCGCCTCAGCCGGCCCCGGAAGAGAGGCGGGCTCCCGTGTGGCAGCGAGGCCATGGCGGAGGTGCCGGAGGAGGTGCGGCTGTTCCTCAGGCAGCACCCGCTGCTCGGTGTGGCCGAGCCGGGCAAGGTGAGCCGGGCAGGACCCCGAGGGGCTTGGGGAGGAGGAGAAGGGGGCCGTGAGGGGGCAGCAGGGCGGGTGAGGGGCTCGGAGCCTGGCTGAGGCCTCAGGGGTTTGTGGCAGGGGGTGAGGACCGGCAGGAGATGGAGTTTTCTCCATCCCTGAGCAGCCCCTGCTTTCCGCCAGGTGAGGTGCAGGCTGACCGGCCACGAGCTGCCGTGCCGGCTGCCGGAGCTGCAGGCATACACCGCCGGCAAGAGGTACCAGCGGCTGGCCAGGAGCGCCCGGGAGTTCGCCTATGAGAAGTTTGAGCCGCACATAGTGCCCAGCACGAAGAACCTGTGCGTATTCTTCTTCTTGCACCTTGTGCGTCTCGCTTGATTCAGTCTCAGACCAAGTGGTTGAGCTTTAGGGAGTTCTCAAGTGCTTATAGTTTTTGGGAAGCTCGGAAGGTCTCTTCTAAAGTATTCTGTCCTTCTTGCCTTGCTTTTTCTCTCAGACATCAGCTGTTCTGCAAGCTCACCCTCAGACACATCAACAAGTTTCCAGAGCACGTGCTCCGTCACGTCCAAGGGAAACGCTACCAGAAGGCCCTGAAAGCATGTAAGTTGGCTGACTCCATCCTCAGAAAAGCTACTTGTGTCCTTGAGCTGGTAAGATTCCAGTAGTTCTCTATGAAGAGAGGGTGTAAATTTTCTCTAGATTGATGGTAATTTACTGCAGACACTCCTCAGCTGGGAAGATCCTAGCTGTAGGGAGCAGTTGGCCTCTTTACCAAATACTTTGGAACATCTTTACTTGAAAGAAATGGTTCTAAAGATTCCCCTGGAGCTGGGGAGCATGTGTCCAGCACAGACTCTGTGTTAACATCTTTCCCATCTTTAATGCTCCATGGTGTCACTGTCGAACGTATGAATGTGTCTTAGAGCTGGAGCTTAACATACTTTTGAGTTGCTTTTAATATAAAGTGGAGCTGGAAATAAACAGGATGCCGGTGACTGGGTAGCCTCGCTAAATGCTGCTCAATCCCTCGCACCATTAGATGAGGAATGCCAGAAGAAAGGGGTGGAATATGTCCCTGCCTGCTTGCGACAGAAGCAGCAACGGAGGCAGCACCCTGACGACCAAATGAACGGGAGCAGGCAGCCTCAGAGAGAGGAAGAATTCTGGGAGCCAAAGTCTCCCAGGACAGATGAGGACGGGGAGGAGACGGATGACAGTATGAGTGATCTGTACCCACGTGAGTAAGAACATCGGTACCACCTATGTCCTAAAGGGAGCTTGCCAGCTCATCTTCTCACACCTTTGTTCTGCTCCTGTCTGCTTGCATGCTGGAGACATGACTTTGATCTAGTTTGGGGGTCTTGGAGTTGGGAAAAGCTTGCCACCACTGAACATGAGTGGTTCTCACCAAGTAATTCTGGTGTTGGGTCACATATGGTGTGAGGGGAGGGATACGAGATCTGCTGGGCTTTGCTTTAGGTCTCTGTGCTTGCCGTGTTTCTCAGCAAGTCTCCTGCAGCCTGGCAGGAGTTGGCAAGGCTGTCCCACTGACTCGTGGCTGGAATACACTGCCTTGCCATAAGAGAGTGGAACTGTAAGACCCCCAAAACTGCCTGTATGGCCCAGGTTCAAGAACTGGGCTAGTGTGAGCCCTAAGCTCATTCCTAATAAAATGCCAGTGTGTTTATTTCTGAAGTATTTCGGTAGTGACACATAAATGACAGGGGCTGGAATCACCTTGTCAAATCACCTTTAAGAGGTGCTGAAAGTAAAGCTAGGAGTAGGCAGAGCCTACAAGCACTAAGAACTGATCCCAAGCTATATCTTTGTATTTTAGCTGAGCTCTTCCCTGAAAAAAGCCCAGCAGCTCCACAGAACACAGAGGCCAGCGATGACTTTGCAATAGACAGTGAAGAAGATGAGGCCAAGCTCAATGGGGAGAACGGTGTTGTGAAGGGTGAGGATGGTGGAAGAATGGACGTGAGCAGAGCAGCTGGCAAGAGGGGAAAGGTGGGAGTCGCTTTGCCGTGTGCTGCAGATGGGGAGCATGAACAGGCCTTCTGTCCTGTAGGTGTCTGTCTGAGCTATTCCTGTCTAAGAACCAGCAGAAGGTGTAAAGCTATTTGGGAGAATACATTCCCTGAGTGCCAGCCTCTGGCTTGTGTTCTGAGGTGTGAATTACTAGCAGGAAGTGTTTATCCTGTCTGCTCTGAGTAGGGATGTTACTGCCTGCATAAATATCTCATCTGTGATTGAATTCTGCTGCACAGTCGTAACAGGGAGACTGAAGCAGGACTTGTAATCTTCTTCCCCCCACACGCATGCTATCTGAACGCTTCTGAAATCTCAGGGTCCACATTTTGGAACTTTCTCTGCCTCCACTGAGGAGCTGGCCACCTTTTGCCTTTGGGTGTGCTTACAGGAGGGCATACCCTGATCCTTCAGTGTGGGAGGCAGAAAGAAGCCCCATAGTAAAGATGGATAAAGGCTCTAAGGGAACCCCTGGGAGAGGTGCCGGAGCCCTTGTAATGGTATCAAGCTGGGAGAAGGATAGGCTCCTTTCTGTGGGGACACTGGCACTTTATTTAAGGGAGGCATTTGCCTGTCAGGGATGCTAACTTGTAGAATATGGCCAGAAACCATCCTGGCTGGCCCTGTGTTCACAGTGACTTAGAATATGCTTGTTCAAGGAGCATGGTTTATTTCTCTTTAAGCTATTTCATGGAGGTCTGGGTTTAATGTTTAGAAGTGTTTAGATTAATTTCTTCTCTCTACAGAAACAGTCAGGCCCTCCAAGGAAAAAATTCAAGCGGTGTCATCAGAAACCCAAGAACTTCAGGAAAGCAACCAATGGCAAATAAACTTTAATGATAAAAAACCATGGCTTGAAGCCTCTTGTGTAACAATTACAGAGCAGAAGAGTGAAGTGCTCGCCCTTAAACCTTGCTGCCCATTCCAGTTAACTGATACAGCAGGGGGAAACAGTGGGGTGGAATCAAGTTATATTCTAACAGTCTCTAGCCATCCCCTTCTACCAAACACCAAGAATTATTACCAAAGTACAAGCAGCCCAGTGCTTGGATCTCTTTACGAGGAGACAGCTTCCATTAGGTGGGAGAAAAGCATGCAAGGCCACTAACCAGCATTTTCAGATAGCTTAAGTGTCACCAGTCATACACGCTAAGTGGATACAAAGATGCCATTGTTTTTATTTTGATTGTTTCAAAAAAATCAAAACATTTTCAAACACAACTAAGGTACAAAATACAGCATAAAATGAGAATTTATACTTTTTTTTTTTCCACATAGAAAGCAAAAATATATTCAGAATTAATTCCAGAACACTTTACAGAGCCAATTGATAGCTGACATCCTGTTTCTCAGCTACTGGGGGAGGTCACTGTATTTCTGGGAGATGCACAAATACAGCAGTGTATGCAAGAAACCAGAATCTTCTGCATCGGGACTCAAAGTCCAGGTATTGCGCTGCTTAGAAATACCTTGTAATGCCCTCCACCTAACTGTGCCCCCTTTAGTACTAAAATATTTCTGCTGCAAGGGGCAGTATCAATTCCCTTCTCTGGGGTCTTTTGTTGGAAAAGTTAAACTCTTTATTTTCACAGAACAGAGGAAACTGGTTAATATTTCAGATAGTCTGTCATCCAGCTCCTTAGTTAGACGGGACACAAAGAACAAGCTGAGGAAGCTAACTAAGGGCTACGTACAGAAATTGTTTCTACCATTCAATTTATAAATACTATGAACATCAACAGCAGTTAAGATATCTGAGAATGGCTGCCTTGATGTCTAAGACAGTTACAGGACCTGCAGTGAAGTTGAGCAAGAACATCCTGTGCTGAACATCAGGAATTGAAAGGAACAGTTTGGTTTGCTATGAAGAGACAGGCACAATTAACACTTGAGAGGCAAAAACCTCTCCTGCAAAATCTGTTTAGAAGAAAGCCTTCAAAGTGACCAGAACTTAAATGCTGGCTTCCTCTCATCTACCCCGCATACTGATCAGTTTTCTTCAGCAGCAGCGTATCTATTACATGGGCTACTTTTCCCTTGAAGATGAAATCACTAGTTTAACATGAAGCAGTGCTCTTCTATTTGCTATCAGTTCTTGGCCTAGTTTTCTCACCTAAAAAGCAACCATTTAACAGAACTGTCCAGGCTAGTGTCCTTGCCAAGAAAACCTGGTAAATAGTTCCTGCTGGAGAAGTTCAGCTGCATTACTTTCTGAACAAATAGCTGAGCAGCCTTCTCAAGGGAGACAACTGCAAGAAATCCATGTAATGTTAGCAAGTTGGTAGGGCTCATGCTTGCTAGGAGTCTAGAATGCTCTCAAGATCTCGTGAAACAGGTTCACCTACTTCACCAGCAGAGGACAAAATGCCTCCTCTGAGCAGCACTAACTAAACATGTTCATGGCACAGAGGCTGTGGCACTGAGAGGTGAAAACAGGACCTTCCTCTCTCCTCGCTATTAAGCTGAGGAGTTCCTTCCTCTGAATATGCAAGTTACATCCCTGGCTGCTTTTTCACTGCACAGGCTTTGCGCTTGCATTCTTCAGCTATAACTGTTTTGTAATACAGCATTGAGAACTGGGACTGTACGCAGCACACAGCTGCCTTCCACACTCCTTCCCTGCACATCTCAAGTGTGGGCCAAGATGTCAGAGAGGAAGGTTTTACTCACTTCAACATCCCAGCTCTTCCACTGTTCAGTCAACTTGGGCTTTTGCAACTGAGACTGACAGAAGTGAATCTAGGAAGCAAAGACTATAGTTTAGAAGATTGACTGCTCTCATTCTGCATGTACTGAGTACAGGGAAAAGGGGAATTTCCATGATTCTAGAGACACTTTCACCAGTAACCTGCAATTCAAATATGAGTTTGGAGCATGTATGGATGGAAGCTGGTTTAATAGCAGAAAGGAGCTTTTATTATGGAACCTGCAGCATAGCTTAGCTCCTTTTCTTGGAAATTCAGGAAGGGGCAACTCTGGGGAAAGAACGCTGAATTAAGAAGTTCTTTTGGCACAGAATTTTATCAGAATCTAGCATTTGCTCTCTTTGGGAATACCTTGCCCCTTCCTTCTTGAAATAGCATAAGCAATACAGAATTTCACCTCATTCCCCTCAAGAACAGAACCGTTACAAGTTAGAAAACCCTCTCCCTTTTCTTACCTAGGAGAGGATATAGCTACTTTCAGTGTTTTCTTTTTGCCATCTATTTGGGTGCAGGAAAGACCTCCCCCCCACCCTTTTTTTTTTTTTTTTTTAAATAAAAGAAGAGTTACAGGCCCCCTGAGCAGCAAAATAACAGTGAGTTCTTTTGATGCTGCTTTCCACCTTGATAAGCAATGCTATAACCAGCAGTGGAACTCCTTATACACAAGATAGAGTTCTGATGAGGGTGAGAAAGGGGATCCACTTTTTCAGTTATAGCTAAAACCCAACAGCACACCAAATGATACAGCTGTATCTGCTCACAGTACTTCGAATTTTAAAACACTGCTGACATTGAAGACAGCAAC
The DNA here is from genome assembly GCF_009819795.1 of Aythya fuligula. NCBI lineage: Eukaryota > Metazoa > Chordata > Aves > Anseriformes > Anatidae > Aythya > Aythya fuligula. The sequence goes on from NC_045577.1 coordinate 5,340,668, forward strand.
CGTTCTATTGCAACTCACTGAAGCCTCAGCAAAATGCAGGTTCATTGGGTTAGTTCCAAATCTATCAAGTTAGAACAATAAGCCTAGGCAACATTCCTTGAAGAAATAAGGTTTTATCTATTGTATTACTGGTGCCACTGTAAATCAAATTCAAAACATCTGTGCCTTTAATAGGAAGGGGACATGTATGTGTAAAATGCTGGCAGTTTTTGTTGAATCCATACTTTGAATCCGTATTTTGAGAATCAGTTCTGGACTTAATATGCTATGTCCCAAAAGTGTTGCTACTCCTGTTACCACTCTTTCTTTTTCTCATCCATGGAGACTCCGCCAGGACCCAGTGCAACCACGAGGAGGAGCCCTCCAATTACAGACATGGTCTGGAAGAAATCGTATTTGAGGAAGTCATGCATGGGCTTGTAGGCTGGAATGGTCCAGAAGGCATTGAAGTAGATGTTTATGCCAAACAGCCAGATGACTAGAGTCAAGGCAGCCAGCTTAGTCTTGAAGCCAATTGCCACCAAGATAATCAGGGCTGTGCCCACGATGTTCTGCAGAATCTGCAGGGAGGAAGAAAGAAGTGAAAACAAACCAACAAAACACCAAAAACCAGAACAACCCACCAACAAAACAAACAAGCTTACATGTGGTTCTTAAATGGATACACAGACAACAGAATAGGGCACCAGTAAACAGTTCAGTTCATCAGAACCAGTTGTCAGATGATCTAACAGCTTTTTAAAATATTAAATCAATTAAAAAAAGTGACAAATGAGCAGCAATGAGTAAGCCCTACAGCCAACCTACAAGCTGATACTGTATTTCAGTTCCTTAACCCATGCTTTTCTGCTCAAGATACTTACAGAGAAGAAGTTCATATCAAAATGCAGCAGTGTCATGAACATGAGGACCAGCAACACACGGCCCCCGAGCTGCATGTATTGTTTAGGAGAGCTTTCCCGCATGGTGGGGACACCAGCGAACATGCTCTTCCCCTCTGAGCGTGACTCAGCCAGAAGCAGCAGCAAGCCTCCCCCAAGGGCAAGGTTCCTATGGGAAAGACAGAAATAGAATATATTTTTTTTAAACTATCATTTGCACTGAACTACAGTTAGTCCTACCTGACAATCTCAGCTCAGTAAGAGTCTGCATGTTAGCGAGGAGTGACCTCCTCTGTACCCTGCACTGTCTGCATTAGAATTCACAGCCGAAACGGCAGCATTGTACACAACGCTGGTTTACACAAGTCTGTGTAGACACATGCAGCCCGCCAGAGAAGTCCGGCACCCGCAGCTCAGACAGTTGCTTAGCGTCTGTTACATCATGAATTTTGCTGTACTGAAGTTATTCTGTACCTCTGATTTAGCCATATGTGCCAAAGTAGTCCAGAGGTTGCTTTGAGAAAACAGACCAGCAGTACTGCTAGAAGTTACACATTTACAGGGTTGTAGTAAGCCCAGAGTACAGATCTTGCGCTGCCCCCTGCCCTCCCCTTAGAGGAGAGGGGTAAAAAGGTAACAGCCATCACTTGGGATTTGACAAGGAAGTTCATTTTCAATAACCCCATCCTCTACTCCAGAAAGGCGATATGGATTTAAATCCCAGAAACCACTCCAATATCTAAATGTTTCAGTTTCCTCAGAAAATGGTTTCAGTCACACATAAGCACAGTTGCTATTTTAACCATTTAGGAAATAGCAACTCACTGATCCAATCCAGACAGCTGCACCTGAGCTCTCAAAGAGGTAGGTAGCAGAAGCACTTAGATCTTAGTTGGTTAGGATTAGTCTTTTCCTTCTACAGTACTGAACCTGCTATCTGTGGTTTAACTCACTGTACCTTTTGTACTTTTTTTTTTTTAAGGTGCTCTGATATTTAATACAAGTGTATAATTGGTAAAATCTTTCTAGTAAATGCTCTGTACAAAGATAATTTCCCTCTGTAAAGGAGTGGCTATGACAGACAAAAGCTTTCATTCTATTTTGAAAGAACTATGTAGGCATACCTCATCAAGAACTTCAGGTCCCATAGAATGCTATATGCAATAGTCTAGGCAAAGAACAAGAGAAGTTAATTAACACCATGCAAGTTGTAATGAAGTTCAGAACATTATGATCTCAAACCTCACTATCCATAGCAGAAGTCAATTACAAGTACATTGTACTGAAAGAAACGAGCTAAGTTACACCAGCATGGTCCTATGAGTCAGCGTAAAACAGGGAATAGAATCCAGAATTTCCCTTGTTTCAGCCCCCACAAAAACGCATCTGTTTTAGACAGGAAGTATTCTATTTAGTCAGGCTTCTTTGTGATGGGGACAGGAAGAGGCTTTCAGAAGAGTTCCCAGGCCTTGGCCTTCAGCATGCAGCTATAAGCCACACATGTGGTATGTTACTGACACATAGGTAAATTGCAAGTTACTTCTCCTAAATTTGTCAAGGTCAAATAGCAAATCAACATCTCCAGCTGACTAACTGCAGTTACATCCAAGGATCTATCGGGCACATCAAAAGAACAGGAAAAAATAGTTCAATGTCACTGAGGACTGGCATTAGGCCAGGGCAGAAAGAAATTCTGGGTATTTAAACATGCTGGTCATATTGGGGCTAAGAGAAAAGATTTGAAAGACATGGTTTAGAAGGTCTGAAGACTTAAGCCTCCTACCTGTAATGCTATAATTCCAAACAGTCCAAAGCAGGCATATTGCACAAAGTTCCTACTCAGCACCAGGATGCAGCCGCCTGAGTTGGGGAAATTGAACACAGTTACACTTCTGGCTTGCACAGGAAAAGATGCTGCAGGAATTCTAACATGTTTTGAACTGAGCAGAATCAGGTTTCTTTCAACTGTGCTACAGAGAGTCAGGCAGGAACTTTTAATGGCACACTGGCACAAGTCAGTTTGGGAACTGAGAAGTTCTAGTGCATGTTTGAGAAAATTTGTAATTCCAGAAGTATCTTTTATTTCACAAAGAGTAAACATACACTGAATGTAGTCCCTAGCACATAGCACCCATAGAGTAGCTATCAGCATTAAAGTATTAAAAAAAGTTACAAAGAAACTCAACTAATCATGGGGGGATTTTTTTTTTTAAATGTTTTATTAGTGATAAACTGCTAGGACAAACATGCTGTACTCTTGCTGGGCTAAACGCAACCACAAGGCATGAAGTTCAGAGCAATTAAGAACAATAAATTTGGGACTTAATATAATTTTACCTCTCCATTTTTGATACTCTAACTTCACTTAGCACTTACACTGGGATTATTTTGATTCCTGGGCTTTGACTCTCTGAAACAGACACCTCTCTTGTGGCTGCAGCATACCAATTGCAGGGTAAAACACTGCCACTGAAATTAATCCCCATAAAAACAGGAGGCTGAGAAAGTCTTAGCTCTGCCCCATTTCAGAAATGGAGTATTTTATTCAGAAAACTTAGGGGTTGTGGGTGTGTTTATATATGTATGTACAGAACTGAAAACAGACTGCCCTAATGGACTCCTGGTATCTCTGACTCACGGTGTCACCAGAAGTTCTCAAAGACTATTTCCAAGAAAGACTGAGGCAGGTCAATTAGGAATTCTTTTCATTCAGCCCACATAGTACTATCAGTTCAAAGCTATCAATGGCTATTGAGAAATCAGTGAAGCATCCCATGCTTACATGATTCACAGTGCTTACATGAGCCAGGGGTGGCAGACACACTGGAGTGCTCTGGCATCCACCTTAACAGCCTTAGAGCCACTTACTCAGCTGTCCGAAGAGATTTATGAACACAAAGATGGAGGCCAGGAAATAGCCACAGTTCCATGTTCCATCAATGTAATCCCTCTGTTCACTCCACTGGAACCACATGCGGATGCCATCCTCCAGGAAGGTGCTGATCAGGCACAGGCGGGCCACGTGGGGGAGGTACTGCTTCGTCACCCTCAGGAACTACGGGGACAGACAGCACAGTTAGCAGGAAAAGGCAGGACAGAGGGCAAGGGGGAACTCAAGGCACAGGAGATCATTGGAGATCCATGCACTCCCCAGACTCCAAGGTCACCAGCTCTCATGCACAACATCTACAGAGGAACAAGGATTTAATAAAGTTTTCCTTCACTCCAGTTTCAGAACACGTGGGAGAGGTGGGGGAAGCTGGTTTTCATGCGCTACCTGAAGAGCTTTTTGGACAAGGACTTGGAAAGCAGAATCCTGCAGCACCTTTCTGTGCAACAGGAACTGTGTTTTGATGGAGCTCTTACTAGATGAAGGCTGACCTTGGTTTTAGTTTGCCTCAGTTTCATGTTACAGCTCAACTGATCCATCAGATAGCCGGGAGCTGAAAGGGCAATCCTACTCCCACCCACATGCTCAGGCACTCAACACCCTGTAACAAACTGATTCAGGGAGTGAGGCTGACAGAAGGTTAACTCTAGAAAGATTAAAAAACTTTAATAAGCTTTCTGACAAGCTAGTTCCCTCTAGCAGCTCTTAAAAGCACCAGTGCAAAGCATGTGTCTGTGTGCAGAACCTCACTTTTGAGCAACAGCTATTAGTTCAGCGCAGCTGGTACACAAAATTGCACCTTGTGTATACACAGTTCCTACTTTCATTAAAAACAGCCTCCTGTGCAGAAATAAATTAGGCATTTACATATTCTATTTAGTAGTTAGAAATAAATTATACTGTAGAACAAATGCCGAGCCATAGTTCTTGGGAATGCAAGTCACATCTGGTTCCCCCAGATTCTGGGGAACAAATACATCACGGCCAAATAGCGCCCAGACTAGCACACCCTGTAGGACCAAGGGGTGCACAGGAAGACATGCTGCACCTGGAGTATAACAAGTGCTCAATCCTGCCAGTTACCTGAATGGCACTGGTTATTATTTCATGACAACTCCCTCTAGGACTTGCATTGCCACAGAGTGGCCCACCACACACGCTGGTTTGGCTTAGCCACATCACCAGAAAGCCACATTGGGAGCCAGTGGGGGTTGCCGTGTAGGCAAGTGCAATCTACTAAGTAACAAATTTAATCTAAAACTAGCTTTAGAAGATTAAACAGCAGGGTTCTACCTTCAAACAACAGCAGCAGTTTAGGCAGGCTGGCACTTGTAGAAGTGAATGCCCACATTACACTGTTTCATACAGTTTTTGTGATATTAGACACTTAAGCATGAAAAGGAGGTGGGAAAAGCCACATGAGCACAGGCATTTGCCAGACAAGGCTGAACACCACCAAAACAAATCAGAAACACCACAATCTTTCCTTCATAACTCTGTATTTCTGTCCTTTGGGTTGACAGCACAGCTAATAAGCTTATTTCTGGGCACCTTTTTTTTTCGTGGCTCTGGAAGTGTTCACTATATATAGGAGTATAGGGAAGGGACACTAAAGCCATTTCTGGAAGTGTTTTCTTGTCACGGTAATCAGTAAGTACTAAAGGCTGTTTCAAATCCTATGCAAATGAAAAGCTTTGCTTACTGTGTAACCGAAGATTATCACAAGAAAAAAAAAAAAAAGCAGCAAACACGCTTAACAGTTAATAGCAGAACAAACTACACCAGTTGCACTGCATGCAGACAGAGTCTAAGGGTCAAGATTCAAGTCAATCAAGTGCATATTAAGTGCAGCTGTACTCTGACTCAGGGCTGCCACTTCAGGCTTTTTAAAACCATATTAATAGTTGGATGAATGACTCAGAAGAAAATTTGTGATCTTTGTCACTGGAGGAGATACGCATCTTGTTTTACAGCTTTTTCTCCTTCATTTCACTGTGTTTGAACAGCTTGAGGCAAGGAATGCTACAGATAGTTTGGAAATAGTACAAAAAAGTGAAGAGGTAATAGCATGCCCTTGCCAAGATGTAGAACAGGCAACTTTAGTCTAGACAGGTGAAGGAGAGAAAGGAAATGCAAGAGGACAGGGGCTGAGCATCTGTAGGAAAAGGTTAAAAAAGACACTGCTGCAGAAAGCCAGAAAAAAAAAAAAAAGCAGTAAGCATTATAGATGGTATCTACTTCCAAACCTCATCTCTGTGGCTTTTGAAGATGAGATCAGCTTACATGACCCACTTCCCTTTCCCTGAAAGGAAGGGGCTGCCAACAGCCTAGGTGAGGAGCCAAAAAAGGCATTTAACATTTACCTGTTCTCATGGCTTACAGAGGGAATGTAATGCCATCTATTAAACATGTGTGAGCATCCAATCAGCTGGCGACAAGTCAGAAGGACCGAGGCCTACAGCAGCTGCAGTGCTCAGCAACCTTATCAGGACACAGACCTTCTCTGGACATCCATAACTCACGTAGCTGCCTTTGTTTAGCTACACACAAGCCAAAACCTTTAAGCCTCAGCAAGCATAAAGCAAGTTAGTTTCAGAAACAGACTGCATGAAGGAGAAAAGACCAAAAGAGACTGGTCAGAGATCAGAAAGAAAGGAAGCCAACAGTTACACAATAACAAGAACATAACAGACACCAAACGATTTTTGAGGTTAATGAATTTAGGCACTGAATCACCCAAATAATTCAGGCTTAGGCCAGAGCAACCAAAAAGAAACAGGAGGTCCCTGGAAGTGGGACTGAACTGATAGGATCAGAACTGCTGGTTCAGTCCCTACACATCATCAGCGACATGTGGCTCGAAACATTGCACTTTGAGCCTACTTCCTACACCTATGATTCACGGGGTAAAAGCAGCACATGTGAAACTTTGCAGCAGGTAGCTGCAGCTGGTAAACACATCCAGCTAATCCACGGGACTCTAAGTACACACTCTGCTACACGCAGTGTGCTTCAGCCAAAATGAAGTGTGGAGACAGACGGAGGTGACCGTGTTTAAACTCATGATGTGAAGTAATCGGGTGGCTTACTCTGTTCTGGGCTCTGCATCAATTCTTGGCACACACTGCCTCCTCGCAAGAGAAAAGGTAACAAAATACCAAAGCAAAACTATCTGAAAGAAGAACAGCTGGTTCGGCACTGGCGGTCAGGTCATTAACATGCACCAGAGGGGCTTTGTGTTGCCACTTCCCCTCTAATGGGATTAGGAGGGCAAAGATAGATTTAAATGCTCCTCTTAGTTTAATAAGCAAAGATGCACAAGAGGATCCGCGGAAACCTAAATAGCCTCTGCTCAAGATCTTTTTTGAAAAGCTGTCTTGAAATATTCAAACCTAGAAAAGAAGTCCACCCAAAGAGACAGGATGAAATGATCCTGTTTCGACTCTTACAGTTTCTAAAATATCCCACCTACTACAGTCCCAAATTTGTAAGGGACTCAAGCCCATTTTGATGGAAGTGGGCATCATAACGCAGCATACACTGCCCAAGTTGGGATATTTCACTGTCACGCAGGTGTATTCCGTAAAGGAAATGAACTCATACACTGGGGAGGTAGGGCTCCACGCAAAAAACTCCCTTTCCTCCAGATTTTATTTATGATTGTGATTTTACCAAACCTAGAAGTACTCTGAAGATCAGAATCACAGAATGCTTTGGGTTGGAAGGGACCTTATAAATTATTTAATCCCAACCCCCTGCCATGGGCAAGGCCACCTCCCACTAAAGCAGGTTGCCCAAAGCCCCATCCAACCTGGCTTTAAACATTCCCAGGCGTGGGGCATCCACAGCTTCTCTAGTTGTTAAGACTGGGCCAAAGTCCAAACAGAGAAGCCTTTTTCCTCATGTGTGTATGTTCCTGAATCAGTGAAATGATCATAGTAATGAACAGCTGTCTGCTAAAATACACAGAAAACTCTTCTACAGAACTCTGTGTGTTTAGAGCCTCTGATAAGGTTCTGTTTGAAGTACCTAGCTTTTATTTGGTTAAGGGATTGCTTTGCTCTTGGAAAAGCAGAGAGCTCTAGCAGATACCAGTTACTCTCTGGAGCAGGATGCTCAAATCCTCTGGCTGAGAACGAATTTTTCCTTTTGCTGGCCTGCATATATCCACCTAATGACTGCAAGGACAGCAGCACCCATCATACTGGGCTAAATGATGTCTGCAAGTTGTCTTTGTAGCCTCAGTATTGAGAACACGGCTCTCATGATTATTTCAAAAAGAAAAAAAAGAGAGCTCTGACCCCCCAGAACATTTCTGGGATCCCAATCAGGCTTTTAATTGTGATAAGATTTCTCACAAGAACGCTTTTCACTTCTAAGTCATATTTTATAACAATTCCCTTTTCCAAAAGGCTATTCAATCAAATCTTTAGAATGGGATTTCTTAGTCACATATTGCATTTTGCTATCGCTCTTCATGGTAAGAGTCTTTCCCAGCCTTAGAGGAATAAGCTGTATTGGTTTAATAATGATACAGGACCAGTGTATTGACATGACTTTAAGCTAGAGTTTCCAAATTCGGTTCCTTAATACTAAATGCAAAGGTCAGGCTAGAAATGAAATGTTTTCTTCTCCCTTCTGTTATCTGCAAAATAGGATACGGAGATGTTAGAATTGGCTTAACAACATGCACCAGAATTTATGTTGGAAAAAATAAATAAAACCCCCAGAGTCTGTTTTCTCCCCCCCTTACAATCCTCTCACTGCAGTACAATGACTCAATGTCTCATTGCATTTTTGTCCATTTTTTTTTAGAATGGCAGAAATACCAGGCACCCACATTCCTAAAGTGTATTACAGACATTAGAAAAGTTGCTTGAGATTTGCTCCGTCTTACAGGGATTACAGAAGAGAGGCAGCCAGTTCTCTAACTTAAACAATCACTACAGCTATTTGCAGTACAATAGTGTCAGCAGTATACCAGGACTGCACTGAAGAGCTTAACATGGAATATTTTAGCAAGGATCACTAAATAACATGCCTAACCTCGAGGTATAGAAGCTATTTAATTGATAATACTCGGCTGGTATTACAAGGGAGTGTTTAAAAACAAATAACACATGCAGTGGGGGCATCATTCTGATGCAAGATCGTTATCTCCTTGCACTGTACATCAATCCCACTTTAAAAGATCTTAGCAGCTTTTTCCACCCCTTTTAATACATAATAAGCTGCCTCCTCCCAAACCTGCAAGACCACCCCACAACATCCTTTGCAGCAATCCTCAGGAACTGCCAACAGCAGCTCAGAGAGCAGAGCAGCTCCCCAGCCCTACTGTGCACCTGCAAGCTACAAACAGTTGCTGAAGCCCAGCTAAATTACTGGCTAGTTTTCATCACAAGTGATCTCACCACCTTGGTGTCACCCCCAGTCCTGTACTCCAACCACTCCATTTCACCAGAGCTGGTGCCCGTTTGACCTACACAATGATAGAAGTGAACCAACAGCAAATTAACCTTCACATTCTCTCAACCAGTTCAGCTTCCCAGTCTGATAGGTGAGTGCTTGTGTGAGAGAAGGAAAGTGGAACATAGCCTTGGGAAAAGTAGAACAACCCCTGTCAGGGACAGCCAGCTGTCAGGCACACTTAGCTGCTGTGTAAGGCCAGGTCCTGGTGCACTACTCCACTCGGCTGGATAATTCACCTGTGGATTAGTAGCCACTTGTTACTACCTCATGGGAGACTTAATATGTTTCCCCATAGGGCTTTGATGTTACAGAAAGCAAGGTGACCAATGAGAACACATTCAGGTCACACAACAGCAGTTGTCCAGCTTCATTATCTCCAACTTCATCAAGGGGAGCTCCAGTTCAACTTCAATCCAGATGTTTTAAGTATTTTTTATCTGATGTGAACTAAGTTTTCATAACGCTAAGCATTAACTTTGCAATATATACACCAAGGGTAATGGGTTGGTCCCTTTACTCCTACAGTGGTGCGATACGGAGTTTTAGCAACAGACAGAACTGAAAGCAGCTGATTGAGCAAGGAGGCAGCCATTTGGAGCCAGACTTATCTGAGGAATATCTTAGTTACTTGAAGAGCCATGGAAGTTGTTTTGCAATCTGATGAATAAGTGCATGCAAATACCCCAAATTCTGTGACTAAGGTGAAGACGCATCTTTAAATAGTATGTGGCCAAGCACAAATAAACCTGTGCCACTTAAAACTCATCTCATGAGGAAGCAAACTGTGTTTTTGCTAGACAAAAGAGCTTTCACTGCTATGGAAAAAAATGGGGTTTTAGAGACATCTAGAAATAGTCACACAGGAATAAATAGAGGGGTGTTATAAAAAGGTCAGGACAAACAGTGCAATTTTTGGCAAGTGACTTGAACACTAGTTCAAGTCAAGATAGCTTAGTTTCTCATTTAAAATGAGAGAGGACAAGGTAAATAGAGGCTGACAAAAATGATCAGGACACTCCTTGAACTGATTTCTACCACATGCCACAAGAAGCTCCGGCTCTAAAATGAGGCGCCCATCTGGGAGCAGGCAAGGAGCACCAAACAGGTTTTCCCAGGGAGATTTGCAGTGGCAGCAGCACAGCCCCCTCAGAGGGGAGTGTTGCTCTGCTTCAGCAGTTGAAATGGCAAAACCAGGCAGAATAAGGTTTTTTTCCAAAGAACTTGATGAAGTATGATTAGATGTTACCTCTGGTTTTCAATGATATGAATCACCATGACGATGAAGATCTTCCTACCACCACCAGATTAACTACTTACGCTCACAATACCCCTGCTTTGATATGCGACGATAACGCATTATAAACCTTCATTTCACAGCAAAACCCACAACCACCTCTATAAAAATGACCACACAGAGGGGGTAAAACGATCCCAGCTTGCCTGCTCTCCTTCCACCCCAATTTTAAGCACACCCCCCCGGTGCTGGTGGGCCTCTCCCACCTCATTTCTGGGCTCCCCCCAGGAAGGGCCGGGCCCTTTTCCCCCCCTCAACCCCCACCCAGACCCCTTTAACCCCCCACCCTTTACAACACCCCCCCTCACCCAGGGGGGCGAGGAAACGAGCAGAACTCACCCTTTTTTCCCCCTTTTCCCCTCACCACGAACCCCCAACCCCTCAGCACTTCCCCCCCAACCCCCAACCGCGCCTCAGAAGCGCGGGTGCCCCCGGGGCCCCCCCCAGCCGCCATCTCCAGGCCCGGCCTCACCCTGAGGGATCACACACACACACAAAGAGCCCCCCCTACCTGGTCCGCGAAGTCCTCAGCGGTGCTCATGATGTCGTTCTGGCCCATGGCGGCGGCGAAGCAAGGCGGGCAGGGGCCGGTTGCTACGCGCCTGAGGGGAATGGGGGGGGGGCCCGGCCTGACGGAGGGGGGGGGGAAGCTGAGGGCCGGGCCCGGCCGCACCGCGCCGCTCGGCTGCTGCTGCTGCCACGTAGGCCAGCTCTTAAAGGGGCCGCGCGGGCGGCAGCGCCGGCGCAAGCCGGGCGAATGGGAGAGGGCGGCCCGAGGGGCCCCGCCCTTCCCGCGCCGCGCGGCCTTAAAGGGGCCGCGCCTCGCGGCTCTCGGCGTTGGGTTTTGGGGTGGGAATTGGGGTTTTTTGGGGTTGTAAAGCACCGATGGGGCTGGGCTGTGCCTGCCCGCGCCTCTAAATTGTGTGCCCCGCCGGTAGTGAGGCCGTACTGAGTCCCGTCACCCCCCACCCACCCCCCACAGTGGTGCCCTTGTTGCTGCTTCCCTGTCACCGATTTTTTTTTTCCCTCATTTTTAGGCTTTTTTTCCTCTGTTTGAACCGAAATCCCCCACCCAGGAAGCGCTGGGGGCGGTGCGGTGCGGGCCTGCTGCCCTCCATAAGCACTGACGAAGCTTCCTGCCAGCCCCGCGGGCTCGGCGCCCGGCCCCCAAAGCCCCTGAGGGGAACCGGGGCCAACGGCTGCCCCCGGGGGCTGGGGGGGCCCGGCCCGGTCCCTCAGGGGCTGATGGAGGGATACGAGGTGGTCCTGGGGGGTCTCTGCCCCTCAGGGGAGGCTGTGGTGGCTCAGGGGGGAAATAGGGAGCGGCTTGGTCCTGTAGGGGGTGGGTGGTGGGGGTGTAAGCGGCCCCCTTGGGGAAGGGAAGGGGAAGGAGGTGCTGGGGTGTAGTGAAACATCGAGTGTAAAATATAAAGCACGTAACAGAGTAAGATGAAGGGATTACGAGGCCCTGGGGAGGTGGGGGTGATGCCCTCTGCAGCAGGAGGAAGGGGGAAAATTTGAGGGAGAGGAGGCCTTGGGGGTGCGTGTTGGCCTGCTGTGGGGAGTAGGAGGAGTGCTCTGTGTGGAGGGTCTTGGTGAGAGGGGGGCTTGAAAGGGGGTCTCTGCCTTGGTCGTGTCACCCCCTGGAGCAAGATGCGTTAATATCTCTCCTCTGCCCAGCAGGTACTGGAGCAGCTGCAGCCCGGGGCGCTGGGCACAATGCTGGTGGTTGAATCTGAAGGAAAAGGGAGTGAGAAAAAGAAATATGTAATAAAGCAGGTGAGAAGGTGGTTGCTAGGAAAACAAGACTTCGTCAACTCTGTGGGCCCTTTTGATAGTAAAAGAGGCAAACATGGTCAGTAGCTTGGTTGTTGGGTAAGAGTAGGTTTGCATCTTACATTGTGCTGCTCTTTTGGACATCTGAGGAGTTGGATCAGTTTACCAGAATATTGAGGTAGAACTGGGGAAGGGGGAACGCCCTATTTAGGTCCATCCAGTGTGCTTTCACCAAAGCTTTCTGCTGCTTTGACAGTGCAGGAGTGACTAGTCACCTAAAGCTTTCTGTTCATCTCCCAAAATCAAGACTGTTCCAAGCATTACAGATCAGAGCTATCATTTAAAATTTATGCCAGTTCATAGACAATTGCCAGTTCTAATCCTCTTGGCAAGTTTGTACTTCCTTAAAAAATTGGCTGTTTCTATATTACAGTCTCATCTTTGTCTTCTGTTTGTTTGGTACAGGTTGAATGCATTGACGAAATGCAAGCAAACACGGCCTTGAAGGAGGTATCAGTGCAGGTTTTCTTTACAAGCTTCACTTACAGAGACCAGAGACTGTAACAGAACAAAGTCTTTATCTACAAAGATTGGCTGTGCAAATAGCCAACATGCAGATTGGGTAGGACTATCTGAAGGGTGTTATCCCTGCCCTCTGCTTGAGCTGAGGCCAGGATTTTTTATTAGTTCTTCCTAGATTTGAATATGTAGATTCAAGTGGACAGCTGTTCTCAGAAGATAGTTCCATTTTTCTGAGCTTGTATTTGATTTGTGGTGAGGACAAAGAGCAAAGCTCATCATTTTGGCCTTTAAGCTGAAGGAGAACATAGCCTGTTTATATTTTTATTTATTATTATTAACTTAATTTCTGTCAAACATGTTTCATTACATGTTCATTTCTCAGAGTTGGGTATTTCATGATGTGAATAATTTGACTAGTTTTCTTCCTTTGTTTTACCTTTTTTTTGGTGCAAACTTTTTTCAATGCCACGCATAAGAAGGAACATCAGAAATACTGTTAAAATACCAAAATTTGTTTAAACAAAATATGTGAAATAATATCAGATGAATTAGTCTCACAGTGTCCAGTATACATGATATCTGCAGTGGAAAATGAGGGAGAATATACATGTATATCTGTAAAAATGTTTCATCCTATTCAAGATAAGTGACCTCTTTATATACTGAGACTGTATTTCCTGATACAGTTTGATCCAAATTGTCTGCTGATGCGTCTGTTGAAATAAACATAGCCGTGCAAGCTGGAAGCGTGGCTCTTTTTTTTTTTTTTTTTTTTGTCTGCACAGCCAAAAACAAAACTAGGACAGTGAGCTGAATTCCTGTTATTTTTTTTTCAGTTAAAGTAACTGATAATTGTTCCTTACACTGAAACCAACGTAAAGGAGATAAACATCTCACTAGTGCCATCATATTTTTTGTGGTTTGAGCTTGCATAGTGTTATTTGAAATAACGCCTACGCTAGCAAAATCATCTTGACTTTCACATCCTAAGATATGTTGTCAAGTTCAGACGTTAGGAACTGGGGAAGGGGATTATTTACATAGCATGTCTCTTAGGATCTGTTTGTACCTTGAGTCTCCCAATGCTGTTACAGCATTACACGGAGCAGAGTCTTACTGAAGTATTTTCCTACACTTGTACATGCAAATATACATGTATAACGGAGCTTACACACAGAAAGGATTTGAACAGACACATGACATGAACACATCAGGAACTGGCTTATGATATTATTTAAGGTCATTTTCAGTGGGAAGGAGTATGTACCTCTAGACTGCTTTCTCTCGTTTTTTTTGTTTTTTTTTTTTTTTTTTTTCTATGCAGGCAATGGATTTGCTAAAACTTCGTCATTCAAACATCTGTACTTACAAGGAGTTGTTTGTGACTTGGAATAATGAGGTGAGAATTAACTAGGATTGGTTGTGTAAAATGTATCATTTTAAGCTGCTTTTGTTCTGTCTTCAGCATGCCTGCATTTAAACAAACAGAACTTTCATAGCAGGCTATAGGAAACCAAAAGTCCTGTCTTGTTTATTTTCAGTTTTGATTCAGCACTCACGTGAAATTCATGTTGGTTTTTATGGGTGTATGTTCTACTCAAATTGTCCCACATGGCTTTGTATAAGAGATGCGGGGGTAATGTTTTTGAAAAAAAAATCACACAGGTGCTCTATTTTTAATATAAGAAAGTAAATATTGTATGCTCTGTGAGAGATCAAACATCTCAGAACACCTGCGTATTGGTGAACATCATACCCAGCAGTTTGGCCAAGTCCTTGTTTTTATCTATCTTTCTGGATATGTTATTACCTGCAAACAATTAGACAATCTTGGTGTAATGTTTTATTACAGATATCATCTCTGTTCCTTTGTCTGGTAATGCAGCACTCAGGCCAAGAAGATCTTTCATCTCTGATCAAGACAAAAAGGCAGAAGTCAGAGAAAATAGCAGACACGGTAAAATGTACAGAAGAGGCATTCAGTTGAACTGACTGAGTCTTGCTGCTTTTATATTTCTTCCTCTGTATTCACTCTTTCTCAAAGTTTTCCTCAAAGTCTTCAAAGCACAGTGTTTTGTTTGGAAGTTATCTACTTCTTTGCCCTAAATCACTATGAAATTTCTGTATTGACAATTAACTCTTTGTGTATCTTGCTCTCAAGCAATTAAATCTTCCCCTGCTTTACTTTTTTTATCCATGGAAATTATGGATAATAGCAATTGTCTAATACACACAGAGATTAGCATATTTTTCTGTTTGGGGAAAACAGTATTTCCTTCCACTCTGGGCCTTACTTCAATTACAGGCATTCTCTCTTGTTAAATGTTTAATTTCTCTGTCGTTATTGTATTTGTGTTACATTGTCACGTACGTACCTGTCAACAGGTGATGGTGAAGTTCCTGGGACAGATGGTGGATGCTTTGTTTTATATACACAAACAAAACATTTTGCATAGGTGAGTAGAAATCCTGTTCTCATTGGCTGATAGGTCATTGCTCTTTGCAGTGACTTTTGGTTCAGTGCATCTCTTCATTTAATAATCAGTGAATTTTACTAGTAAAAAGGGGGGACTAGGAGGTAGAAATTCCGGGTTTCATGTATAGATTAATTTTCTGTGACTTTTGAACTCATCTGTTTCTTGAATTTTGTCTTGAATTAGCCATTTGAAAGAGCTGTTCTCTGTTGTTTTGAATGTGAGGTATGATTGTTAATATAAACATTAGAATATTGCCTGTCAACAATGCTTACATTCTGGTGGATGTGACAGACAAGGTATACTTGTGTGACTAAAGTAAAGTAAGCCATTGCACTCCATGTTTGGATAAATTTTGTTGTAATTGCAATTTTCAAAGCATTTCACAGTAAAGGAGGAAAATAATTTTCAGTTGATTACCACTTGTATATCAAAACAAAAAAACAAACCCCAAACTTTCTAATATGTAGAGATGCTGGGAACCTGTAGTTACATATCACTAGATTCTGATTTCACATGCTGACAGAAAATATTTGTGTTGCAGAAATCTCAAGCCGTCAAACATTCTTGTGACTGGTGAAGAATCCTTCATGCTTTGTGACTTCAGTACAGAAACACTTATGACTGATGAAGCGAAATGGAAAATAAGAGTGGAAGAAAGTAGATAATTTATTTTATTTTTACTATATTTATAAGAGATTAATTTGTGGTGGATATTTTGCAATCTCCAGGGAAAAATCAGACAAAGAGAGAAATGTTATCCCCCCCCCCTTCTCTGCATTATCCTTCTAAAATATGAATAGCATATTCACAGAGAGTTGCCTGGAGCATTAATTGTGTTCATAATTGAAAGCTGTCTATAAGTCTCAGAACTTCTATGAAACAAATACAGTTGGAATTCTTTTTAGCTTGATATATATGCAGTTACATCTTGAAAAATGATTTATTAGTTGTAGTGTTTCTTACTCTTTTGTAGCATATTGTCAGTTAAAAACAAAACAAAACAAAAAAAACACTAATCTCTGCTGAATATCTCTATTTTTAGATATAAAACTATTGCCTGCAGTTCATGCCTGTGCAAGCAACACTGTGTATAATACAGTGTCAGCAATGTTACCATGGGATTCTTATTTCAACAGATAGCAAGGCTTGGATGGCTCCGGAAACATTCAATTTTTGTTTCAGTGAGAAATCAGACATCTGGTCTCTAGGCTGTATTCTACTTGACATGATCACCTGCTTTATTCTGAATGTATGTAATAATGTTTCATTATAGATTTAAAATGTCATGAGCCCACCAGGATATCTGTAAATTTGTATGTGCAAACTCTACTGTTACTATACTCTTTACAGACAGAAGAGATCACTTCATTGCTGCAGGATCTCAGACACAATACCAGCCGTCTTGAGGGAGTTCTGCCACTGATGCAACATGGAGATAACAGCTCTTTGCCTTTATTCCCAATTCTATTTATGATGCTACAGATTCAGCCCAGCATGAGACCCACAGCAAAGTGAGTTCTAGATGTTTTGCCTTTATTGTTATTTCTTGACCTAAACCCCACATACCTTCAAAAGATAGGGAACATTAGCTACTGCTTGAAAGGGATTGAGTCAAGGTTGTTGATCTTACCGCCTTGACTAATTGAGTTACTACAAAAAGACTTGTTTTTCTTTAAGAAACAGGCATTCTGATTTGTGTAGTTGACCTTTTTTGAAGAGTTACATTATAAAATCATGTTGCACACAATTTTTTGCCTCTTGAGAATGCTTCAGGATGCAATGTAATATTTTGGTGTTGTATCTATTTTACAAACAATTAAATTGAAGCCTAAGTCTGGCTTGTTTACAGTAAGCTTTTTCATCAGCAGTTTTGAAGTAAACTGTCTAAGTTTTGTCAAAAATAATCTAGTCTCCAAATAGCATTGTTTAATTTTTTATATCAAAATGAAATGAAGCCTGTAGAAATATTTCTGAAACTTACCAGTTCTAATTTATTGGTACTACTTTTGTCTCTCATAATTTTAGGGATCTGACTGATGTTCCATTTGTTGGGGAATGCCTGATTGTTGCTGGTTCCTTTTTAATAAAACAGAAAAAGTCTTTGTCTCCCTGTATAATAGATGTGTTCCTTGAGGGAGGAATCGAAAATGTTCTAGGTAATAAGGAAAACAAGATGAATTTGATGAATAATGGTGATTTTTGTAGAAGACAAACCAGTGTGTTTTCCAGTCTACTTGAAAAATAATTGTTGTGTTCCCATTTTATTTGAAATAGAATAGGATATTCTTTGAAGCAAAAATCACTGTATAGCCTTTTCTAGAACCTCGTAAGTTTACCAGTCATACCTAGTGTGCCATGGGGTCAGAGATCATTCCTCTGAAAATCTTGGAACCACACTTATTTTGTCTGCATTCTAACATGTTTGCAATGTATGCCAAGAAAAGATCTACTCTGCCATTTTTCTTGTAAATAAGGATGAGGTTCTCTTAATATGAAAAGGCTGTCTGAATAACGCATTTAAAACCCCCAGCCCTGCTTTGATTCAATACTCCAACAGTTCCACAAAATATGTGTTACATACAAAGATCATAGAGGTGAATCATGATACTCTAATGATCGATGCTTAGGGAGAAAGGCTTTCTCTTTCAGCAGTCACAAATTCATTATTTTCATTTATGTGAATTCACATCTTGCGCAAAAATAGATAAAATTTGAGTGCTTTTTGTAAATGTTTTATATCAAATGATTATATATATATATATTTTTAATATAGAATTCATGCAGGCTTTCTGGGATGTAGAAGAAGCACAGGCTAGAGCCATGCAGCACCTTGCCAGCTTTGTAGGAGATGAAAGTGGTAAGGTACTGCTTTATTCATTTATTTATTCTGCTCTTTCCTTACCTTTTGAGATAATGGGAAGAGGAAAAAAAGTCTCCTAACAATGAGAACGAAATTGCTGTCTTCCTGTTTTTGATTTTTGGAACATACTGAAATAGATTGCTAGTTTATATGATTGTGTTGATACTTGTTTGTAAATGCTTTTGCTGAACAGCAGCATGTTTTACTGGACAAGAAAAATGGGTACTGGAAAAAACTTGGTGACGTTGGCAACCAAGAGGAATGGGCAAACTGACATTTGTTGAGGAAAGTAATTCATATCAGCATGAGGATAAATTGTGGGTAATGCCTAGGGCTGTGAGACAGATAGAGCAAAAGCTAGCTACGTGTGTCTAGTTTTCTGTGTGTCTAGTAAAGTTGTGTGAGTGAACATTATTTTCTCCCACTATCTGCACATTTTTTCAGATCTTTCAAATCAAATTTATTTTTTTTAAAGCACCGGGTTAACTCAGTTTATCCAACAGCACTGCATTTTTGTGACAGCATTTTAAAACTGGCATTAGCACATACTATTAATACACAGGGATGTTCAATATCTGTAATCAATAAGGAAAGAGTAATTTCTTTTTCCTTAGAGTTGCCAACCTCTTCAGCACTGTTATTAAAGAAAACTTCACTGTTCTTGCATTCAGGAATGTTGTTTTACTGTATCCCATCCTTCACAAAGACTCAAATTCATTTGAAACCAGAACTCTGGTGTTTTTGAAGCATAAACATCTGCTGAGCAATCGACTGCGTAACTGAATGTTGTTTCAAATCATTTCTCTTCCCCACAGCCTTGCCCTATCTGCCAAAATTCACAGAATTTATCACTTTTGCAATGAAGGCCCATGTAGATTCCCTCAAGTTACAAGTAGATGGTTGCAGTTTATTGCTTGAAATTCTTACTCAAGGTACAGTTACGACATTTCCAACTAATGCTGGGTAACACAGCCTGTATCTTGTAATGTTAGATGTAGCAGGTAAGGTTTGAAATAGTTTCAGTAATAATTTTAGGGGATAAATGTAAGGTAATAGAGGAATTTAGCCAGCTTTAATAAGAGCCTAGATTCTTGGGGGCTTTCTTTAAGAGTGGCGTATGTGTATTCTGTGTTAAAGTGTAAATTTTAAATCCAGGCTACTGGTCTTAGTCTACCAAGTTTGTTTTCATGTTACAAATAAGAGATTTTCAGTGCTCTGACATTTGACTTTAAAAGCATAAAAATACAGAAGACATTTTGCTCTCTTGTGTTGTCCTTTCTGTCAAGTTTCTTGGCATTTTATTCCAATAGCACCTGATAGTGGTACAGGATTGAAAGTAATAAGAAATGTATTTTGGAAGAAAGAAAATTTGAAATAATTTTGGAGTTGTTATGTGAATAAATAGTTGAATAGCTGTTAGTTGAATGTTTGCTTATGTAGAGAGCAGGAGGTTCAAACTGCATTCAAAGCCACTGAAATTTTTGTTGTTCTAATGTTTGCTTTTGACAGCTTTAGAACAGGATGTGGTGATGACCCTGGATGAGAATGTGACCATTTCTCTATTAGAGATAGTGAGAAAACACTCTGAAAATGAAGAGCTTCTTTCATTAATCTGCACATTACTGATGATGATTTCAGCCAGTGGTGGGTCACTTTGTTCATTTTTGGAGGAATATTCTTATTTTTCCACTTCAATAATCTAATCCAAGATACAATGCAGAACTCATGACTTCACTGAGATATGGGTGCCTGTAGATATTAGTTTGATAGGGATAATAGTGGTAAGATTTCTTGTACTTTCAGGTATGTTATGAATAAGTTGCACTGTTGAGGCTTCAGGCTCTTACTGAATTGTATGTATTACAGAGCTGGGCTGTATTTGTCTGTTTTAGAAACAAATAGAAACTGTGCAAATAGTAGTGCTTGGGAAAACGAGGGCATAGAACCTGGATTCTATTTCTGGCTGTGCTGTGGTGAACAGCACATTTCTACATTCTGCCTCAATTTTTATTTATTTTTTTTTTCTCCTGAGATTGTATTTGCTAAATATTTATAGTATTTTTTGTTTGCAGTGTCAATTCAGCAGTCATCATAAGACTGTTTGGAAAATGGTCACAGAGTTTTGCAACAAGGGGATAATCTAAAAAGACTAGTTTGTACAAAGTGTTATGAAATGTCTACATTTATACAAATAAAGTTACTACCTCAGACCAAATTTTATACATTATTTCCTAACTGAATCCAATCTTTTTATTTCTTTTGTCCTGCTCATGGTATTACGTTACCTGTTTGGTATCACTGTTTAAATATGGTTGGTAGTGCAGTTTGTTGCAAGGACAGTGAGAGGGGCACAAATGCCAGGTTTTATACGCTATCTTTTTCTGTGCTCTTCAGAAACTGCAGCAGAGAATCTAAGGAAAGCTGGATTAATTTCAGACCTTCTGTGGATTTTAAAAAGTTTTCTTCATAATGAACAGATCTGCCTCTCTAGCTGTGCAGTTCTCTGGAGCTTGGCTGTGAGTGGTAAGTAGAACCCAGCAAGTATTGTGCCTAGCCTCATGTGACTGAAATGCAGCAGGTATTGTGCCTAATTGAGTTCAGACATTTGTGTTGCTGTGACTGGGTTTTTCTTACTTTTTTTTTTCTCGCATTGTGTGGTGATGTCTCCACAGCACTGCTAGAATAACTTTAAATGATCAAGAGCCGACCCCTTTTTATGGGACCACACTGGGAGTTTATGGAGATTTGTTTCTCCAGTGTTCTTTTATAGGTGTTGTATTCTAATCATCAAGGAAGGCTGAAAGCACAGAGTGTGCACAATTGCACTTGGTGTGTTTTGTTTTCTTTGTGTGACAATCTACCTATTTGATTTATGTGACCAGCTAAATACCCATCCTGTGAAAGATTTTCATACCAAAATATTTTTTGCTTGCTTTCCTGCTGTGATGCCCAAGTGTAATTTAAAAGGCAGAGGAAACTAGTTCCCAGAGTTTAGCTTTCTGCAATAAACACTACTATTTAGTAGTTCTGTAAAATCTGATTTGCATGTTTGGGATTTCTTCCCTCACTGTTGACCATATTAAAATAATGTGGCTTTACTCTAGTGCCATTACCCATTAATGTTTTACTGATATAATTTGACTTATAATGAGCTTGTGATGTTGTTACTTGATTAAATAACCCTGCCTGATGCGTTTCCTTTTTGTTGTGGTAATTCAGAGAATAACGCGGACCAAGCGTTGCTGAAAAGTGCTGTCCCCATTACCACTGCGGTCATTCAAGAGCACGTCCAGAATGGAGCAGTTACGGAGTCAGCTTGCTCGGCGCTGTGGGCATTGTCACTCCAAGGTGTGTGTTCCCAAGGTGTTTATCTTGCCCCTCGTGCATGGAAAAGGCTAGCACATCAAACACCGCTGTCAGTAGATTCATGAAATACAGGCTGCTTGGCCTTAGCAGGCTCTGCAGATGGCAGCAGAGTTAGAAACTTGCATCCTCTTAATAAACCCTCCCTGTATTTGCTCTCTAACACTAATGAAGCTATTTTTGATGATCCATATTGATTATGTAACTAGATACTGCTGATGGATACAGCTCACGATAAGGCTTTACTGGGTCTCTGTTACTATAATACAGGTTTTCACATTCTTTCTTTGTAACATTTGCTGCATAATTAAAAAAACCCTTCAGAAACAGAAGTTGAGATGCAGGTATGTATTTTAAATGTTTTTTTTTTTTTTTTTAATTTTATTATTATTATTTTCTTTTAAAGGTTGCTTAACTGAAAATGACTATGAGCCTACAACAGTGCTTTTGCTGGATGCACTTAGGATGAACCTGAAAAGAGCTGTGCTAGTGAAGAATGCCTGCCTGGCATTAGCAAGCCTTCTAAGGCTATCTGGTAACATTCAGTAATTAATTTTTGTTAATTGCAAATCACCTCAGAGGTGCTTCTGCGTAGTTCAGGAGTTCATATTGGGACAGAGATTGTCTTCTGCTCTCCTGAGTTAATCTTTTCTTGCAGAACTGGAAGAAATAGTGAAACTGTAAGTGCAGATTTTTTCTTCCCATGGAGCTGGCATGCATGTCTGAGTAGTAGTAGATGGCACCATCTCATTTGTTAGTAACTTGAGAGTGTTTTCATTTTTTTATACAATGTAAAAGGGTGGAGCTCAAAGAAACAATAAATATTACGTCTGCCATGCATGACATCTGCTGCATATATGGTTTTCTACTTGGCCAAATATGCTTCAGAATAGCTTTTAGGAAGGCTGAAAAGAATGGATATGATTGCCTGGAAAAATACTACATGTGCTAACAAGGGTGGGGGACTGGAAAGCAAATAATGCAGTCTGCAATAACCGATCAGCCCAGATGCATTTGTCTCCCTTTCAGAATTATCAGCTTTCAGCTTTATAACGGATTCAAAAGGCAGTGGAATAAACCTGATCAAAGAGGCCTACCATTTTCACTGTGATGACCCAGAAGTGGTGGAGAATATCTGTATGCTGATTAATGAGATGGTTCAGTATGGTAAGATGGTGGTGTTCTTCATCCAGTCTCTTCTTCTCCCCCACCCCTAAAGACAGTAAAGAAAAAGCAGCTGCTCAGGCAAATGGAAGTTATTCTCAGGAAGGACTCACTATATATCTAAGAAAGGAGGAGGAATTGGAATTGTATTTTCATCTGGTACTTTCTTGTCCTTGAGTAATTATAAAAAGGCCCTGCAATTTTATTAATTTTTTAACTTCATCTTACCTTGGCTTCTGTTTGCATAGATCCATCCCCTTTCTAATTTTCTTTAGCCCCTGCTAAAACCACTGGAAATTGTACCAGTAACCATAAATTATCCTGTTCATTTACATTATAGATGACATTGTGCTGGATATGGTGTCCCAGAAAATGGAAGAACTGCTGTCTGAAATAAAAAGCCGTTTTCCATCTAGCATGGTATGTAGAAAATTCTGGGACAATAAAGGGTGTGTGCTTAATATATTACACTATTTCTGGTTATGGATTTTAAATTTTTAGGTGGAATTACAGAGTATAGAAATTTACAGAAGAATTATGTGTATATGATGTGAAGAGTGAGTTGTAAGAATATATGTTGAAAACAACTATTTGGAAGACTTTCTTTATGCTCTGTGCTGTAATTTTTAAGACAATGTTTTGGTCTCTTGCAACGTTGCACTACATTAACTTACTACAGTTTTCATACTAAACAGGCTAAAGTTTAAAGAAATAAGACAAGTATGTAGCATCCAGGTACCTTCTAAGAGACAATCTTGAAAACAAAAACAAAAACAAACAAACAAAAAACAAAAAAACACTGATAGTTTGCTTGAAGGGTTAACTTAAGTTATATTCCAACAGTTATATTGAAAAAAAAAAAGATAACTATTGAAATACCAGAAGCGGGAAAGTTATTCAGGCTATTTAATGTTCTATGGTAGTATTTCCTTTGCAACAGCTTACTGTGAAGTAAGCAGCAATAAAGTTTTTTTTTCAGCAAGCCAGTATAACTGGTTAGTCTTATAACCTTGCTCTTCTTAGTTATGCATTTAGTCCGCTTATGTAATTCCTCTCAGAGAGAGGCCTGGCCTACAAACTTGCTCTCTGGTGTCTCTGCACCATTTTAATGAACAGTGCATCTATAAAGTAGTGCACATTAAAAAAAAAAAAAATCACAAATGAGAAGAAAGCTCCCTCTTCTGTTGTAAATGCGATTTGTTGTTCCCCGCGCCACCTATTGACAGACAGTATCAGAACTCTCTCATTCTGGTAATAGCATGTGGCATGCCACTGCTGAATCTCTGAAACCTATTCCTTGCTACTTTCCACTATCTATTTAGATTATTTAAATCACAACATTGGTGTTCAGTCTGATAATTACCATTACTTTGGATTTTGCAGAATCAGACCTTATGTATGCTTAAAACATCAGTCGTTCTAAAGGCCTAAGTTAAACACAATGCTCTTTATTAATTTAGAAATATAAAAATAACTGAAGCAACGAGGTACTTATTTGACAATTCTCATATTTCTCTCCAGGAGATAATGACCCTTGTGGATACAGCACTTGTGAAACTGCAAAAGTAAAGTAAACGTTTTTTGTATATAAGAACAAATCTTGTAGGCTTCTGGTTCAGATATAAAAGCCTGGATCCTTCTGAAATACGTTGAGAGGCTTTTCTCACCAGAAGGATTAATACTGGGCCATTAATAATACATAAACTTGTTTATGTTCCATTGGTTTAGTTACAACTGTGAGACTAACAGCAGTAATTAAGAACTTGCCTTACTTTGTAGACTTTAGAAATATCTGAAATAGACATTTTAGCCTCAGGAATTTCAGTAAAGCAGTAACAGTTTTTTCCTACATTTAATCATAATTTAAAAACACTGTTTTTTTTTTAAACTCAGTGTATATTTCCTTCGCAGAAATGAACTGATGAAATAATTAAGTGCAGCCATTTGTTACAAGTGTTGTTGAAACACAGTAGTAGGCATTAGGCATACATCCTTTCCAGAAAGGGGATACTTCAGCAGTATTCTTGTATGGCAGCATTCATGTACCGTGTTGGAAGTGTTGTCTGCCGTTTTTTTGTTTGCTTTTGTATTATTTCATGAAATAGCTGCCGTTGGTTCCAAGTTGCTCTCTCTAAATTTGCCCAGAATCTGACAAGAAAACAGCAAATGCTGCAGATAAAAAACACAGCATAGAATCATTCATGTTTTACTGTTTGTCTTTAGATTTGTTCTTAATATCAGCTTCCCATTGCTTTTTCTCTAAGGTGTACAGTCTCATAGCTGCTTGCGCATCCTGAACCTGAAAGAAAACAGAACATACAGGAGGCTTAACAAAACATGGCTGATATAGTTGAAGAATATTTATTATTAATAAACAGCTACATCTCCCATCATCTTAATTAATAAATCCTTTCAAGTAACACTTCATAATCTTCTTCCAGATTTAGAAGCTCTAGTGTGACTAGTGGAGGGGAATTAACATGTACAGCCCACCACGAGGCTATGCACTTCTTTCTCTCACCATGACTTGGAAAGCCATTATGAAAAAAATGACGTAGTTTCTTAGAGGTAACTTCAAAATTTGCTTTGCTTTTTCAATTCCTCTGTTGTACTTCCATTTTCTCAGTGTATAATAGAATATTATAGAAGTAAGAAGTTGATACTTGGGATTTTACTTTTTTTTTTTTTTTTTTTTTTTTTTTTACTAAGGATCTTAAAATAGCAAGAATTAGCATTTAAACAAAATACAGTTGACTTATACAAAAGAAGTTTATTAAAGTAAGGAAATAATCCAAATGGTATGAGGCATGTAACAGTACGCAAGCTTAGGTGGCAGTCTTACTACATGATGGTGTCCAAGCAGAGCTTGCAAACTTTCATTGAGAGGACAGAATGAAGCTGCAGGATTCTCAGCTGAATCCTGATCCTAGAGCTAATGTGTATTATCTTACTGATCTACCCCAAAATGTACATTCTGATGAGATACATACCGAGCTGTGCTCTGATGTCTGCACTTGAACGTTTAGCAGTCTTTCACAGAGCAGCTTCAATGATGGCCGTGCGGACTGGAAATAAAGAAGACTGAATCATGCTGTCTCACACTGCTTGAAATATATAGATGTGTGTACATATACAGCTTCTGTTGGTGAACTAGCAAGGAGAATTTACAAATCACAAGGATTATGCACATTTGCATACACTACTAAGACGGTTTTCTATGTATTACTATAACCCTAAGATTTACGTTTGGGGTGCTTTATTGTGAGAAACAAACTAAGTATATAGTTAGGAAACTTAAAACATTGCCCTACACTCTGAACCTTTACTCCTGCAGTGTAAGTAGAAATTTGAAAACATCAGGATTTTTTTAATACCCTTGTACAAATTATATTACTAAGAAGGATCACATAAGCTTTACTGTAATTAGAACCGTACCATCTTATATTGCTATCTAGAGAAGTGTTATGAAGACCATGCAAGTGGTAAAGAATGGAAGAGCCACTGAGTTTTGTTTACAGGTATTACTGGTAATGTTTGTAATGAACTAAGTAACACTGCCATATTTCAAACACTAAGTAAGCATTCAGTTTGACTTGTGTCAGGTAGTAAAAAGAAACAGAAACAAGTGGGACAAGCTAGAAGCTGGGATTCAGCAGCCCAGCAGTCAGTTAATCAAGTTGTTCCTTCACATCAGACTCTTACCTTGACTCTCTGTCTGAAAGGTTTGTATTTTTGTGTGTCGCGCGTTTTCTTCTTAGGATGATCAAGAAATAGGACCTGAAAGAAATTGTATTTCTGGTCTAAAGAGTGCTGTTACACAGAAAGTAACCAAACTGTTGAGCTTTGGAGGCTAAGCAAAGCATACAAAGGTTTCTTTCATTATGCTGTTTCTTCTGTGGCTCTTTAGTACCCAAATCAGTATTATTAAGTCAGTGTGGAAGTTGAAGTCAATTGTGCAAGTGAATAGGGCTATACTTGGTGCAGTGTATAAGGACATGAAATTAAGAGAACAATTATAAAGCTGTTGTTTCTAGGAGTTCAGAGAGTTCATCTGACTAATCCAGGAAGATATATTAGAAAGTTAATTGATTTTCAATGTTTGGAACCTTGTCTTCAAAGTAACAAATTTGCAGCCACATACCTTTAGGTCATTGTGTAAAGCATGCCCAACTAAAATCCTTCCATTCAAGATATCCGCAACCTCCTTCTGAACTGTTTTAAAATCTTCACCTAAAAACACCACACAATTAAACCACCTTCCGTTAGACACCTAAGATACTCTAAGCAAGCTACAGTTAAAACACTGCATCTTTTTTGTGAAGGCAATTGTACCTTTGGGACTATATAAATTATAAAACTTATAATAAGTTTTATAAATTTGTATTTGACACTGAATCTTCTTGCCATGAAGAGCACAACACTAAAAGAAAATCAACTTACACATTATTCCCACACCATAATTAACAAGTGAATTTCATCTGGGATATCAGTGACCATTCTGTAAAAAAGTACTTCTTCCCACATTTTTCCTAGCATTCAGACTAGATTTTATTTTCAATTTTTTTAATGTAAGTCTAAAACTTTTTCAAGCTTAACCAATGAGGCTTTTGTGGTAGCCTATTAAAATTGCCTTCCTTGAAGAACATGTTTGGGAAAAAACTCCTACCTGTCTTTATGTTCTCGGGACGTATACCACTAACAGCAGTTCTGTAATCTGTCACCTCTTCTGTAGGCTTGACATACTTATCATAAACGCACTTCCCAAACTGGTTCACAATGGACACTCGAGCCACAATACTGTCTTCACCATTTGGTCCCACTCCCACCATCTCGCAGTCCATGGCTACTGTTCTTGTCAGACTGAAACGAAAAAAGGACAACTTGGTGACACACCTGTTACAAGGACTGCACAGTGAAATTCACAAAGTGCACACATTTGGGAGAACTCAGCAGTGTGACTGTCAGCAGACCCAGGGGGATGTCAGCTTACATACTGCATCCACAAATCAGAATTATCAGAAGAATCTTGATGCTTCTGCTGTCATGCTTCCCACTGGAATGCCACTCACCCATCAGAAGACTTTTCTTTAACCAGCACCCGCTCCACAGACTGTTCGGATCGGCCTGTTGGAAGTCCCAGTTTTCTTCTAGCAACTTCTGCTGCTTCAGGTCCTATTGCTGCTTCAATATCTTGTGGATCGACGTCATCAAACCAGATGTCAGCCCTGGTAAGTACAAATTTAATTATATTAAATAGTTTTAAAGTGATTTTGCATCTTTATACTGTAGGAAAAGCACTTTTTTTTTATTTTAATTAAGAAATCAGCTCTGAAAAGTAGTCTAGTACTGTCATCTATGCAAGTTTGTTGCCTTATCTGAGGAGGAGCACTGGTCATCTTTTTTCTCCCAAAATACAGTCTGTAAGTGTGCAGCTATTTCAAATGTAATACTCTGTACTCCTTATGTACACCTCCTAAAATAAACCTTCAAATACATGCATAATGCCTGAAGTACTCACTCTTTGGGCTGCTGCTCCACATCTTCAGCTTTCCTCTTCTTGTGTTTTACATCACCCTTCTCCTTTTCAATATTGCCATTCTTCCTTTTTTCCTTGCAGTTTTTTCCATTGCTTTTGGTGCCATTTAAATTCTTGTCTGTTGCAACCTTCTTGGATGTTGGCTTCGCCAAAGGAGCATTGTCTTTAGCAGAACTGTTGTCCTTTTTATTTGTGGATTTGGGCTTTAAATTCTTGTCTGCTGCAACCGCCTTGGATTTTTTCTTATCCAAAGGAGGACTGTCTTTAGCAGGACCATTTTCCTTTTTGTTTGCGGATTTGGGCTTTACCACGTTCTCATTCCCATTGCTAGCTGGAGCTTGTTGGCTGTTCCCCTCTTTGAGGGGATGCTTCTTTTTGGTGTGTGTTTGACATGCAGAGGGGGGCTCATCCGACTTATTTGCCTTTTCTTTCAGTAGCTAAAATGACCAAAAGAAAAAAAAAAAAAAAAAAAAGGACAGAAAATAAGATTATATCTCTTCAATTCTATCCTGCTGTCATTTGTCAAGAGTACTCCACGCAATGCCTTAGGGTGAATCCAGGGCTCTCTACCTGGCTCAAGGGGCATTACTGCAACGGCACCTCCCATTCCCCTGCGGGTTATTTTAACACAAATACATATTTTTTCATTACTATACGCGCTGGGGAACTGCACTAGCAAGGAAAACGACAGCATCCCCGGCCCGGCAGCTCGCCCTCACCTCCTGCAGCGCCTTCCAGTTGGCGGAGAACTCCTGAGGGCTGCGGGGCGGGCCCGCCGCCATCTTAGGGCCCTGAGGCGCGGCCGGCTTCGGGGGGCGCCGCCGGAATTTCTTCTTCTTTTTGCCCTTCCCGGCGCTCGGCCCCGCCGCCCCGGGCTCCGCGGGGCCCCGTTTTGCCATGAGGGGACGGGGAACGGGAATCGAAGGGGGTGGCGGCCGCCGTTTCCTCAGCGCCTCGCAGCAGCGGCCCGGCGGGGAACGCGGCCCCGCGCTGCGGTTCCGGGCGCCGGGGCCGGGTCCGCGCTGGCGGCCCCTGGCGGCTGCCGGAGCGCCCGGCGCTGGGCCGCCCGTGGGGCGAGCCCTGAGGAGAGGGAAGCCTGGGGATGGGGTTTGAATAAAGCTGGGGCTTCGATAAAGCTGGGGTTTCAATAATGCTGAGGTTTCAATAAAGCTGGGGATTTCACGAAGGTGTTGTCTGCGTGCTTGGGGGGCAGGACCCGCGGGCTGGTGGCTCCCTGAGAGACTGTCCCTCTCTGCAGAAAATCAACGCTCCTGTTTGTTTAAAATGTGTATTCTTCGCTTCTGTTCCACGATTGTATGCACCCTGTGTGGCCACCATCAGGAAAACATGAAACCTGGCTCATGTTTTCGAGGTGCTGGGTCTTGCTGTGCTTCGCGGTATGTCCGAGGCCACCTGTGAGGCTCCAGCAGGGTCGAGGTGCAGGGAGCAGCAATGCACAGGTTGAACAAATTGGAGCCCAGTTCCCTGCAAATTGTGCCTTGTTTATTTGGCTGCTAAAACTGCCCCAAACTCCTCTTATGGCTGTGCTCTCTGGCTGTGATAAAGCTGCAAACGTTGCGCAAAAGCTCTGCCCCTACAGCTGTTCCTGTAAAGCTTCCCGCAGCAGTTCAATTCCCCCTCGACTGTCCCTCTCTGCAGAAAATCAACTCTCCTGTTTGTTTAAACTGTGTATTCTTCGCTTCCGTTCCACGTGATGCCTCGGGCTAAGCATTTTAATCACCCCTGGGCCAGAGTTTACTCTGCAGCACTAGTTGCAATTCTTCCAGCATGATCATCATCAGCTTGATGATCCGAGCTCTCATGATGTTCCCTCCGGGATTTTGTTGGCCATCCATTCTCCAAGAGGTAAGTTTGACCTCCAGAAAATGCAGTTTCCAGGAAGCCTTTTTTATTTCTAGGAAAAAAAGAGGAGAGAAAATGCAATATGTTCTAAGCCAAAATGTATCAAACCTCACTAATCAAGAAGATAAAGTTATTTCCTCTGGGTGGCCATTGTGCAGCATATGTTTAGTGCAAAATAAAACCATTAGAACTTGGCATTGATACTTGTTGAATTGTTTGCTGATGTTCCTTCTAGGTTAGGTTCAGTTAAATAATAGTCTTGCATCCATTTGTTTTTCTTTAAAAAAAAATAATAATAAAGTAAAGCCATTCTTCTTCTTGCAGAAATTTCTCAGAGCGTTGGATCCGGAAGATATTTTCTCTTACTTTGGAACCAGCTCAGTGTCTGATGGTATGCAGAGCTCCTTCCTTCTTGATGTTGGAACACATTTGTCAGTTTATTTCTAATCCCGTACATTTGATAATGCTAAGAACACTTATTAACTAACTCTGTTCTGACAAGCATTTAGCATTTCTGAGTTGCATTACTCTGTGAGGTAATCCATGTCTCAGTGTGTTGAAGAACTGGGTCAGTCTTTAAAATCTCCTAAAGGAGATATGATAAATCTTTTTATGCATTTCTGCTACAGTCCTCATTCTCTGTATTGGTATTTTTCTACAAGATTAACGCATCCAAGTCATCTGAATGGGAAGCTATAAACTAAGAATAGCTTTAAATGCACTTGTTATTTTTTAAAAATAAACAGATGGAGAGACTAGCACTCTAGGTCTGGATTGGTGGCAGTTCAGAATAAAGATACATTTTGAACTCCCAAATTCTTGAAGCAAGGATGCTGTTGACCTGTGAGTTCATCTAGTGCACTTTCTAGTGTCTCTGTTTGGGTTATGACTATTCTCACTTGGTAATGCTTAACATCTGAGGAAGTAAAACTGTCTCAGCCTTTGTCAAATGAACCATTCTCCTTAACAAGGCAGCAGAAGCACAGATAAGTCAGGAGCTAGTTTCAGAGCTGTTGTCTGTTCCCAGTCAGAGTACACCGCTTTGGAATAGCTGAAAGCACAGAAGTTCTTTGACTACTGGCAAAATGACCTCAAAAGGCACAGATGTCAGCTGGAGAATAATTTTTTACAAAGATACAAATTCTTATATTTGTTTTCCATGTATCATAATTTCTTATAACTGTTCCCCTTGTTCTGGTTTTGTTTCATTTCTTTCAGTACCCGAGTTTGTGGTTGCTCAGCCGACTTGCCCTTGTAAAGAAGAGCACATTGAGCTGACATGTCAAATTCAACATTGCTCCATTAAGGCCTGGGGAGAAGTCTATGCCTTTGAATTTCTAGAGGACCATGCCCTCGTTTCTTCTTCCTTTGTGATCAATCAAGTGGTGAACTCTTCCTTTAGCTTACTGAAGCAATTCTCAGGCAACTGCTTTGCAGGTGGCAAACCATCACTACCTCCTGGGGCTGAGTGTAGAGTCACTTACTGTGAAGGGCAGCTGGTGAGTATGCACTGAACTTATCAGCTTTTCTTACACGTATTTACAGCCTTTGCAGGTTTGCAGCTTGATGCCCCACACATATGTGAACTGTCCATTTAATAAATCTGAGCATTACAAAAGAGAAGGAGGAAGGATATGATATGGTCCTCCATGGTAGCAAATGTCTGGAATAACTCAGAGATGGAATTTAATTTCCTTTAGCAAGGAGTCGTCATTACAGATGAAGAAAAGATTCATATCAGGCCTGTCAGAAGCAAAGATATGGCCCTGCTGAAGGATCTTGGCTTCTCCAGTCCCCATATTCTCTTCAGAAGTGCCAAAGTAGGATCAAATACAGCAAGAGGTAACATATTTGGAGAGGAAGCCCTGGTTGTTCTGCTCTGAAAAATTGTCTTCTGGTAGTAGGGCTGTTTGTTTGAATGAGCTGAGGGGAAAGATTTGTATCTGCAAGTATATGATTATACCTGATATATGACTCTCACTTCATTGAGATGTAAGTAATGTTTTTCATTTAGGTATTTGTTATTTGGATAATATAAATATGTTACCAAGGGTGCAGACAGGTGAAGAAAACCAACAAAAGTGTGAAACTTGGGCAAGTGACTGTGAAAGTAGTTGTCTACCAGTATTTTAGTCTTTCAGGAAGAGGGAGTGGATCTGTAGGATGTTCTATGCTGTCTTGCATTTTAAACTCCCTGTGTCCCTTTTTGCTGCCCAGCAGGGCGGTTTCCTTCTCGCCTGCAGAAGAGGGCTGAGGGAGCTGTCAAACATCTGGAGCTGATGGTCGTAGCAGGTCCCGACGTTTACTTGCACCACAAAGAGGACACGGAGCGATATATTCTTGCAAACCTGAACATTGTGAGTAGTTTTCTGTCTGGATTGTTGTTCCAGTGTGAGGGCTCACAGTGTTGCAGGTAGATTTATTTCTGTGGATGCACTTTCAGAGGTGTTTGTGGTTACCTGCTCTTATTACAGAGCACTGCTTACGTGCAGGGTGTTCCTTTGTGTTTCATTGGGACTGCACATCAAGCTTACCCTTGTTGAAAGAGCTGCACAAGCAAAAGTGAATGTTAAAGCTCTTCATTTCATTACTAATCTAATTACACAGATAATGTAAGATACAGTAGCAGGAGTTTTATCACCAGAGACTTGATTCGGTCCCTCTTGATTTCAGTGAGATTAAGCCAGATCTACTGAATTTGCTTTCCTACCCTATGAAATTTGTTTTCTGTGCAGATTTTTCTCTCTGTTTCAGAGTAGCTGATGAGTCTAACACGTTATCGTCAACTGACAGATTTTTTTTTTTTTACATTTATGTTGTTTACTTTAATGTACTTCCTGGTGATTTTATATTTGCCCTTATAGTTACCAGGTGTGTTAGCTTTGTAATGAGTGCCCCCCGGTAATTTGGAACAGATACTGGAAGTCACCGAGATGACTTCTTTATTGAATCTTTTCTATTTCTTAACAGGGGGCAGAGCTGCTGCGAGATGCCTCGCTGGGTGGTCATTTCAGGGTTCATTTGATGCAAATGCTTGTTTTGAGAGAACCAGAGGTAAGCAGGGAGGGCTCTGTTCAAATGTTGTCTGGGGCTTTGCTAAAGGCTGTATGAAATGTGCAAATGTATGATCTTATTTCAGGTGGATGTAAACATCACAACAAATATCACCTCTTCGCTAATCAGTGTTTGTGAGTGGAGCAAGAAGGTCAACCCCCAGAATGACTCTGATCCTCGGCATGCTGACATTGTACTGTATGTGACCAGGTACTGAAGCTCCCCTGTCCTGGCAGGAGACTGGAAATCAGTCCGTTGGTGTCCAGCTACCAGCACAGTGACACTGATTTGCCCAGAACCTTTGAAGATGGGTTGATTCTCCTGCTCTTGGTGTGGTTTCAGAGGTGCTGTTTCATCATTTTCTGGAAGAGACTGGAATATTTCCCAAACACTGACCAGGCAGACTTAGTGAACATTGTGTACTTCCAGTGCAGCACAGTCAAATCCACTGCAGCTTTTTATGGGAAGAAATGTTGAACGATAGCTGGAAAGGAAAACCCACAGGTGTTTACAGAAGTTTTCTAGTGCTACAGAGATTTTCTCAGAATCAGACATTTTGTCTGACTTTCAGGCTTCTTGTTCTAAATTGCCTTGACCAAACGTGCTGAAGGCAAGCTTTTCTTGAATGTCATGGCTTTGGTTTGGTGCTCTTTCTTCAAAAAGAGGATGATTCTGCTCTGTCTTTGGCAAATAGACATGGTTGTTTCATTCTGTTCTGCTTGTCTGGGGATATGAGGATTTTTTAAATGTAGAATCACCATGAATTTTGAACAATAGAGATTTGTGGGACCCTTCTACTACCATTGTGCCCTGTGGAGCTTCATGTGATAAAAGAAATGTTAGCGAGCTGTCTAAGTTAGACCAGGAAGGTGCAAATAAATTTGTATGAATGCCTAGTCCTGAATTTTGTTAGTTGCAATGGTTCTTTGCTCATTCCTCTGGATCTGTCTCCCTTACTTTAGGTTTGATTTGGAGTTGCCTGATGGGAATAAGGAGCTACGTGGAGTGACTCAGTTAGGGGGAGTCTGCTCCTCCTCCTGGAGTTGCATTATCACTCAGGACACCGGCTTTGACCTGGGAGTCACCATAGCCCATGAGATTGGGCACAGGTCAGTGAGGAAAGTCAGGGAGCAGCACAGTCAGGGGAAAACAGTCCCTTGTTTAAAGGATTCAGTAGAAAATAAAGGATTTCTTGTCATAACAGTGGGTTTCCTATAGACTATTCAAAACTTTTGGAAAGAGTTCCTTGCATTTCTTGCATTCCTGCAAGTTCTGCAACACTTAAAAGCTGCAGAGAGAAAACTTTTGTGACAAGTGTAGGAAGAAAGGCTGCAGAGGGAGCTCAACCCTTGCTTGGAGATATAGAGGTGCTAAGGGAATGAAACCTCTGGGTTTCTTCTCACGGCTTGGTGCTTTTTCTGTTACAGCCTTGGAATCCCCCATGATGGTGAGGGGAATCAGTGCAGCAGCAATGGTTACATCATGGGTTCAGCAGGAAACCACAGTGGCATTGACCTTGCTTGGTCCCAGTGTAGCCGAGAAGAATTCCTGGCCTTTGTCAGGTAAGGGAGTGGTTGAGTTTTGTGTGCATGTCTGGGAGCACAGCCCTGTGGGGGAGAGACAAGGAATAAATTAGGACTTAGAAAATGAGGAACTGTGATGTATGTAGGGTTTGTTTATTTCTTATCGCTTGAGTCTGTTGCTGAGGTTAAACCCAGTCTTCACTTCAAGTAGCTGGAAATTGCTTTGGTTAGTGACTAACGTGCCTGGGCTGTGTTAGACTCCTCAGACACTAGCTCACCCTGGAAATTTTATTTAAAATGTCAGAGCGCCTAGGTCTAAACATACATTGTGGGCTGTGAACTGGCTGGGTGAGGAACGGGCTTGGGTTTTTGTTTTAACCTCAGCAGTGGAGAACTGTGAGTGTCTCCAGGCAGCTGCTGCAGCTAAATTCATCACAGCCCACAGTAAGCATGTGCTGTCTGGGAAAGCAACAGCCAACTCTCCGAATGAAGCTCAGCAGAAGTTTGCAAACATGTCATTGTCCTTACTACCCACAGCTGGGAAAGTGATATTTCTTATGTCTGTATCAGCACAGGCCAAACAAACTGCTTAAATGACCTGCCGGACATGGATGGCAGCATCCCTGGATGGAAGCCTGGCTTATACTATGGAGCAGATGAGCAATGTAAAATAGCCTTTGGGAGCGTCGCAACCGCGTGCACCTTTGCTGACAGCAATGTTGTAGGTAGAAAGTTTCTGTCTTGTTGGGGACAACGGGGAAATGTTCTGGAGCTAAGATGCAAGGAAAGGGAGCTAGAGACTTTGTTATTGCAAAGGGACTGAAGGCACTTTTCTGCCTCAGATTTCTTGGCAAAGAGCAAACCTTAAAAGGTTTTTAAAATGCTTTTATTCTTTCCATCACTGGCCTTCATCCTTGTTGGGTAGCTGTGGGGACATCTGGGACATGTACCATTTAAACTGAGCAGTTTTTGTGATGGTGTTGAGTGTTGATCAGCCTGAGTGACTAATTGAATTCCTTGTTTTTCTTGGCACACCAGGACATATGTAAAGTCCTCTCATGCCATGTACAACCAGGAGACAAATCCAGCTGTACTCGGCTTCGTGTTCCCCTCTTGGATGGTACTGAGTGTGGAATCAATAAGGTAAGGAGGCTGCCGATGCTTGGGTGATGAGAAATGAGTGGGTGCTATAGAGATTGTTAGTGCCACTGTCTGTGGCTGGATGTTACATGGGACTTACCTTGTCTCGGACAAGGAAGTAAGGCCACACACTCAAGTCACAAACTGGTACAAGCTGATCTTGGTGTTCTATGTTGTCTTTATCTCTGGAATTGCTTTGCAGTCCTATAGCCTGTATCTGAGCTGTTCTACAAAGCTTTGCTTTCTACTTGAAATGGCATTAGCTCTTTATATTTAAATCTCTATCTCATGTTATTCTATAATTAGGAAGGGGATTTTTCTAACCTCTTGTGAGAAGGTGCTTTGTTCATCTTGGGATTCTCTGTGACAGTCTAGCTTGCCAAAAGAGGGATTTATTGTCACCTTTGTAGAAACTAGCTCTGCTGGGTTCACTGTGGTGCTGCTGCCAATTTTGTGTGTTCTTGGTCTCAGTGGTGCTTCAAGGGACGGTGCAGCTCTCTGGAAGAACTGAACCCCATGGCTGTAGTCCACGGACAGTGGTCCAGCTGGAGCCCCTTTTCCTCCTGCTCCCGCAGCTGCGGAGGTGGAGTTGTGATGAGGCAGAGGTTCTGTAACAACCCCAGGTAAGAGGTGTGGGTCCGTGGAGTTTGCAAGGTCTCTTGGCCTTTTCAGGGCCAGGGTGTCAGCATTTTGCTTTTTGCTTGGGATGAACCTGCCTCTGTAGAGGAGCTATTTTCCTGTCATTTTCAGGCCTGCTTTTGGGGGACAGGAGTGCCAGGGCAGCAGCATCCAAATGGAGATGTGCAATACGCAGGTAATGCATCCGATTGCATCTTAGGAGCTTTTTTTCTTAATTCTGTTTAACCCATTGAAAGCTGTGTGGTTTGGAACTTCTCAAAGCTGATTGCTGTGGGAAGAGGAACTAAAGATCTGGCATACTGTCTCCGTCTGTTTGACAACAGGTGAGGTGTTTGTTCCACTGTGTCTGAAGACAACAGTGGTATTTATTAGCATTGTTCATATGTAATGAAATATTTTCTTTACACCTTTATAGAAGGACAGACACCAAGAAAATAGTGACTCATGTAATGATAGTTTTCTTCAGAGGGACATTCTTATATCGTTCCTATTTTAATTATCACCTCTCCCCTGTTTTTTTTTTTTTTTTTGTATAAACAATAAAGATCAGCTTCTGAACACAATTCTCTCCTGTAGTCTCACTTTGAAGTGGTATTCTTTACTTGTAGTTGTTCCGGTGTTTTACTTAACCAGCCACTGTTTTCTGCCTGTAGCTAGTGAGTGAAATGCTGCTTGGGATTCTGCGCTCAATAACTTCTTTTCATTACCTGTACAATTCTCTTGGGGATGCAGGCCTGTTTGACGACCCAGCAGGACTTTATGGCTGAGCAGTGTGCAGCAACAAACTTAAAGCCGCTGTATCTCAGCAAAGAAACGCCATCCTTTTATACTTGGACTTCTGCTGTTGGCTTTGCCAAAGGTAAGGAAAGGCTGAGAAACCATGGTTTCTCTGTGAATGGGAGTTCTGATGGTCTTAACTCGACTTCCAAACCTAAAGGCCATTTCACTTATGGTTGCTGGGTGCTGTTTCTATCAGATTCTTTTGACTTCCTATTGTTTGATGGTCAGTTGTGTGTTTTTCTGAAAGAGTAACTCCTTGCTCCTCCTGTCTGCCTCCTCCAGGGGACATGCAGTGCAAGCACATGTGCAGGGCCGTTGAAAACGAATTCATGGTAAGCCGTGAAGACAGTTTCATAGATGGAACCAGGTGTGAGCAGGATAACCCTGAACAACATGGAGCTTTCAGTCTGTGTGTAATGGGAAGCTGCAGAGTAAGTGACGAGAATCCAGGTGAACCTCTCTGACATGGTTCTGTGCAAAGTCACTTGAGTAGGAACCAGGGGAAGAAACAGTCTGTCCCAAACAACAGAGGGAGTCCTTCTCAAAAGAAGAGAGTTTTGTTGTAAGCTTATTGGATGTATTCCAACTAATCTAGTGTTGTTTGTGCATTCCCTGCCCTCTAGATAAGACATTTTGCTAATTATGCATTAATTAGATAAGGCTATTCATCCCTAATCTATGCAGCAATTGGTTTATGCCCTCTTTGAAGAGATGTTGTTAGTTGTTCAGTTTACATAGTATAAAGAGCCCTAGAAAATGCTGACTCTGGAGAGAAGTTACATGATTTGAACATATTTGGTCAGTGGAAAAGTAAGGAGGAAAACCTAGGAATCATAACTCTACAAATTGATTGTTGCAACGGCAGTAATTAAAATTGAAGTATAACTTTTTTTTTCTTCTGCCTTGTAAGTGAGAAAGGCATTCTGTCTCCCCCTCAGTGTGTGGATGTTAGTAACCGTGCCTACTGCTGACCCTGTTGTTTTGTTGTCTGTTGTTTCTTTCGGTTTCAAATATATACTTTTTAAATTTTATGTTTTTCTGATTCTCCTGGTGTTCAAATGCTTTGTAATGCATTTCCAGCTAGTGAACAGCAGAGGGCATAGGCATAACCTATTCTGATTTCTGCTGTTCTGTTGGTAATAGTGATAAATATGTGTGTTACAGCAGCAGTCAAAGCCTGGTATCAGTGCCTCTAGCATAAATTCAGCAGTTGCACATGTTTTTGCTGCTAAGCCTGCTGAGATCCTCCTGTAGCTTTGTGTAAATTTGTCTTGCTCATAGGAATGAGGATAGAATCTCTGTTCTGAGCTCCATGGGATTGAGGGACAGGCTGAAAGATGTGAGCTGGGTGTGTATTTGAGGAGCTGAAGGTTCCTTTAGAACCTGAAGTTCATGTTTAATGTTTTCCTGGGTGCTTTTTATTTATTTATTTATTTTTTCCCTCCAGAAAAAGACCATAGAAGAGAGAGTAAAGAGCTTTAGATTTAGGTCACAGGAGAGATCTTTCTGGTCTGCTTTTTATGGGAAAAACTGAATTCACACAATTAATGCAACTTTGTGCTCTCAGCTAAGACTTGCCAATCCCTAGCTTTGTAAGCTGCTGCACAGTGGTAGGCCTAGGTATAAATACGCCTTTGCCTGTTTGTCTTCTTAAATTCAAGTTATAGATGAAAAAGGCAGTTTGGGGAATTCAGGCAATGCTGCTTTTGTTTGCTTGTTTTCCTCACAGATTAGGCCAATCTTGACAGACTCTCCTCTTTGCTCAGGCATTCGGGTGCGATGGCCGGATGGACTCCAAGAAGATGAGGGACTCTTGCAAGGTCTGTGGGGGTGATAACTCCACTTGCACCAAAGTGAGCGGATCTTACACAGAAGGGAAAGCTAAAGGTGTGTAGTCCTCAGCCTCAACATTATGGTACTATTTGTAGGAGATGCACAGCATATTAAGTGTTCTTAATTTTCTTCATGTGACTTCTTGTTTCTGCTTCCCCGTATTCTTTTTTTATGGAGGATAAGTTTTTGGAGTATGGGTAGTTGAGAGAAGAGAGCTAAGATCTTTGGCTGTTGTATGGGCACAGTGACTTCTTTTCACAGTTCTTCTCTGGACATGGGTGAGAAATGTAGCCATTTGGGAATTTGTGCAAATTCATGGGGTCTGAGAGCTGTGTCAGATGCCGCCTGAGATGTTAAACATCCATTTGGAAACTGATCTGGTTCTTGCAGTATCACACACAGCTATTAGCAGATAACGTAAAAAGAGCAAACAAAAAATGAGAACAGAACACAGAATTCAGTTGTTTTGTTGTCTGTATTCATCGTTACTATGTTCAAGCCAAGCTGACAGAGCTAAGGTCAGTGTGAATTTAAGCCTGCTGGCCATCACTGGTGTATCTTTATTTTTTTAGTACTAGCTATATAACCTCCGTCTGCAATAAGTTCTGTTGCTGCCTGCAAGGCTCGTCCTGCAATGGATATTGAGCTAATAAGGTGAAGTGGGGTTGTAATCCCTTGACTCCTTAAAACAGGTACAGTGGGGGAAGGTGACCTTATATTCTTTTTTTTCCATCCTTTCAGAGTATGTTACATTTTTGTCCCTGCCTTATAACACCACCTTGGTCCATATTATCAATCAGAGGCCACTCTTCACACATTTGGGTGAGTTGAATGAAAAGGAGAGGAGGGAATACAGGCAGGGTTCAAACAAGCTTGTAAAAATAAACAACACAATCTGGGAAGAAAGTTCTTGGTGATGCACTTTTTGTGAGATGCTCTCTGGTGGGAAGTGGTAGAAGCCGTGCCCTTTGACATGTCTGATTTGGATCAAACTGGTTTCTAACAAATGGGCAGGGTGTAGCTGCCAGCACCAGGGGATTCTGTGTCTGCATCGTATCACTTAACCTCACTGCTACTTTTGCTCCTCTAGCTGTTAAGGTTAAAGGTGAGTATGTGGTTGCTGGAAAGGGAAAAATCTCATTGAATGTCACCTATCCGTCAGTTCTGGAGGACAGACAGATCAAATACAAAGTGTTTCTCACTGAGAACAACCTGCCAAGCCTGGAGGAAGTCCATGTGGACGGGCCAACCCAAGAAGAAATTGAAATACAGGTAAATAAACATAGAGTTGGAAAGGGGCCAGTCAGAACTGACCAGGCTGAATTTGTGTGGCTCTGCTGCAGTGCAGAGGCCAGGTGTGGTAGGCTTTGTGCCCAAAGCTGCTGCAACTGGAGTTCTGGAAGCGTGATGGCCTTCCTCTTTTTGGGAAGGGCTGAGGGTGTAATGCCTACAGGCTTTCTGCAGGCCTGAGGGATGGGTGTGTGGGGAAAAGGCATACTGAATTAAACCTTTTGCTTGGCTTAATCGTGTTTGTTTGTTTGTTTGTTTTTCTTTTTTTTTTCTTCTTTTTTTCTTCTGTGCACAGAACTCACAGTTTAAGTACTCTGACTGCATCTGGCAAGAACTGATTGTCATAGTTTTAAGGCTCAGGACTGGATGTAAAGGGGGACAATATTCTCTTGTCTGAATTGATCTACACATTGACCACAACCTTTTCTTTCATTAGGTTTATAGAAGGTATGGGAAAGAATACGGCAATGCCACCAACCCAGACATCACCTACAGCTACTTTGTGCCAAAAGAGAATCAGACGTATATGTGGATTCCTCAACAGGGGTCATGTTCAGTGACTTGTGGGGAAGGTGAGGCAGGAGTACTTAGTCCCTACTTCTTATGGAGGTCTGGACAGACTTAATTTGGCTGGCTGATATTCACCCAGGTCTTCAGAAATAAATGTGACTTATCAATGATGGATACTTGGTTAGAAGTTATTAAACAACTGAAATTAATTTAAAAGTAAATTGCTGGAAGTGAGCTACAGTTGCCAGTGCTAAGCTGAACCAAGGAAAAGAGCAGTACAGCTTTTGAATTAAATTAGCAAATCAATGAATGAGCTGAATCACCAAAATGATATTGAAAATGTTTTATCCTGAAGAGGATGTTTAAATTTGTTTTATCCTACCTTCTGGCTTTAAGACTCAATTTCCTCCGATTTTTCGAAGTTATTGAAGACTGTAATTTGAAGTTGGTTAAACATCAAAAATCTGAGACCAAAGTATCCAGTGTCTAGCTAAAGCCTTGGAGCTAATTATAAAGATTCCTTCTTAGAATTCTATTCCTGTGTTGTGGCTAATCCTTCCTGTCTCCCTGTAGAAATCATAATGCAGATTGTAACAGAATGCTCTGGTACATGGCTTGACATTTTGTTTACCAGATAGTACAGATGACTGGCAAGCTTTTTGAGATTTCTACGACAAAGATTTAGTAAATACATTACAAGTCAATCTTTAGGACTAGTTGTGTCTGGAGAGCTTTTCTCAGGTAGATTCTGTAGGTGAACTGATTGCTGAAACCCTGAAGTAGAGAGCTCAAAATGCTGTAAAGCTTCCCAGCTAATACAGTCACTAACAGAAAATTGAGAAAGCCAGACCTTAAAATAACAGGGAAGGCTGAGAATCCAAGATGAAATCGTGTCTTGAGAGCTGAAAATTGTGGTCAGCTCCCCCTTATCAACAAATGTTATTTGAAAACAAGATGGGTAGTGAAAAGGTAACGTTGCTGACTTATTCTTGACATTTTGCTTCTCGGGGTCATGCTCTTTGGGATGCAGGAATGCCTTGTTGGTAACTCATTCACTGCAAAGGAGGCTCTCTACAACTTTGCTCATAACTTTTTTGAGTTTGGATCTTCACCCAGCTTACCTGTTGAGCTCCTTTCTGTAATGTCTTTCCACAAATCTGGAGCAAGTTTATTTTGAACTGCTCACCTTGTTAGGTCCAGTAATGTTAAAAATCTAGTTTATAGCTGTAATTTATGAATATTCCATGTCTTGCATGGCACACGAACTGCAAGTCTGCAATTTCTCTCCCACTATCCCTAATCTGATTCTGAATATCAATGATCACTCTGAGGACATTGGCACGGTATTGTCTGGGTACAGGTGCTGTGTGATGGTATTACCTGATAAGTTCTACAGGAAGTCAAATGGCTGACAGTTAGGGCTTATTTTCAGCAACCTGTCTCATCAGTCAGACATCAAGATCGTTCGAAGTAATTTGGACCAAATTATGATTGATAGCCTTGCTCTTGCAAGGCCAGTTTAGAGCGATCTTTCCATTTTTACAGTGGATTATCCATCAAATTTTTCATTTTCTGCGGTGTTCATCTTGGAAAGTCACCTTAAAACTCTTGAGGAAAAGTTACATCAGAAATATGGATTTTTTTTTTTATGTTTTCAGAAGGTCTGCATTCCCAAATATACCACTTTTTCCTACAGAGATAATTTAGATAAAGCAAAATTACAGGATCTTCCAAAAATCATAGAGGTGAACTGCTCACTTTGATTATAACTTCCTTTCCTTTTCCTTTTGTATCCCAGGGACACGAACAGTGAATCATGTGTGTTTTGACCAGACAAAGAATGAAACAACAGAGGATCAGTTGTGCCTGGAATTCCCACAACCCCTTTCAAGGCATGAACCCTGTGCCATGGAACCATGCCTGTACAGGTTGGTGTTTCTGGAAGCTAATCTGAATTCTCACTTTGCTTGTCCTTTCTCCGCAAGCTAACCCAGTCTATGCAGTTTCTTTTGCATTGCACAAGGTGAAAAAAAGGAGAGGTGTTGAGGGAGTTTCTTCTT
Source organism: Aythya fuligula (assembly GCF_009819795.1). Taxonomy (NCBI): domain Eukaryota; kingdom Metazoa; phylum Chordata; class Aves; order Anseriformes; family Anatidae; genus Aythya; species Aythya fuligula. The sequence continues at coordinate 5,383,592 of NC_045577.1, forward strand.
AATTGTAAAGACATAGCTGATTCCAAACCATGTTCTGTTTTTCCTGGTCCCATAAGGTAACTGAGATGCCAGTTGAAGGAATGGAAAATAGCCCTTCCATTTTTTATTTATTTTTTACAGTAAGTCCACAAGTAAAAATAAAGCTCTTGTACTTTGGGGGCATGGCCAGTGGAAGATGTCTGATCACATCCTTTCCAAGACTGTGCAAACAAAGATTTGATCGTATTGTGGAGTACATCCTTGTGTTAATTAGACTCAGAAGAGAATTGCCCAGACATTGATCTCATGGACATTTGAATGTTTAATAAAGGGGGGATTACACTGTGAACTCTAGTTCTTTACATTAGGTGCTTTTAGCCCTAGAGAGGTGTCTGTGCAAGGACTTACATTTCTGGCAGTCATTCTCTCAATCATATCCAGAATAGGCACTTGAAATAGAGAAGCTGAATACTTTGTACGACCCATTTCTGCAATCAGTGGCATGAGTAATAAACCTCTATGATTCAGATGAGAAATAGGGTGATACGATTACTTCCCATTTAGGTGGAAGATATCTCAGACAGATGAATGCTCTGCTGTCTGTGGAACCGGCATCGCACAGCAGAATCTGACCTGTGTTCAGCTTCATAAGGGGATGGAGACTGTTGTGGATGACAGCTTATGTCCAGCAGAAGAAAAACCCCTCTCCGTTGTGCCGTGTGTGGTTAAGGTCTGCCCTTTGGGCTGGGACAAAGTGAGTTTATTGGCTTGGCTTTCAGGAGTCTTACTGAGACATTGAGGCTTGTAACCTGCAGGAGGCTACCAGTTGGAAAGCACCGCATTACTACAAAATAGGCTGGGATGGTGGTTTATAGCAAGGATGTCCATCCAATTAAAGGTTCGACTTCTGTCTTTAGAAAGCTCTGTCCCTTTTAATTTATGCTGCTGGATTCACCAGTTATTAGTGGTGGTTTGTTTATGGTGGCTGTTAACTTGGTTCCTTCTTTATTTCTCCTCAGAGTCCAAAAAAAACAGAAACAGAAATAACCGTTGTTGCTCTGGTAAACACTTCACAGTCAAACAGAGAGGTTCTGACATGGGAGGGAAGAATACTAACAGGGAAGAGGACTTCTCAGCACTGGACCCCTGGTCCAAGCCCATACCGGAGAGCCACTGCCAGGTTTATGTTTACCAGTGAGGAAGAGACTGCTTTAGGCATCTCTGTTCAGCCACATGTAGTGTTAATTAGGATGGCTCTTGGCTGTTGGAAGTCTTTATTTCTGGGGCTTAAACTTGTATGCTCTTCAAAAATAGAAAAACTGCTTAAATGTGCCTCTGAATATGTTGTGGGTTTGATCTGGAGGTATCCCCTGGCTTCATTAGATCAGGACCTGTGGGAAAGCAGGTGCCAGTGTTGGTTTGGTTCTTTTTGCTCTGTTCTGAGGAGGAAGACACACGCTTGCTTCAGACTCCAGAGTCACTTGGACATATCCAACTGGAAAATCAGACTGTGTATGTCTGGAGCCCTCTAGCTGGAGAGTGTTCAGTGTCCTGTGGTGGAGGTGAGATCTTTCTGTGCTGCAGAAAAATGTTACTTGGCTGTATGTGTCAACTCAGACCTAGGAACCTCAGGGACCTGGTCATTTCCCCTTTACAGATCAAAGTGCATGTGTAGTTGTGGTCACAAATTTTTTGAGTCTGGAAGAGAAAAGGGGGTCTGGCGCAAGACATGGAATAGTTTAGAGGGCTGTCTGGCTGTTGCTGTGTTCCAGAGTTGGGAAAATGAGTGGAATGAGCATGCCTGGGGCTTGAGCAGTTTGCTTGTTTTGTACACACAGACGTGGTTGGCACAGCTTTTGTTACTCTGTGCTTATTTTCAAACCTTGCATGCATGCCATGGAGTAAACTCGGTTCCTTTTCTAGGTGAGACTCAGATACAGTACGTATGTGTAGCTTTTGACACCAAAGAAAAAATCCAAGAAGAAAATTGTCATCCAGTGCCAAAGCCAGAGAGCAGGGTGGAAGTCTGCAATCTCAGTCCCTGCCCTCCAAGGTAAAGAAGTTACTGAGGGACAATGAGCCAGTTAGAGGTTTTTCCTTCCTATGTGTATGCCCAGTGACATGACAAATAAGGGTTGAGCTACTCTGGAGATGTTATCTTCCTCTCCTCAGCTTTGAAAGCAAGAGAATGCCCTGGCCAGCCAGCTGCAAAAACAGTAGCAGCGGTCTGTTCTCACCAAACTAACAGAGTCTTCCCTGGGCTGGTATATTCTCAAGCAGAACAAAGTGAAGTCGTTGGAGTTTAAGTTCAGGGGAAAACTGAAAACCTCTGAGGAAGTGGGAACAAATAATCCATGACTGCAAAATGTGGTGACATGTTTGCCAGCCACGTGGCATCAAAGAGCGTAGCTACTATTAAATGCTCTACAAATTTGGGATAGCTGCTCTGAGAACTAGAGGAAATTGATTGCACTTTCTTAGGATTTATAGCATTTCAAGCTGCGCTCAGTGAGGTGACTGGTGATCTCTCAAATATCAGTAAGTGTACATGTGTGCATTAACAGAATTCCAGGTGTACTTCCATAGATTGGCCGGGTTTAAAATCCAGGGAGGATGGGTAAGAGCCGGGGATACTCACTGATGGCTGCGTTGTTCCCAGGTGGCATTACAAAATGGGCTCATGCAGTGCAAGCTGTGGAGGAGGTGTGATGCACAAGGTCCTCTACTGTGCGAGGGAAACCGGGGAGAAGGCAGAAGAGATTGTGGCAGACACCCAGTGTGATGGTTTGCCTCGCCCAAAGGAGCAGGAGCCATGTAATTTGGAGCCATGCCCCCCAAGGTCGAAATGTTCACATGGACCACACGAGTGGTTGTTTGGAAATGTGTGTGGTGTGATCTAGGGTATGGCTTAGGGTTGAGAAACGGGGCAGAGCTTGCCTTGGCCTGTTTGCTGTGTGACTGGACTGTACTGGGATCTGAACTTTTTTTACGTGCTACAGGATGCCACTCCCAGGACCAAATAACCCTGGGTTGGTTTTTAATCTGACTGTTCAGAGCAGTGTGCATTTTGGAGGGAGATAACAATTGTTTTTGTTGTTAAGCCTCTTTATGTCACCCTGAGGAGAACTGTAATGGACACAGAGCAAGACTCAATGTATATTTGGAGTCTGTGTGCTTCCTGTAAAATGTGGATGCCCTTCCTTTGGGTACAACACCAAATCTGTTCTGGAATACCTATCCTTGGTTCAGAGGCTGCTGTAAGCACTGCGTGCAGCAAAGTGTGTGAGCTGGAGGGGTGAAGGAAGCTGCTGAGAAGCAGAAAGGGGAAAGGATGAGGGAGCTGTATTACAGTCTCTATGGTGAGAAATAAGAGAGGGTAGGAATTCATTTCTAACTTTCTAATTTTTCTCCTTGTCCTTTGTCAGATGGAAAACAATCCCAGCTGGCCCGTGTTCCTCCAGCTGTGGGCTTGGCTTAGCTGTTCAGCTGGTCACCTGTGTGCAGATTCACCAAGGCAAAGAGATTTTGCTGGAGGAATATTTGTGTCCTGTGTCAGAGAAACCCCTTACCAGCATCCCCTGTGTCATCCGAAGGTGCTCTTACGAATGGAGCTTCAGTGAATGGACAGAGGTATCAGCTCCTGTTCGGATGCAGTCCTTGGTTTCTCAGTGCAGCAGTTTTATAGCCATTCACTTTCATAAAGGAAATGGGAGAGAAATACCACTTCTGCCTTGTGTATTTACTTCCCACAGAAATGCTAAACTGTTTCTGTTTTTTTTTTTTTTTTTTTTTTTTTTCTTTTTTGTGTTTCCCAACCATTCCACTGTCCTTTATTTAGCAGCTGTAGGTGTGCTTCTTGCATTTTTTCAGCTCAGGTTTTGGCTGCTGTTTAATAATGATCTTTGGCATGCATTCTTCTGGAATGCAGATCTTCTTGGATCTCTTGAGGAAGTGGTTCTGTAGTACAAAGATATGGTTTAGAGGATCCCCTGGGAGGTGGGCCAGCTTTGCTATTCCCATCTTACAGCTGGTGAAACTAGAGAACTAAAAGGCCATGTGGCAGAATCAGTGAACAGATCAGAGCTTTAGATCGTGCCTGAGCAAATAAATGTATTTATTTCTGAATACCAATCGAAATGTGTGTGTAAAGGCCTGTGGGTTTCTTCCTCTGCAGTGTTCAACTTCATGTGGGAATGGTGTTCAGACACGGCAGGATTTCTGCCTCAACCTGCTAACCCGTAAGCACGTGAACCCCATCTTCTGCAGGCACTTCCCCAAGGCCATCGTGCTACGTGGCTGCTTCGCAGGGCCCTGTCCTGAGCAGGTGGTGGGGACTGGGTCCCATGGAGCAGAACTGCAGACAGTGACACCAGCCATGCATCCTACGACAGCTGCAACTGCTGAAAGGGCAAGGTATAAGGACCTGGATCTTCCTCCTTCTGCTGTGCCAGCTGTCCCTCAGGAGCAGACAGAGAGCAGTGGAGGTGAGGAGGGCATAACCAAACGGTAGAGATAGCTACTTACTGTGTGTGGCTGTTCCTGTACACAGACAGGAGCATGGGAGGGAATGGCTTAGGGACAGTATGCCATGAGCCATCCATGCTGTCTGAGCCAGGAACAATTACTTCCTTCCCTCGACTTCCCAAAGCTCTTCTGAGTTGAGACTCTTTGGGGCAGCAACTGACTCTTCCTGTGCTTTACCCAGAAGGTGAGCACACTGTTGGTGCTTGTCTGTTTACTGTGCTGTGAAAGGACTGAGTGCTGTTAGCAGCAGCTGGATGTGTTTCTTATCTGTCTCTGTTCCACAGGTGTTTGTGGAAAGCTCTTTCTTAATGCCACTGGGGTCATCAACATGACAGGTGTAGAGAGAAGTGACTGCACTGTGGCCATTGGACGTCCTCTAGGGGAAGAGATAACACTCAGTGTTCTGGAGAGCTCCCTCAACTGCAGTGCAGGTACTGCCCAGGGCTAACTGGGAACTAGCCTGGCCCTTTGGGAAATCTGTACACCATTTGCCTGCATGCTTTGGTGTCCTGAATGATTTTTGCTGCCTTGGAGCCTGTGTAATCTCTGAAAACATTTTATAAGTTTTCCTGTTCCACCAACTCTTTGCTAGATGAGACTAAACTAATATGATGCCTTTCCTCTCCCTACACAATGATTTCTCTCTCTTTTTTTTTTTTATTTTATTTTTTTATTATAGATATGGGATTAAAGGAATTTATGGGGTTAAAGAATCTTCCTACTTTGGCCTGTTAAAAACTATGTAATGTACCCTCTTGTTGGAATCAGTATGGTTAGATTAGTTAACTGGACTGTTTCAGGAAAGATTTCAATAAGATAGGGGCAAGAAGCAGAAATTACTCGCTTTCCGACCTATGTAATATAGGAAGCTGAACTGCATTCAGACCTATCTCACATGAAGTAAAAGTGTTTCTAGTCCCTGTGCTCATTCATTCCAGGTGAAGTCGTGTTGTTTTCTGGGCGAATGATGTGGCGGACGGGCTGCAGGAAGCTCCCTTTGTCACTGATAGATTCCAGAACAAATACATTGATTGTGAAACAGCGTGTTTTGCTGCCAGGAAATGGTGTTGTTCTCCAGTACAACAGCAGAAATGCAACTAAAAAATATTACCAAGGTACTTCACTGAAAGCTTCGCTATTGCTTTAAGTTTGGGGACCCATGGCAAGGCCTGCAGAGTTCCACAGGTCGTGGCTGTCTATGGGAATCTATGGAAACCTTGCTCCATCTCCAAGAGCTAATAAGCCCCTTTTCAAGGAGTGTCAGAATGGATATTATTTGTGGACTGCCCCTCTGTTTTAAAGGCAAGCCCCCTGCAGGTGTTTGCTTATGCTTGGAGGTTCCCAGATGAAAATCCTCAGAGAAACTTTTCTGTCTGTATTTAATTTAAACCATTTTTGTTCTTGGAGATACCAGACACATCTCTAAATCATTTTCTCTTCTGCTCCCCTTCCCCCCTCTCAGACTGTGACAAGCAGCTGTTTGGTCCCCGAGGTGAAATAGTGAATCCTGTGCAGTCACCTGGTCAAAGGCATGAAGGAGTGTGTCGGACCTTCATTAACGTGGCTCCTCAGCACCGCATAGCTATCCGAGCTCTGTATATTGACCTGGGCAGTGAGAACAACCAAACTCATTTTAATTACATCCTGGTGAGTCAGAAGCCCAGAGGGGGTGGTTTAGATGGGCAAGGACCCATCTGCTCATTAGAGATTTACATCCAGTTGCAAAGCTCAATCAAGACCTGAGAGGTCAGACTGTTATGTAAATGTGGATGTGAGTGAGCACTACTTACCTCTATCATATTTCTTCTAACGTTTATATAGGATAGCTTTTCCCCTGAGCGATCATTTGGCAAGACCCCAGTATTTTGTGGGTGCTTGACTTGTAGGCTGCTATAATATAATGGTTTGGTCTTTCTTTATTCAGATCCGTGACGTAAGCACCATGAAGACGATGGTGTTTCATGGGAGACAGCAATTCTTCTGGCAATCAACAGGAAGCCAAGCTGAAATTGAATTTCATGAAAATGTTAAGGAACACCGAACCAGTTTCTGGGCTGAATATCATGCTGCTGAACCCAAATAAAAGGGGAAGAAAGGCTGTGCTTGAGTTAGTCACTCCTGCCTGCTCACTGCTTGAGGTCACACAAGTCATTTAGCCTTTTTGCAATTGCTTCCCCATCTACTGAGTACAAACAGTAATATCTACTGACTCTGCTGGGATCCCAGCTAACACATGCAGAGTTTATGCAAACGACATGTAACTACCAAATATTTAGCAAATAGTCCTCACACAGACCTATCTGTGTTTATTGGTATTAATGCAGCGTCTGCAATTAGCTTCTTGGACATTGAGGTCTCAGGGTCCTGCTTCTGTTACATGCTGTGACCTTTTAGGATGATCATTTTGTTTCTCAGTGTCCCCTTAGAAACCTCTGTATAGCACAAGTAGCTAAGATTATGGTTTAACAATTAAATTCACTCCCCTGCAGTGGAAAAGCCTGTTAAAATGAGGCCCATTGAAATTCTGGGAAATTATAAAGAAAGCAAAGATGTGTAAGGCAACGGGCTGAAAGAACAAGAGGGCTAGACAAACGTATGAGGGCAAGATGGTTTCCTGGCCCAGAAGGGCAGGGCAACACCAGGTCAGGTCAGGTGCAATGCTGATGGAATTGCCATACTCAAATGTCTTCAGGACCTTGCTAGACCAGTATGTGGTGCTTGGTCAAGCACCAGTGACAGTTGGTTTTGTAGGGAGGAATAAATGACTTCCTGAGGTCCCTCCCCAGCCAGCACAGCTGCGGTTCTGCTACTTGCATGTCTGACGGTGATACCAGTACTTCTTCTCTATGGGAAAAATAAAAGAATTCTGTCTCTTAACGATGGGTTTGGTGCCAAGGGATATTTACTCAGATAACAGTAGCTGTGCTAATAATCTGCTTGTATCTACATCTCAGAGGAACTGTGCACTGAGAGATTGTTGAGACTGCGTGATACAAGTTGTAGCAGGAAGAGGTATTTTAGAACAGTGACAAATATTCACTCAAGTTTGACCTAAATATATTTCTAAAGCTGTTGCGTGTTTTGTTTGTTTGTTTTATTTAATGTCTTGAACATTTTGAAGGGTTCTCCTACTTCGGTACAAGTCCTCATCAAAATCTCAGTGTTCTGTTGAAGGGATCTTTTCCAGACCTGAAGCCTGGCTGGACACGGCTGCCCCTACCCTTCACGCTGGATACAATAAATGGTTCTGCCTGGGCAGTTTTAATCCTACCTCTGCTTTCTTTCAGCTGAATTCCCTGACATCTTTTTGCAACCACAAAACCTTATTTTCTTCAGTCTTCTTAGTAATGGTTTTTGCTGGTTCCGCCTGGATTTTTTTGCTTGCCAGCCTTCAGATTTACGTTCCGTTCCTGGAAAAGCTAGAAAGTAGATTCTTGAAGCAAGATCCTTGAGGAACTGAATATATCAGCTGTCCCACTGCAGTGCGTGGGTGATACAGGCACTGGGCCTTCATTTCCTGTCTAACAGGAGAAGTAACAGTAATGAAAAAAAATAATCCTTTTCTTAATTCTTTTTTGTAACCTTTTAGCAGATGGGATCTGTCTTCCCACTCAGCTCTGGATCCCAAGTCTCACTGCTATATTTTGTTCCAGATCAGCTATGCTGAGTCTCTGGTCTGCAGAGATGGGCTCTGATTACTGACTGTATGCTCCACATTCATTTGCAAAATGTACAGCTGCTGCCTTTATAATTTAAGGGAATTACAGGTATTTCACTGTACCAGTTGTTCGGATACCAACAGGTTGCCAGCTGGGACATCTCTGATATGCAAAGTCCTACTTCAACTCCCATTTTCTAAAAACCTAATTCCATTCAGATTAAGGGGAGTGGTTTGCTTTTCCTTGAGGGCACAATTTTTTAACAATTTCCACATTCAACTCACATCCATTCAAAAATTCACGTTTCTCTTTCCTCTTAGCACACACAGGAATAACAGCAGCTAGTGGTTAGGGGAAGCAGGACCCAGGGTTCCTGCTTTACCTCTGACTTTTCTGCGTAACATTAGACAAATCGCTTCACCTTCTGCTGAAGCAAAAGCTCAGTCCTCAGAGAGGTAAAGGGAGTGAAGATGGAGGTAAGAGCAGAGTGCAGCCTGCTGTGCACTTGTGTTGTTGGTACAACTGAGGCACAGGGGCTACGGACACGGATGGCTTTAAGAGCTGAGGCACCCACAACGCCTCCCCCTGCGATTTGAGGCAAGAAGCTGTGTTATCAGCCCGGCCAAAACTTCCGAACGTTGAGGTTTGCGCGGCCACAGCTCAGCTGAGAGGAGAGGCTGGGGCTCAGTCCCAGTCCCCGTGAGATGACGGGTGCCTTTCGGGGCAGATGCTTGCCCTTGCCCCGAGCTGAGCCAACCGCCCTGGGCACCCTTGGGCCCGCCATGGGCCGCGCGCCTCCCTGCCTGCTGCTGGCTATGAATATGCACACACGGCTCTGCCCACTGGCTTTTTAATGAGTGTGACATCAAAGCCCTCCCTGCTGGAGGAGGGGACCCACAATGCAATAGGCAGGGAGACGTGGAGGCTGCTCCCCCCCGGCCGCTGGCATCGCCGCTGCAGGCAGAGCCCCTCCATTGTCAGCCCTGGGGGGCCCAGCCGTGCATGGGGGTGCGGGGAGAGGCCCACCAGCAGCAGGGCTGGGTTTAGGGGCTGTCAGCCTGCCTGGCCTTGCTGGAATAGGTGGGGGGAGTGTCACCTGGAGGGGCATCCCGCACTGCTGGGGCGCAGGTGGGGAGCGGGGAGCTGCCCCCTGACCCCCCGGGAGCTGGGGGGGCCATGAGTTCTCAGGATGACCAGTTCCAAGCAGCAGCCCCTGAGCCAGCGGCTCCCTCCGCCGATGATGGCATGACCTGGTGGTACAGGTGGCTCTGCAGGATTGCCGGGGTCATCGGGGGCGTGTGTAAGTATCCCCTCCCTCGCAGCCAAGGGTTCCCCACCGGCTCTGCTCGTGCATGCAAAAGCGCGGGGCAGGGGTCGTGCCTGCCCGTCCCTGGGCCGTGTTTGTGTACGGGGAGGCGGGCCGTGGGACAATAGTTTGGGGTTGCAGGTTTGCGTCTCGTCCACACGTGTAGTTGGCTGCGTTTTGGGCAGGAGGATGAGACAAGATGAGCCTGAAGCGGGGTGATGTCAGCTTGCACGTGAGAGGCGCACTGCGTGGTTGTTGAACTCGCTGAACTTTGGTACCTGGGAGAAGGGATGCGTCGGGGGGGATCTGCAAATCCTCGAGTTTCTTCTTGGATAAAGCTCATCTCCCATCTCTGGGAGTGGTGGGAGCAGCGGCCAAGCCCCCGGTCCTGCAGGAGGGCCGTGGGCAGATAAACGAGACAACGGTTTTATTGCGAGCACCGGGCTCAGGGCGCTCAGCGGGGTCAGGTGCAGGGTGTGAACGGGGACCCTGGGGTTTGCTTCTTCCATCCCATCTGACCGTCAGGTGTTTGTGTTCCTGCAACTTTCCTGTTCTGGACGTCACAGCATGTTTCCTCTTACTCCTGCCGTTTATCACGGAGGGCCTGGCTGTGTTTTCTGGAGGCGAGTAACGACCTTGGTTAGTGGTGTGTGTTTTTTAAGGGGTTTAGTCTTGGACGCGCAGAAGATGGGAGACAGCATACAGCGAAGTGAGTTGGCTGCGCTGTGAATTACCTGCTGCCGAAAAAAATTTTCCCAGGGAAAGAGTCTTTGCACCTTTGCCAGAAATCAGCTTGTCCCGTAGTGCTGTTTTGCTACATTCTGTGGGGAGATTAATAGCTCTTAAAAGCAGGAGGGACTGTTATGACCGCTTAGTCTGATCTCCTGCAGAGCACAGGATGGAGAATTCCTTCTGCTTCAGGTCCACGACTTCTAGTAAAACAAGAGCGTTTCTCAGCCAGTACAGTCAGCCCTGATTTATTCCCTCTGCTGTAGTGTTTTGTCTGATCCCTCTCTCTTCCTGCCCCTTTTCCATGCCTGTTCCTGCCTCAGGACTCGACTGTACAAGGCTGTGGTGTTTTTGCAGCCCACCTCGTGCGCTGTGGCATCACTGGGCAGCCCCTTTAAAGCCCTTTTTGGCTATGCTGATAAAACATAACGCTTCTCTTGCTTTTACATCTTAGTTGCCGAAATTCCAGAGGTGTGAAAAGATTCCACAAGGCTGCTCCTATGGGGCAGCACCTACCGGAGGCCTCTGGTTGGGGCAGGAGGCCTGGAGGCCGGCCGGGCCATGTCCCCTGGTAGCTCCCATGAGGGGGCCATGGGGTGATGTTGGTCCCACAAGCTGTGGCCTCGGCACCCTTCACGTGGCTTTGGTCCACACACAGCTTGGGGGATGTAGATGGAGGGTACAGAGTTGGAGGTGGCTCTGAGCAGCTCGCCGTGTGCCAGAGCAGCTCACGAGGGGCTTGAAAGCAGCGCGAGTCTTTGAAAGCAGATTTTTCCCCTCTATCTTTAGCTTTCAGAGCAGCCGAGTTGTACTTGGATTCTTTTCTCAAGCTTTTCTTCACAGCTTGGAGAACTCAGGACTTGTTTTTAAAGGAAAGCTGAGAGTTTTATGTGTTTGGGCGAATCTGGGAGAAGAAATAGGCAGGAGGATTGCCGATGATTTGGGGAGTCAGCCAGTTTGCTCTGTGGCCTGGCAGTCTCAATTTTTTGGGTCTGTGGGGCAGAGACCATGGCAGCCGGGGTCACAGGCTGCTGTTAGGAGCAGGGACATGGGAGGCCATGGAAGGAGGCAATCGTCCGTGCTGGTGACAGGCCTCCTCAAAACGCCCCTTGTTCAGCATCACCTCGTTGTAGGCGGCCTGTTAGGACAAGGGCTGACTGATAACTAGGCAAGGCTGGAGCGTGCCTCTGATTTCAGAGCTCTTTGTGAAGGAACAGAACTCGTTTATAAGGTTTTTGAGCATCTGGGTTGTGGCTGCTACGGGGCTGGGTTACTTTGTGCAGGAGGAAAAATTCCCTGTAGGATGGATGAGAAACTTTGTCAGTGGAGGTGAGGCTGGGAGGTGACACCTATTGTGTGCCAACACCTGTAACCAGCAAGATCGAGTCAGAAGGGCTGGGAGGTGGAGCATGAACGAGACAAACAAGGCTCGGGATCTGTTTCTGGCTCCTGCACAGCCTGGCTTGGTGACCTCGGCCGAGTCCCCTCTCCCCCTCGTGTTCCTATTTGTAAAAGGACGATGGGAGTCTGAGGCTTTTGTAAAATGCTCTAGGGGCAAAAATAGGGTTGCATTGAGGACAGTGACCAGCTGCTTGGAATGAATAGAGGCTTTGTGGGGGGTGGTGTTTTTTTCTTTTTTTACTTCCTTGTTTTAGCTCCCAGTTATTTGTGCTTCCCCAGGGCCTCAGGACGGGACAGCAGTTAAACAAATGGCAGGACTGTCTTCCATAGCTTACGTGCCATCGAGCATTATCTGAATTTGAAGCCTCTTGTGAGGCTTTGTTGTGCAAAAAGAAGTCTCTGGGTTGGCTCCGTGTCCCTTTTGGCTACAGAGGCAGGAGCCGATCCTGCCCCGGCGGGACCAGTGTGTGCCAGGCTGCCGCAGGATGCATTGCACTGGAAAGGAGACCGAAGGTCACCGAATTGTTATCTGTGGCTGTTGGCAACCACCACTGAGTGCAGTGCTCCTGCGACTGTAAACCTTTGACTCCTTTCCTGCTGGTTGGTGCTCGTGCTGACGTAGGGACTCGCTCAGCTCAGGCCGGCTTGGTCATTAGTCCGCTGGCAACCGGGGCGATTGCTTCGCTGAGGTGCCTGTGAGGACGTTTAGTGCTCAAGGGTTGTTTGGGGATGAAAACAAAACTCAAAAAACTGAACCAAAGCCCTGACAAAGCGAAACCCTGATTGACTAGAGTAAAAAGAAATTAAAAAATAGTAGGGCCAAAGTCCTGCTTGGGAAATAACATTCTGCCTCCCTAGGTTTGCTTCGTGGTTGAGGCTGATTTTGTAGCTCTCTGAACCTCTTGCCCTGCTCTGCTCCACTGTGCTGTTAACAGGGCTCTGCCCTGGCCCTTTCAGTGGTAGTCAAAATGCTGCTGGGTTTTGCTGTTTGCTAATAATAAAATGCTTGAAAGTCATTTAAGGTTATTTTCAGAAGTGTGCTTTTCTGTGAAGACAAAGTGTTACAAGTCCACGGTGCGGACTTGTCACAAGTGTCACAAGTCCCCTGAGCTCCTCTTCCGTGAGCATCCAAGGGTTTGTTGGTTGCAGAGTTAGAAACCTCCCTGCCTGCTGCTCCTTGCAATCCTGCTCGCTGGTGCTTTGCCAGCTCTCCGTCTGTTTGCATGTCTGCATCATCCCACCCCGGTGCCTCAGTTTCCCCCTACAGTGCAGGGACACCGATCCCTTTGTGATGGGAGGATGAGAAGTGCCCTCGGAGTGTGGCTGGTAGCGTGTCCTCTGGCATTTCTGCTCTGTTGGGATCTTGTTCTTGCAGGAATCTCCAGGAGATTTTGGGTCCTATGGGACAGTCCCAGGAAGCGTCTAAAAATAAACCTGTTTGGTTGTTTTCTAAAATCAGGGGGCCGCTTGCTCGTGGGGTGACCTTAGCCTGGTCCTATCATAGGCCTGCAGCTCTGTTTCCCACTCTGGTAAATAAGGGTAAATAAATATTCTTGAGGAAACCTTGAGGATTCAGCAGTGGATGCCTGAAGGAAACCTTGCAAGCGCGTGCCAAGCTTTTGAAGGTCAGGACTGCTCACAGCAGCCCTGCTCAGGGATTCCCTTAGCAAAACATGAGCAGACTTCAGAAATACCTAGACGCAGGCTGGTCTTCTCAGATTCACACCGCTCTCTTCATTATGCAGCAGCACATCCCAGGCCAGCCTTTCAGGGCTGTATAATTTCAGCTGCAGTTTTGCAGCGTGTTTGTGCATTAAACAAGTGGGGACGCAGCCCCTGCCTCACTGCTCTCCCCCCCGTGGGCTCGGGTTCCCAGGTGAGCAGCAGCTTCTCGGTGTCAGCGGGGGGAAAGGGGCCGTATCGAGTGCAGGGAGCGCTTTGCAAGTTTAATGAGGCAGGAGGTGGGTGCCTGCAGCCTGGCTGCTGGCGGCTTCCTCTCTTGGCATTACGAATTCAGGAGAGCAGGAACTATTCTGGGCCTTCCTTTAGCCAGCATCCACTTCCATTTGTATTAGCAGAGACCCCAAACTGGCTCTTTTCTGCCCCTCTCTAAAAGTTGCACAGAACCAGCAGTGTGTGACCGGGTTCACCTCTCCTTTATTTTCAGCCTGAAAGGGCTGCAAGTAATTTTTTTTTGCTGAACTTTTCCGCGTGCTGCTCTGAGATGGGTGCCTGCAGGTGCCCGGAGGTGCCAGCCAAGGCAAGGACCCTTCTGGGCAGCTCCAGCGATGTCTCCAGACGCATGAGCCAAAGCACGGGAAGGCACAACCCTGCTGATGTGGCTGCAGGGCAGGCTGGAGCTGGGAGAAGCCAGCCCTGCCAGCCAGCCTCTGGCCCCACTGTCCCGCGGGTCGTTGTGGTCACCGAAAGCCTCTTCTTGCCTTCCAGCCTGTGCCTTTGCTGGTCTGTGGAACTGCGTCACCATCAACCCCCTGAACATAGCAGCTGGCGTGTGGATGATGTGAGTGGAGTTTCTGTTCTTTTTTTTTTTTTTTTTTTTCTGCTGGGATGGAGATGTGATCCTTGGGGGTCCCTTCCAGCTCTGGGTACCCTGTGATCCTGTCCATTTGGCACCACGGAGTGAGGGACAGAGCTGGGAATTGCCAGCTCTTGCTCAGTCAGACAGGTGGAGACACGGGCTTTATCCTATTTATATCCCCCTTTATATTCCTCTTCTCTCCTTACCCCCTTTTCCACCCGTTTTTAGGTAAATACTGCAGTAACCTTACCCAAAATAAATCTGGGGCCAGGGATTGGGAATTACCAAGAAGGGGGGAGAGGGAAGCGGGGTCCAGCCCTGCTGTGTGCTGCTGCTTTGGTGTGGCCGGGGCTGCCCCTCGCTGTGGGGCAGGGTTAACTCTCGTGTGCTCTGCCTGGAGGCTCAACGCCTTCGTCCTGTTCCTGTGCGAAGCCCCCTTCTGCTGCCAGTTCATCGAGTTCGCCAACGCCGTGTCTGCGAGGGCGGACAAGCTGCGGCCCTGGCAGAAAGCTGCTTTCTACTGCGGGTGAGGATGCTCCCGGGGCCGGGCGCTGGGCGTTTCGGGTGCTGCGTTCCCCAACCCAGCACGGGGCTGCCTCTCTCTCTTTCAGGATGGCGGTGTTCCCCGTCATGCTCAGCCTGACGCTGACCACGCTTTTTGGAAATGCCATCGCGTTTGCAACCGGGGTGCTTTACGGCCTGTCAGCGCTCGGCAAGAAGTAAGAGATCTGCCTGCTGGGGGAGGGGAGGGGAAGGTGGATCTCCACCCCGTCCTGCACCCCATCCGTTCCCAGCTCACATCCCCTCGCTGTCCCTTCTCTTTGCAGGGGAGATGCCATTTCCTACGCCCGCATCCACCAGCAGCAGAAGCAGATGGATGAAGAGAAGCTCACGGGGTCCCTGGAAGGACAGGCCCTCTGAAGCCCCTGAGCTCAGAGGAACCTCACACGGACACTGAGGTGTTGGTGAAGATACGGAAACCCACTCTGCCCTTCCCTCTGCCTGCTCCCTTCTCTGTTACTCCGCTATTTCCCCGGACACGGCAGCAACTGGAAATCTCAGGGGCTGGGGCGGGCTGTGCCCTCCTCCCACACCAGCAGCCAGACCTCAGCACGTTGGCGGCTCTCTTCTCACCCTCTCAGAGGTTTAACACTGAACCAAATATCTCACAGTCCCCTCATTTTTTTTTTTTTTCTTCTTTTTTGTTCTTTTTCTTTTTTCCCTGCAGAGGTGCTGGCCCTTTGAGTGCTGCTGTACAAGCCTAAACACGTAGCCTTTCTCTCTTTTGATGCCTGGTTAATGAGCCTGCCCTGTTTTGCTGGGGACTGAGTGTGGGCAACACACTCACTGGGAACTGTTCTTGGAGCTGCCTGGCTCCACTGGTCATGTTACATGTTTTAAAGTAACGCGCTCTGGTGTGGCACTTCCCAGGCACAAAATACTAAGCCAGCGTTTAGCAAGACCTGGTGATGCTCATGCTTGGTTTAGTATGGGTCCAGTTAGGCTGGGCATCAGACATCACTGCGCAGTAAAGGGCTTCCAGCAAAAATCCCAAATGAAGACAACGACCACGCTGCAGAGAAGCTGCGAGAGACGCTGGGGCAGATCCGGGGAACTGTAAAGTACAGTCTCCCCTTCCTCTGGTTACAGCTTCAGGCAGTTTCTACAATTTACTTGAATTATACAAATTAATTACTTAGTCTGAACAAGGGTACTTGTCAAGCTTCACCTTTTTACTGGGGAGGAGGGGAAGGGAGGTTTGCTTTACCTCAGCTGAAAGAAGATAGTATTGCTTGAGCCAACGGTTCTTTTCTTTTATTTTTTTTCCTGGTGTAATAGTTGCTGATGTGCGTGAGCATCCTTCTCTCGTGAGCCCGGGACTGTGCTCTGCTATCTCTCCCTTCCCGTGTGTGCTCCTGCAGCCTGTTCTGCGTGTGGGACCTGCTTTTTGCTTATCTGGTACAGTCATTCTCATTGGGCTCATGCTTTTTTGCATCAGTCCTGGGCTGGTTTTGTATGGGGAGGTGGCATATCCTGCCTTTGCAAACAGAGAGAAATCTGTACCAGTTCGGTGGGGATAGCAGGTTATTGTCCTGGGTGTTTTGCTGCTTTATTCCAAGCTCTGTCATATTCTGTTTGTGTCGTGTCAGGCAGAACAGAACTGCTCACTAGGTCCAGGTCTCACGCTTCTCATCACAGTTTCTTCTGGGGGGGTTAATTTATTTGTTTTTACACAATTGCTTTTTGTTTTAATTAGGAAAAGGGAGAATAACTTATTTCTACATATTTATGTGTTCTGATGGGCCTCGTTTTCTCTGGATGTAGGAGAAAGGAGCGCTCTGTTCCCTGTCATTTGAAGGAAAGCATTGTCTTGTTTTGGGGGTCTCTCTCTGGACCCAGGGAGAACCCTGGCTGCTGTAACTGGGATACTGGAAAATCCTATTTCAGCCTTCATCGTGTTTCTCAGACTTTTGGAAAGTGTGCTGCCCTTCGATCCCTTTGTCTTACGGATGCTGATGTGACCGGATTTGCTTTTTCCTGCTGGGATGCAGGGTTTGTGCTTGGTGAAGGCAGGGGGCAGCTCTGGCGAGCAGAGGCAGCCTCTTGTCACCGTCCTGCGCTGAGAGCTGGGCTCCTGCTGCCTCCTGACTCTTTGTGGTCCCATTTGAATTACCAGGGTGCCAGAGGGGTCGTGCAGCTGGTGGCTGGGTGCTGTTCATCATCAGAAGCTGCAGGAGAGGGTGGCCAGGTACTGGTGCACGTGGGCGCTGCAGCAGGAGCAACGCAGCCCCTGGGAGCCGGGGGGCTAAGCTGCCAGCTAATGGCATTTCTTGTTTCTTCCGTGGCGTTCAGGGAGGTGTGAAGATTTGCACCAGGCAGGAATGCGGCCTGGCTTTATTTGCACACACAGCCCCTCGCAGCTGGATGCTGGGCAGCCGCTTCGTGCTAAGCCCCTTTTCCCCCGGGGCCTCTGAGCTGTAATTGCTCTGACACCAGCTTGTCTGGGGCGCCGAATAGGCACCGCCAGCCCAGATGCAGCTTGTTTCAATCAAGCCTCTGCCGTTTTGTAGCCCCCAGCTCCGGGCTGGTCCTGTGGCTGCGTGCAATATGTGGGACATTGGCTTTCCTTGTGCGTGCGTGCGCAGGGACCCCAGCCCGTGGCAGTGGGGTGGCGCAGGGGGATGCACCCCAGGACACCTCCGAGTGAAGCCTCAGTCATCATAGCCTTTCTGCACCTCCTGTCCCCAGTACCTTCATGGGGTGGCTGCGTTGCAGAGGCCTGCCTGGCAAGCAGGACATCCAAGTAGATTTCGAGGGGTTGGGGAGTTAAGTAGTGTTTAGTAGAGGACTGACCCATGTAGCGATGCGCATGTCTTTGGTAGCGACTGCTTTGCTCTGCGAGTAGTTCCGCAGGTGGAAGGCAAAGCAGAGGCGATAGATAACCCTTGCAGTCTGATCTACACCCACAGGGACGAACCAGGAGGATGGCAGGACTCTTGCTGGCTTTATCTGCCTCCTGGCTCACCTCTGCACGTCAGCTCCAGCAGCAGAAGTCCCTGGGGTGCCAGCAGTGCCATCACGCTGAGTATTGCAGCCACCAGCTTGGACCAGGCAAGCTAATAACTTGCATTGCTCTGCCACCATTAGCAGGATGCAAAGCCCAGCTCCGAGCTGTGGGTGTGCTTTTGTTGGAAATGAGCCTCAGGGACTCTTCTGCAAGAGCTGAGCTGGATCCTGTGGCGACGGCGCTTATCGCCTCTGGTTCTGCTCAGTGTCTCCGTGCCTGCCTGAACAGGAGGCGTCTGGGATCCGTGCTCGGAGAGCGCTGACTCTACAGATGCAGCAATATCGGGATGAGCACGTCTGGAGAGGGTGCTGTGGGGAATAGTGGCTGGCTGTGATGTAGCAGGACCCAAGCCAGATGCGGCTGCTGCTGGTCCGGTGAAGTCTGCGTGCGGGGCCTGCAGCACCCATGGCTTTCGGGGTGGTGCTGAGTTAGTGGCTGGTCTCACCTCGGTGTGAGGCTATTTTTGTGGAGATAGAAAAGACCTTTAGAGTAGTAGTATCACAGTAGTTAAGGTGCCCATTCACAGTGCATGGTGGTTATTAGTTGTGTTTAGAGGCAGGGGGCTAGGAGCTGTGCAAGAATAATGAAGTTAAAGTCCTGCTCTAGCGATTTTACAGGATCAGCCCAGTGCCAGCTGGCAGTGTACAGGCTGGAGGGCTGATCTAAGGGGTCTCCATGGAGGAGGTTCTGGAGGCCTCTTGGGAGAGAAGGGGGCAGAAATTTTGTTATGTGAGACCTCAGTAGCGGGTGGTGCATTGACTACAGCGAGTATGGAAAGACGGCTGGGAACCAGCAATAAGTGTGCACTTGGGAGCGGGGTGTTACACCACTCACTGTCTGAGCTGTGCACTTCTCTTACCCAAGTGCATTTATACAACATGCAACCCCTCCGTGTCCCATTCAGTCCCAGAAATTACTGCACTTGTGCATATAAGCTCCCCGTTCCCCTGGGGTTCTCCCCTGGGCGTGCAGAGAAGGGCAGAAGCTCCCTTTCTGCTGCGTACCCAGACCTTGCTGCTCAGAACAGGAGCTGGTTTTGTAACACCAATTGATTTTCTGTGTGTGCAGTGAATAAAAAGACCATTCTACCTCTGGAAAAAGCCCCCGTGATTTCTCAGACTCTAAATGTTGTAGCAAAAACCCTCACACTTTCTTTGTGGAATAAAGGAGATCACTCAGAAAATACTTCTCTAGTGTGGTTCGGGCATTTGCTCCTTAGGCCAAGCCCTGGGAAACTTAATTCATCTTTGTCATTTTTTTTTTTCTCAGGAAAAAAACATCCACTGTCTGCAGGGAAGGGTTTCACTGAAGTGAAGATATCAAGACCTGGTACATAGCCATGTGAGAAAGAGAATGCTCTAGGACAGGGCTGCCAGAGATCCTGATCTTCTGAAGGTCAGTGGAAAGCAGAGGCTCTTGAGAGCTCTTGTAATCTGGCCATGCTTCGAAACAGTCATATTCCAGCCAGGGCTGGACATCTTTCTGGAAACAGGTCTCGGCTGCAGAGGTTTGGTCTAATACTGACATTTCTCTGTGGTTTTGATTTTGGCCCATCTCTCTTCCTCTGTCCTAGGCTGCTTTAAATTAATCCTCTGATAAAGCACATCTTCTCCGTGGTGAGGTGCACCTTCTGCTGCAGGGGATCTAAATAGCACTTAGTGTTTCCTGAGATTCAGGTCAAATATGCTCTGTTGCCCCCCAATTCCTTGTCACAGCAGGCTGAAGCGTATCAGGAACGGGAGGACACAAGCGTAGCCACAGGCCCTCAGGTTGCCAAGTGCATTTCAGCGGGCTGGCAAATGCTCAGGCAAATGATCTCCAAGCCCAGCCTGTGCTGTTCTGCCCCTTTGGGAAGAGTTAGGTTGGATGCAATACTCAGCAAGGCCTTCATTCCTCACAGCCATAACCACCTCCTGCAGCTGTGCTTTACCCAGGGTTGTGTTCTTAAAAAAAAAAATCATAAATAAAGACCTTAATCTTGCAAGACATCAGGAAAGGGCTGAGAGCAATTTGCTACTAACTATGCAGTTGAAATCTCAGTGATGGAGGTGGAGGCTCTACACCCAGCTGTGATGGGGCACAGCCACCTTCCTTTGACGTGGATGAGTAAAACCCTGGGGTGGGAAGGACCTGCCCCACTACAACGTAGTCTGTACCTGTTGTGTCTTTCCTCCAGGGAATCACTTGCACTACAGCCGAATGTCTGTCTGTTCCCATGCTGTGTGTTGTGTCTTGAATTTTCTTTGTGAACTGTAGTTGGTCTTGTTCGTTAGGCTCCTAGTGTAATGTGTGTTTTTAGAGCAATAAAATGTGGCAGCTTTTTTTATAAAAAAAAATAAAAATATCTGGCTCTGCCTTTTTTTGAAGTCTTTAAGTACACGAGACCCACACGGGAGGCTGCAGGGTGCTGTGATCCCCCAGCCACAGCCCCTGCCTGCCTCTCCCCTCCCATCCCCCTGCAGCTTTCCTCTCTGCAAACCAAGGCAACGTCGTGCACTTGGAGGCAAAACTGCTTTATTCTTGCAACTACATGCTGAAAGGGTGCCAGCACGGCTACAGCTGTTAACTCTGCTCCAGCCAGAGCCTGGGGGCTCTGGGGCTGCTTGGGTGGCTGCTGAGCTAAGGACGTGCGAGGTTTCTTGTCCACAGCCACACGTTTTAGTTTCCAGGATGCTTTTAGTCCCAGCCTGGCAATGGTTACACAGTCCCATGCCTTGGGCTGACGTGGTGCCCCGAGAGCACCGGGTAGTGCTGAGTGATTTGGGAAGAGAAGGTAGAGTTTGGGCTGGCAATATCCATGTCCAAAGCAATACAGTCACTGCTGCCTGTTCCTCTTCCCTGGGCGGGGAGGGAAGCACCATCTTCGGAGACCTCCAGCTTCCACCTCCAGCTCCTACCTCATGAACGACCTTCTCCCTGTCCTGAAGAAGGCCTCGATCTGTTCCAGGGACCTGCCTTTGGTTTCTGGGACGCAGCAGCCCGTAAATAAGACGTTCCCAGCGCAGATGACGGCAAAGAACAGGAACGGCACCTCGAGGCCAAAGGCTTCCTGAGAAGCGGGGCAGAAAGTAGATGTGAGCCAGCTTGGGGGGCTCTGAGGAAGAGCTCTCGGACACCCCCCGGGACAGTACCCACCACGACCCGGAGGAAGAACTGGGTGAGGGTGAAGGCTGTCAGCCAGCTCACGACCACGCAGAGGCCCGAGGCCACCCCCCGGGCTTTCAGAGGGAGGATCTCTGACATCAGCAGCCAGGTGATGGGGCCCCAGCCCATGGCATAGCCTGCAGGGGAGAAGAGGGTGAGGTGAGGCTGCTGAGGCTTCAGAGCCCCTTAGGGGAGCACAGGAAAGCCCTACACAATCCTGCCCTGCTCCCCTGTCCGTCGGTCATTATTTTTTCCCCATGTACACTCTCAGTCCTGAAAAGCGACTTCAAATGCCATTTTTCTCAGCCTCCCGATCCCAATCCCAAACTCCTCGCCCCATATCACCCTGCCTCAGAGGAGAAATATCCCCCAGGCTGGTTTCCTGCTCCGTGCTGTGGTCCTGGGCTCTCGCCCCCTGCACCTACCCATTATGAAGAACATGGTAGCCAGGAGGGGGATGAGGGTGATGTAGTTGATGGACTCCGTAGGAGGGCTGGCAGAGCTCACCAGGGTCCTGTTGGTGATGGTGCCGTTCTGAGAAGAGGGCACGAAGTGGATGTAGAGCCCCATGGTCAGGTTGGAGGCCAGCATGACACCGGCTGTGGAGAGATGCAACAGCACCATGGGACTGAGGGGTGAGCGATCCCTTCTGTGCCTTTGTCCAAGCCCCTGGAGTCACCTCTGCTCAGGAGCTGAGCCACCACCAGAGACCCCTCCTGAGCCCCGTGTGGTTAAATTCCCACTCCTGCACATTTGCAGAGCTGCTGGAAATAGCTAAAGAACAATTGCCCTTGCACATCGTGGCAGAGAGACTTACCCGACACAAAGAGGAGAATCTTCCTGCCAGCTTTATCCATCGACACAGCAGCAATCGCCACCGAGAACAGACGCACCAGGCCGACAAGAGCCGCATCGTACTCTGGCTTCTGCAACAGCAAGAGCCGTGGGGAAGCTGAGAGGGGAGACCCAGGACAGGGCAGACATCCCCGATGACAGGGCAACCCGAGCTCACCAGGATGACAGCCGTTTTCTTGAATATGGGCTGCAGGTACACGAGGACACAGGTGACCCCAGAGAGCTGCTGCAGGAACCTCATGACCACGGCAATCAGGATGGGCTTGTAGATGAAGGGGTCCTTGATCTCAGCACAGGAAACCCGCCGGCTCTGGAGGGGGACAAAGTCAGAACGACAAGATATTAGGCCCTTGGGCACAACCACAGCACCCAGGAAGCAGCTCAGGAGATGCCCAGAGGATGCTGGACTTGACCATTTTCATATCACATCTCCCACGTGCTGGAGGTGAGCCTCGTCCTCTCCTCACCTGCTTCCTCACGCTGTCCTTAATCTGCTCGTACTCCCGGGCATAGTCCGTGTCCTTGCCCCGCAGCCAGCACAGTGACTGCAGGGCCTCGTCCTCCTTCCCCCGGGAGAGCAGGAACCGGGGAGAGTTGGGCATGAAGCAGAGCAGGAGGATCATGGCCAGCACCGGCACCTCCCCTGCCACGGCCAGCCAGCGCCAGTCCAGGAGCAGCCCTGCGGGAGGCAGCGAGGTTAGGAAGGGAAAGCACAGGGAGAAGCCTCCTGGCCTTGCTTCAGTGTGGGCACCCCAACAGCAGAGATTTAACAAAGTCAGAGAGGGGAAAACCAGAACAAGAGTTTGTGGTGTGCTGCTCTTCAGCCCTGACAAAGTCTCGGCAGAGCCCCTTGCACGCCCGTGGTGGTGGCTGCGAGGGAAACGGATCCATCAGCCTGCTAGGAAAGTTGTTTAAAATAAACCTGCCTTCCCTAGGGGCTTTCCTGCCCGCCAAACACCAAGATACTTGCCCAGTGCGTAGAGGATGAGGGAGCCCAGCACTGCCATGATCTGAGGACAAGCGCCCAGCATGCCTCGGACACCGGGGTGGGAGATCTCCGAGATGTAGACCTGCAGCAGGACAGCGCACACAGCGGAGCTGCAGCATGCAGCCAGCACCAACAAAACCCATCCTGCCATGCCTCACAGCCAGGGAAAACCCAAAGTGCTGGGAAACCTGTCCTTTGGGAGAGGAAATCTGCAGGAGCCGGTCCTGCAGCAGGGCAGGAGAGCCTTGTGGCACCCATCCCTCCCGCACCCATCCTCGCCTGGTGTGGGAGAAGCGCACGCCCAGACTCCAGTTACTGTAAAGACGTGCCCAAGGGTTGCTCAATCCTCCCCTTCCTCTGTTTTGTTTGATAAATGGAGGAAACTAGCGCCGGGGAGGAACAGGGCAGGGAACAAGGAGCTGCCTTCCACTTTCTGTGGACAGAAAAAAACCAGCAGCACGGGATCAGCTCAGGCTGGCCGTGCGGGGAGCTGCTAACCCGGTGCATCCTCCCCATCCCCTATATCCAGCTGCAGCCCTGAAGCTCTGCTGATGCCTCCAAAGAAGCAGAAGACCCCAGGCTCAACTCCTGCACCCCCCTTACCCCCCCTCCTTCCACCCCCTTTGGCAAACTCCCTCCTGGGGCATATTACCGGGATGGAGGCGGACGTCACGCCGCCGGCGTAGCCCGTCAGCACGCGGCCCAGCAGCAGCATCTCGATGCCCTGGGCGCCGGCCAGCAGCGCGTACCCCACGGCGGAGGGCACCGCCGAGAACATGATGCTCAGCTTGCGGCCCAGGCGGTCGTTGAGGAGCATGGCGCTGAGTCCCCCCGCCGCTGCCCCCAGTGTGAACACCGACTGCGGGGACACACAGAGAGAGAGAGGGGAGGCTTCGGTGGGTCCTTGTTGTCCCTGCCTGCACCCTCCCAGTAGGGACAAGCCTGCTCCTCACCCCGAACCAGGACGCTTTGTGCCGGTCTAGCCTCAGCGCAGGGTTGGGGTGAGCCTCCAGGGCGGGGATCACGGGTGAGGTGTAAACCAGGGCGAAGCCGAAGCTGAAATTCCCGAGGACGGCGGCGAACACGGCCAGGTAGAGCCGCTTGTTGTGGAGGCTTCTGAAGGGGACAGAGCGAGGAGGATGCGTCGGACACCACCACGGCACATGATGGGAAGTTTATCTCACCCTTTTTTGTGGCTTTTCCCCCGTGCAGCCCAGCCCTGCCCTTTGCCGAAGCTCCCGGCCAACCACGGAGGGGTTTTCCTGGGGAAAGGCCCTGGCTGGTGGGGTTTTTCTGAGCTGAGCAGCAGCCGCTTCTGCCGTGCTGTGTCTGCCCATCGTGCCAGGGCTGTATGGCCCCCGGGGTGGGTGAGAGCAGGACCCAGCTCCGTGGGTGCCACCGATGCTTTCCAGGTGGCTGGGCAATTGTCAGCCAAGAAACAAATTGAGAAAAGCAGAAGCTCACAGCAGAGCGACGGGGGCTTCTCTCAGGGCCCCCTATCCCACAGCAGGACCCCATGTCCTACAAGTGTCAGACACCCCAAAGCCCACCCACGACTCTCCCAGGCAGGCACACACAGCACCGGGAACCCTGGGCACGATGAGACCCCCTCAAAACACACCCAGGGAGCAGCAGCAGTGGGCAGCAGCTCTCCCACCTGCTCCCCAGCCCCAAAACGGGGCACACGGCCACCCCACGGCCCCGGCCCTCACCGCAGGTACTCCTTGTCCAGTCTCTTGCTGACGCCCTCAGGGAAGGTTCGGTACGAGGAGCTCGGCTTCCTCACCAGGGGCTCCCGTGCGCTCGGCTCCATGGTGGGGGCACGGCCGGTGCCAGATGCTTGAGGCAGGTTCTGGGGCCTGGGAGGAAGAGGCAGCTGAAAATGAAAGGGGAGAGGCCGCCCGGCGTTGCTTAATCGGAGAAATCTGCGCCTTGTGGGCTCGCGCACGGCCGGCTTCTGGGGAGGAAACAGGAGGGGAGGGTGGAAAGTCAGCAGATGGGGAGCCACGGGGGGATGAGGGTGCTCTGCGGGCCCTCCCCACGCACCCAGCCAGCCCTGCTGCACCCCACAGCACCACCACAGCAGCACTTATGGGGCTGATCCTCACCGAAACCCTCCTACCCCAGCAGGAAAGTCCTTTAGCTAAGGTCACGCCTCGTCCCTTGGGGAACCAGAAGCAGCTAGGCTGAAAAAGGGCTGGTTTTTTTTTTTTGTTTTGCTTTTTCTACTGGGGTGAATTACATTGTTGTGGCCCACCGCAAGGAAGGTTTTTCAATGCAGAGCAGAGGAAGGGAAGGAAACGAGAGAGGGGCGAGCACAGAGGGGGCACGAGGGAGCAGGTGCGGGCAATGACGAGCACTGATGAGGATGGATGAGGAGAGGATGGCATTGCAGCCACGTTGGGAGCTGCTGGGGGCTGGCTTTGCCCTCACCCCACCAGCAGCATTGTGCTGGGCATCTGCAGCTCCTGGGGGCTGCATGGTCCCAGTTTGCTCTGTAGGAAAGAAAGGGGACTGCTGGCTTTGCATTCGGATTCAATTAGCAAAAGGTGTCTTTCCCTAATTCACTCGTTTCCATGATTCACCTCAATCCGTGGTGCTTTTGGGGACCTCCTGGGTGGTTTCTGCACCCTGAGTCTGTGTGTGCTTCGGTGCTGCTGTGGCTCACGGCGCCTTCCCTCCGTGCCGAGCCTCGAGCAGCCTGCTTCCCCTTCTGCAGCTCCAC
Source organism: Aythya fuligula (assembly GCF_009819795.1). Classification (NCBI taxonomy): domain Eukaryota; kingdom Metazoa; phylum Chordata; class Aves; order Anseriformes; family Anatidae; genus Aythya; species Aythya fuligula. The sequence continues at coordinate 5,409,009 of NC_045577.1, forward strand.
GTTCACAGCCTGATCGATGCTGGGGATTTACACATTTACAGCTGACTCAGCCGCTCAGGGCTGGGATTTCTCTGCGGGAAGAAAGGTCACGGAGCAAGGGGATGTCAGGGCAGCGGCAGGCCAGCTCATCAAAAAAATTCCCAGAGCTGTGTTGGGCCGTGTAGGGGTGTCACCGCAGCCTCCAGGGATTTGCTGCCTCCCCTGGAGCTGGTACCTGCACCCTGGGTGTCCCCCCTGTTTGCAGACACCACGGGTCACCTCTTAGGCATGCCCTTTGTGCCGTGTGTCTGGGCCTGTGGTGGCACTGCCCTGTGCCAGGTCGTGGTCCCGCATGGGGTGCTGGTGGCCAGGAGGTGTTGGTGCTGGGTGCATCTTGCAGGCTGTGGAAAATCTGCAAGGACAGCCGATACAGAGGGAATTTGAGGAGGAAGGATGCTGCGAATTCACTGCTGTGTGAATTTGTAGCATCCTTCCTCTTCAAATCCCCTGAGGCCGCTCTTGGAGACAACTACTCTTTGTCCCCTCTGCCCCTCCAGCCTTTTCCCCAAATCAGTAATACCGGCTCTCTGCAATGCAATATTTACCAAGTTCCGCCCCAAAGCAGCTGTCTGTCAGCCCTGTGAGGGGTAAAATCCCCTCCACGAGCCTTTCTGGATGAAGATTGCCTGCAGGTGCTGAGCCCAGGGGTGGTCGCTGCAAGGCCTCTGTAGGCTGAGGCTGATACAAGGTAAGGCTTTTCTCTTTCTATTTTCCTCCTGATCCTTGTGTTTGCTATGAAGATCCCAGCTGTGGGCTGAATTAGCTATTTTTGACTTTTTCCATGGTTGTCTCGTTGCTGGAGGAGCTGCTCGGTGGCAAATCTTTGGGGCTGAGCGTGCAGCCCCGTGCGGGGTCACCCCAGCTCTGTGCTCCCAGGGGGTTTCTGTGCCTGGCTGTGGACCCTACTGGGACCAGTGCTGCTTACACCAAGGATGCAAATCATGCATTACTTGTCCGTGGTGTGCTTGGGGATGGTTGGAAGAAAGGCTTTTGTGCTGCGTTCATGGGTTTGTTGCTCTGTTGTCTGTGCGTTGGTTGCCCTTGGGTGTCTCCCAGGGGCTGGGAGCTTTCCCTTGCACAGGCAGGAGTTGAAGCAGGAGCAGATGACGGGTCCTGATGGTGTGCGGGGCGCTGCTGGCGGTGCTGGCCACTGTGGACTGTGGCCACTGCTGGCCACAGTTGTGGCATTTGGATGGGGAGAGGATGGCTTTGGGCAAGCCACCACAAGACAGCTGTCTGCATGCAATAACACCTCTTGCTTTGGGACCCCTGGGGCAGGGCAGTAGGGGCTGGAAACACTGGTGGGATGGGGATGGGACCCCCACCGGGCTAGGGGTGCCTCCTGGACATGTGGCTGCTGCACGAGCTTGCTGCAGACCTTGTGGGTGGATGCAGCATCTGTCCTAAAGGTAAAGCCACATGGCTAGAGGAAAGAGAGGAGTGCTTAACCCAACCTCTTCCCCTTCTGTTTGGGGCAAAGCGGTGTGTTGGAGAGGAGCCCTGAGCAGTCGGCTCTCTGAAACACGAGGCCTTCTCCAGTTTCTGCGCAGATTTGTCAACTGCTTCGGGCAGGAAATTGCTGCGTGTCTTGAAAACCCTCCAAACACCTGTAACGCTGGGAGCGCGGGGGAGCCGTGTCTGCGGGTCTGAGCTTGGCGAGCCAGGGCTGAACCACCAGGCAGGTCCCATCCCACGTCCCTAGAGCCACCACCCTGCCTCCCTGCAGCTCTCCGTGACTTTCTGTAGGTCCTACCAAAATATACAAGGGGTGAAAGAAGATGCTTTGTATCTGCGCTGGGCCATGGGCATGGGATGGGGCTTCTGCCTGCTCCTGTGGTATGGGATAGGGCTCCAGGCCCCCGTGGGTGACATAGGGGGGACGAGGCCCCTGTGTCGTGCAGGCAGCAGCCTGGAGGATGGGCAGCCTGGTCCTGCTGCGAGCCGCTGGCTGCCAAGGCCGGTGTGGAGCATCGCTCCGGGCTCTTTCTCCCCCTCCAACAGCTGTGCAATCACTCACCAGCACACACAAAAAACAAAAAAAAAAACAAAAACAAAAAACAAAACCCAAAGAGCATCGAAGCCGCTTGGCAACCTGACTCACCCAATTCATAAATTAATTGCTGTCCCCCTTGAAAGGGAGAGATCGTTCACTCCTCAAGGCCATTTGTCTCCATCTGGCCGCATCCCTTTATCAATCCTCCCCATGTGTCTGACCCGCTGACGGCTGCGGCGAGACGCACGGACGCTTGGTGCCTGCCCCAGGGGTGCTGTGCCCTGGGCTGGGGCACGGTTGATGGTCTGCATCCCCCTCACCCCGTGTGGCCGCAGCAAATTTGGCATTTCACACCTGCAGCTGCTCTGTGGGTGATTTTGGGGAGCTTGTGGTCCCCGCCAGGAGCCATTGGTGCGATGCGGGGCTCTGCTGGTGAGCAGGGCCCTTGGAAAATGGGGGCTAATGGTGAGTGTGGGCTCAGGGCAGTGCTGGGGGCATGGAGGGAGGCTTGCAGAGGTGGGGGTCAGCGCAGAGCTCTGGCTCTCTGCTCCCACCCAGCCCTCTGAGGCTCGAGGGCTTTGCAGAATGGGGTCTGGGTGCCTTGCTCCAAAGGGGCACTGGTGCCTGCAGCCCCAGCTTGGCTTTTCCAAACAGCCAGGAGGAGGTCAGCTCTTTGCTGCATCCCTCACCACACTCCCCACCCCTCCAGAAAAAAAATCACCACCTCTTCAGGCTGCCATCTGTTTCTTCTGTTGGCCTCGGAACTTGCTGAAATGTATTTCGATGGATGGAGGGAGGCAGAGTGGAAGAACAGAGCCTGGCAGGCTGCATGGTGAGTGGAAAATCGTTTTTTTGGGGGAACTTCTCTGGAGTTCGAAGCCTTGATGATGGATTTGCGTGCGAGAGATGGTAATGGCTTTGTAAGTATCCAAACACAGAGCAAAGGAACAACTCCTCCGAATAGACTGAGAAATGTTTGTCGGCAGAGAGAGAGCTGCAGGGCTGGATGATGGAGTGCTGCGGGGCTCAGGAGCAGGGCCCTGCATTTAATGTCTCGGAAAAAACGGTACCAGGAGTTCTGAAAAAACATCAGATACTCGCTATGAATGTGTCAGAAAAGCCTGAATCTTGCCTCAAAGTGGGGCTCGAGGAGGCGGGTGGTGTTCGCAGGGCTGTGCCGTGACCCCGCCGGGCAGGGCTGCGTGTCCCTGCGCCGCCTCCTCCCGTCCTGTGGCCATTCTGCTGCCGGCGTCCAGACCTACTGACAACAGGGACGGGTTTATGTGGAAATTTTGTGGGGATAAATATTTGCCTGTCAGCAGGGCCGGGCCGAAGCATGATTTCTCATGTGCTATTTGGAAATGACATTTCCAAACAAAATTAGAGTTTCCTATTGAATGTTCTTGTTTGTTTGCGTGTGAAGTCCCAAAAGTGTGGAGTTTGGGGGTTTTCCTGGTTGATATACAAAGGAAAAGCTTGCTAGCACCTCCATTTCCACCCCCCCCCCCCTTTTTTTTTGTTAACAAGGTTTTTTTTTGGTGTCCCATTTTCATCCGGGTTAAAGCAGGGCTGTGCTGGAAGATGTGGGTGATCTTCAGCTGCCCGTGGGATCTACCTCTTGTCCAAACTCTTACCAAAAGCTGGATTTTTTTTTTTTCCTGTTTGCCAGGCTTTTTTTCAGGGTGCAGGAAGCCTCAAGTCCCAGCACAACTTCCAGTGCCCCCGGATGGGTGGAGGTGAGCCTGGAGAATTGTGGAGCAAAAGAGGACGTGGGAGGATGGCAGTTTATTGTCTGTCCTGTGCCATGGTCATTCTTTACATCTCCTGCTGTAGCTTTTTGGCTGGTTGCTGGCCTGGGATGGGGTGTGAGCAGTGCTGAGGTGCCACACATCCCAGACTGAGCTTCCCTGGGACCATGGTGGCTCTAGGACAGCAGGGACCGGAGGGAGGGATGCACCCAGCAGTGCTGCCACCGTGTCCCCACAGTCCCTACACCACACAGATCCATGTCTGGCCTTTCTTGGGCAAAGCTCATGTTTGAGCTTCGTGCAGGTACAACTGTGTGGCAACAGCATGAAAGCAAGGGCTGAGCATCCCCGAGGATGCTGCGGTGTGGCTACAAAATGTCACCTTCCCCTGTGCCTCTGCCCTCGGCAGTGCTGGCAGAAGGAGACGTGTGCGTGGTGGTGGTCCTGGTGCGTAGCGCAGGCAGGGCATGCGGTCCTGGTGCCCTAAACCTAGCGGGCCCCGTGGCTTGCAGTGGTGCTGAGCACACACACAATGTCCTGGATGCGTCTCTTCAGGCAGGTCCTGTGCTTTTGGATGGCCATGACTCCCACTCGGTGTTGTGGGAACCCCGATGAGCACAGGGCTGTGCCCTACAGCATTGTGGTTGGGGACAAAGCAGAGCCTCGCTGGGCTGCAGGTGTGTCCTGGGGCAGGTTGTAGGGGCTGGGCCTTTCCCCTCCCCAGACCTGGTGGCTTAGGTTATCTGCAGCCTCGGCAGGATGTTCTGCCTTCGTTCAGCTCGGCTCACGTTCATGGGGGCTGAAATATGGGTAAAAAAGAACAAGAACAGGGAAGTTTCTTTCTGAATCCAAGAGCCTTAACATGGCTCTGGATATATAGGTTAAAGTTTTTGATACCTTGTGTTGGTAAAGAGGTAATAAATAAGATAAATATAAAAATAAAGCAATATTTAAGAAGAATTTTGTTTAAACATAAATATATATAACATAATACAGCTTAACTTTCTGAGCCACGCTGTTGGGCTTTGAAGTTGTTTGTTGGCCTCTGTTGTGGGGCCACTGTCTGGGGTTTTTGGAGACCCCTTCCCTTGCCCATGGGCATCTGTGCAGAGTATTTTGAAACAAGGCTGCTTTTTTTTTTTTTTTTTTTTTTTTTTTTTTTTTTTTTCCTTGATGGCAAGGGCTGGATTTCTTTATTCCTTGGGACACAAATCTCCCCCTAAATCTCCCCCTAAATTCCTGAGAGCTGCCGCCTGCTCCTTCCTTGGCCACGCGCATTTTTTTCCTGTTTAATATGACTATTTTTTTTTTCTTTTTGTTTAAAAAAAAAAAAAAGGGGGGGGGGGGGGACAAAACAAAACATAGCGTTTCCTTGATTTAATGCGAGCCAATTACGGCTCCCAGGCTGTTAACTTCATCACTGCTTCTTCCAAGAAAGACCTTGGTAAAATAAACCAGCGCGGTGGCGGAGCGGAGCTGGCAGCCGGGACCTGCCGCTGGGCTCCGCGTGCGCCCGGCGAAGCCTCGGCCCCGCGGGTGGAAAAAAGCTAAAGCCTCCTCCGCCGCGCACATGCCCTCTGAAATATCCGACCACTTGTTGTACATCTGCTGACGGATACCAACTGGAAAGGAGATTAGCGCTCAGACTCCTGCGCTGGGCTGTCTGCCCCTCCTAACGAGGAGCAGATGGCAGCCCTCGCGAGCGTGGCGCTGCGCCTCCGGCACGGCAAATGGCGAAATCAGGAGGGCTGGGGCCGAGGGACTGTGGGTGCCAGGGCGCGTGCCAGCGGCCTCGAGCTGTGCCAGCATCCAGGGGTGGCTGATGAAGGGGTGCTGGGGTCTGTGGTGGGGTTTTGGGGGATGCGGGCATCTGGGTTGATGCGGTGAGGGCTGGTGCGGGGTGTTGGGGATGCTCCAAGGAGTGCTGGATGCTCGGCTCCACTCATGGGGTCCTCAGTGCTCTGTTGTCCTGCCCATCACACCCAGATCACTCTGTGGGCAGGATCAGACCCCTTGGACCCAGGCAACACCAATGTGGGTACCTGAAGCCCGATGGCATCCACCCAGGGAGAAACCCCACGTGGGACACGTCACCTCTGGCGTGGCATTTCCCACCCCAGGCACCTTAGGATGAAAAATCTCCTGATGGCACTCAAAGCAGCTGGGGGCTGGGCCCACGGGCAGGGTGCCTGGGGTCATCTTGCACCCGAGGCCATTGCCATTTGCTCGGGGGCTTCGCAGGCACTGGCAGCACCGAGCCCGTGGCTGCGCGGCCGTCTCCTGAAGTGCTCTGTCGCTTGGCCGGGGGCCAGCTCAGGAATGTTAACATATTTTTATTTTTTTTTTCTGCAGCTAATTCGGGGCCGTGGGCAGGCCCCGGCGGCTGGCGCTTGTTTTTATTTTATGTTTCTTTTTCAGCGGCGGTTGAATTGAAAATTAAGATGTGCTGGGACCTAATCCCAAATAAAAACGCCAGCGCGCTCCCTGCGGGGCCCTTGGGTTAACCTCCGAGGCGGGCAGCGTGCGGCCCTGCGTGTGCCTCGGCCCCCGGGACGCCGTCCCCGTGGCGGGGCCGAGGAAAAGCAGCTCCCTGAGCTGCCAGAGTGCTTTCCACCTGTGTCAGGGTGGGGATTGCACATAAGCGATTTGCCAGGCAGGCACCTTGGCCCTGAGGTTTCCTTATTTCCTACTTTTTTTTTTTTTTCTTTTCTTTATTTTTTTTTTGACTCTCCTGGGTTTGGGACTTTGGGGATTTTCCTATGGGCTGATGTGGCACGGGGAATTGCTGTCCTTCGTTTGGCTGCCAGCAGCCCATCCTGGGTGTCCTGGGACTGTGCACCATGGCAGTCGAAGGGATTCCTATGTACAGGGGACAGGGGATGGCTGTGCCCTCGAAGCAGGGGAATAAAGAGCTTTTTATAAGCCTGTTTTTGCAGGAACCTTTTAACCCATTTATCCTTCAGTCAGAAAATCTTGTTGATGAAATCTGGAGTGAAAGCAGAGATCTGAAGACACGTTTCTGCTCTGCTGGCCGTCTGTTACCAGGATAATCTTGTTACGGCCACCTGCTTGGCCTTGAGTGGATCTTGAATATTCCTGGGCAGATATTCACTCATTTTATTGGCATAACGGCACCCTGCCCAGTAATCCTGGCGTGCCCTCCAGTGCCCTGAGGATGCTTTATCATTCAAGGTCATTGGAATTGGCACAAATGTCTTTCAACAAAAGTAGCTTTGAGTTTTTGATGACCAAGATGCGTCAGGATTTTATTTGGGGCCTTTGGGCCAAGCCCCGTGTGCACTGAAACATCTTCACCTCCGAGGCTTGGGAAGGTCAGTGGGTAGGGGTGGCTCGGGGGCTCCCGAAATTCATTTCCTGTGGGAAAGCCTCCTAAGACACCTACATGCCCTGAATGCGTGCCATGCGAGCCAGGCCTTGCAAGAGACAGAGAAATTTGGGCAAGAGAGGGAGCAGGGTCCGTACAGGAGAGGGCTGGGAGGTGCAGCCCTGCCGCTGGGGCTGTGCATTTTGGGGAGCCCTCGGTGCCCTGCCCGCCCCACAGGAGCTCATGTGAAACGCATTAAAAGTGTAAGGAAAGGGAGCACGACGGTTGGGAATCATTTTGTTTGGGTTTCTGAAACATGCGCATGAAAACACTGTGTGGTTTTCTGACAAATTTGAAACAGTGCTATTCAATTCACTCCAGCATTGCTACTGTTGATCTAGCAGACTGTAAAGCATTTATTGGAGTTGCTTGAGGCGAACTTAAGCATCTGTGGAATAACAAGTCCAGGAAGTAATTGCATCCACAAGGAAAATATTTTTATGTATAATTCAGTGACCCATTTTATAAACATTGCGGTTCCACCTTGGACTTTTTTTTTCCTTTTTTTTTCTTTCTTTTTTTTTTTTTCTTTTCACCCGCAGCCTCTGCTATCCAAGTGTCTGAGGTTAGGGAAGTATGCGGGATCAGGTTTGGTGGCTTGCCTTTTGGGGCGGAGGCAGGAGGAAAACCCCGGGGTGCCCGGCCGTGCTGCGGGGCGGTGGGGGCGCAGCGCTGACTGCTCCCGCGGAGCTTGGCAGGCGAGGGGGAATTGTTTCGGGGTGAGGGCTCTGCTTTATTCCTTAAAGCCGGCTCGAGGGGAAGCTGAGTCACTTACAGCCTGTGTGGCATCGCGCTTGGGTGGTGATGGGGGTCACTCGTGCCCAGGACGGGGGCTGTGCCCCATGCACCCGTGTCTCCAGCACTGATGGTGAGGCCATCGCGCAGGGCTTGGCTCTGATGGGAAATGGGGATTTTAGGAAGGGCTGGACCTGCCCTGCGGGGCTGTCTGCTGGAGGATGAGCCAAGCCCCGCTGCGGTGGCTGATGAAAGCGTTATATTGATGCTTTCCTTTGAATTATTTTTCTTTGGGTGAGGGGAAGTGGGCTAAAAACAAAAAGGTGACCAACCGCACCTCTGAGGAGCCGGGTTCCTCCTAGAAATGCTTTTAGCAGCTGAAAAACGTGTAAGATTTTCTCAATCTCACAATGTCCGTTTTGGGGGGCTTCATTTCTTCATTTCCATGCGATGTGGAGGCTTCTCCCCATGCCCTCTCCTCAAAGCAGGGGCTGTTTTGCTTGCATGAAGCCTTGGTTATCTGGTGGTCCCCCCCTCTGTGCCACCAAACCCCCAGTGCTGGGATGGACCCTATGTACCCAGCAGGGTCCAGGATGGACCCACCATACCCAGCTCTAACCTCTCTAAGCCAGGCAGCCCCTAAAACCGAGGGGCAAAGCCCGAGCTCTGGGTGCCAGGCGGGGGCTCCCCCCCTTTTCCCCGGTGTTTTTGTCCCCCTGCCACGCTCCCTGTGCCGTCCCCTGCCCCGCAGCCTGGCCCCGTTCCAGGGCGGGAGGACAAAACAAAACAAAGCCGGCCTGGGAGTAAATATTATCTGGATATAAAGGAACGCTATGTTTCTTTGTATGGGTCTAGAATTTCTGCCTTTTAACAGCTAACCTTGACTCAGCCAATATCCACAACATGCAGCCCTGGCCAAAATATGCTGGGCCTTAAAGTACCACAACAGCTGTTTTTCTTGCTAAAATATGACATTAAATTTTTTGGACGGCTGGATGCTTCCTTGATGAAAGTGGAATAAGGGGCTATTTTTCCTCCCTCTCCTCCTCTTTCTCCCCCCATCCCATCATTCCTCTTCCTCCTCCCGTGCCCTGGTGGGGCTGGAGCCCCCCAAAACCCCCAACCCTGGCTGCGAGGTGAGGGTGGGAGGCTGCTGGTTTTTAATGCCCCCCCCCTTGTTCTTGGATCCCTCCCAACGCCCGGCAGGGCCCCGGCCAGCAGCGGCTGCAGCCCTGACATCTTGTTTTGCTGGTGGCTCGTGGGATTTCGGAAATGTTCCGCCCTCAAAACGGGGGCACCAGCGGGAGGCCGGGGCTGTGGCGATGCTCCCGGCACTTTCCCAAGGGTACCATGTGGTGTCCCTGGTCTCAGCGGTTCCCCTGGTGGCTTTTGTGCTTTGGACACCCCATCTGTGCAAATGAGGAGGTTTTGGGGTTTTTTCAAGAGCTGGGATGTGGTGTGGGAGCCCTGGGGCTGCATCCAGCCCTGTGAACCGGTGGAGGTCCCTCTCCCCAGCCCAGTTTGGAGAAATCTCAGCCAGCTTTGGGCAGGATTTGGCCCCTCTTCACCCTGCGCTGCCCACAAGGAGCTCAGCCTCGGGCTGGGTTTCCTGGCGGTGGCACCACCTCGGCGGCACCCAGCGGGATGGCAGCTGCTGGGGGTGGATGCGGTGTGTTGGGGGCAGGACAGGCGCCTTTCTGGGCAGCGTGCTTCTCCACAAGGGCTTTTCTTGGATAAAACATGGTGGGCAGAGGGTGCTGCTTGGTGCTAGGGTGAAGGAGCCACTGCTGTGGGTCTGGAAACAGGAGAACAGCTGCAGCAGGAGCAGGGGCGATGCTGCAGTGGCTGAGCAGCGTTGGTCCATGGCACCCGCGTGTGGGGGCAGTCGTGGAGGGGGGAATATCAGTTCCTTTGTCCAGCCTCTCCCTGTCTGCAACACTCCTCATGCGAGCTGTGGGCTTTGCCATTTGGAAAACCAAAGTCCCTTCCCTCCACCCCTCTTTCTCCCCCCTGCTTTTTTTTCCCCTTTTTGTTAGAGATCAGCTTGATTTTTAATGGGAGACAGAAGAATTTTTAAAAGGGGGGAGATGGGAACCAAACCAGGACTGGGTTTTCATTGCCCAGAGCCTCCCGGGCGTGTTTATTTTGACTGGGGCCTGACATTTCGTGGGCCGAAAAACCAGGAGTGACGGAGAGGTGCCGCACGGCTGCGGGCAGCGATAGCATCGCAGCTGGGGGGCTCCAGCACTCCAGGTCTGGATCCCCAGCACCGTGCCACCCTTACCCACCACTCCCAGTCCCTCATTTTCACTGCAACACCTCTTTACACCTATTTTACCTGCTGAGCTGCCGGGGACGGACCCCCCGAGCATCTCCCGTGTGCAGGCGACGGGGACGCGGCGCGGGTGTGCGTGACCGCGTGCGCCCGGCGCAGACACAGCGATATTTCTGTGTGTGTAATGTATGTGTTCCCCTTTCCCCGGACAGCTACCATGTGTTTGGAATTAGCGCCGCGGTTGCAGGGGGAGAAGGCAGCTGGGTTTCTCCGGAGCATTTCAGTGCTTAATCTCTGAAGAATGCAGAATGTCTGTCTGGATGCCCCGGCCAAGATCAACTCCGCGGCACGGGGAGGCCAATATAAACGTTCATGTTTTGTGTCACCGAGATTTCATTAGATGTTTTTTATGTAATTGCATAAGTCGAACTACTGTGATGAAAATGCCACAGCGAACAAATGAGATGAATTGTGAAACCTCTCCTTCGAGGAGACGCTGGCCTCCGCCGGACCGCGGGGATCCAGCTCCAGTCTCTTCCAAGGCGCGGGTGACCTTTTGGGATAAAGAGGAGGCTGTTTGCCTGTCCTCCCCCCTTGCCCCTGATGTCAGGGCAGGCTCAGGCCGTGGCTGAGCAGGAGGTGTCCCTGTGCTAGACTTGGGTCTTGGGGGGCTGCTGGTGCATCTCCTGCCTGCGGGCGCTCATCCCTCCTTTTCCCAACCTGGGGGGAGGCAGAAAGAGCTCCCCCATTTCTTGGCTGTCCTATGTCCGAGCACCCTGCAGCCTCTGAATGATATCACCGGGCTCTTTGTGTCTGGCCTTAAACCTCCTCGAGAGGAAGGGAGAGCGAGCTGCTGGGCTCGGGGCTGCCTCTGAGCTGAGCCCAAATTTGCAGCGCCGCCGTGCGTGAGCCCTGCTGCTGCCCCCCCCACTGCCAACCAGAAGGACTTGGGTAACGTGCCTCTTCGAGGCCTGGCACATTTCCCCGATTATCCAGATTAATGCAAATTTAATGAGGCCTTAATCACTGCCTGCTGGGTTCAGACACAGACAGGCTGCCAGGGCCGGGAGCTCGGTGGGGCGGTGGGTGCCGGGACAGGACGGTGCCGCTCCTCCCCGGGGGCACAGTGACACCAGGGGACCCGGTGGCTCCCCGTCCAGCCTGGACCTTGGTGGTGGCCTGGTGGCTCCGAGGGACACGAGGCCGGACCTGCAGTGACAGGCAGCAGCTTCTGCGAGACGGGCTGGAACGGTCGCCCTCGCCGCAGACACATCTGCTGGGCGGGAGGGCCTGGAATTTGGGATATTGTTTTTCTGGCGGGGAGCGGTGGGTGCCAAAAGCCTGATAAATTAATCACCTCGGACATGGGTCAGTCCAGCTTCTGGCGTGCGCAGGCTGGGCCCCCCGAGCCACTGAGCGGAGCCGGGGCCGCTGCGCAGCGGGAGCTCATCGCGAGGCGCTGGGGGTGGCGAGGCACGGGGAGGGGGCTTCGGCCGTGCCCCCACCTGCCCCTGCTGTGGCTGTTTGCAGAGCAGGGCCCTTCGGACACCATCCTGGGGCAGCTCCCTGCGGCTGGGCTCCGTTGTTCCCTGCCCAGGCTGCTGCGTGCCTTTGGCCCATGGGAGATGGGGATGTGTTTGGGATCTGTGCAGCTCCTGGAGGATGGAGATGTGGGATGGAGATGTGCAGGGTGCAGCTGCTGGGGGCCGTGGGGAGCTCCTTGTGATCGTTCAGCCTTATCCCTGTGATCAATGGGCTTGGGGCTGGGTGTCCCAGCTCTGTGTGTGTCGGAGAGTGCAGAGCTGGGCTGGTGGGGTGATGCTGGTGCAGCCCAAGGTGGGAGCTGTGCTTCCCCCCACCACAATGGGCAGCATCGCGGACCCACCACGGTGCTGTTGGTTTGCAGGGATCTGTTTTGGCCACTATCCTTGCTCAAGGCTCTCCTTGCTCAAGGTCTGCACCTCTCCAGACTCCTATTTCCCTTGGGGAGAGGCTGGGGGCTGCAGGTTGGTGCCTGTGTTGCGTATCCCATCCCTGTGGGGTGGCATCCTCGACCCCTCTGGGGCTCAGAAGAGTCTCTGCTGCTCCTGGTGCTACCCAGAGGGGAGCAGAGCATCACTCACCCACTGCTGGGGTTTCTGCACCAACGGGGGACAAAGGGGATTTTTCTGCTTTCAACGAATCCACTGCCATGGATTCATGAAAACATTTTGATGAATTTACCTCCTCTGTGGTTTATTTACTCTCCCTTCTTGTTTGCTGCTTCCATTGCCACAAAGCACCAGCATCCATCCCCTGCCAGCAGCAGCACTTGCGTTACCTTTCCCAGCCTTTCTTGTGATGAAGCGGGGAGTAAAGCCTGGAGGAAAGATCCCGCTGGAGCCTTCAACACAGTTCGGGCTCTGCATGTGTCTCGTGAAGGCGTTTACAGGAGCTGCGTGGGGCTGGGGCGCGCCGCTCGGGACACCAGGAGCTGCTCGGGGCAGGAGGTGTTAAGACACAAGCCATGCGCCGTAATCTGTGTTTGGGATCTGAGCAGATCTTATCAGGATGATGCAAAAGCCTCCCTCCATCCCTCCTGCCTTCTCGCCTTCCTCTCCTTCTCTCTCCTTTTTTCTTTTTTCTTTTTTTTTTTTTTTTCTTTTGGTCCAGACATAATTAATGTAAACCAAATGCTTTGTGCACAGCTGCTGGCATCCTGAAACCATTTTGTGTGTGGTCTTTCCTTTAGCCTGGACAGAGATGGAGCAAAACTCTGAGCACTATCCCAGACCTGCCTAGGTAGAGAGCTCCGTCTCTTGCACAGGAGGCACCTTCGGTTCCTGCGTTTCCCCGGTGGGTTTAGGTTGTGCGATGGCTGGTTGGGCTGGCTCAAATAAAACCACGGAGCTGCCCAGAAACTTCATCTCCCAGATCCAGCCAAACCTAAGCTGAACTTTTCTCGCTGGTTGGAGGAAATTTGCTTAACTGAAACCCCAAATGTCTGTCTTATTTTCGTGGCAGCCTCTGCGTGCCTCAGTTCCACTGGGGCAGGATGCGAACGTGCCAGCGCTGCTGCAGGGCGGATTTCCTCGTGCTGCCTCTGGCACCTCTGCACCCCTGCAGCAGGGAGACCTTGTGATGTATTTTATTTTTATTTTTTTTCCAGCCAAAGGGCCAATTTCTGATCACTGCTCTCACTTGGTGTTTCCACTGGATCTTTAAGGCTTGAGGTGTGAGGGAAAGAAGCAGCCTTTGGCCCTACCTGGTACGGTCCCAAAGGCTCTGGCTGGCTGTGCTGTGGCTGCACCCCTGGGCTTCTCTCTGCTGTGCCTCCAGAGCTGAGGCTCCCCAGCCTTGTGCCTTGCTGCCAGCTCTGCCTGATGCCTCCAGCCCCATCCAGCCCCCCTCAGGTGCTGCTTTTCCCCTCCGTTTTTCCAATTGCATGAACTGAAGCGTGGCATCGGGGCCGTTCAGCACAAGAAATCATCTTTGAAGTCCCATCCTGTTCACTCACTGGTAGCACTTTGGGTGTGCTGAGAGGTGCAAAGTACCACAAAGGAGGGATGCTGTGCTTTGGCAGAAATCCCCTTTTGGTGCCAGATGCCTTGCTGAGGCGATCCCCCCACCGCCAGTGCCGCCTCGCCCAGGGCCCTGCTCTGAGTCAGTGGCTGAGCATCTTGCAAACGTGTGAGCTAAATGGGAAGCATCTGAGGGCTGTGCCGTGGACGTGCTTTGGATTCCAGGGTGATTGGGATGCTGCAGATGCCTCTCAAGAAGGTGGGCTGGGTGGTGCTTAGAGGAACATGAGCTGCTGCATGCAAGCTGCTCAGGTGCTGGAGGCAGGGAATAGGTCACCAGCGATCCCTCCCGCATTTCTGCTCCCAAATGCTCCCGGTGCTGGGGCTGGGACGTGAGGGGTGACAGCTCTTGAATATCTCTGTGCAGAGGCTGGGGCACACCTTGAGGTGGCTCCTCCTGGGACAGCGCTGAGCCCAGGGCTGAGCAGTGAGCCCATGTGCAGCGGGGCACTCGCGTTTGGGGGCAATGTTTGTGATTTCCAGTTCCTTTCTTCAAACAAGGACACCAGTCAGGACAAAGCAGAAGGGTTTGCATTGAGGTGTTGGGCATTTCAACAAAAAAACAAACAAACAAACAAACAAAAAAAACAATAAACAAACACAAAGCAAGCTTGGAGAGCACATGCATGTGTCCACACAATAGCTTGGTTAAAAAAAAAAAGCTTTCTGTGGAGGAACAGTTTCCGTGGAAAACTTTCAACCAGCCCAGGGTGGGTGCCTGCAGGGGCTCAGGTATCCAGGAGGGGTGATTTCTGCTCTCAGTGTGTGATGGGGTGATGCTCACAGGAGAGAGGAAGACCCCAAATATGCAGAGAAATGTCCCCCCAGCCCTCAGCACCCAGCCCCGTCTCTGCACAAGCAGGCTCGGGGCCGTGCGCCTGGGGAGCCCCAGTGAAACAATTCCCTCCGCAGGCTGCCCCGGGGCTCCCGAGTGATGACAATTTTAAATGAGTGAGAGGCTGAAAAATAGTGAGTGAGATTTTTTAGAAGGTCACCTTGGCCAAGGAGGCAAAAATTCTTCCTCGTGTGAGTGAGATGCTTTAGGAACTGCCTTAAAATTAATCCAAAACATGAGCCCGGCTCCAAATGAGTGGGACTTGGCAAGACGGCTGGACACATTATCTTTAAATATAGGCAGGCATCCCGGAGGGTTTCTGGTGGTTTTTCTGGTCACTTCTTATTCTTCCGTCTCCCCCTCCGCTCCCCCCTCCTTGCATAATTCTGTCTATTTTAATGCTTGGTTCCACATTTCGGGCAGTCATCTGTTTATGGCTGCGAAGCCTCCCCAAACCGGGCAGGGTTGCGACACCGCGGGCGCTGTCACCTTGGGGTGGGTTTGCTTGCAGCGGCTTTTTTCTGCGGGAAGAAGAAACCCCCCCCTTACCACCAAAGCAGGGAGGCAGCAGCCAAGCTGTTGGACACGTCTGGACGTATAAAGACACATCTGTCTTTAATACTTCCCTCTGAAGGCCAGGTCCGGCCAGAGCCACGACAAGCCCGCGCTCCGTGCGTGTGCACGCGCTCGGGAAGGGCCTTGGCAGTGCAGCGGTGCTAGAACGGTTAGAGCCACATGTTCTAGCAAGCGCAGCTTCCTATTGACTTGTTAAACATTTGCTATTTATCAGATTTTGCTTTTAAACTGTCTGTAACAGTCTGGGAGAACTTGTGTCAAAATCCCTTCCAGATGTGGAGGTGCTACCCGATACTGTGGTTATAACCTGGGCCCTCGCTCCCGCTCAGTTCCGATTAGCTCCACTACTGTGAAAATGAAAATGCAAATAAAGGCATGGACCGAGAGGGAGAAGAGGCGCGTGTAAAGCTTCCCCCAGACCTTCCCTTTTGTGGGCAGAACAGACCCTTTCTTCATAATGAGATCATGAGTTTTATCACTAAACATTTGCTTTGCTGGAAAAACGCAGGTAACCGGGAGAAAGCAGCCACCCGCCCTGCCTGTGCACGAGGCTGTTTTTAAGGCAGCATCGACTTTTTTTTTTTTTTTTTTTTTTTTTTTTTTTTTTTTTTTTTCCCCCGTTTAAATAATGCTTCTCCGGGTCTGGGGCTTCCAGACACATCAGCTCTTTTTATGAGCATCAGATGATGTGTACAGTTGGAAACCCGGCCGGTTCCCTCGCGTTTGGAGCACATGGATCAGATAAAGACGATCAGTTAAGCGCTTATTGAAAGGCTGTTGCGAGCCCAGGCCCTTTTTTTAGCAGCACATGCTCCGCAGACATGCTGCCCTGTCAGTCTGCAGGAGAAGCTCTGGGGCCACGAGATATTCCCAGATTAAAACAGCTCCTCTCGCTCCTTGGTATCTGTCAGATCGTATAAGGCCCGAGCCAGCTCCCATTGTAGCGAGGGAGGGTTTTTCCACTGACTTTAAGAGGCGCTGGACCGGGGCCATCCTCTCTGTAATGCGGATCCGGGAGTGTGCGTGATGCTCTGCATGATGACAGAATTTCTGGGAGATTGGCCTAAACCAAAACCTTGGACCGCCGCTCCCTGGGACCGCTCTGCCGCAGGAGCAGGGAGGCTCGAGGCACCGGACCTGGGTTTGGAGCGAGCTTCTTGCAGCTGCGAGAGCGTCGTGGCAGGAGCCAGGCGAGCCCTGCTGCTCCCTGCCCGCCCCTCCAAGGGCCGAGGGGCTCGGATTTGGGATTTGGGGCTGTGCCCACAGCCCACGTCCATCCCCAGCTCTGCTCTGTGGGCCGGACACCTGCGGGTGTGCGAGGGGCTTGTGGCCAGGGTCTTTCCTTCCAGGATGTCAAATTTCGAGGTGGGGTGTGCTGGGACTGGCACCCCCTCGCTGAGCCGCATGTTACATCTGCTCTAACTCCATCGTGTGCTGCTGCAGAGAGGGGTTATTCCTGCAGAGCCATAGTGAATCCCACCCTGCTCCTCCTGGGTGCACCCTGAGGCTCCTGCAGCACAGCAGACCTGCTTTGTGCTCCACAAGGAAATGTTCATTGGGGCTGGGATGGCTGGGAGATACCGAGTGGGTCTGGGTGGGGGCTGTGGTTGCTCCATCTCCCTTTTTTCCAGGCTGATGGATGGGCCTGGTCTCATATAGTGCATCTGCACCGTGTCCCAGGGCCACGGAGCCCTGGTGCTGTGTAGGACATTGGTGGTGGCTCCCCTTTGCCCCTGCAGACCTGGTTTACCTCTGAGTTGTGCCCTGTTACAGGGTCCAGACATCTACTGGATGTCAGAACTGTGGGGGGTGCCCGGGGTAAGAACTCTCCTGGGCTCCCCACAGTGCTCCTGGCTCTACCTGCACAAAAAATCATCGCTCTCAACCTCCCAGGGAAATCAGATTCCTCTGTCCCTCCCCTGGATGGGGCAGGACTTCTCTGGAGGTCCTGGTGGATGCCTCTCCTGGGGCTTTCCATCACCGCCACCAGGAGCTGCGTGCGCTCAGGCTGGAGTCACGCTGCTTCTGGAGAGGAGCAGCATCACCGTGGCCTGGCGATGGCTATGAAGCTAGATGGCTGTTAGCATGGCTAGAAGATGGAGCCAGGACCCCGTTAACCCAGCAGGTCTGGGTGGGGTGGCTCACAACGGGAACGTGCACGGAGAAGCGGCAGGGAGAGGGTGAGCGGCGCGTGGAAAAAGCCGAAAGCCGTCCTGCAAAATCACATGGTGATAAGGCGTTTTCTGGAGTGCCCCATGCAGCTGGCAGCAGAACCCAAGCTTTTATGTTTCGGTCTGGCCAGTTTTTCACTTTATGCAGCCAAAGGGATCTGGATAAGGTTTGCCTGGAAGATTAGCTGGCACTGAGCCCCACTAGACATCTCTGGAAGCCTCCCCTTGAGCAGCAGCGGGTCCTAACTCCCCTCTCGCCCCAGCCCCGTGGCAGGCAAGCTCAGGGCAGCGGGTGTCACCTGGAGGGGACAGGGACACTTCAACCATAGGTGCTGAAAGGGGCTTCAAGGGGCCAGCCCCAAACCCTCTTGCAGGTTGGTGCCCACCTCTCCCTTGCGGGAAGGCGCTCTGCCTCGGCGCTGGTAGCAGATGCCGCTGCTCTGGAGCGGAAAGCCCAGTCCCTCCCTTCTCATTCCTTTTTTTTTTTTTTTTTTTCCCTTTTTTCCTTTCTTTCCTCCTCCCCCCCTTCATGCCGATGCTAAAAAAGCCCGGGCGGTTTCGGCCCCGTGAAACCCAAATGCCTTTTGCAGCATCAAGCTCGGATCCCATAAGTAATATCCCAGTGTTCGAGAATAAGACAGTATATGAAGTAGACGGGGAGCTATAAAGACGCTTTAAAAGGGGCAATAAAAGTTTTGGGTTTCATATCGTCTTACCAAAGAAGAGAATAACAGAGAAGCAGGAAATTTCAGTAGCAGACATGACAAAGGTCACAGCACTCAGACTGCACCTTAGACGAAAACACCTACTCTTATGAAAACAGCAAGAATTTTTGGCAGGGGCTCAAGAGCTCTTACAGGCAAAGCTCTCGGCAGCGCTAAAAGGTTACAAGAGACTGTTTTGTCTACGTTGCTGTAAATGTTTATAATATTTCCCTGCATTTGTACTGCATGGGATATCCTGCCCGGGAGATAGCGAGCTCAGCCCCTGCAGCCACCTCCCGGGTGCAGGGTGCCCGCTCCCACCTGGCTGCACCCATGGGTGCTGCCCTGGGGCTGATCCCACGGCAGGGCCGGCTGCGATTCTGCTCCTAGGATGGGTGCTGGTCCTGTCCCGGGTATGGAGGGATGGGTGCTTTGCAGAGTGGGAGCAGAGCCTGGGGGCAGCAGCAGGGAGAGGGGGGGAAAAAAATGCTGCTCTTTTTTTTTGTGTGCAATACCCCAATACCGTTTGGGGTATTTTTTTCTTTTATTTTATTTTGGAGTAACACCTGAATACGCGGCAGGTGGGAGCAGGAGCTTTCATTTACTCAGCTGGACCTCAGCAACGTGCCCTCCTGGTTTGCGTGGGTTTGCCAGCCTTGTTTCAGCTCACGTTCAGGCCCCGTAACGCGTTGCATTTATGCTGGGCAGGCGTGAGCCTCTCCCGTGCCCATGAAAGCTGGCACAGCCGGGCTTGCCATAGGGAATACTCATATCACCACCACCCTGGAGGGACCAAACTCACAAAATGAGTCGGGGAGGCCGGGTGCCTCTGGTCTGTGGCTGCAGCAAGTGGTAAAGGGCATGCACAGGCAGCCAGGTGAGGATTTGAACGTGGGGTAGCGCACCCCAGCCTGGTGTGCTCAGGGACGCAGAGACTTGCTCAGCAAGCAATGTGGAAAGCGTTCCCTTCATTCCCTCACAGCACCTTGCAAATTTTCCTAGGGGCTGGCTGCTCACACACACCGGGGCTGGGTTGGTTTTGGTGCTTGGTGAGCCCCCTGGGACCCCCTCGCTAGCGCTGCCCCCGTGCGCAGCCGTGCTGGCCGTGCCACCGCAGCGCCAGCTCGCCAGTGACTCCTGGATGCTTGGGGCTTCGTGATTCATTTGTATTTTTGTTGGAAACCCCTTCGGCTTTGGTTGTTGCCCCGTCGCAGGAAGTGGCTCTGATGAATGACTGGGGTGGATTTCTCTTCCAGAGGAGCCCAGGCTTAATGTGGGCTTTCTGTGGACATCACTGTATATCAATACCGCTCTAATTGTCCATGACATATAGTCCTGGCGTTTTTCCCAGACAGTCTAAATAAATCATACACTTCTGCTATAGTAAATAGTCTGTTATAGGAGATGTTAGAGGCTTACAGCCCTCCCCCACCAGCTCCAAGAGCTTCGTTGCTGTGCCTCTCGTTTTCCACGTGCTTTCCGGACTAACGCGGCTCGCTGCGAGCACACCTGCTGCCTGCGCCACCCCAGCAGGTTGGCGGGGACAAAGTGACCGATGCTGCAGCCACCTCTGGGCCAGGGAAGGTGGTGGCTGTGCTCTGGGGCTGGTGTCTGCCCTTGCCTCAGCTGGGACAAGCAGCAGTAGAGCTGGAAAGGTTTTTGCACCACTTAGGGAAAGCTGGTATTGCACGCATGCAAAGAGTCTTTGCTGATAAGTATTATTTACATCGAGAGAGTGCATAAATAAAATAGGAAATATCTCACAAAAATACAGGCTCTGGTCCCCGGGCGTTACAAACAGAGCCTTGTGCGCTCAGGCTGGGCAAACCTGCATTAGGGGACGTCTTGGGTCCTCCTAGGCCAGCACAGGGGACAGGAGGTGATGTGGCCGAGAGCACACGGAGGGACACCAAGGTCCCCAGCACCTGCTGCTGGGCCACAGGACAGAAGCACATCCCTGACAAGGGCTCCTCCAGGGAGAAGTACAGGAATTTAGCAAACTGGAAACACATAAGGTGTTGTGACGGTGGAAAGATGAAGCCCAGGGTGTGCGTAGAGCTGGTGGGAGAAGGTCCCCAGGAGAGCACAGCAGGCAGCACCTTGCTCGTGGTCGCAGCCCTCCAGTGCCCAGGCGCAGGGGCAGGTGCCGTGGGCTCAGACGCAGCAGCAGAGCGTGGAGCAGTCCAGCCTGGCAGGGGTGCCAGCACCCCCAGCCTTTTTGTTCTCCTTGGGCAGCAGCAGCACGAAGGCCATGGCCAGGGCGCAGTGGTAGAAGCTGTGCACGTAGGTGTAGTCCCACTCCTGCAAAGGGAGAGCGTTAGTGGGAGCTGCTGGGCTTGGTGGTGGGTGCAAGACACGGGGGTTCTGCAAGTAGGCAAAGGGAAAGGATTAAAAAAATATATATTCCTGAGCCTTCTGCCTCTTTTTGCTGTCAGAGAAGAAAGGATTTCCAGCCTTCGAAAAAAGGCAAAGTGGATTTAACACATTCCAATTTGCACGTTTCCCAATTCATGAATGAAGTGTTTCATTACCCTGCAAAGGATGAGGCCGGGAGGCTGGGAGGGGACGACAGGGCGCGGTGGGGGGGGATGGACTTTCTGCTAAGTGACATTTTTATGTTCTGCTAGAATTTGCAATTACTAAATGCTTTGAAAAATAATCCTTGGGGATGACGGCGAGGTTGTATCTCGTGGCTCCCAATGCAGCCGTAACAGTGGGGCTGAGCGCAGGCGGGACCAGCAGCTGTGGCAGGGGGGTCACCGCCTTCCCCCCCTCTCCAGGACAGACAGACCCCCTTATGCAGGACAGGAGGACTGGCCAGCGACAAGAGCAAAAGGTTAAATGTGGGATTGAGTGCCCTGGGGGGCCCACGGAGTCTTTTCCTTGGCGTGAGCAAGGTTTGGATCCAGCCATGCCTGGGTTGTATCCAGTCCCTGCGGTGGATACGCGAGATGTCCTCAAGTCACCCGTGCCCCAGGTCCAAAAGTGGCCACTCCCGCTCGACAAAAGTACTTCAAGGACCACATATGGCTGAAGGAAAAGTGGCTGGTGTCCTTATAACCCACTTACAGGGAAAAAGAGGAAAAAAAACCACTGCTCTATCCAGACCACAGTGCCTGGAGCATGGTCTGGGGTGGGCACAAGGATCGAGGGGTCCTGCAGAGCCCCACACACAAACCCGAGCTGATGTTTGTCTGAGGCTGGATACAGAGCTGGGGCTCAAGGGGGGACCTCCTGGCTTGGTAATGGCCACTGCACCTTGCAAAGTCAGTGGGATTTAGCGTGCAAACAATTACCTCAAAGAAGAACCTCAGCATCAGCGCTAGCGCCCCGAAGCAGAAGCCAGGACCGATCTGCTGGGTGTAGACACTCTTGTCTGGATACAGCCCTTTCTTCTCCTTCATCTTTTGTAGCTGGAGGCACAGACAGAGCACACCAAAGAGCTTCAGCTGGCTGCTCTACACCCAGATCCCATGAATAAAACCCCGTGAAGCCTGCAGCCCGCTCCCAGGGCTGTCTGGGGCGAGCCCTCTGCCTGCCTGCTGCTTTGGCTTCTCCTGCATCACTTCACAGTGCTGGTTTCTTGACATTCAACCCAAAAACCAGCTAAGGACATGCATTCCCTTGCAAACCCAGTCTCTGCTTCAGCACTGGAAGAGCAGAGCCCTGTTTAATTCCCTTGCTGGAGGAGCTGGACCTCGGGAAGAAACCTCTTGAGGGCAGGGAAAGCACCAGCATCCCGCAGAGCCCCCCTGTGCCCTTCCTAACGTACCCACTTCACAGTGATCGCCAGGACAGCGGTCCCGATGGGTCCCGAGTAGACGCCGTAGCCCCAGCGGTCGTGGTAGATCCTCACAGCGATGGTGAGCACACCAAACATGACGAAGGTCGACCTCTTCGGCTCGTCGAACTCAGCCAGGGCTGCGGGGCACAGAGCACAGGAGCCTGGGCTCGCCCATCTCCGCTCCTCCTGTTGTGGGGCGAGCAGCTCGGGGCACTGCTGCACCCCCAGACCTCACTGGGGTCTGCTCTGGGATCCCCAGGGATGGATCCAGGCCTGATTTTCCCTTCTTACATCTCTCAGCTGGGGAAACTGAGGCAGGTAGGGGGCAAAGTGAGCCGGCCCTGGGTATCTGAGTGGTGTCTCCAGGAGCTGATTTTAGAAATATGCTCAGTGTTGTGACAGTGTGTGACAGGGCTTGGGGGTGGCAGCTGGGGACACCTGGGGACACCTGGGGACACCGAGTGGCCCTGGACTAGGCAGAGCCTGCTCTCTGGTCCTGGCACCCTGAAGCTGGCTGCACGAGGGAGACGTCGAGGCCGTGCTTGGAGGAGCTGAACCTCTGGGGGCTGCTCAGAGCAGAGCCCACCCCCAGTCACAGCTGCTGCCAGAGGGAGAGGCGCATCCAGCTCTGCCCAAATCACTCCCCAAACCTTCAGGGCTGACCTCCAGCAGAGCCTGCTGCCTCCTCGACTGAAAATTCAGGGCCAAACACAAGGGTGCTTGCAGCCGTGCTCAGCTCCTGGGCTCGTTCCTGCTTCCCCAGCCCTCCCAAATTTGCCGGCTGCGGTGGGGACGGGGCTCCGGGCTGACGGGCGACGCCGGCACCTGCCTGGGCTTTGCAAGCTGGAAGTCGCCAGTGCAAGTGAATTATTAGAGGCTTTTGTTTAGCACAGAATGGGGTAATAACTGATAAAAGTTATGGATCCCAGTGGGCTCCATGCTTTTCCAGCTCGCACAGCTGTGTTATGGCTGTCCTGGATTTGCATTCCGGGAAGCGTGCCCGAGGGTCTGCGTCCGCACATGTGCGCTCGGGCTTTACAAGCCACAGCGAGAGGCTTCCCTGGGCTTCAGTCACCACACCTTCCATGTCCTTGGATCGTGTTTTTATAGGGAGTTTGGCTAAGGGATAATGTCCGCATTTTAATCTCTGTTGTTTCCCTGTGGGTCAATATTTTAAACATCTTAGTCCGGGGTTTTTATTTTTTTGGTGAGGTTTTGAATGCAGTAATGAAGCAATCAAGTCGAATTTCGCTGCAAGGAGCCAGAGCGTCTGGACCGGCTCTGACCTACCCTGACACGGCCGTTATCTGCTTAAGAATGTCCTCTGGGGATGGTTCCTGTCCTTGCCCTTTCTGACCGAGCACAGAGGTGCTGTGGGTGATGTGGTGATGCCATGGGGACACTGCTACGTCCCCAGGGCCTGGAGGGGACAGGGAGGTCCTGGTTGCTTTTGGTGGCCTCGGTTTGTTGAGGAAAGCAAGGAGGCTCATCCTGCCCCTTGCCTACTCTGTCAGAAATGCTCCTGTCCTTTCCTCAAGTTTGCCGACAAGATTGGGAAATAACAGGTTTGAAGGCTTCATCCTTCTCCAGTTCTTTCATTTTGTTCATCTCTGTTACATTTTGTCTCAGTGGCAAATGAGGACCAAAAGGGGAAAAACGGAGAATGGGACAAGGGAAACTGAATCATGTTAGAGTCGGGATTTTTCATGAAAGCAAGTGAAATATCTTTCTGCCTTTTCTAATCAGATCTAATATTTCCTGTCAGCCCAGACCTGATAAACCGGGGAGATATGTTTGTTTTGGCTAAATCACCCGGATTTGCTTGCTACCGAGGGAAGTGGCAGGCCCTGCACTTCTTAATGCCCCCCGTCGGGACGGGATGTCCTTTGGGAAGCAGGCCTTCAGCAGACAAACTGATGGGCCTGGCATGGGGAAAATGAGGAGAAACGGGTGATTTTCTGACCCACGACACCCAGCACCCACTGGCGATGCCCTCAGCCCCCCCTGTAGATGCCAGGCGCTGCAGGGACCCCTGCTTACCCATCAGGGACACCCAGATGGACAGAGCTGTCCCGTAGATGCTGAAGTACTCCAGGATATCGTAGCGCATGAAGCACAGCACTGATAAGCCGGGGCCATCACATGCGTGGTAAATCTATAAAAAAATAGAAGGCGTTAGAAAGCTAAATGCTTGCCCACAGATCAGGAAGATAAAATAAAACACGTCTGCTCTTATCGGTTGGTTTGAAACGGTCCTTGTGTGGCTGCTGAAATGATGGCACTGAGCAGTCTCAAATCCACCAGGGTCACCGACATGCAGTAATGAATCTATGTGAGAGATATTGTCCTTCTTCATCACAAATTACCTGAGAATCAGCTTTCTTCTGTCCTATTACAAGTTACCTGTGCCAGAATTTGGGGTTTGCAGACCGTGCTGCTCTGCCCGAGACCCAGACCATGCAGGACAGTCCTTCCTCCAGCAGCAGGAGGGGAGCTGAGGGTTTTCGTTCAAATTGCGAAAGATTCTTGTAAAAGACTTCCAAATGAGTTTCCCGATGAAATGTGTCTGGATGCCAAGGTCACCGTCCGGGCTAATTGGGGTTTATGTGGCCGGAGTCTGAACAACGGGGAATTCACGGGGTGCATCCCCTGCAAACCCACCAGTCCCTGGCCGTTAGATGCTGCTGCCCGATGGCTCTACGATGGGGATACTTGCAAAAAGACATTGTCATGCAACACAGATGCAGACCAAGCCAAGAGAAATTTTCCAGTGCGATCAAAGGAATGCTCCTGCCTGGCGCTCGCCTTTTCCTCCCAGCTCCCGGCCCCGCTCGTTTCCTACTGGTAGCACCAGCCCTGCTCTTTCTGAA
Source organism: Aythya fuligula (assembly GCF_009819795.1). Lineage (NCBI taxonomy): Eukaryota > Metazoa > Chordata > Aves > Anseriformes > Anatidae > Aythya > Aythya fuligula. The sequence goes on from NC_045577.1 coordinate 5,433,684, forward strand.
GAAGTCCCTGCACCGCTTGGCAAGGTGCCCCTGGCGCAATCCCCACTGTCATGCCCCGCTGGGGATGCTGATCTTATTTATAATGGGAATGGCTGCGAGTCCTTTGGCTCGCTGTGGTCTCTAGAAACAATTGCACCGGGGCCATCGCTCTGCTCTCTGCTCGAGGTTGGGTTCGGGGAGCCTGGAGATGGGGGAGAAAGGCTGGAGGACAAAGAGCGTGTTTCTGGCCGGCGTCACAGCACTTGTCGGGGATGGACGCGTGCTTCCCCTGCACCTCGGGGAGGGGGATGCTGTAAAAAGGGTGACAGCAGCAGCTGCAGCCCCCCTGTCCCCCGGCCGGGCAGCAGCTGCCTCCCCTTCCCCAGGCGCAGAGATTTCGCCTCCTCAGGCTCCTCGTTGAGGACCTGTCCCGCCTCCCCTCGCCCTGCTGCCAACTTTCCGATTGACTTCTCGGGGAGGTGGAGCAGACGCGAGCCCAGCGCAAAATGAAATCGTAGCTGTCTGGCTTCCCTGGGGAGCTGGGAGGAGGGGGGGGGGCGGCGAGGAGGGGGCTCGGCCGGGACGGTTTTATTAACTACTGTAGTTTTTATGGAACTGGCAGAAATTTTCCCCCTGCATTGTGCTTTAGGTGGAGGCGTAAAGAGTGGATCCTCAGGAATAGTGGTTCAGAGCGTGGCTGCTGTGGAGGAGCTTTTGCCTGTCTGCTCCCTGCCTCAGTTTCTCCGTGTTCGGGCAAGGGACGCGATGAGCCTCCTGAAATGCCTTGAGAGCTGTGCTGGGCAGAGGTGAATGCGATGCTAATTGTCCTGCTGGGCTATTTTCCTTCCTGTTCTTTAGCAGATTGCTGCCGTGGTGGCAATCAGGGACCTCCTGCAGCAGAGATGCTGCTTTGGGTGCTCAGCCCGTGTGAGTACGAGGCACTTAGCAGCACCATGAAGTGCCCTGCTGCTGGGAGCAGAGCAGGAATTGCTCCATGTGCTTACAGCCGTGGGACTTTCTCCACTTGTAATTCCCTTGATGAGGGAGGCAGGTGGGATCTGGGTCTTTCCGGCACTTTCAAACCTTTCTGCCAGGTCAGAGGGTTAAATTTTTTATTTTTATTTTTATTATTATTATTTTATTTATTTTTTTCTGGATAGCTCAGCAGCAAGTTTTTAGCCTTGCCTGTCCTAGTGCAGAAAATCCCCGGCTCCAGCATTGCTCACACCATTTAGCAATTGCAAAACCAAGACTCGGACTACGTGCTTTCAGCTAAAAATGAGAGAGCCGTAGCAAGATACTCTGCATTCAATTTAAATCCCAAATCCATCATGGGCATTTACCAGCTGTACAACACAGAAAACCAGCTCCAGAACACCGCGATGAACCCAGACCCTCTGCTAACCTCACCACCACGAACACCACGAACCCTGCACGAGGACACCCTCAGCACACCCCAACTGGGGAACGCCCCGCTCAGCACCATGCAGGGTGGTAGATAACCAGCAGTGGATGTCCCAGGGGTCACTCCATGCCTCTAGGAGACCCCTCAACCCTTCCCAGCAGGGTCCTGATGCGAGGGGGAAGGAAACCCGGGGTCCCTTACCGCCACGAAGAACATGGTGAAGAAGTAGACCATGGCTTCCATGTGGAAGCGCCGCTTGGCCGCGATGCTGATGGTGGGGAGGAAGACCAAGGTGCTGATGGTGGGCAGGAGGAGCTTGGCCACCAGCGAGCCCATGGGTGCCTCGGGGACCAGCAGCTCCCGGGGATGGGATCTGTGCGAGCCGGTGGAGACGGAGGAGAAAACAGCCGTGGGGAGAGTGCTTTAAAATTTAAATGCCCTGCGTGGCCAGGAGGGCTGCGGGCAGGGAACAGCTGCGGGTGCAGGAGCCCCACGTGTTCCCTTCACCCCCAAACAACGAAATTCTTGGCACAGCTGGTGGTCCCATGCAGCAAATGCTCCGTGCCCAGCATCGCCCCGGCTGTTTGTGCAGGGGAATGTGTCCTTGCACGCCTTGTGCTGGCTGCGACCAGTGTGTGCCTTCACTGCTTGGGGGCTGTAACGTGGCTGTGGTTGTTTTGCAAGCACCCACTGAGCTCTGAGGCTGGAGGGGAGGCTTTGGGGAGCTCGTTTGACCCAGTGTGAAATGCCAGCTATGTGTGTGTGTGTGTCCTCTGGGTGATTGGGATGCATGAAACACAGCCCCATGCTGCGGGGGGACTCCCCCAGGGGAGACCCGTCTGAAATTTGGGAGCTGAGCTTCCCTTTGCGGGGAGGAATCAGCACAGACTGCCGGGCAGGGCAGGAGAGCTGGAGGAAAGGAGACCAAAAGCCAAGCAAGGTTTGGGCTGCTAATCCACTCAGTGGCTTCTCTCTTTTATAAAACCTTTTTATTATAGCACCGCTGCTCCCCTCCCGGGTTAATATCTTTTCCTTGGAGCCTCGCAGGGATTCTCGGCGTCTTTTCGGCGCAGCTGTTCCCGCGGAGCAGGGAGCAGGAACGCCGCGTTGAGCCTTTGTGCTCTGGGTTTGGGAGGAGGCTGCGGGCTGCCATAGGAGCCACCGAGGATTTCTGAGGCTGATAGGGTGGGCTTGACCCTGCCGGGGGAGAGGGTGCAAGGGAAAGGCAGGCATGCGTGGAGAAAAAGGCGCTTTGAGACCCTCCAGCCAAGTGGGAAAAGACACAGGGAGGAGCAGTGTGTGGGCGCTGGGTGCGGTGAGCATGGCCCAGCAGCATCAAAGCGCTGGCCCGGGAGGGTTTGCTGGCAGCCTTCCTCCGGGCACAGCTGAGATGAGCAGGGCAGGGCTCCCATTTTATCCGGTATCTCAGGAACTGGCCACGTCTGTCACAGGCCAGCATCCCTTTATAGAGCGGGAGGGCTCCACGCTGCCCACACCGCATCTTCAGCCACCCTGGACAAGCCATCAGCTTACCACAAATCCTTGTAAAGCTGTAAATAAATAGCGAAAAGCTCTAACATCCCTTTTTACCGTGAAAATAAATCACTCCAAGACAGCACAGAAATACCCTGCTTCTCCCCAGGCATCCAGCCCCGAGTGGCAACCAGAGCAAAGTGCCAGTGTGCTCTGAAATACCCTGCTCCTTTTGGGTGGTTGTTCCTTTTGGGTGGTTGTTCCTTTTGGGTGGTTGTTCCTTTTTGGTGTTCGTTCCTTTTTGGTGATTCTGAGCTGTTCCTGCATGAGTTGTGGGGCTGAGGTCGGTGCTGGGGACTGCTGGGGGCCTTGCCTCCAGGGGGGTCTGGAGCAGGGTTAGGGTTAGCACAAAACGCTCCGGATCCCTGGATGAGCAACCCACGTCCTTCCTGCTTTTGTGGCTGTGACACTGGTGTCAGAGCGGTGAAAACACAGCTCAGAGCTCGCTGGTGGGGACAAAAATACACATCTGGGGGCAAGGCAGCCCTCTCGGGACCGTTTGCAAGGCAGTCATACAGCAGGCCAAATGGCATCACTTTAAAATAAGACCAAACCTTTATCAAATGCAGCCCTTTTGCTCCTTTGCTCCAGCTGGAGCCCAGAGGAAGGGAAACCCAGCTGGCTGCTGGACGCAGCGAGTGCCAGCCGTGGCACTGAGCAGTAAATGCCGGAGCTCCCAGGGGCAAGAAAACATTCCCCAGGTGCTTGGGCTTCGCCTCTCCCAGCTGCACGCCCTGGGCTGGCGTTTGGTTTGCAGCCAGCGCTGTAGGCATGGGGGGAAAAACCCACCCCAGCGTGCACACGTGTTGCAGCTCTTATTGAAAAAGAGAGCCCAAAGCAAAGCGCGAGGCAAGGGGCAGGTGGCGAGCTCACCTCGGGAGCTGCTGCCTGAAAAGTCCTGGTTCAGGGTACAAACAGCAGACCCAGAGCGCCAGGCAGGGGCTTTGCACATCTTCCCGGGAAGGAGCCCAAGTAACAAAGGGCCAGAATTTCGTTCCTTCTCTCTTAAACAGGTAGGAAATCTAGAAAGAGCAAATTTCAGCTCCTGCGCTTGAGTGCTTCTGGAAAGCAAATTTCGAATTCACATTCCTTAGGGCTAATTTTGTGTGGACCCGAGCGCATGCAGGAACGGTGATATATATGGCTGAAAAGTGGTTCCCAGATGCCAAAACCAGGTTCTGGTATGCCGTCCTGGATCCTTGCAGGGTAACACTAACCATGGCTTTCTGTAAGCACTTCTACTGTTTCAGCTCAGGCGCTGCAGCGGAGGAAAGAGACACAGGGAGTTTTGTGTTCCTTTTCATACGAGGGTGATAGTTTGGAAGTAGAATATACTGAAACAGATTGATGCTAATTTAGGATATTTAGAATATATTCTCCTCGGGATGATCTTTTGTCTGTGGTGAAGGTTGTATCAGGACTGAAACGGATTGTTGTGCATCCTGGCGAGTGCCAGGACTGAAATAATGGTGCTAACAGCTCTAAAATGGAGAATTGCTTGCAGCTTCTGCATGCGCTCGTGATTTGCAGTGTAGCAGCCTGCAAGAGCAGTGTGAGCAGGAGGAAGGGCTGTGCAAACGTGGTGCTGACTGCTAGGTGATATTCGCCACCTCCAGTGCTTCAGAGCCGGGTTCCTCCTCTCCGCAGCGCCTCGACGTGCGCAGTCTGGGCTCTGGGATGTGACCAAGAAACATCCTGGCATGATGGGCCTGGTGCTGGGCAGCCCACCCTTGAGGCAGGAGGGTTCCTGGCAGCACCCATGGGGTATTTTTGCTCCTTCCCTAAGCTGCTGGAGCAAGGACGGATGGAGTATCTGGGTAAAATCCCTCTTGTCACCTACTGCTCCCTGCGGTCAGAGCCACTGCACGAACACCCTGTGTGGGCAGAGCTTTTGGTATAGCCACAACCCAGAGGTGGGGGAGAAGACCCCAGTAAATGTGGAACCCCCCAGGGGTGTCACAGCCCCAGCACACTCCTGGCTGTGGGGCTGGTGCTGCTCGTCCTCGGCTCTCACCCGCGCACAGGCCTGCCAGAGCACCTGCAGCCTTCGCCTTTTATTAGAGGAATAAATTGCCACTTAAAATCTCCATTCTCCCTGAATCCCGGCCCCACTTAGCTGAATGCCTGCCCTTAAGAAAATTCCTGCTTCCTGCCTCCCCTGAATAACCTATTGTGCATGGCCCCAGAGGTGCCCTCGCTTCTTTTTTCCCTTGGGTTTTTCACCCTGCCCCGCTCCTCCGCCTGGTCACTGCCCCCCACAAGGCCACCGGGAGTGCTGGGGACATCTCCTTTGTTGTCACCAGCCTTACATTGCTCGTACCCTGGCTGTCCTGGCTTGTCGGGTGGTCTGCTTGGGTGCCAGAGGTGAAAATATAGGGGCTGTAAGGGGGCTGGTGGTGGTGTGGGGGCTGTCCGAGCCCAGGAGTTTATTGCTGGGGTTGTGGAATTTAATGGTTGTGTTACGGTCACAGCTGCTGGAGCCCGGTAACGGTGTCAGGGTCTCAGCCCTGTTGGCCAAAATTCTCATTTTCTGAAGAGAAAAGCTCCAAGCTGGGATGTTTAAAGGCTCAAAAGCCAGAAGGGAATGAAACCAATCTTCGGATTTGGGGGAGTCTGACTCACGGCTGTTGAATGCCTGTGGTTGGCAATGCTGCATAGCTTATGTCCCTCAACACAATGCTACACAACCTCCGTGCAAGACTCATTTCATTAAAAGAAAAGGCTTTGTACTTCTTGGTTTTTAATCTTTGCATAGCTTAAATTCCCAACCAAGCGTGACCGGTCTGGACGCTCCTCCAGGTTCCTGCAGGAACCTCCGCTCTTCAGGGGCAGGTAAAATTAAAGGGATATAAATCTGCAGGCATAAAAAAGAACTAGCTTTTAATACCATTAAAACTCCACAGCCGTGACCGTACCTGGGGACACTGTGGTCACTTGTGGCTTGCAGACTCCCCAGAGGCATTTTAATCGGAATCTGATGGCAGCTTGGTGGCTTTGGCCTGTTCGGTTTGACTCGCCGTCCTGCGAATAGCCAGGGCTGAAACCCTCACGCTAACATGATATAAATCATGTTCCACGCTTCATGCAAGCACGCAGGGATTAAGTGCCTTGCCTAATACTGTGCCGTGGGTCACTCTGCAAGGGACTGGGAGTGTCTCGGAAGGGCGCTCGTTTGGTCTCCTCTTGCTGCAGTTGCACAGTGGTAGGCCATAGCCACAGCTCTGGAGAAGAAGGTAGGGCTGGCTGCCAGGACCCTGTTTTTTGGGGTTTTGCCACATTTTGCTCCCTTTGGCAATGTCCTGGACATGCAGGGACCTCACCCACTCCGCGGCTGCCTTAGATCTGCTCACGCCGCGCCAGGCTTACCCGAAAACACTGCGTGGATCTGTGCAGGACTGTTGGACAAACGGGCCACTTCTGCAGGAAACCTTAAAAAAAAAGGGAAGAAAATCTGTTAGTCATCTCCCCCTGAGTGAACATGAAGCCACTGGGGGGTCCTGGACCAGCAGACTCCAGACCATCCTCCTCCAGCCTGGCTCTCCTGGACGTGGGCAGAGGTTGTGGAGGGGCTGGGTATGGCAGAGCTCATCCATCCACTGCACCCGCACTGGGGCTGGGACAAAAAAGAGTGAATTTTGCCTGGAAAGTGGTGCTGGATCGCTGCAGCTCATGGCAGGGAGGTGGCTCGAGCTCACCAGGAGCAGGTCCTGCCCTGTGCTCATGCAGCCCTGCATGGAGACTTGCTTGGGGCTGCCCCTGGCAAAGCAAACCCCAAGAAAGGGCCCGATCCTGCCGAGCGCAGAGTGCCTCCGTGCCGTGGCGGCTCCTGTGGAGCAGAGACACTGCTCTGTCCAAAACTTCACTGAACTAATTTCAGTGGAGGAAACTCCTTTCCTCTGCAGGCACTTCTGCGGCCAAACAAGCAGTCAGCCGCCGGCGGCTCTCCCCGGGCTGGAGGGAGGATATTTTGGAGGGCCTGTCGCTCCTTTTATTTGGGCTGTGAATTAGGCAGGGCACCGGTTCGGGGTGGAAAAGCTGGCAGCTGCCCAGTGCAGGGGTGAGAGTCTCAGGGACAGTGGGGTACAGCAGCACGGGATGCTCGGCCGGCTGGCTGGGTCCCCAGGGAGGGGAGGATCCCCTGGGAATGAGCCAAATCGGGGAGTTTGGGTTAGATTTGAAGTAAGCCCTGGTTCCTGGCCGAGGCAGCTCAGAGCACTGACCCTGAACGTCTCAGCTTCAGGGAGTGAGTGTGCTCTGCCTGCTAGGGCTGAGGCTGTTTTCCTGCCGTGCTCCCTTTTTGGGTGGCTTTGCCGAGCTGCTGGCACACAGAGGGGCTGCACAGGATGTCCCAACCAGCAGCAGCGAGGGCAGCAGAGCTGAACTCATTGTTTTGGGGCAGATCCGGGCCATTTGTACCATTTCAGCCTCATGCAGGCTGAGATTTTGCCCCTTGTTCATTGTGCTGCGGGATATACACTGGATGGTGCCGAATGGGGCTGGTGCAGGGGCTGCAGCACCCACTCCATCTCCCTCCCCACGGCTCAGCCCCTGCTCGAGTCCCAAATTTCCCTGGGAAAGTCCTGCACGAGCACGCCGCGACCGTCCCCGGGTGGGGAGGGCTTTCTCCCCGTCCACGCAGGTGCATCTTGTCTCGATTTACTCTGAGCCCAAAACGCAGTAAATAACATCTGCAAATCATTTCTAGCGCTCATGCCAAAAAAAAAAAAAAAAAAAAAAAAAAAAAAAAAAAAAGGAGATAAAAAACCCTGTCGTCTGAGACCGGCTGCCCGTGATTAATGCCGGACCTGCCGGCAGCCTCAGCAGCAGCAGCACCCGCAGCCGAGGGATTTGGGGTGGGGGGCGCGGGGTCTTCGGGATGGGGACCGCGGAGGTTTGGTCCCTGGTGGTGAAGCAGGAGGGAGGCTGGAGCTTTGGGTCTGCTCTGCGGAGCGTTTTTGCTTTCGGGGCTGTTTTTTTGCTCCCACCGCCGCGATGGCATCGCTCCTGCTGATTTCACGCGGAGGGGCCGGGGCTGCGTAAGCCGCGCTGCCGCGGCCAGGGATAACACGGCGTGATTTATGGCAGCAATCAGTTGCCACTAGGAGCTGGTTAGGAATTTTCCGATGAAACGGGGATTGCGTCAGAAACCGCTGAGTCATCTCAACTGTTTCATAAAAAAAAAAAAAGAAAAAAAAAAGAAAAAAAAACTCCCTTGGCTTTGATGGACTTTTGGTGAGGCACAGAGACTGAACGCGTCTCGCCTGCTGCTGGCTCCCCCAGTGCTTGCCTGGGGACTGCTGTCCCCAACCCCTGGCTTTCCTCCCCAGTGTCCCCCAGCCCTGGGTGTCCCTGCAGGGTGTGGGGTCACCCAGGGATGGGATCCCACGGGGTGCAGCCTTCTGCCAACCCTGGGGCAGGCTGGGGGATGAGGGGGCTCACACGGCCCTGGGCTGCTCTGGCGTTTTCAGTGTGAAATAGCTTGATGCTTTTAAAATCTCTCGTGTTCAGACTTTTCCCTCCTGGTTGTTCCGAAACGGAAAGGGCTTTCTCCTGCATGTCTCGGGCTGGGATATTTTGAAACACAGGAGTTGGGTGAACTCGAGTGCTAAATTTTCCCAGTGTCCTGGTCACAGCCAACCGATGGAAAATTAAAAGTTGCAAATCAACCTAGCTGGATAAATTAAAACAGGCTGGCAGACGTTTAGCCAAACAGAAAAGGAGACTTCATTTCCCATGTAAATTTTTTTGGGACGGATTCTCTGCTCAGCTCCTCACTGCCATCCCTGGGGTCCAAATTCTCCAGGACCCAGAGATGCAGCAGCCCCAGGAGCTGTATGGGGTTGGTGTCCCATGGCTGCTGGAGACACGCACGGAGGCTGGGTGGGTGTCCGGGTGGCAAATGGTCGTGGTGGGGCTGAGTGCTGCCACCGAGGGCCAGGCACTGCTTTGTCCCCAAGTACCGTGGTGTCCCCAGCCACTGCCGTGTCCCCGTCCTCGCAGCCCTGTCACCGCTGCTCCATGATAACCGTGGTACCAGCTGTCCTTGCCCAGACAGAGCATCCCTGCAGTGCTGAAGCTGGGAGATGGAGGCCACCATGCAGGTGGCCTTGGAGGAGCTGGAGGAGCTCTGGGACACCCCCGCTGAGTGTGCAAGGCTGCGCTGTGATGCGCACAGAGATGTGGCACCGTGCAGGTGATCCATGTCATCGACTGCATGAAGCCCACGGGGAAGGGACCTCGTGGGACACCTGTGGGTTGCACACGCGGTGTCATCGTGTCCTGCTTGCCACCACGGGCTTGTCCCTGCCACACGCCATGGCCGTAGGTGACATGTGAGCAGCTGCCCCCAAGCCAGGGGCACCGCGGCCACCCCAGGGGGCAACTTGTGTGCACCGAGCCCCATTCCCCCCACCTTCCTTTTCCTCCTGCGTGGCCGAAAACCGTTATGCCAAGCCTTACCAAACGGCACCAGCACCCCAGAATTACAGGAATTCCCTTTTTTCCCCCCCTTTTTTTTTGCAGGATGCCGGGAGGTGGGGTGGGGGGCAGGCAGCAGGTAGGGCAGCTGCCACCTCGGGGGGCACCTCGGCATCCCCATCCCCTTGCCCAGCTCGGGGGGGGGGGGTGGGGAGTGAAAAAACGTCCACGGGGGGGGGAAAAATCGAAAAATCACGGGCGGGCAGTGGCGGGGACGCATGCGTGCCGCCTCCCCCCGCCGGTGCCCCCCCGGCTTCGCCGCAGGAAACCGGCTGGCGGCCGCGGATCGGCGCCGGGGGAGGCGAGGGGTTAAGCGGGGTGGGGGCATCCCGGGCCGAGAGGTGTGAATTCCGCCTGCTTTTTCCCCCCCCCCCCTTTTCCTAGTCTCCCCCCCCAGCGCTATAAGAGCGGCTGCGAGGGCTGGGGGGAGCCACTGCGGCGGCTCCTCCTCGCTGCGAGCCCGGCGCTGGTGGCTGCGCTTTGAAGTCGGGGAGGAGGAGGAGGAAGAAGAAGAGGAAGAGGAGGGAGCGGCTGGGGCTGCCGCTGCTCCCCGGCACCCGCAGCATCGCCAGGTACAGGGAAAGGGCTGGGGGTAAGGGGGGGGGGCGAGAGCCGAGGCCGTGGTACCCGGTGGGTGCAGCCCCGGGGGCTCCATCCTTTGCCGGCTCCAAATTCTCCGAAATGCCCTTTTTTAAGCTTTTTTTTTTTTTTCTTTTTTTTCCTTCCCCCCCTTTTCTTTTTTCCTCCCCCTTTTATTTATGCATGCAAACTCTTCGCCGAATCTCGGGTATTTAAGCATGAAACTCCTCGCTGAGTCTCTCGGATAAACTCTGAGCAAGCCAGTTTATTGGCTTGCAATCAGAAGTGTCTGGGAGCCTTAATGAAAACCAAGTGTAAGGCAAAGCGCAGCCACCTGTCCCCGGCATCCCCGGCCAAGAGCTCCGGGCTTCAATTAATCAACGGAGCCGCGATTTGGAAAGTGTCTCCCGCGAGCTGCACCTCGGTGCTGGGCTGATAGCAAAACCGAGCTGGGACCCGGAGCCCCTCTGGGGATTGCTGCGAGCCAGCCACCAAAAGCTGGGCAGGCGCTGCCAGCACGTCTGCGTTTCCCAAACTGCTGCAAAAGCCTCTGTGAAAAGAAAAAAGGAGGAGGAAAAAAACACTCTTTATGTTGCAGCCCTGCGGTCGTGCCCTGTCTCCCCAAGGAGCAGCCTCTCTCCCACCTCCCCGCTTCCCCAAAATCCTGTCTAGTTACTCCTCAAAGGGAATTAGCCTGGAGGAGACTGTCTGCATCTCTCTTACAGACGTGCGCTGCTTTGATTGCCTGGAAGCACGATTTCCTGAAACCTGCCTGCTCCTGGCTCTCGCAGCGAGGCTCACAATAAAACGTATTGTGGTTTTGAGCTGGGTTTTATTTAAGAAAATGCCATTCTGGGTTATTCTCTTTCATGAGACAAATGGAGAAGCAGATGGAAGGCTGACACTTGGGATACTTCACTTCAGCGCTTTAATTGCGCATGGTTTCTTTTCTATAAGAACAGGCTTCTCTGGGAATTAGTGTAGAATAAATGAAAAGAGGGAAAAATAACGGCTGCTAATTGCGTATTGTTTTGTCTGCTTATGAAGCCTGTAAGTGGGAATATTGAAATGCATTGCTTTTCTGAAAGCCAGTGACACTTCTTGTCACTCGCTGCCTCCTGTGCAGTGCCTGCTTTGGTGTCAGCCCCGCTCCTTCCCCAGGCAGGCTCGGAGCCCAGCTCACGCTGCTGTTATCAGGTGTAGCCCCTGGGAACCAACACGGAGGTGGGATTTGGAAGATAGCAACTGAGATGGGATAGAACCTGTCTGTGTTAGTGTGGCCTCTAATTAAATAGAGGCTCTGGATCAAGTCCTTGGAGTCACTGGTGGCACTTAGCTGACCAGGAATGCTGAATGAGATGTGCACTGGGTATCCCGGGCTGCAGAGCAGCCTCCTCACCCCCTGGTCTGGATGGGGTCTCGCTCAGCGAGGTGTGTGGTTGCTTTCTAGAATGAAGATCCTCAGGTGGAGGTGGAGCAGCATCTCCTGCAGCGCCCAGGCCCAGCTGAAAGGTGCCCTGGCCCTTCTCTTCATGGGCAACGTTGCCTTTGTGATAGCTCAGGTAAGCGGGTCACCTCGCTGGGGGTCTCTAGGCTTCAACGTGGTGCAGCACGCAGCAGGCGGTGGTGATGCTGCCAGCAGAGCAGCTCCATTGCCCCTGACACTGGGGTCACACCAGTGGCAGGAGTGGGGGGTGTCAAGGACCCTCCTGAAGTGACAGCCCTGGTGGCACGTGTATGGGGAGTGCATGGGCTCCTCCAGCCTGCCATGGGCATCCCGTGCCACCACGGAGCAGATCTGCAAGGGTTTGCTTCAGGTTCTGGCTGCCACCAGCTCTTCGGCTCCCTGAGTTCACTGTGGAGCGAGAGCAGACGTGGGGAGGGGGGTGAGGGTTGTCTGGGAGCTTGGTTTTGCCGACTGAGCTGAACAATGAACGCTTCCCTTCCCAAGGAATCCTAAATATTGCGATTTCATTCCAACTCGTAATGAAAGCACAATTGAAAAAGCAGAATTTCTTGCAAGAAGGGAGTCTCAGGCTTGACCTCAGCTGTGAAGGGAATGCCTCTTAGCCCTGGGGTGGCACAGTATGGGCTGAGAAGGGACGGGTGGGCTGGGCAGGCAACGTGGGGTGAGCACCCAAAGCTTTTTCTCTCCCCAACCCGTCTGTACGTGAGCAGGACGTGCCACAGACCTCCAACAGCCTGGAGGAGGGTGCGGATGTGACCGCTTACTGGTGGGGCGAGTGGACCAAGTGGACGGCGTGCACGAGGACCTGTGGTGGGGGTGTCAAGTCCCAGGAGAGGCACTGCCTGCGGCAGAGGTACTGCGCTGCGCTTCGTGGTGGGGACAGGGGGGGCAAAACCTCCAGTTCGTGTGCTGGTGGGTCTGGCCCAGGTCATTGCTCTGTAGATAAGCGTTGGTGAAGAGTTGTTGGCTGGCAAACCCCACTGGAGCAGAAGGTAAGAGTGCCTGGAGTATCTCATTACTAGGAGGCTGTGTCCTGGCTGTCCCCTTTGGGCTTTCCCCGAGGTTTCTCCTGCAGGATCGGCGCAGATGGGCAGCGGGTGCAGCACCGTGCTGCTCTCAGGGCTCCTGGCACAGCACCGTGGTGTGGGGCTGGATGGGGGCTGCTGGTGCCAGCTGCTCGTGCAGGGCTCTGCCCTGTTGGGGTGGCTTCCCCAAGGCCCCCAGTCCCTGAGGGATGCTGTGACAAGCAGCTCATGGTACAGGTGGCAAAGCCAGCGAGACCTTTGCCTTCTACTTCAGTGAGACCACGGTTTCACCATGTGGCTCTGCTACATGGAGCCAGGTCTCCCAGAAGCAGGGGACAAATGTTCTTTTTAAAGGGTGAAAGGAAAGGTCTCTGACCCCTGTCTAACCGTTGTTTCTTTATTCAGAAGAAAGTCAGTGAGTGGGCTGGCTAATAAAACTTGCACTGGAACATCCAAAAGATACCAGCTCTGCAAAGTACAAGTAAGGATATCCTTTTTCTCATTGGTGAAGTTTGATTTTTTTTTTTTTCTTTAAAGAAAAAAAAGAGAAGTCTTGCTTGCTTCATATGGCATTTCTGTGTCCCTTGGAGTGGGGACACCACTTGTCCTGTAGCTGTCACCCCACCGCCTCTGCAAGCAGCTGGAGCTCCATTCTCTGGCCCTTGTCACCACTGTGCTGGGGGCTTTGGGTCCCTTTGTGTGTGCTGGGGCCATAAAACCCAGCAGGCTGCTCTTTGCCATCTCCCCAGGGGGTTTCCCCAGCTGTCCTTGCACTGGGAGGAGGAGGAGGAAGATGTGGTTCCACACAGGGCAGGCGATGGAAAAGCTCCTTGCAGCCGGTCGAGATGTGCCAGAACCCTTTCCCACAGTCTGTTTTCATCAGGATGTTAATGTATCCCGTTCTAGGAGTGCCCTGCAAACGGAAGGAGCTTTCGAGAGGAGCAGTGTTCATCCTTTAACTCCCATGTGTATAATGGAAGAACATATCAATGGAAACCTTTATATCCTGGTAACAAGACATTCTTTGTGTGTTTCATAATGCCTAGCCAAAATATTTTGATAGTTATGATGCTATAGACTGCAGGAAGGCTCCTCCTCTGCTGTTTTAAAGTGATTTTTCAGAGACACAATCAGCTGTCTCCCAAGTTCAAAGGAGGCTTTTGCAGCTGCAGGGTTACTTAAAAAATGAAATAACAAATATATTCATGGCTGAATCCTTCAGTCTGTTTTGGTCATCGCTCCCAAGGACCGGAGCTGAAAGGCTGGAGGAGGATGAGAGCACGGGGTGATGCCCTGTGCGGGCAGGGAGGGTCCAGCTTCCCCAGACAAGTGTCCTTTGAGCTGGGGCCACTGCCTCCCGGTGATGCCTGCTGCCTCCCCCGCAGCTCCTGAGCTTTGCCAAACGTCACCGAGATGAGGTTAGGCAGCTCAGTCATCTGGGGTGAGCGACACAGAGCTGCAGGAATAATTTAGGAGTCAGACTGAGGTTTGTTTTTTCACTTATTTATTTTTAGGCACCTCATGCCCATTGGATTCAGGCTTTTTTTTTTTTTTTTTTTTTTTTTTTTTCCTCTGGGACCTCAGGCAGTGGCATGTAGGTGTCTAAAAATAGAGACGGGAAGTTTTCTTATTTCAGGTGTCTCTGTACATACCCAAGAACAATTAATTTTGCTTCATGAAGTTACTTGTTGCCTCCTTTCAAGTGAACCAAGCCCCTGTCTCGCCAGCCTCTTGGCAGGGGTGGCAGGGCTTGGCTGCTTGGCTCTGACTGCTTGGCTGGCTCTGTCCCCTTTCTATGGCAAGGCGACAACTTCTTTAAACGTAATTCACTACTCGAGATGATTCACCGGAACAGTTACAGTGAATTGTTTTGTTTTTTAGCAGGCGTTCACGTGGCTCCCGGGGGATTTGCAGGATAATGTTTTGCCATTGATGCTGCCTTGCTTGGGTGCGCAGGCCAGTGGGTATATCGCTGCTCCCTCCTTGGCGGAGTGTTAATGCTTGGCGCTGGATTGCTGGTGCAAACGTGAATTTGTCGCTTGCTTCCTGTGGGTATTATAAAGTGTCTGTTGGGCGCGGGTCTGCTGTGCCAGTGGGTGCAGCCAGCCAGCTGTCTGCAGAAAGCAAAGGGCAAATGGAGTCCAGCTGGGGTGAATGATTATGAAAAAGCTCTTACGTTTTAAGCTGCTATGGCTTGAATATAGCCTTGTATATCTATTTAAAACAATGAATGTCTATGCTAATGTAACTTAAGTATTAAATATTGATGTGTGAACATGCATATGTTGTTGTGTAATGTATGTATCGCTACTGCAAGCCCTTGCACAGAGTAGTGGCATCCTCAAGCGGGTGCTGGCGATGCCGCTAGCATCAGCAGCTGCATCTGTTGCTGGCAAAGTCAAAAGCCAAAGCCTGGCTGTGCAAAGGCTTGCAGCAGCAGGCTGTCACGCTCTCAGAAGCACAATCTCCTGTCCAGCCTGCAAGCACAGGAGGTTGTAGCTCTTGAAGCGCTGGCTGCCGTGCAGTTGTGTTGTTGCTGCCATTGTTTAGCTTGGCAGCGATTCTTTGACATTGGTTGGATGAAAGTTATTGTTTCTGCTGTTTTTGAATGTGTCTTTATATCCTTTCCCCTTAGATGACTATGTTCACATTTCTAGCAAGCCCTGTGACCTCCATTGCACCACTGTGGATGGTCAGAGACAGTTAATGGTTCAGGCTCGGGATGGAACATCCTGCAAATACACTGATTTCCGAGGGGTTTGCGTGTCTGGAAAATGTGAGGTTGTTAAACATTATAGCAAAAATATTGTTAGTAGCATTCAGAGAGTTACAAGGGGTGCAATATTTGCCTGACCCTCAGTACTCTGTGCCTTTTCTAGCCAATTGGCTGCGATGGCATTCTGTTTTCCACCCACACCTTGGATAAATGTGGAGTTTGCCAAGGAGATGGGAGCAGCTGCACTCATGTGACTGGGAGTTACCGGAAAGGAAACTCTCATCTTGGTAAGGCTCTAAAGGTTCCTTTGCTTTGGGGCAGAGGGCTTTTTTAATTGCATTTGTGTTTTTGGTTAACTGCTTTCACTTTTACTAAGTGCACTGCCTCAGCTTTTTCCTCTGCATGTTCTTCTTGTGTTGATGCCACTTTTAGATTTGCGCAGGGAAGCCCTTCTGTAAAAGCGGTAATTTCTCATGACATTTCTCAGAAATACAAAATCTGTGAATGGTGCAACAGGGTTATGCAAGAGGCTGCTGTCTCTGATTTAGTTTGATTTCCCATGACCCAGTAAAACCAGAAATAAATGCCTTGTAACAACAGGAAGCTAGGGTGTTTTGAAAGACCGGGATTTCCGAAATTAGCGTGATGTAAAGCAACAGAACCTAGTCGTCCTAAATATAGTGGTCTAATTCGGGAATAATGATTAATGCTCACTGGGGACCAGTTAACACAGAGCAAGCTGAAGTAATTGCAGTGGTGTTAGTAGGATTTGTCCCATCACTTACCTAGCACTAGGCAAAGGGGAACTGGGGGAGAAGCAGGCTGTAATCTTGCACTTGGTGGGTCTTGTAGACCAACTAGCATAGGGTGTCCTACCCCAGGACTGCTTCTCTAGCTAGCAAAGTCTTCAGACATGTTCTTTCACCAGTTTATTTAAACTTCATATTTGTGCATATAAGGATTGCATCCTTTCCCTCTCTTGACTGCATTAACCCATCATAAAGCAAGATTTGTTGCGTACGCTCTTTTATTTTCTATTACCAGTAAGCTCCTACTTGCAGCCTAACAGTTAACATTAATCTCCATTAAAATCTGTAACTCCTGTAAGTCTCTGGAACAGAGCCAGTCTGCTTGCAATATTGCAGTGCTGACTACTGAGCATTTTGTTCAGATAACTCGTTAAAAAGTTCTCCTTTCATTAATCTGTAGTTTCCCGTAGGCTATTCTTTGGTAACGCACATTCCTGCTGGAGCAAGGGATATCCAGATAGTAGAACGGAAAAAATCTGCAGATGTTCTGGGTGTGTATAACCTCTTGGTACTTCCCTAGAATGCATGTGTATGCTAGCTAATACTTTTTTCCAACGTGGATATGAATGTAGCTTTATTGTGGACATGAGCTCAATCCACAGTCAGTGTAAATGACCATGTCGTATGAGCCAGTGCGTTTCTCTTCACCTGGGCTGTGTATTTTGGCATTAAAATGATCAAAATGCAGAGCTGTTGGTCAATATTATTGAAACAATTAACAAAATATGCTAGTGCTGGGTCATAGCCTGGTGACTTCACCTCTCTTGTGATCCCCGTGATCCTTCCTAGCTTGGGGAATGCGCAATGCTCCATGATGGCACTACCCAGGAGATGTCTATGGGCTGCCTCATCAAGTGCTGGTGGCATGAGGCTGATCTCTGATGGAGGTGGCAGAGCTGCTCAGGAAGGGTGTGGACAAACCTGGCCTTGCCCAACAGAGGCTCATGTTTGCTGCCGTCATGCTCTGGTGCTGCCTCAGAGGCTCATGGCCATGTGTAGGAAGGCTTGGATAAAAAGGGCTGCATTTAGTACAGGTCCTGGGCTTGCTCTGGCAGAACTGCCTTGGGCCAGTGCTGGGCTTGGTGTAAGTAGTTCAGGGCTCCCAGAGAAGCAGCTTCTGCTGCCAGCCCCCGGCAGTCTGCTTATTGTCTGCGGATCTGTTCTTATTTAATGGTTGTGCTGAGCCGGGGCCTTGGGCCAACACGCCCAACAGCTTGCAGTGTAAGGAAAGTGTGGCCCAGAGCTCTGGGCAAGGACTGGCACAATAAATGTTAGAAATATATTGTGATGTATCTGCCACAAAAAGCAGGAAAAATGTATTTTGTTACTCTGACGCTCCAATAACTTTATACCCTGAATAAATAGTGGCAGTATTGTATATCTCTCATCACAGCTGATGGAAACAATTCTTATTCTTTCTCACATTTTAAGCTGTGGCTGATGAAGCTGGCTACTATTTCTTCAATGGGAACTACAAAGTTGACAGTCCGAAGAACTTCAACATTGCAGGCACGGTGTTCAAGTACCGCAGGCCCATGGATGTCTATGAGACTGGCATAGAGTATATCGTTGCCCAAGGACCGACAAATCAAGGACTGAACATAATGGTGTGCATTGGCTGTTTTTGGGGGGAGTGATGGGAAAAGCTGCATTGGATCCTGGGGGGTGGCTTCACAGCTCCCCTGGGAGCATTCCTTGCATGAACCTGTTTTATTTGCATTGTTAAATAAAAGCCAAGGCAGGGCTGTGAATAATGAACATGGGCTTGGTAGCCCCTCTCTGCAGGGAGAAGTTGCCTGAGGCACTGTGGGGGATTTCTCTTCTTGGTGTGTTTCATCAGAATTACCTGCTGCAAAAAGTGAAAATAAGAAATTGGGCCAGCTAGCTTAGATAAGTGCACAAACTTTAAAACTCTTTTTTTGGAAGCAAACCGTCTAAAACTAGGCAGATAGAGAAAAGTAATTTAATTGGCTTCTGGGCAGCCAGCCAGAGCCCCACTCCTGCCATCTTCTGTGTAGCCACGGGCTTCCCTGAGGGGGAAGGGGTGGTGGCTTGGGTGCTCAGAAAGCATGAAGTCAGTTAAGGGGTGGCAGTGCCTGAGCTGAGTCCCATACAGGGGATGTAGTAGCAGAAGGGGTATGTCCCCCTTGTTCACTGTAATGCCACAAAAAGGGGGTTGTGCATATGATGATGGTAACTTGTGATAGGTCTTGGTGATTGCTCAGAGGCAGGGGAAGGAGTTCTGCCTGGGGCTCCCAGCCCCAAGCTGGGTCTGATCCTGGTGTGGTGATGCAGAAAAAAAAAAAAAAAAAAAAAAAACACAAAACAACAACAAAAAAACCTTGAATAACTGTGCTATGCTCCAGCTGTATGAAGCTGGCAATCCAAGGGAAAGCAGTTTGGAAACAGCAAGGTGGATGCTCACCAACTGTCAAGTCCAAGATGAATCACGAACTTTGTGTGCCAGTATTCACTGCATCCGTTAACAATGTCATGTTTGCTAGGTCTGGAATCAAAATGGCAAGAATCCATCCATCACGTTTGAATACACTCTCCTGAGGAAGCCACACTCAAAAAATCTCCAGCCCATCTACTACACCTTCTCTGAGTCAGATAGTGAAGAAAGCAGAGAGTTTGATGGAGACGTGCCATTGGGCTTTATCCAACACAACGCAACCTATTTTGGGAAAATCTCCAGGGAAAGGATAGACTTGGAGAACCAGGTGTTTGGAAGACAGGACACGGAGGAAGATTTAAACTTGAGCAAAGGTCAGGAAACCAATGAGGTCTATGAAAGAGCAGAAACAATTGACTGTGAGCCAAAACTGAAGGGCAAACAACCCAAAGGTAAGGAGGAGACTTGGGCCTCACCGTTCTGCTCTCAGAGCTCTTGTTGAGAAATGCTCTGTTTCTGACTCTAGTGATCCTGCTGGTTCGTTTTTTGGAAACCTTGGAAAGTTCTTTAAAACGTGTCTGCTCATAAATCCTCTTTGCCCTTCAGGTTCTGGTTTCTGGCGGGTGGGGGGTGGCCATGGGTAAGGTCTCCCCACCGGTGCCCTGCGGTGCTTTGCCTGGTCCCAAGGAGGGGAGGGAGCCCTGGGTGTGCAAATCTCCCCCTCATGGCCTCCTGTCACCTCCCTCTTATCCACAGCCCCAGCAACCTCCTTCCCACCCCAGTCCCTCAGGCATCCCATCACCAAACTGCCCCGGGGGCCTTCCCTGCATGGCTGTGTGGGCTCGGGAGCTGGGGGCAACTTCTTTCCTACCTCTGCTACTGCTTGGGGCAGTGCTGCCAGGAGCCAGGCTCCTCCTTGCGCCTCACAGTAGCAAGGTGAGGCCTGAGGAGAGCTGTGGACTCTTCCCAAGTGGGTGCAACTCCATGAGGTCCCCCAAATCCCCTGCTCCTGCCTCTAGCCTCTGACAGAGCTCAGGCTCTGGTGTGTCCCTGCTGCTCTGGGCTGCTTTCGCCTCCCAGCCTGAATGCATTTTGTGGTTGTCATCGTTGTTTCCCCTGTTGGCTCCAATCTAGATTCAAACGTAACCAGGTCTACTTACCAGACAGACCATGATGACAGAGACTTCGACCCCAGGCTCACCTCCAGAGAATTCCTTTCGGAGAACGCCATCACAGACAAGCTGCTGGACAAGTCCTCCGACTCGAAGGAGCTGGTGCTCAACATGACCATGAACAGCATCTTCGCCCAGGGAGACCCGCTCAACTCTGTGGGGTCGCACATTGACAGCCTTTATGTTGACTATGAGGACACGGATGGCCTGGTGACCTACACCATCAACGGCACCTACATGGAGCTGAGCAATGGCAAAGCTGTCAACACGTCTGCAGAGACGCCCTTCTCAAACACCACTGTCACCATGACCAGCCCTCAAGGGAACAGAACCCACAAAGCAAGGTAGGAGACACGTCTTTCTACTCAATCCTATTTATTGTTTGTTCTCAACTCTTAATAGCACTGTACTCAATGCAGACCCCATTGCATGGTTTCTACCTGCTTTGGAAGCCAGAAGGTAAGTGGGAGTAGGATGCCGTAAAAGCTTTCCACCAGGGGTTAATCTGGAAAGAAAGGTTTGGGAGCAGAAAGTTGAGAGATCTGCTAAGCAATAAGAAAACTCACTGCCCTCCTTAGTGGGGGGTGTCAGCTATTCATGCTGCTGACTGTCAGCACGCTTTTGGCTCTTGGCCTGCTGTAACGTGTTATTAGAGCCATGGCCATAATGAAGCTTCTCTTCCTTTCTTCTCTTGATGTCCTGCTCTGACTTCCCCAGGCCCCCTCCTAGTTCTAAAGCAGCAGAAGTTGGTCTGGCCCCCTTCTGTGCCCCCTGTTGACTGCCTCCCATGGTCTTCCTCACTGGAGTTGGCAGGAACGTGCCCACATCAGACCCTGAGGCTAGACCTGCTGCTTACTTGTCGGCTGGAGAGGCACAGCAGAGCTAGAGCTTTGTGTAGGGCCTGCAAAAATAGTCTGGGTTTGTCGGCTTAATGGAGGAAGATACAGTGCAATTAGTCATTGCTTTGATAAGGATATCAAAAGCTCTCTGGCAGCTTCAAGTGGTTAATAATAGACTGGCACTTCACATCTCTTTGATGGCTGGTTAGAAGTGGTAGAGTTACAAAGATGCAATGGGAAGGTTTAAAAAAAACAAACACACACACAAAAAAAAAAAAAAAAAAAAAAAACACACACCACAACATAATCTGTCGTCAGCAGCATAATTCATCTGGGCTGGGAAGTCTCAGGATAGTGCTTGTCCTCATGTCTGAGTGCCTCCTGAGTAGCCCTGGGGCTCACAGCAGCACGTTCCCAGCGTGGGCTTGCAGGGACAGACCAGCTTCTTGGGAGCCATCAGGTCCCAGATCCACAGCTGTGGATTCAGGTCCCTCCTGTTTGTTTTGGGGTCCCCAGCACCCAGGTCTCCTCCTGGCTGTGCTGCCCCAACCCCTCTGTCCCCCAGCTCCCCACAGGGAAGCTGTGGGTTGTGTTGCTGAACTGCAGGAGATGTAAAACTCTGAACAAACCCTCTCTGGCTCTAGTTAGCTGTATTTACCTAGAACTTATGCTAGCTTATGCTAAAGAAGCTTATGCTAAAGAAAATGTCCATGCAGCCAAACATATCCACAGACTTCTTAATGATAAGAACACTTAAACGCTGCCAAGGGCTTGTCTATCATCTCTCCTCGTGGCTTGGCTTGGAAAGCCTGCCTTCAGCTGCCAAAGCAAGCATTTCATTAGCACTCTGACAAGCGAGGGCAGCGCTGTCAGCTCCCTTCCTTGTGCTGTGGGGCGAGGAGGGAGCCTGCCCTGCAGCTGAGGTCCTGCCTGGTCCCAGCACCCTCCCTGTGTGGCCTTGCTCAGCACCCTGTAACTCACAGTCTCTGTTTCGGTAGCAGTTAAATGGGGCTGATGCTTTTCTGCCTCCTGGGAATGCAGGGAACTGTACGTGCTTTGAAATTCAGAGCAGCTTGGCTATTGCAGGATAAAACAAAAAAGACTGTTAGTGCCTTGAGTGCAGTTCCCTGTGACGCTTAACAAAAAACCCAAACCAAATAATAAGAAAAAACAAGCAAACCAAAAACCCTCCTTCCGTTATCCCCAACCACCCCTCTATCAAAGGCACAGCTCAGGGACTTAAACCCATTCAGGTCGGGTACCAAGCATTGCAGAAAAAAGCCAAGGGAGGAATGGGAAGAAAATTGCAATGTTCCTTCTTCCCACCAGTCTTGGGAATAAAATAAGGATTTTTTTTCAGATCTAAACAGTAATAGCTGAAAAAGACCTTTTGGCTTTGGAGTTTTGCAGTAGCCAAAGGCTGCACCCAGGGCAAGCAGGAGCTGTGCATGTGGAAATATGACATGATAGCAGGGTATGGGGTCTGGCTTGCCCCCTCTTGCCTCCCCATCCCACCAACCACCAGCACGGTGCTGGAGCAGGAGGTATGCGAGGAGCAGTGGAGGCCCTAGGCTTGTTCCTCCAGGAGGAGGGATGGTAATGCAGAGCCAGGCTGGAGGCACCACCCGGGGGGGACACTGTTGGGGCACCAGGGAAACCTCTGCTCTGAGGATCTACCCTTGGAGAGGGGCAAAACTAGGCAGGGCAAGGCCCTGTGTGCCCCATCTCATCCTGAGCTCAGCCTAGTTTTGGGAAGGAGCTTGGACCTGACACGTCCCAAACCCATCCCTCCCAGACCAGGGATGGAAAGTTGGATTTTTGCTGGCTTCCACTTCCTTAAGTGAAGGTGCTGGAGAGGGTCACCTGCCTGCGGGCTGTAAGCAGCCAGCTGTAGCTGTGCACACAAGACAGGAGACCCACCTCTAAGCAACTTTTTTCTTGAACACAGCCTTTAGTGCCTGTGCCATCCTGCCCCGTTACATCCCCGGAGCCAGCCCCATGGGGCCGGGCTGTTGCGCCCTGGCAGCATCACCACTGGGGCTTGTCCTGCACTGGGGTCATCTCCTGGTCCCATGCACTGATCTTTATTTCTTTCTCCTGTTATGAGGGCTGTTTAGGGAAGATGGGCAGCCAAAACAGCAGCTGCTGCCAGAAAGGGCTGTCTGTTTCCACTGCCCCAGAAAGGAATTTCACTAGAAAGCAGCAACGAGGGCTGTCGGGCACTTGGCACAAGAGCCCCGTGCTTGCTTTTGGTGCTGTTGTCCACATGAAAAATGGAGACAAAGTGCAGGCAGGGAAGAGAACACTTGATGTTATAATAATGCTTGTAAATACATTACAAAAAGAGGGGAAAAAAATAAAGCCTACTTTGTTTGTAGGGCAATGTGCTGCTGTTTGTATTTAGGGAGAAAAAAATGTTATTTGGTGCAGCTTGAAAGGCTAAGAGCTGAACGGTGCCATATGACCAAACGTCTGACCTGCCTAGAAAGAGCTTGTCCCTGTGACCTCATTACATATAGGAGAAGCTCTTCAGGGTCTCATACATTAAAGGGATGAAGCTGAAGGGTTTTCCATCCTCAGATGTGAAATGAAGCTTATTTTGAAGATGACTTTCAGCTGATAATGTGGTGTTTACTTTGGTGCCTCAGAGAGCAGGGTGCAGGGCAGAGGAGCTAGGTCACAGCCCCTTTTCCAGGCAAACTGAAATAATGAAAATATAAAAGCCAGATGTTGACTGCATGTGAAGGGCTCTTTCTGAAAGCTGTCCTGGGGGCAGCAGCCAGCACAGGCGGCACCAGGGCTGCTGGTGGCAGTGGCTGGTGCGGCTCTGGCGGAGCTGTTTTGGCAAGATAAAGCACTACTTATGGCAAGCCGAGGTTGTTGTTTTTTGTGCAAAAATAGCCACATTCGTTTCAGTTCCATTTCAAACACAGGAAGCGAGCGTTTGCCAAAATGACAGGCAGAATCAACAGGGAGAAGGAGAATTGTTTGTAATCCTCCTGGAGGATCATTGGAAGGAGGGTGGGTGTGGAAGGAAATGCCTGGATTCTCACCAGTGTCCTCTTAAAGGTGGATCTGATAGGCTGGACCTGAACTTTCTCTTATGATCACCTAAATAAGGCAATTCCAGAGCTTCTGCTGCCTAGAAATCATATAAGCTGCATATCTTGCCAGGCCAGAGACAGCTGGATGTCAGGATACAACCTTGTCCGCTCTTCCATCAGGGTAGAGACTTGCAGGCTTTGAGCGAAGGTCTGAGAACTTTGTTGTAAAGGTGCAGTATCCCTGATGTGTTACAACATTTCAGGACGTACGCCGCACTGACCCGGGAGAAGCTGCTGTTCTTGGTTTGACAGATGCTTTTTCACATACCAGGCTGAATCTGTTATCCCCTTCCCACTGGGCATTACGCGTTTGAACGTAGCGTGAACACGAGAGATGCAAATCAGGCATCCAAACCAAAACAATCCAGCGAGAGTGGCCCAAGCAACAGGTAGGCGGCCGGCGGGGCCTTTGTGTGCCAAAATCCCACGCCACGTGTAGGCTCGAGGCTGCCCAGCTCGGAGCAGCCGAAAATCCGCCTGCGCTGAGCAGCGCGCGGCGGCGTGCCGGGTCGGCCCCGGAGGCGCAGGGGAGGAGATACTGCACCTTTAGCCGCCGTTACGCCGAGGGCCAGGTGTATTTGAGCAGAACAAATGCAAACTTTTTTGTTTAAATTCTGAACTGTTTCTACTTGTGGGTATTTTTATCCCATTCTCTCTATTTCTAGACAGTGGAAGCTCTGCCTCTAACCGGGCTGGGGATTCTACTTGGGGCTCAGGACAGGTATGTTGTGAAATGAAACGGAACAATTCAAACAAACAAACCCCAAAATCAGAACAACCAAACCCAACCGACAAACAAAGCCAATCCCCTCCCAAACCCAACCTGCTCGCAGATGTCTCTCTCTGACGTGGCGTGTCACGGCTCTCCTTGTAAATGCTATTTTTTATTTTTTTTTTTTTTTTGCTTATCGCTAGAAACAGATTGAAGTTGTTAAGAAAGGGCCAAGGTGTGAGTGCTGCTGACATGTACAGGTGGAAGCTTTCCTCCCATGAACCCTGCAGCTCTACATGTACCACAGGTAGTTATAAGACGCAGCCAAACGCAGCCTCTGCACAGCCGCCGAAACCACCCGGTGTGTGAGTCGCTTTTACGTCTCGTAGGGATGGGAAGGACCTGGTGATGTGCAGGGGATCTCTCCATCACTAGATCTGGTGTAGCACGACCCCACGTCCCCCAGTGTAGTCTTGCAAAGCCGGGGGGGTCACAGCTCAGCCCCCCGAGCTCTGCGGAGCCACTGGTTTGTGCTGCTGGGGAGGAGAGGAAAGCCCCCAGGGTCTCACCCCGTGGGCGTTTTGTGCAAAGCGTTTGTGAGCTGCAAAAAGCTCCCTGCCCGCCTGCATTTACCAGCCCGGTGGGGTCCTAACGCTTCTTGCTGGGTTTGAGCACGTCGGCTCCTTGAACCAGGGCAGACGTGACAGCGAGGGGATTGAAATCTGTGCAGCCAGGCTCCTGCTTTTCATGGCTTTTTATTTCCTGTTCCCTTTTGAACATTCAGGGGGTTATGAAAAGCTCAGCTTCTTTCCGACAGAGTGAAATTTTGAAGATTGTTCGGCTCTGGCAGGAAACAAAGCAGCACTTGGCTTTTTGATTTAGTTTTGTTTCTCCCACCCCTCCTGCTGCTGAGCCTGGTCTCAGCTGCAATGGTGTCAACCTGGAACAGCAACACATCTGCCAAAGCCTGGCCTCTGTTCTTTTTTTCCTGAATTCCCCCTTTTTTTTGCCCTGCAAAAGCTCTGAGCCCCCTCTCCTTTGCTCCTTCATTGGGGGGGGGGGGGGGGAAGTTGGCGGTGTCCCTGGTCCCCTGCACTACTGGGCATGAGCCCTCTGCTTGCTGATGCAGTCCCTGAAATAATCCAGATGCTGTGGGGCTCCTACAGTTACAAGGACAAAGGGCAAAAGAGGAGACCACAGTCTAGGGGATGCCTTTTAGAAAAGCAAATACAATGATTTTATTTATTTTTTTAAGGGTGCCAGGCACCTGCACACAGTGTGCAGGTAGCAGGAGCTTTGCAAGCCATCCTCCTCCCCAGAATCCCATCAGCCGCACGTTCTGGGTCATTTTTGGCTTTTTTGATCCCCTCTGATCAAATCTTCCCCTTGACTGGGACAGGCTGCTCTGCCCAATTTGCAGTCAGCAGGGAGAGGTTCTGCTTAAATTTCTCCTTTCTCATTACCTTTTCCTAATGACACCTCACAGAGAAGCCATACGATGTCAGGAGCTGGAGACCTCTCTTTTTTTTTTTTGTTTTTGTTTTTTTTTTTGTTTGTTTGTTTGTTTTCATGTAAACCACGGGAGCTGCCTCACAGACCCGTTGCCCTAAGCATTTCCTATGAAAACATGTTGCTTGTATGTTATTGGTGGTGAGCCCTGCACATGGTGGCTGTACCCATTTCTGGAGACCTTACTAGTATTGCCTTTGGTGGCTGCTGTCACCCTCCCTGCTGGGCAGCATCTTCCCCGTGGGCAGAAAGTCAGGTTTGCTGCTTTCCCGCAGGAGGAAATTTTGGAAAACACGGGGGAGGAGGGGAAAGGAAAAAAAAAATAAAAAAAAATTTGGATATCAAAAGTCACCAAGCGTCCTCTGTGTGTGTGTATTCTCTTTGAAACCAGGAGTGATGTCCACGTATGCTATGTGTGTGCGCTATGACGGGATCGAAGTGGACGATACGTACTGTGATGCCATGACCCGCCCCGAGCCCGTCCATGAGTTCTGTGCTGGGAGAGAGTGCCAGCCAAGGTACCGCCTCGCAGGGCGCTTCCTCTGCCGGGGATGCATCGAGGGGGGGGCAGCACGGTGTGGGGGGCAGCAGGGATATGGGGCATGTGCCCCTAGTACCCCAGCCCTCCTGCCCCGCTTGCCTGGGCTGCCCTGGGGCACAGCGAGGCTTCCCCTCGAGGGTTGTGGTTTCGGCTGATGGGTTGAAAGCTCCCCAACCTCCTGGTGGTTTGCAGCTTGTAAACTGCACCCGTCCGGACCTGTGCCCTCTTTGGCATCCTAAATGTTACTGGGGTTTGCTTGCAGTCAGAGCAAAGTGTGGAATAGTGGTGCGGACAGGAACCTGTTTTCCTTCTGTCGTGGCTTTTTATCCAAAAAGCGTGCTTTGGGTTGCGGTCCTGAGCCAAACCGTGCAGCTCGGGTGCATCTCTGCTGATTTGTAACACGGGATGTGCGTGTTGGAACAGCAGTCACCCGTGACTGTCGGAGTGAGGACTTGATGAGGTCAGACTGGGGCAGTGCAAAGGGATAAGGAAAGGTCTGGGGCATGCCCTGAAATGGTCTCATTCAGCAGCAGCACAAAGTGAGGCCAGGGTGGCAGCAGGGACCAGGCACAGCCCTACAAAAACACAGAGCGGTTGTTTTCAGCTTGGGTAACTGTGAAGGACAGCTGGTCGTGCTGGAGAGGGTGAGGGGATGGAAAGCACGTGCCTGTCGTGCTGGTGGCATCTCGCCGGACTCTGCACATTGAGGCTGAAAGCCAGAGCAGGTCATGGTGTGAGTGAGGAGAGCACAGGGAGGGGAATGGTGCTGCCGGGAGCAGCCTGGTCCTGAGGGCACCACGAGGACTTTATTTGCACTAGCTTGGTGTTTTCCTAGCATGAGCGTCGTGATGTCCCACTGGTCTCTTATAAAGCCAGCTCCTCCTTGGGTTTGTGCTGCTCCAGTTCCCTGGGCTTTAGCATGGTGAGTGGGGTAGCTGTGAATGCAGCAGGAGAGCAGGTGGATGAAGGAGCTGCTGGGGGCCCAGATGGGGCAGCCTGGTGCCAAGGAGATTCTCCTGTAGCTAAAGCCAAAAGAAATTCTTGATTTGCCTGAAAGCTGTCTGATCTGGGTGGGAAAGACCTTGGTTTCCTCTCCTTTCTGCGCTCAGGTGGCACCTGGAAATGTGACAGCCTGCTGTGGCTGCAGGGTGTGAGGCTGGTGTGCAGGGGGGACATTGTCCACATATCCCCAGGGCAGCCTTGTGACCTGATTTGTTTAGATTTTTAGGTTTTTTATTTCTTTAAATGTTATTCTTTATATCAGAGCTCTTAAAATGCTGCTGTACTACAGAAGGCTTGAGCATAGGAGGCTTTTCCCTTGGTTTAGGAGTCGCTCCCTCTCACAGTGGCAGGGGCAGGCATCATCTCAGAGCAGGTCCTACCTTTTCCATCCTGTCACACAAAGTTTGAGCTAGGCTGACCATGGTGCATGAACCTTTGGGGATCTGCAGGGCCGTGGGGTGAGCCCAGTCCTCCCGTGTCCCTTTGGTAGCATTCCCAGCCCGTAGGCATTACAACACGGATGTCCTGCAGTCGTTTGGGTTGTCCCCACTTCCAAACACGCCAGCCTGCGTCCCTCCTTGGGGACTGACTGCGGCACCCCAAAAGGCACCAGCACCCCTCTTCCTTCCTGCTGCCTGCGTCCTGCTCCTCGTCACCTGTGCTGGCTGTGATAGATGCATCTGTCCCCTCTGTCCTTCAGCTGGTCAGGCAAAAAAAAAAAAAAACAAACAACAAAGAAAGGTTGAGCGTGAGCAAACAGAGAAACGTGGTGGGTTGGGGAGGGACATCAAATCCCCTGTGGCACGTTCTGGCTCTGGGGTTGGGGGGCCGCATGGAGGTGGCGTGGGGTCGTTTTCTCTCTTTTTGAGCAAAGTGATGGTGGTGTGGGTGGTGTGGGGACAGGTGGTCAGGTTTCCCTTGCACAACGCCTCTCTCTCGTCCCGCAGGTGGGAGACGAGCAGCTGGAGCGAGTGCTCCCGCACGTGCGGCGAGGGCTACCAGTTCCGCATCGTGCGCTGCTGGAAGATGATCTCCCCGGGCTTCGACAGCTCCGTCTACAGCGACCTCTGCGAGTCGGCCGACATCACCAGGCCGGACGAGCGCAAGGTCTGCAAAAACCCAGCCTGCGGGCCCCAGTGGGAGATGTCGGAGTGGTCGGAGGTGAGTTTTGGGGATTTTTGCTTCACCTGTGGCCTTCAGAGACTCAGCACGCGGGGACCTCCTAGGGCACTGGCCCCGATGGCTGCACGTGCTGGTTTGTGCCATCAGAGATGGGATGCTTCCCCTCCTGGGAGCTCCCAAAACGCTTCTTGGTCATGATTTAAACATCTCCTTCCCTCCTCAGGCTGGGGAGAGCCATTCCCATCGCGCTGCCGATGGAAGGGCTGGTGCCTTCTCTGATTTCGCAGGATGTTTTGACTTTCCCAGTCTGGTAGAGAAAAGCTCCCTGTGCACGTGCTAGCACGATATTTTGACTGGCGTAGCGAGCTGGAGTGGCTTATTTTACCCAAACCCATATATTCCTCCAGCATGTGTCAGGGACAGATTGCTTGAGACACTCCTGGAGTCGTTTGCTCTTAGCCAGCAGCAAAGCTAATCTAATTTGGATCACATCTGAAGCCGGGTGCCAAGTTGGCTTGGGAAATAGGCATAAAAAAAGAGCACGTTTCAGAGATCTGAGGATTAACATATCAGCGCGGTGCGTCTGAGCGCTGTGCTGTTGACACTTTTCCCTGCTTAACGTTATGCATGGAGCAAACGTGTGTATAGGAGACTGCAGTAACTCAAATCCAGTTCTAAATAATGTCACTGCGCTGCGCGGTGCCAAATTTATCCACAGGATAAAAATCTCAGTTCTGTGGTTTGGGGAAAACATTCTCGAAGGACACGAAAAGCAGCTGGCTGTTCCTGCGAAGGAAGTGAAGGAGATCTCACTCCTGGCCTTAAGCGGCAGCTACAACCTTTCAGCTCCGATATTGGGCAGTTTTGGTGCCTTGGTTTTTTGTTTTGTTTTGTTTTGTGTTTTTTTTTCACCCTCTGGCTTCTGTGGGTCTGGGGGGGGTTTGCTCAAGCAGGGCTGGAAGCGGATGCATTCAGAGGCTGAGCCTGGCTTTGACCCAACTCCATGCCCCCAAAATGCCACAAAGGCTCGGGTGGCCCCCCCAAAGCGTGGCTGCTGGGCTCTCACAGCACCCAGGCAGGATGCAGCCCCTCCTGCACTGCTGAACCTGACTGCTGAGGCTGTTTGGGGCTGCTGTTTTTTTTTTTGTTTGTTTGTTTTTTTGTTTTTTGTTTTTTTTTTCAGGAGAGGGGCAGCTTTGCTCCATCTCATTTTACAGCTGCGTTTAAATGCATTTTCAGTATGCATTTTTATAGAGTTTTAGGTTAAAAACATTAAAATAAATAAAAATCAGCTCCCAGCTTCCATCACCTTTAACCAGACTGTGTTGTGGCTGGGGCTGGGGCCATGCTGTGTCGGGTGGGCGCCCTGCTCACTCTGTCCCCTCTGTCCCCAGTGCTCAGCGCGGTGCGGCGAGCGCAGCGTGGTGACCCGGGACATCCGCTGCTCGGAGGAGGAGAAGCTGTGCGATGCCAGCGCCCGGCCCCTGGCTGAAAAGAACTGCACGGGGCCACCCTGCGACCGCCAGTGGACTGTCTCTGACTGGGGACCGGTGAGACCCTGGGCAGGGGACGGGTGGCACCTCCGGGCTCGCCCTGACCACCCGTCCACTCCGCGCTGCATTTCCTGGGGTTTAGGTTTAGTGGGGCTTGTGAGCACCAAACCCTGCCCTACAGAAGGCTCCTTGCCCATGGCAGGGATGAGCCTGTGCTCCATCCCCATGGGTCAGGGGGGATAGTGGAACCCTGTGCCACCCTGACAGCCTGGCCAGCTCCTGCTGTTGTCACCCAGCAGGTGCCAAAAGCACCCTGTCTGCTGCTGAGCTTGGCAACGCTGATGCTCCATGCCTAGAAAATGAACCTTTAGCCTTTTTCTCCCCTTTTCCCTTCCTGCACACTT
This sequence comes from Aythya fuligula, assembly GCF_009819795.1. Taxonomy (NCBI): domain Eukaryota; kingdom Metazoa; phylum Chordata; class Aves; order Anseriformes; family Anatidae; genus Aythya; species Aythya fuligula. Next base: position 5,463,968 of record NC_045577.1, read on the forward strand.
CTGCTACAGAGACCCTCTCCATCCCAAGCTATTTTTACGCAGGGTTTTTTTATTCCCTGGCTAAAAATAAGCAGTTTCCATGGCAGCAGCGGGGCTGCAAAACGCCGTGCGTATCAGCAAGAGCGGCCGCAGGAGAGCCAGGGAGCCTCCGCTGCTCCCCTCGAGGCTTGGGGCATGGCTTAAGCAGTGAAGGGGGGACACTGGCAGCCACTCGCTTGGCCCCATTTATCTTGGTCTCTGAAAGCCGCCCCAAGTTCCCCTGTTTGTGGCACTTCTCCTCCTGCCCGTGCCAAGGAGGTGCCGAGTTTTGCTCGGTGCCAGCGGGATGCGACCGCAGGGCACGTTGGCTGCGGGGGTTCCCCGGGGAAGGATGCGCCCAACTTCCCCGCAGCAAGCATGTGCTGCTTTTTTAATCCAAACCCTGAGGATCCCTTGACAAGGTGGGGCTGGGGAAGAGCTGAGCCCCAAGCAGGAGTCTTGGTCCCCAACCTGGGTCATCCATGGGGCTGGGATTGTGCTGCTTCCCCCGCCGCTGACCGCCTGCTGTGCTCGGTGTGGTTTCAGTGCAGCGGCGGCTGCGGGCAGGGCAGGATGATCCGGCACGTGTACTGCAAAACCAGCGACGGGCGCGTGGTGCCAGAGTCGCAGTGCAACCTGGAGACGAAGCCGCTGGCCATCCACCCCTGCGGGGACAAGAACTGCCCGTCGCACTGGCTGGCGCAGGACTGGGAGCGGGTAAGGTTTGGGGAAGGGGCAGTGCTCATCAGTCCCCTCGGGGGGCAATAGAGGAGGACGCTCTTGGTGCTGGGCAGGGATGGGGGTGCACGGCTCTCAGCCCCGCTTGCATCCCCGCAGTGCAACACCACGTGCGGTCGGGGGGTGAAGAAAAGGATCGTGCTCTGCCTCGAGATCGTCAACGGCAAGATCAAGACCCGCAACCCTGCTGACTGCGACGTGGCCAAGAAGCCCGTGGAGGAGACGACGTGCTTCGAGCGGCCGTGCTTCAAGTGGTACACGACCCCCTGGTCGGAGGTAGGCAGGGAGGGGGCTGGGAGCAGCTCAGGGGACCTACTGTGGGGGGAAATTCCCTTCCTACACCACCTGCAAAAAGCCCCGAGGAGCTGGGTGAAGCTTTGCAAGGTGCAGCCCACAAGGGAGCACATGGAGGAGCCCCTTTGCTTTGCTAGCAGCTCAGGAGAGCCTGCCCTGGCACAACACAGGCAGGACTTGCTGTGAACAGGACCGAGAGGAGATGTTTTGGGTTAGCTTTAGCTTTTTTTTTTTTTTTTTTTTTCCCCTGTTATTCTTTTTCACCTCTTTTTCCCTGCACCAGCTTGTAGGAGTGTGGCTGGGGCTGTGCACGGAGCCTGCACTGCAGCTGCCCCACAGATGGGCAGGGAGCAAAGCTGGGGCCCAGCAAGGTGTGGGGTGATGCTGGGGGCAGGCTGGGCTGTCCCAGTCCCATGCGGGGCTCCTCTGTGCCGCGAGCAGGGAGACGACGAGCAGCGAAGGGCTGTTCCCAGCTCCCTAACGCAGGCCTTCTCGTCTGCCTGGAGCTCGTTTTGTTTAGTCTTAAAACCCATCCTTGCAGCCTATAATTAGCCCAAGAAACCCTGCTGTAATCCCCGTGCGCCGAGGCATCCAAAGGGCAGCAGGCTGCGAGCACAGCCCTGGAGCAACTCTGCGCACCCTGGACACGTTGCACAGACCCCAGCCCTACAGCCCCAATCCGGGTGGGGGTCACGGCCACCCTGGTGCCACCGAGCAGCTCTGAGCCAGGTGGTTTCAGAGAGAGGAGGGAGTTTTGCAGCCCCAGGGGTGGGAGCGTGTCCATGGATCGCTGTCAGCCTGCTGCAGACGTCTGAGTGCTGGCAGTGAGGATGGAGCGAGGGGCCAGCAGTGCGACCAGGGGTGCAGAGCTCAGCCCCCTGCCTCGACGGCTCCAGCGAGGGGGGTTTTTTAGCAGGTCCTGGCTCGGCGCAGACCCCCACAGAGCGGGGTTTCTCGCCTCAGCCCTGAATCTCTGTTCTCCAGTGCACAAAAACCTGCGGCATCGGCGTGAGGATGCGGGATGTGAAGTGCTACCAGGGGAAGGACATCGTCCGTGGCTGTGACCCGCTGGTGAAGCCAGTTGGCAAGCAGACCTGCGACCTGCAGCCCTGCCCCACAGAGCCCCCAGGTGAGCCTCCCCCTGGAGTTTTATTTTCCATAGCCCCCCCAGCTTGCTGCTCACCCCAGGGAGGACATAGAGGGCCCCAGGGACATGGTGCCATGCTTTATCTCTATGTAACCCCATTAAATAAAGGGGAGATTTTAAAAGCAGTGCGCTCTAACCAGAAGATAAAAGGGAGCTGTGGAGAGCTGACCCGGGTGGTGCTTCTGTGTGATTCCAGCTCTTGTCTAGGAAGTTTTGTCTGTGCCATTATTTTAATGATTTTTGGTCTCCGAATGTCCCGTGGGATTTGTAACTATCTCATTATCTGACTCGTCTGCTGGCTCAAAGCCCCTGTGATCTTTAGCGAACACGCGGTTCTAATTCTTTAATAGGATTTGGGAATAAGGGTGATGTGGGAGAAGAGCACGGGGGCGGGAGGCAGGTTTGGGGCCGACTCCGGGCCTGGCTGCGGACCTGGGGTGCCCCTGGCTACCAGCTCAGCTTCCCAATGGGTCAGGGGTGCACTGCAGTGTGTTTGGGGTGCCTCAGTGGCTGTGGCAGTCCCTGGGCAGCTCCCCCAGTGAAGAGCCCAAGCTGTGGGGCTGGGACCACGTGCGGCTCCCCAGGGTAGGCGTGATGAAACGTGTGAACCTTGTACCTCTGCCTGGGCTGATGATGATATTCATGGGGAAACCACTCGGCTTCTCCAGGGGATGCTCTGCCAGGGAGCACGGACGTGACCGTGGCAGCCGGGGCGGTTTTCTTTTTGCCAAGCCCACGGTATTTAGGGCAGGCTGTGTATGGGACAAAAGGAATTCATGAACTTGCAATGTTGTTTTTCTTTTTCTTTCTTTATCAACAACTTTTTCCTTTTTTCTTCTCTCCCCTGACCAACCTGCCTGCCCCGCAGATGACAGCTGCCAGGACCAGGCAGGAACCAACTGCGCTCTGGCCATCAAGGTGAACCTGTGCAGCCACTGGTACTACAGCAAAGCCTGCTGCCGCTCCTGCCGCGCTCCCCACTCCTAGTGCGGGGCTGGGGGGGCCCGGCCAGGCTTCTCCCCCCACCCACAGGGCCCCAGGCACCGTGCAGGGCGAGCTGCCGGACCCTAAGGGCGCTTCCAACCATCCTTCCCCTGCCGGCGCAGAGCTGCTCCCCTCCCCTCCCTGGTCATCAGAGCTGTACATAGGTCCTGTATATTTGATTTCCCCCGCCGGCAGCCATTCACCTCTTTTTTTTTTTCCAAGGTCTTGTCCTTTGGTTTCTTTCTGCCTGTGCACGTTTGGGGTTGGCAATAGGGTGGCGTGAGCCTGTTGGAGGGAGAGCACCAGCACCTTTCCCTTGCAGGGGGTGCCTCCTCCCCGATTTATCCCCAAAATCTGAGCTCTCTTTAGCATTTAACACGGTGGGGAGCTGATCTTTGCTAAATGAACTCGAGCCCAGGCCCTTTTTTTTGTAATATGTAGGTGTATACTTTTTCAGAGGATTTTATCTTATAATCAAATGGTAGTTCCATAGTCCTTACAAAAAAAAAAAAAAGGTAATGCTGACATATTGTATATAATATGGAAACATAACTGCACTTTATATCACAAAAAAGACGTGCTCTTTTTTAATATATTTGTTTACATACAGTGAACTTTATCCACATAATCATTAATTTGTACTCATATGTATATTTTAATAAAATTGTCATATTTATGGTGGTATCTTGTTTTATTCTCCAGTTTGTGGTGGGTGTTTGCCCCTGGGTGCTGGAGATGTTGGTGTCAGGGCTACCAGTCTGTGTGCTGGGTCTCTTCCTGGGAGAAGAAGAGCAGCTCTCAGCCCACGAAGGGGAAATGCAGCTGCTCTGATAGCCAGGCAGGGAAAAGTCCCTGAATTTGGGGCCTTTCTGGGCCACTGCTCTGGGGTTTGGGATTCTCTGGGAGTTGGGTCCTGGGTTTATGAACTGCCTGATTTCTTCAGGAGCCTGCAGGCAAAAAGAGGTTTGATACAGTACCAACAAAAAAAGGGGTCCCAAAGGAGGTGGTTTTGTTCAGTGTTTCCTTGGGCAGGGGGCTCACCAAGCATCCCCGGTGTTGGTGCCTGTGCCCTAAGCCCAGGTGCTCTCCCCTGTGCTGCACTGGGATCTCACAGGGGGAGTTCCTGCACCTTTGTGATGTTTCTGCAAACAGCACCCTGCCTTTGAAGGTGCTGGTACACAAAGATGGGCCTCAAAATCCATGGCAAAGTAGTTTATTTCTTTTTTTTTTTTTTTTTTTTTTTTTTTGCTTTTATTTTTTTCTTTGATGCCTGAAGTCCTGTACAATAGTTCACCAGGTGAAGGTTAGAGAAAGTCAATCATTTGCTTAGTTTCCAAGCGACACTGGAAGGAAAAAAAATTAAAAATAAAAGGAAGAAAAAGAAAAGGAAATAAAGGAAGGCCGGAAAGATAAGTACATTCACAAGAAATGCAAAGGATCTGAAGTCTAAATGCGTTTAACCAAACTGCAGTGAGCACTGTACAACCTGGCTGTGCCACCCGGAGCAGGGAGCTGCTCCCTGGAGCACAGCCCGGGCAGGACCAAACGCTGGATATTAAACGTGTACAAAACCAAGCCCAGACCCACCCCCCCCACCCCCCCCAAGAGAAACCCCAAAAAGTCAAAGATACTCTGCAAAGACCGACTTGTACCTCAAAAGGTTTGGTGGGGAATTAAAAGCCCTCACAGCTAAAATGTCCGGATGGGCTGCAGACAATATGGGTACACCGATGGCTGCGGAGCGCCAGCTTTTTTCTTCTCATCCCATCTTTAAAATCGATGCCTGACCCAGAGCACAGCGCTGAGGCCATCAGAGTCCATTTGCAGCCCCTGCACCCTCTGCTGCAGCAGGGCGAGCTGTCCCCCGAGTCCAAGGTGATGCTTTTAACCTGAAAACCTCACAGTCCGGGAGCAAGAGGGTACTTGTAAGACAAACCGTATGCGTGGAGGGAGAAATTGAGCCAGGAAGGGGAAAGCAGGGCCTGTGAGCACCCCATGGACGCACCAATGCAAGGTGCAGGTCCTGCTACCACAGCTGTAGCGATAACCAAACTGCTCCCTCGCTGCTTGGCCAGCACCCAGCACCAGCTCCGTGCCCATGCAGCCCTGGCCGAATCCAGCACGGAGCTGGGGCAGAGCTGGTGCCACGATCCTGGCCAGGGGAAACAGCACAGGAAGAAACACAGAGGTGGCTCTGCCTGAACGTGAAGTGTTCTGACACATCCCTGGGAGGGGAGAAAGTTTCGTGGGTGTTTTTGTATTTTTTTTAATATATATATATATATTTAATTAAATTTATTTTTAACTTTTTTTTTTTTTTTTTTTTTTAATAATAAAAAAGCATGTAAAAATGTGCACGCAGGGGCGTACACACACATACGCGGCCACTCTCTTGCTCTCCCAGCACTCAGCTCCCTAGATTAGAAGTAGCATATGGCGTTATTTGTTGGGGGCAGGCTGGTTATTTGGGGAGGGCAGCTCTGGGTCGTCCCTCCATCTGGAAGCGTTCTGTGCATTGCTCCCACCCGGCAGCGCAGCCGCGTGTCTGTGCGCTTGCAAACCCACCCAGCCCGGCTCCATCGGGCTCAGACAAGCTCTGCACCCGCTGCCCCCAGCCCCTGAGGGTCTCACGGCTGCAATCTGGGGAGAAATGGCCAAGGGGGGCAGCGAGAGGGTGCAGGCACCGGGACAGGATGGGTGCGCACGTGTGCATGGCTGCAGCACGGAGTGGTGCAGGATGGGGTGGTGGAGGGGTGGGCAACAGGAGCCCTGCTTTGCCAGGGGACCATGCTGTGTGTGTGCACAAGTGTGTTTGCACACTAGAGCCAGGACCCCGTGGGTGCTGGGTGTCCCCGGGGAGCAGCAGTGGGTGCCCCCTGGCTCGCAGCACGAGGCATTTTGCAGCCACCCCTGCGCCCGTCGCCTGCCCGACACTCAGTGCTCCCGTCTGACGTGGAGGAGGGGCATTTACTCTGTATAAAAGGCTGCACAATATCAAAATCCTCTTTATAAAAGAAAAACAAAAATGCAAAGCAGCACTAGAAAACCTCGTGTCCCCGCTGCAACCGTCCTCACCCTCGCTCACCCCCTTTTTGGTAAATGTTGCAATTTACCACGTCTCTGCCTACAGAACGCAGCAATACATTCAAAATCCCCCCAAGCCCTATTTATTTTTTTTCTTTAAAACTATTCTGTGGGTTTTAAAAAGTCCTCGGGAAGGCGCGAGGCTGCCTCACACGTCGGTGCTGATGCTGCGGCTGCGGGAGAAGGCTTCCCGCATGGCCGAGAGCCGGTTGGGGTTGAGTGCCTGCAGGTTGCCCACGCTCACTGGCAGCTCCAGGTCTTCCTGGCTGACGGTTTGGTAGCTGACCCGGTCCCCCCCGTTGTGCAGCTCCTCGGGGGGCTCCTGCAGGAAGAAGGTGGGGGGCTCATACTGCCCGCAGCCGGGGCAGCCGCTCCGGCTCGGCGTCGCCTTCTTGCTGAAGGGCGAGGAGGCGTAGAGGGATGGGCCGTTGGTCAGCACTACGTTGCGGTTGCAGTGGAGCGGAGGGATGTGGGAGTGCACGGCGAAGTCGGGCTCCTCCTCGTCCTCCTCGGACTCATCCTTCTTGCAGCAGTAGTACTGGAACGGGACGGGGCTCAGCTGGGGTCCCGGTGCCACCACCGCGTCGCCACGCGCTAGGGAGGTGGGATCGGGCACGGGGACCCCCCTGTCCTGCCCCGTCCCTATCATGCTGCCCTGCCCCATCCCCGTTTTGGTTTCCTGCCCCATCCCCATCACAGTGCCCTGCCCCATCCCCATTTTGGTGTCCTGCCCCGTCCCCATTACGGTGCCCTACCCTGTCTCCATCCCCGTGCCCTGCCCCGTCCCCGTGATGCCACATCCCCAGCCTTACCTGGAGCCTACAGTAGCAGAGGACAGCGATGATACAAAGTAAAATGACAGTCGCTAATATTCCACCTGTGATGACCACGGTCCCGGCTGTCATTCGCCCTCTTCTCCATTAACAGCCTGCAACACAGAGCACACGGGGTGCTGGGGTGCGGTGCTGCCAGCCTGGGGGGGGGATGCTGTGCCTTTGTAGAGGGGTGAGGGCAGGATCAGGCCGGGTGCCAGCACTGGGAAAGCCATCAGGGGAGCCCTCGGCCCCTCTAAATGCCACCTGGCAGGTGGGAGAGGATGGAAAAAGCCTGGTGCAGTGAGGGGAGAGATTTACTGAGTGTTAGTGCACCCCGCAGGTGTGCCGAATAATTGAGCTGCAGCGACAGCACACCTCGATGGGGGGGTGAACGGGGGTGCTGGGACCCTATGGGACTCACACAAATGGTCCTACAGTGAAAGTCCCATCCTGTGATGATGAGGGAAGCAGCAGCCACCAGTAAGCTGCCCCATCAGCCAGCCGAGCAGGGTGCCACGGGGTGCACAGCACCCCCAGATCTGTTCTGGGTACCAGCAGGCTGCTCTGAATGCAGGAGGTGGATAAAGGGAAGTAAATCCTGCCCGGTGCCAGCACGGGGCTTGGCCATGAGCTCACAGCCCCCCCGGTGCCCTCCGTGCCCTGTGCTGGGGACAGAGACCTGGCACGGCTCCTGCCGGGAGCGCAGAGCTTCAGGAGCAGCATCGCAGTAAGGGGGGGGGGGGGTGAGGTTGAGCTGTGCACATTTTTTCTCTGAGCCTATAATCCATTTTCCCCATGAAAACAATGTGGTATTTTAATTTGGAATAACTGGAACTGCTAAGTGAGCCTTTAACGACTGCAGGGACAGGCGCTCTCCTCTCCCCTCCCAAAGCAGCGAGCTGCGGTATGGGGTGGATCCGCCTGGCGCAGCAGGGACCGAGCTCTGTGCCTCATTTTGGGTAAGATGAAGTGTTGGGGGAGCACGGGGGTACCCGGGACGGTGCTTCTGAGAGCCCTGGGCACCCAAACCAAGCGTGCTGACCATCATGGGGATGCTGTGGTCAAGCCACTTGCTTGTTTCTCAGGGTAGCAACAGCAGCCGCCTCTCCCCACAGTGCCCTTAGGGGAATTTGGGTGCTAGCATGGTAAAATGTGTAAGGTCCCCAACCCTGTGCTGAGCAGATGATGTGCATCATGCGGTGTGAGACAAACCCGAGCCCTGCAATACTGGTGCAGGTCTTGCACTGAGCATCCTTGCCCCAGGAGCTCAGCAGAGGCTTGAAATTCCCTCCAGCCGTGCAGAACAAGACTGAGCTCTGCCCTGGGGGGGGATGTGAGGAGCAGCACTGCTGCCTGCACACACCTCATGCACCAACACCGGCATCACTGCACAGCCCCAGCAGCCCCTCAGTGCCACGAGAGTGGAGCTGGGAACAGGATCACCACCATAAATTAACAGAGAGAGTGAACTCTGACCACCTACCCGACAAGCGCTTTAACAAAGCTGGCCTCCAGCTCGTGAGATCAGGTTAAAGCAAAAAAAAAAAAAAAAAAAAAAAAAAAAAAAAAAGAAACACCTAAAAAACAGCCACCCCAAACCCAAATTGCTTCAGCACCCGAGGAAAAGCAACCGTATCTGTCAGGGATTTAACCTGCTTCCAAAGAAAATAAATCTGCGGCATATTTTCAGGCGCTTAATGTCCTGCTAAAGTTGGGTAAGTGCTGAATGGATAAAGCAGTATCACATTTTATGTCGCTGCTGAGCGGGGCTGTAGGATTTATACCACCACTGTGCAACGTGAGAGCTTCTCATACTGCACAGCCACGGGGCAAGTGTGGGGCCGAATCCTGCCCTCATCCCTGGGGCAAAATGTTCTGTGGCAGCTCAGGGGGACACAGCCAGGAAGTGTCCTCCCAAACTGCATTAGGGATTTGGGAACGCCTGCTCAGAAAGGGATTTAGGGCCGTGCTGGGTGCCCCTGCGCCTGCGCTGCTCCCGTTTCCATTAAATGGGTGCCCTGGGGCAAGCAAGGGGAGCACGAAGCGATGTGCCCTGCTTCCCTCCCCACTGGTGCCACCATGGTCGGCCAGATGTGCCACTCACAGCCACCACTCGACACAGAGCCAGACCTTTTGCATCTCACTTTTTCCCTCCCGTAACATACTTGTCTGATTAAAGCTGGGTACCTGGAAGCACTAAACTCTCCAGCGTGCAAAGGAAGAGGGGGGAAAAGCCCATAAGCAGAACAATTCCTGTCTAGACCTCCTTTTTACATTTGTTCCTAATTTCACGCTCCGCAGGCTCACAGATTCATATATTTAGTAATAAATATCTTGGTAAAAGGAAGTGCTTTGCAGCTCCGCTGTGGGCTCGGGGGAGGTATGCAGGAGCCCTGCTAGGAGGAGCGCAGGAACCAGCAGGCGCGTCCCACGGCCACTTGGCTCCTGCCTTCCCCCTGGGTAATGTGAGGAGCCCTCGAGCTACCAAGGACGCCCGAACACCCGAAAAGCTGAAGGTATTTCTCTGCACAGCTGTTTTGGGCTGCTCCTGGCTGAGCTGCTTTGGTTTAGGCACCGTCCTGTGCTGCTTGCCTGGTTTTGCTACGGCTGCAGCTCGAAGGGTCTGGATGGCATCAGCCCTGCAGCAGCTGGAAAGCCTAAAACATGAGCAAGTGGACTTTGTTCCTCACAGCCTGGAGAGGACACGAGCAGAGCTCCCAGCAATTCTAGCCCTGGTTTGGTGGCTCCTTCCCTTGCTCCAGGTGCTGGAGCCCTCCAGCCACGGCAGGCTCCTGAAGACCAGCCAGACCCTGCCTGGTGGTGGCTGAGATGAGGCTGAGGTTTCTGTAAGAGACCTTCAGGTGCCAGTTAAACCAGCTTCTGGCATTTGCAGGTGTAAGAAAAACCTTCAGACTGGACTGCTAGATGAACAGGGCCTCCACCTACCTCATCCCATCCCATGGCAACATAGTCACCCCAAGGCCTTTTGCACTAGCTGGAAGTACATTAATAGAAAAGACCAAAAATTGAGCCTGGTCAGTGTGCTGGTCCCACCAAAGCTCTGCCTGCCCCAGGAGACCGTGCTTTAGAGCAAAGAGCTGTGGCCACAGCTTGTCCTACAGTAGCAGCGCTCCGTGCATCCCCTGCCAGCCCTGGGACCTGCAGCCAGAGGCCACACATCCAGCCCACGAAGGCTTCCAGGCCTTTTCTCAGCTCTTCCATGCACAGCTACACCTGATGCCATGCTTCTGATCAAGCCCCGCTTCAGAAGAAAGGAAAACAGCCCAGCAATTAGAAAAAGGGCAATGGGAGAGCACACGAGGCGTGCAGGATGCCCGAGCTGCAGCTTCCCAGAACTTCTTGCTGCTGCTTTACACCCTGCAGCCAGGTGCAGGCAGCATCTGTGACCCAGGAACTTGGCCCAGAGGTTAGAAAGACATCTCCATGTAATGAACTGCTTTGGGAAGGGGAGACTGGATCTGAGCCCTTGACGCTGCAGTGTTCTGGGGGAACCTGGCCTGCTCTGGCCTCTCGGTGCCAGCGCTCTGCCAGAGGGTAAACCCCAAAGCAACCAGCAGGAGGGGAAGCCCAGCAAGCAGCCTCCAGCACGGGTGGTGGGAAGGCAGCAAATGAATGAGGAGCCCAAACCCATTTGGTGGCAAATAGAGCCGTGTTGCGGCGTTTCTCCCAGCGGCTGTAACCCTGCCCAGTCAATGAACAAGGGCCGGGCTCGAGGAGCAGCAGGGCAGCGTGCCAGCAGGAGGTTTGCACTCAGGGAGCTGGCAGGCAGGGCAGCTGCCAGGAACACGGGCACAGGACGAGGCTTCCCGGCTGAAACCCACTCCAGGCAGTGGGGCTGCGGCACTGCTCTGTGCTTTTTCTCTCTCTCATCCCCATGACGGCAGCACCGCTGGCCTGGGGGCTGGTGCTCTGCACTGACAGCTGGCCTGCATGGGCAGTAACACAGCCGGGAGCTTTTACACCCCATCAGAATGGGAAGCAACCAAACCTCACACCCACCTGGAAGTGCTTGCCCCTTTCTACTGTCCTTATTGCTGTTGCCTGCCTCGAAGCCACTCACCGAGGCCACTGACCCCCCTCCAGAGGTAGCCCGCAGCTCGGCTAGGTCTGCAGGGACCCGGCTGGCTTCAGTCCCAGCCCTCCTCAAGCATCCCCCAAGCTCCTGCTGACATCCAGACCGGAAACAATCCATGGAGGAGGTGATCAATAGCTGGTTCCTAATCAATGCTTCAGCTGCCAGGCTCCTGCTGGCGCAGTGCTGAGCTCTGCAGAAGAGCATCCCAGGGCCATCGGGCTCAGCACGACCGGGGACCATGGCTGCTGGGGACAGGGAGGGCAGGAGGAAAATGCCTCTGCTCTGAGGCCACAGCTCCAGAAAGATAGCGGGAGCTTGTGGAGAAAAACAGAGCCCTCTCTCTGCTCAGAAGCCGGTCCAATGCTCCCTCCTGCTGGTTTTAGCTTCCCCTGGCAATGAGGCAAGCCTCAAGGTACATCAGGCTGATGCAGGATGAACACTAGGGCAATATGGGCAGGTTGCATGGATCATAACCCCAGGTAAGCTGTTCCATGCCCTAGGATCGATCCTCTCTGCTCTGCTCCTTCCCAACCAGAAATGCTCCCGGAGCAGCGTGGACGGCCAGGCAATGGGGACTGTCAAATGTCACACTGTGAAATGTCACCAGTCCTTCTGTCTGCTCTTTTTATCATTCCACGCAATTTTATAGCCCATAGTGCTCTATTAAATATTATATGGCAGACCAAAGACCCAGAGAGAAGCCGCTGCTTTTCTGACAAGCTATATGAGACTCCTCCATATGCTGCGGACGCGGCGGGCGCGCGTCCCCGCAGGCGGCAGCACCAGAGCAGCCGGGCTGTGCTCCTGTGCTGGAACAGCTCAGAGAGAGCAAAACCCAGCAGAGGATGCCCAGACAGCTTGTCAGGGACATCACACAGCGACAGCCACTCCGATTTTTTTTTTTTTTTTCTGAATCTAGTATCACAGAAAGGCTTAAAAGAATCACAGATTCGTGGGACAATCAGGGATCCCCCCCCACACACACTAATTACCATTATTCATATTTAAAAGGGACATCAGCTCTTAGTGAGCCTTCTGAATGCTCAGCACACTCCAGCAGGCTGCCTTCAAAGGGATTCGATTTAGGGGATGCCAGCCTCAGCATGGAGCGAGAGGGAATATGTGCACTGCAATAATGAGGCAATAATGTCGTTTAATACAACCTAATCACTCCTAATGAAAAATAATATTTGCACAGCTCATCAAAGCGGCATTGAGGCTTACTAAGCACAACTCCAGGCATGAATTTAAGTGAGTGCAGATGCTAAAAGGAAGGCAGCAGTGCTGCTGGGGAGGGATGGGGGGAACACTGGACAGTGCCATAGGAACGTCCTTCTTCCAGTGCCCTGGGACCATCCCAAAGGGACCAGGAAAGGAGTCTGTGGATGCTTCAGCATTGCCTGGAATAGAGCAAGGTACATTCACCCTGTTTCATCCCTCTGACCCTCTGGAAAACTGCAGAGAGCACAGCTGGGAGCAGGAGGGGACCAGACTGCTGAAAGCAGCCCTGCTGCAGCCCTACAAGGGCCCTGTGCAAACATCAGGACAGATTGAAAAGAAAAAAAAAAAAGGAACCTGTGCGGAGGTGATGGGAGCTGCTACCAGACCACACCAGAGATGTCTGCTCTCCACATTTCCACCTGTTCCAGCCCAAACAATCTCAATCTGCATAAGTACCAGGAATTATTTCCATGCGCCAGCTGGAAAGCAGGCCGTCATCCAAAACACTCTTAAGCAGCCTAAACTCCTTAAAAAAAAAAAAAAAAAGCAAAAAAAAAAACAAAAAAAAAAAAACGCAAGACAGGCTGTCTTTCCACCCTGCATCATTTAATCTCCTCTTGAATTATGGTTTAGTCAGCCCGAGATATTAGCATGAGAGAGAGCAGGGTTTTTTTTGGTATTAGCAGCTTGAGATAAGCCGCAATCACTGCTAAGTGGGAAATAAGTCTGGGGTAGGGACACACCCCCCAAGGAGACTTCTCCTCACCACAAATCTTGGCCTTGATTTGTACTTTTCCCTGTCCACGCAGGGATCTCCATCACCACCCAGCAAGGGGCAGTCTGCCGAGCAGGGGCTGAAAGATCACAAAGACCCAGTTGTCAGAGAGCTCTGCTGAAATGGTGCAGCAAAGGCAGAAAAGGGGGCGTTTGTCCTCCTGGAAGAGCAGTGCTTCCCAATATTGCTCCTTTCACTTGGATTTTGAAGGCTTTTAAGTACAGCAAAGAGCAGCTGCTGCCCTGAGAGCCTGATGCTGTGGGCAGGGGACGACACCTGAGGACCAGAGGATGTTTTACCAGGTGGCTGGTGCTGCTGCAGAGGACAAGGGCAAAAAATCCCCACGGGGCTCCTGAGGAAGTCTTCTGGCCCCAGGACACTGATGCTGGAGCTGAGATGGGTCAGGGAGCCTCCATCCCCCTGTCCTGATCCTGGGGACAAGGCTGTGGTGGGTCAGTGGAACCACAATGGGGGATGGTGAGGTCCTGGTACCCTGGTGGCCCTACAAATCCACAGGAGCAGCACCTCATGGTGGCTGTCCCCACAAAAACTGCTGCAGTTGGGGGCATCTGGTGGCTCTGGCCCTGCATGGAGCCTTGGCCTTACGGGGAGGCGTTGGAGCAGCTGGCTTGCTGAGATGGACAGAGTCAGCCCCACGCTGTTAGGGACACTGTGTGCTGGTGTTTGCCTCAGATAACCACAGCCAGCCCCAGCTGCGAATTCGGCCTTCGTGCGACACTTCAGCCAAAGCCCTGCTTGAGGCCAGGCCTCCCAACCCTTCCTCATGGCCAACAAAGGAGTGCCAGGCCTGAGAGTCAAAGCCTAGCTGTACTTATACCCATTTCACAGGCAGGCAAACCGAGACCTGGGCTGGTTGAGGTTCTGCCTTCGAGGCCGGGTTGCATTTCCAGCCCACGGTGGCTTCCCCCAGGCCAGGCACTGAGCTGGGGGCAGCTCCATGCTCCTTCCACACCCTGGTGCTTGTGCTGGGGAGGATGAGCCCCCACCTCACCCAGGACCCCTGTGGACACAGATCTTGGGCAGAGTGAATATTTGGGAGCTGCCCAATTCTGCCTCATTTGCTTGGGATTCAGGGACCCAGCAAGAACGGGGTGGAAGCAGCAGGAAGCACCATTTCCTTTGGTGCTCACTAAGTGAGCTGAGAGCTCCAGGGAGAGTCCCACATCTAGCTGCAGGAATGTGTTTTTTTCTGTTTGTTTGTTTGTTTTTGTTTTTGTTTTTGTTTGTTTGTTTGTTTGTTTCCCTATTTAGGATATTATGATGGGAACGGGTCCCTAGGTCTCTCCTGGTCATCACATTTGAAGTAAACCCATCTTGGCTGCCCAGAGGAGCCAGCAGCAGCCAGGGATGGGCCCTCAGGGCTGCCTGAACACCCACGCAGCCCTGCCTGGGATCTCGGAAGAGATACACCTTTCTGCCTTTAAAAAAAAATATAATCATAAAAAGGGTAGGGAGTTTCCATAGCTACAGCTTTACATCACTCTCACAGAGGCTCAGGTTCAACCCATGCAAGGAAAAGCAAGCAGGGTGTTTTTTTCCCACTCCAGCCCGGCAAGTTAGCACGGTGCATGAATAAATAAGTGGAGGAGCGAAGAGCTTTTGGAAACACATCTGAATGCTGAGGGCTGCTGCTCACCCTGCATCTGCCTCACCCAACACTTGTGTGGGGTCTGAGTTCCTTTGCAGGTGGCATTGAGCCCCCAGGGCTGGTGCCAGCACCACGCTTCATGGCGAGGGATGCAGAGGTTGATGATGAACAAGGAGCAATGGGTTTCCTCATTGCTTGTGACCAGGAGTTTCCTTAAAGTCTCCTTATGCTCTCATTTATTTATTTTTATAAGGATTTATCATTGCTGCATCAGGGAAATTAATAGGGGCCATCAGTTTTCAGACTCTCGGCAACTTTACTGAAACATTTCCAGTAAATTTCCCTTTTCTCCCTCACCTTGCTTCTGTTACAGCTTTTCCTGAGAGATCAGAGAAGGAAAGGTTTAACTCAAAGGGAGAGAAACCCACCACAACAAAACAAGCACAAGCAAAAAGGAGGAAAAGATAAAGTAATTCATACAGCTCAGCTGAAAACCATCATTAGCCGAATAAAGAGAGAGAGAAAAACCTTCACACAAATTGTTCCACTTAGAAACACGTGGGCTTAGCAGAGCTGCTGAGATCAAATGTTTGAAATATCGACTGTTCCCAGGGATGGCATCTTTCAGGAACCAAAACACATGCCTTGGTGTATCTTTTTTGCCTAGCATCAGCATCAGGACGACGCAGCCACTGCCTTTGAAATGACTCCGTGATGCTGGAGAGGCCCCGGGGAGCGATGTGCTGCTTTGTGCTCCCCCCTCACGGCTCACTCATCCTCTCGCTGTGTCCCCCAGGGTCAGAGGAGCAATACCGCTGGCATAGGCTGACTGGGAGAGGCTTGTTCCCAAGCCCACAGGCCCTTCATATTCTCCCTCCTCGGGGTAGGGATGGGGCAGGATGCTCCAGCTGCTTGGTGCCTGGGTGTTGCAGCCTCGTTGCTCCTCGTATCTGCAGCAAATCAGCGCCCCGGCAGTCTGCAGTTCCTGCCTTCCTCACTTAAATTAGGCCTGATTTGTGGCACCCTAAAGCACCGGAAAATGCCAAATATCTCCTCTTTAAAAGCCAAGCCTTAGACCAGCACTCTGAATCACCAGTCTGCCCTGAGCGACAAAGCCTCTGCATGGCTCCCATCCCCTGGCCCTGCTTAGGGGCAGTCTGGCTGGGTACCAACAGCAGCCATGCCTCCCCTGGGATGCTCTGTGCTTGGGGGTTTGGGTTACAGCAGCCCCATGAGGACGTGCATGCAGGAATCCATCCACTCGGGCCAAGCAGGAGGAGGCTCGCACCCATCACTGCCCCCCTCCAGCTTCCAAACCCTACCCGAATTTCACCTTTCCTCATTCAAGCACTGAGAAAGCTTGCTACACTTGAACAAGTTAGCTGGAACTCGTTGGGAAGAAGGAATGAGGTATTGCTAAATAGTTCTTTCCACCCCAGAGCTAATAGCTCAGTTGGGACGAATTGGGAACTAATGACAGCAATAACAAAACTTTTCATTCTCTGATTTCCTGCGCTACCTAAATGCCACCCCAGCCATGGTAGTATCACAACAAGTGCTTATTTAACAGCCCACCCCAATAGTAAACCATGCATAAAGCTGTATAACAGAGAAGTTTAAGCTTTACAAAACCCAAACCTGCAGGCGTGTGCCACTGCCCCTGCCTGGGAGACCGGAGCTCATTGACACGCAGGTGCCTGGCATGCGGTGGAGCGCTGCCTGTGGGAGATGCCCCTCACAGGGTTAGACTGACCACAGGGCTCCTTTGGGAGTCAGAAATGCTCTCACTGCTGTCTGCAGCCCCAGCCTGTCGTTGTCTGGTAAAACACAGCAGCCCTGGGCCACGTGCTGATCAGCGCAGGGCTCCAAGTGCGAAGGTTTGCCTACGGCTGCTCCATGTCGGGGATTTCTTCTGCACTCGCAGGATGCTTCAGTTCTGCTTCAGGTTGGTTTAGCTGGGATATCATGAAATTGGGCAACGTCGTGTTATTCACACTACGATGTTAGCATTCGTGTCACACAAAGCGTTTTTTCTTTTAAGGTTCCTGTAAATGCTCTCATCTGTATTCATTTTCGGAAATCTCTTTTTGAGGAAAACCCAAGCACTGGTTACAGCAAGAACATTTCAGTATTTGAAGGTTTACACATTTCTGAGTCTGGGCAACTCTAATCCTCTGCAGTCAGTAGCACTGCCACAAGCCAGTAATATTTATGTTTTTTATTTGCTTTCAATCAAGTCAGACAATATTTTAAGACTTGCCCTTTGTCTGCCAATCCTACCAGTCAACAATATATCATAATATTTACAAAAGTAACCAGGCAGCAAGTAAGATTAGTACTTGGTTTCTCAGAATCTGGTATTATAGTCTTGTGTTTTCTATAACCTATTCTGTTTTATTTAAAAATAAAACAAAAACAAAACTACGATGCCAGAAACTCAAGGGAAAATATGCGCCACCAAGAAAACCCCATTTTCTGTGGGCTGAGTCTGCTCCCACGAGCCACCGTGAGAACTGGGAATAACTCTTGGGAAGCCAGCAATGCTAAACTGTCGCAAATCAGAAAAAAAAAAAAAAAAAAAAAAAAAAAAAAAAGCAAGCTGGAGCTGTCTAATATTAATTGAATAAATATTATCCTTGTCTTTATCCCAGGGGAATAAGCCTGCCCATGGGATGGGACATCCAACGCCAGCCAGGGGGGACACAGACAGGCGTCCACTGCAAAGAGCAGCCAGGTTCAGCCATGCTCAGGAGCTGAAGACAGCCAGGAGATGCTGCCCCTGGGGAAATCCTGGCTGCAGCCCTGCCAGGAGGCACCCCTGGCACTTCGAGCACCTGGATTTAGGCATGGTGGTTTTGTGTGTGCGAAGTGCTGGGTACCTTGGGGGCTTCTGCCCCCGCTGCAGTGAGCTGAGCCACGCCAGCACCCCTTCCTGCACCCCAGAGCTCAGTCCTCCGGGTACAATAAAATAAATAACACCAAAGTGACAACCTAACCTCAATATTTGCCTAATTGCAAACCCCAATCAACATTTCTTATCCTCCCGTTCCTACCCCTGCTCCCACTCCCACAGCACGGCTCTTTTCCCCCAGGTCCCCTCGCTAATCTTTCCAGGGCTTAGCTACCTGGCAAGCAACACCGATCAGAATAAGAGAGATCCTTTTCCTGCCACACGAGAGCTTTATAACTGAGATCCCTGCAAAGGGAGGGAAATTGGCCAAGCTCGAGGGTTTTTGGCCAAGCTCGAGGGCAATTGCCCTCAAGGCCACGCATCTCCCGGGTTGCTCCAGCAGCTGGGGTGCCGAAGCCCTTCCTCAGAGCCGAGTCTCTGGCAGCATTAATACTGTATTTTTTCCCCAGAGGGAGCCTAGCTTGCATTTCCACAAAAAGCATAGTATCTTGCCATGTAACACACGTATATTTTGTTAACTGCAGAGTGGCAACATGCCCGCTATTGTACAGCGAATGATTTCTACAGCTGAAGTTGCAGCGAAGTCAAATTGCAGCAATTACTGACATCAAAGGAGAGCCGCTGCTGACTGTCCATCAACCTAAATATTGAAGAGCTGGCCGGGTTTTTCCTAAGGCAGCCTGCCCTTTCCATATTACCCAGCCCTTAACAGCATCAACGTGCTGGCTGCCGCTAGAGGGATGCACGGGGCTCGCAGGGCGCAGCGGGTGCTGGCGGGCAGAGCCCCAGCATCTGCACCTTGGACAGTGGATGCCAGGCCCAAGGAAGGGTGGAAAGCCAGGAATAATGATGTGCAGCATCGTCTGCAGGGGCATGCCAGGCCCAACAGGCAGCCAGCAAAGGGGAGACTCCCTGCACGCAGCGGTTTGCAGCCTGGCTGTAAAGGGAGACACCAGAAACAGAAAGAAAAAAAAAAAAAAAAAAAAAAAAAAAGAGAGAGTTCATGGTTTGCCAGAGCTTGGGCAGGAAAGCCCACGACAGATCTTGAAGCAGAGCCAAATCCATACTGAGAGCAAAGGGGAGCCAGCCATAAATGCACAGCAAAGGCAGCTCCCTGTGCGCAAAGGGGAAGCGCTTGGGGAATTCAGAGCACGAGCTCTGTCCTTGCCAGGCACCTCAGAAAATACTTGGTGTTCCTGGGGGAAAAGGGCAAGCAACCTAGGGGAGAAAAGGTGGAATATCGGGAATGAAAATGAGCCAGGCACTTTGCAGGTAGGTTGTTTTTGCCTCTAAGCAGGTGGCTTAGCAGAGCTGCAGCTTGCACACTGGAAAGCGGCCGCTTCGGGGACTCGTCTGGTCCGTGCCTGTGAGCTCCTGTCTCCTGACACGCCTGGGCACACTCACAGCAAACACCAGCCTGGATGGCCTCCCTGTGTCACCTGCTACAAGAAACTCCAGGACATTTTCCTTCTGGGGCTTGTGGCAGCCTCTGAATCTCGAGACATTTTTGGTCTGCTTCAGCTGGAGCAGCCTGAGTTGGCGCAGCACTGGGGGACATGATGATGACTGAACCCGTTGCATCCCCTGGCCATCTGGGTCATCCTCTTCCCATGAGAGCTCCATTTCCTTTCATTAATTTCATTAATTCTCCCCTTTAACCTCAGTGAACTGCTTGGTGAGTAAAGAGACAACCTGGCTTTGGCTTTGTGCCCCCATCTCACTCACCCCACATCCCCCACAGAGAAAATTCATGGGAAAACAGAACGTGAGAGGTAGGAGGACGGGATGCAATCTCCCCATCACAGCTCTCCAGGGCACGTGAAACAACCAGCGAGAATGGCTGCTGCTTGCCCGTGGCCAAGGCAAGAACCAAGGAGAGATTTCTGCCATGTGAGGCTGGAGTGAGTGGCAGCAGAGCCACGTCCCCTCTGCCACGTGCTCTCAAGTCCTTGTCACCTGGCTGAGGGCAGGGGCAGCTAGTTGGCCCTACGCTTCTGCAAAAATTCACTTGCCCTTTTTTTTTTTCCCCTTTTTTAATACAGCTGTTATTCACTGACCGGGGCCATGAAGACGTGTTCCTCAGAGCATCTCCCGCAGCAGGCACCAAGCAGCCTCCTGCCAGCCTCCCCTCACCCTGCAGAGCCTCCTGCCCCCCATCTCCAGTGCTCAGCGCTGACCTTACCCCCTGCAAACCACAACTTTATTCTTTTCAGAGCCTCGGGGATGATTTTATCTCACCCTCCACTAAAGTGGATCCTACTGTCCAATTGTGCTGACCCAAGAAATATTTTTACTGAGGACTAACAGTGGGCTCCCCTACACCCCCTGTGCCCCCCAGCCTGCTGCTCCCACATCAGGCACATGCTGCCAGGGCTAGGTCCGACAGCACTGAAGGAAACAGCAAAATCTCTGCCCATTTTCCGCTTGGATCAGGTCCCTGGCCTGCCAGTCACAGGCTCAGACTTGCTTTTGGGTTTCTGCTAACTTTCCTCTAAAACGGCCCTCAGAAAAAGGCAATTATCACAGGGCCATTAAGGCTCTCCCCGGTGCACGGCCAGATAACTCGCTCGGAGTCTCTTGAAATAACCTTTAAACAATAGATCCTGTCTTGTTTGCTGAATGTTTCCGAGCTCAACGGTAATGCATCCAGATGTCAGCCGTGTCTCCTGTAGGCCTAACTATTTCTGGAAACACACCAAGGGCAAGTTGTTTGGGTAATGTCAGATATTGTTGCAGAGGGAACGTGACAAGTTCCCAGCCCTTCGATAAAAGCCGTGGAGCACGGAGAGGCTGCTTGGGCTGGCAGGGCTGGGGGTTCAGGGGTACAGCAGGACCCCAGCCCGTGTCCCTTCTCGTGCCTCGTCCCCTGCACGATGCTGGCTGGGTACCAGAAGATGGGGAGAGCCTGAGCTTGGCAGGCTCAGGGCTGCATTCTTGGTGCCTGTCGCTGCAGGTGGCTTTGGTCCTGGAGGTAAGAAATGGGAGAGAAGCACTGGAGAGAGCCAGGAGGGGCTGAGCCACCCGGGTGGCAAATTTGGGGAGCAAGCCTCGGCTCATCCCGTGCCGTTATAGGGAATGAATCTGAGCACCAGCCCTGACCCACTGCAGGTGTTTGCTGCTAAAACCCTGCCTGAAGTGAGGCAAAACCAAACCCAGCCCCTGACTCATCGCTGGCCTCCACCCTGCAGCCCCCACGAGCACACGGCCAGGGAGGTGCCAGCAGCTCCCCTCCATGAGAAATCCCAACCCACGGCCACGAGGGACGGGGTGACATCAGCTGTGCTGGGACTGCCAAGCCCCAAACTCTTTGTGCAAACACAAAATGAGCTGGAAGCCACGGGGGCTGAGCTGCCTGTGCCCAGCGGTGGCTTTGTCACCTCATCTCCGCACTGGCCTTCCCACGGATGTCTTCACCAGCAGCAGCATCACCCGGGAACGCATCACTTGGTCTCTGCAGAGCCAGCCCTTATGATTTTGGCCTGATTCAGCCCCATTCCTCATCCCTCCACGCTGCCTCTGGCAGACACCTGATGAAATGCTTCATCCACAGGAGCCAGGTCCTCCTGTTGGGGCCCTGATCTGCTGCTACCAGCTCCTGGCTCACATCGAGCTGTCCGAGGACACTTCAAAATCTTATTTCGACTTTTCACTTTTCCAACCTTTTCTCCCCTCCAACCTTTCCAGCTGACCTCTGTGCAGCGCTGTTCTGGCAGGGCTCAGAGGGTGCTGAGCTCCCAGCCTCATCTGGATTGATCCCAGCTGTGATCCAAAGGCAGCTGGGACTTCTGGAGCAGGTCAGAGGCCATCACCCGGCGTATTTTTAGTCCCTCTGCCAAGCTGTGGTGCTAGAACATACGCTTTTTTTCTCAGGCAAAGGGTGAACAAATCCTGCCTGCTGCAATAAATTAGCTCACGAGGAGAGAAGGAGACAGACAACACGGGGAGAAGTGTAAATTAGAACGGGAACGAACTGCAAGTTCAAGCCCAGCACCTGCCACCTCTCCTCCATCCCTCCCCTGCTCTTCTCCAGGGCTGTCACATCACAGCCGTGCCCGCGGGAGCCCTGCCAGCGGCATGCACCTCTTCGCTGGCCATGTCCTAATCCATATCCATGACAACACGACAGCCAGGTACCCGAATATGATGGGCAGGAAGGTTGTTACTGTTCCTTACAATGCCGCTAACACAGCTGGGCACCGCACAGCCAAATGGGAAGCTCCCAGGTAGGTGAACACCTTGCAGCTGCGAAAATCCCCACTGAACCCCAGGCAGAGCACTGAGGATGTGTTCTGCTGAGCCCAAGGACCAGTGTCAGAAGTTTCTTTGCCAGCCAAGCTCCCTGGGCTGTGCAAAAATGCCCCAGGGTGTCCCGCAGGTCCCTGTTACTTCTGAACGTGTTCTGGGCTGGCGGAGCCCCTGTGGCCAAACCTGCAGGCTCAGCTCTCGTGCCACCTACGTGAGGGTTTGGCCTCAGCTGGACCCGTCCACCGGGCTTTGCTGAAAGCAAACAGGAGCGTGGCGGAGCTGCAGTCAGTAAACACGGCGCTGGGCACGGTCTGCATCCTTCGTGCGCAGGTAGGCACGCGCAGGGGAGAGCCACCTGCATTAGCAATCCGCATTACTGACGGAAAACAGGAACAAGCCCAGAGATGCTGTTCCCTTCCTTTCCCCTCACATCCACTCATCTTTCGTAAGCAAACCCCAATGTATTGAAGGGTGATAAATCACCGTCAGTCCCCCCAGGGGGGATTTTGTTGAATTTCTTTATCTCCTTTGAGCACCAGCGCTGTTTCCTAAGACTTCTTGTCACCGTTCTGCACAGGAACGCTGACATGCAGAGGAAGGAGGTTACGGTTTAATTACAGCTGCACGCTCTTTAAGGTGTTTAAAATCTCTTTTCACCGACTGACAGCCGTAATGTATCTTTCTGCTAATTTCAGCTGAGAAGAAAAACAGCCATAAAAGGCTGCAAACAAGCCTCCGTTCCTCACATGCCATCGCAACGGGGCAAGCACCTAAAGACAGCTGTGTGGCTAGCTCAGGCACATGCTTTCTGCACAATTTACATAAACTCTTTTCCCTTAACAGCATTATAATTTAGATGCTTACTCAGTGAGGACATAAGATGCGAGGAATAAAACCCAATCACGCTGGGCACTGCTGCTCAAATGGGGTCACCGAGGAACACTGCCTGCACCCCGAGCATCGGGATGCCAGCCGGGTCTCCCTGAATGACAGCCATCCATCATGGAAGACCTGAGCGCACGGCTTCACCACCTAGGTTTTATGCTGATTTCACCGCTCGTTTCAGGCTGGAAGACAATCTGTTGAACCTCCAAGTGCAGTCTTCTCTTACCTTTAATTTATTCTGTCAGAAAACTGTCTACCTTAATGAGTACGAGCACACCCCCACTGCCTTCCAAGTTGGGTGATCTGTTATGTCAAATATAAATAATCCTGTCTGAAACCACTCGATACGGGGAAATGAAAAGCCATCTTCCCTCGGGGGATTTCTCTCCCACGCAGCCCCCCCATCCTGCAGAGCGAACGACGGCCATGTGCTTCCGCGAGCTCAGCCCCAGCCAGCTGCTGTCTTACCCAAACCCCGCTACGAGCAGCCCCCAGATAATTTTGCCATCCCCTTCCTTGCATTTCTTCGCCGTGCGTGAGCTCGGGGGGCTGCTCTGCTGCTTAACGGGGGGTGATCACAAACTCAGCTGGGTGCCGGGGGGGGGGGGGTTCCTGTGTCCTTCAGAGCCAGGATGCCGGACAGGAATGATCCCTCATCCTGGCTGCCTGGCTGTGTGTGAGATGCCCAGAGGGGGTGCCCAGAGAGGCCAGATTTGTCCCCACGCCACGTGCAGGAAGGAGGGCGAGCTGTCCCCGGAGCGAAGGACACGACCTGAGCACCCAGCCAAGGCACGGCGTGGGGGCATCCCCCCCCCCCAGCCCTGAGAGAGGCTTTTGTGTCCTTCTCCAGAGCTGAGGCTTTGAGGCTGGCGATGCTGTAGGAACCAGCAGCACTGATCCTGGAGCACCCCGGTGTTTTTCATCCTGCTCTAAGGCGGTCGGGTTTGACTGGCCCCACGGAGACGGGCTCTGGGAGAGCGGATGCTGTGCAATACTCAAACCCCTCTCCAAATCCCCTGCCAGCCCCAGCGCTGGAGCCAGAGCTCGTCCTCTGCCTGCTCTCCTTGTGGGCATCCCCCAGGACTGGGGGCTAGCTGTTGGGGACCCACAGCCCCAGTCCCACCCCAGTTTAACCAGCAAACCAGTTTAGGATGCACCGGGAAGAGGAAAGGGGGAGAAGAGGAGGAAACAGGGGAAAAAAGGGAAGACCCCCCCCCCCCCGCGGCAAAGGATGGGGCAGGGTGCCATCCCCTCTCTGCCACCCTCCCGCACCCCATTACCTTCGCTCGGGGGGAATCGTGCCGGATCTCTCAGGTGAGGACCGCGTCTCCCGAAGTCTCGGAGCGCATCAACGCGGGGACGAAACCAAGAAAGAGTTAAAAAAAAAAATAAAAAAATAAAAAATAAAAAAATAAAAAATAAAAAAATAAAATAAAATAAATAAAGAGACTGAGGGAAAAATCAAAACCAAGACAAAATCACGAGAAAACAAAGCCGGGCCGAGGCCAGCTCGGGGTGCGGAGCGGAGGAGCGGGCGGCGGGCACCCTCTCGGCACACGGCCGGTGCCGGCAGCCGCGGCGGTGCGGGGGGGACCGGGGGGGTGGGAGCCGCTCCCTCCCCGCCGGGGCCGCCAATGAGGGCGGTGCGGAGCAGCGCTGCGCCCCCCCAGCCCCGGCAGCACGGAGCGAGCCGGCGGGGTCCCCCCCTCCTTTCTTCTCCTCCATCCTCCCCCCTCGCCATCCCCGCCCTCCGCAAGCCGCTGGCGAGCGGGAGGTGCTGGGGGGGGTCCCCCCAGGTCTCCCCCATCCATCCTGTGGTGTGGAGAACAGATTGATGGAGACACCCCCCCTGTATCCCCCTCCTTCGGCCCCAATGAATCAGGAACCCCCCCCTTCATGGGGTCCGGTTGTCCCTGCGTAGAGCCTGGGAGGGGTTTGGCCCTGGTGCCTTCATCCCCGGTGCAGGGAAAGCATCCTCCCCCTGCAAGGGGGTGTGTGGGGGGAAAGGAGTGACCCCCACCATATGTCCTGGTTAACCTCACAAGAGTGACCCCCACCGTATGCCCCACTTAGCCCAACAAGCATCCCAAGGCTTTTTACACATTATGTGGCTCTGTCCCGTGTGCCATTCACCAGGGACCGTGCTGAGGTTTTTGCCCCCTGGTTTTGGCAGCATCTCTCCGTGTCCCTTCCAGCACCACCTCAGCTACTTTAGAAGTCCTCCCCCGCGGCTGTCTCTGAAGGTGCTGGCCCCGTACACAGTGCGTCCAGCAGCAGCAGGGTGACCCACGGGATTTCATCAGTGTCGGGGTGGTTATCACAGAGTGCTTGAGGTGGAAAGGGAAAAGGTTATTGTGATCCCGAGCTGAAGGGAGAAGCACTGGGGAGCAGAACTTCGGTGAAAACCTGCCGATTTGAGTCGCTGTTACCCCTCAAGCAGATGGGAACCCCCAGAGCCCCCGGCACTGAAACCACTGTCCCCTGTCCCCAGGCTGCTGTGACCAGGGAGCACAAACTGCCCCAGCTCTCCCCCTGCCTTCCCCCTGCGGAGCCGAGCAGTGCCCTCGCTCCCCTGGGCACATCTCAGGAGGCTGTGAGAACCCTGCTGACCTGCACCCTGTGCCATCAGCCTGGGCTGCTGTCCCCGTGCTGTACGAAAGCTGCTGGGCTCCTGTGTTGGGCAGGGACCCTTTTTAGGCCACCCTCCAGCCTCCTTGTGATAACGCTGGGAGATGAGCGCAGTCATCCCGGAGCACCTCTGCCTATAGGGACACGTGGCTTTCGTCTTGCAGCTCTCATTTCCCTGGCCTGACTTGTGCCTGTGGTCCCAAAGTTATTCCTAATGGCAAACTTCATTTTTCTCTTCTGTTTGAGCCCACTGACACTCATTCTGTCCTTCTTGACTGATGGGAACAATCAGTCCCCGGTCCTTTTATAGCGCATCTGCTCTCCTTGAGATGCTATCGCTTATAGCACTCTTTTAATCTATGGAGAGGGAAACAGTTGCATTAAATTAATTGCTCCCTAAATAAACTAATTACTGCCAGTAATTTCAGCACACTTTGCACGCAGTTCAGACGCCTGTGCAGAGAGCTGCAACACAAGCCATCCAGTCTGACAGCCAGAAACGAAAGCAAGGGGACAAAACGTAGGTTATCTTCAGAGGGTCTACTTCAGGCTATTATTGTTTAATTATCATAGGCTGTATTGATTAGTGCTGAACCGTCTGCACCACGGTTCCTTTTCAGCTTTGCTTCAAGGTTGCTTGGACTACGTGCAGACCATGCTGAAAAGCTATGCCAAGAAAAAAACAATTCTAGCTTTTTATTACTTTTATGGGTCAAACGTCATTGTCTAGCAATTTATCTTTGTATTTTTGTTCAGAAATATGAAAGATAGAGGTTCTTTGTTTGGGCCATTCATTTCGGTTTCTGTGGCTGTATTCCTGTATTGAAACAAACAGCCTCCTTTCTTCCCAAGCTGCCTTTTTAATGAATATGTCAAAGCAATTCTTCTCCAGTCTGAACCCAGGACAGGAGCAAAGAAAACCAATGTTATAACAAGGACTTAGCAAATACTTGCGCTGCCTTAAGCCAGTACAGATCTTATTTTGTGGATCTCTAACACGAGATCCAGTTACTCTAAAATCAATTCTGTGAAGATCAGGTACTGAACCTCTGGAGCAGACCAAGGTTTTTATGAGGAGGACACCGAGGTTTTTATGGTGTTTTGGTACTGTTGCGGTTGCAAGACGTCTGTTGAGAGCAGGGTCTTGTTGTGCGAGGGGCTGAACAAGCACCCAGACTTTGCAACGTGCGTTTTTACAGGAGGAAAGCGCTAATTAGGCGCTGCAGCACGGGAGCCGGCTGATAGCCTTGAGAGCTGGCCACTGGCCAGCCACAACTTCTAGCAGCCCTCCTTGCTGGTTGGGAAGTGTCCTGTGTCTGCCAAGTCTGTGGGATAAACAACAGCAGCCAGGAGCCAAATCGTTTGTAGGTTTTAAGTTCAGGTGTTCGGGCTGTAATCAGCTGCTGTCCCCTGATGCCACCGGTGGGTTGTGCACGGTGCAAGTCCCTCGGGGAGTTTGTGCAGCCAAGCTGCCCTCCTGCACCCACCAGTTCTTGTTTCCTGCCACCTGCCTCAGGACTTGGGATCAAAGTGTATGGGAATTTCCCTTAATTCACCACCCAAGTCCATTTTCTAGGCTTTTTTCCCCTCCTCCAGATCGCTCCTTCCCTAGGGGAGGAGCAGCTTCACCTGGTTATCGTGGCACAGGTGGCATCTTCCCATTGAGACCCCATTTGACCCATGGCTTACGTGGCCACAAACCACAGCCGAATCTGGCTGCTGCTGGGAGCAATTCCCAGCTTTCTGTGTGCATTTCCAGTGCTCCACCAGCTTTGCTCCCACAGCAGCTCAGCAGGGACAACAGTTTCTAGGTTCAAGCCCGAGAACCTTTCTCCCCCTGCTTTTACCACATACAGTATAGGAACCCCTGGCTCATAAGCACAGCCCTAAGAGCTGGCCAGAGCCAAGACCTTGCCTGCTGTCCCTATTGCATCTCTTTTCTGATCCCTTTGAGGGGAATGAAGCTTCTCAAATAAGTACATTTAATCAGGACGGATGAGTTCCCACGTCCCCAAGCCAGCTGCTTCGCTCCTGTGGTGTTGGGCACCCCCAGCCTGTGCCCAACACCAAATCCTGAGGTTCGTGGGGTGCAGCAGCCTCAGCATGGGGCAGGCACATGGTGCTGCATCGCATCCACCAGCTCTCACCGTGACACACGAGGCTGGCACTGCAATGTGCTCCTCCACAGCCACTGCTTCAGCTGCAAGGGACAGCGAAAGGAAGGGCGCAGAGAGGCAGAGGGCTGGATTTCAGGATGCCCACCACAAACTCCATCATGTTTTTCTTCTTTCTTATTCAACCCTTTTAAGGCTGCCGAGAGTATGGCACGTGCTCCCCATACAGAAGCCATGTTGAGTTTTCTGGTGCAAATCATATTCATCCACCACCCTTTATTGTACCTTCTGTTAACTCGTCTGTTACAGACATCAAGTATGCAGGGCAGACCTACACGCAGCCTTTGTCATTCAATGCACCGACCCTTCTGCTAAGCTGCTAAAGCTCCATCTTCAAGGTCCTCAGGCTTTTTTGGCCCCATGAATTGGCTCCTCTTGATGCTGAGGCTGGCTTGCTGTGCAACCTTCAGGAAGCAGCTTTGTGCCAGACGGCGGTGGCTGGAGGAAAAGCAACAAGAAAGGCTGGCAGCAGGGAGCAGAGCCCGGCACAGAAGGGCTTGGCACCAACCCACCCTCCCCCCCAAAAAAAAAGCACCTGGCAGAAAGCCCTTCCCCTGGAGCTGTGCCCGTGGTGAGTTCAGCTCCTTTTGCTGCTGTTCCCGACCAGCTCAAAGAAAACTGCTCCAGAGATGCACAGGGTCACCGCAGGAATATTAAGACAAGTGCTGCAAAATGAAAGCTGACAGGTACTGCAGAAGGACCACGCAGGACGTTGCGTGTCTGACAAACAAACACAGGTTTGTGTTTTGTTTTGTTTTGTTTTGTTTTGTTTTGTTTTGTTTTGTTTTGTTTTGTTTTGTTTTAAAGGATAAAGCAAATCCTGCCGAGTTTGGTATTCACCTCCACATGCCCGATAATGAAGCGTGGAAAGGTGTCTGCTCAGACACACACAGAAAGCCACAGAGAGAAGACAAGTGGGGAGTGAGCATCCCACGGAGAAGGGCACTGTAAGCCCCAAGGGGGCTGCAGCACCGTGGGCTGGGGGTGTCACCCACAGGGGACCAGGGGAGACGGGAAGAGGAAGCCACTGACCCAGATTGGGAGCTTGGGGTAGCAGCCACAAGGGCAATAGGTGGGCTGGGGTGAGCTCCCTAGCAGAAGGAGCCTAGAGCGGGGCTTATCCTGCCTCGAGCATCCTCGGCAGGGACACGTGAATCTGTGCTACAATGCGTGGAGCTGGTTATTGCAAAGCCACTTTATTTATGGTGTTTTTATTGGCAGGGGAGTGGGAGTGCAATACAATTTTAGCCACTGATGTCTCCATCTCCCTTACATTCCACCTCCATTTCCAGAGACAATTTTTTCCTTGAATTACACGATTCCTCCAACGGTCCAAGGGACTCTCTGTACCTGAGACGGCGCAGGATGAGCTGGGCAGTCTTGCTGAGCTGGGCTGGGTGTGGGCAGCTCTGGCAGAGCAGAAGACTGCACGTCTCCACCACCATCGCTCCTGCTCCTCACCAGGGCCAAGATCTGCTGGGATGTGCCCGAGCATGAAGGAAGGGCCAATTCCCACCGCGGTCTGTGGGGTGCACAGCTCCTGGGCACGAGCAGGCTCAGCAAAACAGCCCAGCCAGCTGCACCTCTCTGAGCATTTTAGAAAGATCCCATGGAAGACCAGAGGGAGCTGCCGAGTCCAAGATCACCAAGATGTCCCCTTGGTTGTGCTCCAGCTCCCAAACCTAGCCCAAATCTCTCCCACCTCCCGCTGGCACTACCCACTGCATCACTCAACCCTTTATAAACAAGCCCGGAGCCCGCCTTTGTCTCTTCCTGTCCTTTCAGATATTTTGGGTGTCGGTGGCAATCTCTCCTGTTTATATAACAAAGCCACAGCCCAGTGTTTGTGGCACCATATCCATGGAAACCCTAATATAGCATGCACAGGCAAGGAGGATTTCATTAGGTGGCTCAGCGGTGGCAGCTTTTGGGGGGAGCAGTAGGGGAGGGATGTCTTTGGGATGCTGGGCTGTGCTGGGAAGGACCTGGCTGTCCACCTGGCCTCGGGCACCCATTGAGGCAATGCCTCCCAGGAGCAAACGATGCTCACTTTTTGCTAGCTTTGGCCTTTCACCTGCTCTTGCATCACCCCCGATGGTGCCTTGGGCTCGCCGCAGCCCACCCGCCTGCCTTGCCAGCTGCAAAGAGCCACGGGTGATGGACTGAGGGGAGAGGAGAGGCAGAAGAGACCCCAGTGGCTCAGGCTCCTAAATCAGGAGCAGGAGCAGCGGGGCTGATCCACAGGGCAGCTGAGGTCCAGTTCTGTCCCTGGTCTGGGGAGACCCCTCTGGTGGTGTGTGAGAGAGAAAATTTGGCCCTGAGGAAGACAAAAAGGAGAAACACCTTAGGAGGAAGCAAGAAGCTGGGAAGAGCAGAGGCTCTGCAAAGGTGCTGCTCTCATTTGCAGCTCTCATGGACAGCTTTCAGGACAAACTCGTGCGTGGTGTGGAGGGAACGCCTCTTCCCATCACTGCAGGTGGGTGCCACCTCCTCTGAGCATCCCAGCTTGACCAGAGGTCTGCAGGTTAAACAGCACTGCCTCTGCTGGGAAATAACATGACAGGAGCCCAGGGGCATGGGGTGGGTCTAGCCAGAGTGGGGAATTGTTCACAGCATCGATCAGGGTCCCCAGGCCCTACCTGCCTGCATGAGCATCTCCCCTACGTGCCAGACCTCTCCTCTCCCTCTGCAACCGCATCGGGTCCAGCCTGACTCAGAGGCTGCCTAACCTCATCAGCGCCGAGGAAATTGGATCAGGACAGTGGCGCAGGGCAGGATCTGGCCACGGAC
Source organism: Aythya fuligula (assembly GCF_009819795.1). Lineage (NCBI taxonomy): Eukaryota > Metazoa > Chordata > Aves > Anseriformes > Anatidae > Aythya > Aythya fuligula. The sequence goes on from NC_045577.1 coordinate 5,494,382, forward strand.
AGGGGCTGTGGCTGCCAGAGCCCCGGGGCACGGGATGCTGTGCGTGTGCTGTGCCCCGGCTCCGCGGGAGCAGACAGCAGCCGTCCCTCCGCGCCCCCCCTTGCCTTAATCGAATTTGCATCCACGTTAGTGAGGCCAGGGATTATAGCTCGGAGGGGTGCTGCCTGCTTCAGTTCAGCGCATCAATTGTGTTTAAGCCTGCTTACCTGCACGCAAGGCTTATGAGGTTCCTACGGCACCTAGCGTGGGGTCCGGGGGGTCGCCCATAAAATACAGCCTTTCTCTGGGGGCTGAGGGCACTCTGCGGGTGTCCTCTGTGCATCACGGTGCCCTTTAGCTCTTCTCTGCCAGGGGAAATTGGGCAGTCTATGCAGGAGCAGAGCACAGGAGCTCTGGGAGGGGCTAGCACCAGCGTGGTGGTGCTGGTGACAGCTCTGGTGAGACCTTGCTGGCTCTGTGCCGTTGTCTCTGTGCTCTGCCCTGAGGCCAGAGGCTGGACCCACAGCCCCCTGGTGTCCCTCTCACCTGTGGGACCTGCTCTGTGTCTGCCCCAAGCAGCTGGGGGGTCAGAGTTAGCAAACTGGCACTGCTACATCTCGTCCAGGTCCTAAAATAAACCCAGGAGCAAGGGGAGGAAGGCTTGATCCTCGCTTCTCGCCTGGATTTATGAGCGGTGGCTTGGAGAAACTGAAGGGGGGAGAGAGATATACATATTTTTTTTCTCCTCTTTAAGTAAATTCCCGCTGCTTATCTCCAAAGTTCAGCTGTTTTCAAGCTGACCTGCCTGCCTTACGCTATTCCGCTGCAAATTCCTTCTGTGCAGGAAAGCTCAGGAGCTCCACTTGCACATGCCAGCAACCTGGGGATTCATCTCTAATAGACGGAGGTAGAGCTCGTCAGCTAAGGACCCCCTCCTGCCCCCCGACGAGGATCATTTTCCTTCCTGCCACGCTGACAGCAGAGCTTCTTTCCCATCGCAGTTTGGAATCAAAGCCAAGAGAGGAGGAGAAGCCGTGCTTGGAGGGTAGGAGCGGGGCAAGGCAAAAAATCTGTTCTCAGGGCCTTTTGTCACGCAGCCAGCCGTCTGCCCGAGGAACCGGGGCTGGCAGCCGAGGGACACCCATCTGAGGCTGCCAGCCCCGCACTTAGCCAGGACCAGGGACACTGCCTCCTCCTGCAGGGTGCAGAGGGGCTGAGGGGTGCCACTGAGGAGGTGCAGCCTCCCCGGGGTGCTGCGGGGTGCGGTGCCACCTCCTGCAGGCACCGAGAGGCATCGGGGGAAGGAGCATTATCCATTACCCTGGATGACCTCCGTGTCTCAGGACATGATGAGAACCCTCACCAAATGTAGGAGAGGTGCACACGTTGATGATTCATTACAACACCGGGCACCGAGCTCCATCCTCGCGTTACGCAGCGCTGGGGCACTGGCTCTGCCCGGTGACATTGCTGCAAGGACCGTGAGCAAAACCCGAGCTCCATGGGGACAGAGGGGACTCCGGGAGGCATCCAGGGGTGCTGCTTGTCACGGGAGCTGGCACAGAGAAAATGGGGCCACAAGCTCTGAGTGTGAACCAGGCAGGGTGCGTGTATCAGAGCTTGAGGCTGTTTGTTCCAGTAAATGCAGAAAAGTTAATATCCAAAAGAGAAAGCAGCAGGCTAAAGAAATGAGAAGGGGGACAGTGGGGGACAAAATGGTATCTTCAAACCGGAGCTGAAGTCCCAGCTGCTACAAAAGCAAAGGAATAACAAATATTTAATGCCTCCAAAGGTGCAGGCAGGCAGAGCCAGAGCGGGGCCACACAGAGCCGGCGACAGGCAGCACCAGCAGGGCACAGCGCGGCCGTGCAGGGAGCAGCTTGCAAGAAAGCGGCACTTTGCAGCCACTAAGGATGATTTAAGAGCAAATAACATCAGCCCAGTCGAGTTCAATTGCTATTGATAATGTCCATGTGCAATTAGAGCCAATTAAGGGGAGGCAGAGAATGACAAGTGTTTGGCCAGGAGGTGGTGGGGGGGGTGAGGGTCAATACCACAATCCAATTTCCCCACAACCAAATGCAATTAAAGGGTATCGCTTACCCGGCTCGCCCAGGAGGGCCGGAGCATAAATGGCAAAAGCCAGGAGGGCGGCTGCCGTCCTGCCCAGCATGCAGACCTCCGGCAGCAAGAAGTGCCCCTGCCTCGGCTTCAAGCTGCGGGAGGTGGCGTCCGTCTACTTCACCATGGTCGCCGTCTTCCTGGTCATCCTGGTGGTCGCCCTGCAGGGCTCGGCGCCCCGCGGCACCTATTTTCCCTACAAGGTGCCCCTCGATCCCCAGGGGCTGCTCGAGCTTTCCTGGAACGTCAGCTACCCCGAGCAAGCGGTGTATTTCCAGATCCTCAGCAGGGAACTCAAGTTCGGGCTCCTCTTCGGGATGTCGGACCGGGGAGAGTTTGAGAACGCGGACCTGGCCGTGCTCTGGAGCGACGGGCACAGCTCGTATTTTGGGGTGAGTTGCACGTGTTTTGTCACGGCTGCTTTTGGGGTTGCTGCCTAATGGGTGAATCTGGCCTGGTTTGTTGGGGCAGAGCTGGTCCAGAGCACGGCACAGGGCTGAGCAGGGCTGGACTGCTCCATGAAGGTGCTCCATGAAGGTGCTCCAAAAGGGCTGGGGGGGTTTCTGGTCCAGAGGTCTGTGCTGTGGGCTTGGTATGGGATCTGAAATCCAAAGAGAAAGGGATAAATGCAGTAACCCTGCTGCACTCATCTTCAAGTGCTCCAACAGGTGGGTGCACAAAGAGCTCGGCTGCACGCAGGCTGCATCGACAGCTTGGTTCGCCTGTGCGCTGCCCTCAGCCACATTAAAAATTAATTAAAAATTAACCACCGCTCCCACTCCTGACTTTGAGAAAGTGCAAAAGTTATCCACCAGCCAGCCTGCTCCTGCCAGCGTCAATGAGCTGCCTGCAGCTCACGTCTGCGGCCACAGACAGCAAAGCTCAACAGGACACAGGAAAACCCAGCCCGACGGCCGCCTGCCAGCAGCGTGGCGTTATCAGAAATTAAACAGGCAGAAGTATTTGGGCAGTCTGCAAGTGCCCGGTGCTAGCAGATGGGGGGGGGCTCATTTCCAGTTTTGCTATTTGATTTTTTTTTCGTTCCTTTCCTACACGGTCCGTTTGTCCAGGCTCTCCTGAGGGTTGTCTTTCCGCCGGGGCTGGAGCTGCAATACCTCACCCCGTGCTCTCCGGCAGCTCCCTGTCCCCAGATCACCACGTTAGGTTTATTGCAAGTGCGCTTCAGTGCAGAAAGCAATTCACATTTTCCCTGGGTGAGGCTTTCCAGTAAGTTGAATTTTACCTCTCTGCTTCCTTGAAATTAGCCATAAAATATATTCTTTCACCATCAGCGGCAATGTGATCTGCAGTGCAATGAAAGGATGAAAAGGAGGGCTTATTATCTGTACTGTTTTCCTGCTAATTACCAGCCATTCAGGATGTGTGATGACCCAAATGCTACAGTATTTCACAGCATCATGTTTAAAAAAACATAAAGGATCATTGCTAAGCTGCCTTCTTGTGCTCACTGGAAGGCAAACAGCGCTGAATTAACACCGAGCAGCACTGGGGCTCTCTCTTTCTGTTGGTGCTGAACAGCATCCTGCAAGGAGCTCCCTGTAAACCTCTCCAGCCCCGGTTTTCTCTCTCCCAGCAGTCTTTCTGCTGGATAAGGATGTCAGCTGTTAAAGAGAATTTGCTCACCCCCCCATGTACTATGAGATTAATTTGCACAACGCACTCCTATGAAAACAAATGTCATGCTAGCTTCATGTAGCTGATTTTACTCTCCCCCTCTAAGGACAATATGTTCTCGAAATATCACTCTATACTTCTGGCTGAAACGGTGCCAAGATGCTTTATTCTTTTTCTTTTATTTCTTCCCCCGAGACGAGAGAACCAGTGCCACCAGTATTGGTACTGCAAGGTACTTCCCAGGGGCCTTTTCTTGGTAAACAAAAGCCACAAAAAAGAGATTAAAAAAAAAACGACAATGATGTTGTTCAAATCCAAATTATTAAAATATTTTATATTATATATAAAATTTCTACTCCAACCCTTCCAACTGCTAAGCACAGGAGGAGCCTACCGCGTTGCTTCCCAGGGTGGCTTTGTCACCACCATTAACCAAGAACAGTTTTCAGCCTTGCCTGGCTCCTGGGACAATCTGTCCACAGCAAATTCAGGGCACTAAAGGGAGGTTCGTGGTTCATAGGGCTGACACTGCAACCCATCAGGGGGCTGATCTCAAATCGAGAGCAGCTGGCTTGTGGCAGGGGTCGTGGAAAACACATCACCCTGCTCAGAAAGTGCCCCCAGCCATACACCCAGAACAGCGCAGACTGATGCAACCCTGCGGGCTTTCCTCCCCCAGCTCCTTTCCCCAAATGCATCTCAGCTCTAAAAGGTCTTTTTGCAGAATATTTATGCAGAATACAAACCGTTCTGCAGAATATTGGTGCTGGGTCTGGTATTTCACAGCCATGAAAGGCTGGTGAACCAAAGGAGGGTGAACCAAAGGCTGGTGAACCAAAGGGGAGTGAACCATGAACCAAAGGGGGGTGAACCAAACGTCGGTGAACCAAAGGAGAACCCATGCACCACTGGAGGTCCCCTCTGTGCCCCCCAGGGCTGCGCAGGACCCACGCAGCCCCTCGGCTTACCGGGTGCTCTCCTCCTGCAGGATGCCTGGAGCGATGCCAAGGGGCACCTCCACATGGACTCGCAGCAGGACTACCAGCTCCTGGGGGCTCAGAGCGCCACCGAGGGGCTCTACATCCTCTTCAGAAGAGCCTTCAGCACCTGTGACCCCAAGGACTACCTTATAGAGGTACGGCATCGCCCTACCCCTGCCACAGCACCCCCGGCTCCATCCTAACCCCACAGCTCCAACCCCCAGCCTGCAGCTCAGACCTCACCCCTGTTGTGTTTTTGGGACGGCACCGGGTGTTTGTGCTGCTTAGTGCAGTAAGGAAGCGTGCTACAGATGTCAGCCCCACGCCATGAGTAATGTTTGGCACCCTCTCTTTACAACCCCTTAAAAGCCTCTCTAACACGTAGATTTCGGCTCGTTTGCATCATCCACTCCTGGTAAGCGTGCGCTAGGTCTATATAAATACCCTCCTGCATCACTCGGGCTTGCAGCCGGGAGCCAAGTGTTTGGAGTGTTACGAAGAGGTGTTGCTCAACGGGAGGCAAAGAGGGGAGCTGCAGGAGCCGAGCGAAGGTGCAGCGAGTGGAGCCAGGGCTGCGTGCTTGTGAGCACCTGGGTCTGCGAGGGGGCGGTGGAAACAGCCCCACTGGGGATGTCAAAGAGCTTTGGGGTCTCAGCCAAGGAGGGGCAGCCCCCAGGTGCAGGCAGGGATCTCCACGAGGCTCGTTTGAGATGAAATCCTCTGGGGGATGGGGTATTTGGAAGCCACCGTGTGCACAGAGCAGCCTTGAGGTTTTGTTGCTAGTTTTCAGAGGCATGCCTTGCGGTGAGAGGTGTCTGCCAACACTCGGAGAGCCCCGGAGGAAAAAATATCCGTGTGTGTGAACCGGGGAAAGACTTGCAGGTCTTTATTCTTAGCCTTGGAGAGAAAATGACTCCCTTTTCCCTTCCTTCTTACCTCCTGTCCGGAGCTGAGTGCCTTCAGCAGCACCTTCCTTGCCTGCAGTGCTTGCAGTAGAGCCTCTCGCCCTGACGCCCTACCAGAAGCTGGCAGAAAGGGGCTGGGGGAGAAGTTTGGTTTCTGCTGCTCCACCCCAAGCTGCTGCCTGGGGTCTGGATCCATGTGGCCACCCCAGCCCGGAGCTCAGGAGGGCCAAGGGAGCAGAGAGGAGCCAATCCTTTAGGGGCAGGGGAGGGGTGCGAGGTTCTGATATTGACTTCTGTTGGAAACCTATGCCGTGTAGGGAAAGCTTTCCAGGCTCGTGGGCTGGTGGAGAACTCTCTGTGACCATCACTCAATGCTAAAACATGCTAGCCAAAGAAATTCCCCTAAATCTACAGGCACGGCCCAGCAAAAGGAGATGCTGCTGAAGCCAGGATGGTTTCCCCTTTGGAAAGGGGCTAGGGCCTACTTCCAAATTCATGCCAGCAGTACCAGTCATCCATGAGATTTACGTTCTCTGGTATCCTACACACAAAACTACCTCCACGCTCTGTTCTTGCTTCAGGACGGCACCGTGCACCTCATCTATGGGATCCTGGAGCAACCCGTCCGCTCCCTGCAAGCCATCAACATCTCTGCCATCCACAGGGGGCTGCAGAGGGTGCAGCTGCTAAAGCCCAACATCACCATCCCCGAGCTGCCCAGCGACATGAAGACCATGGAGATTACGGCCCCCGGTGTCGTTATCCCCAGCCAGGAGACGACCTACTGGTGTTACATGGCAGAGCTGCCAGACGGCTTTGCCAAGCACCACATCATCATGGTAAGAGGCAGGAGAAGAGGTGAAAGAGGAGAAATGTTTTCCCTGGTGCATCTCAGCAGCTGCGTTCAGGTCCCTCAAAGCCGTTCTGCAAAGCCCACCTCTCCCCTGCCCTTTCACAGGGAGGGTTTCAGACCCAAACGCACACCCAGAGCACCAAAACACCTCCCTGAGCCAGCCCGCCAGGCAGCAGCACCCTCACATCCCTTAGAGAACCTGAATCTGGTGGCAGGTTGGTGACTTTGGCACACGAAATGGGGACTGTGGTGACTTTCCTCCTGGCACATTGAAAGGGGACCAGGGCAGGGCTCAGAGCAGCTCCCTTGCAGAGGGCAGAGCTGCAGCCATCAGGGGCAGGATTACCCCTCAGCACATGCTACGAGGAATAAATAAACATGGCAAACAAATTAACAAGCCTGGCCAGGGCAGGGCAGAGTGAGCCAGAATGTGAACTGCCCTCTAACAGATCAGGCACATTGCAAAAAAAAAAAAAAAAAAAAAAAAAAAAAAAGGAAAAAAAAAGGTCATAGAGATAGAAGCAACTTGTGTGCAGATATGTTGCACATGCTCAGCTCGTATCCTCGAGGGGGGCACAGACCTGTGGCAGCAGAGTGCCTGTCCTGTGGTGCTGGCAGCATCACCCCCAGCATGTCATGACCCGGCACCCGTGGGGCCAAAAACACCGAGCAGGGAGAGGGGAAGCCTGACACGGGAGCTGAAGCGAGCGCTCAGTGATTTGTAGGGGAGAGACGATGCTGCAAAGGAAAGCTCAGAAGGAGGATTTTCTCCCCAACAGATGGTGCGAAATGAATCATCTGTGTGTAAGTAAAAAGTGCGTAACTCCTGATATCTTCCCGCTGCTGCAGATCAGCTCTACAGCTGGCGCTTTTAGCCGGAGTCATTCCTCAGGCGTTTGAAGTCACTCTTTCTACCCAAATCCCCCCTGCCTGTGCCCAGAACAGCAGCTCCTGGCTGGGCATGAAACCCGAGAGCTGTGGGCAGTGGGGCCAGGACCCTCTTTGTGAGAAATCAAAGTCTTCTGAGCTCAAAAAAGGACTCGGTCACCATGAGGCAGCCTGAGCTCTGCTGCTCCTCAGGTGCAGCCACCTGCAGGGAAGGGACGAGGTGTTTCTCCACGAGCTCTGGTGGACTCTGGGTTGGTCCCAAAGGGACCAGGTTGGTCCTTGGTTCCTTGTATCCAAAGCCACCCTCCCTCCCCATCTCATGGCAAGAATCGAGGGCAGACTCACCCACGCCGGGCTGCACAAACAGCACGCTTGGGGCTGGGGGCTTGGCAAATGGTCCTGACGTGTCCCCTGCCTTCTTGGACGCCGCTTTGCAGTACGAGCCAGTGATCACGGCGGGCAACGAAGCCCTGGTGCACCACATGGAAGTCTTCCAGTGCGCCGCCGAGCTGGACAGCATCCCGCCGTACAACGGGCCCTGCGACGCCAAGATGAAGCCAGAGCAGCTCAACTACTGCCGGCACGTGCTTGCCGCCTGGGCCATGGGCGCACAGGTGAAAGATGGGATCCCCCGCTCCTGGGTAACCCTCCTGCCATGTCCCAACCCTCCCCAGTCCCTTCTCGTAGGAATGGGTGCCTGACCCATCCCTGTGTGGGCTGCTCCAACCCCAGCCTCTGCTAGGAGTTGGGTTCAGCCCCTTTTAACCCCCCCGATTTTTCCCCAAGACACCTCTGCATCTCCACCCCAGCCCATAAATCAATGTGACCCCCCTCCCCTAATGCCCTTGGCTCCCTAAATCGACGTGACACCCCCTCCCTTGATGCCCTCCCTCTGCTTCCAGGCTTTCTACTACCCCGAAGAAGCAGGGCTTGCCTTTGGTGGTCCGGGCTCCTCCAGATACCTTCGCCTTGAGATTCACTATCACAACCCCCTGGTGTTCAAAGGTGAGTGGGGAGGCAGGGAGGATGCTCGGGGAGGGGAGCCCAGCAGGCAGTGGGGTTTCCCATCGGTCCTGCAGGGCTACGACCCGTGGCAAGCCCCATATTTAGGGGGGTTGCTGGTGGGTGCCCCCCGACATCTGTGGAAGGAGCTGTGGAGGGGCTGAGCTCAGAGCCAAGAGCATCAGTGATGCCAAAGCCACCGGAGAGACAGCACCAGCCTGGCTGGGGATGGGGGGATTTGGATGTTGTTTTAATGGCATTCCTGCTTTGATAACGTTGTCAGGAGACACATTTAAAAAAAAAAAAAAAAAAAAAGGATTCCAAACAACACACTTTCTTCATTTACATAAAATCAAGTAACTTCTTGACTACCCAAGTGTATTTTTAGGAGACCGGAGCATATGCACTGTAGATCAATCATAGCACATTCGGCAACTTGAGAAGAAACACATCTATAAATACGGAGCTCACGTCTTTCATAACTTCCCAGCCTTGGTGTGTTAACCAATAGTGTCTCCCTCGGTATTCTTATCCCCTGGCGGGCTCCAGCTCAGAGACAAGGGGCTCAGCCCTGGCACCGCTCCTCTGGCCTGCCCGGGGCTCCCTCTGCTTCCCCCCAGCTGTGTGTGGGCACTGGGGGTTAAACAGAGCAACCTCAGATGCACCAGAGACCAGGAGCTTTGCAAATGCAAGGGGTGCTTGCTCCACCAGCATCTCCCCTCCTGCCAGGCCCCCAGGAAGAGCCTGGCTTTGTTTTTTGGAGGTATCAGTTAAAGAAAATGCAATGAGCCACGCTTCTGAGTCTGCCAGAGCACCCCGAGACCTGCCCACTCCTTGCCTTTCTGTCGGAGCAATTGGAGACCTCTCTGTGGGACCAACCCCTGCATGAAAATATCTAGGATTTTATGACAATAAGAATAGCACCCACAAAAAAATCTGTGAGCGAGGAGCTTGAGCTCCCCTCCCCACACCTGTGGCAGCAGAGCATCCTTTTTCATGCCTGACCTTACCCAAGAGGCGTCAGCTCTCCCGCAGCGACTTGCCACCCCGTCCTTTTGCCCCCCAGGGCGCCGCGATTCCTCGGGGATCCGCCTCTACTACACAGGCAGCCTGCGCCGCTACGATGCTGGCATCATGGAGCTGGGCTTGGTCTACACGCCGGTGATGGCCGTGCCCCCGGGCGAGACCGCCTTCGTCCTCACCGGGTACTGCACCGACAAGTGCACCCAGCGGGTGAGTGCCCAGCCCCTTGAGCCCCTTCCCTTGGGGTTGTGCTGGAAAGAAAAACCCCACGCAAACCAGCAGCAAGTGGTCCTGAGCAGCTGGTTGGGATGAGCCGAGTTCCCCGTGAAGACAGAGCTGCTTGGAACCAGCTGCTCCGTCTCCCCCGAGTACCGTTGCCATCTAGGAAAACATACTGCTGTGCCGTGCCTGGGTGCTTTCCCCTATGGAAATGCGAAAGATTGGCTTCTGCTTCCTGGGGAGTTCCTTAAGAGCTCGCTCAAGTATGTTTTCAAACCGCCCACCCTGCTCTCAGGCAAGTTTTAGTAGGTATTTTTTATAGGGCCTACCCGAAAGAAGTTGTCGGTGCCACAAGCGCAAGGAAGCAAGCAGCATCCAGATCCTGCTGATCTGGGGCATGGCAGAGCATTAACTGGCTATGGCAGCAGGCTGAGCATCTACCCCCTGCACAGCTCACCTCTGGGCTGCCCCGAGGGTCCAGCAGCCCCCCAAAACCCTTCCAGGAGCCAGAGAGGACCCATCCCAAGCGCACGGCCCCGGGGATGCACAGGAGGGGAGAGGGATGGGGCCAGGCAAGGAGCTTGAAGCCGTCCCTCCCCAGGCACTGCCTGCTGCCGGCATCCGCATCTTCGCCTCGCAGCTCCACACACACCTGGCAGGGAGGAAAGTGGTGACGGTGCTGGCACGGGACGGCAGGGAGAGGCAGGTGGTGAACGCCGACGGCCACTACAGCCCTCACTTCCAGGTACGGCGCCGTGCGGGCGGGTGGCACCCATGGGACACCCAGTCCCGTGGGCACAGCTGGGTGCTGGGGCACGGCACCACTCGGACCCGGTGCCTTTTTGTCCTCCCTTGCAGGAGATCCGCATGCTGAAGGAGCTGGTTGCAGTTTTTCCGGTGAGTGGCTCCAAAAATCGTGGTGGTTTCCAAACAGAGCGAGTATTTCCAAACAGACCCAGCATGTCCCAAGGGCTTGTATTCCTCTCCGCTGCTCCATCACTGCTGCTGCTGCTCGTGGTGTCCTGCTCAAAAACCTCAGCCCTGGCCAAGCCATCCCCGGGCTGTGCTCGGGCTCCTGGGGTGGCCCTGCAGGGGGACAGGCAGCCGTGGCACCACGTTGGGTACAAGCTGGGCGATGCAAAATGTCCCTAAGTGGATTTTTTTAAGGTGCTTTAGCCCGGAGGAAATTCTTAGGAAGTGAGGAAAGCAGGAAACACAATTCCTGGGGTATGGCCGGAGGGAATCTCCTGGGGGGTGCAAGCTGAGTAAGAGCTTGGGGGGCACTGAGACTGCCTGTGGGCTTGCACCACCAAAGAGCGTGTAGGTCTGCGGTGTTATGGATTCACTCCTCCTGACATTTGGTGACTGGGGAGGGGGAACTTTGCCTTTTCCCACCCCCCTCTGTCTGTTTGAACCCCCCCAGGGTGATGAACTCATCACAGCCTGCACCTACAACACAGAGGACAGGACCAAAGTGACCGTGGTGAGTGCGGCTGCGCGCGTGCTGTGGGGTCAGCAACTGCACCCCGAGGTGCAGGCAAGGGGGGGGGGACACGTGCATGGATTGGGGCTGAATCACAGACCCCAAGGATGGGATGCTGCAGCTGGGATGCCAAGGTGCTAATTGAGAAGTGGCGCCTGCCTCTCTACCTCCCATCACCAACCCTTCCGCTGGGTATTAATTGTAATTAAAGAGAAGCGGCGTTTTTTTGACAGCGTGCGTTATTCCCTTACATAGGCAGCAAAAAAAATAAAAATAAAGAAGCCTGTCAGAGGTACCGTCAACAGGGACGAAGCTAAATATAGCGGAGGGATTACAGGGAATCTGCATTTTAATGTAAACCACACGTTCCAGCCTGAAAGCCTGTCCTTGCGCAAAGGGCGGGTGGGCAGATGAGCTGAGTGCGTGTGGTGGTGTGTGTGCACGTAATGGGGGGGGAACCTGTGCTCACAACCCCTTTCTGCCCCTCCTGCTGCCCCCGTGGGTCCGGCAGCACCGAGCTGGACCCGGACACGGCCGAAGTTTGGGGAGAAAATTTGGGGGCTGCTGCCCGGTGCCATCCCCCAACCCACCCATGTGTGCGTGTGCCGCAGGGCGGGTTTGGCATCATGGAGGAGATGTGCGTGAACTACGTGCACTACTACCCCCAGACCCAGCTGGAGCTCTGCAAAAGCGCCGTGGATCCGGGCTACCTGCACCGCTACTTCAGCCTCGTGAACAGGTAGAGGTTTGCCGTGCAAACGGGAGAGGGGCTGCTGCCCAGCCCTTTGCTGGCAATGCTGGAAAAAAAAAGTTATAAAAATGGGTTTTCAGGCCCTGGATATGCAGTGTTGGTGCCCGGGGCTCTCAGGGGGTGCAGGTTTTAGGGAGCCACGTGCTGGGGCACGACTGGAGGGAGTCCTGCCCTCATCATCCCCCAGAGCAGGCACCAGATCAGGGCTGTTAAGGCTGGAGGTAGGGAGGATCCTAAGGAAAAGGAGACCTTTCTGGGCGTGGGACTTCCCTGCAAGGCAGTTCTGTCTGCAAAATACATTTTATAAGCCCAAGCAGGCACCAACCACCCTGCTGGAGAAGCAGGTGGCAGCTCATCTGCCCCTGGCGAGAGGGTGAGGTGCTGACCTTTCACAGGGTGTCCTGGGCACAGGCACACCGGGTGGCCCCAAGTCTTCTCTGGAAGGTGCCAGCCACGGCAGGGGTTTCTGCTGCCACGTGCAGAGTCTGCAGCCTTCCTGGGTCCAGCTTCAGGCCAGGAGGAATGCGGCACCTCCAGCCCCCCTGGCTGCCTTTCAGCCTGGCATCTCTCCTGTGCAGGTTCAACGACGAGGAGGTCTGCACGTGCCCGCAGGTCTCCGTCCCGCAGCAGTTTTCCTCCATCCCCTGGAACGCCTTCAACAGAGACGTGCTAAAATCCCTCTACGGCTTCGCCCCCATCTCCATGCACTGCAACAAATCCACGGCCGTCCGCTTCCCGGTACGTACAGCTTCACCACCCAGGGCTGACGTGCTTCATGGCAAACCTCCAGGCCAGGGCTAAAACCTCCTCGATTGGCTCCTCGAAGGGCTGGGGACGTGGCTGCACCCCGTGGCCCCAAAGCAGGGAGCTGGAGCTGCCCGGGGAACCCCGGCACCAGCAGCACTCAAAGCACCGTGCCCCAGCCGCCGGCACGCTGGGTGCGCTCGGGCAGATTCAATTAGAGGATGTGCATTTGCATAAAGCGATTTCCTGACATCTTGGAGCAGCCCCGAGCGTTAAAGCAGGGCTATCTGCAGAAGCAAGGAGAACTGTGAGGCGATTTTACAGGATTTGGGCCAATTACGTCAGGTCCCAGCAGAGCAAGCTCATTACACACCGCATCTGTGCAATCTCCAAACCTGGAGCTACAGCAAGGCATGAAGGATAAAGGACCACAGGAGCTTAAAAAAAAAAAAAAAAAAACAAAAAACAAACAAAAACACAAACAAAAGCCAGGCCCAGCGATGATGCTCATGACATTGATGATGATGAAGATTTAAAGCTACTGATGGTCCCTATCACCATCGCTTCCTGATGCCATTCATCAGTGTAATGAGCTTCTGTGATAAGGCATTTTGTGCTGCCCACTGCAGTGCTGGAGGACACTGAGCTGATGGCGAGGAAGACAACCAGCCTTCCTCCCAAGTAAATCCCCTCCAGCCAGGTCAGCCCCAGGGGGGAGCAGGATCCTTCCCCTGCCAGCCCTGAGCCAGCCCAGCACCGGAGACCCTCACCTCTCGGCCGTGCAGAGCCTGGAGCAGCGACAAAGGAGGCTCGGAAGTTTTATGCAGCAGCAGAATTATGAATTAAGCCTCTTAATCACAGCCCTGGCAACTGTGCGAGCTCAGAGAGGGCCGGGGGCGGCTGGGAAGAGGCTGGCGGGGAGCAGAGGCGATGCTGGCACGCAGCGAGGGGAGCAGGGAGCTGAGCTCCCCCCCCTGCTCTCTCGGTGCGTTCGGAGCGAGCTGGATTTCAAGACATCTCATTTATTCCGCAGCATTTCTGCCAAGAGAAAAGCACCAGCTTCTAATTAAGCGCACGCATTTCTGCAGTTCAGTGATCCCAGTCCTGCCTCGCTCCCCACAAGGACGTGGTGCTGTTAATTATTTAGCAAGCCCCTTCTTGCACCAAGGTGGCACTGTGAGCGTGGTGGGATGTCACTGTGCCAGTTCCCCAGGATCCCAGCTCTCTCCCAGCACCAAACCCAGCCCCACAGCCCCACCGAACGCCCCCAATGCCCTCCCAAAGCAAGGGCTGGGGGAGATCTGCAGGCCACAGGGCAGACCCCAGCAGTCGGGCTCGAGGCTGGGGCCAAACCTCAGGGCAGGCACAGCCCCAAGCCCCCAGCAGCTCTCCTAAGCCTTGAGGTTGCAGAAAAGCACTTGGTTCTCCAGCTGGTGCCCTCCTGCCCCTCTCTGATTGCTTCAGGAGGGGCTGTCCGCCCCCTCCACCCATCCCAGGGTTTTCAGGTGCAGGTGCGAGCTCTGGCCTGATTTGCTTCGCGCACTCCAAAGAATTTCATCTGAAAAGATGAATCCAACTTTCTTCCCCCTGCTGATGACTCACGGCCCTACCTCTCATCTCCAGCCCGCCCTCCTCCCGCTCCTGCTATAGCTCTGCCCGTCTCTGACACTTCTGCATGAGCAAACAGACGGGAGCCCAGCCTGGCCTGAGCTCCCCTGGCCCCTCATGGGACCACCGAGTCATGTAGGAGATGAATCCGGCCCTGCAGGCTCAGCCCTTTGCATGATCTAACCCCAGAAAATTGCTCCTTGCAGGCAGAGCCTGGAGGGTTCGTGCTGCCCGTGGTCACCTTGCCCCGCTGGCTGTGCCAGCCCCTCCTCGGCTGCCACCTCCAGCAGCAGCTGCGCACTGGGAACGGCGCTGGCACCTTGCAAATGTCACCTCCGAGCCCAGCTCCCTGCCAGCAGCTGGCAGGCAGCCTGGGCTGAGAGCACGACGGGCTGCTGGGGCTCAGGGCTCGGAGCTGTCTCGGTGTGACTCGGTGGGGAACACATTTTTGGGGTGGGAGCTCCCCGACGGCAGTGGCTTCGTGCACTGTGGTGCAGCGCGGACATCTGCGCCGCTGCTGGGACGCGTGGGTGCTCCGACAAGATAACTAATTGGCGACGTCTCATGGGAAAACATCCTGCTTCGGGTTAAAAAAACTTCCCAGCGTTAAAGATCACGTCATTTTTAACACACGTGGAGAAACACGGAGCGGCCAGGTGCCCGAAAGCCTCGGTCTCACCCTGCCCAACTCTCTTTGCAGGGCGAGTGGGAGAAGCAGCCGCTTCCCAGCATCACCGAGAGGCTGCAGGAGCCCGTTCCTCACTGCCCGCCCGCCCCAGGGTCTCATCCTGCTGCCTCCGTGCCCATCAAGCTGGGGGAGATCAAGAGGGTCTGAGCCGATTCCTGGTCCCCCTTGGCGTGCCGGCACCGCGATGGGATGCGCCTCTGCACGGCGGTGGCACGGGTGGCCACGGGGAGCCTCGTCCCATCACTCCCCCCATCCCTGCCTCTACCCAGAGGGGTTTAGGGCTCATCCCTAGCGGTTCAGAAAGTACTCCGGGGATGGAAAGCGCTATATTTAGTGCGTTATTAGCAAGCCCGGCTCTGAGTAATGCTGCTTTCCGCCCCCAGAATAATAACCGGGAGGTTTGCTATTGTGCCAAACCCAGCGCAGCCCCGGGGAGAAGGTGGGGGGGTGGGGGGGGAGAAGCCTTGCTTCCCCGCAGGGAAACTGAGGCACGGAGCACAGAGCAGCGTGGGAGCAGCACACGAGCCTTCCTGGAGCCCTGCGGGCCCGTCTCATTCGGGGTGGCTCTGCGGGGGCTCTCCCACACTGACACCCCCAGGGGGGACGGAGGGAAGGGGGGGAAGGATGCCGCCCGCCGCAGCCCCCCCAGCGCCGAGGATTATTCGCCTTGACGCCACCAGATGCCAATGGATGGGAGCAAACGACACTTGTGTGATGGGGTTTCGACAGGGAGAGGGATGGGGGGGGAGGGAAACGGGGGTAAGACAAACCTTTGGCAGGAAAAATGACTCCGTTCAATACCTAGGTGTGAAATAAAAAGGAAAAAGGATGCTTTCTGCTGTCGAGCTGTGAAGGGAGAACACTTGCTTGGACCAGAGGAAGGGCCCAGGGTGTGCAGGAGAGCCCGTCCATCCCAGCCAGCCCCTGCCCATGCCCTCTGTCACATCCACAGGCTCCCCTTGCAGGGACCTGACTCGCTCGGTGCATCCCAGACAAAGTCCGGAGCTGCCCTGCCTGCCCCTGCTCCCCGGTGCCAGCGGTCTCCTGCCATTTCGGGCATGTTCTCCACGGAGAATACAACCCTACACAGCTTATAGGGTGAAAGCTGTGGGCTCTTGCAGGAAGATAAGGCTCTATTCCCCCAGCAGACATGTGGTTAATCCTGGCACAGGGGGAGGCATCCCCACACAGCCAGCGTGAACCTCATTTATTAGGACAGACGGCCAGGAGCGCGGCCACCCCCCCTCTGCCTTCCAGCTTGAGAGCACCAGGGAGCGCAACCGCCTCCCGTTGAGAGACAAACTCACCCCAGTTTGTTTTTTTTTAATGTTTCTAGTGAAACCAAAGCGTTTGGGAGTTCAAACTCTCGCCCGTGGCGCTTGTTGCGCCAGGCGAAGGAACCGAAATTGGTTCTCAAGAGAACAGAAAACAAGCGAACCCAGTCGGAGGGAACGAAATGAAAAGATGCCGTGTGATTATTTCTTCAGGCGGGCGAAAACTGCGCTGGAGACGAGGCTCTCCCTGTGCTGAGGAGGATGGAGCCCCAGTCCCTCGCTGCCTGCGCTCGTTTGTGATTAAAAGAGGCCGGGGGGAGATGGGGAGGGAGCTCCGCAGCCATGGGGGGCTCCACGTGCAGGGCTCAGCCACGGGGCCACCAAAGGGACCGTGGACCTGTCCCCTCCTGCTCCCCCTGAGGACAGCCAGGGGGGTTTCCAGACACCTCCAAAGCCAGCTCTGTGCTGCTGTGGCTGGCAGCACGCAGCTTGGAGGCCACACGAGTCCCCCTGGCAGCTGGGAGCTGCCGGAGCCACCTCCAAGGTGACCTTGGGACGATGGCAGCAGAGCAGAGGGGACGGCAGAGCAGCCCTGGTGCCAGAGCCCTGCACGGCCAGCACATGGCACAGCACCGAGAGGAACAGCCCAGAGGGGACACGGGCAAAAGCCACACGGGCCAAAGCATGTCTCAAATTCCTTCTCCTCCAGGCTCAGAGGATGCACATTTATACACACACACACACAGAGCAAGGGACCCAGACCCAAACAGCAATCGCCTTTGGGGTTTTCTTTTATTCCCTGGGGGCAGAAGATGAGAATCTGCCTGCAGCTCAGTGCTAAGGGGCTGCACAGCCCTGCTGTGCTTTCCTCATTTCCAAAGCAGAGTGCTGGCACAGGCTGGCAGCGCTCCCCAGGGCACCAAGTGCTCTCCCATTCCAGGATCCACAGCAAAAAAAAAAACGAAACTTGCCTTTGCTCTTGCGTTGCAGCAAAAGGAAAAGGAGGAAAAGGTCACTGCCTGGGTCTGGGGAATGTCAGCCCTCCCAGCCTCCTGCCACATGTCCCAAAATGGCCCTCCAGCACCACAAACAAAACCCGAGCAAGCACCGAAAGCTTAGGCTCCCCAGGCTTTGCTTTTAAGAGGACTTAGGTGGCAATTACCAACCGATGGATGTCGGTGCTTAAAATCCCTGTGGATTTCATGATTTGATGTTGCAGAGGAATCCTGCAGTGGGATCCCCGGTGTGAGCCTGGGCAATGGCCCTGTGCCCCCCCCGCCCCATCCCAGGGGAGATGCTGAGGGATTCCTGCCTGTCCCGTGCTGCTGATCCCAACCCCCCGACTCACCCCACAGCCAATTTCCAGCAGCACGGCTGTGACTTGCTGGGAAATGCCCCCAAAAAAACATGCGAGAGCCCAAGGGGCAGAGCCAGCCCCATGCCCCGCTGCTCCCCCAGCAGTGGGTCCCCAGGGCACAGCCACGACGCGGTGACAATTGTCAGAGCGGGGACAGGAGCAGCAAGAACACAGAGGAACATCAAATTTGGAGGCGACAGTCATATTAACGGCAGAGAGAGAGTTTAAAAAATTCATTTCCGTGCAGTATGAAACTACATTTTGGGGGAAAGGGTTTCCAGCAAAGTCAAAAATTGAAACCATTTCATTTGCAGTCAAGCACAACACTGTTTTCAGGTCAATTAACCCACGGGAAAGAACTATTGCTCTAGTGGTATTGTTTCATTTAGGAAACCTGGGAACAAAACTGTTGGGCTCTTTGGAATCTCTTCCATTCCTTCCCCTTTAACCTGGACCAAATTTGCTCGACGAGTTCACTGCAGGTGTTTGCCCAGCTCTCCCTGCTGGGGCAGCCGGGTCTGGGGATTTGGTCGGTAGCTCCAAAGGGCTCTCTCCTTCCACATCCCCATCCCGGTGTCCTTCAGTAAATTCCCTTCACTCGCTTGTTCTCCGGGTCAAACGGGGACTTGGTGTGTGCTCGGGCCGGGTAGCTCACCCCCATCCTCTCCAGCAGGTAGCTGCCGCTCTTCACAAAATCCAGCGAGACCTGCAGGGCAGAGCCACACCAAACCCCCCCGTTACGCACTGCGAGGTGCTGGGGGACAGCAGACCCCTCCCTGCCACCCCCCTGACCCCACTACTGGGCTCTTCCTGCACTGGGGGACGCTCCCCCCCCCGCTCTTCAGCCGTGCTTTCTGCAGAAAACCCAGCTCTGCCATCCCAGGAGGATGCACAGAGAGGAGGAAAACAGATTTTTAAAAGCACTGAGCTAAAAAATAAATAAATAAAAACAATTCAGTTTTTCTGTCTCTTTTTTTTTTTTTTTTTTTTTTTCTGTGGATTTTTTTTTCACCAGCATCCAATGCAGAGCGCACTTAGGAGCTCGAGTTCATCACGGGGTGGGTGGCAGGGGGATGGCACACCCCAGTGGGGTCGGTCCCCGCTGTCCCCCAGCTGGGCACTGGCTGCAGGAGGAGACCGTGGTGGCAGCCAGGATGTCCCTGCTGCTGTGACAAGCCCGAGGTGTCCCTCCTGCAGCACCAGGCAGTGCCGGTGCCCGAGACACCCCAATTGAGGGCAGGGTCCTGGTGCAGCTCCCGCTCCCCTCCCGCACAGCCAGCGCCTGCCGTCACGGCGTAAATCAAGCGGGAGTTATCGCAGGGAGCGGAGAGATTAAGGCTGCACGTTAACATCTGCTTAATGAGCGCTGCTTCCCGCGGGCACAACGCAGCTGCCAGGGCTGGGGCCCCGCAGCGCAGCCCCCTGCATGCAGAGCTGCTCCCCGTGGCACCGAGAGCTGCTGGCCCCACTGCTGGCCCTACTGCTGGCAGAGGTTTCCCCATGGCAAATACCCGGGCAGGGAGAAGCACTCAACGTGCCCAGTGGGATGCACTCAGCACCGCTCTGCTGCCTCGCCGCAAGCAGGAGGGGACCGTCCCCGTGCCACCTCCATCCCACCGCCTCCGTCACGCTGCCTGGGGCAGGCGGGGGCGGCCGGGAGAGCGAGATGTGGCAGGGAGAGAGTGGGAAAAGAAAGGAAAGGAGAAAGCCAGATGTAGGGGAAAGCATTCGCTGTGGTGGGACGGGGGCACCGGCTGCAGACCCCGCTGCAGCGCCCAGCTGGAGCCTGCTGCCACCTCCCAGCCTTAGAGGGCACCTGCCTTCCCCACGGGGACAGCCTGACCCCCCTAAATGCTCACTGAAGCACTCCTGCACAGCTCCCCATAAGGATTTGAGCAGCCCCGAGTCCTGCGTTCCCCTCTGTGCATGTCCCTGTCCCTGTCCCTGACTTGTGCTGAAGCAGGGAGATGAGGAAGGGTCCCCCCGGGGGGGCTTCAGATACCCCTCCAACCCCACACTGCTTGACTTGGGAGCCTCGCGCTGACACAGGATTAAAAATCAAAGTAAGCCAGAGGATTAAAGCACAAACATATGTGCTGCAACAGGGACAGCCCCCGGGGACGTCACCCTGAGCCCTCTGTCCCCACACAGGCTCCCCGACCTCTGTCCGCAGCACGCCGCTTAATGAGGGCACCTCATTTACACCCCAGGAGTCTCGCGGGGTTAATTGAGAGCCCGCTGCACTCCTACTGGGCAGTCGATCCCCGTAAAATAACTTAATTCACCGCTGCAATTAAACACTCGCTTGCAATTAGCATCTGAGAGCACGCGGGGGCCAGGCGGGGTGGCAGCCGGGACGTCACCGGCGAGGACATCGCCGCCCCGAGCCGTGGCATCGCTCGCCCCCGCGTCTCACGCTGCTGTCGCTTCGGGGGGGGGCACGGGGGGTGCCCCGTCTCGCACCCCATCTGATGGCAATGTGCTCGTGCATATGGCTTCGAGCAGAAGCTCTGCGCTTCCCCTGCCAAGCCTGGGGTGCAGGGGCAGGCGGCGCCGCCGCCCGTACTCACGGGTCCCCCCGCGGGGTCGCGGATGTAGCCGTAGGCGATGGTTTTGTCGATGGCGAACCCAAAGTCTGCCCGGCGGATGTGGCCGACCACCTGGCCGTCCCTCCAGATGGCCTCCAGGCCGAACATCGGCACCTTCCTGCGGGGCCAGAGCAGAGAAAACATCGGGAAAAATCCCGGTTGGGAGCCCACAGGCCAGGGGGAAAGGGCTGGAGGAGAAGCCCGTGAGCTGGGGATCCCCCCTGGCACGGGGGCTGCTGCCCCACAGCCCCCCCATTCCTTCACCAAGGCCCCTCCAGCCCGAATTGCAAAGCCTCCCCCCTCCCTGTCGCAGCGCTCCCAGCTTCCATTAACTACCGAGCGGGGAATACGTGGTGGGATTTAAATTAGAGATGTAATTAGAGCACAGAAAACAGCCGAGCGAGCTGGCAGCCGAGCTCCGTGTGCGCTCACGGGGTGCGGGGGCTGGATGGGGAGCGCTGCGGGTGCTCATCCTGCCACGTGTGGTGCTGAGCTGCCCCGAGCAGCCGTACTCACTCGTCGGTGGTAAAGCAGACGAGGCGGCGGAAGATGCCCGAGGATTTTTGGGCTTCCACAGCCTCCCGGCCCAGGAAGGGGATGCCGGACTTGAGCTTGCAGGTGAAAGCCAAGCCTGCTTCTAGCGGGGTGTCGTCGGGGCGCAGGTCTGCGTGCCAGTGTCTGTACCCTGCCAAAACCAAGCGTGGGTCTCCCTGCCTTGCCAGCAAGCCTGGGGTGAGCAATTTGGGAGACCAAGACACCAGCCCTGCCTGTTGGCCACCCCTTGGGTCACTTGGCCTTGGGCAAAGCACCCTCGAGAGGAGCCCACAGGTGGGGAAGTCTCAGCAGCACGGGGCCAGCTGCACCCCAAAGCTGGGCAAACCCCATTTGCCTGGGTCACCGAGCCAGAAGCAGAGCAGGAGGAAAGGGAAAGCTGCCAGCAAAAGCCCCAAACCTTTCTCAATGCTGAGGCTGTCAATGGCTCTGTAGCCGGCGTTGGTGATGCCGTGCCGGGCGCCCGCCTGCATCACCGCCCGGTACACCCTGACGCAGTCTGCCCGGGGCACGTGCAGCTCCCAGCCCATCTCGCCGACGAACGACAGCCTCATGGCACGGACCTGAAAAGCACAAAACCCCCAAATCCCTGGGGATGGAGCAGGGCTGAGCAGCCTGGCAGGGGCTGCTTGAGCTCCCCAGCCAGCCTCGCCACCCACCAGGGTGAAAGCCAGCTTGGCCAGCAGCGTTGCACTCATCCTGATTTCGTGCAAGGCTTTTCTTTGCTCTGTCTTTGTGCCACGTTCAGAGTGAATTTCTCATCGCTGGACAAGCAAAGCTGCGCAGCTCAAAACCACAGCTAAGAGGCAAGTGAGCCCAGAGATCGAGTCTCCCTCGGTGCCCCCCTGCTTGGTGCTGTCACTGGGGTCCCTGGGGGACACAGGGGTTGTGGTGCTGCACCCTGCAGCCAGCTGTCCCTGTGGTCAGGCTGCGGTCAGCAGCGATGCTCCCCACACCAGCCAGGCCTTTGTCTCCCTCTGCTGATCCAGCTACACCGGAGGAAAGCCCGCGGGCACCACTTACGCTGCATCTCCCCAAATCTGCTGTATTGCCTGTTGGCAGGGAGACCTATCCCCAGCGGGACTTCGGGGCTGTTGTCCCCCAGGGATGTGTCCCCCAGGGATGGGTCCATGTGCACCCAGCAGCCGCATGCTGTCACCCAAAGGCTGAGCCCAGAGTCCCCATCTGCGCCCTGATCACCCCATGGGGCTGCTCAGGTTCCCCTTGAAGACACGGTGCCCCAGAGCAGTACTCTTGGCAGCCCAATTAGCCAGACACTGAATGCACCAAACACCAAAGAGGGATGAGAAGACAGCTTGGTGCTCCTCGGAGCTCTCCCTCCCTCCCTGCCTGTGCTCCCCAGGGACAGGAACCACAGAAGAGCCTGGGGCAGCACCGTGATGTCCTGACCCTGCTGATATCCCCACTTCTCTCCCAGGCAGGCAGAGATGTGCCCTGCGTCGTGCCATCCCATAGCCCCATCAAGCTCCTCTGCACTCCCAATGCTCCCCAGGCTTGGGGACATTCCCTGGAGACAGCCCTGGAGCCTCAGCTCTATTTCCCTCTGGTTCATCCCTTTGGATTCATGTTTTTTTTTTTTTTTTTTTTTTTTTTTGACGGGGTGGAAGCAGAGAACTCTCCAGCCCTAAGGGGAAATCTGGGTGCCCGCTGCTCGGTTGGCACAGCCCGGGTTGGGGAGGCGAGGGCCGGGCTCTGCTTCTCCCGCGGGTTTCCGCCAACGTCTCCTGGGAGCAGGCGTTCCTGGTAGGTTTCAAACGGAGCTATGAAATAGCATCAATTTCGGGGCCTTTGAGCAGCAATTCAAAAGCATTTAAGTATTCTAGAAAATGAAAACCTGAGCTTTACCCCGCAATCCAGCAGGGAAATTCAAGCGGGGTCCTTTCGCTGCTGTTAAATACAATGAGAGACGCTATATATAAATTCGCAAACCAATCGGTAATTTCCAGAGTCATTAGCTCCGCGGGACTTCTCCTTTCACTCCAGCTGATTTTGCTCAACTACTGAGTTAATGCACAAAAACCTCAGCGATCACTTTTTAAAGATGCTGGGTTTGGTTTAACCCCACTGCAAGGCGATAACATCGGGGTGGGCTTCAGCTCGCCGCCCCCAGGAGCCTCCCTCCGCCTGTCCATGCTCGTGGCGACTTCGAGGGCCCAAAGGTGCCCCCCCAAAGGATGCACGGTGACCTTACAGCTACAGCAACACCCCCATACGAGCTGAATCCTCTGCACGCTGACCTGGATTGCCTTCAGGCTTACGGGGTGACTGCTCCGACATCAGCACTACCGAGCACTTCAGTACAGCCGTATGAAAAGAGCTCACTTTTTTTTTTTTTCCCCACATAACTTTAGAAAACCAACTACAACAAAAATCCTACACTTTGCAGCCCTGCGAAGCATAGAAAACATTCTGTTTTCTCCTTTAATTCTGTGCCAGTATAATATTACCCATTTCACAAGCCTGAAAATTCACTTTCCTTTCCTTTCTGTCTCTGCTCAGATGCCTGCAGTTCAGGTGCTGGCTCTGCCTGGGAGGGCAGGAAAGCTTTTTCTTTTCTATTCTTTTTCTCCCTTTTACTTTTTTTCATAAAATCAGGGCATTTGCACTCAAAAGGAGCCCTATGATTCCTACCAGCCGTTTCTACCTCGCAGGACTGGATTATTTTCTTGCAAACTTGAAGGGAAATGCAAATAAACCCATCACGCTCCTGCAGACAGGAGCGTTCATACACCTTTCAGAGGGCTAAGTGGATTATTACAAGATGTTATCGGCCTGCCACAGACATGACGGGGAGGATGCGGGGAGGATTGCAGCTCTTCAGCGGTGACAGCGACGTGTGGCAAGGGGGACAGCCTGCAGCAAGGGCTGGCCCTCGGGTCCCCTGTGCCACCATCCCCTCACGTATGCTGGATACAAAAAGGGTTTTTGGCCCCTGCGTGGTGACATTTTGGAGGATTCATCTGAATTAGGCAAAACCTGTGCCTTAGTCAAAGTGCCCTAAGCCCCGGCTAGGCTCTCCCTCACAGCTCAAGTAGCCTTAATTTGATTTTGCAGCAATCCCTTCAGCAGCCAGCTGCATTCGAATTAAAGCCACTTTAATTCCAAATGAAAAGTGTCCGCGTGCGGCTTAACCCAATTTCACCAATACGCCAGGCCTGCCTCCCACTGCCTGCTCTCACCGCCGCACCTCCAGGAGGATGCTCAGGGCCGCCAGCCTGGGCAGGGGACAGTTAATTTTGCCTTTAATTATTTAAGGCTAAGAACACATCCAGACAATTTTCTCACTTCTTTTCTGATGCTATACCACGTGCCCGGCTGTTATTTTCTTGAGTCCCTAAATCTGGGAAGAATTTTAGTGAGTCCAAAAATTGCGTTATTCCCTGCAACGCTGTCAAGAAGCACAATGAACTTTTTTTTTTTTAATGCTACACTCACTGTTAAGCCAATTCTGGCTATTTGGAGAACTGATACCATCCTGCTACTTTATATAATCAGTTTCTAAAGCTCAGAGGGCATTCTTAACCAAGATTTCTACTCACAAGGGCTTAGCTCGAATTGACTGCGTAGGTCATCAAGCAGACAAACACAAAACTGACATCCTGCTTCTCTCACCGTCTTGCTGAGCGACGGTCTTGGGCAAAACAAACATCTGAACATGTATCAGCTTTTCCGTGTGTCAGACAGCAGTGATAAGCCCTTTGAATTTAGAAAATCCTCTGCAACACAGCTCCCTCGGGGCACGCAACGGGGCTGACTGCCACCGGCACCCCAAGGCGCTTCCCGTCCCCTGGCGCTGGCCCCGTGGGGCTGAGCCCCAGGTTTTGGCCATCTCTGCGCTTGCATAACCGCTGACGTGAGCCCCGAAGTCTCGGCAAACGCAGGATGATCTGCGCTGGAACGGAAAGCTTAAGGTTGTCAGACTGTGCCTGTGATCAAATGCAGCGAGGCATCAGGCTGCTGAGCCCTTCCAGGGAGCCGTGACACATCTCGCATTAAATCGCTCCCCCCCCCCCCCCCATCTTTTTATATATATTTTTTTAGGGGTAGGAGGAAAAGGAAGGGATCCGGAGTGTCAGATAAACCTATCACCAGTGCTCGTCCTAATCTGAGGGAGGATTCTCTTGTTCCTTCACCGCTGCTGCAAACCAGTGGCCGTGCCCAGAGAGCGCCCAGGCACCCCCAGCTGGAAGAGCAGGCAAGAGGGGAGGAAAACACCCCGCTCCCATTGTCCTTTTTGCTCTTTTCCAACAAAAAACCAACCATCCAAGCAGAAAACAAAACAACCAAACTCCCCAGCAGCCCATTGCAAACTCCCAGCCTTGACAAGCCGCGGGAGCTCGCGTGCCAGCCCCGTCCTACCGTGCACCCTGCGGCCCTCACGAGTTTGTGGGTGGAGAAGGGGAAAGCCTCGTTGCTCAGGTCGGTGTCAAGCACTTCTTGGAGGACGGCACGGCTGCAGGGGAACAGCAAAGGGGCCGTGGTGAAAGGAGGTATCTTGCTAACCCACTGTTGATGGCCATCACCCAACCTTGCTGTCCCATCCCGGCTGGCCGCCCCTCTCCCTCCAAACGGGACCTAATGTGGGGAATCCTACTGAGGGAGCGGGGTGAGGAGCAGGGGACGTGGGGCTGGGTGTCAGGGTGCCTGCTGGGGGTCACGGTGCTCCCCCCACTCACCTGAGCGGGCCCTGCAGGCTCATCATGCCCAGCTCCTCCGAGCAGTCGATGAGCTGGCACTGGAGCTTCATGTCCTGCAGCACCGCCGTGATGTGGGACCAGTTGTGCTGCGCCACCGCCCCGCCGATGGCCAGGTAATAGCCGTCCCCTGGAAGAAATCCCAACCCCCCAGCGTCATTTTAGGCTTGGGTTGGGGTGATGCTCAGCTCGGGGCTGATTTTTGTCTCTGGATGCTGAGATGCAGCTGGGGGTGTCTCTAGCTTGCACAGCCTGGGGGGACCTCAACAAAAGGGGAGGTTAAATGATGCTGGGACAATGGGACAAGGGGCCCTTCGTGCTGATTTTGCTTGTGGGTCTCAGCTAGCGAAGGGAAAACCGAATGACCTTTAAAACCTGAAAGAAGAAAGAGTAAGGGTCTCCAGAATGTGAAATCAAACCCCCCCCACTGCAACCTCACCGGGGCCCAGGTTTAGGGTGGACAGGCAGGGAGGCATCTGTGTGAACGTGAGCAGGAATTTCATGTCGCTGCTAATCCTGGGCGACAGCTTCCCAGGGATGCAGTTTGGGAGCCGATTATCGCATGATCGATCGCCCCTCTTCCTTCCCCGCCACGACGAAATTGCTCTCTGATAACCTGTCATAACGCTAATAAGTGCAGCCACCTACTGTAATTGGAAAAATAGACTCGCTTCTATTAAACTCCTCCGGCACCCATCAAACCCAGCAGCTCCGCCATCCGCTTCCCATCACCTGCGGGTGCCCTGGATGAGAGGGATGTGGGATGGGCTGTGGGGTGGGAAGGGCTCGCTGGCACCATCCCCAATGGGATGAGGGTGCAATGGGACCAGATACCCACTACAGCAGCATCTAGCACAGCGTTGGCAGCGCTGCTGGAGCCCAGCTCGGCGCCCTCCTCCCCTGCTGCTCCCTAATGTCATTTCTGCCCCCCGGGCTGGCTGCTCTGCTTCCTTTCAATTCCTCTTTATGGCAGCTGATAAGGGCTTTGGGAGAGGTCAGAGCAGCCAGCCAGGGCTGGAGAAACCCAATAAGACCGAGGAGCGGTGCAGGCCCCCGGCACAAAGGGGATAATTGGGTTACGGGCAGCCAGGGGTGGAGGTGGAAGAGCCAGGTGGTGCCATTAGGGAAATGCAATCACCCCGCTGCCTGCGGCCATGCATGGTCCTGAGCATGGCGGGGATGGAGGAGCTGCTGGTGGACCCTGAACTGAACCTGCCACCCTGGCCCCCTGGCCCCCCGATGCTGGGAACTGAGAGCATCCCAGGGGGCTGCTGCCACGTGCCTGGTTTGTGGGCACAATGAGGGTTGCAGGCACGGATCCTAACATCTGTGGTGCTCTTCCCCGCGATGCTTAGCTGTTTAACTGCATTTTAGCTTATTCTGGGGGCTCAGTGAAGCCCTGTGACCCTCGTATGAAAGCAGAGACCCCCAGTTCTGCATTGCTGAGTACCTTGGAAGGCAGGGGCCAGGGGGGAGCCCGGCTCCCCGGGGTTGATCCTGCTGACGGTCAGGTCGCTCTCCACGCCGCCGCGCTTGTTCAGCATGCAGGTGTACACGGTGGAGCCTGCGGGAGGGGAGACGGCGCCGCTGCCCACCAGCCCTCCCCACCAAAACGTGTCCTAATTCTTAAATAAAACACCACTGCCTTGGTGTGCCGTGCCCTGTGCTGCGTGCCCAGCACCAGAGACAGGAGCAATGCTTTTTTTTTTTTCCTTAGGTTTTGTATCGGTTCCTGGCTCAGAGCACGCTTCCCACAGCACAAATAGGAGCAGGATCCGGCCTGTGGGGAGGCCGGGCAGAGCGCTCGCTCCCACACCACTCCCACGCCCTCTGCTAAAGCAGCTTGGAAAATAAAAGCCGTTTTGGGTCCTCGCTGTGTGTTTTGGTTCGAGGTGGCACTTCCCAGTGGAGGCAGCAGTGGAGGCCCGGCGGCCCACGGGCGGAGGCCGAGCCTTTACCTGGCGCTTTGCTCACGTCGGCGGTGAACAGCCAGTTGGCCGCTTTTGTTGCTTCGGGGCCGACCAGGTAGAACTTCCCGAAATAAGACATGTCAAAGAGAGCCAGGGCGTTCCGGCATGTTAAGCATTCGTTCTTGATCTAAAATTAAAGCAAACACAGTGCTGAAGCCGTGGCGCGCTCCTCTCACTCTGCAAAGGGAGAGACGTGTGAAAGCCATTTATGTAAGGAGACACAGCACCCGAGCATGCGCCTGGTGCCTTCAAAACAGCCCTGAAAAACTCAGGTGTTGGATGTAGCACGTCTGGCAGGCTCCCCCGTATGCCCAGTCCCATCCGTTATGTCAGTACCACAGCGAGAGTTACCAATAATAAGTCAGATTTTATCAAGTTGGGTATTCCTTCCCCCATTTCCCAGCAGGCTCCCTCGCCCCACAGCGTGTGCTGTTTATCTGGATTTGGGGGCCAACACTGCAGATGGATCTGAGCTTCCCTGAGTTGGTTTCAGCTCCTTACTTTGGGAAAGCAGCGACAAAATTCACAGGGCCTCTATGCCAAGGTTTCCAAGCACAGGGCACACATTTCACTTCATTTCTTTGGGGACATTTTGCCCAGTTTTAGGCAAGCCCATGCTTTCCTTCCCTCTGAGCCTCACCAGCTCTTTGCAGGGCTGCAGTGTTGCAGGGGCTCTGGTGCTTCCAACACCCCCAGCTACAGAAACACCCCCCAAAACCCCCCCTACACTCACGGTGTCGTGATGGGGGGGGAAGTCAAAGGTGTACTCGTCTGCCAGCAGCTGGTTGTAGGCGTAGTCCTTGTGGCGCTCCTGGCTGTAGGCACCGTAATAGTCATAATCCAGGACCTGGGGGAGAAGCAGGAGGACAGAGGGCACTGGAAAGACCCCCTCAAAGCTGAGGGCTGCCCCCCATTCGGGGGAAATACACCTGCTTTTGGGGCAGCACACGTTGGGCACCATGCTTACCGGAGCTGTTCCCTTGGGGCTGAACCAGCCTGGCCGCTCCCAGCCGTGCCTCTCCTGGAAAACACAGCCCTGCTGCAGCAGCTCCTACTTGAGACAAAGAGAAATGGGAAGGAAAGGTTAAAAGCTGCCCTTTTCACCAAGCCCTCCTGCTTCAGCCGGCGGTGCCGAGGTTTTCCACCTCCAATGGATGCTCAAAACCCGACTCATAAACCTTTGGCTCTGGCTGTCAGCAGCCAAATGGAAAGAAGGGTCACCAGCAGCCAAAATCAGCTCCGTGGGTCGTCTTTTAGAAGAGCAGAACCCCTTGTCTGCCTACAGACTGGCTGATCTTTGTGCCCACCCAACAAGGGTATTTGTCTCAAGAGCATCCGACAGCCAGGAGCCCTGCAGCCCAGCCGTGCCCTGCTCCAAAGTCTGTACGGTGGCACACGAACCGCTGGCCGAGGGATGCTAAATCCACACAGCACGCTTCTCCCCAGTGCTTTCAAGAGTAATTATACAAATAACATCCAAGATTCATATGGCAACCTTCTTGTTCCTCCTCTGTAATCTCAGGAAAATCTCTCTGCACGCAATTAATTAGGGATCCATTAAGATATTTTTGTTGGGTGCCTCCGTTCGGAAAAGAATAGATTTTGTTGAACATTTCAGAAGTGATTCAGTGTCTATTTATAAAACACAGCACATGTTCTGGAGCTGCATGTACAAATACCAGGCTGTCAGTCAAATGGGCATCGCCTATTAGACATGCTATTAAAAAATAAATTGCATCCTCGGTGACAGAAAACAACCGAGCTGTCAACCAAACATCGGGGGCCGGTGGGGAGGAATGTCTGTTGTTCTGCTCGAGCCTCTGCTCGCCATCGGGAGAGGGATGCTGTGAGGTGAATCCTCTCCCAGGGATAAGGGGCTCAGAAAAAGAGGCTGCACCCTGGCAGGACGGGGCCACCCCAGGAGCACTGGGGGGCTCTGAGCTCTGTTCTCCACTTGCCCCTTGCCCGGTGACCCTCACCAGGCTCTTAAAGCATCTCCACAGCACGCTGTTTTGGAGAGCAATGTGGCTAAGGCCATGCCTTCCCAATGCTTCAATGCATCTATTCATTTATTTATCTTATTTTTTGGCAGAAGCAGGGGCTGCCTGGAGGGTCCCTGGGGTCTCCTCACCTCGTGCAGGGGGTCCTTCCTCATGTTGCGCCCCGCCAGCGGCTCGTCGTGGGGGAAGACAACGGAGTAGTTCTTGGCGTAGGACTCGTGGCTCCGCTCCCGGATCCAGCGGTTGTTGTCCGTAAGGGACTGGTGAAACCTCCTGGAGGGCACAGCAAGACAGGGTGGCCATCAGGACAAGCACATCAGGACAAGCACATCGGCTTGCTAGGATCCCTGGTGCCCTCCTGGGCATGGCCCCCCTGGCCGGAGGAGGTGGCTGCAGCTATTGTGGTGTAAATTTGGGATCCCTGCTCCCTTTTTATGGGTAGGAGAGCAAAGAAACCAAAAATCGCATCTTTTGCCCATCAAACTGCTCTAGCTCATCCCTGTGGCTCTGCCCACTCAGTGCAACCCACAGCCCTGGTCCAGATGGATTTACCAGAGCTGGATACAGTCCTGCTGGGGGAAAACAAGAAAAAAATAGGAAAATTTATGTTAATTCTGCTCTGTTTCAGCGTTGGGCCAGCCTCAGAGAGCGTCTCTCGCAGAGCCCAGTTTTAAATGCAGCCCCGAAAGGGAGCGAGCCATGAACATTCCTCACATTTTTCATCCAGTTCTCCCCAGACTGAAATATAAATAAAACCCAAAGCATTTTAAATTTGTTTGACATATTTTCCTTTTTCAAGCAGAAAAGCTCCTTGAAGGAATGTGCTGGTTCAGCATGTGCTGGGGGGCTGTTACCGGAGCCCCCTAACTCTGGCACCGTCACCGCTCAGCTGGTGCCATCTCTCCTGCCCCAGCTCTGGCAGGGGACCAGTGCCCAAATTGCCCAGAGCCCCTCCGTCTGCAGAAAGGCAGCCAGGCAGCAGGCAAAAGGCAAGACAAAACATGATTTATAGGGCCTTTTAAAATGTCATTTTCAGGTTTCTTCCCCACTTGGTGCATGCAGCGTGGAGGCGGGCAGCAGGGGGATGGCAGGGCAGAGCGCTGCAGGCTCTGGTGCCCCTTTCCCTCCTCCCACCTTCCTCTTCTCCAGGCACCCAAAAGGAGATTTTCCCAGCCCCCAGCTGAGCTCAGTGCTGGTGGCTGTTTCCCAAATTTTCACCCAGGCTGGGGCTTTCCAGGGCGAAGGGGCAGCAGGGACCAGCACTGCTCACAGGTCGTACTTTCGGGTCATTCCTCATGTAAGACCTGGGAGCTCCAAAAATGCAAGCAGTGTGCCCCAAAAGCAGCCGTGGGCAAGCCACGAGTCAGCTCCGTGGGGACAGCTTGCCCTGGCAAGTGTCAGTAGACACGTGGCAGGTGACACTTAGCATGTCACCGGCACGCCGGGCACCCGCCAGCCCCGGCCCCATCACCAACACGCTGCATTTTGACAGCAGCGAGAGGAGCAGCAGCTGCCAGATGAAATATTTACAAACGAGCGTTTTGAGAGGATAAATATTTAAATGTGCAGAAAAAGGAGTTATTTAAAGAGGAGCTCAGTAATCATCACCAAAATAAAAATTTAAAAATAAATAAGGAAAAAAGGGGGACTGACATCAGCTTGACAACTCCAGAAAAGGCGAGACACCGAGAGGACAAAACCCCAATGATGTGCGTGGCCGTGGTGCCCCAGGGGACAGCAGCGGGCAGAGCAGCTCCTGCTGCACGTCCCCATCCCCACGGCAGGGACGGCGGGGCCATGGGGCTGCTGCCCGCTTTGCAACCCGGTATGTTAATGCAAAGCAAAATCTGCAGTGTCTGGAGCCAGCGTGGCACGGAAGGTGTGTAAAAGCCTTGCCCCAACCCAGGCTCCTGACCCTACAGCTGTCCCTGTCCACCCGCTTGTTTCTCTCTTTGCTGCAGCAGCAGCACCGACCTCCTCCCTTCCCAGGCTGATTCTGTGCGTGGTTTACCAGCAGTGCCATCAAAACAATGGGATTTTAACAGCTTTGTCCCCAGCAAGCTTGTTGCTGTCGCTAGCAGCCCTATAAGAAAGCCCAAACCCAATCAAACACAATCGAGCAAGTCAAAAGCAATTACGGAGCCAACATCTGCACCGCCGAAACCTCGCGGCCCACGTCGTGCTGCGGAGAAGGGAAGGTAATCTATCTCCAGCTGAAAACATTACCCCCGATGATTAACTTAGAGGATTAGGCACAGCACTAATTGAACAACAACACAACCCAAACGCAATTACCCTGTCCTTTCTCATCACTGCAATCTCCTCGCATCTGCTGGAAGCTGTTTGCGTAGAAGCGGAATGAGGCAAATGAGATAAACCCCAGGTGTAAATTCATTAAAGCCATGGGGCGTAATTGATTCTGGCTTCTCGGGGGGACAGGGACTGTGGCACGGACACCACCGGACATCAGGTCCTGATGCCAGCACCCATGGGTGCTCGAAACCCATCCCCAGGACCTCTGAGAGGTGATGGGTGCCAGAGAAGCCTTGCCTGATGTCGTAGCCGTACATGTCCTTCTCCGGCCGCCCGTGGACGATCCAGTGAGCCAGCTCCCTCCCGCAGCCGCCTCCCAGCATCATCCCTGCGGGAGAGGCAAGGACCCAAATGAGGCCGTGAGGCCAAGTGCCCCACGCTGGGATGCACGAGGAGGTGTTTCTCACCGTCCCTTACCAGCGCTGTTGAAGCCACAGCCAAGGAAGAAGCCGCGGACTTCTGGAGCTTCCCCCATGAGCGGTTTGTGGTCGGCCGTGAACGACTCTGGGGGGCAGAGACAGGGATCATCAGCCAGGGCAGGCGTCCTGGGACACACCGCCTGCTTCAGGAGCAGGGATCATGAGCTGGCCTCATCCTGCTCCTGCTCCCAGAGCATATAATTACGGATATATCCGTGTATTTCCTCTAGAAGCTTGCACACGTGTACATGTACGCACACACACAGCACTGCCAGCAGCAGAGGCTGGTGGCACAAGGCAGCTCCTTCGCAGCCCTGCACTCTGCAAAGAGCCCCCACCATCCCATCCCGCCCATCACATCCCCAGCAGCCGGGCCGTATTTCATTGCCATTGCTATTTTTCACCTTCATTGATTTCTGCTGGGAAAATTCATGAGTTTAAGCTGCTTGGCACAACTAAGGGGCTGCCATCAATGCTGCCCAAGGCTCCTGTGCTGATGCCAGCTCGGGCGGGCAGCCCCTGTTCCCCATCTAGCCCCAGCCTGGTGCAAATCCCACACTAGGGAGTGCAGAAAACACCCTGATGGAGACGTGCAGTGCTCCCTGTGTTGAGGTGATTTGTCCAACCGTGCAAAAAGCGAGGGGAGGCACCTGCACCTCTGCCCGGCTTGGTCCCCCCAACCCCTGGCCTCAGCAGCAGGCAGCTCCCCCTATGAAGGATGGGTTTCCGAGCAGGGAGAGCTGCTCTGTTGGTGAAATACTTACAGCAGAGCAGAAAGAACAAGTGTTTGTTATTTGCTTCAGTCCAGCCTGACTCAGCTGTCGCGAGCAGAGCAGCAGCTCGGCTAAATCCAGCAGAGGAGGAGCGCTGACCCTTTGGAGGTTACCCCCCTGCGCTACAAACACCAGCCGTACATCTATAAGCTGTCAGCTCCCCGCTGGAGGCCACCAGCTCCTCTTACACCGCAGTTCAATCAAACATCAGCGCCCAGGGCCATGGCCCCCAGCTTTACAAGCCATGTTTTACCCGCTGCGGGGCCAGCAACATGCCCTACTTTCCCTCTGTGCACAGCCCAGCTCCGTCCCCAAGGGCCTCCAGGGTTTCCCTCTAAGTGCTTCAGCAAAAAGAGATATTTTTTTTCAGCGTGTGGAGGATTTCACGGCCAAACCAACCGTACAGGGCCTGGGTTCAACGGCGGCATCACCACCGGGGCTGCAGGACAGCAATGCTGCTGCCTTTAACTCTGCATCTTGCTTTGGGTGCAAACCTAACGGCAGCACCCCAGAAACCTGGAATCTCAAGGTTGAAACAATCATATAAATCCCAGAAGAGCAGCAGACACTGCCTGAGAAAACGTGTCTCTCTCCTCTTCCTGCAGCTAGCCTGGGGTGCCACCCCTAGGAAGGCGCCACCATTGCAGCCCAAGCACAGGAGCTTTCTCTGCTCCTTCATTTCCAGCCTGCACCAACTCCTGCTGTGCCCAAGCCCGCTCCTGGGTCAGGCCCTGATCCTGCCAAGCCCCCAGGTGCTGGGGGTGCAGCCCCAAACCAGCCGTGAGGCAGCCACGGATGTCCCACAAGATGCTTGTGGAGGCGCACAGCTGCCACGATGCTGCCACCGCCGCGTTACCGGGCCCGCAGACGGTGGATTTGATGCCCGTTTTCTCCAGCACCGGCACTCTGTTGATGGCACCCTCGATGTGCTGCGTGAAAACATCCCAGTCCAGGTCAAAGAGGCCAAAAGCAAATTTCTCGGATACCTGAAGGTAGGAAATGGGAATCAGGGCACAAAACAGAGCACAGCTGGTGGCACTCTCAGCTCTGGCAGCCTCTGAGGCCGCAGACTCAGATCTCTTGGGGTTTTATGAGCAGCCCAGGCAAGCACAGAGGTTCAAAACCAGCAAGAGCTCCCACCCAGGCTCTCTGCAGCTCTTTGTGTCCCCTGCGTGTGGTGGGCAAGCCTCTTGGGGACCACAGGAACGGGAATCTTCACCTCCTTCTGTGTCCCCTGGCAGAGTCCCTCCTCCCCGGGATGGAAAGACAAACCCTCGCTGCCCCAGAAAACCAAAAAATAATGCAGCCAAAGGGCTGGGACAGAGCCTGAATTAAGGCACCTGGCTAAAGGGACCCTGCGGCAGGCCAGGGGTGGCACGGTGGCCTCCAAAGTCCCCCCAGCCCTATTCACCCTCCTCATCTCCTCTCACACCCGTGTGCCTCATGCCTCCAGCAGGGTGGGCGCAGGGGATGCTCAGCCCTGCTCTCCCCACCAGCCACGAGGTCACTGCCCACAGGATGGGCTTTACGTGAGCGGGGACACGGGGAGCTCCTTTCTGCACCCATCCTGAGGCCATGGGTTCCTTGTAAAGCCTCCTGCCCCCACCCCAGGGAGTGCTCACCTCCTCCCAGAAGATGGGGTTTGACTCATAGCCGCCCACGGAGAGAGCATCGCCTTGGAGACGGAGGTACACCGAGGCATCGTGGTCGCGCACGTTCGGCATGTTCTGCAGTGGAGAGGGGGACAGAGGGGTCAGGGGGGGATGAGAGGACCCCCAGGCCCCACACGTGGCCCCATTTCCATGGGAGAAGTCAAGCAGGGTGAGCAGGCGCCCGGCCTGCATCCAGCCTTCATCACCCTCCGTGTCCCCAGCCCAGCTGGGGATTGAAGTGAGGGGGATGGAAGAGGAGGCCCAGAGGGTTGCACGCTGCAGCCTTTCCTCCCCAAATCCTCTTCCTCGCCGTGCTTGCACGGCCCAGAGGAGTTACTGGGGCAGAACCCCAATCCCTGGAATCGTCCCTTCTTAAAATGGGGCCTCGGGGACTGCCGGCTCAGGCACAGCCTGTGTCAGTGGGATGGAAACTCAGGCAGGTGTTACTCTCTGAGTCTTGGCACCTGAACGGTGCCCAGGAGAACTCCGAGTGTTTCTCTGCAGCCATAAGGCGAGAACAGATTTCTGCAGCTGGTTTGGGAACGCCTGGAGAGCTACAGCTCTGCCTGGGGGGGACCAGGGCTGGTTCAGAGACTGTTTGGCATCCTCACGGATGCTGCTTTCAGACACCAAACACACCAGAGACCCTCCAACAACTCTACCGAGAAAAATAATAATAATAAAATTATCTGCGAGTCATAACATGGTTAAATATTAAATCTGGCTCTGATCAGGCAATCGGCTACCAGGAGGAGCCGCAGGGTGCCTGCAGAGCCTGGCCCAGGTTTGTGCAGGGGGATGTGAAGTGTGGTGGTAGGGGGGGGTTCTGCAGGTCCCTGGGGGGGGCTGTCCCACCTCGCGACCCACCTGAATGCCCTCGATGCGCTCGGTCACCACGTAGGCGTGATGCATCGCCACCAGCGGCACGTGGACGCCCGCCAGCTGGCCCAGGGCACGGGCCCAAACCCCTGTGGGGACACAGAGCCCGTCGGGGGGTGGCAGGGGGACAGGGGACGGAGCAGCCCCCCGACACCCCAGCCCCTGTGGCACAAAGCAGAGCGGCTCCGCCGGCCGCCCCGTACCTGCGCAGTTGACCACGCAGGGGGTCTGGATGGTCCCGTGGGCCGTCTCCACCGCGTGCACCCGCTTCACCCCAAAATCGTCGGCTCTGACCTGGATGCCGGTCACGGGGCAGTTCTCTATGATCTGGGGGAGAGGGAGGAGAAGCAGGGTCATGGCTGGGATGTCCCAGCTTGCCCGACATCCAGCCCCAAAAGCGGGAAAGGTGAGGCTGGGCAGGGCTCTGGCCCTGGCCATCACAGAATCACAGAATTTCTAGGTTGGAAGAGACCTCAAGGTCATCGAGTCCAACCTCCAACCTAACGCTAACAGCCCTCCACTAAACCATATCCCTAAGCTCTACATCTAAACGTCTTTTGAAGACTTCCAGGGATGGTGACTCCACCACTTCCCTGGGCAGCCTGTTCCAGTGCCTCACAACCCTTTCAGTGAAGAAGTTCTTCCTAACATCTAGCCTAAAACTCCCCTGGCTCAACTTAAACCCATTCCCCCTCGTCCTGTCACCAGGCACGTGGGAGAACAGGCCAACCCCCACCTCGCTACAGCAAAAGCCATCTTCCTTTCCAGTTATTACTCTTACTACTGAAAACAGCGTTACTCTCAATTCCACCCTAAAACCACACCTCTGCGCACCCACAGCTGCAGGGGACACTCATTATTGATGTGCCTTGCCCATGATGTGCCTAGGATGAGCCAGCAATCCTCACCTCAATGGGGGGATTGTGTTACGTGACCCTAAAACCCAGGAACCTGCCTTGGGCTCTGCCTCATCTCACTCCTAGAGGTCTTCTCTTCACCCTGGATTTTCCCTGAGCTTATGGTCCCTGCCATATTTGTCTCTGTGACCCCAAAAGCCATCAAAGAGCACAGCATTTTTGCAGGGCAAAGCCCTGACCCTGCAGGAGCAATTCTGCTCCCTGCGGAAGGAGGAGCTGGGGAAGGCAGAGGCTGAAAACTCCTCCCGGGGTCAACAGGCATTAATTAGTAATTGCTAATTAGGAATTACCGTAGCACCTCTGGCAGCTGCTGCTCTGGCAAGAGTGGAGCAGGTGCCGGCGGGATCCATGGTGCCGTCCTTGGGGACGTAGAGCGTGCCGTACAGGTCGGTGACGTTCATCAGCGGGTACAGCTCCTTGGTCTGCGCTGGGGACAGGACGTAGGACTCCACGCCGTACACCTTCCCCAGCTGCCAGCCAGACAAGAAAATTGGGAAAAGAAGCAGGGAATGAGAGCCTTGGCTCATCCCATGCTTCTGAGGGAGTTGGAGAACCCACCGGGACATGTTTAGCTCCCCAAATGCTGCATGGCCCAGGTGCATCGCTGCCCCAAGGCAAGCCCTCCAGCCAGGGCAGTGGGAAGGTCTGCACAGATTTTAGGGCCATATGACCCCATATTCCTATTCGAGCTGCCTGTGCAACCCCGAAAATAATGCTACCGCTATCTGAAAGGGCGAAAATTGCCAGCTGGATTCCATCCTGCCTGCTTGGCCAGCATTTTGCCTGATTTTATCAGCCTGATGGAAACCAGGAGGCCACCATGTCCTGGGGGGGTGACGCCGGGGGGGCCGTTCCCTACCGACATGAGCCTCTTGTACTCGTCGAGGCGCTGCTTGTTGGAGGCGATGAAGAGCCCCCCGTTCTGCACCCAGCCCGTGTGCAGCCCCGTCTCCGCCGGCAGCTCCCGGCTGACCACGTCCCGCGTGTGCGCCAGCAGCTCCACCTCCACGTCGCTGGGACGAAGCTGCCACAGCAAACCTGGGTGGGGGACAGCCCGGCAGTGGGGCAGGCGGCTCTGCATCCCCTCCTGACCCCCCCCCATCACCCCAAAACCCCAGGGAGAGGAGTTCTGGGGGCCTCCTGGCACCACCGTCCCGCTCGGTGGGTGTCACCCCGCTGTGGCACTTGCTCCATCTCGTGGCTACCTCGGGGCTCTACAAATTATTGGTTTTGATTTTTTTTGATTTTTAAATGAATGGGAGAACAGGGTTTCTGGTGGGGACTACCCCAAAAAGACACAAAACCCCACAATGCGCGTTGAATTAAACTCGCCTAGTTCCCCTCTCCCTGCCAAAGAAATTGGATTAAAAATAATAATTTAAGAGTGGAAATAAGTAAGAGGGGAAATAAACTATTTAGTTATTCTCTGATCCTACTAAAAAATATATATAGAGAAAAAATGGGGTGTGTTTTACTAATGGAAAGTTGTGCCAAATGGAAAAGCAGAACCCTGAAATTCTCCACGATTAAAACCAAACCCCCCCAGGCACACCCAGAACCCACCCGTGCCGTGGGTGGGCTCCATCCACCCATCCCCAGCAGTGGGGTCCTGTGTAACCCCCCCCCCACACCCCGGTCCCGATCCCAATAGCTCACCAGCCGTGTGCCAGGTGGTGCCCGACGTCAGGCGGTCCCTCTCCAGCAGGACCACGCTGGTGACCCCCAGCTTGGCCAGGTGGTAGGTGGTCTGGCAGCCCAGGCTGCCCCCCCCGACCACCACCACCTCTGCCGAGGGCGGTAGGGGCCGGCTGGGCCCCGTAATCTTGGTGCCTTCCTCCTTCAGGGTCTTCTGGTAGGGGACGTTCTTCTCCGCCGGGGGCCCCGCGGCGTTGCTGAAGGGCCGGGGGCTTCTCCAGGGGGCTGGCAGGCGGCGGGGGGCAGCCGCCCGCAAGGCGCAGCTGATGTAGGACATGTCGACCTGCGGAGCCCCCAAACACCTCGCCAGGGTGGGCAGGGGGGGCCCTGCCAGAGGGTCACCGCTGGTGGCACCCGTGGTGGCATCGTGGTGCCGCGCAACGGGTTGAGCGGCACCTCGGGGGGGACCTGGGGCAAGGCTTTAAGCCAGGCTCCGTGGACCCCCACCTGCAGGAATCGCACCCCAAAGGGAGCCGGGGAGGCTTCCAGGCACCCTGCAGTGGGGCCCAGCTTAAAAAAAAAAAAAAGGAGCTTGGAAACGCACAGGTCACGGCAGCTCCTGCGCCTGTTCCCAGCCCACAGAAGCCACCCCCTTTATAATGTCTGTTTGTGTATTCAGGAGGCACCACAAAGGAGCAGGGGTTGCTCTGTATCAGAAGAGGGCAGTGCAATGGCTGCTGGCGGGGACGGGGACAGATAAAGTCCTCCAGCCCCGTGCCTGGGATCCGGGGACGTGGCTCGGGGTTTGCTCTGGCTTTGGAGCAGCCGCGGCCCCACAAACAGCAGGCTGTAATGGGGTGGCACCGCTCTCCCTACACCAGTTGCAGCTGGAGGCTTTTACAGACCTCGCTCCTGCAGGATCCTTGTGCAGCCACCCCACAGCCCTACAAATCTGGGAAATCCCACCCGGGATATCCCGCAGGAGTTCCTTGCGGGGTTCCCCACTGCTCGCCGGCTCCACTCACCGGCGACGCTTGCTCCGAGTGGTGTTCCCTGCCGCGATGGCCGTGGGGCGCCTGCCTTCCTCCGATGCTCTCCTCCTCCTCCTCTTCCGTGCCGCTGCCGTGAAAACATTAACCAGAACCGGGGGTGAGCGGGGCCAGCTGAGCGCTTCCCCTGCCCCGACCGAGCTCTTACCCGCTGTTGCTCCTCCGCCGAAGAAGAAAAACTCAGGGGGAGCCGAGGAATTCGAAACGGAAGGAAATTCTCACTTTTCTCCCCAGATCAGCGCTCGGCGGAGAGCAGAGAGCCCGGCTGGGGCCAGGAGGGGCTCGCAGCCTGCAGGGCTCGCTCGGTGCCAGAAAGCAAACACAGCGAGCGCGGCGAACATCTGACCCTCCTGCCGGAGTTCCCAGCAGTCACATTGAACGAGCAGAATTAAAATGCGTTTAAGCCAGACCCGAGAGCCCAAAGCGAAGGTGGGAACACCAAAAAATTTCATCTAGAGGGGGGAGGAAAATAAAACTTTTCATTTAGCTCTCACAGCCCCAAGGCTCTCACAGTCCCTGCGCCTCCTGCCCAGGACTCACCCCAAAATTAGGGCCTGTTTGGGCAGGAGGCGCAGGCGGTGCAGGCTCCTCAAAGGCGGCTCTGAAGGGCCGGATTCTGCTTTGGGGGAGAAATTTGGGGTGGGTGGAGCCGTGGCTGGGTCAGGGGCTGGTGAAGTTTGGGGCTAGGCAGCGTCGCGAGCCCTGAGTTTACTGCCTGAAGGCTGGGGTTTGGGGTGCTTGTGGTGGTTTGGGGGACTCGTGGCAGTTTGGGGGGGCTCGTGGCATTTGGTGGCATCACTGTCCCAGGAGCCACCCCCATGTGTGTGCTGAATGCACGCCGTACAGGGGCTGCATCCAAATTGTCCCAGTTCAGGAAGGGGTTGAATAGCAGCCAAGGGAGGAGGGGGTAGCTGATCCAGAATTAGCCCAAAACAGCCTGGCCTTTTTTTTTTTTTTAAAGACAAAACCAGTTTCTGGTTAAAGAGAGCCCAGCAAAGTAACCAAAGAGATGCGAACAAGTCAA
The DNA here is from genome assembly GCF_009819795.1 of Aythya fuligula. Taxonomy (NCBI): domain Eukaryota; kingdom Metazoa; phylum Chordata; class Aves; order Anseriformes; family Anatidae; genus Aythya; species Aythya fuligula. The sequence continues at coordinate 5,534,378 of NC_045577.1, forward strand.
AACTCCTGCCCGTGGTGAAGTGTTGCTGTCTGATGGGACCAAGCTGTCTCGCCGGCATGTCCTAACTACAAACACGGCCTTTGGGTTAGAAAAGACCCAGAACAAAGCAAGACGAAGCATGCGTGGAGCAGAGCAGCCTGAGAAGCTCCGGATGGGGCAGAACAAGGCCCTGGCTCCAGAGCCTCCGAGCAGCGGGGCCCTGAGGGAGGTTGATGTTTTTGGTGGTCATAGAGGGGATGTAAAATGTTCAATCCTTTCCCTGTAATGCTTAGATTAATTAGGAAATAAAGGGGCAGAGCGGTTTGCATGCACCAGCTGGAGCTTTCCAGGTCACAGAAAGCATCATGGCTGATGCACATATGGACTGCCCGAGCGTGCTGCAAGGCTGCAGCGGATCAGAGCGCGCACGAAGCCACAAGGACATGCCATCACCATCACCAAAGCCTGCACTGGCGTGCACAGAACCCTCTTCACACCTTGCAGTCTGAGTTTGGTGTCAGGAGAGCACCACAGCTGCACGACACTGAGCAGAAAGCACCCTCGACCCCGTGCAGTCCGTAGCTTGCCGAGCTCTGACCTCACCACCCCCTGCCTCAGTTTCCCCACCCCGAGCTGTTCGGATCCTTTGCTCTGGGGTCCCAGACAGCCACCGTGCTGGTGCCCAAGGCTGACCAAGGTGCCCGTGGCAGGGAGCAGCGGGGCGGTGGAGGGAGGTGGCCACACGCTGGCCGGCCACAGGCCACCGGGGCCATGGGGCGTGCTGGGGGCCGCGGCACGGAGCAGGAGAGGCTGTTTGCAGAGGGCAGCCAGCAAATGCAACCACCCCTCGGCGCCGTGTTTGCTCAGAGCCCCAGTGAGCCCAGCTCATGGGGCAAGATTATATCAGCAGCTGCTATTGCTGCAGAAAAAAAAATGATAAAATAAAATAAAATAAAACTTGTGTCTGGTGCAACCGCCTCCTCCCTCCAGGGTGCAAGCAGACAAGGGGCCGCGCAGGGCTGGAGCCAGCTGCCAGCCGTGGCTGGGGGCTGGAGATTTATCGTCCTGTTAATGCCCTTGGGAAGGCTGCTCCTGGTCTGGTTACAGCGCCTGGCTGGGCTGGGCACGGGGAATAAACGCCCCATTTATCCCCTCCGTGCACACCCCGGGGGGGTTAGATGGAGCCGAGCGGAGCCGGCTGTCGCGACACCCACCTGGCCGAGGCTGCTCCAACCACCCCCGGAGGGTTGGATGTCACCAGCTGCCACCGAGGAGTGGGGACACCCCTGGGGTGGCAGTGACATCCCCAGAGCCAGGAGGACCTTGTGTGGAAGCAGATTTCTGCGTTTACCTGCTCTTGCACCAGGCTCCAGCGCTGTGGGTGTCCCCCGGCGGTGCCTGAAACTGCGCAGGGCTGAGCTGAAGCCCATCGCTGGCAGGGAAGCCAGGTACCCAAAACTGCTATTTCACACGCAGCGTGTGTTGGAGAGCCTTCCTGAGGCTGAACAGCAATGACAGGGAAGGGGTTTGTGGCAGACAGGGGTTGTCACCTCCACCAAGGTGCAGCATCTCCCCAAACCAGCACCCAGAAGTTAGCGCCCTGCTAACACCCTGTCTCTGCGAGTAAACCCCCCCTGCTCAGCCCTACAGCTTTCAGCTGACCCCGTGAAAGTCCAAGCAAATAGAACCAAGCAGTGGGGTCTCCGAGAGCAGAAAACAATAAATGCTGTTATAAATTAAACGCCACGGCAGCTCACTGTGGCATCTCTGGGGTGAAACCTTCCCTTCCTTCCAAAAACGCCTCGGGCAGCTCATCACGAGTGACTGTGTGATTTTTTTTCTTTTATTTTTTATTGCTCTGGAAAATGCTGCTGTGTGTAGGGCCAGGTGGGATTTCAGAACATGATACTCAGAAATGAATAAAAGCCCTGAAAATCCCACCCAGGCACGGGGGCAGGAATCCGGGACAACTGCACCGGGAACAGCTGCGGGGGGAGCGGTCTGTGGACCAAGAGGAGGGCAGCAGGCGTCCCGGGGGGGCTGCTGCAGCCTTGCCTTGCTGGGAAGAGCCGTGTCTGAACCACAGGAGCTGGGTTTTGGAAGGGGTCCGAGCACTGACCATCAGAAAGGCTTCAACCCCATAAGCATCCATCTCCTGGAGTGGCCAAACGCTCCCTCCCTGTGGCATTAAAGGGCTTCAGGGACAAGAAGCCCCCCCCCAAGACCCAGCCCTCTGGCCCAGGAAGGGACACAGGTTTACGGGCAGTAAAGATCATGGCTGGGGAAAAAAATAAAATTATCAGCAAAATTACACTTTATTTATTTTTTTTTGTTGTTGTGGAATTTACTTGGATGTATTGTAACTTAAAAAGGTCTGGAAAAACCACATGCAAAAGGGTTTCTAAGTAGCAGCTAAAGTTTCTATTCCAGCATTACAAGCTACTCCAAATGATTTCCAAATTCCCAGCTACCAACTATTCCATAAACAGTTTGATCTTTAAATCCCCTCCACCCGAGCCCCTTCTACCTCAGTTAGTGCAGTGCAAAGGAAAAACCCAAGGAATTTACATATTATTTTCCAACGTATCCCATTGCAACTCTGAACGTCCCGTGATGAACTAAAATATATATACAATTTTCTCACCGTCATAAAAAAAAAAAACATTTCCCTTCTTATTCACAGATATATACCGTGGCAAAATGGCTGAAGAATTACTTACAAACGAGACAATCTTTTGAACAAGTTTCTTACAACAGTAAACACGAGGGGGGAGACCTGGCTGGAGGAGGGGGCTCGGGGCTGGGCTGGGGGGCACAGGAGCAGCGCCGCAGCCCCCACGGTTGGGGACGTGCCCACCGCCGGCGTGGGGAGCACGGCTTCAGGGCTGGGGGGTGGCGTAAGGCTTTAGCTGTGTCTGAGGCAGAACATCAGCAGTCATTTTCTCTCCGGTGTGTGCGTGTGTGTGCCTCACCTGCTTTAAAAATGCCCTCAATTATGCCAAAATGACCGAAATCGGAGCGTGGCCCTTCAAAGGAGAGCCTCGCTGGCTGCACCCCGGGGTTTTCCTTGCAGAGCACGGCCCGTTCAGCTCCTTTCGCAAACAAGACTCCTTGGACGTACCCCGAGCTGAGCACCGATGGCCTGGGAGAGGGTAGCACCAAACAGTACCTTGGTAAAGCCACGAGCCCGGCTGGTCCCCGTCCAAAGGACACCCACCCCGCTCCCCACGCAGCCCTTCTGCTCCTGGCCCTATCCAGGAGCACCGGGGAGCAAACTGGCCTGGCTCCGGGCTTCTCACCGAGCCACAAAGTTCAGTCCCCCGGTTAATACATTTCCCTTTTCAGCCCCAGACCTTTCCATTTAATATCCTGAGCAGGGCACTGCTGCTCCACGTGACTCGGATGCAGCGTGGCGCTGGGTGCCGGGGCTGTCCCAGCACCGCGCACCCCCACGATGCCAGCACCCCCCAGGTTTGTGCTAGCACGATGCCCACAGTGAGACCACCCCAAAGCGCCAGGGGACCAGCTTCGGGGCATGGAAGCACCAGCTCAAAATGCCCCTTCTTCAGACAGACGGGAGGGCATTTCCCAGAGCTCAGGAACAGGAGACAGGGAAGTTGTTCCTTGTTTCACACACACACACGCACATACACACGCAAGGATTTGTTCAAAACGGAGCATTTCGGAAGGAAATGCTGGAGCTGGATGGCAAAGCCAGTGCCCGGCGGAAGATGTTGGCCTGGATCTCCACCCAGCAGCACTGCCTATCAGCTACGGGGGCTGCGAAATGGGAAGAACGAACTCGGATGGACGGGACGTGGGACAAAGTGGCAATGCACAGACAGACGGACCTTTCCCTTAGCAGCAGCAGCAGCAGTAACAGCCTGGGGGAGGAAGAGAGGGGACGACGCTCACAACCCCCAAAAGTGCACACAGCTGGGAAAGAAGAGATGCTTTTGGGACTCGTTGAGATAAAATCACGACTCGGGAACCGTAGCCCTTACTCATGTGGGTTCGCCCCATGAGCTCAGTGAGGTGGGACGTGAAATGGCTGCCAGGAGAATGGACCTTGTAGGGGTGCTCCCGCTCGCCCGGTGGCCTCCAAAACTATTTTGTGGCAAGGCATGCCTCCAGTCCTGCAACGTGCCGAGCCCTCCTGGGAGCCGCTCAGCACCCTGGGCTGCCCCCTCCATCCTCAGCAAGGCGGGGGGGCTGAGGGAGCTGTGCACAAAGGGGCTTGGGCAGCCCGCAAGGCTCCGTGCCCTCCTGCTCTGACCTGAGGGTCTGCTTCCAGCCTACATCCGAGGTCCGGCCGCGCTCCTTGGTTCACAGCTGGCATCCTCCAGAGACGAACAGAAGCTGCTCCTCGTCCTGAGCAGGGTGTCCCTGCTTTGCTCCCTCGGGTGCCATCCTGATGTGCAGCACCGAGGCAGCGCAGGGCAGGACGGCCGAGCCACCCCCTCCGCCCCGGCCCCCCGTGCGCCCACCTCTGCACCCCCAGGCCTTCAGCTTCTCCTCCCACCGCCACCACGGTGGGCTTTAAAACACTTGTAGGAACACAGGTCTGGACACCATCCCGGGGAGAGGGACAAGCACAGAGTCTCTCAGCTCCGTCCATGCAGGGGCGTGCGGCTTTCCCGGGACTTCTGCAGCTGCTCCGCGTGCGTTACCCCCCCCCCGACCACCCGTCTTCTATACACGTCGCACGGCCGGGGCCAGCGGCACCCCCCAGGCCCGCACACACACACGCACACACACTGTACAGAGGAACTGGTCGCTAAAGAGTCTGCGAGGAGCGGCGGCGCTCTCGGCAGTCCTGGCAGGAGTCCCACCGCGCCGCACGTGGAGCCTGGGGGCCGGGACGACCGTGCACGGGCTGCGGCGGCTCGCTCTGGGCGCTCGACGACTTTCCAGCAGGCATCCCCGCAATCATTGCACCCCTTCCTCTTCCACGTACGTTGAGGGGAACCAGCCAACCTGCGGGGGAGACGGAGAGGTGAGCTGAGGAGTCGGGAGGCTCGTGTCCCATCTCCAGGAACGGTTCTGGTGCCACCATGCGGCGTTCCCAAAGAGTTTTTTGCACGGTGCTGGACACAGCCCCATCCCTGCGTCAGACCCTCTGATGTTTAGTGGTGATGGGGAGGTGGTGCAGCCATTCCCAAAGCTTGCACGGTGACCCACAGCTAGCAGCTGTACATGGCTGCAATAAAGATGTCAGGAACATGTCCCCAGTGCTGTGATCCCTGTGGGACACCGGTGCAAACCTGCAGCCTTTCCCCAGGCTGCTGAACCTTCCCCTCACAGAACCACTCCTGCGTTAATTCCCCAAACGCAGGCTTGGGGAAGAGCAGATCTGGACATCCCCCGGACCACACGGTGAGAAAAGGGACAAGACACCAGCTGCGCTTACTCTTCCATTGGTCTCCCCCTTCCACCAGCCCTGGTCGCCGCCGATCCTGCTGTAGATCTTCACCACGTCGCCCTCTCGCAGCGACAGCTCCCGCATGTCCCGCGCCGCGAAGTTGTAGCGTGCCACCGCCGTCCCTATGACCCGAGGGGTGAACACTGCGAGGGGACAGAGCAAAACGTCAGCAGCAACCCCACCAAGCAGCCGAAGCCTGGGGAAAGCTCGGTGGGGTTCAACCTGGGTTTTCCATCGCGGCACCGGCTCCCGTTGCAGTGCCGCGACTCGGATCGGCTCTGGTCTCATCCGAACTGGTCAGATTGGGGCAGTCAGGGGTGAACTGAATCCTGCTGGGGATGTAGAGCCCTGGGGTGTGAGCAAGGATAGCCCCCTCCGGCTGCCCACGAGGGGCTGGGACCCCTTGGTAGGGATTGCTAGGGTAAGGGGCATTTCTGAGAAGGGAAGGAGGTGGCGTGAGGAAATATTGCATCGGAATATATAATGATTAATGATGAAACCACAAAAAAAATCCTTTTCCACCATTTACACCAGGTCTGGGTGCCACACAGCTCCCCACACCTGATGGGACCACCCTGTCAGAAGGAGATTTGGCCAAGCCCGCTGGTGTTTGAACCACTTCGAAAAACTGATTTATTGGGATCTCCTGGAGATGCTGAGTGGTGGATCTCCATCGCTTCAGGCAGGGAAACGTGGGGCAGAGGGGAAGAGAGATGGAGCCCTGTGCACAGAAGAACAGCAGGGGACCGGGGAAGAGCAGGGGCAGCGCTCGGCTTCCCTGCCCTGGCACCTGGGCAGGGGAAAGGAAGGCTGGAGGGCAAGGGTGGGAGGGACAGGATGGGTCCCATCACTGCAGGGCAAGCAAAGGAGGGGAAAAATGCACATTCTGGGGAGTTTGCAAAAAGAAAAGAAAAGAAAAAAACACCTTGAAGGTACATCAGGTGTTGGTGAAGCAGCCCTTTTTGTCCCAGGATTTGTCACAGTTAATTTAAATTTTAAGAAGTTTGCAAACCAAGGTTGAACTAAGTTTGAGGGAAAGCTTTGCCCAGATTTTCAGCTCTCGGGATGGACAGAGATGAGGATGGTGATGGAGGCGGTCCAGACACACAATGTGCAATCACTGGAGGGCTCGTTCATCCCTGCCAGGCTGGAGCAAGAGTCACGACAGCTTTGAACTCTTTCATCAGGAGCTTGCTCAGAGCCCATTTCTGCAAAAATTCACTTCTGCAATACTTTTTATGCAGTTTAAGCATCCTAAATTCCCAGTTACTTTTTAATACCTTGAAAAGTTGTGTTCTTCCCAAACACAGCATTAAGGAAAGCACATCTGGCTCTGCAGATGGTTTTCCCTGCCTAGCCTAAAGAACATGCTGAAAGGTAAAAGCATAAAGAGGACCCATTTTTGCTCTGATCCCTGATAAATAGGGAGGAAGACACTGCTCTGTAATTTAAGGCCAGAGCTCCACTGCACTCTCCGTAGGGAGCTGAAGCCACAGAACATTTGACAGCCCAGGTTCCCCATCTCTTTGGCACGGAGCCCCTGAGCAGGCTGAGATCCCAGAGCTCAAAAGCTGCTGGACATTGAGGTGCTCTCCTTGCACAGCAAGGAAAACCAGGCTGAAAGATGGTGAGATGCCGATGCTCATTCGGTGAAACACAAAGGATTAGCAGGTCGAGCTTGAAGTACATCATGAGATCCCAATGCGCTAGAGTTGTTTTTCATTAATTTAAATCCCCTTTCTCATTAGCAACAACTCCATCTTCTCCCTGAGTTAATTTTGGGGAGAGGGGGAGCGCATTTTGCTTCCAGAAAAATCTTGGTTAATTATAACGTGTTTCCAGGCTGTGTCCCTGGCAGGGCAGTGCTGGGGACCCCCTGAACTGCCTGCAGGTGGCTGGAGGGGTGGCAGAGGGACTGCAGGGACCAGGCAGGTCGCGCTGCGATGGCTTTCAAGCTGGGGATGCTGCAGGTCTCTCCGGGGGGAGAGGCGCTGGTACCTGACCAGAAGGGACTGGAGGAGCTCTGAGAAGAAAAGTTGAGGCCCTGAGGACTGAGAAAAGAAAAGTTGTAGGAAGCGCAGGAGGCTGCAAAGAGGTTAGAGAGAAACAGAAAGATGCAGAACACGCATTAAAAGGGAAATTAAAAAAAAATAAATAAATTGTAATGCACAATGCTGTAAAAGCCGACGGAGAGATACAGGGCAAAGCATGCAGCAGGTCTCGAGCGCAGGCTTGAAGCTGGGACAGCTGGTGGCAGATCTGACCACAGCCCTCAGCCTAGGGGTGTATTTGATTGGAAAAGATACTTAATCAACTTTCTAAAACTATTTTCCATTGGTATTCTTTTTAAAATACATCATGGAAAAAGTTTTAAAATAATATTTTTTTCCCTGTGAAGTAGTTTCTACTCTCAAGCCTTCACACAAAACATTTTTCAATAGTGCAAATTTTGCTTTCCGTTTACTTTGATGTTTCTTTGGCTGGCAGACTTGCTGTTTCTCCCACCAGCCCCACTATAGGAGTCCCTCTGGGACTCAAACCAGAAGTGACAGTGAAACCAGAGCCACCAAAACACACGCACGCCGTGACACAGCCCACAGCTCACACCGTGTCTGACCATGACAGGCAGGACCCAGTGTGCTCACGCTGCACCAAATGGTGCTTAAAATGGTGTGGGAAACCACGAGGGGGAAAGCAGCTAAAACACTGCCTGGGGGGCTGCAGCTGTAACCCCCTTGCTCAGACCGTGCCCGCGAGGATTTCCATCAGGAGCATGACGATGCCTGCTGGGGGAGCCGAGTCTTACCTGGAGAGCGGGTGAAGGTTCTGGAGGTAGAGCGTTCCCGGGATTTATAGGGGTATTTTAGCGTTGTGTCCAGCTGTTTGAAGCTCTCCTTGAGCGAGTGGCTCTGGTAGTACTCAACCAGCTCCTGCAAAGGACGGGGGGCACTTGGCCGGGCGATGCTCTGCACAACTGGCAGCAGCCTGCCGCACGGCCCCAGGGGCCTCAAGGACATACCAGCAGGCTTTCGAACTTCTTGGCTTCCGTGATGTGAATCCAGTTGTCCTTCTCCACCACCTTGATGTGCTTCACTTCCTCATTGAACCTGCGACAGGAGGCGAAGACGTTTAAGAAAACGCACGCTCGTGCTCCGACCCCGTCCGTCCTGGTAGCTCGCACTCACTTAATGCTGATGGCAAAGCGCTCGGCCTCGGCTGGCCGCTCCCGGATCAGGTAGGTGCCGCTGACGTGGGCCTTCAGCAGGTTGTCCGTCTGCTGCCGCTCCATGTTCCCTGCGAACCTGAGCCCGAGGTGCTGAGACCTGTGCTGAGCACCCTGCAAAGCCCCCGTGAAGCCCCCGCGCCGCCCCGCGCAGCACCCTGCTTCCAAAGCAAATCGCCTCCCAGGATAGTGCTTCCTTCGAGCAATGGCATGTTGTAGGCAAAAGGTGCATCCCTTTTAAAGGTGTGAGGGTCTTTTAAAGGTGTGAAGGTTGGGCAAGTAGAAAAAGGGGTCTCGTCTGAACCTCCACAAGCAGAAACAGAAGTGCCCAGAGATAAGAAGCTACCACTGAGCAGAGCAATGAGCGATGCCCTTTGAATTCCCCCCTGTTCCCAGGGCACCTAGAAAATCCCACTGCTTGGGAATTGTTCTCCAGGTTTCAGCGGGAGCTGCGGATAATTTAAACTCATGCTAATTTAGACTCATGAACTTGAAAGCCTGGATGGAGCCAGCAGGAAGAAGCAGGCAGAAAGGGAAGCACAACCTCTCCTGACAAGGTGGGAATTTCTTCTTCCCTCCCCATATCATTTTCTGGGCTCAGAAAAAAAAACAAACACAAGGAGGAAGAAAGAGCAGAATCTCTCCTTTTGTCCCTCTCCATCAGTGATGAAATCCCCACAGGCGCTGTGGGTTTCAGTGCCTGGAACCAGTGCAACTGTGACAGGACACAAAGCATCTGCAACATGTACTCGGCTCCGTGTCAGAGTGGGTTTGTGATGGAGCAACAACTAAAAAGCAAAGCCAACGCATCTTTTTGGCTTTCAGGGGGACTCACCACGGGTACGCCGTGTAGTCGATCTCCCGGGATGGTGGCCGGCTGTTGGGAGGCTGCAAAGAGAGCACTGCTCGTTACTGCGAGGGCAGTGTTACAGCCAAGCCACCCTCCCTGCCCAAAACACCTGTGATGAGCACACTGCATTTTTTGTTATCTGAGCCTTTTTTAAATTTGGAAGTGCCTGACAGCACTACTGAACATAGTGCGGGGCAGTTCTCTTGCACTGCAGCTGATATGAGGCTCCTGAGGTGGCACCATGGGCTCACTGCAGGGCAGGAATTGGGATCAAAAATCCCACTGGGATGGGCTGGGGAGAGCCAAAGGCCTTGTTGGGGCATCTCTTGTCTCCCAAAGTGCAACAGAAGTTCCCCTGCCACCCAACCGTAGCCCCTGCAGGTGCTCCTGGCTTAGCACATACCCTCGCGTCCACAGGGCAGGGCTTTACTGACGAGCTGGGGAAGTAACCCGACTTCTTCGTCTGCAGCAGCCGCCCCTGCAGAACACAGAAGATGCAAATCAGCTGGGGATGGGCAGAGGAGCAAGGATTCTGCTGTGCAGGGCTGGGGACAGACCCCACTGCAGCTGCCGTGGACCCAGCCCGGCCCCACAGTACGGGAAAGGTGACAAAGGGAAGGGACGATGCAGGTGACACCAGTTTGAAACTTGCTGAGAGCTCAGCGAGGAAAGGGCCCTCACCTCCCACCACGGCGAGTCTGGGTCCCCCCTCAGCAGCTCGATCACGTCCCCAATCTGAAATGTCAGCACCGGTTTGCCGGGTGGCGCTGGGTTCCCGTGGTAATTCTGTACTGCCACCATTTTGGGACCTGGGAGGAGAGACACAAAGCAGTTTCCTGCTAAGTCCCTGCTAAGAAAAAACAAAACTGCAATAACCCCCCTGCTGTCTGCTGTTCCTTATCCGTAAACCACAAATCTAACGGCACCAGCAGACAGGAATTTGGGACAGAAAGCATGAAAACAAAAGGGATCAGCACCCACAGCAAACAGTATTGGCTCCTAAAGTTACATGGATGACCGAGTTCAGTGAGTGAAAACAAGCCAGCGAGGGACTGAGCCAAGCCAAAGCTCCAACTCCAAACCCTGCACCCAGGTTTGAACTTTGCTGTCGCAGACAGGCTCTCAACAGGCAATGCCCGGTCAGCACTGAACCTTGCCAGGTCCAGCAGCGATGCCCGTGACCACAAAACGCTTGCAAAATGCTTGCAAACAGGCGTCCTGCACTGGATTTCTGTAGGACCTGGGACCCGAGCACCTCTCTGTCCCTGGGAGCTTGCAGCCAAAGTCCAGTTGTCTTGCAAACACCAGCAGATTAAATAAGCTTCACAAACTGCACGAAAACCACAGTGTTTATCTTCAAAATGCTCCCCCACCTCTGCCGCCAGCTGCCTCTCCCTGCCCAGAGAGAGCTCTGTGCTTTTGCACTGTGTTTCCAAACCAGCAATTTGATTCAAGTTTCTTTTTGCCAGGCTTGGCTTTCCTTTCAACAGGAAAAGCACAAAAACAAACTGTTCCTTCTCCTTTGAGACAGAGCACGGGCAGGGTGGGCCCAGGGCTCCCCGTCCAGGTTAGTGTGAAGTGAAGGAAAATAAAATAAACAAATATATGAATAAAGTTGCAGCAAGCATCCCGACTAACAGTCTCATCTGAGGGCAGTGCCTGGGGCTGTGCATCCCACGTGGGTGGGAGGATGTTCCCCTGTCACCACCAGTGCCACTGTGGTTTGCTTTGGAGGAAGATCTGGCACAGGTTCGCCAAGCTCTCCTCCTCTCTCTCTGGGACAGGGAGTTATTTACAGGGTGGAAGCTCTTCCCTGGTGGGTTAGGGGCCGAGCACAGGGAGGAGACCTGGCAGTAAGTGCAGCTTTGGAGGGCAGGAGGAGAGCCCCAGACATCCCGTTCTGTCCCGTCCCATCCCATCCCACTGCCTGGGATCCCAAAGCTCCGTTCCCAGAAGCTTTCCCCACCCCATGTGCTCAAGCCTCGGTGACACCTTCAGCTACCACCAAGATGCCCTCTTGCAATACAGCAATGCCCTTACCGGGTCCAGCACTCAGCAAATCCTGCAAAGAGAGAAGAAAAAGCCCCCGTGAGGACACAGCAGCCCCAGCTCTCCCCAGTTAAAGACAAGGCGATGTGAAACCAGGTGCTGGCACCTCCCAAGGCCCACGGTGCTGTGTAAACCAGTCCAGTTTTAGCCGTCAGTCCCCAGTCCTGTCCCCAGAGTGCTTGGGACCCCCGAGATTGGCGCTGTGCCCCCCCAGGAGCTGCCCGTGCCCAGACCAGGTGAGAACATGGGCCTGCCCCATGCAGAGAGGGAAAAGGGGCACTGAGCAACGTACCTGCTCTGCTGAAGAACCTGCAAGAGACATGTTGAAACAGGTGGTTAATTTAACAGGCCATAAACCCCTTACTTCTCTTGGTGCCATGAGAATTCATAAAGTGGCATCAACACCTGGCCAGAACCAAAGGAGAGCCAGGCAGGGGCTGGGGCCACTGCTTGGCTCAGGGCCTGGTGGCAAGAGACGAGAGGGGCCGGAGCTGGCCTGGCCGTTTTCTCACTTGCACCAAAAGTTTTGAAATTTCATTTCTTCTCCATTCCCCTCCCAAACCCCTTCCGATGCTGCTCCACGAAAATCCCCCACATCCTCCCCGCCACAAAGCTCCAGTGCTGAGCTTTGGTCACAGGAGCACCAAAGATCTGCCCAGATTAGCTCGGGGACAGGGATTTCTGCCTCCCACACCCCAGCACTACAGGGTCTGGAGGCTTCTCCCCCTCACCAAAAGCATGAACGCTGCAGAGCTCACTCCTGCGTGCACCAACCAATGTTTTCAGATGGAAAAGTCATCGGCCAGCCCCCTTAAAGGCCTTTCCTCACCCCATGTGCACCCCACAGCGCACAGAGTTCCTGTGATTTGTGGCCATGCAGGGATGGGACTGTTTGATTTTTGGTGTTTTGTTTGTGTTTAAAACCATCAGCCTTTATGAACTGTAGCCCTGAGAAGTGGCTGGCAGCATCCTCAGATTTTGGTAGGTGTTAAAACAAACAGCTGACGGAGCTGTCTCGGGAAGACCTTTGGGATCATGGCATACATTCACCTCCTTGCCAGAAGCTGCCAATGCTGACAAATAACTCACCGATCTTGCAGGGAGGAATGATTTCCAAGCACTCCTTATGAGCACCAGCTCCACATTTCGGGCAGAGATAGCCCTGGTAGAACGTTCCTCTGTGCAAAACGAAAAAAATAAAAGAAGTCACAAAGCCTTAATTCAGCCCCAGCTCCGAGACCTGCTTCCGTGTTTGAGTGCAGAGGCAGAAAAGCCAGGAGGATGTGGCTCACCTGAGGAACATCTTGCACGCTTTGCAGTTGGTAGTCTTCTCAAACGTGTACATCTGAAAGCTGTGGTGATTTGCGTTGGCTTTCTCTGGCTTTATGTTGGACCTGAGGGGAAGGGCTGGGGGTTACTGACCTGCCCCCAGGGCCTCTCGCAGCAGGAGGTGTTTGCATTTTGGACAAAATTTGGAAATGCTTTGGTGCAAACACTCGGGGCAGGTGATTTTGTGCTGGGCCCAAACTCCTTTTAATCAGAGACCCATCCTGCAAGCCCCCGTGAACCGCCCCATCACAGGCTCGGCTGTCGGAGCTGGTCTCTGACAATCAGCAAGCCCCAGACACCTTCCCCCCCCGTGCCGGGCGCTCACATTGCCATCTCAAACTGCTCCATCCACTTCCTCTTCATTTCCTCTGTCTTGCAGAAGAACTGGAAGCCCTGCTTTCCTTGGAGGTGGATTAGGTAGAAGCCATAGGACCACTGCAAGAGGAAACGAGAGAACTGACTGAACCGCTGCTCTCACAGCAGCAGAGCAACAAGACACGGCACACTTTTATCCAGGCTTCTCAAGAATTACTCTTAATTCCTGCCCCTTTCCCTGTTCCTGAAGGACTACAGCACCTTTGTGTGGATAACAGCAGGGAAGAAGGAAGAACAGCTCTTTATCTCTACAACACATTACAGCTAACGATGCCTGAATCAGCTCTGCACTGTGCGCTAGGGCCAAACGGGATTTTACGGTGGCAGATGAGAGAACCTGGATTTTTCTGCTTCAGTGGATCCTCCCCAGCCATTACTCCTCTCCCTGACAGCCCAGGAGGAACATCTGACCTGCCCAATGTCCATATGCTCTGCCTGTCTCGTTACAACACTGCACAGAGAAACACGAGAGAAAATTGTGTGCTTTGCTTACCATTTTTCCATGAGACTAGAAAGCATAGGAGAGCAAAGTGGAAACATATTTCAGTAAAACACAAAGCTAACAGCATTTCTTCAGCACCCAAGTGGCAACATCAGCTATTCTCACCCGACAGCCACTGCTCCCATCCGTACAACACCTCCCTGCATCGCGCCTTGGTGGATTAACTAACTGGTACCTGGGAGGAGGTTTTCCTCCATGGCCGCAGGCTAAGCCCCAAACCACTGGCAAAATGATGTTCCTTTGCCAAGTGCTGATTTTGGCAGGCTGGTGGCAGCGCTGGCATTGCCTTGCCAGGGACCTTCCCTCCCTGCCCCACTCTCTGCCGACCCTTGCTGCCAGGAGCTGCTTTCTCTCCCTCCTGGCAAACCATCCCAGCCTCTCCAGGGCTGTTTTCCAAGGCTGGAGGTCAAAGGATCAAGCCCAACCCCACCTTTGTAAGCATTTCCCAACTCTCTGTAAGGCTGCCCTGAAAGCCGAGCCTTTATGTTCCAGCATTTTGCGAGCTCTGATTCTATTTTAAAAGGCTGCTGGAAATGTGCTGCCCAAGGAGTGGCCCCAAACAGCTCCACAAAGCTCTCCAGCAGAGCTAATCCCCAGTCCACCTACCTTCTTAATGTCCTTGTTGTTCATAGGGTCGTCCGTCATCTTGTGGAAGAACAGCTCGATAATTTCTTTCAGCTCGTAATTGTAGCCTTTCCTTTTGCAGACGATCACCACTTTATCAAATAAAAATAAATACCTGCCCAAAGCAAGCAAACAAACAAGCGAGCCAGTCAGACCTCAAATTACGGCCCCCGTTCAGGGGAAAGGGTTTGGGAAGCTCTGCAGAGCATCCCCAGCCCGCACAGCTCAATGCTCCCCCTGTGCTATAATTCCACATCGATGGTGCTTTCTGTCAATGCGACTCCAGGCAGTAATTGAATAATTGGGCACAAAATATCTGGAGATGGGCGGCCACGTGCCTGGTGCAGGTAATTCAAGAGGCATTAACCCAGCGCACAGGTCACCGAGCAGCTGTTTGCAGAGCAGCCCTGGAGGCGAGGGGGGAGGCCAAACAAAGGGCATGTTTTGGGGTGGGGGAAACTTCTGAGGACTGCTTTTCTCCTTCAAAATTTAAATTTTAAGTTGTGCTTTCTATCCCTTCCTGCAGAGAGCAGCAGTAGCCAAACAGCTCCGCTGGCTGTGTCACCCTAGCAGGGACAATCAGTGACTTCGGGGAAGGGTCTCCTTTTATCTTTTAGGAGGATGCTGCTGCTCGCTCACCTGTCCTGCTTGGTGTGGTTCACGATGGAGCGGACCTTCAGCTCGCCGTCTATCTTCGGCCTCCCAAACTCCTCCAGCTTCACTTGCTGCAGAAAGCAAAGCGGGGCTCAGATCTGCAGCTCCTGTGCCCAGGATCACCCTCGCCAAGGGCAACCCAAGCCCAAGCATGGCCCTGACACCAGGAGGGGGACCACAGGAGGACCAGCACCCTGTCCCAAGGCAGGGCTCAAAGTAGTTTTGGAAGATTTGGCATCCAGAAAGCAAAATTCCAACAAAATAAGTTTTATTTACAGGGTTTTCTACAAAACTGGAGCCAGGGCTCTGTAGTTTTGATACCCATCCTGAACCAGGACTGGACATTTTGGGGCAGGTTGGAATCCAACTGATAGTCTCATCAGTTGGATTTTCAGCTTGAAATGCTTGCACACTACTCAGGGCCGCACTACCACCGAGCCCCATGAATCAGCCCACTTATGTGCTTCTTACAGAAAGAAAAATACCATGAAGAGTCACCGCGAGTCAGGAAAATAAATATTTTATCCAGCTGTGTGTACAGTCTATAATTATTTCATTGCTGTGCCATGTGGGCTCTGTATACATAACACCAATCACTCCACAACTTCCAGCCCCGTGCAGCGAAAGGGAACACCCGAGCAGAACGTGTGTGGGATTGATCTGCAGACAGGAGTCACCGCTTTGCTAACATTTCATCTCCTGCACGTCAAAGCTGCTCTCCGCCTGCTGCAAGTCGAGAAGGAGCTGCTTAATGCCCCCATTTGCATTTGTGTTTTTATGGTGTGCCACGTCTGGTTGTTCGCACAGATCTGGATTATCATGACTGCTTCAATCAAAATCTGTGAGCTGCAATAGCCCGGATCCCACTTGAGATTTTTTTTTGCAGGTTTCTCTTGAAAATTAAGCATTTTGCCTCCCTCTGTTAAGTAATCATCGATTAAAAGTTCATCGTTTTCAAACCTTTGGCTTAAAGAACCCAAACCTGCCATGCGTCCGGAAGCCCTCGGGGTGGGCAGTGCTCAGCATCTCCCCCCCTCAGCCCTTTTGAAGCATCTCAGGTGTCAGACCCCAAATTGCATTACCCCAGCGTAAAGCCGGCCTGCGGAGCAGCTGTGCCTGCAGCTGACCCACCACAAATGGGGGGAAAAAGCTCGTTAGCCTGCAGCTCTGCTGCTGAACATTAAATTAATGGGCTCGTTCAGGGCTAAAAGCACAGGAGTGCTGGGGGGTGGCTGGTGCATGGTAATGGGACCATGTGTTTGAGGCCTCTGGAGTTTGGAAGATAAGATTCCCTTTAAAATAGCTGCTTGAGATTTTGGAATTAGGTGCATATTGTACACGCCATCCTCCTCCAATTAGGCCTTGATGCACTTTCAAGAGCATGAACGTCTAGGCCAGCGTTTTGTTGCCTCGACCACAAAAGAAAGCTACTTTAGGTAGCAGGTGACAGTTGATTTGGGGATTTCTTGGGTCATCCCTACACTAACAGCATGAGCAAAACCTGGAGAAACATTTTCAGTGTAATACCACCAACAAAACCCACCCTGTATTACACCCAAATCATCATTTTTTTTTATGAAGCAATCATTTCTGTTCTGTGTGAACACTGTCAATGGTCAGGGACCGTGTGAAAACACAGGGATCTTTCTTGGGTAGCACATCCCAAATAACTTAGCAATATCCACACTGAATTCAGTAAGAACTGCACCAAAAAAGCAAATATGCTCATCCTGATCTAGTTAAAGTTGGGGACGAGAATCTTCCAACTTACCAAATTTTCTATAGAACTCTGAAATTCGCTGATTTTCTTTAAAGTCTCTTTGTCTCTCTTTACTTCGTTTATGTACATGGCCAAGTCCTGAAAAGAAAAGCGAGTGTTGATTTTTAGTTCCCATACAAAGCTAGCACCTCCACTAAAGCAGACACCACGTGTCCCCTGCTCCCCTTTCCTCGCGTGAGACCAGAAGCAGCTCTGCAAGAACCCAAAAAGCACAGGGCGTTGTGAGCACAGGCGTCACCAGAAGAAAAGGAAAAGCAGCTTGGCAGATTTCTGCTGAATTACAAACAAAACCCAGCGATTTCAGTCGAAGCAAAGGAGCCCATGCTGGCACCCAGCATCGCTGCCTGCACCCCTGGGCTCCATCCCAGCACCCCAGGGCATGCCCTGTGCCCTGTGCTGTGCTGGCACTGCTCGACCAGGCAGCTGCTGCAATTTTTCCCATTTCCCAGAAGAGGGCAATGCATTAATCCAGTGGTACAGGAGCAGGCAGACAGCTCCTGCTGCGATGGCAAACCCAACACACGGCTTTTGCCTGGTGCGAGCCCTGGCAGCACCCTTTACTCCCAGCTCTCATCACCTTAATTCCCATCATCGCCCTGGATAAAAAAGCTCCAAGCCAGCCTTCTTTGCCAAAACATCCACGTTTGTAAAATAACTGCTTTGGATGCACGTTTGGATGCTGGGAAGGGCACTTGCCGCAACTTGGCCCTGCTGGCAGCCCACAATAGCACCCCTAAATCCAGCGCTTCTGAACTCCAGGATTTCCAACCACACAAAAAGGTTATTTTGAGAAATACGGAGACACTCAATGGTGCTTGATCTTCTCTGAAAAATTCCCTGCTTCTCCAAATTTTGACCCACCAAACAGGGAACCCAGCTCCTTCAACTGAAACTACTTCTCACATCCTTCCAACTGTATCTTCGATGCCCGTTTGCTTCTGATCTGCTCCCAGCCTCCTTGTTCTCAACAACAGTTCCTGTCACTTTGGATTAAATCTGAGCAGGGAATTTTTTAAGACAACCCTCCAGGGGAGACCTTCCCCGGCTTCCCAACACAGGAAGGGTTAATCACAGATGATAATCACAAGTCTGCATGACAATACTCGTAACATCACCAAGTGCCCAGGCCAGCCAGTGGCAGGGACGGTTATGAAGAATGACAAAACTAAAAGCCTCATGAAACCAGGCTGGCATCCTCCGTCAGCACTTGAGTGTTCAGCAGAGCATTTGTTCCCTTCTGCTGAGCAAATCTGTCTCACGTGCAAAGGGGAAACCCAATCCCAGGATCATCGGTGGCTCGAAACAGCGGCAGCAATGTGCAGAGCGGGTCTGCAGGATTTACCAGGGAACCTGCCTCACCTCCCCGTCCCGTGGGGTTCAGCTCTGTGCTCACGTGGAGGGACAATGCACGCACCAAATACCTCCACGAGCAGCTTTTTGGTGCAAACTGCCACTGCCTTGTGCTAGCAACCACGCGGGCAAAATAAAAGGGAGGTGAAGCCCTTTGGGAAATGCGCTTCCAGCTGTAGGCACGCACCCCCTGCACAGCTCTCAGGAGGGGACAGCAGGATAATAGCGTCTGCCAGCACGGGAAACAGAAAGGCTGGAATCTCGATGAAAAACATTACTTGTATGTTAAGCCTTGGTTTACAAATCAATTAAAATCAAACTGCTCTGCTTCCTTCGCCCCCGGCGAGCCCTGTGCGGTCTGAATTGCATCCGCGCTCTCCTGGAGATGGGGCAGGGAAAGCAAACAAAGCTCTCAGCTTCCTCCAAATAATGCTGACTCTGTAGTGCAACCGGACTGCGTACATTTATTTATTAGCAGAGGTAGTGGGGGATGCCGTTATTACGAGGCCATAAGCAGGGTTTAACAGCTGTCACCGGGTTTGTCACTTTGTCTCATCGGCCAGGACATTTTGGGGACAGAGGTGATTTGTGGCACGAGGAAGAATCCCTTCCCTGGCTCCCTTCTCTCGCCCAGAGCGTTCATCTGAGGCCACGGTCATGTATCGTGGAGAGGGAATGCAATGTCCTTTACACAACCTCGGCTAGGACGACCTACATATCGGCTCTGCCTTCACTGGCTTGCAGGGATAGCAGCTAAAAAGGTCACCAGCCTTATGTAACTGCCAGGAAATGCAGTGTCATTAAAAAAGCTGAGGCTCGGAGGTAGAAAACAAACAAAGTGACCTCAGAGCACACGAATGATGCTGGGGATGAATCCCGTGGTGCTCTACGAGAGGAAAACTGGATGCAACCATCACCTTCCCATCAGATTCTGCTGGCAATGGTCCTGCTGTGAATTTGGGGTGCCCAAGGGGATGTACCCAAGTCACAAAACCTTTGGTTGAGTCCCCAGCTCCACCTCCTCAAAAAATTTAAAACAAATCCAGGTTTTGCCACAAGAAGTCTAGGTTTCTGAAAACATTATTTTCTTCGAAAAAATACACTTGGAGAGCAGGCCCCCCAGCCTGGATGACACCGTGCAGGCAGGGGCTGACTCCAGGCGTGCCCCCAGGCTTGCAGGTACGGCTGGAGCTCCTCCAGATCCCTACCAGAAAACCAAGAGCCCAATTTGGCACGGCCCCTTTACCCCCAACAGTAATTAGTGAAAAGTCCTACATTGTCAACAAACACCAGCTTCCCCAGACGCTCAGGGAGGAAGATAACGGTGATGACTAGAGCTGTGCTGCGAAGCAATCCCGTCAAACAGCACCCAACGCACACACGTGTCCTAAAGGAGGGGACGCTGCCTTCTCCCAGGCTGCTGGGCTGTTTGTCACCTACACACCCGTACCTGCATCGCCTCCAGAGCCTCCTTCAGCTGCTGCTTCTCTGGGCGCTCTGACGAGTGGCTGAGCAGCTCCTGAAACACAAAAGCAGGGGATGCATGGGGGGAGCTGCCCGCATCGGTGCTGCGGCCACGGGACGGGGACGGCGCCAACTTGCTGGTGCTGCAGAGACCCGTTACATGGAGCTGACGGCAGGAATTTCACACATAATCAGATTATATGCAAGCTTATTTGATATTCATTAACTGCCTCTTGTGGCTAACAAGTGCAGAATTACCCCAGGTCACCATACTTTAAGAGACGGCACAAATATTATGTCGTGTTAAGTAGCTCTAGTAATTATTTCATTTGAAAGGGGGGAAAAAAAAAAACAAAACAAACCTCACTCTGCATCTGGCAATGCTTCCTTCTCTACTGTAAATGCCAAAAGATACTACAGCGAGGATGGCAGCTGGAGGGAAGTGCTAATGCTGAAACACTTACTTTTAGCAGGAGATGGTATTTCAAAACTCTTTGCATTGGAACCACCAGCAGATCCTGCAATTTAAATTTCCCATCCTGGACCTTCAGCGTGCATTCCTATTAAAGAAATCGATAAGGCAGGAGTGAAGTAGCTGAGGGAAAACAATGACTACCCCACAATAATAAAAAAACACACAGTTCCACAGCTGTAACGTTTTGCTTCTGTAACCTCTGTTCTGCTGAGGATCTGCTCGCAGGGCCGCCACCGTGGAGGTTATCGAGGAATAACACACAGGGGCTGGACCCTCAAATGCAGGCATTCTCATGCAGCTGAGCTACTGCAGCTTAATGAGATGCTGCTCATTAGGAGAGCATGTGAGTGCTCCTAGACCTCAGGAAATGTCAAATGAAACGCATTAGCTTAACTCACCTCCTCACTGGCTTGAACTAATGCATTTTATTTGCAAGGGGCTGGGAGCAAGCACGGAGACAGTTGCTGTGGCTTTGCTGATAAGCATTAAAGTCATTAAGATAAGCTAATGTGATCACAGGAAGTTTTGCACAGCTACCTTCATCCAGACCCGTTTGGATATGAGGCTGTGCTAGCCCAGGACCTCTCCGTGGCTTCAGGAGGATCAGCTGAGCTGCCTCGAGGGAGGGAGCACATGGAAAAGCACAGGAGCAAGGGGATGTCACAGCAACCAAGCCTTCAGCAGAGCATGCAGCTCGGACCCTGATAGCTTGATGCAAAATCCGGGGAAGATGTTTAAAGTAATTACTGAATGCACAGCCTTATCCCCAAATTGGGTTGCTATTTTTGCACAAGGAGTCAAGGGACATTTGCAGACAACAAGGTAAGGCGCACAGACAGCCCCGCAAACGCAGATCAGCATCAAGACGAAAGCAGAAATTAGAGAAAAACTGCAGCTTAAACAGCACATCCCTTCTGGGGCTCCTTTGAGCTGCTCAGCACCTGGATCTGCCCCTATTTACCCCAAGCCTTTGTGCTGGGGCAGGAGGGCAGCGGGGAAATCAGGGCACTTGTGTGGGGACTTGGGTTTGCCTCTGACTGTCCCCAGCACTGTGTGGGATCTTGGGAAGCCAGCTGGGTCCCCACGTGTGGATGCTCAATGCCTTTGGGTTTCTACCAAGACAGCAATTGGTCCACAGCCAGTCCTGCGCACAAATAGAGCTGCCCAGATGCTTTCATCTGGTTTAACCCCAGGGAGGAAGGACAGAGCATGGTTTTAGGTTGGGAGAGGAAGAAGCAAGCAGGGGCCAGGATAAGAAACCCCCCAGCTCTGCTCCCAGCTGGGGTAAAACAAGCTCAGTCCCCAGCCCCCGTCTCTCACAAAATCCAGCATTTCCAACGTGCCAGCAGCTCCCGCAGCCCTCCCAAACCTGTGGCAGGGTCCGGAGAGCCCTCGGCACCCCCAGGCGCTCACCTCCACCTTCTGCCGCACGTCCTCCCTGTTCGCGATGAGGTGGTTGAGCGTGGTCTGGGCGTACTCCATGTGGCTGCAGTACTTGCCGTAAATCAGTAGCCTTGGGAAGGGGAAAATCACAAATTTAATCGGAAACACTCGCTGGCAGGTATAACCCGTTGTACAAGATCTATACGCACGTACGTGGTGGGAGGACAAGGTGAACGGCTACTCCCCGTGTAACTGCTTAGTATTAACACGCTTTTACTGCAGTGCTTTTTAACGCTGACATCTTTTGGAGTTTGCAGAGCTGGAGGCTCTCGGGGCAATTCAGCACAAGGGGCTGTGCAGCCCCATTTCTGGAGCTACAGCAGCTCCCGAGTCCCAAAGCACGGCCCCAGCCAGCCCAGCCCCTCACTCCCCTGTGTCTGGGGCAGAGCAGACAAATCCCTCTTGCAAATACTAAAAGCAATAGGATGCTTTGGGCCACTCTGACCACAGCGAGGGGCAGCAGATGAAGGGAAATGCATGGAGGGGGCGAGCGCTGAACCCTGCAGCCCAAGCACGCGCCTCACTGCAGCGGCTCTTCTGCTGCGAGTCAGCTTTTTTCTCAAGATTACAACACTGACATAATCCCCTCGATGTCTTAATTGGTGCTGTGCCTCCTCGAGCATGATGCTCTCTGGTTTTCTGGCTATGCCACACTATGGTTTGCAAGGGCAGAGCCTTTGTGTAAAAGCAAGTAACTTCCAGACACAGAGGGAAAAAGCCCAAACACCAATAAAAATCTATTTCCCGAGAGCATTTCCAAATGTGGCTGCCACCAGACCTTGCAATGCTCAAGCCCTGTGTATTTGTCTTTATGATCCTCTCCCCACAAAAATACTTCTGCTTCCTGTGTCCCAGCTGCTCACAGCCCAAAAAGCAGTGGCACTAATGCGCACACCTCACGGGTGCTTCACCAAATACAGAGAAGAAACTTTCCATTCTTGAGAAGAGCTCAGAGTGGGCGTGGGTGGTAATTATTGCACCTCACCAGGGAACCAGAGGCTTCAAAGCCCCCTAAATCCCAAGGATGTCTTCTGAAAAGTCCCAGCAGAGCTTCAGGTGTGCAGCAGCACATCGTGTGCTTCAAGGGGAAGGGGAAGGGGACCCACCTGAGACCACAAAAAGGGGGGACTTGGGGAAAGAGGGTTGTGACAGCCTTTGGAAACACAGCACAGCTCTATAAGGACACCCCAGCCTACAAATCTAAACACCTGACACAAACAGAGCGGTTCTGCTGTGGATTCTCCCTTTTCCTCCATCTTGCTCATTAATCCTACGTGACAGGTTTGGGTTTCCCCCCGCCCTGTTCCTCGCTGTTAACTGCATTGCTGCTGATAAGACACACATTCAGCCGGGCGCTGCAACTCATCCGTTATTCCGGGGCCTCGCTTCTCGATGGGGATGATCTCCAGCACCTGCCCCGGTGTCGCTCTGTAAACGTGGGACCCTCGGACCCGGCAGGTAATTGAATGGAGAGATTTATGGGCTCCGCAGTCCCCGACCACGCCGCAGCCAATACAGATTATTCTTCTGCCTTTTTCCCCTTGACAACTTCTGAGCGGGCACAATAATATCTATCTTGCCAGCACTTGGAGAGATTCGAAGAGGCTTTGGGAGCATAAATTCAAACCTCCAGCCTTCACAGAAAGAGATTTACAAACTATTTCCTTTAAGAAAAAAAATCTGCAAAGCAGAATAGCAATGCATCATTTTGCCAGGGCGTCTCCGAGGATGCGGACAGGAGCAAGAGCTATTTGTCATGGCTACATTAGATGAGGAAGGTCTCAGCACAGGGACTCTGGAAGCCCACATCCACTTCTTGGTGGGGCAATGCCATCTCGCCATGCGAGCTTGCTGTCTCCTCCTGCGCCCTCATCTCTTTGCTGTAGCAGGGGACATCGCCACCTTCCCCCAGCCCTTTCCCTATGGGGAAAAGGACCCTGTCTGTTCAGATCTAGTTGCTCCAAACTCTTCTTCCCCGCTTTTGGGAGCCTATTCTCCTTGAAGAGACCGGTGCAGTTCTTGGCTTAACATTTTTCTAAGTATTTCCCAGCAGGGCACCCCCTCCGCTGTGGCCGAGCTCACAGAAGCAGCAACAGGGACGCTTTGCTCCGCTCCTGCACTGCTCTGAGCTGATGTGCAAAACCTTGTTGTGACAAATAGAAAAGTGGCCTTTTCTTCTTTTCTTTTCTCTTCTTTTCTCTTTTCTTTTCTTGGTTTGGCTTTTGTTTACCAAAAATTGCTGTAATTGGCCAGATCTTGATCTCAGCAGCTTGCAAGCTCCTAGCTCCTGTGTAGCCATGCGGGTCAGCCCAGGGATGCCCACATCCCTTCCCTGTCCCCGCCTGCACAGCTCCATCCCAGCCTCAAGAAAGGATTCATGCCTGGGGACAGCACTCATGTGCACAGAGCCGAGTCAGGAATTAGGAAATTAAAATCACCTAAGTGGGCTTTAAGAGCATTTTTAAGTTATTTGCATTCTTCTTTGGAAACTTTTTTTCTTTAATCCAAGAAACATTCCCTTCTAAAAGAGGCACTGTGAGTGATGGAATATCTGACCTTACGGTGTATTATTAATGCAGATGGTATTTCTGGAGTTATTGACTTCTGAATGGCATTTCTATGTCTAGACACTGGTTTAATCACAGTGAAATAACACCCTGGCATGAGTCCACAATGAATCAGGCCTTTGATTAGTGTTAAGGATATTAAAGGCTTTTATTAACCTTATCTTTGTGTTCGGGGGTACCCCTGCTCGCAGCTGCCAAAACACAGAACCTATTCTGTTTGCGAAAGCAACTTTCCCATTTATTCATCATTCCATAGGTGCAGGGCAACGCCAGTGCCAAACACGGGATTTTTATAGCAAACCACTGCTCTGAGCTAACCAGACAGACGTCTCTCTGCAGGGCCTGATGCTGCCATGCTCCAGGCCCTCAAATCCCCATCAGGGCTTGCAGGAGAAGACAGCATTAAAGCCCATGCAGGGGAGAGAGGTTTTATTCCATTCTGGCTCACTGTAATCAAAACCTTCCCACCTTTATCTCCCCGTCTCCCTGCTGGTAAACCTCTCCCAACGTGTTGTGTTTAAGGGCAGGTCCAAGTGATGTCTCAGCAGCCCAACAGCACCTCGCTGCTGAATTGCTGATAAATTGCTGAAAGTGGTCTGCTGCAACACACATGCAGTTAGAAACCCTCCTTTGTGAAAACCAGAGTTGTCTGAAGGCCGAGTTTCCTTTTTACCTCTCTTTGAATTCCAGAAATACTTTTGCCAGGCTGCTTCCTCCAGACATCATAGAGACGTCGATGGCTCGCAGGAAATTGAAGTGCACTTTAATTAGGTCCTAAAATGAAGAAACAATCAATACTTTAAACACACTTAAAGCGCGTGGGCAAACAGAGCCTGAAGACACGCACGTTCACTTCTTCATCAGGCAGTCATTCTCTCTTTTTCTTTTTAGCTGTTTTTAAAATAAGCCTTCCTGGGTGAGATCAGCCCTAAACGGCAATAAGTACAAGGCTGTCATTCAGATAGGACAAATGCAAGCTGATAGAGCTCCATAGCGGGTGTGGAAATAGCCCCCCTGATCCCACAGAGCGCCCACACCAGCAGCATCCAACCTTTCTGCAGGGAACACGTCTCTGCCACACCACCCTGCCCCTCCTGCCCAGCTGGGGGCTTCATTTTTCTCCATCCTGCCTGCTTCTGAAACAGCCCTGCTGTCTTTCCAAAGCATTTCTAAGCACAGCTAAAATACACACAGGCCAAGGCCCAGCCTTGGAACATCCACTGTATAAAATTATTTTCTTACCTAGAGTTCATATAATCCCCAACTTTAATAATAAGCACTTAAAAAAAAAATCTCCTAAGCCCACTCAAGCTCTGCAGCAGATGGAGGACCGAACTTGTTCATGGAAAGGCAGGAATCTAATGTGCAATCTCAAAGTCTTCTCATAAGTGGGAAGCTAAGCTGCCATGAAAAGAGCAAATATTTAAGCCAGCGTTTGTGTTGTTACCTCCAAATTGATGAAAATAGCTTCCATGTCCTGGGGAGTCAGTACCAGCTTCAGTGGGTTCATGTAGTTCTGCAAGAGGCAAGTGGAAAACGGATTGAAATTGGAGAGAGAACAAGTGTTGTTCTTTTTTTCTGTGTAAGGGAGATACCTTCCTGTTTCACCAGCTGCATTTACCTTGGCAGCTAGACGCCCAGCTTTAATGAATTTGTGCATTGCAAGGGGCCCATCCAGCAGGGAAGGTGCAGGGCACCCCAGTGCTACTACCTCTATTAAACTACATTATTTTATTTTATTTTATTTTACTTTATTTTTAATTTTACTTTATTTTATTTTTTATTTTACTTTATTTTACTTTATTAACCTGCTAGTTTTCCCACCACATTGCAGCTCTTGGCTGCAGCCGTGAGCAGCTCTGAAGCATCTTTGATTCTCTCCCTCGAATTTCGCCCTTGAAAAAGCGTAGCTGATATGATTACATTGGAAATGCCTTTCTGAACAAATACATATTAATAGAAATATCCACAGTACTTGTAACTACACGAAAAAACACCAACACAGATGCGATGCACTGGAGACAGGACCCTCTGGCCCTTAACATGCCGTCAGAACCTGCTAAGCCTCTGCAAGCCGTTTTGAAGGATATAAAAGCAATAACTTAACTCTTTTTTTTTAGACTGAAACAGAGGGTTTATGGCTGTTTTCAAAGAAAAAGAGCTATTTGCACACATTAGGACATTTGGTTGTAAAGTGGGAAATGGTGTTTTATTTCACTCAGTTCTGTGCCCAGCTCCTTTGCAGGAACTTGCAGCAGACTGAGGCAAACAATCACAGAAGGGGGGAAACAAAAGCGTTAGGGTGATGAGAAATGGCAGCTTCATTTTCACTATTGTTCTTCATTCCTGCCACTTTCCTTGGAGCAGAAACCACCTCCAGGCTCCGGCAGCACCCATGACTCCACCGCCTTGCTGCGGCGTTCGTTTTATTTTAAAAGAAAGGCACAAAAATAATTTACCAAACCCAATTAAAGCCCATGAATTTGAGCAGTGGAATGTTACTTTTAATCCAATTAGCTTCAATGACAAGTCAGCACAGCTTCAGCACTTTTGAAAAACGCCCAGAACAAAGAAACTCCTCCAAATTACTCGGTGGAAATCGAAGAAGAGATAAGATATCTGCAACCACGGCTCTTATCAGCAAGACCGGCCAGGGGGAGCGGAGCAGGAACCTCTTACCATGGGGTGGGGGGACACAGCAGGGAATTTTTCAGCCTATTTCCAACATGCAGTGATCAGAAAAAAAAAATATGCTCTTCAGCTCCTGCCATTACAGGCTGCGCATTTGTGCTTGTCAGGATGGGTTTTCCGTGTCCTCCTCCTCCTCCTCTTGCAATTTAACATCTGAGTGCACTGATCCTGCCTCGTCGCATCTGCCAGCTCTCACAGCAAGAACTAACACGGCAAGATTAAGGCAGGATGGAGTGATGGGGTGGAAGGCAATGGCATAAAAAAGGGACGGCTCGGTTCTTACCTTTTCTATGTCTTCAAGTGTTTTGTAGTATTTGGCCTCGGTTTCTTGGATTTCTAGCAAACAGCAATTTCTTTTGTCATCTTCTGTCATGCCCATTTTCTAGAAAAAAGTTAAAGTGATGCATGTTCAGATAGTCCTAATGGTGGTCCTGCTCACACAGCTTCATTTGGCCTTCAGTGATGGCAAAGTTGTAACAAGCCCAAGTCAGGATAGGCAGAGAAGTATTGGCATTGGTTTATGTTAAAGGAAACTATTTTTATCCAAAAAAAATAGGAAGAAACTCTGGCTCTACTATTCAGTATGTTTCAGCATGGACAGCATTGCATTTTTCCATTTATTATAGCTCCATCACCAAAGACCATCGGCTAAAGAATAAATGAGAGAGAAATGCTCTTTTTCTCTCTCTTTTTTTTTTTTTTTTTTTTTTTTTGCTTAAGATGAAAATCACAGCAGAGCCTAAATGGGTCATAAATAATACGTTAGACTTATACAAATCCCCTGCCAGGGCTGCCAAGTCTCATGATTTTAGGTCAGATCTGATACTACACGTGTTGGTGTGTTTTTTTTTCAAAGCCTCAACTCCTGGAGTCACTTCTCTACCTCTGTAAAGAGGAGCTGAGGAGTCGGGGTGGGAGGTGAAGCACTTGCCAGTGCCGAGTTTGGGGGGTGATTCAGTTGGTGGTTTGATGTAATGATCATGCACGGGACGGCACATCCTCAGCGTGCCTGTTGTAACCCCCAGTTTGGACCTAGCAGCAAACCGGTGTTTTAATCGATGCGGCTTACCTGCATGTATCTAATCTGAAGCATGCAGAAATACAAGAAACCAATTAGCGTTACACACTCGCTATGGCAACACAGCTTAAAAAGAATCCAATATCGAGACAGAAACGTGGGTGATTGTATTAAAACTAGACTCTTGCTCAAGGGCAGGGAGGAAAGGGGGTGCCCAAGGAAACAAAACACTGCAGAGGACACTGAAAAATTGTTCTCACCGCCCCTAATCTGGCACTGCCTGCCTGCTGGGCACCCCTGTCGTGGGACCATTCGCTTTGGCAGGGGTCCCTGGGGACACTTTGTGCCCAGCTCCTTAATCCAGAAAGGTTTTTGGAGCTGCTCAGGCTGCAGACAAGGGGTGAAGAGATGAAACGCCTCATCCAGCATCGTCACAGCCTTCACATCACCTGTGGCCAGGCTTGGTTTTGGTCCCCAAGCTCCCAGCACCCGTCCATGTGTTTTGGGTGTTGAATGGGTCAGCAAAGCGTGCATTTATCCTGCTGTGCTGCAGGGAGCTCTGCACCACGGCCAGCTGCTGTTTGCCAGCAGGAGGCAGTAATTGGGGTTTTCACGAATCCAGAGCTGGCAGATATCGGGGGATGGGAGAATGTGGAAGCTTGTGCTCTGATGGAAGGCTCCCTTCCAGCTCTGCACCAGCAAAAACCAGTGTGGCCCTTCTCCGTGGGGACACAGGCAGCAAGGAGGGCTGAAGGCATCTCTGGGGAGATGCAAGAGCCACCACCACCTTCCTGGCCCATCCATGGAGCAGGAAACTTGCACCAGAGCCCCTTGGAGTCAATGCAAGTCCCTCTGTGATGTCTTGCATGCCGCACTCCTGCTTCTCCCAACTGTCTTTGGAGGTGACACATGGGGTCGGCTGCTTTTCCACAAAGCCACACAAGGCCCTAGGTCCCCTAACTCCCTGAATCTCAGTCGTGAAAGCTCCAAGCACCCAGGCAGGAGCAGGAACAAGCTCCAACCCTCGTGCTGAACCCTCAGCACACAAATCTGCCAGCCCGGATCTAAAAATACCATCGCACAGGGCACGAGGCTCGGTGATGGAGCACGTACGAGCCCCGTCGCCCCCCAGAGGGGCTGCAGCGACACACTCTGCGCTGGCTCAGCAGCAAACAACTATTTTTAGCTTGTCTTTTACCATTTGGGCTTATTAGCTCTCCTTCCCCTTCCTCCTCCGCCAACTCCTTCAGACGATGCGATGTGCTGGAAAACTCCTCGGAGAGCTCCCTCCGGGCCAGCGCCATCCCACTCGGCTTATTTTTACCTCTGGCGAGGCAGCTTGGCTTCGAGGGATGATGCAAAGTGATTTGCTCCCCTGCAGCAACCCCCGTCATCTGTGGATCACTTATTTAATTCTATCCTCAACCCCCATCAGCCGTGGATCACTTATTATTTAATTCTATCCTCTCCCTTCCCCCCTGCCCAATTCCAGTTCAAAAAACCGCATGTGGATTATTACCATGGGCTGCTGAACTTCCACTCTGATGATATCTTCGTAGATATCATCGCCTTCATCTTCGCAGGGGACGCAGTCGTAAATATCCTCCCCCAGATCATGTTCGCTGGAACGAGAAGGAGAAAAGCTCAGGGACAGCAGGGCACATTCACTGCTGCTGGATCGCAGGGAGAGCGATCACAGCCATAAGGAAACCCCAAGGCCCGTGGCATTGACATCCGTCCATGCTTCCCATCAGCATTAAAGTCCATTTTTTGGGATCGGCCCCACTGGCTGGCAGCTGGGCAAGGTGAAGGTGGACCCAGCCTGGGTCCATCCACTCCTCTGAAGGTGTCCGCAGCCTCCTGTGAGCACTTTATGACCCACTGCAGCCCCCAGTGGCAACCTTATTGGAAAATGGGGATAAAAGAGACACTGGGGAAAAAAAAAAATTGAAAAAAATCACACAGCCACACTCCCAATGCACATTTTGCCATAAGGGAATCTCACCAGATGCTCAGCTCTGTGATGCTCAGTCCCAGTGCTGGGCAGACTCCAGTAACAGCATTTATATCACAGGTGAATCAAATAGCCAAAAAGTCACATTTTCAGGACTGGCCAAGATGTTTAGGAGATGCCCCTGCAAGCACAGGCTTTAAGGTGTCCCTGCAACATAGTGCCCAACTTCTATTGAAGGTTTTAGGTACTTAATTGTCACCTGAGCCTTTGCAAACTCCCCCAGGGGCTCCTAAGTCTTGGAGCTCTTCTGAAAATTCAACCCACAATAAATACCAATTAACAACAGTAATGCTAGAGCTTAGATCTACAGGTGCAAATTGCTAACAGCTCCCACTGAAGTCAACCTCATGGGATCAGGACAGTGTGAAATGCTGGAATATCAAACAGCTTTCACATATTTTACAAGCAGTCTCTTTCAACATGGGCATTAATTACATACAAATACGTTTAGGTGTAAAACCGTGCTCAAAACGTAATGCTCAAATCTCTATATTATACAGCACTGAGCAGCAGAGCACATCTGTTTGCAAAACCGGGCTTTATTTCTTTTCTAAATGCAGCTCTTTCTATTTTTAAAAACAGATTTATTTAATAAAAGTTTGGGGATTTTAAATAAATTCACTGGCATGATGTATCCATCCCATTCTTCCAGAGTGATGCATTGCAGCTGCTGTAATAATGCCCACTAATAGCTGGTGATCCATCTTCCCCTTCCCAAGCGTCGCCGTCACCGTTATTATCTGTACCAATATTTATATTCTCAGCTCCTCTCCTTATCCAGAGCAAGTAACTCCTGCTTCCTGATTAATCTTCCCTTCTCGGATTGCTGGCTGCCTCTCCATACATCATTTCCCTGGCTCGAAGGTCGTTAGGAACCGTACGGCTGGGTTAATGTCGCAAGCGCGAGCCTGGCGGCTGCTGCCCAACCATGGCCAACTCTCCCCTGCTCACCGGCACCAGCACAAGCCCTCGCTATCTCTATTTGCTGCCTGGAGACAGAAACAGAGACAATTCCCAAATCCTAGGGCCAACTGGAAGGGCACATCCATTTCAGAGCTTAGAGAAGTGCTCAAACCCATCCCCTTCCGTCGGTGCCGTGTTTTGGCTGCCGGAGTGGAAAATAAGCACACTCCCCCGTTATTAAAAAAGAGAATTGGCTTTGGGTGGTTTTACACAGCAACAACCCACGAAGACACTAAATTTTAAACGCCCTAAGGGCAGATATTTTCAGCAGTACTGTCAGCATCCCAAGCATGTCCCACGTGGACTGCGCAACCTGGGGAGGCCAGACCCTCGCCTCTTTCTTTGCAGGGACAGGATTTAGTCCTTCAATAAAAGCAGCAAACCGAGAGCTGCCCAGTGGGACTGGAGCCTGTGATCTACTGCCTGGATTAGGAGCTTCATTGACATCTCTGGGTTTGGCAAAGGGATTTGATCCTCCCTTCAGAGGTAACAGCAACATTTGCAAGTGCTGTTATTAGGATGGATACAAACAGCTTTGGGCTGGCAGCTTCTTGCCTAGCCAAGGAAGCTTATTCAGGGCAAAGTAATGGGAGTTGTTTTTACGTAAGGCAATTTCAGGCAAAGCCAGTGCTTTTGGCCAAGCTTTTCCTCCCTGGCAATGACCACTCTGCACAAATGCCTTCCAAAGCAGGCAGCAGCCCTGCTGTGAGCAGCTCCCACAAGAGAGGGACCAATTACATTTCCAGTGGCATTACAGACAAGGAAGGTAAGCAGAGAAATGCTGGGAAGCTGATGAGTTTGTACCAGCCTCAGAAATTCTCAGACGAGTCCCAGCGAGGCGCTCAGCACCAAACCAACCACGCCATGACCCACCCAAAACCACAGCGCGGCTTTGCTGCACTGATCAAAGACCAGGAAGAGCAAAAGGAGGAGGGAGAAGGAGCTAAAATAAGAGGACCAAAAGCTGAACACAGATTTCCAGCACTGCAGCTGGGGTTAAGAGCCAGAGGGTGAGCAGAGCCCTGTGCCGGCAGCACATCTGGCAGGGTTAGGTGTCAGGGTGATGGAGGGCAAGATGTGCAATGCAGCGGCTGGACCCGAGATCTTGCAGGGTTTTTATTACCCAGATGTTATTTAGACTGAGACACAAGTCTGGAAATAGCAAGAGAGGCCTTCACCCATCTATTCTGCTCTGGTCTCACATTCTCCGTTGGAAGACGAACCTTATAATCTCAGAAATGAGCCTCGAGCAGTTATAGCAACTAACATCATCTCAGAGATGGCAAAAGCAAGACATATAAAATCTTTGCTGATGACAAAGAAGAAAAGATGTGTACAAGTGCTCTGGCTTGAGTGTCCTGGACCACAGAGCCATTTATTTCACTGCCTGGCATGTGTGGTTTTCCCAACACGGGAAAAATAATGAGAAAAGTGGCAGCTAACTTATCATCTCACCTTGGCTTCTCAATTCATTACTTTCTTTTTTTAAAATGCACTTGAGCAATTCTGCTGATCACATCACTGTTTTGGAAGACGTGACGAGAGCCACTGATAACAGCAGGGAAAGAAATAAACTTCAGCAAGAAGCTCGAAGCAGGGGACAGGTTTGGGGCAAAGTGTGCCCAAATGCGCGGCATCACTTGGGCACAAGCTCTCACTTTTAGAGGAGAAAAAGAGGTAAGAGTTACTCAAAGGGAATGTTTCCTGTCAAACCATTCACAGCTCTTCTATGAATTGACTCCAAATTATTCAAATACCTACCAAACAACCCCAAACACACCCTGGGTGTAACCCTCACACCACGCTCCGTGCCAGCAGAGGGCCAGGGCCCTGCAGAGGGAAGGTAAGCGGAGCAGGTTTGTGATAAGGAAGGTTCAGATGCTGTAAAGAAGACCAGGATTAATTGCCCTCATAAATTTATCATGACAAAATAACCGGGGTGAGGTGAAGCAGCAGCAGAGAGTATTCACATGAAGCGCTAAGTAAGGCTTGGGAGGTGCCAGAGTGGCTCGGGGCGGCTAAAACAACCACCCCAAGACACGAAGGCAGCGGGCAGGATGGTGCTGAGCAGCACGGCGGGTCGCTGCCTGCTGCCAGGAGGCTCGCACGGACCCGGCCAAACACTGCTTCGATTCTTCTCAGCAGTTCCCAGCGAAGGCAGCCGTGTTATCGCCCCGACCCACTCATTTCCTTGTGTAAATTTCTCCCCAACGTGCTGCTGGAGGGCCTGGCAGCCGGGCGGGCTGCAATAAATCACGCGGCGGAGGATGCTCGACCTTTTACCACTCCTCCCAGCGCTGATGGTACAGCCACCATCCAGCCCTGCCATCTGCCCTAGTGCTCCCAGGCTGCCATCTGGCCGACAGAAGCACGAGCAGAGGGGGCAGGCGGGCTGAGGACAGGGAATTTGAGACCTTGCTTGCTCCCCTGATAGCCTTTTGGTTTCCCCTCCCCTCTCCATCACTGATTGCTCTTTTTTTTTTTTTTTTTGTATGTAAAATAAATATCTGTCTCCATGCCATTATCTGGCTTGACCTCCTGGATGTACCGCACGATGCTGGGGATAAGGTAATCTGCACGAAAAATCAGCCCTGCCCCAAAAGAGAGGGCACAAAGGGCTCAGCAAGGCACGGACATCCTTTAGAGCCACCAGCCATCAAAACATTGCTTGAACCAGCTCAATATTTATCCAGAGCCTTTTACTATAGGAGCACAACATCCAAAGACAGCCCCAAGTGGGAGACTCCTCTGCCCTGTAGGGGTGACTGGGCAGGTTCCAGTCTGTGCCAGTTGTCCCCCTCCTCCTGTCCCTCCCTGTCCCTGCAAAGCCAGCGGGGACAGCAGGCTGGCACCCTGCAATGGCACATTTTGCAGAGTTTTTAAGCACAGGGCTGTGCATCCCTCCACAGCAATCCAAAGGGCAGAAATCACCACTCGGATAACTCAGTGCAGCCGACACAGAAGCAGCACAGGGATAGGGGACTGCTTTTGCAAGAGGGAAGATTGCTGTGCACGGTTTTACTGTTCCTAGTGATTTCTTCTGAGCGTTGGGTCACTTCACTGCTGTGCAAATCATTTCCTCGCCCTCAATACAGCACTCGGGATGCACTCACATCTCCCCAAGGCAGCTGGATCGGGAGCGATACTCAATGCAGAGCTGCTGGGCGGACTGAATCACTCGCAGCCCGTGAATGATGCCCTTGTTCCGCTGCTTGGGGATCGGCAGCAGCTAAGAAAGAGCTTTCTCATGCGGCCTCGTGGCTTGCCAGCGCGCAGCGTGGGTGCCCAGCGTGCACCATTGTGAGTGGCAGGCTGCCCCTGAACGTCCCCTGGGAGATGCTCCTTGGCCGGGGCAGGAAGGGGCAGCGGTGCTGCTGTGTCAGCAGGCAGCGCACCAGCCCTGCTGCTCGGGGTCTCTCGGGGGCATTTCAGGGTTGTTTTACAGTTGCAGATGAATTACGGCTCCATTTCACGGGTTGTGCCTCCGCACGACTCGGCCGCGCTGGGAGCGCTGATTCCTATGAACGAATTCGTGAGCTATCCCCCTTTACACACCCCTGTCAGCACTGGTCCCACCTAATGATGTAAAGAGGAGGATTTGGCAAAGGACGGGGGAAGAAAAAACAAGCTAAAAGTCGAAGACGATCTGGGACAGAAGAAAGGAGCTCGTGCCCCACCGGCAGCCGATCAGAAATACATTTCCAAGGCATCAGAGCACATTTAGGGCCCCCAGGGCCAGACCAACTCCCAGCCACGAGCGAAGGGATGGGGGGGAACTGGGACAGCCACAACTGGACACTGCCCCTCGGTCCCCAACACTCAGAGGCGTCCCCTCCTACACAGACAGCACCTTGCAGAGCCCCCGTGCAAAAACTGGGTATTTAAAAAGCCCAATATTAAAGGGATTTCCAGAACTTCAGGAGAGGGGGAGGGATGTTGCTCTTAAAAGGATCCTTTTCTAAGTTCAAATTTTATTAAACTGCAGCTGCTGGGACCAACCCAAGAGCGGGGGATTGCAGTATCCTCCGTTCCCTGTACGGGGGATTTATGATTTACTTTCGTAATAACCGAAGCCATAAGGAACTCATTGGATTAAGGAGCCTTATTATTTATGTTGTGGAACAATAATATTTAACCGTATGAAGCCGCACATCCACCCGCCCAGCTTTTCTCCCCGTCTGAAACAGGCTGCACTTTGTGAGTCTGGTCCCGGCCCCGCCGGAGCCGATGGGAATATTGCCATCGAATTCCGATCGGGCCAATGTTTCACCAGCCACCAGCTTTAGTTCAAGGTTGTTTAACAGCTTGTTATAGCATCCCCACAGCTCAGGGGCAACAAAGCACAGGCACCGGGGACGCAAATAAATACAGGCAGGGGAAGGCGCTGCCCGGTGCGAGGGGCTGGCACCCGTCGAGGCACCGGGTACCCCCGTCACAGCCACGGGCTCTCTCCTGCCCCGTTTTGGCTGCTCTGCCCTGCACAGCGGGTGCTACGAGCCCTTGTGCAGTCCCAACTGTTCGTGGAAAGTGTGCTGCTGAAGTGAGACACGGCTTGGAAAACGATTAAATTGCTCAGGTTCATGCATTGTGTGGGACCTTGGGGTTACCATGGGGGTTATTCCCCAACCTGCAGCCCCACAGAGAGCACTTGGTGCAAGCCCTGCTGCAGGAATCACACCCAGGGCTTTTGCAGCTCTTGAAGGGATGCGGCAGGAGGGGGTCCCCATGGGCTGTCCCCCCCCCGAGCCGCCCATGAACTCGGCCTGACCCAAAGCAACATCTCCCAGGGCTCTGCAGGGTAAAGACAGAGCACTGTAAGTGCCCCCACATCATCAGAGCAGCCAGGCCGGTGCCCCCAGCCCCGCTGTCAAACCCCATCAGTCTTTGCTGGATCTAAAGGACAACCTTTCCCCATCGTGTGTCCCCCCCACCCCCCGGGGAAGCGAGGCACTCACTCGGCCAGCTCCTCCAGGCTGCGGTACACGTCGTCATCGTTCTCCGCGGTCTCCTCCGAAGGGAAGGGCCTGCAAAGGAGGTGGGTGACAGTGTTAGTGGTTAGTTTGGCAGCCCCAGCCAAACCCAGAGCATCACCAGAGCTGCTTACCGAGCACAATATCCCTTGCAAACACATTTATCCCCCTCGAGGCATTAGGTCCCACAGCCGCACGCTGGGAAACCACCGCGCTGCTCCTTCTGCTCGCCACGGCTCAAACACCCTCACCCGAAGCTGTGCTGCCAGCAGGAGAGCCCACCAGGACAAACAAGTCCTTACAAGAGTGGGGCTTCCTCATATGAACATGTTGAAAAAATGCTAAAACCCTATCGGGGGGCGAGGGGGAGAGAAAGGACATCAAAAGGGCAAAAGAAAGCGGGGGGAAGCGGATTAAAAAGAGGAAGGGAGGGAATGGGGAGGCGGGGGGGGGAAAGCAAGAATTCCTTGGCTCGTTCTGAAGTAATAATCAAGTAATGTAGGAAAGAGATGAAAAATATTGCTTTAATTAAAGCCAATGTATTATTGCTGGCATGGGGCCTTGGTGGGCCAGGGCTCTGCTGGGGCTGGATGCACCTTGCGCCGCCGGCTGCAGCACGGGGCCGGGGAGGATGCTGAAGGGAAGAGGACACACGTGAACCTCCAGCTGCCCCCACGTGCAATTTCCTCCTCAGTTCTATCCCACTCTCCCTATTTCACGATGGATTGCCTCTCCTGAAAGATTTAATACATGGCCTGGCTGGGCCCTCAATTTGCTATTTTTGGATCTTGTCTCCAGCACTAATTTGCCTGCCCTCTCCTGCTTCGCTTCGCCCCAGTTTTGGTGAGCGGCTTCAGGCCGAGTGAACCAGGGGCTGAATGCGGGAGTTAACCCCAACCACTGCCAGGTGGTGAGCCCAGCACAGGGCAGGATGATGCCATACTCCTAGTCTTGGGGTTGTGGTGCCTCCCCGTGAGATGCAAACCCACAGAACAAGGGCGCACGGCCCCGGGCTGGTTGGATCTCACCATGCACACGTGCCAAGGGGCAATGCAGGAGGCAGGGAGCCACGGGTGGGAATAGCAGACGGGGCTGTTTCTGCTCTCCCCGCAATGCAGTGGCCATCCCAGAGCCCCAACATCTGTCTGCATGTCTGTGAGATGTGCCCTCTGCATTTTGGGGACGAGCATCAAAGCGCAAAGGCACAGCGAGAGATCAGGGGGGGCTTCACAAAGCTTCAAAAGGCACGTGTTTGTGGGTTTCCTCTGCCCTGGGGACTTGGGGCTAGCACGAATCCACGTGAAGCTCTCACAAAAAGTCACCAGCTAGCCCTGCCCATGGCTGAGCTGATCCTGGGGAAACATCTTCAGATTTCAGCCCAACAGCAAGGGGAACGGCAGCAGCACTGCACCACCCTGCAAAGTCCCAGGAGGAGAGAAAAAAAGCAGAGGTGACCTCTGCTCAAACACCACTGGTTAAAGTAAAGGCAAAAACCCACCACAAGACATGACCTCCTTTTTTCTAAACGCACCTTCTGCATTTAAACTCTATTTCCTCTTCCAGCGCTCACCATGCCAGAACGAAAGACGTTAAAGAGCTATCAGGAATATTAAAATCACGAGAATGCGTTTCCAACCATAAATCTGGCCTTGAGGTGTAATCAAGGGCTGTGATAAACCCCCACCGTGTAAGACAAGGAGAGAGCAAAGAGAAAACCATCTCCTAATGAGAGTTTCTGGGAGACAGCAGCTCCGCAAGCCCCGGCAGCCTCACCTTGACCGTGGGCAATGCACCGGAGTGAAAGTCAGGGCAGGGGAGGAATTAATAACCTGTATCTCAGCAATTGCAGGTAATGGCTAAATAGGGACGCGTGGAATGCAATTAGAAGGAAGGTCAGGCTGAGGGAAGGGTTACCAAATGAGCCGTCTGAAATTCGGAGCTGAAGGGCGGCTTTTTTGGAGGAAGCGCTTTGGTCGAGCCCTTTGAGCTGGCTGCCTGTGCAAATGTGTGGCTTGTCCAGGCGCCACACGAGACCCCAGTGATGCTCACAAGTCCCTGGGTCATTGTCATGGGAGCGGGGCTGCCACCTCCCTGCCCAAAGCAGGGTGCCAGCTGCCCCTCTCCCAGCTGGCAGCACCCAGGCAGGGACTTGCCAGGGGGTTCAGGCAGCTGGCACCCAAAAGCTGCACCTCCTCCAGCCACAAGCTCTCCGAGAGCTGTCATAGTGTCTAGGACCAGTCCGAATGGCATTATTTGAAAAAAATAAGTAAAATAATAGCAGAAGCCTCAGGAGTAAAGGGGACTAAGAGCTCATGATTTCCTGCAAAATGGTGTGCTTCTCTGCGCTTCCTAAGCAGTATTAACTGCAACAGCTGGGAATGCCCAACATTAATGAATAAAATATTCTATGTCCACTGAAACCCATCAGTTTTGCAGAGCAAACAAACTCCTAAAATTCATTTCAAAAAAGTCCCTTTTTAGAATCAATATTTAAGCACTAGACTTCTTTTTTTTCAGTCCACCATCACACACAAAAAAAGTGACACCTGCTGAGCCATTTATCCTTCAAGCCTGTGCCACTTCATCCACTCGGATGGAGAGCAAAAGCCCCAGCAACATCAAACGCTGCTGGAGCAGCCTCTTAAAGATGATAAACCTCCAGAGCAGACTTCTTCACAACAAACCCCAGCGCATTCAACAGCACCATTTCCAGAGATCAAAGAAGAGAACCCAGGAGTGATTGATCCAAGGCGTTTGTTGTAGAGACTAAAAAGAGAAGAAAAGACCAAGTGATTTGTTGTGGCGTTTAAAGGAAGCTTCTCAGCTTGAGGACAAGACTTACGGCAGCCAATCCTCCCCGACACCCAACGCAAAGCTCCCCTCTGAGCTTAAAACCATTCAGGTGATTTTCCGGGGCACGGAGCCCCCTGGAAAAAAAAATGCCTCTCTGCAAGGAAATGCAGGAGCAGCCCCCAGCCAGAGCACACCACGCCGGGAATATTCAGTGAATATTTCAGCAGGCACCTAATGTAGAAGCAGCCCTCCCTTCTCTCCGTGGTCACTCGGGGCCATCCCATGCCGTATCCTCAGCAGCCATCCCCAGGCTCCTTGGCAGCGATGCTCGCAGCTCGGCGCGCTGCCTGCTCTCTGCTCTGAATTATTTAACGAGGAGAACTAGGTAGGCTGCAATTCTCCAGCAGCAATAAGCAGGAAGATTTATTTGTGAGCATATTTCAGCGTCTGGTGCCTTGTCCTAGCAACCGAAGCCAGCTGCTCACCTCTGGATGCCATCACAGAGAGTACAGAGGGTCAGGGATGGGTCGGTTTTACTCGGATCATTTGGTTCAGTAGCATCTTAGCCTCAAATTTGTGTATGATAGAACAGGGTGAATCCAGTGTGATTATTCTTCTATTTCTCCTCTCTGTCTCCATCCTGATTTCTTGGGGACAGCCACCAGCCCCGCTGGCACAGTGGGGTTTGCATGACTTGTGTGAACGGCCACAGGAGACCACAGGAGATGGCTCAGCCCTCGCCAGGAGTTGGACTCCAGCCTCCAGACACCAGCATGCTAATCTTGTCCCATTTTCCCAAGTCCAGGGATAGCACTTCGGTGCTTTAAACAGCAGGCTGGGTGTGTGACACCCATGAAACCTGAGCTGTGCCCATCTGCTGCCCCTTCTGCAAGGGATTTCTTGGTAAATGGAAAGGACCAGAGCCGGAAATGGGTACAAATGGGCTTCTGCAGCTCTGCTGGGATGGATGGGGCTGTGCTGAGCGTCCTGTGCTCAGGATCTGGCTGAAAAACGTTTTCGTACGTGGGATCTCCAGACTGTAATCACACCTTGCAGTAACTCACAAAGCCACGGCTGGATGCGCAGATCCTCCAACGAGCCCTTTCTGAAGAAAGCCTCATGGAAAGACAGAGAAACCCAGGACTCTGATTTCACCAAGGTTTTGTACTTCAGGCTTTCAGCATGAGTTTGGGTGTTAGGTTAGCAGCCAGCCTCGGCTCCTGGGCTTTTGGGTGAGTCTGGGTGCACACACGGACCCGTGGGACCTGCTGGCCAAGGTACCCGGCATGCCCACACACTGTGTCACATCTGCATGCAGGACACATATTTTGGGAGGTGCTTGCATCCCAAATACACCCATGTACAAGGAGAAACCCTTCCAGAGAGCTAAAGGAAAAGAGTTCAGACCTCATCCATCCGAGGATCCCAGCAGCACCTTCTCCTTACTGAGAGCATTTGGCGAGCAGCGTGCTGACGGCCGTGGGGCGCTCACTTCTCAGCCCCTGGGGTGACGCAGGACGTAATGCTTTCATCAGCACAGCGCCCGTGGGGCCGTCCAAAGAAACCATGTGGTTCTGCAAGATGTTTGCATGCAACCGAGAACGCGTCCGTCATCGGCTTCGGGGGGGTGAGAGATTTATGGCTGCAGCAAGAGGTGGGTGTGAGCTGACCGGGGGGACCCAGAGCTCCTTCCCCAGCTCTGCTCTCACGCCGGGCACTTCCCCAAGCTTTGGTTCCCCTCTGTGAGATGGGAACAAGCTCGGGGAATGGTTTTGGTCAAGCACTATGAGACAGACAAAAAGCATGCTCTTAATGTCCGATTCTCTAAAGCAGGATGGAATCAATTCTCCCCGCAGAACAAGACACATCGGAGCATACCAAAAGCTGCTGAATTTAATTAAAATCATGCTATTGTGTTACATTACTCATCTCTGGAAAGAAGCACCTCGTGCTGTGCCAAATTTTAGACACGTCTTCTGAAAAATTATGATTTGCTTTTATTTGTGGTCTGGAACTCGCAGAAATTCTCACAAGATTAATTCTGATAGAAATTCAGTGGGGAAGCAGCAAGCTACATAATCAGATAACACAAAGATGATGATTTTGCAGGAGAGTACTTACAGCATTCAGCACAGCGCACTGCACTGTGCCCAAGGGTTAGCTGCATGCCCTGATTTATCTTTAGCTCGAATCTGAACCAAATATTTCTGGAGACTATGAGACAAGAAAATAACAGCTCGTATAATTTTATGTTTCAACACATTATCGCATTTTTAAAAAAAAAATTCTCATGCAGCAATGCTTCGCTCTGGAAAGGGGCACGATTTCCTCTTCACTTCAGCTCCGCTTTGACAATAACAGATGGGTAAAATCAAAAGGGGAATCCAGAAACATCGTTCCCAAAGAGAAGTACCCTCTGGGGTAACAATCCCTAGGAAGGGATGTGGTCCAGCTCTCTGACTCAGAAAAAAGCTTGATTTAAAAACATTGTGGCTGAAAATCAACGGCCAGCGTGGTAAGCACGGGCAGTGCCAGCTTCCCATGTCCCAGTGCTGGGGGAGGGCAGCAGCCCATCCCCAGGGCATGTTCCCCCTGGTCTCCTTGGGAGCATGAGGACAAATCATACCCCACAATAGTTAGTTACACCCCGCAAAGCTCCTCGATTGCCTGAATTTGCAAATCTCTCTGAGCCTTGCTCTTAACATGCGGCAAAGCGGCCTGAGGAAATCTTTCAGTACTCCGAGCAGCTGTTTCCCTGCTGTACCTGAGCAGCTGCAGCCCTCTGAAGCGCTCGCCAATAATGACAAATCTCTCCCCAAATTCATACTCCTGCCTGCTCCCAGGTGTGTGCCAGCACAGCCACCCAGACAGGGCCCTGCTGTGTAACACCAGCCAGACCCAAACAGGCCCCTGGCCTCAACAGCACTGCCTGTGCTCCATCAGGAACCAAAAGATGTGCGTTCCCCTCGCCAGAGAGGTGCAAAGCGATGTGGCTTGGCCCCGAGAGGAGGCAGGACCAGATCCTGAACCTTCACATCCCCAGCACTGGAAGCTGCCCACCTCCCCGCCCCTGTGTTGGATCTGTTGAGCCTGAAACCCCTCTGCAGGCCTAGGGAATGTACCAAATTTCAGCACAGCCTTCCCCACACCAGCCCATGTGCTGACACCAAGCAGGGGAGAAGGCTGTGGGTGCTCTGCCATCGCACCCAGAGGTGGGAGGCGAGGCAGGGAGGGACCCCGAGGGAAGCTCAGCACCTTCGAGGCAACGAGCCGTGATGAGGCTGGTGAACCTAAAGAGCCAGCAAGCCCCAGATCTCATCACTAAGCTGAGCTGTTCACTTCAGGGCTGTACCTGCATTACGCAAGGCTGCTGGTGGGGAGGGGGCGAGAAATTGCCTTTGCTCCCATTAGTGGATTCTTATGGGGTGACCTCCCCGGCCTACAAAGCGGCCTTGCATGAAAACATGTCAGGGAGATTTTTCAGCCTCTCTTAGGAGTGAGCCTGCAAGGATGCACGCTTGCCAAAATAAATGTGCTGAAAATGTCTTAGCTGGGAGAGAACTGCTCTCAGCCAAGGGTCCTGCTTGTGGACAAATGGGGCTCCTAGCGAAGGTCTGTCCGCATCACAGGAAGCCATCTCCACTTGACCCCACAATTGCAAGGTCTGTGGCTAAATCTCCGCAGTTTTGGGCTGCTCAGGATTGATGTTCAGCAAGGCAGATATCTGCAAGGAGCCCCGGGACAGGTATGGATGGTTTTTATCAGCTCAGGTAACGCAGGCGTGTATTTTTATGCTGTGTCCCAGTCCCGGACTCCCCAGAGCACAAGAACACGCTGC
Source organism: Aythya fuligula (assembly GCF_009819795.1). NCBI lineage: Eukaryota > Metazoa > Chordata > Aves > Anseriformes > Anatidae > Aythya > Aythya fuligula. The sequence goes on from NC_045577.1 coordinate 5,576,751, forward strand.
ACAGCAACAGCGTGCAATTTTCAGGACACAGATTCCTTACACAGCCTTCTAAATCCATTTTATAGCAACACTTAAAGTGAGTACAATGGATACACAACAGCAGTAAAAAATATAATGGGCAGAGCGCAATCACAGGGAGCGCGCTGGCGATGAATACAACAGCCCTTGTAAAAGCAGCCGTACGGGAGGAGAGGTCTGGAGCTACCTTCCCACCAGCGTCTGCCTGAAGACACTCCAGGACTTAATTGTTAGCGACTTTAATTGCTTGCCTTTTTCACACACGGCTGGATCTGCCTCCTGCATTGAGCTGCCATCACTGGGGAGGGGGGCCCACAGCCCGAATACAGCATCCATCGTGCTGGAGAGTCTGCAAATCCCCCCAGTATTTCCACTACTCCCCTCCTCTCCCCCAGGACAGCCAGGGGAATGTCTCCTTGACCAGCTATGCCTGGGCTTGTGCCTTCCCACCCCAGCTCCCAGACCTGATCTCTGCTGACCTCATGGGAAGCCTCTTCGTTACCTTAGGGAGACCTTTGCACCGTGGAAATGAAGATGTTAAGAGCAACGGGGCTGGACTTAGAGCATGGTTAGCACCTCCCAACAGCCCCTGCATCACCCCCAGGATGATTTAATTGATAAATTCCCTTCTGCTCGGGCAGGGAAGGCATTGTCCTGCTGACAGCAGCATTACAATCCCATGAAAGCACAGGCAGGATGCTCGTGGCTCTCCCTTCCCAGCCCACACACACACCCTGATATTATTGGCAAGCCATTAAGCACAGGAACTCTGGGGATGATAAGGCTGCAGACCTCATTTTAGGCACGGCAGTCTGTTTTAATAGTTTACCTGGGCGAAACCGAGCAGTGCTGAGCCTCACAAAGCAGGGTCATTGGGAAATCTTTGGGTTAAATCCCTGCTGACGGCAGGGTGCTGGGACCTGCTCCTGCAGCCTCTCATCGCACCACACCAAGCTGGCTCAACACCAACAGCCTGGGATTTCAGGGGGTGCTACACGCAGGGAGGTTACTAGCCAAGAGACATGGCATTTTGGCTTCTACCTATTTATTTGTTCAAATACAAATAATATTTTTTTTGGCAGGCTGGCCTTGCTGTGTTTGTCTTGCCTTTGCAAGCAAAGCCTTGCAAATAAACAAGCAAACAAAAAAATCCCTACAATTTATTTTACAAACGTGCTACCAGGTGGCTGCAGCACTCCACTCTCTTGGGGGGGGCCCCACACAGCCATCCTCCTCCTCCTCCTCTTCATCCCCCTGCACAGCTAAAGCATTGCCACTGTGCCCGCTGGAGACCCCGTCTGCTTGACAAATGCTGCTTTACCCCTCCTCCCCATTTGCAAATGTTTTAAAATCTATTTTATTAACCGCCGTGCCTTCTGAAGAAAGTCACTTAGAGGCTCGCTTCATATCTAAAGGATTTACTTAGATTAAGGACCTCGGTAAAAGGCCTTTGAGCACGCGAACCCCTTCCCGTTCTCAGATGGCTTCCCTGCGCACGCATTAAAAATGCATGCAGGCAGCATGAGCCAATATTCCTTAACCTCCTGCTTTGCTTGCAAAACTCCGCTTCCAGGAAAAACAAGCATCTCGGGGAGATGAAAACACCCGGCCCCCCTCCCACAGCTCGCACTCAGCCCCAGGAGCTCGCCAGCACCAGGTGCAGGCAGCCGGGGCCAGGAGTACCATGGGCAAGGGGGAGCGACCAGGGCTGTGCTGGGAAAGGCTTCGAGAAACCAAGCTGCCAGGAGAAAACCCTGGTTTATTTACGGGGATCTGCAGCAAGAAGTCCTGCTGTCCTCCTGAGAGCTGAGAGTTTGCTTGAGGAAGCTCAAAGGGGAGCTTTTTGGGAAAAAAAAATAAAAATCTCAGGGATTTGCCCAGAGCCATGTCCAGCACCTGGGGGCAGAGCCAGGATCTGCACACAACGGTGTGCATCCCCCTTCCTTCAGCATGCTTCTTCCTCCACAAAAACGCCTTTCCTCTCTCTGATGGCCTCAAAGCCAGAAGACGTGCCCTTTTCAAGGAGACACCAACAAGGCTCTCATCACTGAGGGGCTTCTTATGCATCCAAAAATGATGCAGGTGTGCAGCAGCCAGCGGAGGCCCTTGGGACTACACGCTGCCTGAATTAGTGGGAACCCAGAGCATCCACGCTGTTTGCACCAACAGCCTCGTGCAAGGGCCTCCCACATCTCTATTTCAGCATCCAGCTGCGCTGCAGGTGACTTCTGAAACTTGGAGCTGAGCAGAGCAGAGCAGAGCAGAGCAGGGCAGCAGGAGATGTGCTGCGCAGGCTGCAGCCACCCTGGATTATGTCCAGCCCTCGCAGAGCACTGCAAACAGCACAGCGCACTCACGCTCGGTTTTTTGCCATGTTCTGCTGCTTGTAGCTTGTTCCTCGGAAGAAACACTCTGTCATCTCCACAGAGCTATCCTGATAGCTATCTGATTTACTCTGTGAAACAGGCATTCTCTGGCAAGGTTCATGAATCCACAAATTATTAGCAAGAAAGACTTACATTTTCTTCACTGAACAGCATAGAAGATTGATTTTTATTTTTCTACCCTGCATGCCATAGAACTTACTTAAGGACACGTAATAGGCTGGTGGACTTATTTCGTTCTTAATTTGCCTCATCCTGAAGCCCTAGACCTAAAATACAGACCCGCATCCATACTGTGAACTGCACAGTGTTTAGCGTGTTTTTTTGAGCACTGTGCCTAAGCCAACGAGATTTTTCCTCTTTATTCTAATGGCAGCATCTCCCCGGAGGGAAAGCAAGGGACCCCAGCAAGCAGTCCCCTTGGGGAGCTGGGGCTGCTGATTAATTTACAGCAGATTCCCCCGGATTGTCCGAACTCATCTGAGATCAGCTTCTCACCTCAGCTCAGGTGATGGTGCAGCAAGAAATCATCTAGCTAGAAAAAAAAAAAACCTGGCAGCAATGGGCAAAACGAGGGCTCTGGCACTGTGGGGGACGGCGGTGATGGGAAGAAACAGCCCCGTGGGGGGATTTTCGGGCTGAAGGGAGGGAGAGCATTTTCTGTGCTTACAATGGGGAGGAGGAGCAGGGTTAATACGCAGGGAAAACAGAGCTACACACAAAGCCCCGCTAAGCTCTCTGCTATTCTTGTGTAATTACGGTGCCAAAAGGCTTCCAAGATAAGGGATTTTAGTGGGGACTGTAAATGCTGGTTGTAAAATGAACGAGAAAAAAAATCAGCACGTCCACAAGACGCCTGCATCCCGAGCAGCAAACCAACCTTCCCCAGGACTCTGGGCTATCCTTGATAATAAATAGCCCCTAACTTAGAGCACGCCTTTATCCCTCCCTGTGCTTTCCTTCGCTCCCCGAATCTCCCCCCGCTCCGGGTGGGATCTGTCAGGTTTGGATTTAACAGATGGGAAGACTCAGAGTTTGTTTTACACGTGAAAAGCTGTTCCCCTCCAGCAATATCAGTGCAGTCAAGGCAGGAAAAATAAAGCGTGATGTTAAGAAAATAAAGTTCAGGCCGTAAAAATCGTGGTGTGGGGTGGCTGGTATGGGTGGCGGGGCTAGGAGTAAAAGGGGGGGGGGCTTCATCCAGTCCTAAACCCCACAGCTGGCCCCACAGTTTGGGGCTGGCCCCAGGACGCAGCCACAGCCCAGTGTGATGCTACACCCTGATCAGAACAGCAGCAAGACAAGATCCAAGGAAAAAAAAAAAAAAGCAAGTGTTTTACAGCTTGGGGCATAGGAGACGGAGGGGAAAGGGAAAAAAAAAAAACAACTACCAATTAAAAAAGAAGGGAGGAAAGGTTCTTCAGGCTGAGAACTCTTCCCAGTTGTATCTCAGCCTAATGAGCAGACGCTGCCTGATTAATAATATAAATGCACGCAAACAAGGGAACCAATTGCAAACAAATTGGGTTGAACTGAGCAAAGCGGGTCAGAGCTCTGCTGGATGGGGCTGTTTGCTTTCCTAAAGCCCTTCTCCAGGGCTCCAGGCAGGAGCAGCCGAGGCAGCAGGCAGCTCTCGCTGAGGCCAGGCCATTTATTTGCCCCCATCAGACAGGCAGCCATCAGGTGCCTTTCTCACCCCAGGAAGAGATTTCCCAGTTGCTGGCGAATCCGGGTCACTCCTGCAGCTCCCGACATCACCAAGTCCCTGGGAGGACAGCGGGTGTGAGCCCAGGGGACAGGGACAGGGGGTGGCAAGGAAGGGGATGGGCATTTCTGACCTCCTGGGACAAGGGGAATTGCTTGGCAGCAGCAGAGGAGACCAAAGCAAAGCCTCCATCACCACAAACTCAGCCCCACCCTTTGTCCCTCCCTGGTGCATTACATTTTTGTGGCTTTTTCACTTCTTTTTTTCTTTTTAAACTATTCCTGAGCAGCTGGAAAGGTGCTTTTACATCCTCAGTGTCTGCTTAACCCTAATTTATCCCAGTCCCGTTGATGTTTCTGATGTGATTAAATGCTATGAGTATATATAGAGATACAACATTTAAAGTATCACATCGAAAGGATCTTACCTAATTCCTTTGGTTTGAGCAATACTGTGGAAGGAGAGCCTGGATACTGCCGAGATCACCTGGAAATGAGAGAAAAAAAAAAATCCTGGTGTGCTTATTGAAGACAGAGCAAGGCAGGAGGGCACCTGAGGACCCGCAGCACGGGATTTGGGGCTGAGCTTTCTGCTCCCACAGCCATCCACTGAAATGGATGTGCTCCAGTGCCCCCATCAGTGTCACAGCACATCACCGTCAGGGCTCGGAGGATACTCTCTGAGCAAACACCGCTTCTGCTTTTACCACTGAGCATAAAAGACCCTTAACCTTCAGCTATAAAGATACACATCCAGCAGCGTCACCCAGGGAAGCTCGGTCCTGCAGCTCCTGTAATACCACCAGACCTGCTCCAATGGGTTTTATGCAGCATTGAGAACCACTGGGGAAAAAAACGTCTTACTTTGTGCTTTATTTCAAAAGGTCTATAGCGCCTCGTGCCTCATTCTACTACCTCTTTTTGAGGCAAACTTTCCGACGTTGAAAGGTTTTGACTACTCACACTTCCATAAAGAAGCACCAAAGAGGTCAGAGCTGAGCGCAGACCATTGCCTTCTTCTGGAGAAAGCAGACAGGACGGGTTCAGCGTGAAATATTTTCACCAGCATCGCAATCAAGAGCAGTCAAGACACCAGCTTTTTCTGAAAACTCTCATTTTTGATGCACTCTCCTTTTTTAATCGCTACTCAGGGTTTTAAGTGAAGACAAAGAATGGTTTCGGGCACTTACAGATCCAAAACTACAAATTTTAGTGATATTCATCATTTCCAAGCTAGAATGAAAAACAAACCTATTATTTTTGTAATGGTTTCCTGCCCACTGGAATGAATTGAGGTGCCTGTGTCCAGGACGCACATAAAGGACTTCAGGAGAGGTCCCCGTGCCCAGGGCCCTCAACCCCAGGCTCTCTGTTGGGCAGATGAAGTCGAACACTGCAGACATTTGGAGCTGCCCCGCACCTAAACCCAAAAATGCCAACCAGAGTCGGATCACGGATCCCCATGCAAATCCTTCCCTCTGTGTGCAAACCCCAAGCTCAGTTTGGGGGACGCACACACGTGGCTCCACGGGATGCCCCTGAGCCTCAGCTCCTCCGGCTGCAGCAGAACCGATGCTTCGTGCTCCAAATCTGTCTCCTCCTGTCCTAGCTTTTGGCCTCCTGTCCCCACGCTCGGACCCAAAGTCAGGGCAGCAACAAAGGAGCAGCCACAGCCTGGCATTTTGCAGCCGACTTCCACTCGGAGAACAGAGATGCTGAATTATTCAACGAGGCAAATGAGACGCTGTGAATGGCAAAACTTGGCCAAGTTTCGCCCTGGTATAAAATGTCCCCGATGGGCATCTAGCACAGAGAGGAGCCGCAGAGCAAGAGGGGATTTTCTGCTCACCTCAGAGCCTTTATCGTCCCCCGTATGATACTTCTAACAAAACAGAGCATTACCAAAACAGCCTTCCACTTATTTATTTATTTATTTAAATAAGATGCTACCCCTGACAGTTCCCTCTAATCAGAAGATATGGATAAGGGATTTTTTTAATTAGACAAAACATCATTTTTGCCACGGTTGTCATGAGCCTGTTTTGGCCTATTTCTCACCCTCGGGATCCCATCTGGCTGGCAATCAGGACACCATCCCCGCCTGCCTGCCTTTTCCAGCGATGCCCTGGAGCTGCTGATCACGGCCCATAATTACTGGGCAACCAGAAGAGGAGCCGTAAAGCTCCTCCAGCAGAAGTGTAGCCCCACAAATGTAAATGCAGCGAAGTTCCCCATTTTACTGTAATCTAACAAAAAAGAAGCACGGGCAAAGGTTGAACTCCTCCACAAAAGGTGCTTTGGCCACTTGCTCTGTGGCCAGCATGCTGCAGGCGCCCACCAGATTCCCACCTCCATCCTGGGGGGGCACTGAGCCAGCCTGGCTCTCCTGGTCCCTCTCACAGTCCTGTCTTGGCCGTCTCTTGTTTGCTTTGGTTTTGGGAAGTGTCAAGCAAAGATATGACTTCTGGTAACATCGCCCTTCAAACTGCAAATATAATTGTTAAAGCATAACTGGGACTCCAAGAAATCAGGTCTTACTCCCCAGATTATCACCAACCTAAAAGACTGCTCTGCCCATGTTATTAAACCCCTGTGCTTCAGCATCCCACCTCTAAATCCTGCCAGACCGACTGCACCCAGGCTGGGCGAGAAGTGGCACCAAGCCCATTATTGCCCATGGGCTCAAGGCAGAGCCCGGCTGCCAGCTGGAGGGACCACAAGCCAGGGGCTGGGGGCACCGTGTGGACCCAGGGACATCCCCTCCTGAGCAGGTGAGTCTTGTCTGCCCTCTGTTATTAGGCTCGCACAGCCCAGAGATCAATTTATGACTCAGACAGATACGATGACGGTTTGACTTCCAGGGAAATCTAAGAGAAGCACGCTGTTCTCCACACCAGGGCTTTTTGCTTTGTTCTTTCACAAAACCCCCACATCTCTGAGCATCCTGGCACATCAAAGCCCGGGACCTGTTCCGGGTGAGCCTGCCTGTGATCAGGCTCCAAATCCATGCTCACGGCCGCAGCGAAGCGACCCACTTTCTGAGAAGGATTGGGTACAAAGAAGCCTTACACCTCCAAAAACAAGAGTGAGCAGTGACTGTCCAGCACCCAGCAGGGTTTTTCCAAGGAGGAATTTATTTATTTTTCGCTAAGGAGGAGCTGGGGGCGAGGAAAGCCCCGCACAACCCTAGCTCCTGTGCCAGCCCCAGCCAGGGAAGCACCAAGCGTGCGTTTAAGAACAAGTAATCCTTTCAATTTCAACAGGATTAAACAGCATTCTTAAAAGTAAGTAAATCCTTAAGTGTTTGCTAAACTGTGTCATTTTCCCCATAAAGCAGGTTCTTATGTGCTGAGAAACGCAGTTAATACTTCCTGCCACTCCCGGCTATCGTTTTCTATTAGGCAGGGCAGGAACTGCTGCGCTATGCAGCCAAGCAGCAGTTGGCACAAGGAGTCCCTGATCTCATCTGAGGCTTAGTTGCTCCTGCAGTTCTAGGACATATTAACGCAGCTAATACAGACATGACACTAAGTGGAATTACAGTTCGCCGGTTATTTATACCTCCCCTTTCCTTTAAGGCAGGCTGGAAACGCAGAAGCTTTGTTTCCCGAGGCAGACAGCACGCCCCCAGACTTCTTATCAGCTCCCCGATGATTTATGCCAATTACTTCAGACGTTCAGACCTTCGGGCATCCCCACTGCTCGAACCTATGAAGCCAGTCTTGAGGCTGCAGCATCCTCAAAGTGCTACAGGAGCACACCAGGAGCCTTGAGCAACAATTCCCAAATGTACAGCTCCCTTGGACCATGCTGGAGAGGGCTCCAGTGACCAAGTCCATGGCACAGCCCAGTGCCGTGCCCCATCCCGCAGCCCAGGGGAAAACCCCGTGCCCAGTACCGGCAGGGGGAGGTTTTGCAGAGTCATTTCTACACTCTGCTTGGGAAAAACACACTTGTATGGGCGCATTTGTCTTCTGGGAGGAGGCGGGCTGTAGGCTTAAATAAGGTCTCATGCAGGTTATTATTATTATTATTACTTTATCCAGTTCTCAGCGGAACTTCCTCCAAGAAAGCCGCGCTCAGTGTGCACATGTTGCCGTAAAAGCTAGGTCTAAGGTGACAACAAGATGCCAGGAACAGAGCTCTGGGGGTACAAAGTGCAGGCAGAGGTAGCCGTAACCCACAGACTGGTTCCAGCAGCTGACCTGCACTGGGTTGGGAAATCCCTGGTGGTTTCCCCGGGCAGGGTGAGGGACGCTCTCTGCATTCCTGGCATTCCAGCTCTCGGGTTTGCTGCCATGAGCCAAACCAAACAATCCAGCTGATCATTCACCAACCTCGTGCCCCACGGTACAAGAGCGTGGCTGTGGATCAGCCCGAGCAGGAGGGCAGCGGGAGGGCCAGGGACACGGCTTCAGAGCCTGAGCACCAGAGGCCTCACGGAGAGCCTCATGTTCAAAAGGCACCGAGTTCTGCGCTTCCAGAAACAAAAGCAGGTCTCAAGCCAGGTTCCTCGAATTCACCGGTCACTTTGCACAGATCCTGGCTGAGCAAAGAAATGGGATTTGTGCAAACAAACAAACAAACCAAACCAGCAAAAGCCCCACACCGTAAGAAAACCATTAATATTCATCTTCCTTAGAGCCAATGCTTTCTTTTAGGAATTACGGATTTAAAAATAAACTAAAGCAAAACAAAAAATAAATTAATATGCTTACTGCTCTTCTATTTCCTCCAGCATTGTTTATTTCTAGCGGTATCTCTGCACATCGAGAAAACTAAAATAAACTCTCGTTATTTGCAAAAACAACCCGAGGCAGCTGGGCTGGAATACACTTTGCATACGAGGAACTCCCTAACCCTGCAGTTAGGAGCAAGCTGCAGGGGCTGGAGCCAGGCTCGTGGCTTGTGCAGACCCTAGTGAGGTCGTCGTGCGTTCCCAGAACAAGAGGATTTGCTTTGGATGAAGGCAGGAGCTCAGCACAGCAGCGATAAGCCTGGGCAGAAACCTTGATGTTGCTACCTCTGTGCACATGCTTCTTGGGGGAAAGGTTTCAGAGCCCGAAATCACATGGAATGATTTGACACCTAAACTCAGGAAGGGCAAATAAAACAGAACGAAACATAAATAAAAATAATAAAATAAACTAAAAATCCTCAGACCAAATCCCCTGCCTCAGTGTGGCTGGGAAGCAGACCCCAAGCTTGGATACCAGCTGGCTCAATTAGTCCTGAGCTGGGTAACGGCATCCAACAGCAACACCAGCATCGTGAAGAGGTGCAGGGACAAGGCTGCCAAACCAAAGCAGCTGTGAGATTGCTGCGAGGCGCCAGCAGGACGTGCCCCAGACAGCTCAGTTCGTGGTGCTGGTGGCAGTGGTCCCTGCACACCTTTGCCCACCCACTTGCCGGGGAGCATCGCTGCACCCCCAGGGCCCAGCACCCACCCCAGCACCTCGCACCCAGCTCCACACGCACACGGGGGCTCACAGCCAAGGCAGGATATTTGCAAACCAAAGTGTCCCCAGCAGTTTTTCCCATCACTGCCTTTTTGCATGCGCCTCTCCCATGACTAACACCTCGGGGAACCCAGCCCCGCGTCCTGCAGCACTCTGTCAGCCCCAGAGCATGTGAGCCAGCCCCAAATGCGCAGCTAAAACACAACCTGCTTGCTCCGGATCCATTATTTACGCTCTGCATGCTACTGCACAGTACCTATAAGGCCCGACAAGCACAGCAAACATTAAACCTACAGCTGGTGTCTGCTGCCCCTTGAGCATCCCACAGATGTCGCAGGGAATTCCTTGCACTAACATCTCTGGGTGCAGCCCTGTCCTGCACTGAGAGCACTGCTAAGACAGGATAGGACCTCCAGGTTTGCAGCTCCCCTGACCTCTTAAAGCTGTGCGTGAAGCATTAAGGGCTGTTTTCAAGTGGTAAATGCAATCCTAAAGCCCAGATGCTGATTAGGAGGAGAGCTCACCAGGGATGCTAAGGCCACCAGCCTCACGGCAAGCTGGACTCCTAGCTGGGCACCCAGTCTGCACGCTGGGAGCAGGATCTGCAGGCACAAGCTAGATTTTGCTTCCAAAATTCACCAACGATGGCCAGACCTTCCTTTTCTAAAGGGAACCTTGATCTCGAGAGTAGCAAAGGGTTAAAACAATCTGAAGTGAGCATCTGACACAGATTGTCCCCGAGACCTCTTAGCCACAGCTCAGAGCGCCCGTGTCAGGCTGCGTTATGGTCACAGGGACAAGCGATTACACCTCTCAGGATAATGAGGTTAAGCCCCCTAACAGCAGTGCCTCGTCAGAGATGCGCTTTCCAGATGAAAGCACCTTTACCCAAACCAACAACTCCTCCAAGGAAGCAGGAGGAGGGTGCACCAAAGGTCTGCGTTATTTCCTTGCAGAGCGGCAGGGGAGGGACTCCATCAGAAAAGGGCACCTGTGTAGGTGTAATTAAAAATAAAGGGCTTGAGTGTGTACAGGGCTTTTACAGCCCTCACTCGAGAGGTCCAGGAGGCCATCCCGAGGCGATCAGCATCACCCCGCTGGGTATGCGGGCAGGGAGTATGGATTTGCTCGGCTGGTCCTTTGAAAAAAGGGTTATTAAAGCCAGCATCATGCCGCATTAAGCCCATGATTTGCCCACGTTAAGTGTTGGGGATGCAAATACGCTTTCATCAAAGTCACTGGCAAAGTCTCTGCTGATTTGCAGTAGGAACAGGTCTTGTATCATTCCAACATGCCTCGTTCGAGGAATTTGGGGGCAGCATCCGTTCTTGTGCAGCCTTACAACAGTGGGCAGGCATTGCAAAAACTGATATATCTCCTGACAAGGAGGAGAAAAGAGGAACTCAGGTGGATTTATAGCTAATGGTAGAAAAGCTCTGCACTGTACCATGCTGTCAGAAGCTTCCCCGACACATACAGCCCCTTTCCCATATTTATGGCACTGACCTGTCTTTCCCTATCACACGGTGTTGGAGGGAATGTTTTCATTCACCTCTTAGTCCCTGGTCCCTAAGGCCATAAGGAGGCACCTGTGCTCCTCGGTTCCTTTTGTAATAGGGATGTCCCCATCACACAGCCAACCCTCAGAGCCAGGACCAACACAGAGCAGGTCCCTCACCTCCCGGGACACAGAAACGAGGCAAAGGCAGGAGAGGGCAAGAGCAAGGCCGCTGGACACGCAGAAGTACCAAGAGCTGCAGCTGGATGCGCCGTGCAGCTCCTCACCGCCCCCAGGCACAGAAATCAATGCCCCGAAACAAACCTCGAGGCTTTCTTTACACTGCCAAGTGCCTCTAACACAACAGCAATAAATACTTATTCTGCTACCTAATGGCCTCTCCTCTCCCACACGGATGCTGAGTCTCTGTCTCATGCAGTTACCTCTGCCATCACTATCTGACGTCCTGGCAACGACTGAAGCGGGGAGCCAGCTTTGATGGGACTTTAAAAGAGCGGGGAAAAAAAAATCCAAGCACTTGAGGAAGTGAACTAACACCACAGCCAGCAGGCACTGAGACTGTACGTGCTGCTGGAAGCACGCTGCACCTCCAGCAGGGGAATACAGGAGATTTCCTACTGGGAATGTGTCAAGCGATGACTTTGCCCATAGCAGCACGCTCCGGGAGGTCCCAGAGGGCTGTCGTGCACATCAGGTCCCCCAAAACCCGGTGGTGTGACTCAGATGGTCACAGGGGAGGCGACTTTCCAATTCCACATCCTCCTGCAAAGTCAATTTGCACAGAAGTTGCAAGCCATTGGAAATAAGCCAGCTGTTAGCACGAGAAAGGAAGGCAAACGAAAAGCTTCCATGTCCCAAAAGTTATTTGTGGGAAAAGCTTGTTAGCACCTCTAAACGCTGACTTGGGAATGAGTCACCAACGTGCCACAAGTGTGGGTGTAAGGTGGCACCAGCCATCTCACATTTCTGCATGATACGGAACAGCATTAATTAAACAGGAGCCGAAACCATCTTAGCCCTGGTGTGCAGCAGTGCGTGAAACAAGACGAGGATCAGAGGGACATGTGGGTAAACAGCAGGCTTGCAGGGCGCCCCGTCCCTCCTAGCAAACCACAAAGAACATCCTTGGCTTGTCGGAGATGGCAACTGGACAAATGCCCCAACGGGACAGACACAGGAGAGCCATCCTGGACTGGCTTTAGCAGAGGATTTGTCCTGTCTTGCTGTCCAGAAGATGTGATGTTTTACACGTGCTGATGGAGATTTTAATTTCATTCACACCCGTGCACTTCTCTCTGACCATCAGTCCGTTCAGGAGAGCTGCCTGGGCATTCCTCCCCCCTGAACACAACCCTCGTGTCCCTGGGGGGCTCCAGTGTGCCAGCAGAGCCCAGGGACCGCTGTGTCACCTCCCCTCGCTGCTGCCCCTCACTTCTCGTGTGATCCCAGCCTGTCCAAGTGCAGGCTGGCTTTGCTGGTCTGTGAAGCCCGAGCCAGCCACGTTCCGCTTTTGCAGAGCAATAACGGAATACAATTGGGCAATGGGAACCAGATGGGAGGCAAAACGAAGATTTCAGCATCCTCCTGCCAGCTGCCCAGAGATGAGGAGGATTCCCAGAAATGCCTGAGCATGGGGGAGTCTGAGACGAGGGGCTGGCTGCTTTCCCCGAGACCAAGGACGTTGCAAAATTGCCTCTAAGAAAAATAGAGAGGGTTCATCTGTATAGCCTTGTAAGAGTTACAAAAGCTGGCTAAAAACGTACATCCTTCTGAAAACAAAGCTGATGAAGCCAGGGAACAACACTTTCCTGGAAATTAGGAAGAAAAAAAAAAAAAAAAAAAGGGAACAGTAAGCAATGGTGGCTAAGCCAGGAATTGGCTGAGCTTCTAGAGCTGACACCTAGGTGAGTGCCCGGCCATGGGGTGCATCAAGGAGTCAGAAGCCGCTGGGGTGGCGGCACCGACTGGCACGTGCCAGGGCTCCACAGCTCTGTGCCTCGCCTGGCCAAGCTGGCTCCTTCCCTCAGCCCCAATTAGCAATGCAGTGGATCCGTAATTAACTAATTAACCTGGAAGGATGCCGAGCAGCTCGGGATGAAGGCAGGCAGGGTGATGGGGCGGCAGCGTGCCGGGAGATCGGCATTAGCTGACCCCAAAAGCAAGGAGGAGGAGATCAACCAGCCTTTAGCAGAAAAAGAGTTGCTGGCCAGGTTCGTTGGGGGTGGGCAGGAGGTATGACAGCTGGGAAAGGGCCAAAAATCTCCCCCCAAACCCTCACCAGCTTTACGGATCACACTGCCCCACGATGCCCCTGCTTGCTGCCCAGCACTGCCCGCGTGCAGGTGAGCTGCCATGGTGCCTGTACACGGGGCTGCTGTCACCCAGACCCCTGCTCCAGCTCCACAAGCACAGTGTGAGCACAGATGCAGTGGCACTGATGTTCCCAGCAGCCAAAAATTCCCACTGAGGCATTCAGGCACCAGGACATCCCCGCGGATATCAAGGGGCTGACGTTAGGATTGCGCTCCAAGGGCACCTGTAAGGCTGTCACAGAGCAGTAACACGGTGCCAAATAAAAAGCTCTGCAACGAGTAAGTAGCTGCGTCTCCTCCCTGCTTCCCTTTGAAGTGACAAGCAGGTAGCAAGTTTGTGATGGAATCGGCTCAAGCGTGGGAGGACGTGAAACATGCAGGAAGATGCGGGCTCCAACAGCCCTGACCTCAACCTGTACAAACCAGTAGAGTTTCTGTGACAAGCGCTGGGCACTTTGCCCTTTGTGCTTAAAGAAAAAAAAAATAAAAGCCCTGAATGCTAATTAGCTTAAAATGCTGGTAAATGCATTTACAATGGCTAATTGGGCCATGCAGAGCTCGGCTCCATCACCTCCTGTTGGCACGCAGGAGCAAGCCGCCACGGAGATGCACAAAGTTGTGCGAGCACGTGGAGGCAACACCAGCGGCAACATTTCCCTGCAAGACAGGCAGGAATGCGTCCCCACAGGCTTTGGAGATTCTAGGAAAGCCTCTCGGTGTTGCCCCCAGGGCTTGGAGCTTATCTCGTGGTGGCTGTAACCTCTGTGATACCTCCTGATACAATTACCAGGAACAGTCAGGGGAAGGGTCACCCAGGGTGCCAAAGCACTGATACAAGTACCAGAAGTCACAGGGTGGCCAAGCCATCGTGCTACAAAAAGCAGCTCCAGGCAGAGGCGCTCATCTGGCACCATAGGAAAGCCCACGACAGGCTGAACTTGGGGTAGAAATGAGCCGTGCTTGTTAAACATTTGGATTTGGGTGGTTTTGGTTAAGTTTCCCCCCCAGCTTGCGAGGCTCCCGCTCTGCAATCTCACCCCTCCTTGTGCTCAAGGACTTTCCTGGACTCGGTAACTCGTGATGCCCAAAGGATGTTCCCCATCCCCCAGCACTGATTGGATTTGTCGGAACAGATGGAAAGAACATCGAGTCGGATGCAGGACAGGGATATCCCAACCCGCTTCCGAGAAACTGGCTTTAGCCTGCATTAGCTTTAATCCTTCTTGATCAAGGCCTTGGATGTAAGCAGAAAATATTACAGATTTTCACATACCTTTAACTTCCCGTGTCCACTCTGCACTGGAATAGATTTGGGCAGTCAGAGAAAAGCATATGGAGCACAAAAGAGGCTTATGAACATATGCAGGGAGAAATCAGAAGCATCCATATGAAACCAATTCACTCGCACAATGGCAATTTACCTACTGAAGAGAGAGGGCTTGAAATTCTCCTCGGCTTATTTCCTTCATCTTTATTCCAGCTGCTAAAGAAAAAAGTGCAGCAGTATTTAAGAGGAACACTAGCGACGGCGCCAAAAAGCCAATTATTTGGATTTTGCAGATCCCCCTGACTTCAGGCACGGCCGTGGCACGCAGACGGGTGGTTCTCCAACCACACTGAACCCCCCAGCACCAGAGCAGTAACCCAGGCAGGAGATGCCAGCACCAGGAGCTGGATACGTGCACGCAGGCACAGGGACAGCTTTGTCCCCTGCTGCCACACTGAGCTTTTGTGGCTCAGAGAGTCCAAGCACAGCCCGAGGAATCCCTGGCACCAAACAAACATATGGGGTCAGCTCTGAGCTTGAGCCAGGCTAACAGACACCGGTTAGTGCAAGTCCTCCAAAAGCAGTGGAGGCTTTTCCATTTTGATTTCTCTGGCTTTGAGCCCACAACGTCTTGCAGCAGCACCTCATCTGTGAGCTGGGTGCTGCACCTCGAGCAGAGCACAGCTCCCACCTCTGCCCCTGCAGCTCTGGCTTAGCAAAGCCCCTCCCGAAGCTCTGCTGCTGCAGCTTCACCATCACAAGCCGCTGGGGAGAGCAGTTTAAATTTGTCTAAGCTCAAATAAATTTCTGTAATCTGAAAGTACACAAAGGATGTAGGGAGCTATAGCAGTTTTTCAAGTGCATCCTAAAAGACAGCTTTTTGGATGTGGCTGCAAACGGCTGCTGTGATTTGTTTGATGCTGTGTGCAGGACTGCAGCTGCACCAGACCCAGGGCTTGCAACGAGAACCCCATTAGGATCAAGGCCCTTTGGGCTGCTCCTGGCTCGCCAAGCTGGTGAAACGTGTTTATTTGCACAGCATCGAGTACCAGAAGCCCAGAAGAGCAGCACGATGTGTGCTGGAGGAAACCAGCCCTCCACCTCCTGAGCCGCCCTGGTCTGCCCTGGTGGTGACATGACAGAGGGATGTGGCTCCTGCTGCCCTGCCGCCAGCATCTCAAAACCCAAAGCGACATCAAGCAGAAAAAAATAGAATATAAAAATAAAGAAATAAGTAGATAAAGCAAGAGAAAGAGCGGCTGTTAGATGACAAAGCATGGGAAAGCAAGCATAGCCTTCATTTCATTAACTCCCATCTTCTCTTGGCCACCATAGAGGAGACAAGCACCTTGTAAACTTTGGGTTTTTTTCTTGTTATTACAAGCTGGCTTGCCAAGCAAAATTCCCCAAAGCCACCCAGGTCCCAGCCCTTCTCCCTTGGGTTCAGCACTGATGCCTGGTAAACGGCTTCAAGCCCCCGGCTGCTGGCGATGCTCTGGCTCGCAGCCGCAGCCCCTCACATCACCGGGGCCTGCTCCGTGACCCTGAAAACTGCTCTTCCAGCTGAGAAATCACTCCGTGCTACAGAGCTGCCTGCTTCAGCCTCGGTTATGTGTAAATATAAGGCCCTGTGCTCATATGCAGCCGGCAACCTTTGGAAAGCTCACCTCGAGCACGGTGCGACAGTTCAAGCACGGGGCACAAGGAAGCAAACCTCACTTTCCAAACTTATGAAATGTTAATTCGGGTTATGACTATTTTTTCCCAAAAGCATTGCCTTCGTTGAGCATGGGGCATTTTATCCCCTTCCCCAGGTTTCTCTAACAAAGGAAGAAGGGATGCAGGATTCCTGGAAGATGCGCTCCCAGAGGCCAGCAGAGCACACACCTTGCTTCCTTCCTCCCATGCAGAGGACACAGGAAATTTCCCATCAGAAACAACTGCCTGATTTTTCCAGGTTATTGAGGATAATCTAAAAGCACCATGAGCACGGGTATGTCCAGTACACGACTACCTGCTTCCACAAAAAAGCTGTGACAGGGAATAAATGCATTGATACCATTCTGTCTGTGAATGCACACCCCTGCAGAAAGGCAGGAGCCTTGGGCTGATGAAAAAGAAAGCCACAAGGTAGCTTTCCAGAGACACTGATAGCCAGAACCTACAGTCCTTGCTTGTGCTGCAACGGTGGATAAATATACCCATAAAGGGCTTTGATTTGGTGGCACTGGTTAAATTTAGTCTCCGCTCCATCCAGCTGCCTCTGCAGACACCACACTTACTGCCACGTGCTCACAACGCGCTGCAAGCTGGCAGGTGAAAGAATTGCAGTGAAACACGTCCGAAATATTGGCTCCCTCAGTGGGATGTGTACAGTCACAGCTCACAAATTACGGGGCGGAAGGGAAGCTGGATGGGTTTCTACGGTCACTACTGTACAGAGGGTGAGACAGGATGATCTAAGGGTCCCTGCAGACCTAGCAAATCCATGCAGCTGTTAGAAAAAAATAATAAAAAAAAAATCAAAGATTAGATCTTGGCTGCCTTCGAGAAAAGAAAAGGACAGAAAGGATCAGGCGTGATGTTTTCAGGCAGTGATTTGAGGAATGTAAATAGCTTTGTCAGGGATGCTCGGGCAGAATCCCCAGCTGGATGCTCCACCATGAGCCCTGCTTGGCCCTTCTGACCATAGCAAAATGCAATGGCTTGAAAGAGCAGAAAGAGCAAATTGGCTGCAAATTGGGCAAGGGCAGAAAGAGCAAATTGGGCTCAGGGATGGGTGGGAGCAGGGCTCGGCGAGTGCTTGCACCCTGAAGCAGCGAGGTCCTGGGGGCTGTGCTGGGAGAGCTCCGCGGCTCCGGAGGTGTCACCAGCTGTTTATCTACCGCTGAAACGCGAGTGTTTAAAAATTAATAAGAACAGATTGAGCAAAAGCGGAATCTGCGGAAACCAGAAGCTTCGGTGAATTTCAGCATGCCACGTTAAAATTACATAGGCTGTAAAGAGCGAGCTCCAGCCCCGTTACGGGGAAGCGATGCCAAAAATACACAGGCGTAATCACACGGTGAGGCACAGGGCGGAAAGCGCAGCTCCAGCCACCACATGCTCTCTCCTCCAGCCTTTTAATCAGTCACTGGAGACAAAGAGCAGCTGGGTGGTGCTGTGGTCAGGCTTGGGTTGCAGGGGGAAGGAGGAAAAAAAAAAAAGGGATAAATCTGCGTGTGTGAATATAGGGCCACTTCAACACGGGATGGAGTATTTAGGGCTGAGGTTGTGAAGGAACCCCGCTGACAAAGGGGGCCCTGCAGCCAGGGGGATGCCTGCCACGGGGACCCCCATGGGGGAACGGGAATTGCTGGCCCCACACGGGTGGGCCTGCAAGGTCTGGAGAGCATTATAAGTAAAGGCCAACACCTCACGCCCCATCCCAAAAGCCACCCCTGCAAATTGGTGCTATGGGTCCAAAAGAGAGATTTTTGCAATAAAAGTGGTGCTGGTTCCACGCCACCAGCAAGCAAAGCAACTGAGGTGACCGCTGCACGAGGCGCTTTGCATAGCGTGAAACCCCCAAAAAGCCAGGCGAGAGCCAGCTCCAGCAGCCCCACGTGCCCACCGCAGCTGCTAAAGGCCTCAGAGAAAAGCTCAGCCTGGCAAAAACCTCGGCTTTTGGGAAGTCGGGCAGCAGAAATGAGAGATTTCTTTCTGCTCTGAAAGATACCAATAAGCGTCTCGTTTTTATCCAATAAAAATGAAAACAAAAAAAAAAAAAAGGAAAACAAAAAGCAATGTTTCTTTTGACTCCACAGACTTTCAGACAGACCATTTTACGTCTTCGGGCAAAAAATGTCACTGAAAATTCAGTTTTAATGAGTATTTCCCCATCTGCTACGAAGGACGAGGTTTTACTCAAAACAACTTTTTTTTTTTTTTTCCCCCACGACATATTTTGGCCAGATGTAGACGCTGTGCCTGGGCTGCCGTGTTTGATAGCGCTACCAAGAGATAAGCAGCTCGGCCTGCCCCTCAGAAAAGAAAAAAAAAAACACAAAACAAAACAAAACCTTTCATTTCATGTCGGGGCCCCCACGCCGAGCTGAGCGGGTATCGTTCCATCAGCCTGCGGATCCGCAGGGATGGAGCTGAAAGGGTTGAATAATCCCACACCCAAACGAACCGCGTGCGGACACGACTTCCACGAAAGCATCGAGCCCGTGCGAGTCGGGGCTGCGGGAGGGAAAAGGGGGGAAAATATATTCCTGTCAAAATGACGGCCCCCTCAGGAGCACCATCTCCACAAAGGCGTCTGCCCGCGCGCCTTGTGTCGGATTTCAGATCCTGCGCTTCTGAAGCATTATGCTGGGTACTCGAATCATTATGTTTGACTTATTTAACAATTTAACACTCGCACGCTCGGCTTTACAGCTGGAGGAGTAAAATCACATGTCTGAGTGACTAGAAGGAACAAGGCGGCGAGACGAGGAGTGTATATTTATGCAAGTATTCCCCCTCTCTGAAATTACATTTGCAAAGTAAACATTAAACTAAGCAAATTCTCTCCCTAGCTGGCCATAAATGAGGTTTGGAGAGGTCGGGGGGCTCCACAAGCAGCGGTGACCAGGCTGGGGCTTGACCCTGTGAGGGCAAGAAGCCACCGAGGTGGCTCCAGCACCACAGCTCCACAGGGGCAGCTGAGCAGGATCCACCCAAACCAAAAAAAAACCATAGCTCTGAGCCTCATCCTGCTCCTGCCACAGCCCCACAGCCTCAGCATTGCTTTTTTTGGCTGGCACCATCCCGTACAGTGATGCTGAGCGAGCCCAAGGGCTTGGTGCACAGGGCTGGCAGCGTTTCACATGGGCTGGGACCTGCAGGGACGAAGGACCAGGGCTGCACCACCCCGGGGTCACCACCTCCAGACTCACCCCACAGGGTGACCCGTGTCACCTGGTAGCCCCAGCAGGGACACAGCTCATCCCGCAGCATCCGCAGGCACCCTGCAGCTCACACGAGAGCTGGGATTCTCCCCCCACCAGCTGGTCCAAGAGCACCGCAGAGGGACCTCACCATCAGCAGGACGTGTTTTCCAGCTGGTGCATCCCATAAAATGCAGCTCCACGGAGCAAACGAGGCACGCCAGGAACATGGGAAGTGTGATCGGGGCTCTCCATCACTCAGCTGACACGAGATCGGGGGGTTCTTCCCCACCCCTCCTGCCAGACCTGGGGAGGGGCAGTCGGTTCCATGCGAACACCGAGGGTGCTCCCGGCAGCAGCCTGGGCTGGCTCTCTGGGAACCAACAAACCCGAGCCCGAGCAGCCCCACATCAGCTCCTCTGCAATATTTATCACGGGATCACTTACCCTGGCCGGTACCCGATACCCAACAGGACTGTGAATAAGTATATCCATGGAGAAGAGGGCAGGGAAATGGGGACAAACTGGCTCATGTTGAAAAAAGGTCTTCTAAAGCTTTTTTTTTTTTTTTTTCCCCACAAACTTTTTTCCTCCTTTCCTCCCTGCTTTTGCCCAGAAAGCAGGGACCAGCCCCAGCCCAGACCCACCCCCCTCACTCCAGCTGTCTCCTGTCCCCATCACCCTGGGATCAATCCCACCTGGGGAACGAGAGCTGCGAGAGAAGGGAGCTGAGGGGTTAAGGAGGGAGAGGAATCAAAAATAGGGATCGCTGCATCACAGAGGGAAAACGCAGCAAAATGCCCCAGCCGGTTATCGCAGCGGGGAGAAGCGGCGGCAGCGCTCTCCTAACAAAGGCCCCACTTATGTATTTTTCATGGAGTGCTTTCTACTGCAACAGATACCAGCGTTATCAGTAATAAGTGTTCGCAGGCACAATAGTGGGTGATGGCACTGATATTTGTACAGTCACGGATGAAAGCGACGGGCCGCACACCGAAACAACTCAGCATTTATTAAAACTTTTATTAACCAGCCACTCAAGTGATTTCTGTTGGGATCCTTCTGCAAGAAGCGCATTCCCACGTATTCTCACCCTTCTCCTTCATGTTGTGTGTGGGTCTGAGCCCGGTTTACCCCAGTTTATCCCCCCCCAAAAAAAACAAAAAACCAGCATGGGCAGCACACGATCATCACCCGGCTCTGCCCATGCAGGACGTGGGATGTCTTCATTACAGCCCGAACAGGGTTAACAGCACGGACCCGAACAACTCTTCCATGGTGCACGAGCAAGGGATGGGGCACGTCGAAAGCAATTAGCCCCATGGGCCTGCAGACATCTCAATGATGTCTTTGCACCCCCAGGGGCTCCGCAGCTGCTCTCCTGCTGAGCCTGGGGACAAACAGGGACGGAGCAGGGCCGAGTGACAGTGACAGTGTCAGCACGGTTGCCCTCTGGGGACTCCAGCAGAGCTGCTGGGGTGAGCCTCAGCACCCCTAAGCCGAGCCACTGCCTTCAAGGTACAGGTGATCTAAATTAATTGCATGTCCCATCGGGGATATTGCGGCACTGCTGCACCCATGGCACAGCCGGGATTTCCAGGAAAGCCACCGGAGGGTGAGGCAGAGCTGGCATCTCAGCACCCATGGGTGCCCAGCTCAACGTATCAAGCCTGCTCCAGCTCAACCAGCACGCTTGCGCTGGTTTCCAGCAGTGAGGACCCAACCTATGTGCTATGGGAAGTGGCAAACCCAGCATCACTCCTGCGGGACCCTTTCTCTGCCCTTCCTGGGAAAACAGCGCACGTTTCTGCATGAAAAATGGAGCTGCCAAGGCACGAGCATGGCCCTGCTGGTCCCCATCAGAGGGCAGGCAGCCGGCAGCTCGTGTCCCCTGGTGCTGCCAGGCTCTCCTGCCTCTCCTCCCCGGCACCAACAGGAACATTAGATGAAATATTAGAAGGGGAAGCTCAGCCAGGCCTGTCCATAAATCTCACAGAGCAAACACATCTTATCAAGTCTTTCCAAGAGCATGTCCCGGGCGGCTCTGGAGAGCCGCGCGCTGTGCACAGGACACCTTGATCCTCAGTGCTGCCTCCTGGCAGGGTCCAGCATACCCCATAAATGTACATCTGCCCATGACTTTTCCTCCTCTGTCTGCTGTCCTGACAGCTCGCCTGCCCTTCTGCCTTTTATTTTTTTTTTGCTGTCGAGCACCTCGGGATGGATTTGCCTGAGAACGGCGGTGGGAGTCGTACAGCACGGCACGGTGAGGTGCGAGCAGGCTGAGGGTGATCCCACGCTCCAGAGCAACGTTCAAACAAATAAAACTACAGACAAACAAACGAGGAAGTGCAGCCCCTTTAAGTGAGCGGCTGCGGTGCCGCAAGCACGTTCGTTACCAGAATTTTAACCTCAGAGCTTTTCACCACCTGGCCAGAGCCGAGCCACTCGCCAATTTGCATCTGTGATATAAATACCGAGATCTCCGCTGCGCCGTGCACCGTCCCCTTCCCCCAAGCCCAACGCAAAGCTAGGTGATGGTAAGACAACAGAGCAGGGTAGATAAGCTTTGATGGGGAAAAACCATGCAGAAAAAGGACCAGAACTGTATTAAAGTATATTAAAAAGCCAGCAAGGAATCAAGTTGAAACAGCTCCCCATAAGCAGCTCGGCTCTCCAGGGCTTCATCTAACTGACATCCTTTTATTAGAGAGCTGCTGAAGATGACTGTTTAGCAGTTCCAATAACGAATGGGTGGACGGGGAGGGAGGATTTCTTTTCCATTAAGATTACAGAAGGGCTTCAGGCAAGAAGAATGGAAAAAACGTCCAGCTGCAGGACGTGGTCTCTGCCCCGGTCATTAATGGGGAAAATGTGCACCAAGACCTGACTGGCTGCAGATTGGTGGCCTGTTTTCATGCAGAGGGTTGGTGCTGCTCAGCCCACGGGGGTTCATCACTCACACTCATGCACCTCTAACGGCAAGCCAGCTGGCACATCGGATGCAGGGCGTAATGTCTTTTATCACAAAAACCCCAAAAGAGGAACGCAGGGGCATGGAAAAAACACCCAGCTATGCCATTTGGCAGAGAAACCTTTCAGAACTTCTCGTGAACCCCACTTCCCTCCAGGCTGAGGGCAGCGATCACGACGGTGGCAGCACACACGACAGAGGGGCACCCTCCCGACACCCACCCCACGTGGAGCACGGCAGAGATCCCCTGGGGCTGGCAGCAGTGCCACTTCCCAGGGCCATAGTCCTGCCTGCTGTGCCTTGGGTTTGCTCCAGTTTATCGTGCTGGCACATTATTAGCCCTCATTATCGTCAGATCTTGGCATGCAGACACGGATCAAGGTGCCCGACGTGGTGCGTGCTCGCCCAGCGAGGGCGATCCGCCTTTCCTGGTGGATCCATGATAAGTTTGCTCTGCAGCTAGCTCTGATCTCATGGACCCCATCCACCGCACAAACCCATCGCAGCAAGGAAAGGAGAGGAGAAACACAAGGGAAGCAGCAAAAGGAATAATCTAAGGGATTACAGAAATAATCTGAAGGGCTATGAAAGACCATAACCACTGCCAGCACCATGGGGATGTCCAGCCGGGGAGAACGCCAGCGCCAACCTCCCCTCCAGCCTCTCATTAAAACATTAACCACTGATGCGACACAAGCGCTGAGAGCAGAAGACAACCAGAAGCCATCTGTTTTTAACCATCTGACACTTTCGACCCACGCCCCTGTCTCCAGGGCAGGCCCTTGGACGTGTCGCATCGTCTAATCCCAAACACGGCAAAAATAGGCTGGAGATTTTCATAAGGACGATCGCGTAGCTCGGCCGCTTCCACGTTGATTGTGAAAAGGAACTGACATCTAAAAAAAAACTGCGCTGGTAAAAATAACATAAAAATGCATCTATTTTGGCCCTGAGGCCCACTGAGAAAGATGTTTCATTTTCCAAGTCTACGAACATAATTATGCTGTAATAATTTTTTCAGTACAAGAGGGAAGTCGTGCTTGGCTCGCTCTGCTGTTCCTAGCTGCACTTGAATGGGAACCCAGAGACGAGCAACACTTAACTCTGTTTATTTTCTCCCAAATCCAACCCCGGGCTCGCTGCAGCATCCCGGACGATGCCCCTGCACTGCAAGAGCACTGCTGAAGGCTCACCCCAATCCCTGCACCTCCACGGCTCCAGCGAACTCCCAGCTGGGGCACCGGGATTCCCCCAGCACCGAGCACAGCCCGGAGCATCTCCTCCTTCCCTCTGGGCAGAGGCAAAATCAGCTTTCAGAAAAGAAAAGAAAAAAAAAAAAAAAAAAAAGGAAGAATTCCCCCATTAACTCCATTTCTCCAGGCCATCGGCATGAGCCCCCGGGTGCTTTTTGTTGCTGCTCTGGCACAGGACAGGTTGCAGCCGTACCAGGAGCGAAGCCGATTTCAAGCAGCCTGCTTGGCACTAAAATCTGGTTTCCATAGAAACAGGTAGATAGCACGCAGGAGCTAAATCTTATTTACTCGGTTAAAGGAAAGGGCTTCCCGAGCTGTATTTTAGACCTAAGGGTACGTGTGATATTAGGGGCAGCAGAAGGATTTAATGATGGCAAAGAACATGGCTTTTATGTAAACAATGCCTAATTTTTTCCTTTAATATCAATTATTATAAAAATACTAGCATAAATTGCCTCCCCTTTAAGAAGTCCAACATCCTGTTCACTTTCTTAAAAGACACTTAATTTTGCCAACAAATCCCAGCAGGTTTTAGAAGATTTTTTTTTATTCCCAACCCTTCCTCCACTCTCCCAATCAGAAATAATTCCGCTAACAAACGCCAAAACCTGCAGCCGCAGCAACTGGTTAGCTCTTCATTGCGACTTGGGCACGAGCAGCATCTAAACCAAGCATCCCAACCTCCAGCCTCAAGAGAGACCCTCAGGCTGTGAGCTCCCCCTTTTTTTCCCAGCAGATGCATCGAGAGCAGGTCTGAACTTCTGTTTGGAAGCACTGCACGTGCCCAGGTCACCAATTTCTCCTGCTAGAAGGGAAATGCTGCGCTGCTTGCTTGCAAAACAATTTAATTTGGGTTGGATCTTGCTGTCTGCTACGAGGAAGACTCGCTTGTGTACCCACAAACACACGCACGAAGTCTATTAATGCTTGGATCATTAAGATTTATAGGTTGGAGACATCCTTAAGATTACTCTGCCTTGGCCCGCACCACCGTGGAGCTAGAATATGCATTGTTTCGGATGAATAATGCATGATGGCACTGTAAATCCAGTCCCAGCTGAGAACGTGCTCTCCAGCAAGGAGACGGGAAGGTTTCGGGGACTGCGCTGCGCTGTCTGGAGGCGGCGTTTCTCTGGCTGCTAATGAAGGGAGTTGCTGCTCCAGCATGGACAAGGGGCTGCAAAACTCTAATTAATTAATGGTATTCAAAACCCATGCACATCACTCTCCATGACAGCCCAAATCTCTTCCCACCAGGGACCCTGGGGCTAACTCCAGCCCTTGCCGCTGGGAGCTGGGGTCAATTTAATATAAATTAAGCACTTGCAAACATTTCCTTTCTGGGGGAAAACTGGGGGCGAAGCTCATTGCTTAAGAAAAAGTCCCCAAATAAAGGTGACCCGCAAAACCTGGGGAAGGGTCGTGTTTAACCCTGGTTCAATGACAGCTCTGCATGCCCCGGTTAAGGGATGGGACTAAAAACCAAATGGGCTCCTTCTCCTCTTGGTGTTTCCCCGTGCCAAACCAGCTTGCACAGGAGGCACCGCAGCTCTGGATGGGCGTTTTGGATGGCGTTATTTGTTCCATGGCTGTGGAAGTGAATTTTCAAGCCAGCCTGATGACAGCTGATGGCTGCTCATTAGCTGAGCCTGGGATGACATTGCTCATGGCTCTGCCAGGGTAATAAAGCAAGCAGCTAGCAAACAAAGCAAAAATCAATATGAATGAGTGTAATATTTTTCATCATGTCTTTATTGTGTACAGCCTTCCTCGCACAGCTATTATTAGACACTTTCTCTTCCTTTTGCAGGGCACGAAGAGATGGGAGATGTTCTTATTCACAGCTACCACATTGGGAAATCCTACCCAGATTTCATCCTGACTGAAGAGTTTATAAATGGAAGCTGGGTAAGAATAGATCCCAATAAATCCCAACTATCCATCCTCCTAAGAGTCAGGCCTGTCTGCTCACGCTGGCTCAGGACCAGCTGGGGTCGAGCAGCAGCAGCACCCCGGAGCTACAGAGCCAGATCCTGTGCTCCTGGGTGCTCACATTATGGGAGAAAGAAGAGAAAATGCACCCAACATGGGAACACTGCCAGACACGGCAGAATCACACCCTTTACAAAGCCACCCCGTCAGTGAAAGCAGCGACCCCAAGCAGCAGCAACCCAGCGCAGAAGTGCACGACATGGCGAAGCCCCCCTGAAAGGCTCGAGGAGAAAATTCCAGTTCTCCACCACCACTGACCTCAGCCAGAGGCTGATGCATCAGCCCCCACAGCTTTCCAGCCTGGTTTTCCCACTGAGGGGTGCAACAGGGAGTCCTGGAGCCTGCAAGTGAAGCTCCCTGGTGCTGGGGGCCGTGCCACGCAGGGTGAGCCATCACCCCTGTCAGGTGCTCCATGCACCAGCTGGAAGAAGTGACACTGAGCTGCTTCTGTGCACATTTGCATTTGTTTGCTGGGGTCTGTTCTTGCCCCCGTTTGCCTTGTTCAGGTGTTTCCTGCTCCGGTTTGCACGGATTTATTGCAGTGGGTCCTGTGGGGTGAGCACAGGAGCACTGCGATGCCTGCGCAGGCACTAACAGTGGTGCTGCCCCCTCTCCATCCCCATCACCAAATGGGATCAATAACTCCCAGTATCGATCAGGTGAAAACAGTGAAAATTACCTTAATTACCCGCACTCAGCCAATGCTCCCCCAAGGTTAGCATCCGCTGTGCTTTCAGCCTTTGAGCACGGACACAGTGGAACCGCTGAGGGCGCAGAGCTCGGACACGGAGCCACAGCAGTGACCTGCCGTGCCAACAAGGCACTGCCACCCTGCAGTCCTGTGTCACCCCCTGACAGCCCCAATCCACCTCCATCGAGACTTTGCATTGAAGGAGAGCGATGTCTCCACGAGAGCCTTCCATCTCTGAGCCTAAACCCACTGGGGCAGAAGAGATCTGGACGCTTGGTGACATCTGGTCAGACGCAGATGGGGCTCTCCCGTCTCGTCGTGACCTTGCCCTTTTGCTGCCAGGATTGTGCCCAGGGGGCTCACGAGTGCCATGGGTGGGTGAGGAGAAGGG
The DNA here is from genome assembly GCF_009819795.1 of Aythya fuligula. Classification (NCBI taxonomy): domain Eukaryota; kingdom Metazoa; phylum Chordata; class Aves; order Anseriformes; family Anatidae; genus Aythya; species Aythya fuligula. Next base: position 5,603,628 of record NC_045577.1, read on the forward strand.
AGGCCACCCAGCCCAGCACCAGAAGCTCACAGCACACATTTTGCTGGGGCTGCCTCCGTGTTTTGTTCCATAACGCTGCAGATGATCACCTCCATCAGCGGGCAGGCAGGGAGAACTTTTTTTTTTTTTTTCTCTGTATGATTGGTTGTTTTTCAGTACCTGCACCAGGACCATTTGATTTAATCGGGGAGAAAAGGAAAAAAAAAAAGTGATCCCTTTATGGCTTCACTGCTGGTGAGTAAGCAAAAAGCGCTGATGAAAAGTGAGAAATGAGAAGAGGAAGTGCCTCTCTGCTTTATAAACATCTCAGGACACAATGTTTATGCTTTACATAAATTTAAACAGAGGAATAAATAGCCTCCTCTTAGATACTGGCCTAAAGATGGAAGCAGCACCACAGGAAGGGACCATCCACACCAGAGAGGGGCGATAAGATCTAAATGAGGCAGCTGGGATGATTTTACCTATCCCAAAAGGAGCCAGACTCAGCCAGAGATCCACGGCCAGAGCAGCAGCCCCGCACACCACAGCCAGCTCCAGCCCCAGCCTGGATGGTGGGACACAAAAACCAACCAGAGCAACAGGAGAGCTGTCAAAGCCATCCAGCAGGGCTGGGGTACCAGCGCTCTGGGGTCCCCGAGCCCTGATTTCAGCTGCTGGTGGCACCCAGGGGTGCTCCTTGCCCCCCAGGTAAGCCGCAGCACAGCAGGTACGGGTGGCAGGGGCTGTTCCTCCATCAGTGCCGGTGCCCAGGAACAAGATGCTTTTGTCAAAGTCACTCAGAGTTGGCGCACAGAAGGAAAAAGCAACCTGTTACCAGCCTGGATGGCTGCTCTGCTTTTAGGATAGAGGAAAATGGAAGTGTTTTGGCAGCATTCTGCACAGCAGAAGGTCCTACACGCACCCTGCTCAGTCCTGCGTGCTCTTAGCATTGCTGTTTCTAAGAATTCTCAGCACCAAACAAACATCTGACAGGTATCAATCCCCAGGGAATGCCTGCAAACAGTCAGTGCCATCTCCCAAATGCAGAAATAGAGGTCCAAAGATGCTTGAACCAAGAGCAAGGCACCAGGACCATGCCCGGCTTCGCTTCACACGCGCCGTGCTACGGACCCCAAAGCAGGAGGAATCCAAGCGATTCCTGAAGCAGCCAAGAAAAACCCAGCTGGATTCATATCCACGAGCATTAACCAGCAGTTATAAAAGCACAAAGCCACGATCCAACACACCTCAGTGCAAAGGGGGCTATGCAGAGCTGTGTTTTTAAGCGATGTTCATTATGCTGGCCACGCTCAGCGGGACAGCGGGGAGCAGCCTGGGCTGAATGGGAGCAAAGGGAAAGGGAAAAGGGAAAATAAAAGCAGGGAAAAAAAAAAAAAAAAGTCTGTTAAAGGTATTTTATCCTGTAAATTCGTCCAGGTTCCCAGCGGAAAGACGCAAGCGTGTTAATTTATTGCACCCCAAGGTGCTCAGGGGAAGCGGCTGGCAGAGGTTAAAGAGCCCCAACTTTTGGCAATCCAGCCCAGCCCCTCGTGCCAGCTGCTCGAGCCCCGCACCACAAATAGGACCGGGATGGTGTTATTGTTGGAGAAAGCAGAACAAATCTCCAAGGTCACTTCTGGAGAAAAGGGAAATAAAAAGTCTCAACTCTTTGGGAGAAAAAAAAAAAAAAAAAAGTGTTGAAAATAAACTTGACAATGGAGAGAGTAATTCAGCTCCCTTCCTCTCTCTTGTCCCTTCCCCTCGCTTTCCCCAGCTCAGCGTGCACAAACACATCCTGTGGCCAGGGCTTTTCATGTGCTGCCAGGGAGATGGAGCGGATTCCTGCAGAGCAGCCCCGCTGGGCCAGCAGCGCCCTGCCGGACACGGGGTGGGCTCGGAAAGCACCACAGCGGCCGTGCCCTGCTCTGCCCCCGATCTTCAGCCGCCTGCAGCCAAAGGGCCAGCTGGTGGCACGGGGATTTGGGCAGAATTTCAAGCCATTGCTCCTTTAGGCACGTGCTGCTTTTTTTTGTCACGGCCTGCCTGGCACGCTTGTGCAAACAACGGCAAGAAAACTCAGCAAGGCAGGGCCAAGGACGAGGGAAGTGACAGCCCCAGCAGGGACAGGCAAGGACAGCGGGTCACGCCAGGACTGACCCAAGGGGGACTGACCCTGAGCTTTGTGTGTGCTCTTTGGTGGGGCTGCCTGGACTTCTGGCGTGGATCCACAAGCAACCCCTGCACAGCAACGCACCGCAGCGCGCACCCTGCCTGCGTGACCATGGGGGTGAAGACCAGAGGTTGTGGGGTCATCGCATGCCCTGGTTGTACCCGTGGCTTCTCAGCCTGCAGGGAGCTGCACGGCTGCAAGCAGCTTGGTTTTTTTATTGTAAGGGTCACGGGAGACCCCCCCAGGGATGCTGGGGGCGAGGAGAGGGGAGGTAGGAGCACCATGGGGTGCTGCGAGGTCTGGTGCACGCAACAAGGGCAGCAGCTGCCAGAAGACACCCACAGAAAATAACAACCTCAATGCGGGTTGAACACACGGGGTCAGGTTTGGGGAAGGGGCCAGCAGCACTCAGCACCGGAGCTGCAGGCTCTTAGCACATTTTTTGGTCAGCAGCCACCCTTGGGGGCTGTTTGCACGGGGACTGCCACCCGCACGCTGGGGCTGCTCCTCTCGAGCACGAGAAACGGCTGAAAGCTTGAAGGGACCTTGGCTGGAAGCAGCGGGTTCTCGAGGCAGGCACCGCGCCTGGAGCCGGCGGAGGAGGAGTAACGAAAGAACAAAGCAGATGGATGGGAAAGGCAGAAAGGAAAGGAAAATGAAGGGGACAAGGGTGCTTAAGCCTGAATTCAGGCTTTCCCATTTTTAAAGTAGGTAATCTGCACCAACAGGAGGAAAACAAAGGGTGATGTCACCAACTCCATCTGTTTCAAATTTGCTCTAAGCTTACATTTCTCTAATTAAAGAGGAAAAAAAAAATCACCAACATTTGCTAAATAAACCCAAAACAAAGCAAATACCCCCACGCACACACAAAATGCCTTTCTAACTAACCAGCTGAAAATCTCACCACCAAAAGCCTCCCTGGCTTCCTGGTGGGTTACAGCAGCAGTGCTGGTGTCGCAAATGGAAAAAAACAACGAGGCTGAAACCACATTGTCACCTGCTAGGAGGTCTTGTGTTGACTTAGAAAATAATTTTCCTGTGAGCTCAGACAAGGCCAGCTCATACGGGCAGGGTCAGCCCATCCAGCATGAGCCTCGAGTGCCACGAGGCTACCTCAGGAACCCAACTGCTCGGGGAATAACCCCAGCAGGGCTGGCAGGAGGAGCAGATTCACTGTGATTTTGCTGTACGATGACCCCAGCCTTTGCTCCCGCCTGCTCGTTGCCAGCCAGGGCGCAGGTCCTGCTCTGCTGGCGTGGGTGCATAGAAAGCTGAGGAGCAGCAGGTCCTCTAGATGGCTCTTTATTAGCTCCTTCAGTGCTCCAATCAAGGCATAAAAAATGCAACAGAAAAGCAGAGAGCCGCACAAGCGTGCAACCAACCAACTGCGTGTGCAAGGGAAGCTGTCAAGGCAACTCAGCTGCAAGAACCAGACTGTGGAGCAGCCGATGTTAAGGACAGGAGCGGAGATGCCAAGTGACGAGACGTAAAAACGATATCGTACTCGACGGAGCTTGAACCAACTTCAGCCCAGCGGCAACGCGGCGTGCGAGACAGGCTGCCCACAGGTAGAAGCTCCTGCAGATAACACAGCCCTTTGGCTGCAATCTCATGGAGGTGGAAACCAGCATCTCGGCGCAGGAGAGGAGCTGCCGTGTGCTCAGCAGCTCCTGTTGCAGCTCTGCAGGCAGCCAGGGAAGTGGCCCAAGGGACAGCCAGTGGCACCAGGAGCTCGCCCGCTGTCACCACTGCTGCGCCACGGCACGGCCAACCTCCTGCTGAACGGCCAAGGGATGCCCCAGCTCCCCCCGCTCGATGTCTATCACAGCAAAGGGAGATGAAGGCACAGTTTTTCTTACGGTGCCCAGCCACAAAATGGCAAGGAGATAACAGGATTTGTGCCTGTTCACATCTCTGCATCTAGCTCAACAGCACGTCAAACCAAAACATGTGAAAGCGCCGGATGAAAGCTGGGTTTCCTCACTTCCAGCCCTCCCTCGGGCATTTTTGCACATCAGCTGTCCTGGAGAGTGCCCTGTGCGAGCCTGCGTGCATGAGGTGCTCAGAGGGTGGAAGTGTTGAAATCACAAGTCCAAATTGTCCCGATTTCCCACAGCGCCGGTGGTTTCACAGCCTGAGGCAAGTGCTCGCAGAGGTCTGTAGCTTGGAGCACTGAGGCATCGATATTCTCAACAAACCCTCAGCGTGGGGGCTGTTCCCTTCAATCACAAGCCCTTTCAGAGAACCTGGACCCTTACCTCCCTAAAAGCTTTGACCTATTTCATGTTTTAAGCGGAGCTGGGAGGACACAGCCGTATTTCAGAGGCTGGTTCTGCTCTCCAGCCAGAAGCCTCTCCCCACAAACCCCGGCGCATCCTCGTGCAGGAGAGGAGCGCCGCGATGAAGCTGCAGCAGCAACGCCTCAGCACCCACCTGCCGCTCGACGGCTTCAATTTCCATGCTCGCACGGTTCCTTTGGAACTGATTTATAAGTGTAGTATAAAACCTCATTGGAATCAAAACTAATTTATGGACTCAAGAGGGGAAAAAAAATCGACGTTTTCTAGATCACGCACCATCCCTGTAAATCAATTTCCATTTTGCGCCCACGGTGCAAGCTGCTTCCAGCCTTAGTAAATAAATGCCAGGGGTAATGAGTTTTGAAACAACCAGCCTGAAAGTAACAAAGAAAATGACAGTCATTGAAAAAATCCTTATGCTGTCAGGCAATCCCAACTGCAGATTAAAATGATTACCGAAACCCAAGTGACAAGGTAGAGGAGACCAAGAATGCGAGCAAGGAGCTGATTTTCTGCCTCTACTTATTTTATTTTATTTTATGTTCCTCCTCTAGACATCGCGGGGGATGCATGGTCCTCTCCTCATTAGGAGCAGCTCCCTGGGAGGGGATCCCTTGTTGGAGGAGGATGAGCCATGCACCACGGCTTCCTACCGTGGGTAATGAGCCTCCGAGTGATTTAAGGCAGCGATCCTCTTGGACAGCAGGAGGAGGGGACTAGCACCAGCCTGGTGCTAGCACTGGGTTGAAAATGGAAAGGAAAGGCAGCTGCGAAGAGCCACCCGGACCTCCTAATGCAGCCATCACTCACAAGCCCATCATGGGGTCAATTATCAAATTGCAAGCTGTAATTTCCTGAAGGATAACCGTTTCCTCCATTTTTGTTTTCATTTTCTGCCCTGAAAGACCTGTATTATTGCAGCTGCGTGAGTCCTAGCCTGGAGATCTCCTTCACCAGGGGTGCGATGCCCTGCCTCGAGGCTTGCAGCTGGTAAGTCTTCCACCACCCAACGGTGCCTGCTCACCCAGCTGGAGAAAAACCAGGCTCGGAGGTTCCACAGCAGGACATCAAATCCACATTTACCTCCTTACAAACAAGCAGTGGGGTTAGGGACGTGAAGAAGTGTGCTTTTCCCAGTAAAATATCCAGAAAAAGCACTGGGTGAAGCACAGAGGAGTGGTTGGGCTTTGGCTAAATCATTTCTTCACGCTGCATCCTCCACACCAACAGGAGATCACCCATCCAAGGACTCAAGCTTGCAATGCTCCCTGAAGTTGGGGTGCTCGTACAGCAGTGCCAGGAGCATCACCTCGCCTTTCTGTGGGGCTCCCTGCCCTTCGGCTGACTTCTGGCACCCCTCCACCTAAGCAGAAAGGTGTGAAGCTGCCGGGGGAGGCGATGCGCGGGCAACACTTCAGCAAACGCTCGAGAAGCGGCTCAGACAGGGCCGATACCCTCTGCCAGCTCACATTAAACAAGAAGGACAGGTGAGAAATGCTTTCAGAGCGAACAAAAACCTCCAAAAGACATCACATTAAGTTTGGCCACAGCGGTCAGTGTCAGCGCTGCTGGCAAAGGGCTCGGAGCGGGGCTGGGGGGACCCAGGCACCTGCGACACAGGGAGGGGCTGGATGGGTGCAAAAAGGTCCCAGTTCTGGTACCGAGAAAGACAGGAGGCCTTTGAAAAGCTTGAAAATAATCTAGGACAACCACACACTCCTCAGGTGCTACCTCCCGTGTTTTCACCAGGTCTGAAGCAAAGCTGGCTGTCGCCGAGCGAGATGCTTCAGGTACCAGCTGGTCTCCTTAGGATGACGGCTCAGCTCCGTGGGGAGAAGAGAGAGCCTTTGTTCCTAAAACCTGAGGGAGTTCCTCAAAGCATCTCCTGGGGCTTGGGAGCACCGCTAGCACTGAGCAGGAGCAGCCCATCCCTCTTCAGGCACGGACAGCACGCTCCCTTTACGATCAGCCACTCATAAAAAGCCTTAGGGTACTTGAAAGATGAGAGGTAATTAATTATTATTACAAAAGAGTACAAGCCAACACTAAAGGCTTGCGCTGACAGTGATCAACCGCTCGGTAACTGCTAGACATCGCTGTGCTCAAAGAAGACGGGGATGTGTTATTCAAATAAACCAAGGAGGCAGTGCAATTACCGATGAAAGCGGCACCAGGTGAGATGCGCACAAAGCCTCCCACCCCAGAACCTCACAGGAGCACACTGCAGGGTGTCAAACATCACCCGGCTGCTGCAGGAGGGGCTTCTCTGGAGGGTGAGGAACAGCCCCTTCCATCGCTCTGGCCCTCGGGGGTTTCTTCGTCCCCTTGCAAAGCCCAAGCAGGAGCAAGAAGCCCCCACGCGCCCCCTGGGCCCTGCTGTGGATGAAGAGCTTTGTACTCAAAATATCCCCCCCATCCCATGCAGAGCAATGCTCTGGCAAGTAAAATCTCTTAGCATATGAAAGCAGTTTGAATTTATTTAGCAGGAATGCAAATTTGACCCTGAGGCCGTTCTCCTGTAAGCAGCCCTGGAGCCTCTGGCATGCACACACACCTCCAGAGGTGAGATACTCGGAAAATAGGAGCCGAGCTCGTTACTGGCCACAGCGCACTACAGCTTTTGTTACGGCTCTGAAGGAAAAAGAAACACAAAAAAAAAAAGACTGACACAAAGAAAATGGAGCAGCTCGTATTCATCTTCTCTTAAGAAAAGTCTGGGTAAGATAGATTCTCTGCGTTCAGAGAAATGAAGGAGGACGCCAGGTCTCATTTGTCCTTGTCACGGCGCAGACAGGCCGCTCGCACGCAGGCTGGGACGAGGCAGCTTCGAAGGAGAGGCTGGGAGGGGGCTCTGGGAGGGGGTTCATGCACCCCACTCAGTTCTCCCAGCCTCAGCTGAATTGAAGAAAGAACTGGTGGAGTTTAGGAGACTTTCTGGGAACCAGCTGGGCTGCTTAAAACACAGACTCGCAGTGCAGGTGGCACGTTGTCACCAGCGCTGGTCCCTGGTCCTGAGACGTGGCACAGCCAGGAGCCAGCCCAGGCTGCTCCAGCCTCCACGCTCTGAAAATAACTTTTTTTAATAACAGAAGAGTGGCAAAACACACACAGCTGATGTAAAACACCCTGGAGAGCGACGACTCCCAGGGGAGCAGCCATCGGGCAGCGAAAGCAAATGGAGCAGAGAAAGAGCATCGTCTTGGGACGCAGAACAGCACCGGCACGCGGGGCTTTCCCCAAGGACCAGGAGCATCCCCCAAGCCAGGAGCTCTGTTATCTCCTACCACATCCCCTGGGGACAGGGCAGCCCACGCTCGGCTGCTGCAGGAAACACGCTGCCACGAGGAGTGGCTGCAGCATCACGGGGCAGAGCAGAGGAAACGACACCGGGCAGTGGAAAAAGAAAAAGGCGTGCAACCCAAGACTGACCAGGCGTGATTCACGCTTCCCTGCTACGAGCAGACGTCTGTATGGGCTAAATATTTCACCTTGGCTTGGCAAAGGACAACCTATCAACCAAAGGGACTGATGTCACATAATCTCAGTGCACCACCAAAATGTTGGCACAAAGCAAGAGCCGCGTTTGGGTGTCGTGCTGCATGAAGGGCCAAGAGCGAAATGGGAACTCCATATGGCAGCTGTGTAAATTTAGCAGCTCCGTATATTTAGCTGGCTGCAAAGGGAAACGTGCGGCTCTTGAGAACAATGATACCAGTTCCTGACACCGCACGGTGCCCCAGGAGAGAGATGTTTACAGGAAAAAGCCACCAGAGCTCACGCCTGCCCACCCGGGCAGCGGCTGCAGAGCATCCCCAATTTTTGTGAGGCTGAGGGAGCACAGCCCAGGTCAGCAAAGAGCACACACAGAGGGGACGTTCCCTGCGGTGACAGCAGCACAGTGTGGGACACGGGGCACCATGGGGTGCTCCAGAGCTGCTGGAGAAGAGCTGCAGGTCCCAGCTCCACAGCAAGAATTAGACAAGCCTCTTGTAGGCTTGGCTACAGGACAGGAGAACACGCACTAGCTTGTGTTACTTCTGCCATTCAAGTCAAAATACTGATAAGATATTCCAATATTTTTTTTTGGTTCCTTTAAAAACAAACCCAAAAAAGAAAGTCAGCTGCTGGCCCCAGTTCTTGTTTGTTTGAACGAAGGAGAAGCTGGGTCTCAGCAAAGTCTGGTAGAAGTGAAAAGGAGACGTTTTCCTTGTGAGTGACAAGATAAAGCCTCCTAATGATTGACAAGACAAAAGACTTTTGTTTTCAGTTGATAGGCAATGCAGTAATTTTCTTTAAACGGCATCGTTTCTCCCACCAAGTCTTTTCTGGGAAATTTGTGGAGCACAGGCAGCGAGAGCAGCCCCTCCGAGCTGCATCAGTTCCCTCTCGGGCGAGGGCCGACCACCACCATGGGTCCTAGAGCCGAGAGCATGAAAACCTGGAGAACAAAAGCAAATCAAGCATGTGCCTAAAAGCCAGTCCTATAAAACCCAATCACTGCATAGACGGGTGGCAGCGGCACTGCATACCACCAGGGATCATCACCATCAGGAGATGGGACAGACCCCTTTGCCTCTCAGGAGCCAAACCTGACCTCCACAAGCGCCAGTTTGTAGGTCTGTCAGGAAAATCACCGTGACGTGGTCAGCATCCTGCCCCACAGAGCCCATTTTACCGAGTCCCCTCCCAGACCGACTCCGATGAGAGGCAGAAACATCTTTGTCTGCCGGCAGCAAGAGCCCAGCAAGCCACAGGCAGGACGAGCAGAACTGCAGTATCAGCTTTCTGCGACAGAATCGCAGCTGTGTCCCAGATATCATCATTTTTTTAAAAAAAAATAATAATCTGTACATGAAAAGCACAGATACATTATGCTTTGCCTCTGAATAATGACTTAGGACAGCAGAAAAAAAACACAGCATGTCAAATGACACGGCTGTGAGACCATCGTGCATCTGTTATCTGTCTCAGTCGCTCCTCATTTCTCTGGCTTCCCCTAAGAAGTTCATACATATTTAAAAAGGCCAATAGCTAAGTTACTCATCACTTCTTATAATATCGGAAGATTAGGCTCGATGAGATAAAGGACGAGAAAAAAGCATCCAGGGGGAAATGCCACCAGAGTACTACAGCATTATTTATCCCTAATCACGAAGGGTTTTTTATTTATTTATTCGTTTTTATTGGAGAAGAGTGAAGTCAGAGCTGGAACCGTGCTGCTCCTTACCCCACGGGAGGGCTCGACTTCACTCTGCAATCCCAAGCCCAGTGCAAAGGAATCCGAGGCCAGCAGAAGCCTCACGCTCAGACTCTGATCCAGCTGTAAGCATTTTAACACCAACTCAAAGACCACTGAGCATCCAAAAGCAGCTCCCGGCTGCACCCATGGGCATTAAGCAGCCTGGGCACCGCTCTGTGCTCCAGCCAGGGCTCCTGCCTGCTCCAGCGGGCAGCGTGTGCCTCGAAGCATCTTCTGTAACCCAGACAAGGCAGGGTCACTAACACATGGATAGCAGTGCCACAGACGTGTCTGCAATCATTGCTTCTGATGATTTTTTTAGTATATATAGCTCATTATATTATAAATTTCTTGGCCCACACCACTACGAGATTCAGTTTTGGGAGAACTTGGGGTTTATGTATGTTTTTGCCATTAAAAACAAGGAAAACTGAAATTACTGAAATGCCTCACAGGTTACCACTCAAAATATAATACCTGAGAATGACTCTGGCCAAAGTGTCCACATCTTTCACAGCCTTGCCCAAAGCCTGCCCTCTGATCTGCTCCCCCAAAGCTACAAAAGCGCCGCCGGCAGGGGCAGCGCACACAGCCCCAGTGCTCCCAGTTCCCCCAGTGTTCCCAATAAACAACCCCTCCATCTCCAGGGGCACACCAGCTGCACCACCCAGCAGCCCACATCCTCGCTTACCGACTCTCCTGCCACATATTTCAGTGCAGGAGCAACATCACTTCACAGCACTCCCGGCAAGTACAACATTAAAACAAATCAATGTTTGTATGTTTGTGTTTTTGTGTATTGATAGAGATCATCACGTCAATATTTTGGTGACAACCTGCATTGATTTTTTCCCTTTGTGGCTTCCCTTAAACAATGCCGACATGATTACACTTCCGTGCATTACAGGAACACTTTTCCCCTCGCAGAAAGAAATGGATGGAGCCAGATTGTGCCTAACACCACACACACGTTGAGAGCCACGCTGTGACTACAGCATCTGCCAGAGGTGGAAGGAAGACAGCTTCAAGGGACTTTATCATCATTTTCACCCCAGATCCATCCTCAGTACAGAAAGGAGGATGGACAGCAAAGCATGGCCAGCAGTGCTGGTGCACAGGCAGCACCGCTTGCACCCCTCCCCGTGTCCTTCACAGAGAGCCCAAGGCCCCCAACGGTGCCCAAAAGACTTTTTGGATAGCTGTAAAGCCAGTAGAAACCCATCAGGGCCAACTTTTCTTGACCAGGGAACAGCACTCTGGAGTAAGACATCAAACTTAAGGCACCACATCCCTGCCAGCTCCAGAGGCACACAAACCCAAATCCTCTTTCCAGGAGCCTCGCAGCTCGCTGCTACGCTCCAGCACCTCTTCTGCCTTTAGCGGCCGGGGTCCTAACACGACTAACCGAGATTTAATTTGCTCTTGCTAATATTTTATCCGTGGTATTAGGTCATGTTTCCCTTTCCACTTGAAAGGCATCTTCGGCTTATTGGCAGCGGTGAAATTAATAGAGAAATCATTAGAAAGCATAAGGCTAGGGCTGTGCAAAGCGCACGCCGCAGAAGATTATTTCCAAACAATAAAATTAATTGGTGTCATCAGCCACCAGCAGAAACACAGGGAGAGTTCGCATTAAAAAACATAGAGGATTATTGACAGCCTGTGCCTCCTCATACATAAAACATTTCATGGCATAATTTTATTTTGTTTTTTCCTACGTGAGGTGGTTTTCCCCCCTTGGAACAGCGGGTGAGAACCGAGGCAGGCAGCAAGAAGCATCGGGGGCGGCGATGCCACAGCAGCACCCCGGGCTGCTGCAAACCACCTGAAGACTTGGTGAGCTGGAGACCCTGATTTTCAGAGGGCAGAGCGCTCAGCACCTTTGGAAAGCCAAACCCCACAAAGACGGGACTGTTCAGACCCAAATTTATTGGTATCTTCTGTCCACCTGAGGCACAGGGACAGACACAGAGAGCAAATCCCGCAGCACTGGCACAGCCATCATCTGAGCAGAGCAGAGCAAACACTGAAGTGCTGGCGCTGCCACAGCGGTAAACAGAAAACTATTAATCCCAGGCCTCAAAAAGGCATGTATGAATTTGTTTTGTTTCCGAAGAAAAAGAGTAAATAGTAGCCTCGAGTCAGGATAATATTTATTCACACGCTTCACTTTGAAGTGCAGCCCCTGTTGACTTCACGTGGTATGCACTTGCTAAAGCTCTTTGAGAACAGAGCTTTGCAGTATCACAGCCATGAGCAAGGAAAGGAAAAAAAAGGAAACTTGAAACCCAGGTATTAACAACGCAAAAGAAGTCTTGGGAGCAGGGGAATTATCACCGTCCCTCCCAAATACAAGGGAGACTTTAACTGGGTTTATTACAATTATTCTACCTCCCCCAGATGGTGCAGACCTGTAGAGCAATTCTGTTCAGTTCATGGAACTGAATTTCATGGCAGGAAAAGCAAACTGATAAGCAGGGTTCAGTTAATCTCCACAATAAATCCCCATTAGCGTGGTTTTATTGCAGTGCCGTTTCTTCCTGGTATCAACTGGATGCACTTCCACACTGGTGTGGATACCCGGAGAGCTTCGGGCATGGAAACGGGTGGGAGCAGAGACAAAAATGGGTAGGAACAGGCTGGGGGTGGTGGCAATGCATCCACACACAGCTGGTGGCTCACCTCCCCCAGATGCTGCCCAAGAGGTGGCTGACGGCAGGTCCCTGAGGTGTCAGAGCCACAAGAGGCACCGCTGCCTCCAACGTGCTATGGGAACGTGAGCTCCTCTCCAAACCATTCCTGCCTTCTGAACTGTGGGCAGTTTCCTTTTTCACACAGATGCCCAACTCTTAGAAGTTTTGCCTCTTGTCACGGCACGCTATGGAGGTAAACCGTGTGCCTGGGGTGGGGGAAAAGTAATTTCAGTGCCCCATCTCCAAGGTGGCTCCCATTTCAACCTCTCCGCCAGATTTCTGGCTCCTTCATCAGGGCAGAGCTGCACGGCCGTGCCCTGCTCCTGTGCATTGCCCCCACGTCCACCACATCCCATCTCGAGCTGGACACGAGGCACAGACCAGCACGCCGAGCCCCAGCGCCTGCCCTCCACGTTGCAGGTCAGGCTTCGAGCCCCGTGGCATAAAAAACCCTTGAGCACTTTGCAAATACCTGGGTGCATAGCATGGAGCAGGAAAGCAAACAGCCCGGCTGCAGCACTGCCTTCTCCAAACAGCAAGGCTGCCAGGGGCTCTGCAAAGAGCTGCCGGCCAGATCCTTCCTTTCCCTTTCTCCCTAAGGCAAGAATTTATTTATTTATTTATTCCCAAAAAGACCAAGTGCACCACGGATAATCGTGGGTATCAACATCCTTCTTCCATTTCACCTGCTCCACTGCCCAGAATACAAACATACAGGGGAAAAAAGATCCGTATACGTATCTTGTATCTGTTATCTCTCTCTGCCAGTCCTCTGACCAGCTTTGCTGAACACGCAGGTAATCCAGAGAGCTGAATTACACCGGTTCCCCTAATGAGCACTGCCGGGTAAAATCTCCTACCTGCCCTTTCTTTTAGCAGGGTCACTCATATTTATAGCCGTGCTTCGTGTTTCCTTAAGTGCGCCCTTGTTGTGGCATTTGCTTGTTTATGTTTCAGAAGAAAACAAGGTAAAAAAAAAAAAAAAAAAATCGGGGGGGGGGGGATTTAATGCAGCTTGGAATAGAACTGAGCAAAACCACAAAAGTCTAAAGATCTGCTCGTCCTTCAGACAGCTCGCACTACCAGGAACTCACTACCGCTCATTTTAATCGATCGCTGCCTCTTTACAAACCTCTTTGTGGCGAGGCAGAGCTGGAGAAGTGTCTGGGAGGAGCAAAGGGCCTGACATGAGATGTGCTCCGGCCGTTTTACACGGCTCCAGGAGTCCTCGTGCAGCACCAGGTGCCAGCAGCAGCGGGAGGATGCTTCCGCTGCATGGCCCCCGACAGCCCTGGTGCAGCCACAACAGCCTTCACCTTCTCCATCAGTACCACCTGCAGCCCTCAGCACCACCTCCAGGGCTTCCAGCACTGCCCTTCCCCTGAATTTTGGAGGCCTATGCCATGGTGGCAGCACACCCAACCCGAGCATCCCCGGCCACCGACCATCCCTGCTGCATCCCCAGGTGTTTTCTCCTTAGCTTAGAGCAGGGCAGGTTTCCTCAGCCTTTCCTCTTGTGTTTCTAATCCTCCCCAATCAGGGTTAAAGCCAACCAGCATGATAATGCGGTGGAGGTTCATGTTCTGTTGCTCCTCTGAAGGATAACTGCTCCTCCGCGAGCCGTCAGCCAAGTCGAGGCACATTACGAGCAGTCAGGAGGTGTGCCAATGCTCCAGCAAGGGGCAATTACACCACTTTATGTGCCAGAAAATGGCTATAGCTGCTTGGAGAGGCTGCCCACAGCACCCAAGCAGGTCCTTTCAGAGGACCGTGGGGACCTGGCTGCCACCACACCTCCAGCAGGTCCCACGCAGGGATGTGCAGGGGCTGCCAGAGGGGCAGAGCTGCTGGGATGAGCTTGGGTTCCCCACCAGTTTAGCTGCTCAGACAAAACCAGTTGGGGTCCAGACAAATGCTTCTGCAGCCTGTAGCCTATCCTGCATGGAAAACTCCTGGCCAGCTTTGTAAAGATGCTAACAATAAAGATTTTATGGTAGCCAAAGACATGAGTGCTTAAGGCCAGCACCCTGCTCGGGGCAGCCCAGCTGCAGATCTTTTCCATGGGGGCCCCAGGGAGAAGAACGTCTCCAACCCATCCCTCCTCTCCTCCCCAGGACCTGCTGGCCCAGCTCCATGCTGCAAACACAGGGGCGAGGGAAACCCAGACAGAAGCAACCCGTAATTTTACAGCCCCAGTCTGCTGCATGGACCCACCGCAAGTGCTCAGGAATCAGGACATGGTCCAAGGCTGCCCGCTCCCTAACATTATAGAAAGAACCACCTCCTCGGCATTCTCCATAAAGCCTCAGTCCCAGGAACCTTGCAATTACTTGCTAACTGAGCTTTCGGTTTTATTTTTAAGTTTTTAGCCCCTCACAACTGCAGAAAAAAGCCCAAAGCATTATTCAAGTGCTCCCTGCTCACTTAAAAACCAAAAGTCCTTTAGAAATAATGGGGTTAAGAGCCTGCTGCACACCCCTACACCAAGCCAGGGCACAGGAGGTCCAAACAGAGCCAGCAAGCCCCTACTTCAAGGGACAGTTAAAGCAGAGGACACGGACAAAGTGCCACCCACAAATATCCCCACTCCATCCAGGGTTCAGAGCTCGACCTCCCCAAAATCCTCAGCCCCACACCCCCGTGTCACCAGCTGAGCTTCTGGGCCCGGAGCCACTCACCCGTAGCCACCCTGGCAAGGCTCTGGCCTCTCTCCGGGTGTCCCAGTTTACCCAGTAAATCCTTGCACTACCACACCGAGGCAGGGGTGTGCGCACAGCCAAAAAGCCATCCCCAGAAGTGACATTTTGCAGCCAGCCTGCTGGCGGAGAAGCAGGGCTGGGAAAACACCCCAAGAGGAGCTTCAACAGAAGTATTAACCCCTCATCATCCCCCCCAGTCCTCCCCAGTGAAGGCAATGGCCTGCGTGTCCTGGTTTGCCCAGGAAGGTCGGAGAGGGCCCGAGCCCAGCAGGCGCTGAGCAGCCAGCGCTAACGGCAAGGCTGCAGCACGGGGCCACTTCATCAATGCACAAATGGAATTTGCCAGGAGGCATTTTAAGAGTCAATTCTTCACACTCCAGTAATTAGAACAATGTTATGAAAAAAGGCAAGGGGGCAGGCGGGAGGCAGCACACACTGGGGTTTGGCCGGTGGAGGAAGCGGGCTGAGCAAACAGAGCGAAGCGAGGCCCCTGGGCAAGGGCCCTTCACATGGCTCCCCGCGGGCTGGAGTTAAGCCAGCCGTTTATCTACTTCCCAACTGCAGCTTTTTCTACGCCTGCATGTTTTTTAAAGCAAGTTTTGTACTTAGATCAAACGTGGGCTGCTGGTCCTGACCCAGCTTTCTTCTTTACCTCGAAAACACCACCACGGGCAATGGCTTTTCCCGACACATTCAGTTCAAGGTCCTACCACAGGATCGCCCAGTGACTGATAAATCTTTGTGCATGATCTACAACATCAGAAACATCTAACCCCAGTGACGGCTTGCTCTCAAAATCAGATTCCCTCAGAGAAGCTGTCACCTAAGGTCTCCAAAATCAGAAGAGTGGTTGCGTTAGCTGGAAATGCTGGATGGGAACTTAAAGCATCTCCCACACCGGGATCAACCATCCCAACTGAAAAATGAAACAAACCCGAACAAACCCACATGCTGGTGGATCTGCCTCTAACATCTGAGGATCTGGTGGGCTCCATTTGCTGCTGCTCCCCAGGGTCCCACATCATGCGCCCATACACGGAGCCCTCGCAGCCAACTTGGCCACGTTAGTTCCAGAAGCCAGAAGTTTTGTTTGTTTGTTTTAATTTGCTGTGCAAGTCTAGCATCTGAAAAGGCTGCTTTCGAGCAGGACTACTGTGTGGTGTTCAGTACACACCGCCGCTGTACAATGGTCATTCAGACTCACAGGGAAGTGGGACCCGGGCAGTTCAATTCCCATCTGCAACAAGCTGTGATCTCAGCTCTGCTGAGAGCACAGAGCTCCTTTTGATAAATCACCACGTACACAGACTACAGCACCATTTCAGCATGAGAGAAATATATTCAGTTTTTCCAATAATCTTTACAGTCCGCTGGCCTGGAAGGCCGGGTTTCTCTTCCCCACTGCAGAGCTGCACCCACCGGACTCAGGCACGCTTTGGGACCCAAGTCCTCTGCCTCACACCCTGCATCTCCAAGAACTTCTTGCACATCAGTGCTCCAGCACCGTCTTTGGTGACTTAGTCTTTGCATGCACCCAGAGGAGGCCGAAGAACCAGAGGAACACCCCCAGTGTCACACTTATGCTCAGGAGCCTCCTGGGATCCCCACCTCTGTACACCAGTAGCACCAACACTGAGGGGTCTGCTTACTGGGAGAGGGCTTTTCTCATTTTTTTTCCCCTTAAGACAACTCTGTTTTCTTTGTCAAAACACCTCTTTTAAGTCTGGTCTCTCTAGAGGTGTATTTTAAGTTAAATGCACAAAGCAAGACAAAGATAAGTACACCTTTATCTGCACGATATTCATTATTCTCTGTGGGACATTCATTGCATCCTCAAGGACCATACAATGCAAATATCTGTGTGACTGTCTCCCTGCCCATATGAGTAATTTACCTGTCTTCAACAAGATGCTCTTAAAGGCTGGGGACTGCACCAGGTCAAGGCCCACAGCTGCTGGGTCTCCATCGCTGCCCCCCTGCTACCACTTTGCAGGGCCTGGGCAAACCACTGCTTCTTGGGCCACATCTGCACCAACTCAGAACCCAGATACTGTACGAGTTCTCCTCACTGCTGAGCCTCTTTGTGGCTCCTTTTAAGCTAGACACATTCTCCAGAGCTGCCTGAAGTCAGGGAGATCCCAAAGGTGGCAAATACAGGAGATGGAGACGAGCTCTGCCACCCAGCAGAGACCGTAGAGAAGGTGCTGGACACCAGCAGCTGGCATCAGCAGTGAGGCACCAAGATGAAGCCTTGCCCTAGGATTAGGGAGGGAAGCACCACCCCCAAAGTCCCAGAAGAACATATACACTGCTGGCTCCGATCTGCCTTACTCCCAGCCCATTTGCATTTAGCTCCTTCCCCTGAACCACCTTTTTCAAAACTTCAGTAACAGGCTGTGAAATCCCCACCATCTGTTAGCCAGGGGAAAAGCTCCACCGCAGCTCAATCAGCCTCTCCCACACAAGCCTTATTCATTAGGAGGAATGACTGCAAACATTTACCAAGTCCGTGCTGGCTCAGAAATTCCTGAAGTTACTAACAACAGGCTTGGGATAGGGAACTTTGACAAACGCCCCTAAACAGAGCGTGCCCACATCGTTAGCTTTACCCAGGGTGCATTAAGGCTGCTTTCTTGCTACCGTGATTATGCTTTAATATGTAATTAGTAGGAAGAAAATGATGTTGAAGAGGAGAACGCCTCACTTACACACACGCCATTAAGACTGAGAGCATAAATGAGCGAGCTGCGGCATCGCCATCTGAGGCTCATTAACTCGATCTGCAAAGCATCGGGGGCTGGCAAGCGCTGCTGTCCGGCTGCAGGTACAGCAAAAAAACCGCACATCGACACTGGTGGCAGGCACCGTGCCTTCCCTCCTCTTCCTCGCCTAGCTCAAAGCCTGGCAAAGTCGGGGAGGGCTGGGAAATGCAGAGGCACTAGTCCCCAGGAGACACGCAGCAGGAAAATGATAGTTTGAAATGTCACACAGCCCACGCAGGTGGCTTTCACATGTCTCCGTGATCCTGGCTTCACCTGCGATGCTCAGGAAACTATTTAAAACCCATTCAAAGGGAATTCTTCCCTGCCAGCACTGCAGATCCAAGCCACCTGATGCCGTGTCAGTGCCCTGATGCACCCAGTGCAGCCCCTACAGGTCTGGGACAGCCCCATCACCAAGCTCTCCAGCCCGCCCAGCTCCACACACCCAGCCGGAGAGGGCAGGGGGATCACCCGGAGGAATCCTGAAAGTACAGGATTTGAAGGCAGTTTTGAAGAAATAACTCATTTCTGAAGGAAAGGGGGAAAAAAAAAAGTCTGGAAGCGCTCCAAGAACAAACAAGCAGCCCATTTTGAAAGAGTGGAACAAAACAGTCTGAGATGCCTTTTTTTTTTTTTTTTTTAAAATTCTCTCGAACAAGGCGGGGATGGAAAGGAGAAACCTCATCGCCAGCGAGCTGTGGCACGAGGGCAGCCCCCGTGCATGGAGCTGCTCCTGCCAGCAGCAGCACCCCCTAAGTCAGCCTCAAGAAAATGAAGCCTCTTGAATCGGGAGATGGCAGGAGACCTGGGTGTTAATAGCAAACCTCACCGAAACCATGCCCTGCTGAGGAGCCGAGGTTTCAACACGGTATTTTTCTGCCCCCACTTTGAGCAATGTTTATTTGTCATGAAACATTAACGTTTCACTTCGATATGTGACTGTCCGAATGCCAAGTGTGGATGCAGGAGGAGGCTGACCTGGCCAAATCTGGTCCCCCCCTCCCTGTGCACCCCAGCCCTGTCCCCTTCTGCCAGGATCAGCTGGGAAATGGGCACCAGGCACCCCGGCTCCATCCCAGCATGAGGGTGCCTGTTTTGGGGCACAATGCTTTGATATGCTAACTTGTACCCGCCCTCCTTTGCCCCAGGAGGAATCAGTTTGCTGCAGAAGCTTTTTTTCCTCCCCTTTTTCTTTAATCTGTTTCACAGGGAAGATGCCGAGCAGAATTACCCTGAGCACGGGGGTTTGTGAAGTTCGGTCATGGCAGTGCTTTCAGGCTGAGAGTTTCGCTTTTTGCACGTTCTGCTAAAACATGGCTACACCCACACGTTAATCTGTTTCAAGAAATGTTAATTATTCTTCATAACCGAAGCATTTGGCCTTGAGACAGTTTCATTATCAGACGCTGAAACTCAGAGGCTAGGAAATCTGGGGAAGATTTTAATGAAGAAACAGAAGATCCCTGGCTCGTTACAGAATAAAACCCTCCTTTTATTCCGAGACTGCTTTAAATGACATTACACGGGATGTATTTCCTTCCTTTCCCAAAGCACAAGCACGCTGAACGGTTGAGCTCAAGCGATGCCAGATGCACTAATGGAGCGCTGAAGGACTGACTCTGCCTGTTGACACCTTTCAGTTGTGATGACCATGGCCAAATCACTAAGTCACAAATGGCCAGTGATGTAATAAAGAAAAAAAATAAGTCCTGTGGGGTTCTAAAGCAGCCAGGCATTTTTCAAACAACAGACAAAAGCTGTAGAGTCACAGAAAAGAGACAGACTGCACCCCATCCCCTTTTTGGGGGCACAGACGGGTGAATGTTTTACTGCTCTCAGGTTTTTCAAAGAAACAAATATCCCCACCCCCCGATCTTCTCTAATATGAGGACAAGAAGAGCTCAGCCAAATCACAGAAGCGTAGGAAGATCAGTTTTGTACACGGTAAGAACACGTGTTTACCCACGTCCTGATCGATACCTCCGGCTCCCTGCACATTACAACACTTCGGCTGCAGTTTGAGGCCCAACAGCACAATCCTCCCATGCAGGCTATGGGAGTTAGGAAAGATCCTGCCCGTGCTTGTTTGATCTGAAACATAATACCCCTTAATGTGACCCCTTGGAAAAATACTGGGGAAAGCAGCCAAGAGGGGAGGAAAAAAAAAAAAAAAAAAAAGCAAAGCTTCCCAGAACGAACATTTCTGGCTCTTTCAGTTCCACGGAGGAGCTGTGCATCTATAAACAGTGCTGGTTTGGAAGCAGGAGAGGGAAGAAAAGGAGAAAGGAGAAGGAGAAAGCAGAGATAACCGGGCACCTCGCAGCTAAAAGCTCTGCTTTTTAATCAGCCTCTCCTCCAGCCCAGCCAGGGACAGGAGGGGACAGTGCAGGCACAGTTCAGTGCCCAGCTTCCCGGGCTGGTGACACCCAGGTGTTTCACACCAGGGGTTTGCTTTAGAGTACAGTGAGAGACCAACTGCTTTTACCAGCAGCTCGCTGCATGATTTGAGGCCCCGGTGCTGTCATTGGACCCTGAAGACCACAGAGTAAACCAGCGTGGTCCTTGAGGTGCAAACTGCAGCAGGCAGCTAGGAGATTTTTAATCCACTAGTTATCTCAGGGCAAACAGTAGACTAGGGGTAAATTTTCAGGACTGGGACCCTAAAAACATACATGGTGCATGGCAACACCCCCTGCATCTCCTACAGCAAACACCACGCCGTAACAGGCCGGTGCACGGTGCAGCAGAAAGCACCGCCTGCTGCACGCTTGGCTAGCCACAGAAATCTGCAATTCATTTGCCCCGTGCTTTAGAGAAGTTCAGCGTCAGGGTTTCCTGTGCTTGCTTTTAGCGTTCTGGCTGAAAACATCTGCGGGACGCTCCGCACCTGCTAACCCAGCCTGCCACCACCCCCTCAATGCATCCTGCAGCCAGGCGCCCCCCGACAGCATCACCCTGGGCACGGCTGGCCCCAAACTTGGGTGCCCTGACTGCAGGAAAAGCAACACCCGACCCCATAAACTTGCAAAAAAAAAAACAAACAAACAAAAAAAGGGAGCGGGGAAGAAAACCAAGCTATCCTCTTCCAGTCTGCTTTTGCCATTTGTAGAGTTCATGGTGATATCCAGTGCGATTCCAGCTACTTGGAACATGGGTGGCCAAATGTCGGCCAACGTAACCCCAGCTGAACAGCGTGCCAGCCTGCACGGCAGGGCCAAATGCCACCCACAGCTCCTGAAAGCAGCCAGGGATTTAATCAGTGATCGCAGGCGGGCTGAGGGCTGCAGCAGGCTGCCCTGCTTCTGCCAGGGCTGCTTCTCCCCCCACAGTGAGGACCTGCAGTACCCAAGGGGCTGGGCAAAAACCCATCAGCAGCATCCACGCCACATGTAAATTTTTAGCTTGTTGGTAAAGCTCGTTGGTCACTTCTGAGAAGCACAACAGCTTCAAAATAGAAAAATCAAACGTAATTAAAACAAAATGTTGTCCTGTTGGAGCTAAACAGAGCTTGGCTGCTCAGCACAGGCACATGAAGGAGGGTAGGGGCTGGAGGAGCAGCTGCGGCTCCTGCTTCTTTGGGACAATGTCACTATAAGCACCGGGCTGGCAAGGAGTTAAGTTCCTGGTTTCTTGAATGCATTCACACACACACATCTTCTTTGCAAGGCAGTTATTCTACTACTCCCTTGGGAATTAAAAAAAATACACACGCCCTTCTTCTGGAGAAGGCTCCTCACTTCCCTCCCCACCCGCTGCACACGCATCTTGTGAGTTATACGGCAATTAGAAGCAGTTTCGCCTCCGATAGGATCCCTTTTCTTGACACACGTCCAGCCACCACGTAGCAGCCGAGTAACTGGCACAGAGGGCCGCAACAAGGGTAAGGCTGTGCTGCTGCCCTTTCCCCTGAGGGATTTGCAAATAACCAGGACGGGAGGCGTGGGCAGCACGGCCAGCGGCAGCAGGGGACGGGGCACCCAGCTCAGCCACCCCCAGCTCTGCTCCCTAATGCTCCACGCAGCAGAAAGCACGACTTTCAGTTTGTTCTTGGCTACGAGAAGGCAGAAATAAAAAATAAAGTAATAAAAAAAATCCAGAATGGGAAAAGGAGAGCTGCTCCCACCGCCAGCGGGATAGCTGTGGGAGGGCAGGCGTTGAGCTCGTGTTGTTTGTTATGGCACCAAAACACAGCTGTTTATCTGAGAGCCTCGCAGTTTTCAACTACCTATATTATTTCACATAAATCTCCCCCTTCCCACCCCCCATTATGTGCTCAGGCTACGTTAAAAGTGCATGCCCAGTTTTAAAGCCCCCCTGTAAAACACTGCCGCGGGGGTATTAACATGTGCTGAAGTTGGAGGTGATGGAGGGAGGCAAACTCTCAGCAAAGAGTCTGAGCAGCACAAAACACCAACAGCCCTCAGCAGAAATGTCTCAAAATCCCTTAAATAATCCTGACAATGCTCTCCACACTCAAGTCAAGCAGAAATCTTGTTCCCCCGAGTGGCAGCAGGGCATTTTGGAGGCTTGGGGCCGAGTCCCCTCGCTGCTCACCCAGCACCTTATCCCAACAGCAGGGAGCTTCAAACATTTTGCAGGCTCTGAAAACAGGGCTGCTGGGGGCTGTAAGGCATAAGACCCGTGTCTTGAAAAAAAAAACCTTTTTTTCTGGCAGTCCAGGAACTTCAAAAGAAAAAGTCAGGACAATTAAACACACATCAGGAGAGCAGAGAGGAGTAGGAGGCTAATAAATGGCACGCTCCGCGGGTTTATGAATATTTGAACTATATTTCTCCAAAAAAACGTACATTACAGCAAGTTATTGAAAATGAGTAACTCCCTTTAATGAACCTTGCTACTATCATGCTGACTAATAGAGTGATAAAGAGTTTAATCCATATTTATGTGCATTTTATCTCGTTATAGTCAGTGCTAATAAATTAGCAAGTCCAATAAGAGTTGCATTTTATAACACCACTGCTATTAAATGTGCATGAAGCGCTGCACAACACCACGACGTACGTGAGCACTGCGTTTTTATTTAATTTTCTTTCTCTGTCAGGAGCCAGGCTGTAGTAGCAAAAGCTGGGCACAGCATCCCTGCAGCGCCCATTCCTGCGAGACCAGGCCCTCATTTCATGTCCCTAGTCCTGAAGTGGCTTTTGAGCCACTGTAAAGGAAAAAGATTTAAACAAAGCGTAAGGAAGTGGAGATCCAACTTGTAGAAAGCAGTGTTTTAAGGTGTCTAAAAGGGGCCCAGCTAGAAATGTAGCTGGTCAGCTTCTCAGGGCGCTTTTGGCACCCTCCGTCATGAAACGCAGCCTGTCCCTTGTCACGGCGGGATTGCTAAACAACTGGACGTTGGGAAAAAAACTGGCCGTGAGCAATTTAAACTGGCCTTTCAGCTCCCTGGGGTAACTGGGAAACACTGCAACCCAGATTACAAGAACCATGACGCATCTGCTTGGCAAAAGCCTGGCCTTGCCAATTACCCAACATCCCATGAAGGCACGGATGGGTCTGTTAGCTCCACAGGGACTGGGGCCAGAGAAGCCTGCGTGGACCACGATCCCGTTTCTCTAGCCGTTATCCCAATGACAGCAGGAAAGCAGCAACTTCCTGAGCTTAAACCTCAAGGAAACAGCAAAACCAGGGATGAAAATTGATGTCCCAACCCCACTGGCTGCCTCGGAGGAGCACCGTGGAGCCTTAAGCAGCTCTTCTCTGCTCACGTCCTGCCGTGGGAAACCAACAAAACCTGTAGAAAACCCTAATTTTCAGAATAACTGCCAGTCAAGGCAAGGCAGATCTGATTTTTCTTCCTCCTCTAAAGCAGCAGCATCTTCCTTCGGTCAGGTCAGGTCCCGTTACGTACAGGCTGGCACCACACAAACGCGATCTGCTGCCTTTCTGCCTGGTAATTACACTTCAGCAAACCCAAGTGCTGTTGGTAATTGCTGTCTAACTGCCTCGCTGGTTTGGAGGAGAGAAATAGCTACTTTAATAGTGCCCAGAAAGGAACCACCCAGCACCACTCCACCGAGGTTCCTGTGTAATTAAATGGTCAGCTATGGCTGCGTGCTGCTCAGAAAGCCTCTGACACGGCGTAAGTGTCTAGTAGCCAAAAAGTGCTATTGATCTAAATAATGAACAGCTTCAGGAAGCATTTTTTGTGTGTGAAGTCTGCGTTTGGCCAGTTGGAGCATGAATTAAAAGGCTCCTTTCGCTCTCAGGGCTGCAGGACTGTGACTCAAACGGAAAGGCGCTCAGGTCAGCAGCAGATTTTTCCCTGTTTATTTGCTTTGCCACTGTTGAAAACAGATCTGAGGATAAAGGGGGAATGAAAGGTGGCAGAGACAATGGGGACGTTTTGAAAGACTTCCAGAGGGATTTAGGGCGGTGCAGAGCTGAACAGCTGATATCCCCACCAAATTCATAAAAAGCACATCAGGAAGAGATCAGCGAGGTTTTCGTGTACAGAATCCGTGCCTCACAAACCATGTAAGGCTGTTTGAAGACGGCAATGCGCATGAAAATAAGCAAGACCCGGGCAATAAAGCATACTAGGATTTCTCAAAAGTTTGTGATAAGTTTCCTCCCAAAATCTCTTAAAACACCCAGCTGCCACGGGTTAAGAGCAAACTGCAAATCGCCTCCTTCCCAAGTCAGAGCCCAAAGGCCTGCGCAGCTCTGAATGACCTCCAAAAAGTAAACAGGAGGAGTCGGGAATGGCTGCTCCCTAACCAGAACACAAAGGAAACCAAACTGCGCTCGGCTGACATGTTCCAGAAGTGTTTAGCACCAGGCTCGATTAGCAGGCTTCTGTGGCAATTTGAAACAGCACAAAGCAAGAGAGAACGTGACGATAACGCAGCGTTTTAATTAGCAGCGGTTCTTTCCCCAGCCCAAAAGGTTCCCTCTGTGCATTCATATTCCCAGAACAACAAAAGCCTTCTTGTATTTCATAAATCAAAAAAAAAAAAAAAAAACTCATAAAACATGCCCCTGCAATTGCACATTCCAGATAATGGTCCAGAAATAAATTAGGCAATAAATATCAAATAATATATCCCCATCAGCAGTGAAACTCGACTCGTTGGATAATCAGAGGAGAAGATGCCTTCAAGCAGCTCGTGCCTGGTAGCTCAAAAGCAGGTAAAACAATAGAGAGCTTTAATAAATCTTTTAACACTGCTTCCACCGAAGAACATAGTGATTGTCCTGTGTAATAGCCTCCCTGAGCCCAGTATCCATCAGAGTAACAGCGCAGCCCTGATGCTGCACACATCAAAAGCGAGGATATCAGGATGACAGCCTCTTGTCAAAATCGTGTAGGATTTTCCTCCCCTGCAGCTGGGTCTCGTTGAGCGTGCGGTGCCACCCATCAATTACAGCAAAACAAAAACGTCTTCGCTCGCTCCTCTCGTCTAGGTGACACGCAGCACAAACACTGCCAGCATCCCGGAGCTGCTGGCAGGAGAAACCTCCACATGCATTTTTCAGAAGCACTTCAGGGGACTAATCTGGCCTTGGCCTGAAACTTTCTGACCGCCAGGGAAACTCAGTGGCCCCATTATGAACCCAACAGCGATTTTGGTAAAGATGTTTTGCTCACAGCCGTGGCAGCAGCTGGGGGAGGACGGTGCAAGGTTTGCACCCACACCTGGGCAAAACCAGAAGCGTTTGTGGACAAGGGGCCCTTGCCACAGTGCTGGTACAGAGCTGGGTTCAGGCTCGTAACAGCTTGTAACACCAGGGAAACGTGCTGCTGGGGAGGCAGTGTTCAGTGCCAAACTGGTGTGTGCGTGGCAGGGATGAGGCAGGAGATGGTGCAGCTCCCCCAGCTCTACAGCTGGGCATAGGACCTCAAATCCTGACCCCAGACCCTTGGCTAAAGCCTCTCCCAGCAGCTCCTCTGAACACGCATATAAGGATAATTCCCCCAAAATAGACACTTCCCATGTACTTGACAGACTGACCATGGAGGCTCTGCAATCTAAAACATCAAGTCTTCAAGCTTTCTCTCCCTTCATTAATTAAATACACAACACAATCAACATCTAGATATGCATGCTACCATAAGCACCGGGGAAGAGGTGCCCAATTCATGGGTTAAGGGTGCAGAAGTTGCTCAGAAAAACACAAAACCTTCATATTTGAGCTACAGCACAAGGCCAGAGAACAGCCCAGGGCCCACAACACCAGAACCAGGACCATCGCTTCCCCTCTTACCTTTCCAAAATCCCGAACATCAAAGAGGTCAAAGGGATCAAACAGATCACTGTTTCTTAACCCGAATTTGTCATGGCACACTTTTAGGAAGGTTCGGATGTTCTTCAAGCAGAGGAACTAGGAGAAACAAAAGAAAGGGAGAGAAAACATAAGCAAGGCACAAATTTTAGCTGAGATTTCTTGAGTTAAATCCACGTGAGACAAGTTACAGGAACTCAGAAACTTGCACTGAAAAACGATGCATTGGTTTATTTGTTGTTCCTGAAGATGTCGGCCTCCTGGTGCCCTGTTAGGACTTCTGTGTTCTCAGCTGCACACCAGAAACAAACGCCCTTTTGAAAAACAAGTTTCACAGTTCAAACATAAGGTAACGTTGCAGAAAGGCTGGAAAGCTGAAGCCAGGACGTTTCTCTTTCAAGCCTCGAGCCAAATATAAATTACAGCTGATGTTCTACAGAAGCCCAGTGTTGTACTTTTAACCATATCCAACACGATCCCACTGGCTCCCTGCAGAAGCTGCACACATCGCACTGCTCTTTGTAGCTGTTGCTGTACAACACACACGTGCACGCACACACACATCCCAGACAAACAAGACAAAAGATCGAGACGTTGAGAACTGTAGCTTGTCGCTTTGGGGGCTGAAGAAACAACTTATTCAAGTCATGTTTTATCCCCTGTCCTTGTGCCTCCGTACTGTAGGCACCAGGAACACCAGCAGCGCTGCTCCTGGCCCTGCCCTGAGCCCGTGCCCAAAACCAGGGCAGTCACTGGGCTGCTTCCACCAAGCTTTGCAAGTCTTCAGGTTTAGAAGCAGCAGACCCATGTCTCTAGGACCACCCTCAGTTACTCAGACAGCTAAACCAACAAGGCAATGTGCCGCTTGTTTGTGCCCGCCAAGATCCCATCTCTGACAAAAGCACTAACTGGCTGGGGTTTTGCGAAAACTGGGGGTTTTGAAGCCTATGGACTGAAGTATTGCTCCAACAGCGATGCCTGGCAGCACAGGGACTGGAATGAGAAGCATAAAAATCTGCTTCGCTCGTGTGGCTGCATCACCTGTGTCCTTCATCAAGATTGACCGACTGTGCTGAGCAAGCCATTAATTCCACTTCTTTCTGCTTCCTCAAGCTATTCCACAAAATCTCTTCAATTTATTGCTGCATTTTTATACCATTCTTCTTTTTCAGCAAATTCCTCACAAGCACGTACAACTCGAAAGCTTTTTATATAAAATCAGCCCATCAGGAGTGAGTCAGCCCCAAGTGAAAACCAGGCAGGGGCTGTGAGCTGTGTTTGGAGGAGTTTGCCTGTGCTCCTCAACCAGCATCAACCAACACCATGCAAAAGCAAACTTCAGCCATCAAAGAAAAATAAAAGAGCTTATTTTTAATTACAAGATTCTAACATAACCTTTGGGGCCATCACATCTCCATAAACATAATTGCAATGCAGCTTGTTGGCACTGCTGCATTTGGGATTAAATTTAAGGTCGGTGGTGATGGATTAGCAAAACCATCTCGTTAACAACAGGAGGATTTACCTACACAAAGGCAGAAATAACCTTTTACCCTTCTTCCCCACTCCAGCCCCATCCACGTGAAGCCACCAAGCGAGAGCCAGGCTCCCCAGCACGCAGCCATCACATCGGCGCTCTCATTAGACGAGCAAGTGCCGGAGGCAGAAACTGAAAACAGTTCTGTTTTTCTAGGGCATTCCTCTATCTCACATAAACACTGCAGTAAATATAATCTGTCTAGACTGTGAGTTTTTTTGGAATTGCTTTACAACCTCTCTCGCTGATGCAGATTATTTCATAACTTTGTCTGCCGGGTCTCCACAAGGCTTTGCATCCTGTGCAGGGCAGTTGCCTGCAGCAGGGCTGCGTTTTCTGTTGCATTGCGGTCTCACTGAATTCAAATTTCTGGCACGTGTTTATCTTAAGTCCTTTTAAGCCCCCAGTTTTGAAAGCTAATGACACAGGTTATAGCCACCATTACACACAGCAAGAGGCACCCTTCCTCCACAGAGCATCCCCTGCCTCCCAGTGCTTGAGGGCTCAGGCGAAATCGACTTTTCCAGCCCTGATGTTCAGCAAAGCGAAAGATGCCCCTTGTGTGAAAAACACAAGAACCTGAGCCCTCCGCACCATGCATTTTGGGTTCAAAACCCTGAAAAGCTTCAGTTTCACACTACTTTCTGAGACATCTCCGAGAGCTCGCACATCCGAGTGGATGAAATGCCTCGTCCTGACAGCGAGCACCAGCACTGCCACAGGGCTGGGTCGGACACAGCTCCCCCCATCTCGGCTTGGCCTCGGCGAGGAAGGACAGCACCAGATATTCCGCTCAGCATCAGCTGTATCCAACTGTCTTCATTCATCCAATTAAAATCTGGAAGGCATCAGGCCACCAGCTGCTAAATTAGCAGAAGCTGCCCCACAGCAGTGCTGCTGCCCTTCCTGCAGTTCCAGGTGATGACTACAAAAAATGACTACAAAAATGATGACTACATCAACAAAGAATCCCATAATCTGTTTAAAGAGATGCTGAAAAGGCCCAGTGTAAAGCACAAAATGGGCAGGCATCGCGGTCCTGCTCCGGCACCAGGGATGGGACAGCAGAGCAAGGCCACCGTGCTGGCCCACAGGCACTGCCACCACTTGGGGTGACAACTGCAGCTAAATGTGGAGGCACAGTTCCCTCCTGCACTATTTCTGTCTCACCGATCCACAAAGTACCTTCTTCGTGCTTCTGCTCACAAGCATTTTGAGGCTGTGCTGGAGGATTATGAGTTATCGGCTCGGTAATATTATTCAAGGGCCCCATGTTAAAGTTAGCTACAATTGAATGTGAGCTGTGCCGAGGCCATTTTATTTACCAGTCAATCACAACTTAGGACTAGTAAACAATCCACAGGAGAAAGAGAAATCAATGTTCTCCATGGGGCTCATTCACCACCTGCCAGGCCCCAAATCAATGGTGTCATTTATATGGCTTCGAGCAAGACGAGACTTGAAGCGGGGTCCTGGGGTCTCCTGGTGCAGGGGCCAGCAGGTACATGCCCTGAGCCTGGCTGTCACCCTCCTCTGCACTCAGAATGGGCTCAGCCCCCTCAAGCCACCACTTTTTGGGGGAAAACACCACCAGCAACCAGGATGGTCAGTCCTGGAACCAGACTCCAGAGCCCACAGCATCTTCTGCTGCTGCTGCCAACGGCGCCCTTCGTACCTCTGCCCAGGCTGCAAAGGCAACCACCTCCATCCAGGGTGCTCTGGACAGGGGAGCTCTTAAAGCCGGAATGAAAAGGCAATAGGGGCAAGGATGGAGCTGAGCAGGACACATCTGGTGAAACTAAGTATCTTGAACAGATCCTGAGGGTTGTAACGAGCCATGGCTACGTAGAAGGCAGCCTCTACAGCCCAGCTCCTGCCCCCCCTGAGCTACCCTGGCAGCAGAAGGGCCCCAGCACCTGCATACACACAGTTTCAGAACAACTTTGCTTATTTTTAACCCCTCCCACAGCACAGTAAGGTGAACAAACTGCTGCCAGCCCCAGCCCGTGCTGCCTCAGCCCTGCAGAAACCCTCTGTGCAAAGCGGGGCAGCAGGAGCCCCATCATCCCGGCACAATCACAGCAGCCCTGAACCTGGGGAGCTTCTGGGATTTGCTTCTTTTTTTTTTTTTTCCCTAAAAAAAGCTTTTATTATATTGTTTATTATTTTATTGAATTTAATTAGTTCAGAGACCTTGGGTGAGGTGTTGGTTGGTGACTCAGTGCCCTGCTCCTCCATGCACCCCCCTCCAGTCACCATTGCTGCAGTCCCAGGCACAGGGCACCCAGCAGCACCTGTGTGAATCAGACAGCAGCAGCTTCCTGGGTCAATTCTTTAGAAAAAGCTCCGGCGGCTCAAGCATGCCTGGTTTAGGCTGGAAACCATCCCCCAGCCTCGGCTCGGACAGAGAGAGCAAACAGCAGAGATAATCACATGCTTCCCAGGCCGGAAAGCCACATGCATTTCTGGCTCCCACTGGAGCCTGCTTTGTTAACAGGACACAGGGAGCCTGTGAAGGCAGCTGCATTCGCCCAACAACCAAATTGCCCGAGGTGAGGTTTGGAGGATGCTCACATGAACATCACAGCAGCCTCCAGTCCCTGCATTTGGGACAAAGCACTCCCAGCTGGGGGCTGGTGCGAGGTTTGGGGTCTCCAGGGGAAACTGGATGATGAAGCAGGATATAGGGAGAGGAAGGAAGTGGGGCAGGTGGTTTATCCAGCAGGGCAGGATCATGCAAAAGCTCGCAGCCTTTAAGAGCCACCCTCTTAGGGAGGCAGGGACAGCAGGGGGCTGGATTAGCTCTTCGGGGAGGACCGGAGCCACACGCCATAGTTCTAGGTGACTGGGCACGAAGCCACACTGTTGAACCTCGTCCAAAGCCGTGGGCTTTAAATGGACCCTGCAGCATGCAAGGAATGCTGCAGCCTTACCGTTTTAGATAACCCACGGACGAATGACGAAAGTAACTTTCTTTAGTGCTTCCTGCCCGTGATGTAAGATTTCCTCTTATCTGGCTGCCAACACGACTCACATGCACCAGGCAAAAAGTGAGCCCCCGGCGGGGAGCTGTGAGCATCTGCTTGTCACAGCCTTCCCGAACGGGGAAGGGAAGGTCCCTCATTGAGAAAATATGGGATTTGCAATGATCGGTGGTGAAATGGGTGTGCTCTGGTGTAAATCTCTTAAGATATATATATATCCATAGGATATCTGAGTCATGCTGGGTTCCCCCTGCACTACTCCAACACTGCAGAGGGGCACCACAAGTGGCACGAGCCCAGATAAGCAGCATGCAGGAGAGCGAACAAGCAGACCTGCAGCTGACACAAAGCAGAGCTCCTCGAGCTCCCTTTGCTTGCTTCAAAGTTAAGAGGCAGTGAGAAAGTCTGCGAGCATCCGAGTAGCCATCAGGAACCACAGGGCTGGAGCTAATGGAGCTCTGCATTTCAAATTGCACATTAAACCACGACCTTTACCTGCTCATCTCTCCAAATGGCTCTGCCGGAGCTAGCTCCACTCCCCATCAAGGCACTGCCGGAGAATTTCAGGAGCAGTAATTAAAGTCAAAGGCGATCGAAGCTCGTGCCACCCTCCAGCAGCAGCCCCAGACCTTCTGCAGCTTTCGGACTTCTCCCACTTCGGGCCATTGCCTCCAGCAGAAAGCAGCCGCCACGGAAATGATTCAAAACATCTCGCTGCAGAAAACCTCCCTTCCCATTTACATTTGGATTCAAGTCACAACTCATCAATTACTTTAGATGGACAGATTAAATTTCGGGTTGTTGGACAGGAAATTTATCTACTGAGAAGTGGAGAATGAAATTATTTCTCCAACAATTTAGTGCTATTATTTCTCCCCATTTCAAAGGCATTCCTGCTGTAGAGCCTCACGGGCTGGGCAAACTCCACTTAGCAAGGCTGATTAATGAGCCCAAAACACTGATGAGCACTGACCTCACCGCAGCTTCTCCTCGCATCCACCCACAAGCCCTGATTAGCCCTAGGAGGACACCTGAGGGAGAGCAATCATTTATTTGAGCAACCACCACCAGCTCCTCACTACTGAAAGAAGGAGGGGAGCAAACCCAGAGCTACAGCAAGCCAAGGCACCTCTCAGCAAGGAGCATCAGCTCTTAAGATGTCACTATCATCATTTTGGGGTCTGATTTTCCAAGGACAACATTAAATCATCAGCAGCATCTACTGCATGCAGCAGGGTCCCAGCACTGAGTGACCAAGCGGCATCGCAGCATCTGATGGCAAAGCCACCACCAGCCCCATTGCCTCCCTTGCTCCTGTGCTCAGGTAAAGCAGGCGAAGAGTTCCCAGTTAGCTTCTGACTGGAAGCCAGAATATGCATAAAATTATAAAATCAATATAAAAGACAAAAAACAACAAACAGTGGGAGGTCCCGGAGTAACCTATTAAATCCTCTGAACTCACAAACCTCAGCTGTAGACACAGGAACGGCTTTCAGCGCTGCTTGAGTCAGCAAAAATATTAGCCAGAGCCCTGGATTTGGTACAAAACATCAATTACTGAAACAAGGAGAGGGCTCGAGGCAAACACCTCCGAGGTGACCAATGTGGAGAGGACGTGGGAAGAGCGAGAGACACAGCACGGGGCCAAACGATTAAATCCAAGTTACCCAGAGATGCAGAGGAAACAGGGACATGCTGAAGCATACAGAGAAGATACAGAGAGGTACAAATATACCCAGGGCTGCAGCGGTGTCCCCCCGGGTTGCTGTCACCCCGCCAAGGAGCCCTGTGGGTGCATCCTATGGAAATTTTGCTGACCCCAAACCCAAGGGCTGCCACAGTCCAGGACAGCAGACTCATTTCCTCCACTACACATGCTCCTTCAGAGGAAAAAAAATAAAAAGTAATTTAAAAAATATCAGAAACATGAATAAAAAAATCCCATCAGGCATGCTGCTGAGTCCAAGATGATAATGCAATGCTGGAGGAGGGGATGGCGTAACGTCCCCTGCTTTGGAGCAGGGAAAAAGTCACAGAAATCCCTGATCCTTGCGTCCTCAGGGGGAAAGTTTTGACAGCATCAATGCTTTTCCTATGCTTATTGACAGGCTGAGCTGTTCCCAGCAGGTTTGTTTAAAAGTATGTGGGGGAGCTGCCGGGGCCATCCTGCCACGGCGGGGTCAGAGCGAAGCGCAGAGGCTCTAAATGAGCGGAAGGAAGCTGCAACTTCCCAGCGAAAACGGCCGCACTGCAGCTGAGGACAGTACTTCCCCCCTTTGTGAAGCCCTTCCAGGTCTGCAGACGTAGGGATCTGCTGGAAAATGAGCAGTCGCTTGGGTAAGGGAAGGGATTTAGTTGCAACACCTGGAGCATTTCTATCAGGGACACTTAAAGGGTCTGAACTTCTCTGCCTCCTGCCCAGCCACCCAAAATCCCAACAAGTTCAGCACGGGTGCAAACCCCAACCACAGCTTTGAGGTTTAGGAAACCAAAATCTTTGCCACTGAGGTTTTAGAAAACCCTCATCAGATTCCCTGCACTGCATCTGGCAGCCGATTAGACTTCAGAGATCGATGTTTTAGGATGTCTCTACAGAAGAAATCTTCAAATTCCCAGGAATAACACAAGCTTCTTGCAAAATCAGCTGGGTCCTACCCTCCCTGAAGGCCCCAGCCGCTCCTGAGGGAGGGAATTTCGAGCTTCTTTGTACGAAGGACAACACTGCTTTGAGCAACGTTCCTCCTTGCTGCTAGGAAGCCAGGAAAGAGGAAGCCCTGTTTGCTGAATAAAGAGAATTCACATCCCGAACCACCCTGGAAAACCCTGGGCTGAAAGCTGCCCTTGTGTTACTCCCAAATGAGCATCTCTGGTGTGAAAATCCCTCTCTCCTGCTCTGGTGCAGGACCTGCCTAGGCAGTGACGATGTGCCATATCTATTTTATATGTGCCAAACTTCACGGACCAGAAGTTTGAGGAGCCAAAATGCAATGGCACAACAACCAGAAACAGGACACCTGCGCCTGCCCTGCCAGACACCCTCCCCATAGCCATATACATCAAGACTGAGAACAAAAAAGCAGCAAAGCAGTTTCTGAGGCTCTTCAGCACCAGGATCACAGGCAAATGCAGAGAGGCCTCTTTTAGACCTTCCCACAGCTTAGACCAGCTTGGGGCTGTCTCCAAGGCACAGTTACCAGCAGGCTGCCAAATCCTGGCTTGGACCGAGCGAGACACAAGGTCTGAGACCTCATGAGCTTGGAGGGATTGCTCAACCTGCCTGTGTCTGGCACCTCCAGCAGAGAGCCCCCTCCTGCGCTCATTAAACCCGGCTCGTTTCTCCTCCAGCTGAAGACATGCAGCTCCACCAAGGGAGTTTGGTTCAAGAAAAAGAAAAAACAGGAATTGCCTCGGCTTTTGCTGTTGACACAAAGCCCTAAACTCGCGTTCGTCTCGCTGGGGCTCACACTTCATCAGGCATAAAGCGTGGCCATAGGTAGAAAAAAGCACAACATAGAGAGATGAGATATGTAAGGAAGAAATTATGGCTACAGCCAAATCGAGAAATCGGATACCTTCCCATGCACCGAGTCTGCAGCAAAGAAAATTCCAAACATTTTGGCCAACCCTGAGCATTAAGACAGGACTTGCCCTGAGCCATGACAATCAAATTATAACAGAGAATTCAGCGGCTGTTAAAGAAAATGGATCATTACGTAACCGTCTATAGCATTACACCGTAACGACACGCTCGTACCCAGCCTTCCAAGCACTCATTGTTTTCCTGCTCTTCGGGCTGGCGCAGGGAATCAGCCCCGTGATGAACTCTTGGCAGGACAGGGATGGGAACAGCCTCGGTACGCTCTGAGAGGGGCAAGTAGCAGCCAAGTCGGGAAACCAGACCTTGTCACGTCAAATACTGGGGCCAGACCCGAGAGAGGGAGCTCCGGGCGGTAGCGTGCAGGTCTGGGCTAGCTCCTGAAGCTCACGGAACTGTTATTCTTCTGGTTAATACGAAGCTGCCCTACGGATGCTGAACAGACACGTTCTGACTTTGGAAGCACACCGCGGGGTGGGAACGGAATTGGGTGCCTGCAACAGCCAACTCCAACATTGTTTATGCTAAACTGTCAGAACAGACTTATGACATAATTAACAGACGTCTGTGCTGAATTTGAGACCTTCATGTCAATTCTGAGTCCTGCATGAGCCCCGTTTTACATGCCCATTATTATTTGCAGGCCAAACCCTCCGCTGACCACGCCACCAGAGGCACACCCCTGTCTCATTGCAAGCACTGCAGCTTTTGGTTCCAAACCTCCTGGGAATTTTGATTTCAAAAGCTCTGATATCAGACCAGCGGCACGTAAGCTCTCAACATCCAACAGCCTTTTCTGGCAAGAGCCTGTACGAACTGCCATCATGTTATTCAAGCGTCATTTCTCCATAAAGCCATGATTTTGGGCGACCCGCTTCCAATTAGATTTGCTTCCCCTTCGCAGAGCTTCAGGAATTACGACCAAATGTGCTATTTCCCTCGCTGCAAGAAGTGCCAGTTTACCTGCCAGGAATCAGACGCGCTGAACAAACCAATCTCCCGATGCATTCGTCCCACTGAGCCAAAGTGGAGCAGCACACCCAGGGAAAGCGTGATTGAAAAGCGAGAAGGCAGCCATGAAAAATATTTATAACGCTGCATTCGTTGCAGCTTTTACCTTTTAAATTGGCGACGGAGGAAATAACAGCCTAGAACAATTGCAAAATTCTGTCGTTTCGATACAAGTGTCAGCGAGAAACCTCAGAAATTGGATACGCAGCAAATGCTGTTCTCCCCGATGGCTCGGGGGATGGCAGTGCTGGGAAGCTGAAATGCTCTAATGGTCAATGATTTGCCCAGTCTTGCCGGGGCCTGTCAAGATCTGGAGATCGTATTTCAGCATCAGGATCCGTGCAGAAGCACACAAAGCTCTGGTTTGTCCCAGCAGGAGAGATGGAGAGCGCCTGCTGCTAGGCCTGGGCTGCACGGAGGTTCCTGGACTTTGCCCAAGCCCTCACTTACCTGCACGTCCTCGCTGAAGCCAGGCTGCCAGCTCCCTGGCTGGCAGCAGGTTTGGTGGAAAAACTCTTCCTAAATGCCACGCTGGGGACTGGGATGGCATTATTAGAAGCAGACGACAAACACTCAAAGCTCAGCTTAATGGCACCGGGTAATGATGCTGAAAGATATCCCCCAGCTTCTTCCCAAAGAAGTAATTAAAACCAGAACCCTACTTTTCACATTACAGACAGCCAATGTGGGCCTGCATATGAGATTAAGCTGCACCGAGCAAGATTAAACCCACAATGAGCTTTTAATGAGCCTTTCTGGTCGCAGCAGCACAAGGGAGCTGTGCAAAGCACCCAGCTCCTGGCTGCAGAGATGGGGCAGCCTCGGAGCAGCCCAGCACCCTCGTCACCCCCAGAAGGGACAAATGCAATTATAAGGGTGCTCCTCCACCCAGGGGCTCGCAGGACAGGAGGTGGGAAGAGCAGAGAGCTGGAAAGAGGTGGGATAGGCCGAGCTGCACTACAAATCCTCTAAATAAGTTTCAAAGGGAAGCCTCATGTATTGCAAAGCACACGGGGCAGGCCTTGCTGCGAGCTGGAGGGAGCAGCCCGCTGCACACAGCTGCTTCCTGCCTCCTGGATAAACTGGGGGAGGCGAGCAGCACGTCTACTGTTACAGGCAGCAGCTGGAGCTGGTCCTTATGCTGCCGGAGCCAGGAGAAGGGTCCCTGGGGACCGGAGTGCAGGGACACTTCTCCCCAGGGATGGAGAATGGACGGGCAGCTCGATGCCCACGGAGTCACCTGGAGCTTCTTCCTTGCCTTGGTTTTAAACGACTGTTGTGTCGCATTTCGGTGCTGGGAAGGGCCAAGAATGTGAACAAAGTGACTTTTGTTTTTACCAGTGGTTTAACTGAGGCTCATCAAGTTTTCTAGCTCCACATTTCTTGTGTGCAGATTAAGCTAAGGCAGAGCGGTAAGGGCAGGAACAGGGAGTACCCCCTGTATGCAAAGTGACAACGCACCAGGGGCGGTTCAAGCACATGCACAATGCAGAGACAATTGCATCAGTTAGGTTATTTAAAAAAAAAAAATAAATCTTCATGGAAGGAAAATAAAAGGTTTTTATAATCCAACAGCTTTAGTTGTTTTGTTGCAGAGCTGGGGACCAAGCTGCAGGTGCTCTGCGGTGAGCACCCATATCTGTCTGCACGGTGGCCAAACCAGAGCCCAGGCCACACGCACGGTGCCTGTAATGATCAGTTCCTGCAACACCAGCGAGACAAAAGGCAGGACATCCCCAAAGAGGACCGGGAACTTTTGGTAGCATCAGCACAGATGATGCTAGGGACTAGCTCAGACAGGAATCCAAGCAGCTCGCTTGGATTACACAAAACCTCTCTCATGGACAAAATGAGATGAGATTGGAAAAGACACCTCCAGCTTCACGCACACTACAGCTGCTTGTGACTCAGCCTTTGCTTTAGACGTTCCCTAGCACACGGCCTACAAGGTTATGCCCATCCTTAAGAACAAGGAGGGAGACCCAGGGAACCACGGGCTGATTGATCAGCCTCACCTCTGACCTGGAGTGCGCCCCGCTCGGGATCCCTTCTGCGAGGACAAGGAGGTAAATCAGGAGCAGTCAGCACGCATTTAGCAGAGCAAGCGCTGCTTGTCCGACCCAATTGCTTTCTACAAGGAAACAATCAGCTAGACAGCCGAGGCTCGGAGCAGCCATGCGATACACCTCGCCTCCACGGAGGTTTCCAGCACCACTCCCCTCCGTACGAGAAGCACACAGCTCCCACAGGGCCATCAGCCGTGCCTGGGAGAACAAATTGCCTGCTTCAGGATGTACATGGAGAGCGGGGATGGAGAGAGACCAGCTGGGATGAAGTCCCCTCCAGTGACAAGAAGAAAGTCTCAAACAAGAAGAGTTCAATGTTAAGACACAGCTCGGCACTCAGAACTTGCCAGGCACCAAGAAAAGCCTCACACGAGCCTTCAACAACTTCAGCGGGCTTCAGACCAGGCCCCCAAATCCTGCCTGGCTTTCTCCTAACTGCTCCAATTCCATTTCTCTGTATGAGGAAAGGAAAGCCCTGCACAAACACAGGCATTTGCAGACGTTTTTCTTGCCACACAAAGCGCTCTCACCGCCTCTGTCATTTGCATTCAGGGTATCGGTTCCTCTCCTTTTCAACACGGCAAGGAAATTAATTAACTGACTAGTAACTGTAAGTATCACAGAGCTTGGGAGGCTGGGACAGGAAAGCTGAAGGTTAACCATCTTTAATCTATGGGAGATAAAAATCAGAAGGAACTTCAGTCGGGAAGAACAGGAAAGCCACAGGCATCACTGCGAGGTTGGTTGGTTTGCTAAAGATTAGAACTTATTTTATCTTCGTTATTTCAATTAAGTATTTTTCTCCTTTCTGGAGAGGAGTGCAATTCCTTAATAAGGTAGATCAAGCATCACTCCAAATCACCCGAGCACTGCAACAAAACCCAAGGTGAAAAGCAGAAGAAAAGCCATCATCACCCCAAACCATGTCTGAGATGGTGATGTCTTTTTTTTTTTCCTGATACCTGACCTGACCCTCCCCTGTCCCAGCTCCATGCTGCTCCCTCGGGCCCTGCCACCGTCCCCATTGGGACCCCAGAACATCCCCCCCCCATGTCCAGGAGGCTCAGGGAGGCCAGGCAGCCGTGCTGTGACACCCCAATTTTAGTGCCTATCTGAGCACGATGGATTTCCATGTGCCACGCAGAACTTGTACTTCTTCCTGGGAGAAAAAATAGAGGGCAAGTGCCACAAAAGCCATATTTCGTTTTGCTTTAGTTTTACAGCTTGTCAATTACCCCAATTCACACCAAGGGGAGAAAACATGCTACAAGAAAAAAAAAATGTACTCTCCATTCTCAGTTATTTTTGCGGAGTGGAATTTAATGAGAGCTTCCAGCCAAAATTAATGCTGGGTTGTGAAGTTCCCCAAAGTGTAAAAAGACGTGGTGCCAAAATGAACTCAAGACGTCTTTGTGCTGTGACTAAGCACCTAACATTTCAGAGGCGTGCTTGCAGCAAGTTGCAGCACAAGCCCCAAGCCCTCCTGGATTTGGGTACGTCCCCATCTGTGGTTGTCGCTTCATGGGGAGTCCTAAGGGAAAGGAAGCAGTGGGGAGCTTCACACCTGACCCAATTCGTTTCAAATCTCTCCCTGGATGTGTCTGCTCTACCTTACCTGCGATATTTGTCCCTCCTGCCCGTGCTCACGAGGCAAAATGTTCTGCCCCAACACAGCTCCTTGGTCCAGGCACCCCTGTGTGTGATGCAAATGGGCTACAGAAAATTAATCTAGTGGCTACTTCGTTTGTAAAGCTGCTTAAAAAGGTCAGATCCCCAGCTCAAAAGAACCGCCGCTGAGAACAGATCCCACAGATTACAGGAAATAAGGCTCTGGATATTTATATAAATTAATACCTTGGGAGTGTAACAAGATCAACGTGACCCTCTAATCTAATATCCACATCTCACTCTTCCCAGCCCGTAACACTTGCTTATCCGCCGCATTAACACGACAGGAGGGTACTCAGTCAGCATCAGTCCAAGAGGGTTTTGAGGTTAGAGACAGTTTTAGAAATCCCCCCTGCACTTCAAGGGACGATGAGGAATGCAGAAATCCAGCACTTTTCAACGAGTCTGATGTGCTGCTCCTGCCCTGACATTAATTTTGAGTGGAAAGGGAGAGGGGCAAATTCTGACTTTTTTGCCCAAAGTCTCCAACATTTTGACCAAATAACTTCCAGCTTTGGCTCAGCTTTTTAAGGCAAGTCTTTTCCAAGACAGACTAGGAGA
Organism: Aythya fuligula; assembly: GCF_009819795.1. NCBI lineage: Eukaryota > Metazoa > Chordata > Aves > Anseriformes > Anatidae > Aythya > Aythya fuligula. The sequence goes on from NC_045577.1 coordinate 5,643,148, forward strand.
GGCAAACGTGCACTATCGAGGATTTATTGCAGTCTACCACAAACGATGCTCTGTTAAATAATTTAGCAGAAAGTTTAACAGGTACATGCAGTCACAAACACTTACGCTTGCAGTGCTGCAGTTATCCCCAATTTACACTCATTTAGGGGGAAAAAAAAAAAAAAAAAAAAAAAGGAATTTCTGTGGGGTGAAGAGAACCAGCTGTCTTCTGGCACTGACTCCTCCATCCCTGCACTGACTTGGGTGCAGTCAAACTGCAGTCAAACTAGGTGCAGGTGCTTTACTAGGACAAGTATTTCCCCTGGAAACAGGATTTAATGATGTATTTACCAGTCAGACACAAACAGTTACAGCAGACAGCACATCAGAGCAAAGCTTATTCTCCTAATTGGAATATCTAAAATAAACTCCGCGTAAAGGCGTAATTGCATTTGCAGAGCAGGGAGCGATAGGGAAGGGTGCGTTTTGCTGCGCTGGTCTAATTAATTTGGTACGAGTTGAGCAGGGAGATGAGGCCCCAGGGACTTGTTGGGCTGGCCCATTAACGTCGTGTTCCAGCCCAAGGAGTTGGGGGGAGCTGGAAGCAGCATCTGATCCCCAGCTCCCTCCTTCCTCCGCGTGGCCATTAACCCCGGCTCGTCCCAGAGCCACTTTAGGGCTGGCCATCAGCTGGACACGGAGCACAACGCTCAGAGCTTCGACTGGGAGCCGATCGATACCTCCAGATAGGCAGCGGCCCTAAAAACACCAGCTCACTGACCTGCAAATTGAAGTTACTTTATTGATGTGGCTAAGAAAGCATCAACATGCAGCTGAATATGGACTCTTTCCCCTTTTTTGACAGCAACCCTGAACTATTTTTCTAGAACCACCCAATATAAATTAATTTTCATTAAACTGCATATATAACTAAAGAAAAGTGATCTTCTGCTTTAAATTAATCCCTCTCAGCAACTACTTCCAGCAACACAACCATGGTGTCAAATAGACCACAGAGATGTCATCACAGGAGTCAGATGTGCTACTCAAGACCTGTGTTAATGCAGAAGATGTCACACTTTGCCTTAAATTGGCTATGCACTAATCTGCAACAGTGACCTGGCCCTGCTCACACACTCTTCTCCTCCAAATTCACTTTTTTAAGCACAGAATTAAGGCAGAAGAACAGCCACAGAGATATTTTTTTTCAGACTAAGACGCACTCGGCTCTGCAGAGCCCCAAGCAGAAGGTATTAAGAATGGTTCGAAGCAAGCACGGCGCTTTTTAGAAGCCGTATAGCAAACATTAAGACGGGTCTGGCTCCTGTGAAAATCGCTATGGCACACATTAGGCTGAGCTGTTAGGAGTAAATTGCTTCTCTGCATACTGCAATTGAGACCATGCAGGAAAAAAAATGAAGGCTACGTAGTATTTTACACGGCCGTAAACACCAGGGGAAATAAAACATCTTTCTCTAAGGTGTAGCTTCCAATACAAAAAGCTCTTATTCAAAACAGTCCTTCCTCATCTCCACAGAGAAAAGGCTTTCCAAGTGCTGAGTGCCTTTTAGGGAGGGGAGAATAAATAACATTCCGCATAAAGTCATCGTGGCCATCACTTCTGGCTGCAATCAAGAAGTAAAACACAACTTTTTTTTTCTTTATTAATAAAAAAACCTCCTGTCCTGGAGATTGTTTTCCCTCCAGGACTCAAGGAGTGACCAACATGTGTCTGATGCATCTGGTGAGGGGCTCACGTCTCGGGGAGGGGAAGAAAATCAGGGCAGTGCACAGCTTCCCTTGCCATCAGAGGAGAAACGGAGCCCTCCCAGGACCAGAGCCCTTCCACCTTCTGCTTTGTGACTTTTTTGACCCTAGCACCCAAATTTGCCACCCCAACCCAGTCTGTGGTGGCCTCTCCCCAGGCTATTTCTTGTCTCCCCACGTCCCAGCAGAGGGGCAGGAAACCCTTGCTCCACAGCTCCCCGCTGCTATTCCAGCATTAGGTGACAGTGCTTCGCATTCCCAAACTGAGTAACCTGCTGCCCAGGATTAGGGCCCCTCCTTGTAAAGAAAGGACCAGGAAGAGCCTGGACCTGTGACCTGCAAGCCCACAGTTCAACGAAACTAACACAAACTGTTACTGGCACCTGTAAGTGTCCTTTTTCCCCACAGCACCCACATCCACTTTGATAGATTTCTGCAGAACCAGAGTCTGCAAGCAGACCACAGCCACACAAAGCCCTGCAGCTGCTTTTGTTGTTGTTGTTGTTGTTTTTTAAATAAAACAGTTGCCTGAAACCCACAGAACTGTGTTACCAACACCTCTTCAGTGCACGGAGGATTTCTTTGCAAGCCACCCACCGAAAATTTCTGCAGAAAGTTTTCTTCCCACAGAACACCAGGAAAAACAACGCCAAGATATCTGGTGGGGGGGCTCAGCACCTTGCAGCAGCACAAAGCCCAGGCTGCTCATCAGCTCCATCAGCGCTAATTACGCTGTCATCTCCCAGAGCACAGGCCACAAGGATTTCCAAACCAGCGAGCCAAGGAGAACAGGGTGGGAAGGAGTGAAACAGAAATACGTCCTGGCTAATAGACACTAAAGACATTAAACCCCAAAGAAAGGTGACAGAAGGAGCTTTACTGCTAGACTCAGGCGCTGTGGGACACACCAGCACAGTCACAGCACCAACTCCATGTGTGACACACACCAGGAGAGGCGTGCAGACCCTTCTCCTCCTCCTCCTCCATGCAGGTTTGGGAACCCAGCCCCATCACAAACCATTTCGTCTTTTATTTTACTTCATTACAATGACTGCATCAACCCCAAAGCATTTACAGAGCACAATTGGGATAATCTGAGCTCTCATCTCCTGCTTCGTCCCTGGACGGGTGGCAGTGCCAAAGCCAGTGCCACCAGCCCCCAGGACCAGCACCTTCCCCTTGGAAAAGTGAAGCATGAACCCTGGGGCAGCTTTCAGAAGTCACAGTGAGTTTCCCTCAAGCCAGGGGAGTCTCCTTAGAGAGAGGAGACGGCCGGCAGCCCTTCCTCCTGCTCCTCGTGCTTCTATTTACAGACAGGAGGGGAAGAAACCTGGCAAAGGAAAGCTGCCATTAGCAGCAGGAGCAGCACAACCACAGCACTCAGAGGACCTAAGAAGGAAAAAAAAAAAAGGCATACATCCCCTGAAGTGTTCCTACCAAAGTCTGAGGTCACCCTGAGGGTTTCAGGAGCAGCCCACGGAGCCTGGCACTGCCACCAGGACGGAGCCCCCAGTGCCACCACGGCTGGTACCGAGATGCCACAGCCCCTGCCAGGGCACAGACAGCCCAGGCACAGCTCCAGCGAAACGAGGCGAGTCCCCAGGCGGTTTTATCCACATCTACTATTTTCTTTCATTTTTACATTTTTCTGACTAAAACACCAAGCGGGCGGAGGGAGGAGAAGCTCTCCGTTTATTCTTAAGCACTCAAACGTATGACAGAGGCAGGCTGCTAGCACGACAAAGGCAAACCCAAGCGGTTATTCAGTTACCTTCAGCACAACGACAAGTTAAATACCCCTTGTTGCAGACACCTGTACCGCTGCTGCCTTCATCCTGCTACGTGGAAGCTCCTCCTGCCACAGCAGCAGACAAATCACAGAAATCACACAAATCACAGCCCTGTGCGGTGAATAACAGGTTTCTGTGAGCGATAACACCACCCGATGCCTTGCCTTTATTACACCAGAGCTTCACACCATCGCACTGTTATTAGAACTGTCTCAAAAAAAAAAAAAAAAAAAAAAAAAAAGTCTATTTGAGCAGCTCCTCCTACCTCACCTGCTTGGAGAGGTCCTACCCTTCCCTGCGCTCCAGCCCAGGAGGTTTAATACCCATGCGAATAAAAAGCCTCGTCTTTGGCAAGAATCACAATGCTGCTTTGCACTGCTCAAACCTCTATTCTCACCCATTTTATTCACACCAAGTCCAACCAGACATTTCACAGGTCATCCCACTTCAGCTTATTTTTCTCCATGCTTATAGGAGAGAGGAGTTCTCGTTTCACCGGCTTTTGGTGGCAGACCCCAAAACTGAACGTGTTCCCCTCCTTCCCCCCCTTTTATTTTAATCTGACAAGGAGTGGAATTCCGCACAGCACCACCCATTGTTCAGTAATCATCCTGCTTTATAAATTTTAAAACTTGCTTGTTTTAAATTGGCTTTCAAGTTTATGAGACTTCAGAGAGCACTTCAATCACGTTTTCATGCGTTTCCCCCAAAGTAGCGAAAGCAACAACGTCAGCGCCTGTTTGTCTGTCTTCCCTTAAGGAAAAAATAAATCCTCGCATCACAGGACGCCAGGAGCTGTCTCTTCTGGAAGAGCACCAGGGAGGAAAAGTCACAGAGACACGGTTTCATTGCGTGCATCAAGTCAGTCCTCAGTGGCAAGCTCAGCGGGCAGCAGGGAGGGAGCCAAGCCACGGCTCCGTGCTGGGAGGGCAGCACCAAGGGTGGGTTTAACCCCACCAGGGAGACGTAGAGACCTCAGGAAGAGCCAAAAGCAGGCAGAAGTACTCTTGGAAGCACTGGAACAAAGGACACTTCGCTCTTAAATTTACATCAGGAGCCCATAGAGCAGCACCGGCCTTTTCCATCACAAAGGAGCAGATTTTGTTCGCGCTGCCAAAACCACCAGGAAATATGAAAATGCAATGAGGCTTCATCTTCCATCAACAAATTCATTTTTTTTTTCTATAGACTTTCACCCATCCTGGCAGCTGTATGCTAATTTCCCCACAGCTCTGCTTGATTATCACTTGGAACAGATGTTGCGGGCGCTCCGAAATGGGGAGGTTACAAAAACCATTAACCTAGCCCAGCAGCCAGGCTGGGCAGCCAGCGGCTGCAGCTGGCACTTGCTGACAAGGGGAAGGGCTCAGCCCCATCCTGCTGCCGAGTTTCCTCCACCCCAGCACCCCAACAGCAGCCATGGGATCAAAACTCATCAATGGAAACACCTTGGATATCGTCTGTAAGGCAGAGACGAGCAGATCAAAGCAGATGCGATTTATCCACCTGTTCCAAAACTCAGGGAAATTACCTGCTAAATCCCCATGGGTTTTAAAAACTTGGGCGCTAACATGGATACAATGACTTTTATTTTTTGGAGGTGCCTGTCTCCTGTGCGCATGCAAACAAAGTCTTTTCAGCCGCAGATAAATCCAGCCGCCAAAGGTTTAGCGCTCCCCACGGAGTTGGTTTCTCCGGTGCAGCCCAGTGTGGCTCCTGGAGTAATTAATGCCAGAATCTGTTTATGACCTTTGAATAAATTGTTCTTTTCTGAAGGGAAAGCTGTTAAACATGTTAGCAAATATAATTAAGAAGTAAGGGGGAGCTGGAGGGGGGGGGGGACAAAAATCTGGAATTAAATCTCTCTAATTAGAAATGCTTATTGCAACAACCTGGCTAAAAAAAAAGACTCGAGCAGACACTGTAGCTTCATTAAGGCTTCCTTATTATGCTTTCTGAGATAACCAAGGTGTCAATACAAGGGAAGTTTACTTCTAACCTTTGTGACCCCTAAGAAAAATGCTCCTCAGCGTGGGTAAAGCTTGGTGACGTGCACCCAGACACGCAAGAGGCTGCAGAGCCCTCCAGCCAGGGCTGAGCCAAGCCTCCTTCCAGCCCCGCTGTCCCAGCCAGGGCTGCCTTATCGTGGCTTTATCTCTTCTCCTTCACAGCCTCTGACCACCGCTGCTGTTTGTGTTGCAAGGAACAGGTTTTGCTTCCAAGTGCAGAGGACATTCCACCAAGTTGGCCTCCCCTCGGACCAGGTTCCCACCAGGAGACGCCGGTTGCACCACGCAGATCAGTACCGTGCCGAGCAGCTGGGAAGCAGCAGGGATTAGATGTGGGAAACGTCCTGACTCCATCAGTACGAGCACCTCTACCACTGGAGAAACCAAAACTCAATGCATGAAGGGATTAAAGTTAAACAAGAGCTGTGCCAGGCCACTCAGCTCCCGGCCTTCACGCCCTTGCTGCTGCCTGAGCACGCAGGGCGATTCGCAGCTGGCAAGACAGCGAGATGCTGGGTTTTGTTTTAAAGCTTTAGACTCTGGTTTTACAAAGAATGTTTGCTCTGGAGCGGGACGGGCTCCTGCATCTCCAGCTGGTTTCGCAAGCGGACGCCGGGTGAATCACGCCGGTGGCAGGGAGAGCTGAGAGGAGCAGGGGCAGGTGGTGCCGGGAGGCTGCCCTAGGAACATCACCTCCTGGCTCCCTGCTCCAGCCCCAGCAAACCTCACACCACGCTCACATTTCACGTCCTGCAACTCCGCATGGAAAAACCCAGCCTTGTGGAGGGAGCTGGGCAGAGATCTCACGCCCGGGCTCCCTACCACTGCCAGCACCAGTTACAAAGCCAGGTTTCACCGCACAGAGCAGGCACGTACAGAAGAGGTGTGCAGGGAAATCCCTGCTCCTCGCCAGCGGTCCCAGCCCAGCCAGCACTGAGCAGGCTCAAAAAAATAAATCCTTGCTGGCCAGCACCTCGGGGCTGTGCTCTGCTCAGCAGCAGTTCCCAGAAAACAGCTCAAAGCTTTGCAGCAGCAACAGAACAGGAAAATTGAAGATTGTCTCTCTCTCTCTACATATATATATATAAACCCTCTTCAAAGCAACATCCCGGGTTCACTATAAGTTTGATTTTGTTCTCTCTTTAAAGTCACAATTCTCCCACAGCTCTTTGAGATGAGACTTGCGCCCCCCCCCCCCCACTCCTCGTGGCTTACCAACAACTTTCCTGGAAGATCATTCACATGTGAAAGTGCTTCCCATAAACACAAAGGGTCTCCATACACACACAAGCCTGCCCCAGATGCTGTACACATTTCCTGTCCCGGGGACATGCCATTCAGCATGGGGGTTGCAGTGTTTAACGCACTCCAGCTCTTCAGAGGAAATTATATGGATATGTACAAGGCATATATGGATGTGTAAGATATGGATGTGTATAATCTTCCCCATTCTTGCTGGGTCTGCTGCCAAGATGAGCCCAGCCTCTCAGGAGCAGGGGTCTGCTCTAAGGAAATGCTGTATCCTTGCATGAACTCGGATGCTCCCGGCACAGCTGCGAACACTCCAAGTACCTGATAAACCCAAAGCAGCCAAACAGCCTGTCCTAGAAAACAACAACAGCTCCTAAAGCGGGTCTCGGGTCAGAGCAGCTTGGGGAATGCATGCTCAGACAGGGTGCTGCTGATCCTGAGCATGGCGCAGCAATGGGGCTTCCCCACAGGGACCGGGGAGCTTGCCCCATCCGTGGGTCCCAGAGCGGGGATGGATGCTGTGCTCAAGGCTTGGGCACATGCCTGTTTTCCATGCGGCCAGATACTTTTGTCATGCACATGAGTTCTGGGGATTTAACGGCTAATTCTGTGTCTGCAGCAGCAAACACAAATCACTTCTCCCGCTCCTCCCCTTCTCGATCCGCAGCCTGCTCTGCTCCCCGCTCAGCCCCTTTCACAGACCAGATGTTCCATTTAGCAGCAAGCCACTATAAAACACAGCAAAAGATATGAACGCTATAAAAAGGCCAATTTACTCCCCCCCTCCATCAGCATTAAAGCGTATGCTCCAAGAGAAAGAGCAAATTTCCTCTATAGGAACTCCTTAACCTCTCCCATCCATCAAGGCAGAGCCAGGCCCTGCCGCAGGGGAGCACAGGGACTCGGGCAGGGCTGGCAGCTGAGCCCAAGGGGCATGAACCCCCCCGACCCCACACCGCTCTTATCACACCCCAGCACAGCTCTCAGCATCTGCATCCACCGTGCCAGGTTCAGCCCTGGGTCAGCCGCCAGCACGGGCTGATGCTGTTCCCGAGCAGGGTGCGCAGGGCGCCGTGCGAAATTGGAGATGCTGCCCGGGTCCAGCAGAGCTGGCAAACCCAATCCGGAGACGTCGAGCGGTGTCACGGCAAATAAAGGCTGATGGCCAGCTGGGTCTCTGCTGCAGACAGCGCTGCACAGCCCGCGGAGGAGGGGGGGAGCTTGCTGGATCGCACCAGCGAGGAGCCAAGTCAGGATATGACTCAGGTCGGTGGCTTTCCAAGAAGGCAAAGGAGGATCTTCCAGCCCAAGGCTCGCTGTCCAGACAGGGCAGTCCCACGGGTTGTGAAACAAGAATAGACCCCGCGTTATCTCTTGCCACCCAAGCGACGGCGTTAGGCGGAAGAGAGACAATGGGATGGCCGCATCCTTTGTTTTGGGACGGAAAGGGCTGCCAGCCCTCAAATCGGGTCGAGACAACTGCTGCGGGCACTTCAGAAGGAGAATGACCCTGAAAAGCAGCAGTGTTCCAAAACACCTTCCATGGGGCTTCTTACACAGCCTGGGAATTTCTAGGGCTGATGTACCACTCCTCAGCGACTTCTCCCAAAGGAGTTTTTCTTCCAGAGTAACCTGGCTTTACTCCTAGACTCAGAATAGCATCCTGATCCCGTCTGAACCCGTACTTGTCCAGTTCTTTCTAGGATGCAGCCAGACTTGTGCAAGAACACCCTCTGACACAGATGGTCAGATGCTCCACTCACCCTGAGCTGAAAGCTTTTTGCAGGGACACATTCGTAACAGCTTTCTTAGCTATTATATTAATTATATTAATATTACATTAATAGTATTGTATATTATTCTAATAACAAGGACCAAATCCATGAGGCTGGGCTAGTCCAGAACAGGGTCCTGGTCAAACATTCCTAGAAGGAGCAGCAGAAACATCCAGAGATAGGAAAGATTTCTATGATAGCCCCACACAGAGAAAGGAAAGGGGAAAAGAAAAATAACGCACACCTGTAGGGCAAGGTTTGCTACCCATACACAACGCCCACGCTCTGAGAAGGAGCAGCTCACGCTCACAGGGCTCAGCAGCTGCAGGGCCCCTGACACACCCCAGCTATAGGGGACCCCATAGGGGACCCACGCAGGCAGTGCCCCAGCAGCAGCTCGCTGCTTCAGCACAGCCCCGGCCGAAAGCAGTCACGGAGGGTGGGGGACAAGGAGCGGCCGTGCTTGGGTTGTGTCATCGGATGAAGCACAGCCCTGAGCTGCAACCAAAGAAAACAGGAGGGGAGGGGAAAAAAAAAAAAAAAAAAAAGTCATTTTTATTAGAAACAGACCTTTTTCAAGCTGGCTTGTTCATGAAGGAGAAACAACGCTGGGAAGAGGCATTTAATTAAAGCTGGGTTTGAAGTTGTTAAGTGCTGATTTTTATTAGGAGTTGCCCTAAAGAAAAAGGGAAGTCTTTCCCTCTCCTTACAGGAGAAGCATCAGAGGGAACAGCTTTGGATAAGAAAGCAAGGTACAAGGACGGGCAGGACAGTGAACAGCAGCATGTACAGGGGGGCTCAGCTGGGGACAGGGACCCGGGAGGCACAGGGAGAGCTCTGCCCTTCAGCCGTGCCCTGAGCGGTGTCTGCAAGCCCACCTGGGCAGCCAAACCCCACCAGTTTTGGGACGGAGACCGGAGCTGTTCCCGGCATCGCAGGGCGCTGCCACCTCCCTGCAGCTCAGCCAGAAGGGTGAGGACGTGGGGGCTGCAGCATGGTAATGTGTGAGTCACCCCAATAAAACGCTCCAGTTCATCTCCTCGGGCTAATACCAACCCCAGAGAACAGCGGGGCTGACTCACAGCTCGCTGGCAGCGGGGACGAGCAGAGGCAGGGAGGGGGAGAGCTGCAGCCCCCCGGGCACGTCGGGTCTGAGGCTTTGCCAGGGGCTGGCACACATTGAGCCCTGCGGGTCTGGGGGGAGCCGAGCAGGGCACAGGCACCCACACAAGAACGGGTCACACCAGCAGTGGCACCAAGCAAGCACTTGGGGCGGGATCGGAGAAGCTGAGCAGCCACAGGGACAAGCTGGATCCAACCGAGGTCAGGGCTGGCATGAGGAAAGACAAAAAGCTGCTCAAAGGAGGAGCATCCATGCTTTTTTTTTAAAAAAAATAAATAATAATAAAGTCTTTGATCCCTAGAGGTGTTGCCAAGCTCCCTGTACTCACCTGCCCTCCAAGCTGATCCTCCCCACCCAGCACACACACATCCCACAAAAGAGACAACCCCAATGCTCCCACCCCGAGCCCAGCTGTGTTCCCAGCTCTGGCATCTGTAGGGCTCTTGCACAGGAGAAAGACTGCAAGGTTTCAAAAATTAGAACAAAATCAGCCCTGCAAGCCCTAAGTCTGAGAGGCTGCTTAAAGCAGGCTTGAGGGAATCCAAGTGGAGAAGCACAAATACTCAGACACTGGAGGAAAAAGGGTTGTCTCTTTAAGAACGGACAAAGCAGCAGATCAAAAATTTGCCCTGAGGTCAGTCTGAAGCAACATTTCTGTCCGGCCAAAAAGCCGGGTCCCTTCTGGCTCCCGAGGAGCTGAAGCAAGCAAAGGCTGCGGCCCCGCACCCACACCCCGCGATGCTCTGCCCCTCCGCTGGCCACCAACAGCCCAGCACGGCCACTGCCCTCACCTGTGGCATAACCAAAACCCCAGCCCACACCTTGCAGATCTTCTGCTGGAGCGAGCAACCTAATTCCTCACCCGACCTCACCCAAGCTGTTCGGTAAGGCAAGTGCCAGCTGAGAAATTGCCAATTTCTGCCCCGAGGAACCAGCACTGAGGTAGCCCTCTCCCTGGTGGTACCCTCAGCACAAAGGGCCACCACCAAGGACATGTAAGCCAAGCGTTTGTTTGGTTATTATTTATTTATTTATTTTTACAGCTCCTCACCGTGCTGTTGGGACAGGAGGCAGCTTCCAAGCTCGGTCCCAGCCTGAAGAGGGACCGGCAGCGACTGCTTTTTGGCTTTGTGCTTTGCAAGGCAGTTGTTCATTCAAGAGGCTGTTCCTGCGGTATTGAACACAGGTATTTAACCCTCATCAATCACTCCAGAGGGGAGGGGGAAGCTTTCCCTGCTCTTTATGCCTCTTGGCACAGCCAGCAGGATCCATCCGATGCTTTCCGTCACCTTCTGCCCCTGCAGAATACACACGGGCCTTCAGCCCCAGCTTCACTTTTACCTTACAACCTCATCAAACAGCAAGGAAGGGGTACCGCAAGGTTTTAGGGTGCTGTCTGACATCTCCTCCCAGAAACAGAGCAGGAGGCACGAAGGGGAGGACTACAATCAGTTCCTATTCACAAGGCGCTCCCGAGTTTGGCCGTACAAAACAGAGCACCTTTTTCCCCACACGCACACACTTTGTAAAGCTCAGCACATCCGAACGGGAAGTCACCGAGACACAGTAAACAGCGAGATGTAATGAGGCCGTTTTTTTTATAGCTGCTTTTGGAACCGAGCTCGGCTTCAAGGAGCGGAGAGTAAATAAAGAGCAAGGGGACCTGAGCGGGGTAAGCCTCGGGGTAGCTGCACTGAGGAGCTGGGAGAGGGGAAAGCTGAAGGTGTTTAGGGTTTCTTTTGGGTAGGAAAAACCCAGAAGCCCAGTATTACCATTTTGTTCAGGGGAATTACTCTCTGATCTGCAGAAAAGGGCTGGGCATTCCCGGAGCAGTGGCAGTAACTCACATGCTTGTTTGAGGCAGCCCCTGCTCACACAGCCCACCCAACCCCAATAACACACCTTATAGATAGCTACGATCGAGGTTCATGGAAGCAATTACAAGCATCCTAGTTAGAAAGCCTCCAAGCAGCATGTTGGAGGTCCCAGAGCCTCGTGGCTAATTGCTGGTGCCCCGTGCACCAACGCACCATCTCCGTACACCTGGGGGAAGCAGTTGCTACAAGCCACCTGCTCCCCCTTGTCGTGGCAAATGAACACCCACATCATCAATAAACGGGACTTGGATAGCAAATTATTCCCATCCTCCGGAAAACAAACCGGCCTGGATGCCTCTGACAGCTCGGGCAGGTGCACGGTGTCACACGCATCCGTCGGGGGAGGCAGTTGTCTGTGTCCTTCCCTAATGACAGCAAAACAGAGCAGTGGGCAGCCAAGTCATCACGCCAATTACGTCTGCTGTGTCTCATCAGTCTCAGGAGCCCTAATAAAACCTCCGGGCACTGCAGACCAAGATGGATTATCCACAGAGAGATGTCAATATGCAACAACAACCACCACCAATTCTTAATGAGCTGACCATTACTGCCAGCTTGACATCTCCACACACACAAATGGGCACATCAAATATATAGGGTTGCTTGATTTCAAGTATCTGGGAGATATTTAAGTGTCCAGGACATCCTCAAACGAAGGGCAAATGCAGCATACTAAGGAGAGCCTTCACCTTACAGCAAGGTGCATGATCAGACCCTAGAAGGGTACAGCTGCTTTGGTTGAAGTATGAACTTCCACCAGCCTAAATACACGTCGGGGTGTCAGCATCACAGCTGGTAGCATTGCCACAAGGTGCTCAGACAGCCAAGGAAGCTGGTTTGAGCTGCAAAGATATCTGGAGGAGCTGGTCCAGCCCTGGCAGGGTCTCTCTGCCCATGCCCCCACCTGCCCGGAGCAGCCTGCAGCAGGCCTTCCCCACCAGTGTCCTTGGCCCTCCTAGGGAGGATCAATTTTATCCGAGGAAAACAAAAGCAGCCTCGCCCAAACGTGCAATAAAAAGCCCTGCTGAATGCAAGTGAAGAGGCATTTAATTTGTATTTGACCAGAGACTTAACAAAATGATGATTCAGAGCCGATTATTGATGGGGATCTGCAGCTCGGAGCTCCCCACCCTGTTCATGGGACGCGAGCACAGCTGAACCTCGGGGTGCCAGAGGTATCCCAGAGGGGAAGGGGGAGAGGAGCAGGGCTCTGGGAACATAGGGATGGGTACTGAGCGTTTGAGGGGTGCTACATCTGTTCTCCTTTGTGAATGCGAGGCCTCGCATCGCTTCCAGCTGGCTGAGAAGGCAGGTCAAATTACCCCCGAACCCGATCACAGGAACAGACATACCGATCAATAAGTACCGAGGGCAAGCACACCAGCCCGCTCCCCGCCTCGCCACAAACAGCCTCCACGGCAAAAGCAATTAGCAGAAATGAAGTTTTACTCCAGGCTCATCAGAAGTGGCCTCACACCCACCGGCTCTCCAAACAGAGCTGGGTTTTAGCACTGCTCTTTCTGCCCATCCCAGTGAAGGTTCAACAACTTTGGGCTGGCAGCACTCATCCTGCCCTGCTGAGACAACATCTCCTGCCTCTGGAATCAAGCAAAAAGCAAACCCGAGGTCACAGCCTGCTGGAGTTATTCATTAAACCCAAGGAGCTAAATCAACGAGTTAAACGAACGTAGCCTAGCATCAAGGAGAAAAGCACTGCTGTGCCCCAGCCTGAGCACCACAGCAGCATGGTGCACACGTACAGCAAGGCTTCAGGAGGAAGGGGACACCAGGGCAACCCCACAGAAGGGAAGCAAACCCCTGCAGCCTGCTCCTTGCCGGCCTCGCCGTGCTGCACAGCCAGAGCCACGCTGCGACCGCACCACCTTTGATGGCTGAGAGTGAAAATAAGAGCCCTACAAATCAGTGCGGAGTGGGGAAGAATAGAAAACACACGACAGCGTCTGGGTCTTGGAGCAATTCTTTGCAGAGATGAGATTTCACCTCTGGCCTTTGAAGCGATGCTCGCCTCCCGCAGAAAGCTGTTTCTCATTACACACCTGCACAACCCCATTTAATTCACTCGGAAAGGTGGAGGACAGAACATCGCTGGGCGTTTTGAGTCTAGCACAAGTGTCTTGTCCCCTGGCATTTCCAGTGAATTAAAAAAAATAAAAATAAAAAAATCTCTTCTGCAGCCAGGCAAACAGCTGGTTAGCCAGCCCAGCCAGTCAGGCAAAATGCGCCTTCATAATCAAAAACAACCTCTGAAGTTTCAAGGCACACTCTGTCTTGCACATGCCAGCCCCTGTGTCTGAACACATCGCAGCTGTTTGACAAAAATCAGCTCCGGCCTTTTTTTTTTTTTTTTTTTGAGATTCAGCCCAGAGAAACCCAACCCCGTGCTGGTGGCTGCAGGGGGACACCGAGGGGTTGGGGGACACTGAGCCCAACCCCTGGGCAGGGCTCAGCACCCTCCTGTCCCCCCCCCAGGGCTGCAAACACAGGGCAAAGAGCAGCGAGATGCTCTGCCTTTAGCTGCCCTGGGGGAGAATTCACAGCTTCCCAGCTTCAGGAACTGGGAGAGAAACATCGAGTGCCTAAGAGCACACGTGAAGGCTGGGGTCTAGGTGGATCAGTACGAGCTGAACCTCGCTGTAGCAGCCACTTCTCCACTGCTCTGCTTGCCTGACCACAAACGGGCTGCCCAAAGCCATCCGACCCCCCGAGCTCACTTCACGCTCTTCCTAAAGCCTGCAAGGCAGCTGGTGGTGCAGCAGAAAGCAATTTCAGCAACAGCTGGGCTGTAAACCCTCACCTCCAACAAGCAGCACCTGCCTCAGCAGCACAAGGCTCCTGACACAGGGGCTGCAGTCTAGGGCAGCTCCCCATCCTTAAAACCCTGCCTATTTCCCCACGGGGCAAATATTAAACTGAAGTTCAGTTGTAGGACTCTGATGTGCCAGTCCCTGCACAAGTGCAGCTCCAGCGAGATGATTTACGGTCGGTAACATCAGCAGAAGGCGGTTTGATGGGTTTACAGCCTGGCGAGCCCAGAGGAAGCCCCGCAGCACTGTTCCACCCCGGGAAGAGCCCTCGGTGCACGCTGTTTCCCCATCACCAGCAGGTCCACGTGCCAGCAGGAGTGCTCACAAACAGAGCTGCCCTTTCACCCGCATGGTTGGGGTTTTCCACCCTGGCTGGCCATGGGATCAAGGTCTCCATCTCAGCTGCTCCTGTGCATGCAGCAAAACACGCTTTGGGCCCCAAAACACAGCTCAGTTTGGCGCCCAGCACCCTGCAGGCGAGCTGTCCTCACCCACAGCAGCTCCCCCAGTGCACGTGGCTGTGCTTTGCTGGCTGGGGAGCCACAAGGGCCACAAACCCACTGTTACCCTGAACAAAACTCTGAGAAAAAAAAAAAAAAAAAAAAAAAACACAGGGAAAGGCGCTTGTGGGTAGGTAGCGTGCTCGCACAGCAGAACTCCAGATAACGTTACGTTATTTATCTGTGAATGCTTTGACACCCAGATTCTCACATGCCCTCATGACCAGGAAATTTCCCCTCCCTTTTTACCAAGCTCTGAGCTGTTCAAACAGGACAGCAGCTTCCCAGCTGCCCGTGGGCACGGCAGCTGCGGGGCCGGGGACGCACGGCCAGGTTTTGTTGGTTTCTCATCGATTTTCATTTCCCGATTTCCACGCAAATGCCGCGTGGCTCAGCACGCGGGAACACGGAGCGCTGCAAACCAGCCGGCCAGAGCCGATTTGGTGTTCAAGCATCCTTCCACTAAAACAATCCCAGATGGAAACACGCCCAGGGAGGGAACCCTAAAGCCTTAGGGTCACCCGACCCCAAATCCTGGTGGTGGGGAGCGCTGAGCCCGGCCCCACAGCACCATGCCCCCAGGTCCGGGGCAGGCTGGCAGAGCACCTGGGGAGTGTTTTCTTCTTGTTTTTGATCTTTTTGGGCAAACTTTTGCCCTTCGGGCCAGCAACCCTGCCAGGACAGCGTTCAGAGCGCCTCTCCTGCAGCGCATCAAAGCCAAACATAAGCCTCGAGAAAAGCCCTGGAAGTAACCACACCAGCCTCATCCCGGCCGTGCTGGCTGCTTTTGTTTCGAGAGGGCTATAAATATGGGGGGGGGGGGGCACACACAGCCTGCCTTTTTCCCCGGGGCGGTTTCTCCCCCCCCCCCCAGCCCCCTCGTGCAGCCGCTGCCGGCTTCCCAGCGCTGAGCCCCGGCGCTGGGGCTGAGCCTCGGGGTGCGGGGGGGGGGGTACGGGGCTGGGAGCTAAAATAGGGGGGTTGGGGGCTAAGGGCAGCAGGGGGGGCTAGAAAAAAAGTTCTACACACACACACGCACACACACATACACACACCTATCCACGCCCGCACTCACTCATCCCACGAAGTTTTGCAAGAACAACACAAAGAGCCCTATACGCATACCACCACCCCCCCCCAAAAAAAATAAAAAATAAAAATCCAATGAATACCTGGGACATCTGGGGCCTGAAGTTGATGTCCTTGAGGTCGATGGAGCCGGGGGAGAGGTTGTGGAGCAGCTGGCACAGCAGCACCCCGTCCCGCAGCGCCTGCGCCAGGTCGAAGACCACCGCCGAGGGCCAGACCACCCGGTGGTTGGGGGGCAAAACTTTGCAGTCGATGAGCCAGCGGCCGCACTGCCTCCACTCCTCCATGGCCGCAGCCTTCCTCCTCCTCCTCCTCCTCCTCCTCCTCCTCCTCCTCCTCCTCCTCCCTGCTCAGGGGCAGCGGGCGGTTGCCCGAGGGGCTGCTCCGCACCGCGCCGCCGCGCTACCGCCCCGCTCCATCGCCGCTCGCCGCCCGGGGAAGCATCGGCGGGGAGGAGGAGGAGGAGGAGGAGGAGGAGGAGGAAGGAGGAAGGAGGAGGAAGGGGAGGAGGGGGACGGCGCCGAGTTTTCCGGCGGAGGGCTGCCCCTGCCCCCGCTGCGGCCCCACCGCCGGGGCTAGGCGCGCCGCATCGGCCCGGGAACAAAGGGGCCGCCCCCGCGCAACTTCGTGTCCCCCCTCCCCAGTCCGGGGAAACTTGCTCCTGCTGCTGCTGCTGCTTTTGCTCCTTTTGCTCCTGCTTTTGCTCCTCCTGAAGCTGCTGCTTCTGTTCCCGAAGCTGCTCTCGCTCCTGGTGCTGCTCCTGCTTTTGCTCCTGCCCCGGCCCCACCTGCACAGCCGCGGAGCTGGCGCTGGGGACGCCCCCGCTGCCGTCGCGGGTGGGAATTTGCTGCCCCCCCCCCCCCCACCACCACCCCGGGCCGAAGCCCCCGCCCCGCCGGGAGGAGCTCCCGGCCCGCCCCCGCCGCCCCTTTGTCTGCGGGAGCGCTGCACGCCTCCTTTCCTTCCCTTTTATTTTTTTTTTATTTTCCCCTTTATTTTCTCTTTTTGCACCCCCCCGCTCCCTCCTCCTGCAGCTCCCCGCTCCCCGTCCTGCTGCGGACCCCCCCCAGCCGCCCGCTGCTCCGCTCCCCCCCGGCCCCCGTTCGCATTTGGGGTCCCCAAGACCCCCCCCCAGCATCCTCCCGGCCCTCCCCCGAGCAGCCGCTGCTTTGTCTGGCTCCACGCTCCCCCTCTCCGGCTCGTGTTTGGGCTGCAAATACTGCAGGGGAGATGTTTAACCCAAACAAGCGATCGTGTTCCTTGACTTTCAAACACGAAGACAACTCCTATAATTAATTACCAGCGTATTTATTGCAAACCTCAACTCTTGGCCATTAACTCCTTGGCAGCAAACTCCTGAAAATCTCTAATTTTCCCTCGGTGGCTCCCATCCAAATCAGCACACTTCAGAGCAGCCTCTTTTCAAATCTGGTCTGAGTTTTCTTTGGAGATCCTCTCCCAAGAGTTTGTCAATTAATTTTCGTCCTGGCTTTCCAGATAGCCAACACCGGAAGCCGAGGCTGGGACGAAGGGAAGCTATTAACCTGGATGTCAAACAAAT
Source organism: Aythya fuligula (assembly GCF_009819795.1). Classification (NCBI taxonomy): domain Eukaryota; kingdom Metazoa; phylum Chordata; class Aves; order Anseriformes; family Anatidae; genus Aythya; species Aythya fuligula. Next base: position 5,660,694 of record NC_045577.1, read on the forward strand.
GCAACGCTAATCTCTTCCAAATGTAGCCAAGTGGAGATAAAGAAGAAAGAGCAACTCTGCTGGCATGACCCTTCGCTTCCAGGATGGGAAGGAAGATCCCTGTAAAGAATGAAAAACAATTGTTTGATATTCCAAGGACAGTTTGGCGAAGCTTTTTTATTTTTTTATTTTTTTTATTTTTTTTTTTCAAATAGCACGGGAAGTGCTTCTTTTAGCCTGATGTGCTGGCGCTCGGTCTGCCCCCGGTCTGGCTGTGTGCAGTGCCTGGTGCACCTCTGGCAGGGCAGGATGGGTGCGAGTATAAACGGAGAGGGAGCAGCATCCCTGTGCCCCGGCCTCGCAATCAGAGCTGTGCCCTGCCCTGGGTGTAGTGGGGAGCATGCTGATCTGTAGTTCCCCGTACCCTGCAGAGGTGATTTCTCTCCATAACTTTCTCATTCCTGAAGTTCACCATTAAGCCTCTCTGCCTGGGCTCCAGCAGCACCCAGTGGGCAGGAGTCACGCAGCCATTGAAAGGCGTGGAGTCCTGCCAGGGATAATTTTGGGTCACTGAGCCCTAGTCTGCCCTGTGAGATCAAGTCTGTAGGTAGAGGGCTACAGAGGAGTTTATTATATGCGTATAATTAAAGCTGCTTGCTATGGCCTGGCTTTTTTTACTGCATAATAAAACCCCTGCTTGGCCCTCGGACACTCAGGACCGATCGCTGCAGCTGCAAAGCCAGCATCTGCGTGGGAGGTGCTGAAGCAAGGACGCTTCTCACCCACCTCTGCAGCAGGAAAAACAGCTGATAGCAGGGATTTCTGAGAGGGGAAACAACTGGAAGGCAAAGCTCGGCGACGAGTGTGCAGCCAGCACGCACTCTTGTGGGCTGCGAGCTGCAGATCATACAAATGTCCTGAACCAGGGAAGTACGGGACAAGCAAAGAGGATCTAGGAACTGCTTCCAGTGTGAACCTAAAGCTGAAAGGGGGATTGGACAAATGAAAAGGAGCACGGGGTGGGTTTTGTGCTCGAGCTGGTGCTCCCCTCTCCTGCCCCTTGGCACTGCTGGGAATGACAGTTAGGGAATGAAGGACAGCCAAGGAATGACAGACAGCCTGGGAATGAGAGACAGGCAGGGAACGAGAGACAGCCAGGGAATGACAGGCAGCCAGGGAACGACAGACAGCCAGGGAACGACGGACAGGACAGCCTGGGGCAGCGGCGGAGCTGCTGGCAGAGGCTGACACCACCCTCTGCTGGGCACCCAGCGCGCTGCTCTCGGCGCTCGTGGCCCATCCTCGTGTTGCTTTCTCAAGTGAGAGGCCTGAGAGATGAACGCTGGAAAAATACTAAAACAGAAGTAGTAACAGAAGGGGCTTCATGGCTTTTCATCCCCCGGGTCTCAGTAACTCGGTGCCGGCAGGAGCCCCCAGCTGGAGCACGCAGAGAAGCTGCCACCACGCTGCCTCTTAGGAGCATCCATCTGAAAATCTCCCTTAAATACCAGGGCCGTGCCTCCACGAAATCCCCATTTCCGAGTGTCCATGGATTGCCATTGCCACCTTCTGGATCAGGCTGCGTGTGCACCAGCCTGTCCCACAGGACACCCATCCCCAGCTGGGGCCTGGCTGCCCAGGCAGGAGCTGTCAGCAGTCACCGTGCAGCCTGGCACCGCTTACATCGTGCCATGAGACCCTGTGGGCTCCCTTCTCCAGCTATTTTAGGAAAGCTGAGAGAGGCACAGCTCGGCCAACAGTGCTCAGCAGTGGCTCTTGCTCGATCCTCGCGAGGGACAGGTCGCACAGCTGCGGCTGGTGCAGGCTGGGAGGAGGAAGATGCAGGCTGCACACCCCACGTGGATAATCAGGGTTGAAGTGCTGCTGTCAAACTACAAATATTCACCGGTGCAGACAGCAGTTTTGTCTGGCTCACCGCCTGCTGTAAGCACCTGATCGACCTGCCCAGACAGCTCGTGGCCTGGAAGAGGGATTGCGATTATCCTCCTGCTAGCAGCCCTGCACCCCTGCCAGGACAGCCCGAGGCTGCTGTGGAGCTCCTGAACCCCTGCACACCCAGAGCAGCCGATGGGGGTGAGTGCCTGCAGGCTGGCAAAGGGGAGCAGGAAAGCAAAAAGCAAATCTGGTTCCACTCAGTGATTTCACATTTTGCTCTGCAGCTTCCACAGGGAGGGGCCTGGGCTGGCTCCTGTCTCTGCTGTGCTAGCGGGAGGGGATCAGGCGGAGTCGGGACATCTCCAGTGCTGACCACGTCCATGCGTCCATCCTCCCGTTGTCCTTCCTCCCTTCCCTCCTCCCCTTGACGGGAAGCAGGCAGGAATTCCTTTTCTCTCCCTCTGTGCTTCCGCTCAGCCTCTGCTTGTTTCTCCCTCCTCCTTTTCCCTTTTATTAAATTACCCTCATCTCCCCCCACGGGTTGTTTTTTCCCTTTCCAGCATACTTTCCTCTCCCCCCCTTCTAAGGACGGGGAGCGTGAGAGCGGCTGGGGCTGCGTTCAGCTGCCCAGCAGGGCAAAAACCCCACCAGGGCGCTGCCTTAGCGGGCGCTAAGAAGCTTGGCAGCTGAGATTTACCTCCACCAGCATATAAATAAAATAAATAAGCAAACAAATAAGTAAACAAACGAGTAAATAAATAAATAATAATAATCTCCCTGCGCTCAGCTCTCTTGCTCCGTGCCGGGGGAACCCCAAGATGCTGCTGTCGGGGCGCTGCTCGCCCCAAAGCCAGCACCGGGAGCGGCTGGGGGCGGGCAGGAGGCGAGCACCGGGTCCCCCCCGAGTCCCCCCCGGTCCTCCCCGGCTCCGCCCCGGCCCCGTCCTCTCCCCCCCGCCGTTGGCTGCGGCTCCTCCCCGCCGTGATGCGCTCGGGAGGCGCCTCCGCAGCCGCTCCGCGGAGCCGCGCCGGGGCCGAGCCGAGCCGGGCCGGGCAGCGCAGGCACGGTGGGGCCGGGGGGGGCAGGGAGCGCCCAAGGGTGGGGGGCACCCTAAAGGGGGGCAGGGGGTGGGGGTGGGAAACCCGTGGAAGGGTGGGAAAAGGGTGGAGGGAGGGGATAAGGGGGGGCGGTGCCAGGCCTTGCTGTGACCCTCGCTGTGTGTCCCCCCCCCTCCAGGTTGAAGCCCCTCGGAGCGGTGCTGTCGGGAGGTGATGGGTGGCCCAGGAGGGGTGCGGAGACGTGGAGGCAGCGCCTTGGGTTGTGTTGGGCGCTATCCATCAAGAAGGGACTGGGGGAGCGCCGGGCTGGCGTCGGCGTGAGGTCACGCAGGGGTGCTGAGGTCACGGACGGGTGCTGAGGTCACGCACGAGGTCACGCACGAGCCTGGATGCTGCTGGTGGCCCCTTAGGTGTGCCCTACAATTCGGGGCTCCATCCTTTGGAGAGGTGACCCTCAGCCGGAGCCGTTCGCCCCATCACTCCCAGCTTCGTGCGCCCGGCCCCTCTTCAAGATGAAACGGGCACCAACACCACCGCTGGATGAGCTTCTGGAAAAGCCCTGGTTTGTTCCCTAAGCAAGGCCAGGCTGCCCGCTCTGATTTTCGGGTGCGCACATCCCCGTGCCCTCTTCTGAGGGGCGCTGGTACCAGGCGTACAGCTCGCAGCCCCCAGGAGCTGTGCCCCTGGGGATGTTCTCCCCTGAGCACCAAGCTGCCGTCGGTCTGCACCGCCCCAGCGGGGTGTATTTCGGAGCTGCCGGGAGGAAGATCTCGCCTTTGAAGGTGCCCTTGAGCAGATGACTGACAAGGTGATGAACGGGAGGGTGCCCCTGCCCGAAAAAGCCTTGTCCGAGGGCTATGCCCGGCTGCGCTACAGGGACACCTCGCTGCTCATCTGGCAGCAGCAGCAGCAGAAACTGGAGTCAGCGCCGCCCAACACGTACCTGAGCCGGAGCCGCAGCATGTGGTACTCGCAGTACGGCAACGAAGCCATCCTGGTGCGGGACAAAAACAAGCTGGATGTCTCCAGGGACACGGGACAGTCCAAGTTTTGTGCTATCATGTAATTCCGGTGGCTGGGCACCAGAAATCTGCATGTGGAGACAAACCAGAGTTGCAGCAAGCTGGAGGTGGAGGGCTCGCACCGTGCCACCAGACCTGCGGCTAAGGCCGGGTGTGGGATCGGTCAGGAAGGCTGCTGGAAGTTTATGTTAATTTTTGCTGTTGGTAGCATCTGATTTTGCATGTCGTTGAGTGTATATAACAAAACCAGCCTCGCTCAGGAACTGATGAGCCTGTGTTCGCCGCCTAGCGTCATCAGCAGGGTCCGTGCTGGACCATGTGTTGCTTTAAGTGGCTTGTGTACCATGAACAACACCCGCTGCCATTTGGGAACTGGCCCCAGCAGGCACTTTACCTTGCTAGTCCTTAGGCATTGCCAAAGCTCTGCGAACGCTGGTGGGAGATAGGCGAGTCTAGATTGGTTTCCGCTGAGATTAAGATTTTAGGAAGATTATCTGCTAACACACACAGCCAGTACTTGCTCTGCTTGCCCTGTCTGCCTTTAATTACTTCCCTGGAAGTGGTCTCTTAGAACCAGGTCATGAAGTTAAATGAAAGGGGAAGAGGGAAAAAATGTGTTGAGATTTTTATCTGAGCCTTCAAAATACTTAACAGGAAAGGTCCACTGCAGCTCCATCCTCTGAAAAGCAAAGTGCCCTTTCACTTTGGCATTACAGAAATAAATTACAGACAGGACTTCTGGAGCCAGTGCAGCCGAGTCCCTTCCTGCAGCAAGATCCCCAGCCCCATTAAAGCTTGCACAGGCCCCAGCTAATGCTCCAGGAATGCATTGCCGGGTGAACCACCTGAGAGGGAGGGATGGGCCTAAGAGAGCAACAGGAAGAAAGCTGCTGTAAACACACACATCTCCAGCCTACTGAGGTCTGCTTTGCACGTAGGTTTTAATGCATGCAGGAGCTTGAAATGATTTCTAATTCAGGTTGGATAACATCTCTTGCTTTAGTAGATTTGGTACACATACATTGTGTCTGGCAGCATTTGTTTCAACCAACTGAAGGGTTTTAGGAGACAAAAATACTACAGTTATACTTCTCAGCAATGGGTCCTGCTCTCAGGTTGTTGCTGTTGGAGCTGAGTCCCTAACTTCCTCACGACAAGGTCAAGCTGAGAACCCAACCCAGCAAGCACCTAAACCTTTCTTAAAGACAAAGCAGAACCACTTCCAGGGCTGCTAATTGTGTTCCCAGGGTTCAGCATTGAAGTGTAACATCGGGCTGAGCTCTGTGTGCTCAACCCAGCAGTGCTTGGACATGGGCTCAACTTCCAGCAAATCAGTATTTGATGTTGACTTCAAGGTGGATTATTTACCTGCCTAAAATTAGGCACAGTCAGTACCGCTATCATATTTATCTAAAACCTCTCCCTTTAAGCATTTCTCAAGCACTTTATTTTTTTTTAATATAGCAAAGAATTTTCTCCACCTCTCCCATGCGCATTAAATGCACAAACACTGAGGTTTGCTGAAGTTGATGTGTTGAGCAGAACGTACCTGTGTTACTGTGAGATCAGAGAGGTTTGGTGTACTCAGCCCTGATCACTATATTCACTGCAAAACGTGGGCAGCTCATTTTTTTAACGTAACTATTTATGCATGTGTTAATGTTTGGTACCTTGTGTGTGCTCATAAAACCAAACCTGCTGAGATGGACCTCGGTGCTTCCCAGCCGTAGGCATCGCTCTGCACGCTCAAAGAGTCCTCTTGGTCTTGGCAGGACGAGCTCTAGCTGAGAAATATTTTCAGTGTATGGTTTTTCAGCTGGGGAAGAAGCATCCAGCAGGATTCACAACACTAACTGGACTCAGAAAGCTGCTGGCAGGGCAGCAGAACCACTGTACGGAGTGGGCTGGTTAAGGCAGGGCACTGCCTGGGACACGAGGCACACCCAGGGCTCCAGACAGGTGAGCACTAAAAAAAAAAAAAAAAAAAAATGGGCAGGAGCCTGGCCCCAGGGCTCCCCTGGGAAGCACAGAAGCAACCTGGTAAGGCAGAAGTGGGCTCAGGACTTTTCCAGCAGCCCAGGGGAGCGCCCTAATCCTGGGAGTTTAAGGAACGAGGGAGAACAACAGCACATCCCCAAAGCCAGCTGTTCATTTTCTTTACTTTTCTTATAGAAAAACCACATTTATTTTTTTAATTTCAGTAAGAAAGATGATTTATTTTGGGTATAATCAGTCCCTTTTTGTTTATGTGGCTGGTAAACCAAAATTCAGCTTAAAGCGTTAAAACTGTTCAGGAATAAAAGCTTAAGTGTGTGCATAAGTTCTTCCAGGACTGAGGGCAGACAGGACAGTAGGAGAAGTGTGACTTGTTCTTCCCTCTCGTGCCCGTGAGTGTGAGTGCAGTTTCCGTAGCTGTGTCCTCATTAGTCACAGCAGGTTTGTGGGGTGGCTGCTGCGAAGCGAGCATTTCTGTAAGGCAGGTGGGTAGTGTTAATGCACTGGTTTAAAATGCTGTTTTAGCCTCTTTGGTTAAGTGCATTAAAATTATTTAAACGCATCGTTGTGTGCAGGCGTGCGTTTTTCTTCTGCGTGTCCCTCAGCGGGGGGTTACCTCAGGTACTGGTGGGGCCCCCCTGAAGTCACAGCACTGCTGGAAAAGATCACTTGTGGAGGCAGCAGCCTCGCAGGAGAATTTTAAAGTCTAGGTTGAAAAAAAAACCACACTTTTCCATGGGCTAAGCAAAAGAGGTTTGCTGAAACCTTCCAGATCACAGCTTTTAAACCCAGCGAGCAGGAACAAGGTTAGAGAAAGATTAACCCTGCAGGAACCTGGCTGTTGTAACCCCTACTGTATAAATAAACCACCAGGCATCCATCTGAGAAAGCTAACAGAAAAAAAAATAACCTTCAGTAACCAAAATAGCTTTTGGCCACCATACAGCAATGTCAGGACTGTGCTGTGAATGCAGTCAGCCACTGTAGGACCCCCATTTCCCAACTACATCTCCTATGTCCTGCTTGCCCTGGGCTCACTGACCTGCGGGGCCAGCAGCCGCAGCTGGTGAGAAATTCCCTGTTTTTTTAAGGTCTCGGTGGCTGGAAAATAGCATTAAACTTGGGTGAGATTTTCAACCTCCTTGTATTCAGCTCAACTTACCTTTATCAGGTGCAGTTCTCACAAGGTAAGGCCCCTTCAGATGATAGGTTTTTCTAGGAGGGGAAAACGTCCTTCCTTGGCTGCCCCCCTGCATTAAAGCAGCCCAAAACCCTCACAAAAAAAAAAAAACCAAAAAAAAACAAACAAACAAACAAACAAAAAAGGTGTATTTAGCATATGGCAGGTACTGAGATGTGATTCAGAGCCCCCCAGGCCAAGCTGGCAGCACCCCAGACTTGCCCTCTGCTCTGCAGGCAGTTTGCCCCCAGGAGTGCAGCACACCATCCGTGCAAACAGCTGGGCTTGCAAAATAACTCCCAAATTATTTCACGGCACTAGGATCCTTAGTATTTTTACGTTTGTTTGGTGGCAATGCTACTCTACCAATTGGTAGGTCAAAGCCCCACTGGTTTTCAGCTGAGCTGCCACACCTGAAAGGGAAACTGAGGAAAAGAAGAGGAGAGGGGAAAATATAGTATAAAACTGCACACACAAAACAATTTTTCTTTTTATTATGAAAACAAAACAAATGCCCCAGGACCAGGGTCCATTACCAGTAACATCAAAGATTACTTTCTAACTTTTTTTAAAAATTCTGTTGTGTTTGAGGCCAGCAATTTGCAATAAACAAGCTAAACTACTTACATTGACTTTTTTTTTTTTTTTTTCCAGTAACTGACATTTACAGGAATATACTAGAAATGGCACTAAAAAGTTTTAAGAAAAAGTTACGGTAAATTTGCATGCACATCATACAGAAAAGTAACATTTTTTTTTTAAATATTAAAAAAAGGAAAAACAAAACAAATACAACAACAAATCTTTCTGGATTGGTTATGCCAGTATCAGGGATAAGTTCTAAGTGGCCTGTGTCAAATCCTAGCTGGTGATTTATTTATTTTTAAAAATGACATTTAAAAAGATATGCAAATACCATTTTTGCTTTAAATGCATCTCATTGTTTTACAAGCAAGATAATGCTGCTAGTGTAACGCATCCTCGCCCTAAATTTATCTTTGACAATGCAGAGCCTGCCCAGTTAGCCCTAGTGGTAACTGCTCATGTAGTAGAGTATTCCTTTTTTTAAAAATTACTAAGAAGGTTGTGTTTTGTGTTTTTTTTTTTTTTTGTTTGTCATGCCCCAATCCCTTCCCCCTAGCTCCAACCCCAGCTTTAAAAAACATCATTCCTTTCAAAACAAGGAAAAAATTAAAAACTGGTCTAAGAGTCCCCAAAACAGAGAAAGAACTAGATTAGGTAACTGCAGTCTGCTTCTACCACATAGAGAACATGGAAAGAGACCTCACTGGGTAACTAAATTTGTATATATACACGCACACACGTGCTTGTGTATGTGTGTGTGGGTGCGTGCAGCGATTGTGCACACACCCCACAGACATCAGCTACATAGTCCTGAAATATCAGTTCTACAGTTACAAACCCTGTCGGTAGGAAAGTTTAAAATCACATCGATACAAAACTGAAAAGATTTTGTATAGACAACATTTGGTTAGCAGAAAACTGTCGGACTCGACAGGTTCCTTTAGTAGATAAACCAGGGCCTGAGCCCACGGGATGCGGATCTCCCTCTGGTCCCATTGAGCCTACATCTGATGGTATGCCAGGAGACAGGCTGACCTTACAATCAGATAAAAGTTTAACAAAGTTTTTAAAGGTGCAGTAATGCTGGTTGATTGGTATTAGGTCTGGTCAGAAATCGTTTTGTCAAAACAGGAATTCTTCAGAAAAAACAGTTTCAATAAAACTATGTGTGTATGTATACATATGAAATCATACTGATTTCAGTGAAATTTCCCCTGGAAAACAAAGTTAGACTTTGTTCATTCAAGAAAAAATCCTACCATAAAAAATTCAGTCTTTTTCATTCTGAAGTTTAAAAATGCCATTTCAAATGTTACTTACACATTAGATCATTTCCAAGTTATTTCATGACATCTGCACTGACGTGTCATGCAATACAAACTCGGTTAAATAAATGCTCTATTGTTTCCGTTTCCAACTCATTAAGGGCAGCTGCTACTTACTATGGACTGAAAACATCTCTTCTTTCCAGGAGACACTCTGATCTGGATGTACCAGAGGCACCACTACTGACATATCAGGAGATAATGAGCACTACAAACAATACGAAAATGAAAAAAATGTAAGAACATTTTGCAGTGAAGAGTCACTGATTTTTTTTTTTTTTTCCCCTGAAATGGTCATGGCAAAATGGATTTATCCTGTGAGCTGCCATTCATTGGAAAACATCTTACTTTCCACGAAAGTTTTCCACCAAATAGAGAAGCCCAAGTCGCAGCTGGCTTATCAAGGATAGGCAGGTGCCTCTTCATCTTTCCTTTTTTTTGTTTTGATTTGTTTGCTTGTTTTCCTTGCAAATCCCCAGGCTAGGACAAGTTTGCCAACTAAAGCAGGGATCCTCCTCCAGCACTGCAGACAGTCCCAGGCCAGGCCCCTTTCCATCACTTCACGCTTGTTTCCAACCCTTCGGCTCCAACCTTTCCACTTGTCAGGACAGACCTACGTGTCCAGGTGGGTGTCTGCACCCTGGCCTCAGCGTCAGGGGACGGCGGCGTGCTGCAGAGCCAGGTCCTTGGGCTTTGCATGGTGGTGATGCTGGTGAGAGAGCTGCTGGGCGGGCTGCCACTGCCTCCAAATGCTGGCTGGGGGATGTTCTCTGCACAGGAGCACCTTTTGTCCGGGGCAACCATCACCTTACATCAACGGCATAGCTCAAGTGAATGCAGGAAAGGATTTCAGCAGGGAAAGCCGGGAGCCAGTTTCTCCAAGCTGTCGTGGTATTGAATTGGTAGCAATTAATTTAATTAAAAGTACTAGTTAGTTTTGATAATGCAAGTCTCAGACACTAGGAGAAAGACAGATGAAATCCAAGCTCATTAAAAAAAAAATAAGCTTAATTAGGTGTATATTACATCTCCTCATAGTAAAATTCTGAAAATATATTACTAAGTATCTGTCTAGGGGAAGGTGTTTTTTTTTTTTTTTTAAGGGCAGAATTTAAAAAAATATAGCAACTAAAAATAACTTCATTGTTAATGGAAAAGAAAAATCATTAATTTCAGCAAGAATCAGAACACACTAGTCCACGCATTTTCCAACACTACAGGAAACTCAATCTGCAAAGACTTGGAGGGCTTTCTGCCAGTGGGCCAAGCACCCCAGCAATTACAAAATGAGCTGAGGACGTCCAGCTACTTACAGCAGCTTACAGAGCATCTCTTTCAACCCTTAACAGAAAACGGGAATTCCTTTCTACAGCAAACTGCAGAGTGCTATTGTCACTACAGAGATAAAAGACACAGACAGGGCCAGTAGGCTGTATGAGATGCACATCTGAACAACCTGAAATGCTGATCCTTGAAAGATGGATTTCTAAAGGCCAGATGCAAGAATAAACTTCCTGATAACCCCATCTCCTAAGGGGCTGGCTAATAAAACCTCAGGTTTTCACTAAGTGACTGGCAGCTGAATGCGGATGCAGTAAGTGCAAACCATGGAGTGCTAACAGCAGGCTGGCCCCGCAGCCCCCTGGCTTTTCAGCAAAGGGCTATCCCCCCAGGCTCCACGTTTCCCAGCACACCAGCTCCTGTCCTAGCTCTTGGAGGCTGACTGTGCAACAAAAATCCCGTGCCAGGGCTGAGGAGCCCTTTGAGGCCACTCCTCAGCAGGGTGAAGTTCAGGGCTACGCCACAGCAGAGATGCAGCCTTCGGGGCTGGTGCTGGGAGAAGGAAAGGCATAACTTTCTGTTAAACTCTGTATATTTTCTTTACAATAAAAAGCTAAAAAGTTAAGAATTTACAATAAATTTCTGCCCCTCAGATTACAAATTTTATATAGTTATAGAACTGGTGTTTTCCTAAAATTGGATTATAAAAATCAAACCCAACACTGTTCTACCAAAAAAAAAAAATAAAAAATGGAGAGGGGAAAGACCTGTGGAAATAATACAGACAAAAAATGTGCTGCATCAAGAAATTACATCTACCTGTATGTCTTCAAAATTTGTACAAAACAGGAAATAAAGGGGCTGAAGCGAAAGGACAAAAAGAAATGAACACACAAAACATGACAGAGCACCAGATACACAATAGACTGGACTGTAGCACCTGTAGGTATAAAGTCCTATGTATTTAAATAACATGTTTATTTTTTTGTTGCTGTTTTTTTGTTTTGTTTTGTTTTTTATCTGGTTCAAACCACATTAAAAATCTGCATTTCTGCTGGTCTTGTTATTTTTTTTTTTTTAGTAAATTTTAAATGACCAGTAGTGTTTAATAAATAAAGTACTTATATATACATGAAATTAGGGACAGTGGAAATGGAGTGTATTGCAGCAGTGCAGGTCGAAACATTCGTCTGACTCTGAAGAAATTGATAGCCTCAAAAAAATTGCCTCTAACCCCCCCCCCCCCCCCCTCCCTTACTATTATTGAGGTAAACATTTCAGTGTCTGGAAACCTCCTTTCTGTGTGACACAGAAATAGCATTCCCCTTCTAGGAGCTCATTGCAGATACAGAGATAAGGGGAAAAACAAAGGAAAAGACAAAACCAACATCCCTCTCCAAGTCCCCTGCCAGCTCAGCCTCAGCTGGGGCTCAAGTGCTCTTTTATTTTAAGCCCAGACTGAGGTGCTTGTCATGGAGAAAGTACTTAAGCATGTGTCTAATAATGAGCACATGACGCCTTGGTCACTCTGCAGGGATCACTCCTTGAGGTCCAGCTGAGGACTTGCAGCCAAAAGCTGTTTTCAATTAAACGAAAACTTTCATAGACAGTGTCAATTTCCTGGAAATTATCTATTTGATGTTAAAAATAACATTTCCAAGAAACCTGAGTGTCCCTCGCTCTCTTCTTACCAAAATATTCCCAAGAAAAATAAAAATTTTAGTGGAAAAGACTAGAAATGCAGACACTTCTATTGCTCATGTGCTTAAAATTAAGTCCATGCTTAAATACCTTCCTGAACAGGTGCCTATGGCCTCTACGAATATTAACAAAAAATGTTAGCAATCCACAGTACATGAGAATTTTTTGTTTTCTATGTAAAAAGATGATAGCATCTGACATTTTCATCACACTGTAGACTTTGAGATTAAGAATACTAGTGCTAATAACAAATACACCAACTAGTTCCAAAGCTAACATCTTTCAGATACAGTACCATTTTACAGAGATTCCTTTTTTTAAAAAAGTTTTTCTTTGTGTGAGCCAGGTGGGCTTATTAAGAGAACATTTCTGGGGAGAGGGAAGGGGCAGGAGGGAAATGTACTACAAACCTTGCAGAACCTTCTAGTGATCTCCTGCTAAGAGTTCCAAGTTCTTCCATTTTCAAGAAATCTTCTTTAGTTAAAATGTATTTTAGAGACTTTATGCAAAGGGAACTATTTGTCATAAAGTCTAGTCACACACACACACGCACACGCAAAGATCTTTGACCTATTAAAAGAGCGCCCCCCAAAAAAATGGAAGATACCTTTTATAACACTGAATTAAAAAATAAAAAAACAAGTCAGAGAGGAAAAAAAAAAAAAAACCTGACCACTGTGGAACGAGAGCAGTATATTAAGGAGAGAAAGGAACACTGCAGAGCATCGGTGAGAGTGATGTCCATTTTGTGTGTAAGTGTCCGTAACTCATTCGGAATCACTGCTGTCCGAGCTGGAGCCGCTGGAGCTGCTGCTCCCAGACTCAGAGGAGCTGCTGCTGCTGAGCCGGGAAGGGCCTCCAGAGGGAGCAGAGCCGGATTTCTCTGCAGGAAAAGAGGCAGTGAAGCAGTTACTTGCAAGGAACTGAACTAGAGAAGGTTTGCCCACAGCTTTTCTCATCCACTGCTTCATTTACAACCTCGCTTTGCATGGCCAGCTTATTTACCCATTAGCTTTACTCGCTGGAATGGAGCCTGGCCCATCAGAGGATGAATCTCCTCCAAGACACCTCCTGTTTAGCTCCAAGGGGAGCTTCCACCCAGAGGGGGATCAGAGCAGACCCCACACAGCAGCTCTGGTGCCCAGCAGCAGCTCTCTGTGTGCCCACACTAATGGCAACTACCACAGATAAAATCCACGGCTACCAGAAGGCAGGAGCTTTGCCTTAGCGAGGCACACTACAGCTTTCCAGGCACCGGTAGCACAGTAAAACCACAGCCTTTACCTTTCTTTGCAGGTTTCTTGTTGTTGTTTAGCTGCCCACTGACGTCCTGTAAGCGTTTTTCTAGTTCTTTTTTCTTTTCCTGAGCTAACTCTTCTTTAGACTTTGCTGCTTGCTTTTTTCCGCTTGCAGCTGTGGAGGAGGAATGCAACATTTCTGAAACTGCATGGTTGCGGGTGAAAAAAAGAATGGACATCGCTATTTTACAGGGCATGTACGGCTGTGGGACCACTCTGCAGCGACACTGCTAAGATCGAATGATCACACAGCAACTACACATCCCAGATAGAGGACAACAGGCAAAGTTGTCTAGATTATCCAATCACCATCATCCTGTAACATGCACTTTAAGAGAAACCTTCTGGAAAGTGTTTTAGAAGATAGAAATATCCATGTAATAACCTTGTAGTTACAGGTTACTTACCGGCCAGTTATATGGTCAATAGTTACACATTTCTAATTACAGAATTGTTACATGGGTTTTCTGCCCTGTAAAATAAAGTGTCCCATTAAAGGTTGTCAGGAGGAAGCATCTGCCATTAAAACTTAAGACACCTCACACAAGAATCGACTGTGTTTTACGTTGCTTTAGATATAAGACAAAACAAAAAGAACAAGTTAAAAACCAATAGAGGCAAAGGCTGGCAAGACAACAAGAACACAGCTGCATCAGTTTGGACGGAAATGGTAGGAAGCACCAGCACTACTCATGCTCCTGAGCAGAAGAAATATCACTCAGAGGAGGAGTAATTGAACACAGGTGTTGGCCAATATCAGAAGCAGACAGGGGCCGTATATTTTGCCTGATCCAGCAAGGAAATGCCTACGTTTCTGTGCACTGTTTTAAAGCAGTATTTTTTTTTTTTTTTAAAGAAATCTGGAAAGCAGAGTGCTAAGAGGGCGCGCCCCTGAACACCAGAACAGGCAGCAGACAGCAGGAGAGTCTGGCCATGGTCAGGAATTAATGCTGTGTCTGTGGGCCAGGTTCGCCAGCCAGCTCAGGACAGGCTGGGCTCAGAGGATTGGACAGACAGACATCTGATGTTGTATGTTACTCCATGCTTTGACTCCAAACCTAATTCCTAGCAGCTCTGGAAAATCCTTTCCTCAACTATTCCACCAGCGAAGGGGGGTGGGGGCAGAAATCAAAGCAGTACTAAAAAAAAAAAACAAGAAGAAGGGCAGAAATCTGAGCTCTGCTTAAGCCACCTGAAAGTCCCGTGGCGAGGAAACAGCGCTGTGGAAGAGCTGTGAGTATCTATTAGTTATGTTATACTCTTCACAGGACAACTTCCTCTTAACCAAGAAGCAGAAGGATTGGGTCAGGACCACTTCAGGTTAAGCAGCACCCTACTGCTATTTAGCTGGAGCCAAATTCTCAAGGGGCTACAGCAATTCGCTCTGTGGATGAGGCACAGAGAAAAGCCTGTACTGTACAGCACTGTACACTCACCAGGGCATTGACATTCACCCCCTCATCTATCACTGAGGATTAGATGGTAATCAGGCCATCTAGGAATAGCAGCTTTGGCACAAACATACAACTGAGACACATCCAGAACCCTTAGGTAACCCAGGTGACTTTGTGCGAGACATTTATTCCCTTGGTGTTTTGGATTCCAACCACACTTCTTTTTTTTTCTTCCCTTCCTAATTAGATAAACTATTCAGGATAAGGAACCAATCCTTCCAGGTATCCTTCTAGGTATACACACATTACACCCAACACAATGGGACTGAAACCTTTGTAGTGCCTTCTAAGATCAGGAATAAAGGTATCACGCAGGTCTTGCAGAGGAACAAGTTGTCCCTCCAGGTCTCCATGAGAGGGCATCATGAGAAGGAATAGAAAAACCAGAACGTTTCTGCATATTTTCTCTGGGAGAAAAGAATCTCTAAAACTCCCTGTCATCACCTACCCAGCAGCTGGATAAGAGAATCTCAACAAACATGCCCCGACTCCAAAGCTGAGCCCAAGAGCTGGTTGGGGAACGCGTGCCCCAGGAGGTAACTTACAAAATGGTTTCCTTTGTTTTTTCTGTAAACAAGATTTCACGTATCTCTCCAGTTCTCGCAAAGTTGTGGGCTTCAACGTTTCAAAATCTATTTCTATCTCGTCCGGGTTGGAGTCCCTGAGGGAAGGTTCCCGCGACTGGATGATGTGCACCACCCTGCCCAGCTTCTCCCCGGGCAAGCGGTTGATGTCCAAGCTGAGCTGTCGTTTCTCATCATAGGTCATGGGCAGGCCTTCCTCCTCCTCGTCCGAATCATAGGTTGCAGACGCCTGTTTGCCTCCTTTCTTGGGCTGCCTGGGGAGGTTGGCAAGCATGGAAACATTCATGGGTATATAAAGAGCAACGAACTCTTTCTGCTACTCCCCTTCCAACAAACATCCCAATGCTTTTGGCTTTGAACCTCTAAGCCAGATAGCTTGAACAGCACCACAAAAAAAAAAAAAAAAAAAAGTTCAGAAAGCTGAGATCAGCTGTTCTACTCCTATTATATTTTAGTGCTGTGAGGCATGACAACAAGCCCAAGTAGCAGCAGGGGGGCAGCAATGAAATAGCATGTTCTTGCCGGCTAGGCAAAAGGCAAAAAGCAAAACCTTATCTGACAGTGATTGGGCAGGGACTGTGAGAGAATCAGACAGTGGAAATGTGATGGCTCTGCTGCCAGCCCTAACTTAAAAACTCCCAGAGGTTGTCTGGGAACAGAGACACTATTCAATTGCGAGTTAACTGTGCTGACAACTGAGCTTCACCAGGGAATTCAATGGGACAAAAAAAGGGACAAAACTGGGCTGAAAGCTCTTGGTATTCCCACCTAAGGCAAGTTGTGGGAGGCAAGCTCTCACCTGTTAGCTGTGGTCGTGCTGTTTGCTTTTTTAGCTGGGGCTTTCTTCTGCTGGGCTTGTTTCGGTGGTTGAGCCACCTTGGGTTTCTTCTCCTCCTCAGCTTTTACTTTGTGCTTTTCCTTTTCCTTCTCTTTGTCTTTCTTTTTCTTCTCTTTTTCCTTCTTCTCTTTTTTTTTCTTTGGTTTGTTCACTGGTGCTTGTGACAATGCAGCTAGCTGCTCATGGACAGCTTTTAGCTTCGGAGAGAAAAGTGAAAAAATAGATCAGAGTTCAAGGCAAGATAACTCATGCCTCCACATACACTTCCTCTATATCCTGGACACGTAAATATATCCCCAAGTTAGCGATTGAGCAGTCAACTGATTGGACTTTGGAGGCTTTGCTTGAAGTTCTTTAAAGAATGCAGTGCAAATGTGCAGAAGCTAACTGAAAACTTAATTCTTGCTTTATAGTAGCAAATAAAAATTAAGCTTAATAGTTTGGTCTAGAGTGCTGGCAATGTGGACTCTGAAATGCCAGATTCCCTCCTTGGGAATCTGGCATTAACTTGCTTTGAGACACCAGATAAACCATTTTATTAATGCTTTGTTACATTAAGGTAGTACCTACAACCACTGCATAATAAAAAAGGCCATGGCTCAGAGCTTGTAACAGCCAAAACAGCTTCTGTAGATGAGGTACAGGGTGAAAATATCACACAGGAAGATTGTGACGGGTGTCATTGTGCCCAAGCTCTCATGCCAAATGGGGGTCACATTGCTTACCCAGTTCCCCAGTATTGTGTGCCCCTTCGTTCATGATGGCTGAATACTTTGGGATCCCCAGAAAGCACAGAACACCAGCCATGAGAACGGTTATCTCAAGGAAAACTACCATGACATCAAAAGTACACTTATTTCACAGCTGGGAGTTCTTCCCCTTGAGCTGGCAGAAGGGGTGATCACTCTGCTGCATCGCAGACTAGATGGGACTTTTAAGAAAGAAAAAAAAATGCATTTCTGCTAAGCCCTTTCTACTGCGCAGACACACATACAGACACACAGCTCGGCCACTCCAATAACCTGCTCCTGGAGCTCTGCCAGCCGAGTCGCTCGCTCTTCTTCTGAGTCTGAGCTGTCTGAGTCGGAGGAGCTCTCCTCGCTGCTGTGGCTGCTTTCTGTGCTTTTGCTCACAACTGGTGCTGTCGGAGGAGGAGGTGGTGGGGCCTCTGCGGGCTCATCAGGCATCTTCGCAAACCTCATCTCAAAGACATCCTACAAAAAAAAAGGGGGGGGGGAAATGGTGACAAAGGAGCCTCGGCCACAAAGACCTCATTCTTGTCTTTTAAACCCACCAGACACCCCACCACGGGTCAGGGTCCTCCTGCACTGAACAAGGGGCTGTACCAGTAAATAACAAAATACACTGAGCACTCTAGAGCAGGGGTTGAAATCGTCACAGTAAGATATAGTTCCTCCTCTCATCAAGGACAAAATTAGTCTTGCAGTGGGATAGGAGCAGGCAGGGGAAGGTCGCTGAATCTCCCTTTGAGATCCTTTTGTGGCTGGGAAGGTTGTGGAGGGGCGATGGGCTCTCACACCTCTGCTTCCCGGGAGGCTTCTGCATCTTGTCTGCACCAGCCTCTGCCAGAGAGGGGCACTAGACTAAACGGATCTGACCCACTCTGGCTTTTCTAACCAACTTCCCTCTAGGTTTGGCTTCACTCTTTGCTGCTCCCCAGCTCAGCAGACTTCTAAATCGGTCTTTAGCTCTTCCATAAGGTCAGGGAGGAATCTCAGCCTCTGCACGCCAACTGCACAGCTGGTCTTAATGCCAGGATCCCCCACACCCTGTCCAAAGATTGAAGCACTCGCTGTAATACTGTACATTTCACAGTTTTCAACTCAATTTCTGGCACAATTTCTCCCAGTTTTTCCAAGGTGCACGTACAAAGGGGCATACACATTCTGAAAACCCAAGAAAATGCTCCCATTATTTTATACAGCAATGATTATAACATTTTAGGCATGGCATTGGGCCATGCCATGTGAAAAACACAACAGTTCTGCATCAGAGAGTATCTAAAGGCTCTTTTCAAGGACTGGAAGAATCACCGACTCTCCCCTGATGGTGCCAAGGGCAGATCCATGCTTGGATGTCTGAATGGACACCGTATAGCTGTACTAAATGTACTCTGAAAGATGCAATTGTCAACACCTTTACCTGGAGCTTCCTGGCCATGGCTACCACTTCGTGGTCTGGAGGATTGTACTTGTAACAATTTGAGAACATTAACCGAATATCTGCTGCAAAACCTTGTGCATCCTGGTATTCCCGACTGTCCATTTTTTTCTGCAAACAAACAAGCCAAAGGGAAAGGGGAGAAAAAGCCATAAGCAAAAAGCATTTATAGTAATTGCATGAAGGATGTGCGTCATGGGGAGGGCTCAGAACAGCTTCAAAAATCACATTTGTCTAAGAGAGCAGTAGTTTGATCAGGCTTATTAGCTCCTAAATAACATTTAGAGTTTCTGCTTTTTAAAATAAGCAAACAAAAGCCAGACAACTGAACAAACTGATCTACTTCCACAATAGTTTAAGCTCTTAAGATTCTATATTTGGGTTGTTTTCTTTAACAGCACTATGTAAGTTTGTCAGGGCCTCCTTCTGCTAAAAAATAAAGGCAGTCAGACAGGGAAAGAGTTTGCAGGATTAGAAACTAATGTAAGCAGAGAACATAGACTGAAGGGCAGGGAGTCAACAGACAACGTTACAATGACAGGATTACCTTCAGCATGTATTTCTATATGCTGCTTGGGTATTTTTACCCTCTAAATCTGAAAGGGCAGAGAAGATTACAACCATCTCCCGGCTGCCTTCTAACACAAGGCATGAATTACACTTGGTGATTTCTACGCTAAGTCAGGCACTTGCTGTTAAGCTACAGACCCAGCTCTTGATTTAAGAAGTCCAACCGACAGATACAGAAAGGATACGGAATTCACCCTTTACGAACCAGTTCCTCATGTTATTTCCTGCTGTTGTGAGGAAAAATATCAGGAGCTAAATATTTGCAACTTGTTCCTTTCTCTCATTTTCTAGCTCTCAACTTCATCCACTTCTCTTGCTGTTTGGGACTGAACGATTTGGTTTAGAGAACAGTTTATGGCATTCCTAGCACTTAATTGATTTTATGCATGTATTGCTACTACGTATAAAACCTTAGCTCCAATTGCCCCTACCAAAAGGAAATTTTAAAAAGCTAACACTAGATTTCATTTGCATCTAAAAAACACGGTTTTAAAGACACTCGCTGTTTGCCAAGTGCTCGCAGCCTCCCTTTTGTATGTCTTGTGCACCTGTGTCCCCCAGCGACAGGCAGTCGGGCTGCAGATGTGATCGGGCAAGGCTCCTTCCCCACCAGAGCAGAAGGCAGGGTGCTTAGGCTTAGGCTAGAAAAACTCCCACTTGTTCGATGGAAATTAAACATATGTCACAGCTTTGAATACGGCAGATACTGGAATTACTTTGGGACATTGCAATGACTCCTAAAACTGCTTTTGCTCCACGTAAGGCAGAATTGCACCTCCAGGGATACAGCTTTTGGAGGCAACTGCCTGCAGGGTGGTTCCTGCAGCATCCCTCCCCGCAGGGCTGCAGCTCGACGCCTGTCCAGCTCCTGTCTCGAGAGCTCGTTCCCTCGGAAAATAAATGAGGAGCAAGCCTCCAAACTGCAGCACAAAGATGGGGAGGGAAACGCAATTTGTGTGCCTCTCCTGTCTGAAGGAGAGCTGGCCTTGTTTGAGAAGGGTCTCAGGCCAACTCCAAAGCAAAACAATATGTTCGAACGAAAGGGTCCATTTATTTTAAAAGATGTCTTGCTGCATGAAAGGCTTGTTTGATATGCTTGTATTTGTTTGGCACGCTCAACGGCTGATTACAGCCTGTGAAATGCATTTCAGTGTCTGAGGCTTTGCTTTCATCCAAAACCAACAGTTTTATAGCCCAATGCTTTAAACTGTCGATTTTTTTTTTTCTGCTTTCGTGTAAAGAAAAATTAACTTGACAAAAGAAAGGATTTTAAAACGATGTGATGGAATATATTTGGGTTACAAATTCACCTTGATATATTCAGCTGTTTAGCTTTTTTTTTAAAACATTTACAATGGCAAATCAGAAGACATAGATAGCAGGACTGGAAAGACATCAGTCTGGGGGCCTACTTGTGCCCTACAAAAACTGCCTCAACCAGAAGAGCTGCCTTGGGAAACTGCGTTTTTACTTTAGAATAGGTACAATTAAAGCAATCTTCATAAATTTTCCCAAAGAGCCTTCTTGTCACTTTCAAGACCCCAAGACTCGGCTGCTCTGAAACCACAGCAATTCACTGCCATAAAGCTAACCAATAAGCACAGTCGGATCCCTGGACATAGCACTTTATTCCCCAAATAAACACCTTTCTAAATCCTCTTATGCAGCAAGGACCATTGTTTGTTCACTATGGAGCAAACCAGAGGCAGAGCCATCCACATCCCTGCTGCTGGGCTCTGCAGGACCTCATCCTGTGCTGCACGGCAGGCACAGCACCCTGCCTCCACGTGCCCAGGCTCCCCAGCACCAGTGGTGGACACAAACACACTGCAGCTGAGCCCTGCACGCCTGTGGATGGGACAGCAGCAGCACAGCACTGCTCCAGCTTCACAGCAAGCATTTCAACTGCTTTGGGGAGTTAAGGCTGCTGCCTCTTTGATTTTAAAGCATAATCCATGCCCTTCTTCTCTCCCTTTCTCCCCGTGTTTCATCCGTTCTCTGCTCCAAGCAGTTCTGCACTTCTCGCCTCCTCTGTGATGACCGAGACCCCTGCAGACCCCCTGTGCCCTCAGATCTTCCTGCTTGCAGTCCTAGCCCGGCACAGCACCCCAGCACACCCTCAGCTCCCAGCTGTGACCTGCTCTGCTGCAGCCTCTCCACCTCTCACGGCACAGCCACAACAACCAACCTGCTGCTTCCACCACGCAAACCATCTCCAAATCCTTCCGAAGAACACCTCTGCTGGGCGCACAGCCTGAAAAAAATATGCTCCTGGGCAGGAAAGGTATTCCCTAGTGAAAAATCAAACTTGGTACAAGCAGAGAACTGAAGTTCCAAGCAGCCAGGTACTGCGGAATCCATTGCAGCTGCAGCAATGTTTATGTTTTAGTTCCTCACGTAATTCTTTCAAGATTAGTCTGAAGGCCATTATTTGCACTGCTTTACCACAACCATTGTCACTCGTGCAGAATTACATTTCGAGCCTTTCAGAGCCACAGAGAAAGCCCCTGACACCTGCACTGCCTGCAAATGGCAGGTTTCTGTTCCAGGCACTTAACGTATTATAGACTGCATCTCAGAAAAGTCACGCCATGATCTACCGGCCAAGGGCAACGACAACAAAACACTTCATAAAGAACAATACAAGACAGCACTTCAAACAAGTTTATTAAAAAAAAAATCTACTACGTAGAAAGACAAGTCCAGAGTCTTTACATACAAAAGACTCTGTTGGGTCTGCCAGCAATTCTTCTCCAGCTTTCTGACCTATACTACAAAAGTACAGAGGGAAAAGAATCACCTGCACTTGCAGAAGAAGTGCAGAGATGGACACTTTTTAAAAAGAATAAAGTTAGGACCACAAAGAGTTTCAAGAATGAAGCAGTCACCAACCCAAAAAATCAGAGCATTGCAGCTACTTTTTGCAAAACGCAGCACAGAAGCCCTTGCAACGAGAAGCCACCTAGTCACGTGTGAAAATATCAGCTTTGACAGTCAGGATTCCACTTCTTTCATCTGTAATCTTACTGCATTCACCTGGGCTTGATCCACCAGGCAGCAGGTATCTCTGGAGAGACCCACGGCATCCCTATGAAGTCAAGGAGCTGCGACGGAGCTGAGACCACGTCTTGAAAGGACTACGTTCGCCAGTACAGTAACTGAATGACTTCATCTAGGACACCATCATCTAATTGTTTTCACAAAACAGGTAGAGAAGAGGTTATCAATAACTGCATCCCTCTAGTGTGATAACGAGAATTACAGCTGCACTGAGCCAGAGACACCTCTCCCCATCTCAGCCACGTCTCTGAACCAGACACCCTTTAAAGCTACTGGACACTTCAGGAACTCTGAGCTGATTTTGGCACAGCCCATGATAAGCACAGGCAGATATAACTGTAGGCACAGTATGCCAAACACCGTGATCTCCTGAGGTCTCCTCCAACCTGAATTACGCTATAATCCTAGCCACATGGATGGACCTTCAAGCCAAGTGGAAAAAAAAATGACTCCACTGCAAAGGGAATTGAGCAGACCTTGACAGCAAGGGATGCAGGCATATCGTTAAAGCAACATGCAAGGACTAAGTAGGCCTCTAGTACTGGCCGTCCAAAATTAGCAGGATGGCAAACAAACTGCAGAACCAAAACTGACGGGAACTTCTCCCTCCCTCATCCATGCTCAGAGCAAGAGAAAATGGAAAGTTACTCAAGAAAACATTGGGACCTTCCTCTGTCAGCAGAACATCCCAGCCAGGCACCAGTGCTCCACCTCTCCAGACTACACCGATCAACCCAGTCCTTTCTCTTGCTTTTACCACTTGTTTCTGGCTCCCCCTTCTTGCTCGCAGCTCAACTCACCCTTCTTACTCTCTTTTCTTCCCAGGAAATTGCTGCAGGCCTTTAATACAACTTGGCTTAATTGCAAGTCTAAGAAAATACTGCACATTGCACTGGTTTATGTAAATAAAGCAAGGGCGCAGCAAGATCAGGAGATGAACTGTCCCCACGCCCAGCTCCACCAGAGCCCACTTGCAGCACTTTTGGCAGCTCAGAGAGGGCCTTCGTTGTACAAACCAAATCAATAATAATGTTTAGTACTTAGGCAACACCTTCCAGATATATGTCTTCCCAACAGCTCTGTGAGGTAGGTTAAATATTATTTATCCCCATTTTATGACTGGGAAAACTAAGGCACAGAGGCATGGGGAAACTTGCCAAGGACCATGGCATCAGGATGGCAATTAACTCAGACACTTCTAACTCTTGCTCTAGTCCTCAGTGCACAGACTGGGATGACAGGATTCTATGATTCTGTGACTATTCTTTCACCATTAAATAATGCAACTAAAATACTCTTCGAAATGCTGTATCTGCAGTAAGAACCCCTGCAGCATCATGGCTGAATGGAATGGCACATCAGAGCACCACGTGCTGCTGCCAGGTACTGTGAAAGATTTCGCCAAGGAACGTGTAAGGAATCAGGAATGAGGCTGTCCTTTTGTCACCTGAGCATTTTAAACAATCCTAGGCATTGGCCAAGCTGGGAGCAGTACAATCCTGGCATGCCCATGAAAGCCAGCAGAGGCACCTTAACTTCCTGCACATGGAAGAAAGTCTCACCTCCGCTGACATCAATTCCAATGGCCAAGCAGAAATGGGAACTAGAAAGACACAGCTTTGCTCTGTGGATATTTAGGAGGGGCTAAGAAACTCGCCCAGTCTATAGAGAAAAACATCTTGAATATCGGACCATGCTAAGCTAAAGTCTTGAAGAGCCAATCTTGTACCACACAAGCATCACATTATTCCCTCCCCCTGCCTACCAGATCATCGTGTTCCAGCTGGAATTGCTCAGCGTAAGCCTATCTGGACCGTGCATCATGCCAACAAGTAGCCAGGCAGCGGTTTCTGGAAATGGGATACTATTAATTGAATCCTATGAAATACAGCACCTCTTCTTCTCCGAGTGCAACACGATCCCAATAACACAAGTTTAAATAGCTGGACTATCCGTAAAGAGAAGAGGATGCCATCATATAGTCTGCTTTGTAGGGCAGAAAAAAAAAAGTCCCAGATTATGGGGAAAAAAGGAGAGGGTAAGGAAACAAAATATAAAAATATCCAGATGATATCCAGTTTCAGTTTCCACCCTTGTCCCTTCCCCCTCCCCCAGAAGGAGCCGGTCCTCTGCAACCAGAGGGCCGTGACACCCTGCAAAAGAGGTGGTAAATGTGGACGTACTTTAACAGTACTGAGATCCATGGGGTGTTTGATAATGTCATGATAGTCATGTAGTTCCAAGGCCTCTGCATCAACAGGCTTGTAAAAGGGCCATGCATAGGCTGCATGCTTCTTCGAGAGCATCTCCTTGAGAATGCTGTCACAGTACTTGAGGTGCTCAGAGAGTTTGCCTTTCTTCCCTGCGTGCTGGGGGACCTCTCCGTCCTCAAGGTCCTTCTTTGGTGGTTTGATGGGCCGGCCGCCGCTCTCCCGTCGAGCGATGATTTTGGCCTGTTTGGGGTCCGAGAGGGGCGTGGGTGACTCGCTTCGGCTGGCAGTGATGGCAGAGGTGGTGGGCGTCGTCGTGTCCGCTTTTCGCTTCACTCCCTTTTTCTGAAACAGGAGATGGACAGGCTTCATGAGTGCATGCCCGGCTGTCACGCTAAGCTAGCAGAAACCTAGCCCAATTCATCCTCATTTCTGCGATCTGCCTGTCCTCTGACAGAAAACACAATTATTTCCCTGGGATAAATGGGACTTGTGACTAGAGGCTTTGACACACAATTCAGTGACCACAACACAATGTATTACTACACGTCATCTGAGCCACAGTAACCAGCCATTTGCACGTCTCCAACCCAACCCCAAACATGATGAAAAATGTGTTAGCTCTATGTATTTCACTGAGATTTAAACTAAGGACTCTTACCTCATGTTTGCCAAAGGAAAGGAGTGCGCCCAGTCGATTACTGCAGCTCAGCTGATGCATGGTGACTTAGTAAGTGTCAGTAACTTAACCACATGTCTGAGTCCCCAGTGGCAGGATCAGGCTATAAGTTCTGAACCAAAGCATATTAATCACCAAAGACCCATGAGCCCTCACTCCCTTGTATTTAGGGGATGTGCTAAGGTAGATTGTTTATTACGGACAAGAGTAAGAATTTAACGATTTTGCTTCAAGCAAATAAAACATACATCACCCATAAATTCAAGCTGTGACTGTCCAGTCAGCTCTTTCTTGTGCTCCTAAGAAGGATCTATTCCTCTGGAGGAAACAACAACAAGAAAGGGGGAGGGAGGTTCCCCGGGGAAATCTAAGGCAAATCTTAAGTAAATCCCAAGCAAGATTAATTTTGCAGTACATATTTGGCAAACTCACTCTTGGGTTCATCCTTGAGTTTTAAAATTAAACTGATTCTCAGAAGCAAGTTATTTGAACAGAAACTGCAATATGAGACAGGCTTCTGAGGAGCACAGCATTGCTGCAAGAAGATCTGACTTACAATTCCCCTAGTAATTCTCCAACTATAGGGTTAAATAAGAAAAAAATCCAGAGCTCTGCTGACCCATGCAACCTCACAACAGGGAGCACCAACACTTTTGCAGTTAATATATCAGTTCAGAGAACCGAGCTTTGAGCTATGCTTTGACTATTTTTTAGGTAATACACAGCTTGCTAGGAAAATTCCGGTTATTTAGAGCAACATTTTCATTTACCCATAAATTAACATATTAAATAGTGGAACACTAGTGACACCTCCCAGGAGATTACTCAGAAAGGAAGACAAAACTAATGTACCCAAAACCTGTAGGCAACATCAGTCTCCTCCAACTGGAGTGAAAGGCTTATCGTGACCTCGTTTGTGGCAGGGAGGAACATTCCTAGTGCTGGGGTGTGCAAACCTTAATGGAATAGTCCCAGGAAAATCAGGGATTCAGTTCCAGAGGGAAGACACGCTTTGGGTTATATGGAGGAAAACAGGGGAAACCTCCAGCAGCCTTCTGATTGAGGGAGCACTGGCTAAGGCTGAGGTCAGATGAGAGCTCGTAACTGAACTGGAGCAATTACAGGTGACAGCACCTCAGCTGGGGTGCAGTAAAACTAGCAAAATGTTTCTGAACCCACTGCAGCTTGACAGCAAGCCCTTGTCTGAGCACATCCCAAAGGGACAACAGTGGCCAAGGAGTCAAATGCAGAGAAGTTATGCACACAACCAGCAGTAAGGGGATGAAAATAAAGCACTGCTCAGCAATCCTGCCTTCTGAAGAGGAAGGGGTCAAGTACTCCATTTACCTTGACTACTGGTGGCGTCGGAGGAACCACAGGCATTATCGGAGCAGCAGGCGGAGGGGGAGCAGCGGCAGGAGGGGCAGTGACAGGCGGGACATTAGCAGTGATGGTTGGCACAGGGGTGGCAGCAATGACGGGCGTCTGAGACACAGCTGGAGGGACGTTCTGGAACGGGGCCGGCGGGGAGACGGAAGACACGGCCACTGCTTGCTGCGCTCCTTTCAAACGACAAAGTGAAAACACTGCAATGTATTGACGGTTACAAACGCCGACAGGACACTGTGAACAAAGTGACACCGGTGCTGCTGGATTATACAGTCATGGGCTTGGCAAAAGGATCCCAGTTCATGGCCACAAGAAGAGCACAAAGGACACCGTGTGTGATTTGCTTGGTGCCATTACCCAGAGGCCAACAAGTTATACAATGAAAAAAGAGAGCTGGGTGCCTAAACTCCAGGTAGCCAGGCAAATGTCTCTTACACTATGCTTGAATTGTTAAAGAATTACCTACTAAAATAAAATTAAACAGGATATATAATAACTAATAACTAAAGTATCGATATGCCTGTATGTTTTTATAGCTGCGTTCAGCAAAGGATGCTGAGAATACACATCGTTACAAATTTCTCTCAGCTTGGATAAAGTTGCAGCTCCATTTGGCACCTGAGATGTGGGAAAACAAAGAGGAACAGTTGACTTTTCCAGCGCAACAATTAGACTTTGTTTACAGAAAAAAAAACTTTCAACAATTTAATTCAGCCAACACAAGCTCCTTTATGAACTGTTTTACCCTGCTTTTGGATGTTTTCATCTTAAATCCATTTAAAATCAACTCAGGGTAAACTGAACTAAACTTAATTTCGACTGATATACAATAGTCTACACAGCCTTTTGCAACAGCTTAATAAATCCTTTATGGTCCATCACGCTTTATTCTGTGATGTTGCAACCATGTGTGCAAAAGAAAAACTATCTGGGGTTTAGGAGTTTGGCAAGATTTAGCGTCTCTGCTGTGTCGGATTTCTGTTGGGACCTTGGGTGAGTTGTATAAACCCCGATGTATAAAGGCACCCTGCACCACGGTGTGTCACTTGCAGCAGGCTGGCATGTCTAACTACCTTGTCTCTTCTTGCCTTGGCTTCCTCTTTGCACACAGAAAGCAACAGCACTGCCCTCCTTCACTGAAGCGTTGTGCAGATGGAAACATCAGATGGCAAGATGTTCGTGTGACAAATGGAGAGTGGCATTAGGACAGACAAGCCCTGAAACACCAGGTGAATGTTATCTATGCATCTTGCATTCCTCCGCTGCTCTGTTAGGCTACACGCTCCTTTCCTAGCCTTTTGCACCATTTGCAAAGTCATGCAGCTTAGAACATGGATCAGGCCTTACCAACAGGCTTGTAACATCTATGGTCACCGGATCGGGTTAATACCTGCACTCTGTGTGCCTGCTGACGGCTTACGACCTTTGCCTTTAGGAACTGGGGGTAACAACTCGACTTCCTCCTGAGGCATCTGAGCAACCTTCTGCAGAAATATCTTCTCCAGGGCTTGGGCCATGAGAACGATGTCATCTGTGGGCTGCAGGAAGAAGACAAGCCTGAGCTGCGTCATCTGCTCATTAAAAGCCAAGAGGTTCAAGATCAAGTTTTGAAATCCCCAGTGACACTGCCCTTCAAATAAATGATGGTATCCACTGAACTGACAATAAACAGCCTAGCTCTTCTCCCTCCTTGTACACTGCTCTCCTGCTCGTCTAATCCAGTCTACAATGCAATAATCACAGCCTCTAAATAGGCTACATCCAGAGAATATCAGGACTTCCAGCCGAAGCCTGACAGCTAGCATCCTGTGCATCAGCGTGGAAGCAGAAAACTGGAACAGATGAGCTGTCCTCCCTGCTTGCCAACAGGTCCTAGAGAAAAGCGTAAACATAAAGTCTGTGGCTTATACTAATTAATTTGTTTATTTCAGCTAGTTCTCCAGAATGGGTCAATGATGACAAACCACTGTAAGAAACAAAAAAAAAAACTGGCTTTTAACAAGCTAACAAAACAGCAAATAAGCCAAACCCAAAATAATAATAAGCAATCTAAAGGTGTACAAGTATGGACGAGGCTCAGCAGAGGACAGAGTTACGCAACTTACTGAACTGCTCTCTGCTGCTAAAAGAGGCAGGAGACACTAGTTACTGATAGACAAGTATTGTAAAACTTAGAGCTAATAACACAAAACACCTGCATAAACCTTAGTTTACCTTGAAGAATTCCTAAATGAAAATAAGAGGAGTAAAAACTTGCTACATAACCCCCAAACAGCAATCTACATATAATTAAAAGGCACATTTGCCATTTTAAATGCTGTGAGGGAAGAACGACACAGCACAAAGACAGCTTTGTGCATTTCAAGTAATGTGGTTGCAATTAGTGGCATTTTCAATCCTTGCAAGGAGGGCCTGTAGCACAAAGGAGCTGCCCTGTTCAAAACCTGCACTGTAACAATTGTAGGTGTTTTTTTTCCTAGGCAGTGCCCCAGCTAAGTGCTTGTCTGGGCTCTTTACCTTGTTATAAATATAACAATTTGTAAACATGGTGTTGAAATCCTGCATACATTCACTGGCACTCCAGTAATAGTTATGTTCCAGGCGCTTCTTGATAGTCCCCATGTCCATGGGGTTTTTTATTATTTTGTGATAATCCTGTTGGAGAAACAGGAAAGATGTTACATCTCCTG
This sequence comes from Aythya fuligula, assembly GCF_009819795.1. NCBI lineage: Eukaryota > Metazoa > Chordata > Aves > Anseriformes > Anatidae > Aythya > Aythya fuligula. The sequence continues at coordinate 5,689,669 of NC_045577.1, forward strand.
GTATAAAGATAGTGTGTTCACATCTCTCTCGAGTCCCAGCTTTCTCCTCTTTCCCCCTCCCCAAAAATACACATCCCCGTATTTTTATGCAAAGTGCAAATATCACCTTTACTTTTATTTTCTAATTTGTAGCCCTTAACCTATCATTAGGAACTCGACTACAAGGCATCAGATCCCCCTGTACAACCACCAGCTCCCCCCCAGTACATGCTCGAACACACAAACAGCTGCTTGGCCATTACCAGCTTTTTTGTAGGGACAGCTGGACAGGGAAGATAGTAACAGTGATACATGGAAGAAAACATGCTTTCTGAGCAGCTCTATCTGGAAATTGATGGAAACCTTGATACCCCTTCACTGAGGTCGCAGATGCCACTGCAGATTGTGCTGCAGAGCGGGACAGTGCCACTCTTTGCAGCTGGCTAACACCTCAGTGATGCAATTCGTGCTTGCGTGGGACCAGAAGTCAGGATAACAGGGGCAGCACTATCTTTGGTTTGTGTTCAGTTCAACAGTGAACTGGCAGCAGCAGTTTGGAAAACAGCAATTCTGCCTGCCTTTTTAAAAGACTGCCTCTGAAACGCTCGGCACTTACAGAGGTTTATCAGTGCCAGCTCTGGCTAAGACTGCACTAAAATCTTCAGTGACTCTCTGGGAACGGTCTCCGAAGGCTTCCACGTGTTAACCCAGTTTCTCTCTGGGCTGGTCTCAAGCATCTGTAGAGGCTGTGATTAGTCTGGAGACACTGCAGGCACACGAGGTTATATGCTGTAATTTTCTCATTCCAAAGAAAGGCAGCAGTGCCTCTCACTGCATGTGCACACAAAGCCACATACAGCCCCGAGCCGCTCTGAGCCCAACCCTCAGGCACGACCCAGGAGACCAACTTTTTTCAGGCAAGGCACACTGGGACAGAAGAGGCAATCCTGCTGGTTGCTGGGCTTGTGCAGATTTGATTTGAAACATGTGAAAAACAATTACACTTCCAACTGACTCCTCCTTTTTGGTAACCTGCCCTAAAGCCACTTCAAAATGTCTCTCTGAGAAACTAAATGCATAAAAAGAAGACACATAGGAGCACAGACCTAGTGAAACATTATACATGTGTTAAGTGTTTTACTCTTTCGATTATCACTTTAAATAGCACCCATTAACAAAATTACTGAGTTCAAAGGACTCCTGACCTAGTCCATAAAATCAGGTCATAACCTGCAGTAACTGTAGCTCTCCAGAGCTAACATACCAGAACCATGCTCCCTCAATCCTATCCACAATCCTTGGGTTCAGAGCAGTCAGAGTAATTCTGTAATGACTTCGTAATGGGCTGCCTGGAGGAACAGCCAGCAGGGCACATGGGGGGCTCCGTGTTTAAGTGAGGCAGGTGGATGGGGGCTTGCCTCCAGGGCTGAGTTTTCACACCTACAGGACCACTCTGAAGAGGTGAAGGTTGTGTGGTTCTGTTCCCTAGAATTAAGCTAATTAACTCACTTTTGTCATTTATGAATAACCTGGCTTTGTCTTGTACTACCTGGTCTGACAGAGACAGGATATATGTGTGTGTGTGTATATATATATATATATATATCATTAAGTACAGGAGGCAGATAGATAAATACAACTGTTCTGTTAGTTCTGCTTCCAGTATGGTGTTTGAAACCACTTCACTCCAAGTATGCTTGGCAATTAGCTTCTCCTGACTCCCTCATCCCTGCAGTCAGTGTCAGATCCAGGAAGGCCTATCGGAAACACAAGTCGCTCTTAGCCTAGTACCAAATGCTCCATGGAGCACGGGTAGCAGAGCACAGACTTTAGGTCTGTCACTCAGATTGGACAGAGGTGGGACACGGCGTTGGGGGGAAGACACACAACAGTAACCACAGGCAAGCCACAAACTAAGCACTGTGCTTCAGTTGCTCTAAGGCAGCTTGCCTGTGTGGTGTTTCCTTCCCTCACCAAGCCAGGAGCAGTTCTCTCCTTCAGAGATCTGCACCTTGCAAGCTCTGTAAAATATAATCTTCGACTTCAGTGAGTCTGAGAACATTCGAGGTCATCTCCAAAAGCAACCTTACCACTCTGACCCGGGGATCAGAAAACCGATCCGATTAACATGCAGCTTTCCAAGAACACAACACCGAGAAGACGGTAGATACGTACCGGTAAATTCAATTTAATTGCATCAACAGGTTGGTAGAAAGGCCAAGCAAACTGATGCTTCCACAAGGTCTTTACAACCACATTTTGCATATATTGCAACTGGTTGGTCTTCCGGCCAGGCTTATTGGGATTAGTGACCTCCGGAGGCGGCGGATTCACAGGGCCCTGAGGAGCCTGAATTGCTGATGTGACTGTCGACATTTTCCTGCTCTTGCTCTCACTCGCTGTCACAGCGGCAGCAACTGGGAGATTTTCCTTCTTCCTTTATGCTCCCTGAATGGGACTGACATCCCATTTCCAGGGTCCAACCATGCAACCTACAGCAAACGAGGAAGAGGACAACGTGTAAATGCTGGTACTTATTTAAGGTAGGCACATTCAAGCACTATCAGCAGTAGAAGCGTCTTAATTCAAGCTCTTTACCCCATCTGCTTCATTCTTTGTAACAAACTTTGTCACCTTGATGATGGGCATAGCTCAAGACCCAAGAGAGAGTGGGAACAGTGATTCCCAAATTCAAAGCCTGCAGAGAGCCAGTAAGCTTCGCAGGACTGGTTCTTGCTTTATCTAGGTCAGAGAGCATCATTGTACAAATACACACGGGGCAGCACAAGAATACAGCCGGGATGTAACGCAGAGACTCCCATGAATGTGCTGACTCAAGCCAGTAAATCCGTAGCACGCAGCCCCATGTAAACATAGCTATGCTGTCTCTGGACCCACGCTGGGTGGCACTGAGCCAGCTTGCACACTTCCACACTGGTACAACGGTTCTCTAAGATCTCACAATCAAGAGCTGACTCGAGCTGTCAGAAGATCCCCACCAAGAGAAGTGAGCAGGCCTGCAGAGATGTGCTGTGATCAGCCGTAAATGAAAAAGGCACCAGGAACATCCTAACTGGAAGCAATCTCTGCTTTGAATCTCAAATGTCTTAGTATGTCTCTTACTATGCCCAATTAACCGGACCCTCATGGAAGTTTCATATGGAAGATACAGGTTCAATATAAATGATAATTAGCGTTATACTGCTTTCCATGAGCTGGCTAAGAGAGCACTGCCATGCTCTCCCAAGGCATGCACGAAACACAGAAGAATACACAAATTGCAATATTTTATCCTATTTTTCCCTGGCAAACTCCAGCGGAAAAATGGTCTAGTATCACTGTTTCTTGTATACCATATGGTAAACAGCTCTGCTGTGTCATCTTCTGTAAACACTTGATATTTCAATTCGTATCAGAACTGTAGCTATGCTTCTTACGGCAAACAGACCACAGTCACTTTCTAGAGGCAGATTATTTCAAATACATTCAGAAAACCACAAATATACTCTCACTGACATATGCTTCTTTCTTGCACATAGAAACATGAGCAGGGACAGAAACTGCAGTAATGCAAGGAGAGAATATTAAGGCATCCTAGAAAAATAACTCTTCCTTGATACCTCCCTAATCATCTCTACTGAATGTCTGGACTAAATATAGAACATCAACTTACCCTTTGAGCTGCTGATTAGACGATGGCAAAAAGTAAACACATGCCTAATTTAGGGAAATTTTACAAAAATAGATGTGTACAAAACATAAACAGATCTGTGACACAGAGGGATGTTTAAGTAGCCGTCCTCTCAGGCTTGCCCAGGCAGCAGAGGTATCTGCATTCCAGCATCCCGTAACCAGGACTGCGTTCTGGAAGCCCGGTGGCATTGTGAGCCAGGGACCACGGTGCAGAGCGGCCACCGCGCTGGGTGCCAGGGACACCCAAGTGCTCTGGGTGCTGCAGGCACTGGGTGCACCTTGCTCTGGCCCAGTTTGGTTGGCTCCGAGGCGTCCCTGGCTCCAGAATCCAGACCCAGGTTATTTTAGGTTTTATTTTAGGGTTAATTGCATGGTCAGCTCTTATGGAGCTGGCGTGGAAAAGTAATTCCGAGTGCTACCGAGCATTTCAGTTGTAAGTTTGAAACTAAGCGGTATATAACTTAAGTATTCCCCTTAAATACCCTAAGGTTAAATAAGACAATCCTCTCTCCGTCAATTTCTCCACCTCCTTCTACCTCTCAAGCTCCATTTCAGAGAGGATTTTTTAAATTTCCATCAAATCCCAGACCCGTAATTCAAAAAACAGATCTGGCTCCTGCCTCTCCCAGACTTCCCCTCTGACCTCAGCCAAGGCATTCAGGATCTTCACACCACGGCTCCTCATCTGTGCCACGGAGGGAATGGTATTTCCTTTCTGCCTTCATCCGCTCCACCCAGCAGCCTGCAAACTCTCTGGGACACACACACACCGCCTCTTCACGTGCACAGCGCTGCTCGTCCAGAGAAGGCTCGCTTAAACGGACTGTAATAGTCATCAGTGACATAACTCAGAAAGGATTTTAATTAAGAACATTAGCAAAAGTAGGGGGGGTGAATCATGACAGCCAGCTCAGCCAGTCCTCTGACAACTGATCCTCTGTAACTTGCATTTTCCTACTCATTACTTAGTGCAACCAAGAGTGGCTACAAACCCCAAGCCTCTTAGCAGCAGTCATTGAAATTCCGGATCCTGCAGCTGAAAGACAGGAATAGCTACCTGGAAGTATCTGCTCCTGCCATAAACGCAGCTTTAATGCACCTTCATCTCACTGCAGCCTTTTAACTCTTACTCCATCAGATTCCTCATCATCTGCCAGGGAAGCTGCAGATATCAGATCAGCCCTTATTTTTATTTTTTATTTATTTAATTTTTATTTCCGTTCTTTTTTAAGTTTCAAAATAATACTTCTTAAAAAAGGAAAAAAAAAAAAAAAAAGCAGGATTAGGAGAAACCTGAAGCTGAGGGTGCAGATGTTTTGGCAATGTCCCACCTCCTAGCAGAGTGCATGACAATGTTTTCAGAGGCCACAGCCCCGTGTGAGACATTTACTAGCTGTCAGACCTCACTTATTATACAAAGAAAGCGAAGGCATGACCCTCTGACCTTCTCGACCTCTCAGTCAAATCATCCAACACGACACTTAAGCAGACTCCTGCACAGAAATCAAGCAGACTTCCACAAATTGCCCCATTTAATTGTAGAATTAAAATACACAGCTCTGGTCCAAGAGCTTCAGCATCTTCTGAAACTGCATGAATATCAACAGTTAAACTATTTGTGCAGCACCTCACTGCACGAGGTGCTGCACAAACCTGGAAGGAAGGCTGCCAAAACCTGCCCTGGCACAGACAGCACGTGCATTTTCCACTGAGGGCCTAAGGTTGGACTTTTTAGCCCAGAAGTAATTACTACTTAAAGTTAAAATTTTAAGTTACTACTTCTCCTGCTCCGCAGACCTGTAAGGTTCAAGTAACAGAAGCTGTCCTTGATTTTTCTGGCCACACGTCTGATATTACAAATTTGAAGTACGCCTTTTGCTGCCATAAACAAAGAGCGCACACTGCTTGCCACATTGTGCATTTCTCCTCGTTCTTACCCACCCCAGATTGAGGAGATAATTAAAAGCAAAACCCAAACCCAAACTTTCCAATAAATCCTGCTTCTGTGGAGTTTAAATCTGTCCTTTTGTGCTAAGTTGCAACCTCAAGTGTGGCATCCAGCAAAGCTATGGGGTTTGGCTTGTCCTTCAGCCAAACCACCCATCAAAAAAAAACACAGGCTGGAAGTTTGTTTTCTGTTGTTGTTTTTCAAAAACATTTGTTTCACTGAGTTGCTTGCATGGGTCAGTCAGCGGAGAGACAGTTGGCACGGAGAAAACATGTTAATAATTCCCTGCCCTCGTAGGATAACATTTGACTCAGCTGATGCTACCCACAGACTGTCTGCAGTGGTGGAGACTGTTTTAAAATAAGCTATAAAGCCCCATGAAATGTGCACTGTGCCAGCAAGCCTGCTGCTTCAGCTAACGGTTCTGCCACTTCCTTTGGCAAGGCAGAACATTTAACGGATGGCTCCGTCCCTTGCTGCTGTTCCTGCAGCACAGGAAGGTGTTTGTTTTGATTGCAAAATTAGAAGGTAGCGAGCTTTATGCTATCAGGCGAGCCCAACAACTTTCTCTTTCTGCCCTGTAGTATTTCTGCGTGGTTACTTGGACTTCGACCAAAAACTGGTGCAACTCCAGCCCAGCCAGGAGCAGCCACATAAATCTTCCTATCAGGGAAAATTATCAAGCTGAATAGATGTTCCTTGACCTCATCTTCATCTGCGCTGAGGTTGACAATTTGGTAGCACGGGCTGGGCACAGATCAGGGTCCCTTAGCTCCGAGCACGCTGCAGGCACACAGCAAGACCCCGTTCCTTGCTTGAAGAGCCAGTGCTTGCCATGCACGGTGGCGATGTGATTTGCCTGGGCACCCCCAGCGAGCCCATGGCAGAGCCCTGACCCCCAGCCAGAGCCTAGCCCCTCAGAAACACCACCTCCGAGGTAGCACTGCTCAAGCAGACGTGAAAGGCAGAGGCTGAGCTTTTCTGAAGGTAGGATGGAGCCAGAAGCACGCAGAGACAGCAGGGCAGCTGGAGCGGGCACCTGCTCCCTGCTCTCCAAGCATTACAGCCCCACCTCAGCTCTGTGCAACAACCAGAGCAGACGCTTGGTCCCTTTTCCTGGACAGCAGCAATAGCTGAAAACGTGGTCAGATTTGTCATCGGGTGTTATTCCCCACCTCGGAGAAGCTGCCGGGCCGTGCTCACGCTGCCCAGACTTTCTTACAGCCATGGGAGAGGTTCAGCATGCTCTTATGGCTTCGGAGGTGCAGAAATTAGAAACTGGGGTTATGAGAAAGGCTGCCCTTCGATCAAATCCCTGCAAACACAGATTGCTGCCAAGGCAGAAAAGCACATGGCTATTTGGTTATAAAGCACGCAAAGGGCGGTGAGCAGAACTGCTTTCCCAGCCTTTCCTGAGTTGCCTAACTGAAGAGTGAGATTCTTTTTATCTTGATGCCACTGTGATTACGCATATATTGCTCGGTACATAAGCCACTTCAGCAGGAAGATGCTGAATAGCAACGGGAATTGAAAGTACAGAGCATTCGATTCTAACTGTGGCCAGGCAAAGTTTAGTAGAAGCAGCAAGTGAATTTGGTTTATTGGAGAACCCAGAAATCCACTTGGGTAAATCAAACACCACCCAAATGAGGGGAATATTGCTTTTCTCTCAAGTGCCTGTTAGCAAGCAATTTCCTACCCAGAAATCTCTTTTTGTCCAAACTGAGCAGCTTCCATTACCTTTACAATACAGCATCTCCAGAAAGAAAACGAGGGTATGGAGTCCAAAGATCCCTAAAGCAACCAACTGCCTGATCCACCCCTCTTTATATCCCCAGGAATGATTTCCATTCATCTTGGAGACAGCTGCATTACCCTTCATTATAGTACGTTAGCCATACGGCCCCCAAAATCTACCCATTAACACAACCTTAACCTCAGGTAAGATTATGAAGTGAGGGTAGTTGTGTCCATTTCATGCCTCTGGCTGCAGAAAGCAAGGGACACAATGCCTCTCCTCCAGGCTCCTCAGAGAGAAACAGGGCAGGTGTGTGATGATGCAGATGCTCTTCCTTCTTCACAGCCCTGCATAGGAACCGAACTTCAGGCAGCTTTCACTCCCCAGTAACTCCATGTCAGCATGAACGTTCCCTTTAAATACACAGGGATCTGCAATTTAAGACCAAGGCTTGAGGGCAGACGATTTGCTTTATCAGCCAGCGCTGCCCTGGCAGACACACACACGCTGCACACAAGATGCTGCCCCCTCCGAGCTGGGGATGAAGCGTTTGCAGCTGGCCTCACTGCAGGAAACAGCAATTTGGCTCGCAAGTGCAGCTTTGCACTCCGAAAGTCCATTCAGCTGTCCTTCTCGTCTCCCACATCGTTAATTCCACGCAGAGATTTGCCTTTTGTGTACGTTATTTTGAGCACAGCCCCAGTAACATCCCAAGACTCACAGACATAACTGTGCACTTTGCTTACTTCTGCACGAGGGAGGGAGATCACAGCAGACTAACCGGGTTCCTTTGCTTCTGGTTTGGTTAGCTGAATGCTCCTTGGATGCTATGATGTATTTCCCACCCTTGATTTCTCCTTAGCTAACACAAGGGCAGGTGTTTCCTCAGCGAGGAGCCTCACTGGTAGATAAGAGTTAGCCAGAGGTGTAGCTGTTAATTTCAAGGGCTTGCAGTTCCGACACATACTCAGCATTTCCCACAACTCAAGATGCCTTACATCATGCCTTCAAACTTCGGGGTACCCAAAAGTTACTTTACCCTAACTATAAAAGCACTGGGGACTTCTACGAGCACTGCTCTTGGCACGCCAGGTAAAAAATTTCTTCTGATAATCATGGGCCAAAGCATTTCTCTCCACCGAGCTGCTAAAACCACCGAAAGCACCTCCCGAGTCTGAGCAAGAATTGAGATGCACGTCACATACTTTCTGCAACACAAATCATATGGGGCTCAACTGCTTTCTAAAGGCTGCAGCTTCAAGTGCAGGGAGTGATGTTTCACAGTATAACAAGTTTATTTTCATAGCTTTGAATTTGCTTTTGAGAACAGTTTAGACAACCACCCTCAGTAATGGATTAGGCACAGTTGATCTTATTTGGTAGCAGGGCGAAGGACAAAATGACCTCTGGACATTTCTTCCAGCCCTACCATCTTGTGGTTCTCTGAGAACAGACAAATTTTAACTCAGCCATATGTTGGTTGTGTGCAAGCCCTTCAGTTATGTGCACTTTTGTTAACAAGGCTACAGGAGGAAAGACGAGTGTCAGACTGGTTAGGGAGTTTACTCTGTGTTGGATTCCTCACTAGGGGAGTTCAGCCAGCTTGAGACCTCACTCTGAGCTGAGGATTGGACTAAGACTTGTGAAATAAAGTGAGCTGCACTTACAAAAAGTCTTCTTGGAAGCATGTCAGCAAGTTAGCTAGGTGACCTATAATGAAAACATTAATGAAAGCTTAGCTGTAGCAGTAGAAGTAACCTATGAAGAAGTTTCAGAGTGGACAAAGCAGCTAGTGGCTTGCACGTGATACTCTGGGAAGACTGAGTCAAATCTGTGGGACAGGAACGGGTAGGTGCTAAACAGGAAAGCTCTAGTGGTTGTGTCTTTCACAAGATAAACCAATTACCCGTTTGTGGCAATGAAAAAAAAAAAAAGGGGGGGCTGTTTCAGCTTTCATTTTCATTACAGAGATTTGTAACAGAAAGGCAAGTGTTTGGGAGACTCACATGCCCGGGCAGAGTCTGCTCGTGCCACTTCTTCCTAGCAGGGCAAAGCAGAGATGCGATGAAGTTACCTTGCATGACCCAGAAGGTTGAACCCACACCGCCTCACAATCGTGGGCAGAGCCGGAGAGACGCCAGGGAGCCAGCAGTCAGGGTTCAGAGAGAAAGGAGATAAGGTGAGCCTGCTTCTGGGCACGTGCCCTCTCGTACGTAACGCACTGCGACACGCCTGCTGGCACCACACCTTCACATCGAGGGCTTCTGTGGCAACGTGCAGAACTGGTAGAGGGGTTACTGCAGCGCCCCAAAGCCCCGCGTGTGCAGCAGAAGCCCTGCAGCCTCGGGCACCAGGCGAAAAGAAAATGCTGGGAAGGTGCTGGCACGCAGCCACATACCATACAAGCTCCCAACATGTCAGGAGCGGGAAGGGGGGGGCCCAGGGGAGGCAGGAACGTGGCTGAAGGCGCATTGGAAGGATGGTGTAAACCACAGCCCCGACAGCATCGCAGCGTCTCCGTGATTCAGTAACCACTTCAAGCCCCATCCTGCGAAGCGCTGAGCAACTTTCCCCTCTCGCTCAGCTGCACGGTTTCTGCGGCTCCGCGCCTCTCCGCAGATGGGTTTTGCAAAACTTATCACCTACAAGATACAACTAATTGCTCCATCAAGATAAACCTCTTTCGAAGGAAGGTTTAGGCAAAGACACAAACTCAGGCTCTGCACGCTTTTTGGCCCCTCAGCCTGGCTCAACCCCTTCTCTAGGGGGTCTGTTAGGGTGAGAGAAAGTTAAACAGAAGGTTAGGTGCTACCTGGGGTTGGGAGGTCTGTTCTGAAAGAGGCAGGCTTGTGGGTGCTCCTATTCTTGGGGTTGCAATTGCTCTGATAGATGATCTGGCCATCTCTATCCAGCCCTGAACACGCAGCCTCTCGCAGCAGACTGTGACCCCAGCTGGAGAAGTGTCATTGTACAAGCATAAGGTGTGCAAGATCGTGGAGATCCCAGTCTCTGTCATCTCATTTCCTAAAAACACAACAAAGAAACTGGAGCCCTGCCAAGGAAAGTAATCTCCACATGTACACAGAAGTTGACCAGGGAAGAGAAAAAGTTAAACGATCCCAGATTCAAAAACCTTGCTGCTGGGCAAAGGGGAAGACTCTACAGGCTCGGCCACAACTCCTACAGACCGGCCAGTTCTGTGAATTCAGAACCAGCACAAATGCTGCCTGCTGGATGCCCTCCCTGGTACTCCACCACTGAATGTTTTGGGTACGCATAATCACTTTAAACTCCGCAGGTGGACAGAACCTACCATTCCGCCTCTATTCACCCTCACTTCTGCACTCAGGTCTGTACTTTAAGATCCATCTGAATTACAAATCCACTTGCACGCTTGGGTTTGAGCTGCAGTCACCCATTTATTAGCATCCTGTGGGCCAGCATTCCCAATTGCTTTGCCAGTGGGAGACCAAAGCTGTGTGACAACCTGACCTGCCTTCACCACGAGCTTTCTTGTACCAGATCTCAGTGGCACGGGATCTGTGGGTCCCTCCTTGCTCAGCCATCAGAAAACACCACCACAGTGCACAAGGAGCAAAGGAAAGAAAATCTCACTTGCTGCAAGCTGCTACGAAGAAAACATGTCTCAAAGTTCAGGAGCAACAGGTCTGTCCTAAACACACCACCAAGGTGGCACACAAGCAGGCCTAACCTGTTCATCATTTCAGAACTGGATGGAGATGAAAGGGTGCTGAGAAGTTTTAACCTGGTATCCACTGGCTTCAGAAGTCAAGCTAAGGTGCCTTTTTGCTTCCTTTCCTTCATGGAGCAAAATTTGTGGAAAGAAAATATTAGCGAGCAGATAAACTGGGAGAGGAGACAGGCAGTCAACTCTGAAAAGGAGAAAAGACCTACATCCTGCAGGAGAAAGCAAGATGTGGAGAAAGTCAGGAAAAGAAAGGAGAAAAATAGAGAAGAGACAGGAAGTTAAAGCTTCCCATTTCATGCAGCTTGAAAAGGCGACTGACCACAGGCTGCAGTTAGGTGCTGCATCACACACATCCGCTCCCACTTCTGTGGGCTACAGGCTGGTGTGAGGGGGAGAGGAGCCCGGGTGTGCTTCATCCAGGCTCAGTCTTTGGCATTGCTGCCATGCAACAACACAGAAAGGACCATCACGGACCAGGACTTCGTGCCAGATGCTTTATGAGGACTCTGCGTGCTGTAGGAGACGCCAGCCTCTGCTCATGACCACCCATTGAAAGTGTGCAAGAGTGGGATGGGGATAGGGACTGTAAGCTGGAGTCTGATGGAAAGGGCAATGAACTGACAGGTTGGACACCTCGGTTTAACCGTGTTCCACCAGGCTGTGTGCAGACATCAACCACCCTGACTGAGAGGTCGTACTGCCTGGCCGTGACCAAGCACAGGGCAGCACCCACACGGCCTCTGCCCTAAGGAGAGGCCCAGGCAGGCCACGAAAGGGAGGCCCAGGCTGGCAAGATGCAGTGACCTAAAGAAAAAAAAAAAAAATCACAGCAGTTCAGCACCAGTCTCGTGCCCTGCCAGCACCGCATCCCACCTCCTTCAAGGCTCTGTCTCTTAATTCCCCATGCTCATCTATTACTTTACAGCCAAACTGCCCCAAAGCGTGACCTATCCAACACACTACAGCACATTCAACCTGTGACTCCAGAAGTCAGCTTTCCCAATTTCAAGTTAGCGAACCATCCTGCAGTCACATTATTAAAAAAAATAATACTACTGCTCTGGCACTGCCCCAAGTTTCAGATGATACGTGCATAATAGAAGCATTTATGTATGCCCATTAAAGCTTAACGTGGCAACACCCGCAACGGCTTCAGAACTCTTAATGGGATTATGGCATGTCTACACCCTTGCAGGGTTCTCTTTTTTTTTTTTTCTTTTTGCTTTTTAAAGGATGTGATCTGCAGCTAAACATTTGTGTTCTGAAAAGGACAGTCAGCCCTTCCCCTTTTTAATCAGCATATGGTGCTCTGTGTACTTGTAAAAGTAGAAAACTCACATCCATTCAGTTTGATTCAGTATACGGCAAATAAATTATACATAATCTTTCCACAACAGGTTTTGTCATGATTGTTTCTTTTTCTGATCTTTGATTTCCAAAGAGAGATTATTGGACACAAAGCATTTTGAAGAAAAGGAGAAAACCAAAAAAAAAAAAAAGCGAGAACGAATACTTCCCTGCTGGGCAGAACATCTCTGAGCTTGTGCTATACCTGCAAAGAATTACAAAACACAAAAGAGCTACAAAACAGGATGCTGACATCTCCGCTCAGTGCTCGACTCCCCGTGCTGTGGGCTTATCAGTTCCCCATTTGTAAAATGGGGATAGAAATACGTCCCCTATCACTCACAATTAAAGCCATTCGTCTCTTCCCATGCGTTTACACAGCCCATTGAACATCAAGTCCTTTACAGTGCTATGATGATACCAATTTTTATGGAAAAAACAAAACCAAACAGACACTACACTTAGAAACTAATATTTCTGAGGTACTCAAATAACATAACTTGGGTCTTAGAAATACTTTAGTGCATATATAGGTACATATATATACATAAACACTAATTGTCATTTGAAAAAAGTAGAAATGAAACTGCCCTCTGCTTTATATCCTGCTCCCCAGTAACAGGGTGCTCTTTGGGCATGTTTCTAAAAGATAAACCACACCACCACAGAGGTCTCCCGTGACACCTGCTAGGGAGGGGTTTTCAGATACAGCCACCTTCATCTCAAACTGACAGCCTACAGGGAACAGGAAGAGCAACTCCTCTTAATGAAACTAAATACAAGAAGTGTTCGGAGTGAAGTACAGAATACAGAGCCCAGGTGATCAGTTCCATTCCTATGTGTTACCTGCTGGAAGGACGGCTTTCTGCTGCGTGCCTAACGACCTACACCACAAGGCTCCCCTACATCACTAGTGCTGCACGACCATCTCTCAGCATCACTAATGCCACTTACAGTGCTACAGACATTATCCTCAGGGGCAGCTCCACGCAAACATTGACAGAGAAAACAGACTTCTAGCAAGCAGACACAGATCCACACGGTAACTCCTTAGAAGCATTTCACAGCACAGAGCAGAACCTCCTAAGGAACTCAGAGAAAGCATCTTCTGTCACCAACAGACCTCTCACACACTTCTTGTGCTCTAACACCTTCTCCTATTCCATTTTTTAACTTATTTTTCATACATTGATATGACTAAACATACTATTTTGAAGAATAGAAGATTGATTTTAGGACAAAAAGCATTAAAAGTGGAGTAAGCAGGGATCAGCCGCTACTGGTGTAAATCATGCTGGGTTTACAGTACGGCGACTTTCCCGAGCACACAAAGCTCACCTAAATCAATACACGACATTCAAGTCAGTTTAAGGATTGGACAATGAAGTGAAATGGATTGAATTACCATGACATAAAATTACTACTCGTTAGCTGAGCCGCAGTAATGTTACACTTGGTAACAGGGCAGAGCAAGCACACTCCCCCCCAGGTTAATTATTGCAGCTTGGCTGGCACAGGAGCAGCAACTTGCTGGGCTGCAGCAGCCCTCCCGTTTACAAACAGCACTTCTCCCCTAAAAAACATTAAAGTTAGGTTGGTGTAACCCATTTATCTGTTTCTAGACCAGCACAAGCCCCTCTCCTGAACAAACATGCTGTCCCAGAACAATAACTCAATGGGTTAACTCAGAGCAAACAAGTGCAAAAGGCTGCATGTGGGCCACTATTTCAGAGGAAAGGAGAAGGGAAAAAGTTTGGATTTTGAAGCCTGCATCCTGCCTGTGCAGGGAGCTGAGGCTGCTAACTGGGGGAAGGAGGGGAAGGAGCTCCCCTCGCCTAAGAAACAAGGGAAGGATCCCAACAGCAGGATCTGGGCTCCCCCAGACACACAGCTCCCGCTGCGAGCACCCCCAGCTTAGCTCCCTGCAAAGTGAAGAGACAACCCCTAAGCCTCTCTCAAAGCTCCTGCAGGAAAAGTAAAACTTGTGGGCTGAGATAAAGACGGTTTAATAGGAAAGAAAAGAGGAAGGAAAAAAAAAGAATACATGAAACAAGTAACGCAAAATGTAATTGCTCAGCACCAGCTGGCCGATGCCCAGCCAGTCTCCAAGCAGCAGCAGCCCCCTAGCAAGTTCCCCCTGGTTTTATGGTTCAGCATGATGCCATATGGTATGGGATATCCCTTTGGCCAGGTTGGGTCACCTGTCTTGGTCCTGTCCCCTCCCAGCTTCTGGTGCACCCCAGCCTCCGCCCTGGCAGTAAGGTATGAGAAGCTGATGTCCTTGACTTGCTGTGAGCACTGCTCAGCAACAACTACACCACCAGCGTGTGATCGGTATCATACTGCTCCTAAACCCAAAACAGGGCACCATGCTAACAGCTACACAGAGAATTAGCTCCATCCCAGCTGAAACCAGGACACCGATGAAGTTCAAGGCAAAGGAAGCACAACCACCACAGCGTGGACACAAGCACCATGCTGCTTATTCCGAGCAAACGAGGTCATTCCCACAGCTGACCTCAACCAGGACTGAGTCTAAACCTCGAAGTCTGAAGCTGAACGGACTTGGGGTTGGAATCGTTTAAGCCAGGTCACGCTCTTCCAGATCAGCCCCCATTTCACAGAGATTTCACCGCGGTTCGTCTCTGCTCCACCTGTTGCATTGCTGGTGGAGAGGAAAATGTCAAGGTCTGGTCCAGTAAAAGGAATGAGAAACTCAAACAAACCTCCTCCTCTGCCCAGGTTATCCGAGTCGCTGAAATACACCCAGACACGATGGTGTCTTCTTATCAGACTCAAGCTGGAAAAAGGCTGAGGCCCGGCAAGGTGTGAAAAGAATCCAAAACAGGCAAGTGTTGCTTCAGTCAGTGCCTTATCAGCAAGGCTGGGGGAAGGAACAAGGACTAGGAGAAAAAGCAGCCTTAACAGCGCATTACAGTGAGTTTCCACACTGCTCTCCTGAAGAATTTAAATCCTTTTAACATTGCCTTTTGCAGCAAGCGGGTTAAAGAATACTTCCTCCCTTTTACTGCGCCCCAAAGAAAGATGTTCACCTCCAGCAAGCACTAACGATTGACAAAGCCCCACTAGCATCACAGTGAGATACTGTGGAATGAAAAGCTGGAGACGCACACATCCTTCCAAAATGTCCTGACAGCTCACTGAGCAGCACAGCAAACAATGGCTCCTTCCTAATTCCCAGAACTTGACTGCTTACAGTGGTGTTCTGGGCTATTACTGGAGAATAATGTGGCAATTTAAGGGGAAAAAAAATAAAAAAGCAACAACAAAACAAAACATAAGGTTCACGGTAATGATTGGGAAACCCGCTGCAGATTAATGAATTCTGCAAATTAGCAAAGAAGGAGCAAGCGGGATTAAAGAGAAACAATCGGCAACGCTGAAATGCAAAACGCTCTTTGTGCATTTATTTAGGTGAGCACAGTTCTGCCTGCACCGAGAGCACCTGATAGCTTACCGAAGTAGACAGAGGGTAATATATTTTGTAAAAGTAATTAAGCCTTTGAAACATGAGACCTCTACATCACTCAGCTGCTGCTGAGGAGAGGGATTTGACTCCCGAGTTGTTTGTGCTGTCAGCAGGGCTGATCAGGCTCCCAGATTACTCCGGGGAGGAGCAGGGCTCCAGGAGCGCAGCCAGGCTGGGCTGGAAGCACACAGCCCCCCGCCCCACGCCCCTCGCGTGTTGCGGGAGCACACAAGCGCCCTCCAAAAGCCAAGAGGCAAGAAATAAACAGCGCCTTTCACAACTTGAACCATGAAGTGCGGGTAAAAACTCGTGGAAGTGCCAGGAAGCAGTGAACCAGGCTGTATCTGCAAACACCAGCACAACCAGCCTTAAGGGGCAGACAGAAGAGCAGCACTGCTGCCTAGCATACACTCCGAGCGGGCCCATCAGAGTTTTAACACATGCTTTTCTTCCAAATATTTTTTAAATGACAAGAACTAAAGTTTTTGACGGCACCTCAGTGCTAAAATAACAACAGCTTTATTTCCAGAAGTAATCAAGCCTTGTTTGGAGTCTGAGCTGCTTTAATTTTAAATACGAAGTCACTTTGGAGAACAAACCTCAGACGTTTCACATGCATTCTTTTTTAATTTAAACTCTGCAGGCATAGGTCACTAAAACTAAAAAAGCCTTTCACTGGGCTAGCTACTGCCTCAGCTCCCAGCACCACACAGGCGGCGCGTACGGAAGACAATATTGCAATCAAGCTAACGCCAAATGTTGAATAAGACTATTACCCTCTGCCCAATCCTTTTATTAAACGTTGTCTCGGAGCACTAAGTACATGCGTAAGTGAGTATTTTTAACCAGCGTGGAGTAAAGAGAAAGAAAACACAATGTTAGCATTTATTCTTTCCAAAAAGGAAGGCTCCGAGGTCAGAAGTTGCTCTGTTTCAGCAGGAGCCTCCGAGTGGATTATTAAAAACTCCCTAAACTTCTGAGTTAACAAAATAAGACACCCAGCACTCCGCTAGAGCTGCGCTCTGCAGATTAGGAGGCAGGACTCTGTGTTTACAGCATGCTCAAGTTGTTGGGTAAGCAACGCAGCTCGAGGTTTTTTGCTTGCAACACAACCAGACTGTGTTGGGGATTCCTTGTTTGTTTTGGTGCGTTTATTCCACACTTCTCACTCCTCTATTGCAGCACATACGGTAGACACCGAGTCCTCTCCAACACCTTGACTTATCGCCGAGCAAATTAAGGACACGAGCTCCAGCTTGAACCTCAAATTTCCAGCTTAATTTAGAGACACTCCCTTAGCAGGCTGACAGAGACTGAATGCATTAAAAATACTAACGAGCTTATCAAAACCACCTCTCCACTTCTCTATTCCCAGCAAGGAACAGCAGGTGTGCTTCGCTAATTGCACTACCCCCCAGCCTACTATTTACTAACATCGGGCAACTTGCATGTAAAATTTATAAACGTTGGAGCAGTGCTGAAGCCACCAGGTTTGCTGATCCAAAATAAAAAGTTTATTTTGGTAACTTTCGATTCCCGTAGCCATCGGCGGAGGGGTGCACACAAGGTACAGAGGTGTCACACATTTAACACCAACCACCCAGGAGGCAAGCTGAGCGTTGTCAGAAGACAGCTCAGTAGGAAACCCACTCCCCCCCGGCACCCTGCGAGGCTCAGCCTCCCGCTTACAGAGCGCGGATCTGCGCCCTGCACACTGCAGCTTTGTTTGAAAGCGAAACCAAGCAGGCTACAAATAACACTCTATCCCCGGCGCCCGCGGAGGTGCGAAAGCTAAGAAGTCGTATAAACGGAGGGAAAGCCAGGCTGTTTGGAAGTTTGATGTTTTATTACCGGTGGCGTTGCTCCTCGCGTGACACCGAGCAGGCAATCTGCAGGCAATTTTTTCTGCGCCTTCAAAGCGCGGAAAGTTTGGACAACAAACCCGCGCTTCCCCTTGATTTGCCAAAGTCCCGAGGACGCCAGCTACCTGCACAAGGCCAGTAGCTGCACACACACACGCAAACACACACACAAACACACTCACGCACGCACCCATACCCACACCAGCACCCTCCCAGGAGCTGCCCGGCCCCTCTCCGCACCCCCTGTGCGCCCGCGGAGCTGCCCCAAGCCGCTTGCTCCTGCTCTATTCCCTTGTCTTTTCCCCCGCCTTTTTTTTTTCCCCTTTTCTCTTTCCTTTTTCCCCCATTTTTTTCCCTCTTTTCCCTAAGAGCGCCCGCCACCTTCCTTTCCCTCGCCCCTAATATTTTTTTTATTTTTTTTTCCCCTTCAAAAGATGGCGGGCAGAGAGAGAAAGCGAGCGAGGGAGAGCGAGCGAGAGAGGGGGGGAAGAAGGAGGGGAAGGAGGAAGAGAAGAAAAAAAAAAAAAAAAAGAAAGGAAAGGAAGAAAAGAAAGCAAATCCCTCCTAAACCCCTTCTGCGCGGGGGCGCGGGGCAGGGGCCGGGGCGCGCAACCCCCGCGGCCGCCCGGGCGCTTTGGGGGCGCTGGGCGAGGAGGAGCAGAAGAAGGAGAAGAAGCAGCAGCAGCAAGAGAAGAAGCAGAAGCAGAGGAAAAGGGTGGGCAGGAGCGGCGGGGCCGGGAGGAAATCAATGGGCAGGCTGTGCCCAGCCCGCCGCGCTTTGTTGCATTGTGGCGGCGCACAAAGGCTGCGGGGCCGCGGGGAGCGGCGCATGGGGGGCTCCCGCAAGAAGAAGGAGGGGAAGGGGAAAAGGGGAGGGCAAAACAAACAAAATAAATAAATAAATAAGCAAGCAAACAAACGATAAAAAAAAAATAAATAATAATAATAAATCAGCGTTGGCCTTTCCCAAGTGGGTTTTTAGCCTTCCCTCGCTTCTTCCCCGGTCACCCTCCCCTCTACCCCAACCCCTCTCCCTCCAGAACCCGGTGCTAGCACCGCCTCGCCCCCAGCACCCGAGAAAGAAAAAGGGAAAGATTAAACCGGATTACTTTGCCCCGGCGGCTCCAGCACCGTTTGCCTTACAGTCCCCCTCCAGTTGCTCTTCTTTTTATCCTCGCCAAGGCAGTAGAATAGATGCGCTCCAGCGCCCGAGAGCTCATGCGCCAGGGCGCAAGGCCATGTGGGGCCGGTAGTCCCGGCCGGGCAGGGCTGCAGGCGGTGGCCACCCCCCCGGACTACAAGTCCCAGGAGCCGGCAGGGCCCCCCCCGGCTCCCCGGTTCCCCCCCGGGCTCCCCCCGGAGCGGCGGCGGCGGCGGCAGCGGCCGGGGAGCGGCGCGGCCCCGGCGGGGGAAGGAGCGGGGGCGGAGAGGGGAGGCTGGGGGTGGAAAAAGGGGGGACAAGGGGGGGTCCCCGACGTCCTGCCGGGGGGTTTGGGGTCCCCGAGGGGGCGCAGAGCTCCCCGAGGATGGGGAGCTGGGGACCCCGCGGGCAGCCGCTTGCTCCTTGGGATGGGGTCAAGCTGGTAGCCGGAGCTGGCCGGTGCTTGTTGGGATTTTATTTTTATTTATTTAATTAATTAATTTTTAATTTATTTTTTTTTTTTCTCCTCGGCCCGTGCTTCTTTTTGCTTGGGCCCGTGCTTTGCTGAACTCGCAGTTTGCGTTGGGTAATGCGCGCTCCTCTCGGTTACGCAACGACTAAAATGCGAGCCGCAATAAAAATAGCAGGCGGCCAGCGCGAGATGTCGGGGAGAAATCACCCCAAAAATCCGTCCGGAGAGCCTTCAACCCCGTGTGGTGTGCTTAGTGCGTTCCACCGCACGGTCAGCTGCTGAAAACAAGCGCAAAATCTCTAATGTTTACCATCAGTAGTAAGGATTTTACACCCACCCACCACAAGAGCAAACGGGAACGCTGTTAAAACGCTTCCAAGCCATAAAGACCTGCAGCCCGTGTCCCGAAGCCAATCTACGAATGCAAACAGAAGAAAAAAAGTTAAAAGATGCTGTTGTACACCAAACTAGGAGTCAGTCCCTGCAGCACAAACAGAAAACGGTTGGAAAATAAATGAATCCAGAGGAAATGTGAGAGCCAACGTGAAATAAGAGCTAGTTATGGGATTTCTCTGTGGCCACATATGCCAGCAGAGGCTGCCACGCTGCCTGTTACACAGACAGCCGTGTGGTGATGCCAATTAATAAGTCACTTGATTGTAACCATAAGGTGGAGGCACTTTCACTGCAAGACCTTACTTCCAGCAGATTAGCTTTTGAAAAATGTGACCAATGGAACTGAGATTTCTCAGACAGCTTGATATAACCCAAAGGCTGATTTTTGCACAGGCAAGAGGACAGATGCTTAGGAAAATTCCACTTAGCCAGACTTGTTGCCTCAGAACGGAAGCAGAGCTGTGCACATACCTCAACCAAATCCATAGAAAAGCGCATTTTTCACTCCATTTCAAATCTGATGCAAATTCAGGAACTAGAAAAGAGTCACAACCACACCTCTCTTGGACAGAACTACTCTTTGAGAGAGTTTCTAAGTTGCATCCACACAAAAAGCAAAACCCCATGCAGGGTTTGCGTGTGACTCAGGATCCCCCCTACCACAGGCACCTGCAAGCTGACCTTTTTGTCCCTAAAAGCCACTTCAGGGCTCTCTGCGCCCATAGCGCTTTATACAACTTATACTCCTTTATCTCACACAGGGGGTCATCAGATGATTTCATCCCAAATTGATATGTTCATTATGCATCAACCAGAGCGGGCAAAACAGCTCACATGGGAAACCGTCCCCTGAGATCTCGCAGCTATCAGCTTTCAAGATGCAACATCCAAGTCCCTCACGCACCTACCTGGAGGTCTGCAAACTTGTGCTTGAAGAACTCAGTCACATGCTCTAACAGAAGGGGAAAACAAACATATTTTAGGGGCTCTTAGTAAGGCAGTAAATTCAGATACCTGGTCAGCCAAGCAGGTACTTGCTGACTCATTTTGAATAAGCCCCAGTACAGTGAGATATAGTGAAATCAGATCAGAATGATTCAAGCACAGGGAACCTAGCCCCAAATACGAGCACATAGACTGAGGAAGAGGTGGTTGCCATCACTAAATTAGCTTCAGAACCAATTCTGTCATGCTAGCTTTATACATAGTATCTAACAACTTCTCTCTTCGAAGATACCTTACTTCTGACTTTTACCATGAAATACAAGATTATAGCAGTAGCTTTTTTTGCCTGTGCTATATCACCTGCTCCCTAAGCTCAAAGGAGCACCCTGGATTCACCCAAAGCCTTTTGATTAACCTCTGTGGTCTTTTAAGATGCACCTCCAGTTACCCAATTAGTACCTTGTTAACCAACACCAGCAGTGTATTTACTCCTTGCCCTTGCACTACTTTTAACCCTTAATGTGCAGTGATATGTACATCCTTCTAGGAAGCTTCGTGCATAGGTTTTGACAAGAAAAACTTATTTGTGTAAGAACACAGTGGTTTTCAGGGCTGGCGAGCACTGACACTTTGCTTCTATGCTCTCATTGTCAAGGGGAGGACTTGAGTCTTTAGGAAACAAGGGTGGGCAGAATTAGAAAAGATACTTATCTCTGTGGGACTGTTGAGTTTTATGAGAACTGACCACACGCAGTGCCTTGCATAATTGCACTCAACAGTATTTAATAGTATTCAGGGACTGCTGAGAAGACTAACGCTGAGCACCAATTTTCCTGATGTTTGCCATAGGTGTAAGCTGTAGCTGTAAGCTTCTGGTTTTCAACATCACCACTCAGTGCCCGTTTCACCATCAAAACCGTAGTTTCCTACAGCAAGGAAGCTCCTTGTTAGTATTTGTACTTGGAAATTGCAAACAGATTACAAGCGGAGAAGGCTGCTGAAATGTTTTGAGTACTTCATCAGTGAGTTCTGTCCTCCATCTCCAGGCACATCCGCAGGCACACTGTGCATCTGCATGCATGTGAAAAGCTGATGGGGGCTCCACGTGCCTCAAGGCAGCAAATTTGGC
Organism: Aythya fuligula; assembly: GCF_009819795.1. NCBI lineage: Eukaryota > Metazoa > Chordata > Aves > Anseriformes > Anatidae > Aythya > Aythya fuligula. The sequence goes on from NC_045577.1 coordinate 5,711,518, forward strand.
CATTCTGACCATTTTGGCAGCCATCAGCCACCACAGGCTCCCAGAGCCTTCACCTATCAATGGACTCAGGGAAAATCCTATTACCAGGAGCTGCTACCTCTCAAGTGGACATCGTTAGCCACTACAAAAAGAGAATTTATTCAACCACAGTCCTGTTTGGGATAAAGAAACAACAGTGTCCAAACAGCATATTGCATAAGTGTGCACTGAGTGACTGAGATTATTTGAGTGACTCCAGTCATCCCACTGGCAGAGAGAAGGGTGTTGAACGCTAGGGGATAAGTGTTCTTATTGCAAAAGAGAGTCATCTTCACTCATGATTTTCTTCACCATAGCAGCAGAATTTCCTCGACTGAGTAAGCATTATTCAGTAAGGTAAGGGTGACAGGTCTAGGGCAGAGGTTTGAAACAATAATTACAGTTTGTTCTTCTGTAGTACCTTTCATCTGTGGAATTCACAACAATGCAATAATCCTCCTAACAGCTTATGTAGGTAAAACAAATATTATGAGATCTGTTTTTCAGCTGGGGAAGCTGAGAGAGAATATGATGATGCAGAGAATCGTTAGCAGAGCAAGAACTTGGATGCAGCTCTTCTGACTCATTTTTTTTAGTTCTGTGAGCCTGGCCACACCAACTGGTGAGGCCACCCTTGCTACTCACTGCTGGGAAGGTGTCAGTGTCTACAGGACTTTTGACTTTTCAGTGTTCACTTTTCATCAGGAGAGAGGTATGCAGAGACTCTGAACAGAGAACCCATGAGCCTGTACATCTACAAGCCCCAAAAAGCACAGCACTATGATAACTGATCAGAGGACAGGAAGGAATTGAGCAGTCCAAGACCCAACGGATCTTTTAAGTGTTCATCTGCAAATATAAGCTTTGATTATGCTCTAAATGCTGTTCTGGAGACAGCCAATATCCAATAGAGGGTCTGAAGTGGATTTTAATAGTGTCCTTCTAGACTGGCGGTTCTCAGAACAAAGAAACAAAGATGAACAGCTTCCTCCGCAGAGGAGAGGAAAGGCATGAAAAGCCCACAAAATGCTCTGATCTCTGTATCTTTTATCAGGATGTAGCAAGAAGCACTACTTGCAGGAGCTGGATGCTGGGACACAGTGAGCCAAGACACTTTTATTTTTATGGAAGGAAGCAGAGCAACGGTATAAACTGTTGTGGAAGGAAAAGAAAAAAAAGGGACATGACCAAAAGAATCTGAGAAGTGAAGAGAAAATGTCCAGCTAATACGGCTATGTAGCTTCGGCCACAGTAAATATGTTTATTTGGAAATTAGCTGCATCTAGATGGTTTTGTTACACATCAGGGTGATGTAGAGACCTAGCACCTGCTATTAACACAGTGGTTTGCACAGGAAAGCAAGCTTGTGAATAGTGTGTGCTACTGAGTTGGCAGTTTAAACTAACAGATCCCAGAACACGCTAGATTTCAGTTGGCTAAAGCCCTAACGTATTTCTGTGTATTTTCTTACTTTTCATTCTGCCCTCTTATAGACTGGAAAAACAGTAAAGAGAAGCTCTAGGGCAACAGTAACACTTTCAAACTTCTCAATGACAAAGATACGTACATTTTACTGAAATTATCCCAGGAAACAATGAGCTAGGTGTATTGAGCCATCCAGTCACTGGAGTTGCAACCATTTGCACCAGTCAAGAACAAAGTTCCTGATTCACAGAAGTGCTGAGAACCTGCTGCTCCAGTTGAAGAGGCCAGGAGAGAGAGGCTGTCATCACGTCTGGCAATCAGACCGTGTGTGATTCAGTCCGGGGCCCTCAAATCAGCAGCCCTTATGCATCAACTTGGCTGTGATTTGCACCGGGGGGGAATCTGCATTGTACGATACTGAAGGATGCTAATCCTGCATGAAGTCCATGTTTCTCCTGAAAAAACATGGACTGCTTCTTTGCAGAGCTTCCCTGACATGGACTTCTATATATGCAGTGTTCAATAAAACACTCTTACTTTGAGTTCTTCAACATCCATTGGGCCCTTGTGCCCAGGCTAAGTATACACATCCCTCCCAGGGCAGAATGAATCAAATCCTTGCTGCTTTCCACTGGGGTAAGTTTTCCTAGTTTTAAATGAACAAATGTTGGCAGTAATGCAAGTAAGGTTCATACTGTAGTGGGGGAGGTAGAAATATCAGCCTGGAAAAGGTTCAGTGTTTGTTTTTAAATCCCAGAAGAAACATATGAATACGATGTATCTGGGATCTAGAAAAAAAACAGAGCAGCATATTAGCAACGGCATAGAAACAGCTATATGTCAGGCATCAGCTGCTCCTTAAGAGCCTAAAATAAGGAGCAGGTCTCTCATGAGTTCTTGCTCCCTCTGTTTCTTGAACAGTGTGAAACATGCAGTACGTCTGTTCTGTGCTCCCTCTGTTTGCTGTCTGAGTGGCCCAAGTAAATAGAAATCCTAACAGAGACTGCTCATTGTGCCAAAACATAAACATAGACTTGCATAGCTCATAAGCTTATTGCCTTATTACTCACCATTGCAAACGTCAGCATGTGCTTGGTTGCAGCCGTCACGTCTAAAGAGCAGATCCAGCATGTGCTGAAGTTAGTGGGAGCTCTTCCACAAACATTAATGTCCTTTGGATGAAATCTGCAGGATTGGATCAGTTCTCGTCTCGGTGGAACCTGTGACAAAATTGTACACGTTAGTCTTAGCAGGATCCATGGCCTCAGATCTGTTCCTGACACACTTAAAGCCATCCAGAGGAATCACAACCTCGCTGAAAGCAGTCATTTCCCTACCATCTGAGCCACTTGTGGAAATTTCTCCTTTTTCATCATTATGGGAAGCTTCTCCCCCCTGAAAAAAAAAAAAAAAAAAAAAAAAAAACAACAAAAAAAACATAGACAGGTGTCTTTTCCAGTGTACTTGGCAGGTCACCAAGTTCAGGCTATTGGGAACCAAATGGAATGAAAGACTTTGTGAGAGAGAAGCCTGCCAAGGCCCAGTCTTTTACAGAGAGGGAATTTGGACAGAGATCACATCCTGCTGATCCCAGCTGTGGCAGCGAGGCCTGCGGAGCGAGGAGGACCCTGGCGGATGATTCACAACCAACAAGCTAAATTTCATGGGCGGTCCATGCAAATCCCCTGGTGTGCACATTTCGCAGTCCCGAAGAAATATGCGCGTGGGGCTGCCTTTTTCTGTCAAAAAAACACAATCTAGCGTGTGACCGAGTACTTGGCCAAATCAGGTTTATGAAGCTTTGAATTTGTGAAAAGAAAAATCCAGGACTCTCAGAGGCGAAGGGGTTGTTTAGGGTTATGATTTGTGTTTGTAACACGATTTTTTTGATTTTTCCCTCCCTTTTTCCTGCAGGGCAGGGATCGATGCCCAGCCTGTGGCTGCGGGTTTCCAGGCTGGGGGAAGGAGCTGGGCCTTGGCTGTGCTGCACCACAGCTTTTTATTTTTTTTTTTTCCTTTTTATTTTTTCCTTTCCCAGCTGCCACTCGGATTTTTGGAGCCCGAGGACCTTCCTGGGCCAGCCAGCGACGCGTGGCTCTTCCTTTTCCCTCTCTTTATTTTTTTGGGGCCAAAACCGGGCTGCGCAGCCCCAGCTGCACAAAACAAACCCGCTGACGTGTGCCTGAGCGAGCTACCGAGCCTTAACGGGCTGAAATGAGGTGTTTTTCACAACAGGGGGGCCTCACACAGCGCTCCCACCCCACCCTCACTGTGGGGGGGTGAGCGCTGAATTCCTCCCCCCTTAGGGAAGGCGGCGCCTGTCCCTTTAAGGCGCTCCCCGCCCCTTTTTGGCCCTCGGGCCCCTCCGTAGCGCTCCCGGGAGAGAGCGGCATTGTGCAGCCTTTGGCCCGCACCGCGCATGCGCCCTCCCGCCTTCCCCCGCCTGGCGGCCCCGGAGCCGCCGCCGCTGCCGCCGCCGCCGCCGCCGCGTCCCCCCCTCCCCCCCCCTCCTCCCTCCTCCCCTCCCCACCCCCCTCCCCTCCCCTCCGCCGCGGCCGCGCCCCCGCCTCTGAGCCCAGGAGGAGGAGGAGGAGGAGGCGGCGGCGGCCCCCGGCCCCCAGCCCCCGGCTCCTTCCCCAGCCCCCGGTAAGTCACGGGGGCGGGGGGGGTGGGGGTGTGCCCGGTTCCCGGCTCCCCTCAGCGCCCGGCCGGGCCCCCTCAGGCAGCGCGCGCGCGGCGCCCCCCCCTCCCCGCGCCCCCCTCTCCCGCCTTCTCCACACGGCGCGCGCTGGGGGCGGTGCGCGCGCGTGCATGCCTTGCAGCCGTGCATGCCGTGCAGCCGCGCGCGCCTTTGCAGCCGTGCATGCCTTGCAGCCGTGCATGCCTTGCACGCGCGCGTGCTCGCCGCACGTGCGTGCTGCTTGCATGCGCGCCTGGTTGCAGCGCCCGGCGCTTTGCATGTGGGCGTGTGCTCGCCGCCGCCGCGCGTGCATGCAGCGGTGCATGCTTGTTGCGCTGCGTGGTTGTGTCTGTGTGCTTGCACCCCTGAGTGGCTCGTATGGGGGGTGTGTGCTTGCAGTGGTGCATGCTGGCATGTGTGTGCTTGCAGCAGTGCTTGCATATGGCCGTGCGTTTGTAGGTGCTTGCGTGTGCTTGCAGCCATGCCTGTGTGTTTGCTTGTGTGTGCTTGCAAGCATGCATGTGTATTGGCATGCATGCATGTGCTTGCAGACATATCTGTGTGTCTGCATGTGTGTGCATGCATGCGTGTACTCAGAGCCATACCATGCTTGTTTGCATGTGTTTGCAGCCACGCATGCTCGCAGCCGTGTGTGCTTGCATGTGTACGTGTACTTGGAGCCATACCATGCTCTTGGATATGTCTGCAGCCATATGTGGTTGCATGTATGTGTGTACACGCCTCCATTTGCATGCCTCTATGTGTGCATGCCTGCATCTGTGTGTTCTTATGCTTTTGCATACCTCTGGATGGCTCCTCCTGCCCCCCAAAAGTTTGGGCTCTCCCACAGAACTTCCCCTGGGTGTAAAGGGGAGCAGCGAGGCGAGGGCAGGTGGGTGGGGAAGGAGTGTTGTTGCCCACTGCTGGTCACCCCGCTGGAAGCCCTCGCACTGGGCAGTGGGTGCTGCTGAGGTGCTGTGTTTAGTGCAAGATGCTGTGGTGCAGGGTGAAGCCCTCCCCGGGATGGAGCTGAGTGCTGGCAGCAGGATGCGTGCTCGCTCAAGTTCCCAGATTAGTTCCAGATGAAAAGAATGTGATCTGCATTAGAAAACTTAAATCACTGGTGGCAACAATACAAAGTTTATCCACACTGCGGAGAGTGCTTATTAAAGCAAGCAGGCAACTGGTAGCACTTTGCCCTGTACCCTCCCGTCCCCTCCCAAGAATGAGTTGCTTAAAATACCAGTAGTTGCTGGAAGAGCAAACGATTTGGCTCTCAAATCTGCTGCCACCAGCAAAAAGAATGGTAGTTGTGGTGGGATGTTGCAAATGTAGTTTAAAGACAAATCCTTATGGTAAAAAGTAGCTGGAGATTGTTCCCTCTGCAGCATCGGCCCCGATTACAGAGCACTGGCACTGTGCTTTATCAGGTTCTGTTACAGAAAGTGAGTCTGCTGAGACTAACACAAGGCTGGCTTTCAGTCAGGTGAAACGCTCAGACAAAGGTATGATGTGATGCTCACACCATTTAGGGGAGAAATATGAGACTGAAATACTTGAATTAGGAGATGAAAGGATCCTGGTAGGATTTTAAGCTTTGGAAACGGCTTTTATATAAACCATTGTATTTGCTGTGCTATGCAAGTACTTCTTCTTACAAGTATTTTGGGGAATATGATGTGAAACGTCCCACTGCACCGAAGAGCTATTCTGCTTTATTTCTAATGGTTTGTGTTTGGAACAGAGCAGAATGAAAAATGCTGTCCAAGAAGTAATAAAAGGCCATGAGTTGGACTCTTGGTCTTGCACGTTAATAGACCTGAAGGCATAAAATACTGCTACGTTGCTGAAAAGATATACATATCTGTACAAAAGGTTATAGATAAGTTTTTCACGCTGTTTTCTGGAGATCTGCAGTTAGGCTGACCTCATTCTTTTAGCTGCTGACGATCTTTCTTTGACAGCTATTGAGAATATTTTGTTTTTCTTCCAGGTTTTCATTACCAGTGCGGTTCTGCTCTCTGTGGCAAGGGCTGCCTTTTGAAGCAGCACATTCATTCTCCCCTTCAAGCACCGTAAGTCTCATTTGCCAGCTTCAGAACCATGGCAACAGAAGAAAAGAAGCCAGATGCAGAATCCACCAAAACACAATCTACTCCTTCCTCCTCAACCAATCAGAGCAAGGTGTGTGTGGGGCTGAACAATGTCTGTGTAAATGCACATGGCAACTACCTGCACGTTCGCCAGGCAAACCAGAATTAGAGGGTTGAATCAAATGTAGATTAAGAACTTCTCAAGATGTCTGCTTCTGCTGCCGTCTGGGGATGAAAACGTGCTGAGGATAAGCACGTTTGTGGGTAAAGCAGGTGGATAAAAACAGTCTCTTTTGTAGTGCTGGATTTGTTTGTTTAAGTTCTTGCTAAGGAAATACTTCTTGTTGCTTTGAGCATTAAAAGCTCAGGTGGTTTGTATTTTTGGAAGGCCTAGAGATGGCTGTAGAACTGGTGAATTCGTGGTCTTAGTTGCAAAATGGGAAAGCAGGCATTAGTCAGGTTCTTTGAAGCCTGCAGGTGCTGAAAGAAGATGTTGCTGTCTAACCATGAAGCCTTCACAAATGGTGAAATAGTGGAAAAAAGTGGGATTTTGGGGGAGTTGGCCTGTGGTTTGATTTGCAACAAAGAACAGAACTACAAATGTTTAATAGCACTACACAGATCAGTACCGAGAGTTTTATTTGAATGTGCCAAGCGTTTTGTGCTTGGACCATTGGATTCTTCTCATCTGTTTGTTCCTGGCTTGGATGGAATTGTTATCGAGGATGAGTTGGTGTTGCACGTGGGCAGTAAGGCACCACAGACTCCTGACAGCATGTTGCTTTTTTTTGAATTTGGAGAGGGAAAAGAATGTAAACAGTAGAATCTGTGTTATGGTGAATACTCATGCAGTCCATTACTGTGTGCTGACTGTGAAACTCTCCTGGGAGTTTATTAAGCTCATCCATTCATATTTTTCTTTCAGCCCGCGCCAGTAAAACCAAATTATGCTCTAAAGTTCACGTTAGCAGGACACACAAAGGCAGTCTCATCGGTGAAGTTCAGTCCTAACGGAGAGTGGCTAGCCAGTTCCTGTAAGTATTGCTCTCTTATTATCTTGTTGAAAACGTGCATGTTTGGGCCTTGGAGAACTACCTGTCTTTACCGTTACCCTCATCAAATGGAAGAGGGCTGTAGTGTCATTGTTCTTCCTAAAAGGAACAGTCCCAGAGCTGACAATCTCTGGGATGATTTACTTCTTGGCTTTTAAGTTCTGTTACTTTGGATGTTGGATCGTGTAGGTGTTGCCAGATCAGAGTCCTCTCCTGTTCAGCTTTCTTTTCTGAGCAAGTGGGCAAAAGCAAGCACAGGATTCTTTCCCCTGTGCCTTTCTGTATCGCTCAAGTTCCAGCTTAAGCTTTTGATTTGAGCTTTGTGTGCAGTACCTGCAGGCAAAAGTGTAGTTCTGGGAGCTGAGGGAGATAGCTTTGCACTACCAGACTGGATTGTAGCGTGGTATGAAGGTCTGGCCATGTGTTTCTGTCCGCTGTGCCTGTGGTGTTTAGTGAGTCAGAGCCTTTGATTATCCCCGTGAAATGTGCAGAAGATGTTATTATATATAGTGTTTCACTACTTGCTCTCTTAGGTGGTAGATCAAGTTCTCTCCCTGACAGCTTTGGTATTTCTTTTAATTTTTTTGGTGGTTAATGCTGCTTGACAGCTTTTCCTTTGAAAATGTGTTTACATAAACCCTCCGTGAGGATCCATATATATGGAAAGGGCAATTAAAAAGAACAATGTTGAATATGATGCTGAGGGCCAGTCAAACAACTTCCAGACATGGGAATGACTTAGGTCTTTGGCTTAACTGCAGATTGCCTTTATAAGGCCAGTACACCGTGTATAAATCCTTCCTGTGTTCAAGTATCCTTATGAAAGACCCTTTCCCCCACCCCAAGGTTTTCCAACCTCTACCTCTGGCAAATATCAACCTTTTTCTCTGGCCTGTTTTGCGAGCTAAAATAGATAATATGTTTGGGTTTTTGCAGACGTTAATTCAGTCCAGGTAGTGATGTCACTTTTGTTCTTTCTGGACAAAAGCTTTTCAGCATTGCTCGTGGAACAGTACTACTTCTACCACTGGCAATCTGAAACAAAAGTAGAAACCCAAGTTGTCATCAGAGAGACTGAAGTGGCTGGAGACTCCGTGCATTCCAGGCAGTTTATGTAATCTCAGCTGCTGCAGCGTGGCGTGTACGAAACCATTCTTCACCAGTTACATACGACCTTATCCACTAGCGTCTGCCTGGGGAGGGAAAACTACTCGCTGTATGCAGAGATGTAGTTAATTTCTTGCCGTCTAGAAAGGACAGATGTATCTGTCGGTGCTGTTAGTCTCTTAACTGGTACATTCTTTTCCAGCTGCTGACAAGCTCATTAAAATTTGGGGAGCGTACGACGGCAAGTTTGAAAAAACAATATCTGGTCATAAACTGGTAAGTATGAGGAGATCTCTGTGCACTTGAGTATGAATTTACTTGTAAGGAATTTACTTTGCTTTGTTTTTCACGTCCAGAGTTTTCCATTTGTGATTCGTTTGACTTGTGTAGAGGGCTTGCTCTTTAGTCTCATTTTGTACGTCTTTGTTTATACAGTCCTGTGCAATACCCTGGGACTGGAATTGCTGAGGTGATACCAGGTCAAGCTGGAAATACATTGCAGAGTGATAATGAAGAACCTGCATGCACACTGCCTAGCCGTTTTCTTGAGTCCCTCCATTTCGGGAACACTGACCTCCTACAAGGGGCAACGTATTCTTGGGTGAAAATCCCTGTAAACTGTAACACTATGTCCTGTTCCTTCTTTCCTTTGTATCTGGAGCAGAATGGCTTGCCTTTTAAGGAGATTGAATTTTCTTGTGGCTTTGCCTACATAAACACAACACTTACTCATTCTCCAAAGTTCTAAAGAAAACACAAATTCCCAAACCCTCCAGTTTTGTTTCCCAAAGTTTCTTACGTGCTGAAGTTTCAGAAGCAAAGATGAAGATTCACCAAAAGAAAAGCCAGTAGAATCTTGTTGTTCTCCAGCCCTTAGGGACTCAGACCAGAAAGAGCAAACCATTTGTCATCATGAGAAACCACTTATTCAGATTAGTTTGTGTAGCATACTGTTTATGAATTCCAAGAAAGGGTGTTGGTGGCCACACTAAGTGCCATGTGAACAAGCTGTTGATGTTTTTGGAGTGTATGGCTCAGTCTAAAATGAGCAAGTGTCAAAGGAGCTGCAACCCAGTCAGATCAATGAATTCCCAGCTCCCAGTGCTGACTTTTCTTTCAAGCTTCAGCTGTGAATATAATATGCAGCCTGTGTTTTCCATTTGCATGTGTCAGTGAGCAAACAGAGCTAAGAGGATTGTTTTCCTTTGTTTTAGGGTATCTCCGATGTTGCTTGGTCATCAGATTCCAACCTTCTTGTCTCTGCCTCTGATGACAAAACTCTCAAAATATGGGATGTAAGCTCGGTAAGGACAAGCTGTTATTTACCTACCTTCTCCCGCAGCGTTGCCATTGTAAATCAGGCTCTTCTGAGAGATGAGCTTGATGTGCTATGATGAGAGAAGGTAGAGTTTTAAGTACTGGTCCTCTTTAGGTGATAGCTCCAACTTTCCTGCTTAAAACAAGCAGCTGGCTGAATGGGCTGTGAGGATGAGTGAGTTGTGCCGCGTGCTTTTGGAAAGAGGGGGATGCTCACGGGTACCGTGAGGAGTCTGGTTATCTTCTGAGAGTGCTAAAGTTTTACAGTGGCAATGCAGTTGCAGGCTTTGTTTCTGAAAGCAGCCTCTCAGATTGAACTTTTTTGTAACTTCTCATCATAGGCTCACTTCTCTTTGCTTCTTTCCCCCTTTCTTTTCTGCAGTTATATTGAAAACTGGGTAAATTGGTTTAATTTTGATTGGATATGTTAAAGTGCTTGGTTTTCTCTTGTTGCCCAGAGGGTTTGAAATTTGGCTGTGTTCACTGAAAAAAGTCTTTTCTATTGTTTTCTTGTAGCTGGTCTTCTGCCCATCTAAGTCTGGGGTTAGAGATGGTTTCTTTGTGCTGCATGGTTATTAACCTTCATGCAGCTTATCTGAATGCATGTATGGCTGTAGAGGATGCTAAATATTTAACACTCCTAAATCTTATTTCAGGGTAAGTGCTTAAAGACGCTGAAGGGGCACAGTAACTACGTTTTCTGCTGCAACTTCAACCCTCAGTCAAACCTCATCGTTTCTGGCTCAGTAAGTGATTTCTTTTCCTTAGTGCGCAGCAATTGCTGCACACCCCTTGTTTCAATTTTGTCTTCCCCCACAAATGCAACTTGTAATTGGGTGAGCTGTGCAGTGTTCTGGCTGTCCTTATTTAGGGACTCGGTCGAGCCTTTAGCCCATCTTCAACATGCAGTTTTCCTTGCATGTAGAGGAAGAGTTGAAGGGAACTGTGCTCCCTGTTTGTTATTGCTACCCTGTGTAGTGGTTGTTGTTTCCTGGCCTTTCTAATGAGGCTACAGTGCAACTGGAGGACGAAGTGTGTCTAGACTTGCATCAAGTTATACCATCGTGTATGCCACAAATAGGTGTATCATTAAACCGCCTTGTGCATTTCTTCCATCTTCAGTTTGACGAAAGCGTGAGGATATGGGATGTGAAAACAGGGAAGTGCCTCAAGACGTTGCCTGCTCATTCTGACCCAGTTTCAGCTGTAAGTCCTTTCTGATAAACAAACATGCTAATGTGCTTTGTTTAGGGCAGCTCCTTTAGGGGTGGGATTGTGCTCTCATTCTTATTATGAACCCCTCATACAGTGTAGTGGATGGGCTGCAGATGGTTTGCAGGTGGTCATTGCTCAATGAGAACAAAATGAGGAGTGTTACGTGTGAGGCTTACATGGTTCTCTGTCTTGGGTGTTAATGTGGGGAGCAGTGAATGGTGGAGTGCTGGCCGTGCCTGAGCCTGGCAGTCTGATGCTGGGGTGCTGACTGGTTGTCACTTGAGGGTCGGAGGACAGCCTGGAACTGCTGTGTGTCTGCTTGCTTCTTTCAAACTAGTGCTATGGTTCAGACCAGGGCAGTTCCATAGTACGCTCCATTTCCAATCTTGTTAATTTAAATAGATCAAAGTAACGTGGAATACACCAATATCTAATAAAATGAAGGAAAACAAGAAGGTATTTAACTCTTAATGTTGTTGAAATGAAGGAAAGAGTAAAAGAATGTTGAGCCTCTGATGTGTTAAAACATGGCTGTTGGGATGCGATTGGTACAATTGTTCTGCCTTGGCTGGATTTCACACTTGAAAATGTACATTAACAATAATTATTCTTTTAAATAGTAGTATTTTGAGGTATAGCTGAAGGGAATAAATTGACCTCAAAACATATTTGGTTACATAAGAGGTTAAGTTCCATGTCCTTAAAATGTTAAGGTGCTACCCCAGGTTGGACGCTACTATTATTTGAGCAGCTAATGCTGTGTTCTTGTTAAGGTGCTGCTCTTAGCTTCTGAGGAAACGCATATTCCAGTTCCTGGTGCTAGAATAAACAGCTGTAGTTAACTCCTGTTTCCATTTATGCCAGGCAAACTGGGGGTGGTGGGGATCTTGTTTTGATTGTGTTACCCATCTAAATTCATAGATGGCTTTGATATCATACTGACTTTCTGCTTCTATCCATACGACTTAAACTGTTAGTGTTGGAAGATGAATACTTTTACTGAGGCTTAAGAACATTGATTTCTACAAACATAAGTAAAGTTTCTTTCCCCCTTCTATAATATTACAGGTGCATTTTAATCGTGATGGATCCCTGATAGTGTCAAGTAGCTATGATGGACTCTGGTAAGTTTTTTTTGGTCTGCTGCAACCTTTAAAACTGTTGCATACTTAGAAAAAAAATATAATTACATCATATGTTGGTAGTAATGAGTCTCGTGTTTTTCATAGTCGAATCTGGGATACAGCATCAGGGCAGTGCTTGAAAACACTGATTGGTAAGTAGAAGGCTTCTCGTTTGTGCTCCATTCTTTGCTGTTTAGCTGCAATACAGCTATTCTGCATCATTGCTGTGAACAGTGACTTCCTTAACCTCTATTTTTCAGTCTTCCTACCATTCCATTAGCACACTGTTGTCCTCCTAGCTATTACAATAAAAGGAACTATCATGTCTATGGAAACTTGCTTAAGCTTGGAGTGTTCTGTAGTATAGATGCAGGATAAATGAGTTTTTCAAAGCTTTCTACCGTTCAGTTTGTTGCTGTGCAGCAGTTCAAAACTGTAACAAAATTGTTTGCGCTGTTGGAAGCGATGGAAAGAGTCCGTGACTGCATGAGCTGCCTGCTTTTACTGGTGATGGTTGTTAGCATGAGGCATCTCGTGAACAAAGATAATAAAAGAAAGTCACCTGTTGAGCATACGTTCCCTAGCCTTTCATATTATTATAAAACATCATATAGACAAGTTACATGGCACTGCAAATTAGCACCATATACTCTTAATGTAATGGTTTTTAAAAGGTATAAATATACTTTTGCCTTGATAAGTGCTGATTCAAAGAAGGAAAGTTCAGTTACAAAGGGTTATTTAAAATGTGAGCAAAACATCATTTTCTTGAAGTACTGAAAACGATCACTTTCTTATATCTGTATTTCTTGGAGTACCAAGGGATAACAAAACGGAAAGCTTGTTTCAGTGAGACAACTAACAACAGATTATTGTCGAAAGAAATTCTTTGCCAATGGAGCAATGCAACCGTGTGCTGGTTAACAATCACTTTTATTTTCACTGTAGATGATGATAACCCTCCAGTGTCTTTTGTGAAATTCTCCCCAAATGGCAAATACATACTAGCTGCAACTTTGGACAAGTAGGTATTTAAAAAAAAAAAAATCCACAGGCTTTGAAGTGTCCATGAATATCAGATAAAACTTTATTTTGCTGTTGTTTACCTGTCACAATAATGACATTACACAACTTCATACATACTATAAAACTTTGAAAATCTGGGAGGTGTTGTATGTTGCTAATGTCATAGGTAGAGCTTCTGTTTTTAAAGCCTTGGCACTGCTTAGTGTCTGCAAGACCTGTCCATTCCTTCTAGTGTACGTTTCAAAACCACAGCATTCTCTTGCATTAATCATACGATTCTCTTGTAACATCAAGAGACAAAATTTAGCCTATAAAAGGGTGCAATATGAAATCAACTCTTTGTGTAAGGCATAAGAGCAGTGCAGGTGTGCTTACTGTATTAATGATTCACCTGGAGAACTTCCATGCAGTGTCTAAGAAGGGATTAGTTGATCTGTCATCTCCATTCACAGACAGTAATGATGCTGTTGCTTTCATGAGACCTACCCTTCCTGTGTTGGGTGGCTGGTAGCCTGTCTGTCTGAGCATCTGTGCATAGAATATCACGACCATAGCCTGCCTTTTTCAGCTAGTCAATGAAAATCCAGGCTAAAGTGCCCCATGTAGACTAAATTCTGTTACGGAGAAACTTTCTGCTACTAGGAAATCGTCTGGTGAAAAAAACTGCAAGAACTAATATTTGTTTTTCTGTGTTTTGTAGCACTCTTAAACTTTGGGACTACAGCAAAGGAAAGGTAAGTCCTTTGTCTTGTTATGACTGTCTTGTTATGTAGACTAAGCTAAATTTATTGGAGAATCTGGATTTCATTTGCTTTTTAACCTCTCTTAACATTTTATGAATATTATAAGAAAAAGTGTTAGTAACCCTTTGTCAAGGAGGACTAAAGATGCCTTTGAAAAAAAATCGTTTATCCTGCTGTATAGGCCCAAGACACTGAATATATATAATTATATATTATATGTGTGTATATCTCTTTTAGGTATTAAATTGTTGTTGCTTTTCTTGGTGGGAAGTGACAAATTTATTTATTTTTCCTGCTATCCTCAAAATTAGTGTTCTAGGACAGCGATGCCCTATGCATCCTCTAGATAAGCGAGTTGGCAGGGAGGGAAACCCGGGCAGATATATTTATAGCCTGATCAGACAAGAGAGTTTGTCCTTGGCTGTGAGAAAGCTACTTCCCGACAATGCTTACGCCTTTTGGCTCTTCTCTTTCAGTGCCTGAAGACGTACACAGGACACAAAAATGAAAAGTACTGCATATTTGCAAACTTCTCCGTTACTGGTGGAAAGGTTAGTGTTTATTTGGACTATTTTTATTTTTTACTCATGTGCAGTTTTTACTGGTTTTCTCCATGGGCATGCAAGGATGATGCAAGTGTCTCATTCTGTAATTTGATTCCAAAACATCTCTATCATCGTGTTGAAAACTGTTTCTTATCTGGAAGAGGAGGAAAAATAGTTTAGTAGAGACCGTGCCAAATAACTAGCAATGGTAAAATTTTGTAGAAGCAGCAGTAGTTTAGGGATGGAAACCTCCCTTAGCAGATCATGGTTCATGGATGCCATAGGGCAGTGGGAGAAGGAGCTGTCCTGGGAAGCTCCATCTACCTCCCTGAGTGCCTGTGGTGTCTGTGTCTTTGGGTGGTCCTGCTGCCTCGTGGCCAGGCTCCCTCTGCTGCAGCAGGAGAGGACGTTCCCAAGTAGGGAGCAGTGGGTATGTCTTGGTTAGTGGCACAGCAGGCAGCCGTCCGAGGATACAATGGTGTGCTCCGGTTGAGATGGTGGAGCACATCAGCAGAGGTTAAATCCTAACACAGAAGGACCTCGGCATCTTTTGGTCATTTAGTTTTCCTCCTTTGGCATACAGAGGATGTAACAAAACTTTCTGCTGCCTGTATGCACTGAATAGGGGCTGAGACAGAACAAATCACATCAAATAGTCATGTAAGTTCCTTATAATAATAATGAAGTATTTACTGAGTACTAGTTGTTAGATACGGATGATGAGAAAGATTAAAATAACTTTTCTCTGCCCCTCCAGTGGATTGTGTCCGGTTCAGAAGACAACCTGGTTTATATTTGGAACCTTCAGACAAAAGAGATTGTACAGAAATTACAAGGGCACACAGGTAAGGAAGAGGATTTTGTTTTTATTGATAGAATATCCTTCATGTCAGGTTGTAAAGAGGGCTTAGCTTCAGCATTTTCTCACTGATGTTTTGGCTGTCAGACCCATAGATTCTTGACTAGCTGAAGCTTAATTGAACCATAGGTGTCCACAACTTCTCATGAAGGCTTTTTAATGGTCGTTGCAAATGTGTACTTTTTCACTGCAAAAATTTTGACATCAGCTTGAAAAGATGTCTCCCTGAGTTCAGAGCTGGTCAAGATATTTAGGCAACTCAAAATTGTAATGAGTTTGACTTGCTGTGAACACCTAAAGCTGTAACTCTTGGAAGGATAAGAACTAATACAGTCCTGCCGTTTGTGTGTTTGTACACCTATTTCTTGAAGGTGAGGTTTAGCATGTCTTGAGAAGTCAGCTGATAGGTACTTCAGTCTGAATCCCAAAAGAGACTGTTCCCACTGCACTTACTAGAAGGAATCGTGCTGTGAAATGTAAGCATGCTTATTCCTTTGCAGGACCATCGATTTAGACTGTACCTTGGGGCAGTGGCAGCAAGCTTTTGTTTTTCAGATTAGGGCAAGACTGAAGACTAAGTGGTGTATCTAGCTGGCAATACCGTACCTGCAAGGAAAGGTACTGAGCAGGGTTTTTATTAGCTGTATCCTGTTGTAATTGCCAAGAGCTTTGCCATGAGATAGGCAAGAACTAGAATCTAGAGATTCTTTCACTTTGTAACCTGACAAAAACTTCCTGACTACTGCTCTCAAGTTGAGCCCACCTATGGGATGCTTTTTTTGCTAGCAAATATTTCTTCTCCCATATATGGAGTGAATGTTGGATAACTGTTCTTAATTACAAGGAAATAGTAACTGGTCTATGCTGTTTTAAGATGTAGCAACAATACATGTTACTTTCCAGAAGTGTGCTGTGAGCCTGATTTCATTGCTGTAAATAATGATGTTTGTATTTCTCTTTCTTTTTGCATAGATGTTGTAATCTCAACAGCTTGTCACCCAACAGAAAACATCATTGCATCAGCAGCACTAGAAAACGACAAAACAATTAAACTGTGGAAGAGTGACTGTTAAACGTTCCAGTAACACTTTAGAGACTGTCAGGAAAAATTGTTTTTAAAAAAATATTAAAAAACCACATGAGAATAATAAATCCAGTTTGGCAGGAAACCTGAAGAATATTTGATAAAGTGGTTTCTGTTAGTCTTGGCCCAAAGAAAACGTCTTAGCTCTTTGCTAGAACCGGGCAACGTGGTGGAAAAAAAAAAAAGATGCAGTGTCTCCTTTTCTTGTCTAATCTTTGGCAGACAAATGGATCATTCTGACATCGTTAGAAGTGTCAGCTTGTATTGGACACCCCAAAGATGCTTTACTTTCTGGTGGCATTACTTCTAGGCACTGTTGCTGCTTAAGGAAGAGCTGCCAGTCTGCTTTCTAACAGTAAGTTAAGTCACGAGCCTAGAGATGCGTGGATTTTTTTTTTTAAATGTCTAACTTTTTTATTTTTTCAGAATGTAGATTCTAGTCTTGAAAGTTTCTGTATTGTTTTAACTAGGAGTACTGCATCTTTAAAGGTGCTTCATTTTAAACACTCAGCTCAAACTTTGTGACCAAATGAAACCATGCAGTTCCAGATTTCCCCCTCCCCTTCCTGCCCCACTGACTTTGACTGCTGTGGTGACGATCTCCTCTTACCTTCTGTATAGTTGCTTACCTCTTGTTAAGTGTGTTTCATAGATGCTGTTCTAGAGCAGTTACAAATCTTCTGTTAATCATTAAAATTAATTCTGCTTGTAGTTACTCTGAGCATATTTTTTTCTTCTTCTGGATAAAAGCGAGCTCACGGAACACTGTAAAGTTATTTCAATGTAAAAAGAAACCCAGACTTTTGTATTTTGAAAATCCATCGTATGAAGCTGTATTGATGATGGCATGACTCTGTATCTCTTTCAGCATTGGTATTTCTTTCCCCTTTTGTCATACCCATGTGGTATTTACACATCCAAACAAATTCCATATGCCATAATAAAAAGGTGGGATTTTATGTGTATGCTTGTGGTAAGAGTGTACTAATGTGAAGTGTCTGTATCCAAAGCAGCCTCCCTTAAAAACTGGTTTTAGAGGAAGTATTTCTGTAGAAGCCCTGTTGAGTGAGTAGGGGAGAAGGAGAAGAAACAGCCATGCTTACATCTGCTCTGATGAAAGAGGAGCTGTTGTTGAAAGAAAGCAAGAGGATTGAACTGAAGGTGTCCTCCCCTGAGGCAACATTCGTACAAACCCTCAGAGGGCCCTTTAGCTAAGGGGAAAGGAATTCTGTGGCCCTCTTGGTGCGGAGTGGGCAGGGCAGGCTGCACGATGATACAGCTTTTGCCGGTTAACTGTGCTTATGCACAAGGTTTACTTTGCCTCAAGGATCAAGGGGTTTTCATATATTTATTTTGCTATCAGCCGTGTGCTTCGTAATAACTGAAAACTGTAGTACAAACCTCTCCTGTAGTGGCTCTGGGATGTTTTGCCTCTCCCCTTAGAGAAGACAGCTGCAAGCCATGAGGTATAGTTTTGTTTTTAACATAGGGTTCATGCCGAGTTTGAGCACCACCAGCTATTAATAATCCCATCCTTTGAGGCTTTTCATTACCCACAAGGAGGGCTGCTGTGGCTCTGGACTTAGAGAGCTTCACTGCTGAAATAGTCACATTTCTTTAAATAACTTTATGGAGCTTTTCAGCCTTTTTACAGTCCAGAAGAACTTAACAAGTGCGAGATGTGGCCGTGCTTCTTCACCAGGGCGGAGCAGTTGCTGTATTACACCTGGAGGCATTTCCCTATGGATTCAGCACTGCGTGGCATAGCACATTGCGTGTAGCTGTGTTTGGGGGGGCTTCGCTTGCCCTCCTGTCCTGCAGCACTCCCTGCATCTTGCTGCTGCTGCTCTCTTTACCCTGGCTGAGGTTGTGTTTCTGTACCCCATGGGGAGCAGCGGTGCTGGCATCAGCTTTGCCTCAACATTGCTGGCGGTCTGGGGGTCCAGGTTACAGCAAAATTCCTTGCACTTGGTGTTAAAGCAAAGCTCCTGGAGGCTGCAGTGCATCAACCCCTGCAGCAGGAAGGCACAGCACTGCCCTGTGCTCTGCGGGGCTGGGGGAAAAGATGATGGGGGGAGAAGGAGAGTGCAGGGGAAGCTCTGCCCGTGCTCCTCGAGAAAAAAAAGTAAGTCGAAAAACATGGTTAGATGCCACGAAGTAGGTGGCAGTGCCTTAACCGTATGCGTGTTGTATAGGCCACTGGGGCCTCTTCCATCCTTATCAAGGGGAGTGCTAACCTTCTCTCCTTTCATACAACACGGTGTTGGGGTCCACGTCGCGGCTATTTAAACCTCCACCGTACAATCCACCTCAACCACAAAGCGAGGAAAACTTTTTTGTTTCTTTCTTCCCCTTCCAGATTTCTCTTCTTAATCCTCATGAGAAAAATTTATTTCTGGGCCCGTATGTGTTTTTAGAGCCCCGAAAACTCCGAAAAACCGGCGCATACCGGCTCCTTTCCCAGCCTACTTAATATATTCATCGCCTCCAACCAATCAGAGAGCAGGCACGGAGCCTCTCCGCCTGCCCCCTGCCGGCAGCCCGGCTTCCGCGGCGCTAATGGCGGCGGGGAGGCTCCGGAGACCGCGGGTTCGAATCCCGCCTGGGGCGGGGCACCAAGCGGCCCCAACCCGGCTTTTGGGAAGGGCGAAAGGGGGCGAGGGTTGGGGTGCAGGGCCCGGGGCTGTGCCCTGCGCTGCTGCTCGGCCCCGCCGCTGCCCTAACAGCCCTACAGCAGGACGTGCCAGCAAGCCCCCTTAATCTGTGCGGGGTTGAGCCGTCCTGTTGGGCATCACAAAGGTTTAAGCGAGAACATGAATGTTCCGGGGGATTTACCCATCAAATCTTTCTCAGGCAGGGGAGGATGGCCGCTTCCTAACCCATTCCCAGTGCCTGACAAATCTCTGAATTGCAGCAGAGCCAAGGGCACACGGAAAGAACCGTATGCTGCTTCCAGATGCAGAAGAAGGCTATAAGAGGAGGCTTTTGTTTTATGTTTTCTGTTTTTTTTTTTTTTTTTTTTTTTTTTTTTTTTTTTTTTTTATGTTTTTTGCTTTATTCCCGTAGAAGTCTTTGCCTCCTGCATCCCAAAGGAACAGAAAAACAAACGAGCGAATCTGGCTAACCCAGCCTCAGCACCACCACCGCCAGCTGAGGTTACCAGCCTGGCTTCTTCCTCTGAGCCCTCCAACGACCCCGTTACCTGCCTGGGGACCAGTCGCGGATCCCCATCGTCCTATTTCCCCCACCACAACGCAGGGCAAGTCTCCCCACCCCTTGCAACGCCACGTGCTGGCCCTCAGCCCCTCTGGCTCTGGCTCGGTGCCCTGCAAGGACTGTGTCGGAGCCGCCAGCTTTGCTGGATGAGGCCGCAGAGCCAGGTGCTGTGCCTGGGGCTGTGCACGGCCCCAAACCCACCAGCTGCATGGGGCTGCTGCATCGCTTCAGCATCACTTCAGCATCGCTTCATCAGAGCCTGGGCTGCTCCTTGCACGCAAGCAGCCTCCCCTGCCAGACACCGATGAGTTTATTAAGGGATTAAAAGTTAGCCTCCCCTCCTTATTGAATGCTCTGATTTATGCGAGCGGTTAAATCAATCCCATTTCCTGCGTTTTATCCCTTCTCCCCTAGGCTTTCAGGCTTGTGCTGTGTGAGACATTTGCTATAATCACATTGTTTTGAGGCAAGCGAGACTCCGTGGGTGGTTTAAGTGATTTGAATAAATGAGCCGCGTTACTCAGGCACTTCTCCCAGGTGCTAATTGCCCCTCCTGAGCTGTGGGTGCCCATACCTGAACAAGTCGGTGCTGCCTCCCTGTGAAATATTAACGAGCGTGCTGGCTAACGAAGATGCTGTGGAGATGGGGTCCGAGCACCTGGCTGGCTGGGGGCTTTTTTTGGCAGCAGAGGTGCCCCCATGGGGCTGGGGTCCTGCCACCAGCCTGGGCTGGGCTGCCCCAGGCAGGGATTTCCAGGTGCTAGCAGGAGGTTGCTGGATGCACTGCATAAGCAGCTTATTTTGTCATTTTAATTTTTTAATCTCATGCATTCGGTTGTGCTCTCTTATTAGTAAGCATTAGCTCTCTAAGTCCCATTAGCTCCGCTCAGAGCTGGGGTTTTGCTCGTGGGGGAGCCAGCGGAGGTCTGGGGGCCTGATCCTGCATCCAGTGACGTCCGTGAGGCCCCACGTGGCTGTGAGGCTGATCCTGGCCCTGTAGGGCCATCAGGGCTCTGTGTGATCCTCTGCTGCACCCACAGGCCCTACCCCAACCCTGAGCAGCCCTGGTGATGCTCCCCCCCCCAGAGCTGATGCAAGCCCAGCCTTGGCCCCATTTGTCTCCTCGCTGCCCTAATGAGGAAATGATTTTCTTGTGTGCAAATGCATAGGGTACATCCAGACCCACCTCTGCCTCCATCAGGTTTTCCCTTTAACCCCAACAGCCACCCCCAGGGCTGTACTTTACTACAGAATCCCGAGCCTTGGGTTTAAAATTAGTTGACAGCTTCTCTTTAATAAAAATATTCCTTCCCTCTTTAAATAGCACAATATGTCACACAAAGCCAGTGGGTCTGCTTGTGAAGATGAGGCAGCTCAGAAAGGAGAAAGAGAGAGAGAAAAAAAAAAGTAAAAACACATCTCCCCAAACCCCTTCTGCCTAATCCAACTGAATTAGAGGATTTTGAAGTGGATTTAAAACTAAATCTTGATTAGGGAGAATTTCTCTCCAAGAGCTGCTGCACAGTAGTATTAATGGGAAGCGATCGTGGACAGAGGAAATAGGACAGAAATAACCGAGGGTAGCACATACGCACTCACGTCTGTGCATGAACTGAAAGAATCAGAGAATTTCTCGGGAGGAAAAGGGAGAAATTAAGCATCGACAGAACAAGACTCGGCGCCACGGGGCCAGCTCTGCTACGCCAAATGCATCTCCCTGCCTTCATTCAGCGGAGGGCTTTGTAGGAGAAAATCCAGGAGAAAAGTGAGGCCGGGGAAAGCAGGAAGGAGAGCCAGTCTGTGCCCGCTCCCCACCAGCTGGGGTTCATCCTCTGAGCCCCGGGGGGGCTGTGGGGCTGACCCCCTGATGCTCTCGAGACACATGCCTGGAGGTGCCCAGGGGATCCTCTCGCTGCTGACCGTGGTGTTCGTCCTCCCGGAGGGTAAGTGCTGATGTCCCCAGGGTGCGGGGTGTCCCCTGTGCGCTGTGGTCCTTCACATCCTCCCCAGCCCCGGGTTGCTAAAGTGTAATTTGTTCTCAGGATGAATTTGGGGGTATTCCTGCCCCGAGCGGTGTAGCTGCATGTTGCCTTGTTGGCAGTTTTAGGAAAAATGGTCACATTTTATATTAAATGAGGGCATGTGGGTAAGAAGCGTGGGCCAGGAGCCAGGATCTTTGGGGGCTCCCCTTCCTCAGTGACCTCCTTGCTGGGCCCAGGGGTGCGGGGATGCTCGCACAGCGCCCCAAAAGGGTTTGGGAGCAAATGAACAAGGGACAGGGAAGGGCTCCAGGACATAATTAAGAGGCAGGGGGAAGGCAACAGCCAGAGGAAGCCTGCAGCGTGATTTCTGTTGCTGCGGTTAATAAATGTGTCTCAGGTACAAGTGTTTGCCTTAAGCCCTGTGAATGATGTAGCTGAATATCCTCTGAATGCCTTTTATTTTGCTTTAAAGAACTTGAAAAATGACTTAATTCCCACTCTGCTTTGGGGGGAGCCGTTCTCAGACACAGCCACTGACCCTGCAGGGAAGGACCGAGCCGTCACCAGTGCAAGCAGGGCTCTGGGGGGGACAAAGCACTGCCAGTGCTGTGAGCTCACGGACATTTGCTCCCAGCCACTGTGACTCTTTCTCTTCTGATTCTGGGTCATTTTACCTCCCTTGTAGATCCTGTGTTAAAAGCAGGGAGAAAACCAAACCAAAAATTAAATGATCCCTCCAGTGTGAGCAACTCTGACACTGGCACGGTTGAAACTGGAGGATTTTGGAGAAACAGGCAAAAGCTGTTTCCGAGAGCGGCTGAGCCCAGGCTCGGTGGTGTCTGTGGTTTGGAGGTTTCACTTACTCTTTACAAACCTTGTTTCAAAGCTGCCTTGTTCCTGTGATTTGATCCCAGCTCAAATCTCCGGCTAATCTTTGATTTCGCACTGACCTCTAGCGGGAGCTGGTTCTGCGTTTTGGGGCCCAGTGGGTGAACAAGCGGCGGGCAGATTTGGTTTCTGACTCAGTGCTGAACGCAACCTGGTGAGGCAGCGAGTGCTGCAAATCCTTCCGTGGAGAACAGCTAGGAAGGAGTTGAAGCGTTTTCCCCTGGAAAAAAAAAAAAAAATAACAACCAGCTGTGTTTTCATATGCTCTCCTTTAGCATCTGGGCTCCAGTGTTATGGCTGCAACATCATCGTTGGCACCAAGTACGTGGACATGGGGTGCTCGAACCCCGAGGTGATCACCTGCTCCCACTCCCACCAGGGCTTCAAACACCGGTTCTGCATTAAGACAGAGAGCGGTGAGTTCTGCCCGCCTGCCTGCCCAAAGCGAACCCCGAAGCCTCGCAGCCTCTGTCCCTGATGCCCCGCGCTCTGCTTGCTTTGCAGTGGTCCTGGGCAGCCTGCTGACCAGCGGCTGTGCCACCTCTCGTCACTGCCAGCAGCAGGAGCTGCCGGGGGTCCGCATCCACTGCTGCGACACCGATCTCTGCAATGGCTCCCCCCGGCTCGCTGGTGGCCGCCTGCTGCTTCCCTGCCTCCTGGCAGCCCTGCTCCTCTCCTGAACCCCCCCCCAAGGGGTCTGGGATGGGGTTCTCCGAGCTTCAGAGGGGGGATGTGTGCCCATCCCTGCTCCTGCACAGCGCCCTCCTCGCCCCTCTCCTCAATAAAAGCCGATGAATGTTTTGCCCTGCAGAGAATGTTTGCCCCGGAGATGGGGCTGCTTCTTGGGAGGGAGGTGGGCAGGGGGTGTTGGGGTTGGGACCCCCCCTGCAGCCCCGGCACAAGGACATGGAGCTGTTGGAGGGGGTCCTGAGGAGGCCGAGAGGGGGTGCTGAGGGGCTGGAGGGAGGCTGGGGGTGTGAAGAAGATGATGCTCCAGGGCGGGAGGGCTTATAGCAGCCTGGCTGTCCCTAAAAGGGGCTGCAGGACAGCTGGGGAGGGTCTCTGTGTCAGTGATAGGACAAGGGGGAACGGCTTTAAGCTAAAAGAAGGGAGATTTAGGTCAGATATGAGGAAGAAATTCACTACGAGGGAGGTCAGGCCCAGGCTGCCCCGAGGAGCCATCGTGACTCCATCCCTGTTGCCCCAACCCTGGACCGGGCTGGGGGGGCTTTGGGCAGCCTGGGCTGAGGGCAGGGGTCGTGCCCAAGACAGGGGGGGCTCTGAGGGCCCCCCCAGGCCGAAGCAGGCCTCGGCTCTGCGGCTCCATCACACCCCACCAGGGGGCACCCGGGGGCCGCCAGCCGGGGTTTTTTTTTGGGGTAGGGGGGTCGAGGAGCTGGGGCAGCCCCCCCATAAAACCAGGCTGCCCCCGAGGCTGCCCGGCAGAGCTCACCCTCCCCCTCGACCCCAAAGAAAGGCTGCAGGGAGCTAAAGCAGCCCCAAAGCAATGGGGGATGAGGGGATGGAGCCCTAGGATAGCCCCTCGGGGGGACATGGGGGTGGTGGGGGGGGGGAGTGGGGTGTCCCAAGGAGGCACAAGCCCATCAGATGTTGTCTTGACCAAAAAAGCCCCAAAAGCGGGGACAAAAATCTGCCCCCCCCCTCGTGGAGCTGGACCGAAGGGACTCCGTCAAGGTCATGGTGCTGGGAATTAAGCGCTGGTGCCTCGGGATCCAGCCTCGTGCTTTTATCACCAGGGAAACAGCAGAAAGCTCGCCCGCGAGGCCTGGAAGAAATGTTTTTATTCTAAACTTTTTTTTTTTTTTTTTTCTTCCGATAGAGAAAAAAAAATATTTCAAAAGGCATTTTCCATGCAGAACATCAGCTTTTGATGACATTTTTTTTCCGATGCGTGTCAGAAAACAAGTCTAAACTCTACTAAAAATATTATCTGAGGCATCTTCCCAGCAGAATCACCTTGGGGCTGATACAAGACATTTTCAGATTCTGAAGATTAACAAAAAAAAGAGGGAATTGGAAAACAAATCCTGCCACAATGACACGAACGGCAGCGATAACCAATTCCTCTCCTTTCCCTTTACAATATTCCTTACGGATTTGGGGGGAGCAAGGAACCTTTCCTTGGCAGCTGGAGGTATTCTCGCTCCTGGGTATTTATCAGCCCGGATCAGTGCTGAGCTCCTGCAACCAAACCTTGGTGCCTTCAGCCAGCTCCGATAGAAATTCCCATTTCTTGGCTGGGACTGGGGATGAGCTGCTGGTGGAGGGGACAGAATTGGTGGCCGGGGGTCCCGGTGTGGCGCAGGCCACCTTGCTGGCTAGCAGTGGCTCGAGGCAAGGAGCCACCTCCGTCCCCTCTGCCGTGGTCCCCTGCCGCCTGCCCGCCTCCAGATGGTGATGCTGCTGGCCCCGCTCTGCCCCCCTTGCCCGGCTTGAGTCATCCATCTTGCACTGTGTAAGAGGCCTGTTGCAATTAAGTAGGCTGAAGTGCTCCTGAACTCTTTAACCTTTGCCCTGGGATTGCTCCTTTTGCCCCAGGGCTGTGGATCAGCTCCATTGCACTCTCCAAACAGCGCCTGCTACTTAGCTGACATTTCTTTCTCCTGCTGGATCCTATTAGCACCCTGAGGTTGAAAATGCTACTTTGGAGTGTTGTAAGGAATGTGATTTATACTGGAAAGTAGCGGCAATCTATCTTTCCCTATACACACACTACACGTGAGGCTGGAGAGCTAAATCCACATCGCCTGAACAAACAGCAACTCGGGTAATTGTTGAGGAGGCTTCGGACACCTCGCAGGAAGGGCAGGCACGGAGCCGGGCTCAGGGCAGGCAGCTGACAGCGGGGCTGGCTGGAAAAATGCCTCTCATGCGGTCCTGTGCCCGTACCCCTGCAAAAAGCTGGTGCCAAAAGTGCTGCAGGCAGGGCCAGGAGCGGGGCTGTGGGCAAAGGTGCTGGGTCCCGCAGTGCATTTCTCTGCCCTGTGCCCTGCCCATTGGCCTCGTGTCCAGGGGAGAGCAGAGTTGGGCAGAATTTTCACTGGTTTGCCTGCGTGCGAGTACGTATCACCGAGAACGCAACGCGCACGGGAGGCAGATGAAAATAAGAATTGAATGGTGCCTGAAGGAGGGCTGATTAGCCTTTATCAGATATGACACACTAACCACCAAGGCTCCTGGCTGGAATACCGGGCTAAAATCTCCGCAGTGTCAAATTTCATCCTCCTAAGCAAAGAGACACTTTCCATAGTGTTTGTGTGAATCTTCTGGATAAGCCCCGGAGACTGAAACCATCTCGGCTTCATGTGGGCATTAAAAGTCCCACCCACGTGTTTAAAAAAAGCCCCAAACCCAGAAACGCAAAAGCTGACATTTACTCGAAAATGTCTTCTTCCTGCATCGCTGCATGGCATCCCGTGCGATCGGTGTCTCCTCCCTCCTCGCTGGAGCTGGCTGCGCCCGAGCAGCGCCGTGGGCATCCCCAAGGGCTCGCACACCAAAAGCGCAGCTGGGAGCCAAGAGGGGGCTTTGCACACGCAGAAGTGTGCGCACAAACAGATGCACGGACACGGGCACCGTGCTTTCCGGGAGAAAAACCGACAACGAAAAAACCCCTAAGCAGCCTCTGTGTCAAAAGCCCTTTTATAAAAGCCTCAGTAGCTAAAGAATTGCCATTGTTTCAGTCTCCAGTGAGTGCTAGTCTTAAAATATTTCCAGCTCAGAGCAGGCTTTGACATTCTGCCCAGACCCAGGAGAGGGAACAAACATGAGTTCAAAAATGTTTCTGCAAGGCACGGAGCCTTCTTTTTGGAGAACCCTGCTCAGCATCTCGCTTCTTGTGGCTGCGTGTCCCCCTCCCACAACCCCTGGCAGGGGAAACACCCCCAAAAGCACCCCAAAAACGGGGAGGTGATGGCTTCTTGGGGCCCTCAGCAGTGCAGGAAGAGCTGGCCTGGATTTCATGCTGGGGTTTGTTTTCATGCTCATTGCTTTGCCCTTGTGAAAAACCATATTTTTCCCCAGCAATGCAGAACTCTGGGCTGTGCCTCTTGTTTTGTTGCTGATGGGTTTCACCAGTGGTGCACCGGGCAGCTCCGTGGTGCTTGCCCAGCTCCATGGTACTGGGGCAGGCAGGCGAGAGCTGCTGCAGAGAGGGGGGAGCCCGAGCATTCAGCACTAATCCCCTCAGCCTTTTTCTGTGTTCGCCAACGATCCTGGGCATGCCGCAGAGCCAATTTGGGGGCTGGAAGCTCTCCATGCTGCCTGCAGGAAGGGGACGCGAGGGACGGACCATGGCACACGTGTCCAGCGTGCCGGCTCCTCGGGGTGCTGGGGGTGGGAGGACCTCGGGACAAGGCAGCCCCCAGGGCTTGGCACGCTGGGGAGCTGCAGCAAGCTCCTTGGCCAGTGGTCCCAGTTTCTCACCCTTTCCCTTTCCATGCTCTGAAAAGAGGAGGAGAGGAGCCCAGATGTACATTGCTGGCTTGGCTACCCTTCTGCAAACCGAGGCCTTCCCCACCTTCTCACAAAGCGATTTTTTTTTGGCAGAAAGGTGCAGAAAAACCTCTGGATGTCTGTAGGAAAGACGAAACGAGCTGGCTGCCCCAGCGACAGAAACCACAGCCGGGCAGCAGCCTTCCCCAGCACCCAAAGAAAAGCCTCCAGCAGCCCTCCAAGCCCCAGCAGGGGCAGCACGGGGCCGTGCGTGGTGCCGGTGGCTCAGGACCATGGTGCTGGGATCCTGCACGCTGGGGGCTCCGGTGAGCGGCTGCTTGTCGGGGCTGCAAGCACTCGGCACGCTGGGTGAAGGGCAGTGTTTACCCAGGAACAATGTGGGGTTAAAATTTAATAAGCCCTTGTGCAACTCTTTGTAGAGCAGCAGCGAGGACAAATAAACATCTCTTAAAATACAGTCAGTACTCCGGCTCGCTGTTTAATTCATCCTCGGGAAATGCGTGTTGTTTATAGCCACTCACTTCAGGAGCTAGGAACAGCAGCGGGTTGATCCACTCCAAATTTCAGGCAAAATAATGCGATCCTCACTCTCCTCTTGTTTGTTCCTAGGAGAGAACACAAGGTCAAGTCTGCTCTAAACTACCGAGTCTCTTTTATTTGAGAAAGTTTCTTCTCTGCTTTCTCCCTCTCCCCCTTTTGCCCTGCTTGCAAGCCCTGGGGGAGTCCAAGTTTCCCGAGGATTTCGGTTTCCTCCTTGAGTCATGAAAACTTCTGGAGGGAAGCAGAGATGCGTGGCCAAACCCTGAGGCTCCCAAGGTCGAGGGTTAGGAAGTCGCTCTCTTATCTGCTCCCCTCCCATGCAGAGATGAGCAGGGGAACAGCCCAGTGTGGGAAATCTCCCTCCCCCAGGGCTGCTGGGGGATGCTGAAGTGCTGAGAAATCCCCCTTCTCCGGGAGCTGGTTCAGCCCTTTCCAGATCACGAAGCCGAGAGGGAGCGATGCCAGCCGTACCGACGGAGAGCTGCGAATTGGGTCACTCTGCCCATTCCCCTCCCAGCACGGAGCTCTCCTCGTGCAAAGCCAAACAGGGGGAGCATTGCTAAAGGGCGATGCGCAGGGCAAAATGTCTGTGCTGGCCCAGGAGCTGCAAATGTGCTGGCTGGGCTCGAATGAGCCCAAAGCCTCAAAGAAATGTCTGGATCCTCTAGGAAGAGAGCCAAGGCTGCCCTCTGCCAAGGGCAGGGCATCAGGGGGGTCGGACGGGGGGAGAAAGGGGGACCCTTGTTCATTTTAACAACCTCGTGGCAGCCGTGGGGCCAGCTCTGTCTGCCTGACCTACATAGGCGAAGCAGAGCTCCCTGCACACAATCGATCCATTGGCAGCACACAAAGACAGAGCGAGTGTTGGTGGCCGGGCACCCCGCAGCCCCAGCACCCTGCCCCTGCCCTCCGTAACCAGCAGCACACAGCACCCACGGCCGTGTGTTTGGGGATATTCTCCTATGGCAGGCTTTGGTTTCATTGCAGCTGGCTTCTGGTAGCATTTGTCCATGCCCCTGGGACGCCTCGAAGTAATGCACACGAGGTTTTGGGCTGCTATTAATTTGGAAGGTGTGCTCTCTGGCTCAGAAGTGAGATCCCCATTTCCTTGCAGGGCCTGCTAATAGATCACCAGTGGATTTGAGTGTCCTTCCTGCCCAGTTATCTGATTATCCAGCCTGCCAACACACCCTCAAAGCTTTTCCTTTGGCTCCGTTGTTTTAGCATCTTACACCCTCGGGCTAGTCCTGCTGACCTCACGGGTTCTGCTGCAGAGGATGGAGATTTCTGTCCCAGTCTGCTCTTTTCTGCCCCTCAGTGAAGGGCAGCGGTGCCTTTGGGACAAAAGCCTGGTCTTCAGGGTGTCGGAGTCATGTCCCTCCTCTTCAATAATATCCTCTCTATTAGACCTATATCCGTGCGACCTCCACAGAGCAGCAGACCTCACCCCCGCCAGCAATTACCGAACTCATTAAACCCAGCAAACCAAACCGCGGTGCAGAAGAAGGAATAAAATAAGGCAAGTCAAAAGGTGGGCAGAGTCTGGCGTTGCCTCTTCCCGGTGGCTACGGGCAATGCATCTGCGTTGCTTTGTTCCCAGGCGAGCGCCGTGCCAAGTATCAGCTTTCCACGGCAGAAATGAATCACAGCAAATTGCTCACCGAGCCTCCGCAGCCGGCAAACACCAACTGCTTAGGTACAAAGGGAAAGCGCTGCTGGCCCCCGCTCCTGCCGTCTGAGTACA
This sequence comes from Aythya fuligula, assembly GCF_009819795.1. Lineage (NCBI taxonomy): Eukaryota > Metazoa > Chordata > Aves > Anseriformes > Anatidae > Aythya > Aythya fuligula. The sequence goes on from NC_045577.1 coordinate 5,740,652, forward strand.
AGGCTGCTAATTAGTAAATAAGGGATAATCCGATCAATTAAGTGCTCAGCCTGGGGGCTGGAGCGGAGGGCACAGCCCTGCCGGTGAGGCGGAGGGGAAGGGGCGGCCGTGCAGCGCTGGGGTGCGCAGAGCAGGCCGGGGTGCATGGGGCAGATTTGGAGCATGGGGCAGATTTGGAGCACGGGGCAGGTTGGGGTGCACGAGGGCTGGTGGAGGCTGCTGTGGGTCCCTGCAATGGGCTCTTCATGGAGGTGCAGCTGGTGCAGGCTTGCACCAATGCCCGGCGCGGCTGGGAGTGTGCTGCAGAAACCCACGCGGTTTTGGCAGCTTTTAGCATCTGGCACAGCACGGGACAACATGCAGGAAGTCTGGTGACACTCAGCAGGCGGGCAGTGGTCAGGGTAAGCCCTGGGAGCTGGGAGTGTTTTGGTACCAGGGCACGAGGGAATGCCCTGTGGGAAGGAGAAGTGCTGGTACCTGGGTACTGACCGGGTGACAGGGCAAGGAGCAGCAGAAAGCAAAGCACGTGGGTGCAGAGGGATGCCGGGCAAGCACCTGCAGGCTGTGCTGACGGAGCCTCAAAACCAAACAAGTGCTGGCCCTGGCTGAGCAGTTCTCCCTGTCTGGTGAGCGTGCAGTTCATTAGGATGCAGTGAATCTGGCAGCTCCTGTGGCCCATGCCCCAGAGATGCTGCAGGGTCTCCTCCCCATCAGGCAGGAGCGGTGCTGGGCTTGTTCATGTGAGACAGCGAGCTTTGGGTGCCCTGAGTGCAGGGCAAGCTCCGTCCCTCCTCTGTCTTTCCCTCTGGGGATGTGAGGGCTGGAGTTTGTCCTCAGCCAGGCCACCCCGTACCCCATCCAGCGTCACCGCAGTGGGGAGGCTGTCACCAAGGGGTCTGGCACCGAGAGCTCCCCTTTGCTTCTTGGTCAGCATCCCTCGCTGCTCCCCCGCCGCCAGCCTCGGCGCTCCTGAAGCATTCCCCACGAGCACCGCTTTCAATTACGTGTTTTGCAAAAGTCATTAAAGAGAATTCCCCATGAAATTATTTTTATTTCCCGCCTCTCCTCCCCGCCTCCCCGCCCCTCCACCTCCTTCCGAACTAATGAGATTAATTGAAAACTGCAAACATTTTCCGAGGGCCCAAGGCAATGCAACCTCTCCTCCTGTCGCCCCTTCTCCTGCTCCCCGTTCTTAGCAGCCCCCCCCGAGGAGGTGCTGCGCTTTGCAGCCTCAGAAGGTGCTCACATTTTGAAACCTTTGATTTTTTTTAAATTTATTTTTTATTTTATTTTTTTTACTCCTTCTCTGAGGAAGGGAAGAGAAAGCGCCTGAGGAATGAGAGCTGTCAGATGCAATAATGTGAAATCTCACTTCGGGCTGGCACGCAGAGGGGGGGGGTCTCTGCGGCGCGGTGCCTTTCCCGGGGAAGTTGAAAAGGGGAAGCGGGGAGGAATATTAGGAAAGTTATTCGGCTCGCTCTCGGCCCCGCAGGTAGGAAAAGAAAAATAAAATCCCCCAAACCCAATAACCTGCAAACCAAACCCGACAATAGCCCTATTCACCTAGCAGGCTTTTATCCACTCGGAGTGTTTGATGCCTCCCATCTCGGCGCTCGGTTAATCAATAGAACAAATCTCCAGCACCGCACCTCTGCCGGCCCCCACGGGCTCCTCCGAGATTGATTAAAGCAAACATCCATTTTCAGGGCTGCATGCCTCTGAAAACAACGCACTTTTTCAGGCTGCCTTGCTACAGTGCACTCAGGATAAATAAAGGAGAGGGAACAATACGGGAGATTTGTTACTTGCTGGAGCAACTGCTCGGCATCACATTTCCTCCGGTGCTGCTTTAAGTGGGGAGAAGAAAAAAACGTGAGTAAAACCCCCCAGACCTGCTGAATTATGTGGGGTGGTGCTTTCGTGCATGGGTATATCCATGGATTCTGGTGAGGTGGATGAAAAACATGGCTTTGGAGTTGGAGAAAAAAATTATTTTCATGGAAAACACCCCAAAACCCAGTTTGTGCAAACGCAGAGGCATACACTAACGATGGGAGAGATAATTAAGGCTGCAAAATGGACTCCCTCATTTGTCATGCTGACTTTAACCGCACTTAAAGCTCTAAAGAAAGCAGCAGAGGGGGTGGTGTGCTGCCAGCCCCTCGGCTTGCAGGGACACGGGTGGGTTTGGGCAGGACTGGGGGGAAGAGATGCTGTGAGATGCCCAAGGAGGTGCTGAAATCCTGGGCTCACCAGCAGCAAACTGCTCACACAGGGACCCCCCTTGCTGTCTCCTGAGGTTGTCTGTAGGGTGGGGGGCCCTCTGTGCTGCTCAGCCTGGGGTTGGGGCTCAAAGGAAAAGCCTTTGTAGGGTTTGGAGAGAGCTCGAGTCCAACAAGCAGGCTTGACCTGGCAGCTGCATGGCCACGGCGTTGTGGCAGGACTTCCTGACCCGTTCTTTCAATTTCTTTCCCCAAACCCCCAGCGAGGGATTTCTCTGGGCAGTGGCACACACCCATGCTGCTGGGCTGCTGCTCCCTGCAGATGCTCCCAGCCACATCGGGGACCACGAGGCCGCTGGCACCGCGAGCACCGTGCTCACCACGAGCCCTGCACAAACCCTGCCCGGGGCTGCCTTTGGCCGCAGCCTGCCAAGTGCTGTGCCTCTCCTGCTGCTGTCAGGCTGCCGCCGCGTCCCCAAAATTTGTCTCTGCAGAGGGTGGGCCCTGCCTGTAGCAGCACAAAGTCCTCCCCTAGCTTGCAGCCACGGGCAGGGGTGCGCTGCCCTGCTGCAGACCCCACAGCCAGGCCAAAAGGGACCTCCAGCCCCTCCGCCGAGCCGAAGAGCTCCAGTTTATTAAAGATACATTCCTAGGCTAATAAAAGACGTGTTGTCTGGTGGCGGGCGGGCTGCAGGATGTTATGGTTGGAATGTTCCTTGGCCCGGGTGTAATTAAAAAACCCACCAGCTGTGGGTCTGCGAGGAGCTATTTTTTTCTCCCCCAGACAGCCAGACTTGATGTTTTCTGTGATCTCCGTGATGTCACCAGCTCCCCTTTGATGTGTGCAGCCGAGGAACCGCCGGCTCACGACTCCAGGGGGATATTTGTCTGCGCATTGCTCACGAGATGACTTAGAAGGATGGAGAGAAGATTAATTACGGAAAGGAAGAGACCAAGCCCCGCATCCATATTTATTAGTGCATTAGGGTGTAGTGGCCGCTGTGGCGAGCCCAATGCGAAAATAATAGTAGGACAAAGTCACTTCCCCGAAGATTTCAGTGGTGGGACAAAAGGATAGGCTGTTTCCCCCATTTTTTTGCGGGGAGGATGGAGACACAGAGCAATAATGGCCTGCCTTAAAATAATAAAGCAGGCTGTCCCACAAGGGGCATGCAATGGAGCCAGGCTTGGAGCGGATCCCTCCTGTGCCCCCTTGGTGGCCTCACGCTTGTACAACACGATGAAACCACAAAGTTTCTGGTGGTTTTCTTTTGCAAGTCCCTCTCTTGGACGGGCTGGTGGCAAGCAGCACCACGGGGATGCTCGGGAGGGCATCCTGGGGGCTGGTGGGGCACAAACCCAACGGGGGCTGAGCCAGCGGCCTCAGGACTTCAGCCCGATCAGTGCAGCAGATTGGAGAGGCCTTCAGGCTGCACGGTGTGAACACAAACCTCCTGAAACCACCTGAAAATGATCCCTGCCTCTTCCCGACACCCTCACTCCAGCACGCTGAGGACAAAAGCCTCTCCATGGCACAGCTCAGACGCTCCCCTGGGACCCCAGCCTCCTCTCTAGTGACAAAGATTTTCCGGAGACAATAAATTGGGAGCAAAATGGAGCTGCCCATTACAATCACATAAAGGAATGTGTTTTCTGAAGCCCTTGCATGTGTCCCCTTTGGGCTTTGGGGTCCGGAAAAGACATCTGGAGCCCACCCCTCTGCCCAGGCCTGGTAGCCCATTGCCTGGGCAGCTTCTGAGCTGTGATTCTGGGTTAGGTGGGAGCCAGCCCCATTAGAGCAGGGTGGGCACGGCGCAGACAGCAGGAACAGTCTGTCCTGTCCCCTGCCTCGCTGGGGCAAATACCGGTCCCTGGCCTGCCGTGAACATTTATGCAGGTATTTACCCTGCAAGCAGCCCAGAACTGGATTAAGATAAGGTGAGCGCTGGGACGATGTGGAAATGCCTGTCAGGCCTACAAAGCTGCAGGGCAAATTAAGCAATCATGTTCCCAGGACATACATAAAAATAAGTAAAAAAACAATATTAATCCATAGCAACAAAAGGCGATAGCATGGCAACAGCGGCAACTGCTGCAAAACAAAACGGTAACAAGAAGAGAGGGGGAAAGGGAAAATAAAGCCCTGCTCTGGCCTGCAGGGTTCCTTAAGGTAAAGTGGGATGTTTTGTGCCAGGGAGCTGGGCATTACAGCACCTCCATGCTGCTGGTGCGAGGGGCTGGCCGCCTGCTCCTGCGCACGGGGCGCACGTGGGGCGCACGACGCTTTTGGCTCCCCTGAGCGAAAACACCCCGAGAGCCAAAACCGGGAGAAAGTCGGCATGAAAACAAGGCTCAAACCCTGTTTTGAACTCAGGTGCTGCTCTGCTGCGGGCGCGTAGGAGGAGCGTTATGGAAATAAGCCCTGATGGGCGTTAATTCGGAGCGGTGAGTCAGGCGGGTGCTCGGTGCAGCACCGATAAGCGCTGCTGCCGCCGCTGCTGCTGCATGCCTGCGGGGGTTACGTAGGCTTTGGCACGGCCGGGCAGGCGCTGGAACAATGTTAGGTGGGTTTGGGATTTGGACGGAGAGAGGGAGCTGTATGGAGAACGCAGATGGAGTTGCATAAAACTGAGTTGCAGGCAATTTGGCTTTATCGGAACCCACACTAAATGGATAGCTGTTAAAAGGAGTGGATTTTCCGTGCTGCGAGAGCCAAAGCAAATACAGTGAGACATAATTAAATGCTCGCCTGCTAAAATAATAATTTTCTTATGAATTGAGAAAGGTAAAGTACAACGAAAGATGGGCCTGATAAAGGAACAATGATTCTCCATTGTGCCTGCTGGAAGTGCGCAGATAAAGAGCACAAATAAAGGCTAGTGGGCAGGTAAAGGAGGGCTTTGGTGGGGAAGGGTTTCCACTCTTTCAGTTGTGCAGGCCCCTGTGCTTGCTAATCACAGAGGTGTTAATAAGGCAGATGAAGCCCTCACGTGCTGCCCATCGCCACACAAACCTTGAACGCACACTCCAGGCAGCGCTGAGTCCACAGCAGCACGTGCAAACATTAATGCTTGTCTGGAGGAAAGAGAAGGAAGGGGAGAGATCTGTGAATGACTGCAGTTTTAATTCTGCTCTCACTTGTGGGGACGGGAGGCACCTCGTCTGGTGGGGCTGGGGCCGCTTCCTCTGCTCCGAGAAGCTGTTCAACGGGCCTCTGGGCAGAAAAAACACTGCAGAGGTAAGGAAGCCCTTCCAAATAAGAAGTGAATGGTAAGATCATCATCATACTAAGAACCCCGGGGAGTCGTTTTAGGAGGTAGAGCTGGAAAATAAAGAAGAGAGGTCCCGAGCTGTGCACCTGCAGGAGCTGCTGCTGGGGAGCGCACGCAGCACACCCCGTGATCCTGGGCACAGCCGAGCGCTCGCGCCCGCCCTGCCAAAAGTGCAGCCCTAGAGGTCAGGCAGACATCGCCTTTGAAAGCCTTTCTATAAATGTTATATTCATTTAGAAAGTAAAGATTAGGGTGGATAGATGGCTTTCACCTTTAAAGGGCATGGGCAGGGAGCAGAGAGGGCTCCTCTCCGGCAGCGCCCCGATGGCAGGACGGTTCCTGCCTCGTGCAGGGGGATCAGGAGCTGGGGATTTTCTGTGTCTCTGGCAGCAGCACGTCCTGCAGCCGAGCAAGGGGGATGAGACCTGCCAGGGCCCAACAAGTGAGCACAGTGCTGGTTTTGCCAGGCTGGCATCACGGCCGTGCCGCTGGCAGAGAGCTCCGGGATGCTCTGCTCCTGTCCAGGCTGGGTGCTCCTGCTGCTGCTCCTGCTCCTGCTCTCCCTGGGCTCGTGCAGGCAGCAGAGCCCCAGTGCCGTGTTGTGAAATGTGGGGATTGAGAAACGGCCAGGGGCTTTGCTCCTTTTTCAGCAGTTGGCTTCGCCCTGGCACTGCCAGCTCCAGCCAGGGCACTTGACTTCTGGCTCTGGGCACAAGTGTTTGGTACTTTTCCAGTCAATCCTCAGACTATGGGAAAGGGTTAGGTCAAAACCCCTTTTTCCATTATTTTAATCAATGTGATTATTTTTAAAAAGTTTACTTTTCTAGCCTCCTCCAAACAGAGATACTTTTTTTTCTGTCTCTCAAAAAAAGAGCAGAAAACAAAAGACTGAATTTGGGCCCTAAGTTTTTTTGGCATTGACTCTTTTAGATACATTGAACATTACTTCATGGCTGAAATTACAGAAATAAAGCTGCTAGTAAAATAGAAACTAACAACTTTTGCCCTCTTTGTCTTTCTATGGAAGTCAGGAACGGCTTAGTCTGTACAATAATTACACTGTATGCACAGCAAAAAAAGTTCTTGACTCCTGCCATCTGCAGCCCTTCCCCACCAAAGAAAAAAAAAAAGTTGGCAATAAATTTAAAACAGTTTTATTTACCTTGAACTACTCAGCCAAGAATGCACATTATTTAGGGACTGGAATAAAAAGCCATTCACTCTAGTTCAATTGGCCATTTAGTTCAATTTGTGTGTGTTACTGCAGGTAATTACTATGGTAATAATGTACTGTAATCTGCGCTGATTTGGAGCTTGTCCTGTTTCTGTATTAATAATAAGTGCCATATATGTACTAATTACCAGTTTGTTACCATGGTTATTTGCGTAGATGCCATGTTAATGATACCCTGGAAACATAAAGCAATCACATTTTTGAATTAAATCTTTGTGGTCTCTTTAGTGCTAAAAGCCCAATTCACATAAAATAATGATGAAGAAAATGAGATCATCGTCGCTGACTTGCCAGCAAGCTGATTAGCCGCACTGCATAAATATACGATTTTACCATACTGAAAAATTAGAGCCTCCAAAACATTTTCCGTGGTTGCTAAGTAACTTCCCGAGGATTACATCACTTACAGGAATACGCGGTGCCAAATCTGTCATGCACACGTATTTATAGAGCACGCGGCGCGGGGAGTGCACGCTCGGCAGAGAGCTCGCCGCTGCTGCCGTAGGTGTAAACTGCTGGCTCGCCGCCGGAGGATGGGGGTAAATGAGCAGGCATCCATCCCTCCCCCTGCTGACAAACTCGCACTCGTCGGAAGGAGCCAGGAGGCAATCCGGAGACGTCTATTTTTTAGGATTATTTAAAGCCAGGAGGGACCTCTGCTATCCCTCCCCTGCAATAATTTCACGCTGCAGGTCCTGCGCTGGGCTGCATCTCTTCTCCCTGTTAAATCGAACCGAGCAGCGTGTTTGGGGGGATGATTTGTTGGAAACGCATCCTGGAAGGGACGGGGCTGCTGGCTACTGCTGCCTCTGGGACCGAGCGAGCGCTGGGGTGCGGAAAATGGTGCACAGCACATCGGGGTCCCTGCTGCCCCCCTGCTCCCTGGTGCCTGCCCAGCTCTGCCCCTACACTCCAGGGCTGTGCCCAGCCCTGCTGCCACCTCCGTGCAGCACTTCCAGGCTGTGCCGGTGCCAAAATCCTCCCTGGTTTGGCACTGGCTGCTGTCCCAGCCGCGGTGTCGCCGATGTCCCCGCGCTGCAGCCTGGGCTGCAAACAGCCTGCTGTTCCCACACTGCGGCCACCTCGCTGGCCATACTGGATCTGCATTACGAGTAAAAATAGTTTATTGGCAGCAAAAACCTTCCCTTTTCCCTGATCGCGTAGTAAACAATGGGTCCTTCCTACCCTAAAATTAATGGCAATTCTTTAACCAGATGACAGCGGTGCAGAGGCTGGGGAGATCTGGAAGAGCGAAACTACGTGCTGTCCCTGTGCAGGCCGTAAAAAAGAACGCAGGGAAACCAATAGGTCCCCAACCCTACAGTAAAATCTGACCCCTACAGTCAAATCTGAAGCCCCACAGGTGTGGAGCCCTTGTAGGTCCATGGGAGCATTGGGATTGGGATGCTGCAGGGCTTGGGCCAGCCCCAGGCCAGCTGAAGGATGGAGCAGGGCTCAGGGAGGGCAGAGCATTGTGGAGACGCTGCTTTGATCACCTCCCTGGGAGGACTGGCAGCTACTGCATCCGTGCAGAAAGTCCTCAGCAAACCTCTCCATGGATTTGCCAAGCCAAATGCTGACTCAGCCCATGGAGGAGCTGTTCAAGGTGCCCAGCTTTGCCTGGAGAGGTGATGCTGGAGTGTGGGCGCTGGGCGAGTGGAGCTGCTCTGCTTCATCCTCCTCTGCTCAGGCCCAGGGCCAGCACCACGTCCCTCGCCAAGGCTCCTGCACAGCCCCGGCCCGAGCAGCGAGTGCCATGTCATTTGAAAAGCTCCTCAGTGCTCTTTTTTATCTGGTCATTATTTTTTCCACTGAAGCCTGAGATAAGCAAAGCATAAATCAAAGCAGCTCAGGAGCCACTTGGAGCAGGTAAAGGATGGAGAAGATCTTAATCAGCGGATCTGGGCATGAAAAGCCAAAAGAGGGAGAGAGGGGAGGGAGGAAAGGGGGGCGAGGAACAAAGGAAGGGAGCGAAACACCACTTGTTGTTTGTGGGACCAAGACAAATGTTTCCAAAGCCACATTTTCCACATGACTCCCAGCAAAAGCTCCTGGTTTGATTATTAATCGCGGGCCGGCCTCCATCCATCACTCCATCCGCCCGTGCTCCCGAGCTGTTTGATGTGCTGCTACCCTCTGCTCTCACCCTCATCCAGCAGCTCTGGCAGGGCAAAGCCCAGCAAGTTATTTAAATAAAGAAAAAGCAATCAAATAAATTTGGGAGGAAATAAAATAAAACTATCTGGGGAGCTTCTTTTGTACTGCTTGGGTACCTGCCTCTGGAGGCTCCTGGAGTGCTGCTGACACCGGGAGCGTCTCCCAAAATGGATGGACTTTGTCTCTTGCCTCATACATCTGTTTAATGACCTCTCCTTGCAGGCACTTGACATGTGATTTATGGGATATAAATTTTACCTCTTCTCTCTGCAGCGTTGCAAGCGCTATGTGCTGAAAGGTGAGAGCACCTCGCCCCGCCGGGCCGCTGTGCCGCGCCGGCTCCCGTGCTCGTCCACCCGCTCAACTTTCTTCCCCCGGCCCTTCCTTTCAAAAACAAAACAACAAGCCCTTAAAAATGTGTTTTTTCCTCCCTGAAAGCAAACTGCTGCTGACGCAGCCTTTGCAGTTTCAAGGCTGATGGCGCTTTTCAGAAAAAAAAAAGAAAAAAGAAAGAAAACAGCAGCATCCCAGCTGATTTCCTGCAAATAATAAAAAAAATAAATAAATAAGTCCTTAATTCTTTTACTGGCATCTGTAGCCTCTAATTCATAAATTCATCAGGACTTTCCCAGGATGTCAGTTTTGGCAAATGAGCCCTGAGTTGCTTCATGCTAATGGAGCGGTGGGCTGCCTGACCTCAGGAAATAGAGAGGCCAAACATGAAAAAACAGAGCCGGGTTCAAGGCTGGGGCTGTGAACCCCAGATTTGAGGGTGAGGTCAGGAGAGGGTCAGGAAAGCATTGTGTGCGTGTGAGGGAGAGGCGCTGGTTTCTATTTAAAACCTTCCACGGCGCTCGGAGAGACCTCTGGCCATTGTGTGCGGGAGCAGCCCGGCTATTGAGCGGCGTGCCTCGAGGATCCTGGCTGCAGGAACGGGGAGAGATTAGAAACAGCCACACGTACACACTGCGAGCCAAGCCCTCCCCTACCTTGGAGAGAAGGGGAGCGTGAGCTCTGCCTGGCTCTTTTCAGCGGCTAACGCAGATGGATTTGCTTTGGCATTTAACGGTGATGAATGTGCCAGGTGCTATTCATTAGAAATGATTTGTTGGGGCGAGCGCAGCTCGCCTGCCCATTAGGACGCATTTACTTCGCAGGTTAGTAATGATGGGTGCACTTAATAGTTTCTAAGTATCAGAGGGCATTAAAAAGCCCTGGAAGAAAAGGCTATCAATATTTACAGTTTCAATTTGCTGGGGGAGGAAACCCCCGTGTGCGGCTGCAGGGGTGGGTGTCCGCCTGCGAGGCAGCACCAGCTCCTTGCTTGCGGGTGGCTGCTGGCACGGACAAGGGTTTTTGGTGGCCTTAAAGCACCCCAGTGCCGTGGAAGCAGCCGCATGGCCACCTCTGGGGTCCGTCACCAACTGGAGATGCCCATCCTGCCTCCAGTCCCCTGCTTCTGGCTCCCTGTGAGCACCAGGGACGCACTGGGAGGAGGCGGAAGGTCACTGGCCGGGGGCTGATTATGGCCATTACATCCCAATTCCCTTCCCCTGCCCTCCCCCTCAGCCCGAGCTCGGGAGTGAGATCCTGTTAGCAGCCCTCTGCCGATAGGCGGCCATTTACTTAAGTCCCAATTTTTCATTAAAATAGCACATATGGCTATCAAGCACTGCAAGGTCACAGGGCTGCATTGTCTCAGCTTAATATGATGCTATTAAGGCTGGGCTATAATATCCCAGATACAGCAAGTTCAGCAGCGTAAGATCAAGCATTGGGCAAGACTGCAATTTCCTCCTGTCCTCCTGCTATGATCTTATCAAAGCCTGACTGATCTCTATAGACGAAATCGCGCTGGAGAGCATTAAACACCGGGAGCAGCGAGGCCGGGCTCAGAGCGTGGTTCCCTTTGTGCCGTGCACGGCTCAGGGCTGCCTCCTCCACCTCTTCTTCCTCCTCCTCCTGCTCTAGGTGGCATTGCCTGGGATTTCCAGGATGGGCTGAGCTGCTTTTCCTGAAGCCTGACCTCCATTCAAGCCAGGGTCCGCTTGAGTCAGGTCCTAAACTCCGAGAGAGCATTGCTGAATTTTGGATTTTTCCCCCAATTCGGCTCCTGGCTGCCCCGTGGCCAATGCGCTGGCAAGGGGCGCTCAGAGCGGTGGCCACCCCATGCAACCTTCAGCTAGCCACTGGCACCCTCTTGTAAACCAGGACAATCGTTCTTTTCTCCTAGTTGTTATCTTCCTTTCCGAGCTACAAGTGCCCACATGCGGGCCCTTTATCTCAGCACGTATTTGTACAGTTCCTAGCACAGCAGGGCCCCGCTCTCAGTGCGCGATGAAATATGGAAAGGCTAACAATTACAGAACAGAGGTGGAGGGAGGAGAAGGTGGACTGGGAACTGGCTGGCGGCTTTAATAAGCCATGCAAAGATATGCCTGTTACTGACTCACTGGCGCTGAGATAAAGTGCTTTAAGTGTGCCCAGATGGGACGTTTTCATAGGAAGAAGCAAGCACGTAAATAACGGCGAGTTTGTGCACACAGCAGCCCTGCCAAGAAGGAAGCCTTTCCTGCAATATCTCCATGAGGATGCCTGGAAGAGCCAACAAATGTGTTACTCCATCCCAGCGGCGGGGAGAAGCAGGGGGAACGGCACGGGAGAAGCAAGAGGCTGCTCCTGCTGTGTGTGCACACCGTGCCGTGGTACAGCCGTGCCGTGGTGTGGTTGTGCCATGGTGTAGCTGCTCCATGGTGTAGCTGCTCCATGGTGTAGTTGTTCCCTGGTGTAGTTGTGCCGTGGTGCAGCCCAGCACCCCCACATGCTCCTGCACACCAGGCGAGTCAGCGGCCGTGGGAGGCGGTTCTCTTGGCCAACAGACCGAGCCACTTGCCAAAAAGGACAGAGATGCAAGAGCCACGCTCCTCCGCCATCATTTCCCATTTGAGTCAGAACGACTTAAAAGATAATTAGTTAATTGAGCAATGGAAGCCATCTCCCTATAGCTATGTGTCAGCTCCTATTAGCCGCTCCGTAGCGCTATCTGAGGATACACAGATCCTCTCCGGAGATATCGATCATTTATTTAGCAGGCCCTGCTCTCCCCCTTCCCCTTCAGAGGGCGGCGGCGGCTGCGGCGGGCGGCAGCTCCATCACGGCACCCGCGCCCCGCGGACAGCCGTCAGCTGCGATTGTTTTCCGGTGAAAATAGATGTTCCGTATCGATCTCTTTCCTCCAGCGGAGTCCAGGGGCCTTCTCCTCAGTTACTCCGATAAAACACAACTAATTAAATTTGTGCCTTGCTTTTTTTTTTCTTTTTTTTTTTCCTTTTCAATATCGCATTATCCTAATTACTAATTAAGGGGACCACGTGTAAGGGAGAGGCATTATTCCCCGCAGAAGATCCCTTAATGGCCTAAATGACATCTCGTGGAAGGAGGGAGGCTTTCAGCAAAGGAGGCCAGGACTGAAGCTCGGGATAGGATCCCTGGGGACAACTTAACCAGAGGTGCTTTATCTCCTCGGGTGCTGCCCTGCTGTTCGCTGCATCACCGCGGACCGGCACCAGCGTGGAGCTGCCCTGCGCACGCGGAGCAGCTGGAAGGCACCGAAGCTGCACTTCTGTGAGCGAGGAGAAATGCAGGGAGGCATTAAAAGTAATGGGGACAGCTGTGCGTGCCACCATCTGCCTGGGAAACCAGGCCAGGGGAAGCGGAGGAACCGACTCTTCAGGACGAGTGGCTCGCCCAGCCCTCTCCTCCCACGCCACGGAGCGCAGCGTCCGGCCCATGGTTGGAGCTTGCCAGGTTTGGGATGAGCCCTCTCAAGCCTCTACACGCTGCTCTGCTCCCGTCAGAAATGTTTCATTATGTTCCAAGTGGCAATTAAACGCACAAAATTGCAGCGAGGAATCGTAATAGGCAGGACCCCCGGTAATAAAGCACGGGGTGATGCTGAGGGAAGGGCACCGAACTAGAGCCAGGCTTAAAGCAGACCTCCGGGCTCTCAGCCACACTGCCAGGGACTCAAACCAAGCTAAACCAGCTCCTCCTCCCCTGAATAACCCCAGGGTTGTTCCTTGTGCCCTGGGGACCAGAGGCAGCCGGTGGGAGCCCCTGTGTTGTATTTGCTGACGTGGGCATTTCGTGTACGCGCGCATCGCCGCTCACGCTCTGCCTGATCCAGCATCGTAAGTCACTGCTTCAGTTTCTCCTGCGGCTCTTTTAGAGACATATTTTTCCCTCTAAATATGTGGCCAGAATATACAAGCTGAGATTTATGCTGGGGAGAATATAGAAGGAATAGCAAATAGGGACTTGCTGGGGGAAAACAAGACGTTACTCTGGGCATCAGAGAGCCCCATGACACCGGCACTCAGGAAGAAGTTCTGCTGAAGAGCTAGGTGCTCACGAAGCCTGGCGTTACTGCCCTGTGCTATAATGATGCTTGACCTCCAGGATGAGCCCTTCGGCTGCAGGTCTGTGCTTGGCAAGAGGAGGATCAAGTAAATTCATCAGCATTGGACACCTGGGGAAACAGAGGCACTGCTGCACCTCATACTGAGACAGGGACTGTTGGCAGCCAGACACATCCAGAGACTCTCCATTGCGTTTTCCGCGATGATTTGCATGTTGCTTTATGCAGCACAGTTGCAAACAAAATTTGGCCAAGGAACCATATCAGTAAATTGAAATTTGAAAGGGCTCCAGACAATATTGATGTCTACAATTTAGTATCCTCTTGGTTTCTGTTCCGCTCACAGGTTAAATTGAACATGGGTCTGTTTTGGATTATTTTATCTCTCCCTTCCTTTAAGTGATTGAAGTCTTAATAATCAAGGATAATACCGACGCCAAAGTTTTAAGCAATAAACATATAAACAGAACGAAGAGAAGCAGAATGCTCATGTCTCTCAACAGCGAAAATTGTTCCGTTTTATTTTGCTGTAGCAGATGTTAAGTTTCCAATAATAAAATAAAATAAAAAATCTAAGGGAGACATTTAGCAAAGTATAGCTTTACACTCCAGAGTTATCACTCCAATTTCAACTGGGACCATAAAGTTTTATGAGCTATTAAATTGTCCTAAACCTCCTTTAACACACTAGCTCTAATGTCGGAGATTAACCATTTAGAAAAAGGAGGTTACCTTAGCAGAGATCAGGCCATTTTCCTGCACTCTTATGCAGTCGATAACGCTTTTCCGAGGCAGAGCCATTTGCTGAGTGTGGGGCTGGTAATTAGCCTGCATGCCCTGCAGGTAATGCAGCCGCAGCGCTGATGCAATCTCCCACAGCGCGAGGAGCATCAGCAGCTGCAGGACGGATGCTCTGGAGAGGTAAAATCCCTGCCTCTTGTCTGGCTTCAGCTTGTTCCCTTTCCCTGTTCCCCCACCCATTCTGGAAGGATGCTCATGATTTCTGCTTTTACTGTTTCTTTCTTTTTTTTTTTTTTTTCTTTCTTTTCTTTTTTTTTTTTGGGGTGACAAATCTCTCTGAGCATGGCCTTTGCCTAAATTTTACTACCTTGCAGAAGGAACCCTTGATCTCAGCTTGAATCTGCCGGATGCTGAAGCAAAGCCGGTCTTTGCACAACCCAGGAAAAGGTTAAAAGCAATTTCAATTTGCCCTCGCAGAGTTCTTTCCAGAGGAGGAACTCAAAAACACTCCAGCCGCATCCTCGGAGTGTCACAACACCCTCCATAAGCCCGGTATTATTTTATTGATTTTTAAACAGACACAAACACAGGCCTGGATCTGCAAAAAGACCTTCGGTGCGTTAAAGGGGACTCGTGGGACTTTGCCACTTGTAAGCTGCCAGATCGCCACCCTTCAGCTCCCTGCTGAAATGGCACGTAACCCTGCAGGCACCAAAACCCTGAAAGCATCAGCGTTTGGACTCCAGGGTAGCCCTGTTGCCTGAAAGTTGGGCCTGGCCCCACCTGGAGACATCTGCATGGAGAAATCTGAGCAGCACGGGGTTGCCTTGTGCTGATGACTTGCACGGATCCAATATTTTTCCTAAAATGTCTGCTCTAGCCCCTCTTCCACCTTGTACCATCTCCCGTGTGAGATCTTTCCCTCTCGTATCACCCTGAATTTCTGGGGCCACGTGGGGACCTCCAGCAGGAGAGGTGGGACCTGGGAGCTGTGTTACTGCACGGTCTGCACCCCAGGTTTGGCTCTTTGGTTTTTGCTGCCTTTTAAACCATCAGAAGTGGTTAAAATCCTGCCCGGGACTTCAAATTATGTACAGTCAGTGCAACAAGCCAGCGTGGCTGCCTGATCGGGGGAGCGAGGAGGAGGGTTATCTGACTTTGATCCCTTCACCAGACCTCGAGGACATGGCTCCCAAGGCTCGTGTACGCTGCAGCCTTTTTCCTTCTGATCAAAAAGATGCATTCTGCACTCTGAGATGCCTCAGACATCAGCAGAAACTGCGCTAGGAGCAGCCATTCAGTACAGCACGCCTCGGGCTGCAGAAATGCTCTGACTCAGGCAATCTGCAGCCCTACAGATGTCTCCCATGTCCTGCATCACAGAGGAACGAGGTTCAGCTGATGCACGCTTGGGGACTAATAGGGCAGAGCATCTATAATTAGCTGGAGCTTTAAGCTTCTGGAGCCGTTTCCCCTTGGGATGGGGCTCTGAGGAAGAAACCCCTCCAGTGCAGCACGTTACATGCTGCAGACATTTGGATTGAGCAAGTTTTAAGAATGAGTCAGAGAGATTTCCTAACACCTCTTTGTCCCCATGATCCCCGGATAACAAACATCAGCTCTGAAGGACAGAAAAGCCTCGTTCCTGCTTCACCCCATCCAGAGCCAGCCTGGGGTTGATGGGGATTCGGTGCCCCCTGCCCGAAAGCTGGGAGTTTCCCTCTGCAAGCTTCGATTATCTTCAACTACTGCTGAGATTAGGGCTCCCTAAAAATACTACATAACTTAACAGAGCCCAATTTTGCTGTTTCATTCTTCCCAATCCCTCCTTCTGGAGTGACAACAGCTCCACTGGAGCAATCCTACTGCTTGTTCTTGGCCCCTATAAGACCCCACAGCATCTCCCTGGGGAACCAGCCCCAGCTGGAGCAGGGCAAGGTCTCCCACAGCATCCTCCACCTCCCAGCTGCTCTGCTGGGGGCTCGAGGCCCCACGGGGCTGTGCTGTCCTCGCCCACGGGGCGCTTGGTCAGAGGGAAAAAGCCCCAGCACCCCGGGAGGTGTTTTGTTGCTCGGCCTTAATAGTTAAAGGGAGGAAAAAAAATGCAAGGGGCTATTGAAACCAGAGACCCGTCAGCATTTCCAGGCCATTCATCTGCCTCTTTCAGTTCCTTTGCTTTCCTTTTAATGTATGTAGATGGAGAATGCAAATACCAACGTGAGAAAACTGACCTTTTGGCTGAATGTCACCAAGTTCTGCAGCAGTGGGAGTGTTTGCATTCGGTCGTTAGCTTTAGCCTGTACAATTATTTATATATATCACTGTAAGGCTCGGCGGGATGACTCAAAAAATGCTTTTGACCTTGGTTGTTCTGGTGGTTTGATGGGCTGCAGCCCTGAAATGTTGGGCTGCTCACAGCAGTGCTAGCTTTAGAAATGAGCCACCCCGAGCACGGACCTGGGTCCAGCGCTGCCCTACAAGTGCCACCGCTCAGCAGCCAGGAGGGCCAGCAGCCTGAGCCCACAGTTGTAGGAATGGAGTCATCTCAATTCCTGTTTAAATTAACCTCATGCTTCATTTTGGAAACCTAAATTATGAAGTACTGAACTTGAAATTCTTGAGGGACCGGATACCCAGGGTTTCCAACTTGTGAAGCCAGCTTCCAAGATAACAACCCAACGCATCCCACCTTGGCCACGTTGACCATGACCACTTAGCTTGCCTCCAGGCACACCTCTGGAGTGATGATATTTTGTCATTTGATTGTAGACATTGAGCCCCAAACAGAGGCACTCCTGAAAGCTGTGCCCACCGAGCCTCCTCAGCCCTCACCTCCTTGAGAGAGCTCTCGAAGGCCGAGCTGGCGAGCTCTCCAACTTCTCTCCTGCCTGGATTTCATGCTCTTCAAGGAAAAAATGCTCCCCATGCTGCATTACAGGCAAGCAGCCTGCCTGGCTGCTGGGCTCCCTCGCTCTGCATACTAACGCCTTGCTTTTGTGCTCGCATGCCTCTCTCCGAGGCTCTGTTGAATTTCATTCCAGCAGACAGCATTACCTCGTCCGCTTCCTTTAAACTACACTAAAATCCATCTCTGCTGTTCCTGAGGTGCCCAGCTGGGACGTGCAGGTGGCCAGGGGCCAGCTCCGGGAGCCTGCAGCACAACTGGAGAAGCCTCAGGAGGGGGCTTGGGGTGAGCACTGGGGGAGCAGAAACGGAGCTCGGTGGCTCTGGCTCTGTCCCGCCATCCTGCCGCTGTCATTTTGACATCTGAACCCTTTCCTCATCCTTTTCCGCCCTGATTTTACATGCCACAGCCATCCCGTGTCTCCGTGATGGTACTTGGAAAAATTAGGGCAACTGCTGTGCCGGGTTTTCATTAGTATTGCCAAACTCTTTCAGCATTTTTAGAAAGGGCTTGAAAGGAGGCCAAGTCGTTTCTCCCTCTTCTATTTCTTTTCCTCCACCTCCTCCCTCTCCACTCCCCCCCCCCCACCCTTCGCTGTCTGCGGATGCTTTGGGATGAATTAATTTAGACGTGTGGTTTTGAATGTTTTTGGCTCCTGGTTATCGAGCCATTCAGCGGCTCGCGGAGCCTCCCCCATCGGCTGTTATTGAACCAGACAGAGAGGGGCGGAGGAGATGGCAGCGGCCTGATTTGTTGGCTTGTTAGTTCTGCTCCTGCGAGCCGTCCATCGTCTCATATTTCTGAATGCTGACAGGCAGAGACGTCAGCCAAAACGCTCCTCACGGGCTCGCGGCGGAGCGATGCCTCCTTCGTGCCGCTGCCGGGAGCGGTGCTGGGAGGAGGCAAAGCTGAGCAATTTCTCTCTGTTCCCCCTTTTCCACCCCTAGCCCCACATTCACAGGTCAGGCTGTAGCCCCTGCCCTGCTCCGGGATGCCTGGCGAGCTTTTTTTTAGCACCAAAGCAGGTGGAGATGGTGGTGACAGCAGTATGCCTGTGGAGAGGACCTCTCCAGTCCTTGCGTGCGCCCTGGGCTGGGTTTGAGCCTTCTCCTCGGAGAGGCTCCAGCTGTGCCCCAAAGCCCTGCAGCTTCAGCCAGCTTTGAGCTGCAGGAACATTGGTATCAGCAGCTCTGCTGGATAATCCTGCCTGCTGTGTCCCATGAAGACCCCACGAGTGGCCTTGGTTGCAGCTGGAGGAGCTGAGAGCTCAGGGCACCACGGCTCGCTCTCCTGGAGCTTCCCTCAGCGTCGGCAGCAGCAGAGATCACAGCAAAACCCTCCTGAAATGCGCTGCCTGCCGGTGCTGAGGCCCTTTAATCATCGGGAGAATTCATCATTTTCTCAGCTTTCTAGTTAAATTTTAAAAGCCCACCTGAAACCCTCATTAGTACCCGTCAAGACTTTCTTTGAGTATACTTCTGCTCTGATTTCGTAGCGGGCTAATATCTAAAGAAAATATTATCTCTCCGCTTTGGCTCCCTGCCATCCCGGCCATGTTGGTGTTTCAGCAGGGGATGGAGCCGCTCCGGTTCCTTCGTGTAGCTGGCTAAACTCGGGGCTGGGGGAAATCCCAGGGCTTTGAAGCATCCCCACGCGCAGGCGGTGGTGGTGATGGCACTTTAATTTGCAAGGAGGAAGGTTTTGAAGTTTGTGATTCCCCTCAGTGTTGTGGAAATCCTCCTGAGATTTACCACCAGAGCCCCATGGGAAGAGAGCTGGTGCTGGGGCTGGGATGGGTGCTCACCGCACTGATATCCCCTGCAAGAGGTTTTTCACCTGATCTCTTTGGGAGAGGGTTGACACACTCCAAAAAGGGGGACTTTTGGCCCCAGCCCTCACCAAAGCTCTGCCTGTGTGGGTGAGAGTGCACTGGCACAGGCCCTTCTCCCATCACTGCCATCTGAAGCTCCTGGAGAGCGCACAGCAACCTTTCTGCGAGCTCAGATCAATGCAGGCAATGCCTCCAGGCTGCAAATGAAAGCCCGGCGTTGCTCTGACTTTTATTTTCATTTTTCTCCAGCTTTAACACCAGGGCTTTCAGCTACCTTGGGCTGAGCCCGGCGAGCTCTGCCGTGGCCGACAGGGAGGTTTCTCACAGGGGGCTGGCCGTGGTCCCGGCAGGACATGAGGAAATTAAAACGAGGTAAAGCAAGGCGTGAATTTGAGGCACAGCAGCTGCTCCCTGGCAATTGCTGAAGTTCACATTCTCCCTGTGGAGAATGCCGAGCTCCAGGATGCGCTGCAGACCCGCACCCTGGTGGTGCGCACACGTGGGGGGCTTGCACAAGGAATTACCCCGAAACCTTTCCATCCGAAAAATGCCATGCTGAGAGCTCTGCGGGTAAATTCTCTCCGCTCGCACGGCTGCAGAGGCTGGGGCTGAAGGAGGTTTTAATGCACTTATCTTGCACAGAGCACTTGAAGCATCTCCTCCATGCGAGAGGGGGAAGAATAGAGAGGAATGCATGAGGGCAGAGGAGCGCGGCGTGGAGCCCGCTGAGTGTTGGAGGTGGACGGCAGCGAGGCTCTCTGCGAGCAGCCTTTCTCCAGCTGGGTTCCTCTTTTGCAATTCCAGCGTCTTGTTTCTCGGTAATTTATATTGACAGAGTCTTTCAAAACACTTTAGGGCTGTTTACAACATTGAGCAAGAACATTGTGTCTCATGTCCTCTCCATTCTTAAAGACGATCCTCCTCTCCTGTGGCCGGCCCCGGGTCCTGCCGCTCCCTCGCCCTGCACCCGGCCACGATACCCGCAGCACACCGCATGGCTGCAGCAAGGACAAACCAAGGAAGGACCTGCAAATCTCTGTTGCTCGTTAGCTTTACAAACCTGTGAAAAAATCACCTTCCCAATGGCAGACACTTCCTGAGCCAGGTGAGCTCGCTTGTGTGCGTGCGTCTGTGCATGGGGAGCATGGTTGTAAGTGCTGGGACGCAACGTGATGTGCAAACCGTGGCACGAGATGGGGTCTGGGTGCTGCTCCTGCACCCCTGTCTGGCCATCTGCATCACGTCACTGGATCCCACTGGATCCCAGCTGGATCCCAGCCTGCAGTGAGCCCCTTCCTCCCCATTCCTCTTGGTTTCTGCAGCCCCTCGCTCTGGTCTGGCCCATCTGGAGGTCACGGTTGTCCCTGGTCCCCTGCCATGCCAGCCACCTTTGTCCTGAGAGCCTCAGGAAGACGATCCTCTTGTGAAGCCTATGTTCATTCCTGTCCCCTTCCCACCAGCGCTGACCAATTTAAAACCTCTTAAAAGCCTTCTTCAGCCTCGCAGGCTGACGCCGTACGAAACCCTTTAACACGGGGAAATGAAGCAAAGGACTCAGCCTCCCCGAGCGCACAAATCCCCTACATAAAAGCAGCCACTCCTGGAGGCTCGCAAGCAAAGTGCCGGCCAAGCCTGGCGGCTCTGCCCACGGCAGCTTTAATCCAGCCAGAGGGGAAGGAGCAGAGAGCAGCACGATCCCGGGGCAGGCGGGAGTCTGAGTCCGCTTGGATTAAAGCTTAGGCATGTTTGACTACCCATGCCACAATAATCCTCCTATTTGCACTTGCCTCAGAAGGCTGGAGTGCCCAATTATTTTAGAGTCTGCTGTTTTACATGCTCTTGGCTTTGATTAAGACTTTTCATCTTTCAGGCAGACATCAAAGTGAAATCTTGAGTTTCCCAGCGCTGGCTTGGGGTGCTCTCGCTGCTTCCTTGCGATGAGCGGCTGAGCTGCTTGGATGGCAGAGCAACAGGGAGGGAGCACTGAGCCCTGGCGGGCAGAGCAGGAGGAAAATTCACCCAAGGCTTCCTCCTTCCTCACTCCTTCCTGCCCTTCCCACCCCTTTTCTTCCTACTCTTCTCGTGGGGTAAATCTGGGCATGGCCCGGCACTAAACCTGCTGCTGCTGAGCACCGTCCCGAAGAGGGAACAGGTTTACTGAGCTCAGGAGAAAAGCACCAAACTGTGCTTTGGCTTTCTAATCCCTCCTTTTGGCACGGCTTTCAGCCACTTGCTGCAGTCAGTAGCAAAATCAGCAAATTAATGAAGGTCTAGGTGAGAAGCCCAGTGGCTTTCCCCTGCCCAGGAAGGCACGATCCAGCGCTTCTCCTTAGCCTCCTTCTTCATCAGAACAGCCACTGCTGCATCATTTGCCCAAATGAATCCCCTCCTTACCCCCGTACCTATTTCCTTGCAGAGACATCCCATCCGGGGGCCAGGTAAGAAGCACCCCCATGTCTATTTGTGATCGTAAAGCGATCTGCGGGGCTAATCAACCCTGACACTGCCGGGGAAACTCGTCTGAATACGCCAAGAGGGAGAATGGGGGCGTGCGCCTCAAGGAGGCTCCCCGACACATGGCATCTGGCTGATGAGAGAGCCTGTCAGGAGCAGGCTGCGTGGTGGATGCTCCCCGCGATGATAACTGTTCAAAGTGGATGAGCTTTCTGTCAACAGCTTAATAATCTGCGTCTGCCACCATCCAGTGTCAGCCAACACTCCTGTAACGAATGGCTGATAAGGAGGAGGTTAGACTGGGGAAAATGGGCTGTTTTGTCAGCACAATGTTCTTGTCAACACAAAGGCTCGGGAAAAGCTCACTGGCTGCTTCAGAGCTCGCCCGGGATGATTCACCAGCCCCACAGCCCAGTTTGTCCCAAAGCCTCTCTTCCCCCGGCAGCAACTGCAAGCAAGCGGAGCGGCAAAAAGCCCTGCCGTAAGCAGATGTGGTTGAGCCTCCTCCTAACCCCAAGCAATTAGCCTGGTTTTAGTCCCGAACCTCCTCTATCTCTTCCCCACGTTTTTATGCTTTGAACTCTTTGCTCTTGTCCGCGTGGGATTTCGTATTCCCCCACCCCCGAATCCAGTCTGTGATGAAACTGCTGCAGCTTCGCCCTGCAGCTGAGCTCTGCTCTGTGCGGGGAAATGTTCCCTTCTCTTCTCAAAATTGGTGGGAAAAAGGGGAGAGAGGAACCAAAGTGCGACTCATCTCAGCTGGGTCTGGCCCTGGTTCTGCCTCCAAATGAGCTGGTGTGGAGCTGGGCACCTGTAGGGTGGTGGGGAGAAGGGGCTGCTGCCCCCACGCTTTTTCCAACCCTATCATGGATGGAGAACCACAATCCCATCATCCAGCCCCACCATGGATGAAGAACCATGACCCCGCCATCCGGTCCCAATGTGGATGGAGCACCATGACCCCATTACCCAGCCCCACTATGGATGGATCACTGTGACCCCATTATCCAGCCCCACCACAGATGGAGAACCACGACCCCACCATCCAACCCCAAAGTGGAGATGACCGGGGCAGGCTGCAGAACCCGGTGCATGGGTCAGGAGCACTGGCAGGACACCAGCCTGTCCCCATTGCACAACAGGAGCTGTCCCATGGACTTCTTCTGGAAGAAGAAAGAATTAGTGCTTGGGGAGCAAATTCCTCCGGCTGCTTGAGGCCAGGGCTCAGCGCTCAGGAATGCCAGAAAGATAACACTGCCCTGGACACGAGAGCAGGCCTTTAAAGGGGCTGCAGATGCAAACAGCAAGCCTGCAACACATCCCCAGAGCAGACAGGCTGCAGGAAGGGGCTGGGAACAGATCTCTGGCCGGAGATGTTCCTCGGGCACCAGTGCAGTGGCTGAAGCCCAAACCTCACAGCTTTAAGCTGCTTTTGCAACCGAGAGCAGCTGGCTGGAAGGACGGGCACCAAGGCTCAGCGTCTCTGCTGGTGCAAGCTTCGGTTGCTTCACATTTAATGGAGCTTCCTCGGATTTAATGTGAGCTGAGGATCCGGCCCACTGTGTGCAAAATTAGCCGTTCATTAGCGTTGCCTGCAATCCCTCGGTGCGGGGATGAAATGAAAGCAGATGCCAAACTGCCACCTGGAGCAAATTTTTTACAATTGAATTACAATTGGCTTGAGACAGTGGGAGTTTCTCATTCATATCAACCTTGTGCCAAAACACTCGCTGTGTTGCTGCGCTGCATTTCTTACCCAGGTCCGGCACAACTCCCAGCTGTTCTTGCACGTGGGCACGTAGGGTGGGAACTTGGGGTTGTCTGGGACAAAAGCTGAAACTTCAGCTTACAGCAGACCCCTGCAGCTCCTTTCTGTGTGAGCAACACCAAAGTACGGTGCGGCTGCAGCAGTGCTGCTGGTTTCAGCTGTGTGTGCTCGCAGCTTCTCCATTGCACGTTGCACATCGGCACTTTTTGGTGAGCAGATCTGGAATTTCACCCTCAGGTTTTTGCCATCACTGCATTTGCACACATTTTGTCAAAGGCAAGCTGTTTGGCTGCAGTACAGGCAGGGTGCTTTGTGATCTGAAAAATAAGGTAGGTGGCTTTAGCAGTGCCACGAGTATTAAACTTCTTCCTATTCTATCCCAGATTGACACGTCCCATTATGTTATGACATGTTTGTTAGAAATGACACTTCTATTATGCACTACAATTTCTGATATGTCATCAAGTAATGAAGAAAAATATTAAATTGACACATCCCTTAGAATAAAACTAACTTAAAGCTCTTTTATATTATTTATTTATTTATTTAGGAAGACACTCCAGACTTCATTTTTAAATGATTTTTTTTCTTTCACTTTTGAAAAGAAATCTGGAATATTTTCCCAGCTGACTTTCTTCAAATCAAAGATTTTAATGCTTGGGAACTGGAAGAATTTCCCTTGCAGTAAGTGGAAAGGTTGAAGGTGGCATCAGCCAGCCCTTCCAGGGCACTGCAGCCTGGATCTCTCACAGCTTTGCTCAGGCAATGCTGCTACTGCTACCGGAGCTAATGAGCTTAAGGTTAGCCTGGATATGCCTACATAGGATGCAATCCCGTTTCTGACTGCAGAGAGGTACACTCCGTCACTTTTTGCAATAAAGTTTTCAGTGTGTTTACAAAACATGTTTGTGTGCAGATTTTCCCATGTGGGAAACTAGCGCCCACAAAAAAAAAAACAACTCCCATCAGACCTTCTCTTTGCAGGAAACACACAGATGTTAACATTTTTCATGTACAAATCCTCGTTTTTATAAAGAACAGTCATCAGACGTTCATTTAAAACAGGCATTTGATCTGCATATGTACAGCCTGCTCCATAGTTCCTAACTCGTTAGGTAGATTTGCCATTAGCCATGCCTGCTCGTGCAGTCGGTCACAAAAGTCTGCTGGAACAGCATGGAAAATCAAAGTCATTTTTGCCTGGCTCGGGAAAGAAAAATCTTGCTGGCTGCCAACATCTGCCTTCATCCTGCTGCTTCTGGAAGTGCGGAGGGGAGCAGGGAAAAGGCAGAGCGAGGACGAGTTTGTGATGTGGGAGCAATCACGCTAATGGACCCCAGGAAAAAAATAGTCATCTTTCAAAGCAATTCAACCTGAGTTCATCCTCGGTGCCTAGGTGAGATTGAGCCATCTTTCCAGTGCAATATCCAGAGCAGAGTGTGGGGTGTGTGGTCAGGCCATGGATCAGCCTGCCCCGGGCTGTCAGGGGGGGAGGAGGGTCAGGCAATCACCAGCGGTAGCGGTAGCACCTTTTGAGACGCTTCTGCCTCTTTCTGAGGATGAGTAAGGGATGAAGGATGGCAGCAATATGAACTGCACAGTCCCAATCGCTTGATATCACCCAGCCTCACCTCGGGTTTGTCCCAGCTCTGTGCTGCAGCTGGGTTTCTCAGCGTGGTGCTTTCAGTGCCGAGTGTTTGCCCCCTTTTATCCCACTCTGCCTCCTCATCACAGTGTCTTGCCTGGCTGATTTCATGCTCAGAAGCAACACCGCTGGTTTAAATCCTGGCAGCTGGCAGCTTTTTCCCTTGGAGTCGAACAGCAAAGCATTTGGGCTCCCAGTCCAGCCTAGGAAGTTTGGCTTTGCTGGTCCAAGCACAACTATTTCTGGCAGGGCACGCTCTCTGCGAGAGATTGGAGCTGATCTCACTCATTTCCTCCACGCTCAGGAAACGCACAGGGATTTTCATTGGATTCTCCATAACCTCATTTTTTTTTTTTTTTTAAGATGAGGATTGCTTAAACAGAACAGAGCTTGGGTTCTCAAATGCTCTGCAAACTTCCCCAGCCCAGATCACGAGGGGCTTCTGGTCTTGTTGTGGGATCAGGACCCGTTCCACCATTGTCGGGGACGCGCCGTGCACACCGAACTCCTGGCGCCGTCGGGCACCTGGCCCTGTTTACACGGCTTCCACATCGGTGCAGGCTCCGAGTCACTCGTTTCCTGAATGGCTCCCTTTGATGGAAAACATGACATTTTGGGGAGGACACCGAGCCAAGCTGGGCATCAGCCCGTCTTGGAGCAAGTCACCCAGCCAGGTGAAGCGGTGTTATCTGCACATCCTGTTTTCAGAAGGGATCCAGGCAGGTGCCCACATCCTGCTGCAGCAGGAGTTGAATGTTTAACTCAGCCTCCTTTGGAAGGCCTGGTTTAACCCCACGCTTTGCTTTGGATGTGTCCTTTGGCCTTGTGGATGCCCACGGGACTCCTGTACGTTGCTTACAGTTTAACAGGCACGAGCGCCTGGATCAAAACCCAGATGCTCAGCAAAAAGCTGCTTTTGGGGCCAAAAGCAGCCCCAATTTTAAGTGTCCTCTTTGTGCTGACACCTGTGAACTTGTAGGACCAAAAACACCTTGCAAAGACCTCAGTGTCGATGCTGACCTTGCAGATGGGAAAAACGAGGGGGTCAAAGTGCTGGGACAGGCCATCCTGTGCCCCAGCCCAGGGCTCAGCCTCCCAAGGGCTCTTTACCTCCCTCCCAGTCAATTTTGGGGGGATGTGGTGAGGCTGCCAGCAGACCTGCATGGCCTGACTGCTTCCTATTTCAGGCAGCATTGCATAGGATCAGCAAAGGAAGATCTCAGCCACCCATGCATTAGCATTCCAGGGCAGCTCTCCTCCTGCGCCGCCTCGAGTTCCCAACTGGGAGCCCTTCTGCTGATTCTGGGGGAGGGAGGAGGACCGAGCCTGAAATATGCAGTTAACCTGATCTCAGCACAGCTCTTTCCTTTCAGACTTGTTTAAAAATAATATTTTTTCTCCCTTTTTATCCTTTTCTTTGCACCGGGAATGCTGCCAGAGGAGGACTGAGCTGTTTCTGTCTGCATGGATCCAGCTCATTTCCAGGCAGGAGCCAGGCCGCGAGCAGGGAATAAGCCCAGGGTACAAGACATGCGTGTATGTCAGAACCAGATCCCAGACCCATGTTTGCATTTTGTCTCTGGAAAGAGAGGAGTTGGTTCCCTTTGGAGGACCTGCTCTGCCCGGGTATCTGAGAGAGCTTCTCCAGCTTCCCTCCCAAGATCAAGGGCAGCTCTGAAACGGCGTGAGTCAGGAGAGACTCCACTGAAGGAGGAGCAGAAGGGACGGGAAAAAGGTTTAAAATAAAACCCAAATCTGACTCATCTTTTCTTCTCTTGAGAATGGAAGCTGCTCACACAGAAGGCCTGGTTGCCCTTACAGAGGATCACTTACAGTTCCTGTTTCTAAAGAAGCAACCTTAAGTCTTGCCCCACTGTGGCACCTGGGTCATTTTGGAGGGCCTCATGGGCAAATTTCACCTGCACTGACCAATGTGCTCATAATGGCACAAATATATATATATTATTATTATTATTATTTTTCTGAATACATTCATTTTGAAATCTGCCTCTTTAACACCAAATCTTGCAGCTCTAGAGGACAACAGGGCTGCAGCTTCCCTGGGCTGGGCTGGCAGATGGGATTCGCTGGCTGCTCCCCTGACAGGAGCCAGGCAGAAGGAGGTTTTGCAGATGTGGGAGTGACGATAGCTCTTGGCACTGCCGGGACACCTCTTGCAGCCAGACGTCTCCAAGCCTGTCACGACCACTGAGTACCTCCCTTGGACGTGGGGCTGCACACCTGCATCGCTGAGCTTACAGAGGAGAACCTCGCTGAGCCCTTGGCCAGCAGCAGGTGGGAGATGTTTGTCCATTAACCATGGTTTTGGTGATGTTCCTCTACGGCCTCCCCGTGGGAGCTGTGGTTTCATGTGATGGTCACAAGCACGATGCAGAATAGCACCAACAGGGGCCCCAATGTTTTCTCCAAGGCTCTCCGGACACGTGAGCAGATCTCCTTCCTTCCTCGGGGTCCTGCGATGTCCGGTGCTCATCTTCAGCCTTTATTTTCTGGAGTCCTGGTTCTCTGGACGTTTGACGTTTCAGTTATAATTATAGTAATAGTAAAAAGACCTTCTGGCATCCCTTGTTACGAATAAACCTACCTCTGTGGGAAGACCAAATCCAGAGCTTCAGAAGTGAGATCTGGAGGACAAAAGCTTGGAAAAGAGAAGAAAATGGCCCTATATCCAGGGAAAGGCTGAGGCAGGGCAGTCTTCATCTCTCCCAAGCCAGGACAAAAATCACAGCCCTGGGAATTCTGTTTCTGAAGGGAAAATTCAACATTTTTATCACTTCAACCTTATCAAAGCATCTCGCTTTGACATAGCACGACAGCCTAGAACCATGACAGTCAAATCAATATGCTTCCAAGCTGTCTAAAGGCGTGTGATCTTTTCCAGTTCCAAATTAAGCAGATGTTAGTCCTTCACCACAAAAATGTGTTTGTTTGTTTGCTTGCTTTTGTATATTTTTTTTAGTGGTGCCATAGGAAGACGAAAAGCTGTGGCCTCAGGATGGTCCCCATGGCACCCACAGTCCCCAGGAGCAGTTCTCACTCTCTTACCCATCACGGGTAAGATTACAGGGGCCATGGGGAGCAGGGGGGGGTTCTTGGGTTCATATCCCTGGTAATTGCTCCTGGGAGGGTTTTGATCTTTGCTCAGCCATTGTACACCAGTGAGAGCACCCACCGTCGGAGGAGGCACCTCTTGCCCACTTAGCTGGGAGATAAGGGCTGGTTCGTCTCGAGTGGGAGGAAGGCAGGGGCCGTGCTGCTGCCAGGTTTCGTGGCATGCAGACCTGCTTGCACAGCCAGGAGGGCACAGGGCTGTGTCTCGGGGGTGAAGGCAGCCCCCCAGGGCTCCGGCTGCTGTTGGTGGCACTCCAAAGCATTCCTGCTCCCCACCTCGCCCCACCTGGGGATGCAAGATGAGGATGCCCCCTCCCTCCCTCCGAGCTCTGTTTCTGTTTTGGTTTCCCTGCCTCCCCCAGCCCTCTCCATCTCCCCCCCCCCAGCCCTCCTCAGCTGTTTTTCCCTCTGCACGGGGCCGTGAGTGGGTTCAGAAGCAGCCCCTCCAGCAAGGCAAGCCCCGGCAGCACGGCGTGGGGAAGAGGTGCACCCAAATTCCTGGGGTTTGTGGGCTCCGGCTGTGGGATGGGCACGGACATCACAGGGCCAAAAAAAATGCAGCGGGGGCTGCTCCGAGTGGGTCCTTTCCTATCAAGTCCTGGGCTCAGCAGGGAGCAAAACCTCAGCCTGAATTCAGCAGGGAAAAAAACAGGTCAGGGCTGGCGCATGGCTGCAAATAGCCTTTGGCACCCTCTGTGGGGTGGGGTATGGCTGCCCATACCCAACGTCAGCCTCCTGGGCCTGGCGGGGACCTTCTGCTTTCTGCCTCGGTGACTGAGCCCTCGTGCCCTTCTCCTCGCACCGGAGGAGGATGCTCCTGTGTGGCTGGTAGTCTGTGCTCGGCGCTAGCTGCAGCCCACAGGTATATGCTTCCAGGGTGATACGGCAGATGTTGCATTCCTGACAGATTATTGCGTGCCTCGAGAGCTGCTGTAATACTGGAGGCTGGGAGGTTAAGTGGCTGCAACCGTCTGAGCAGACTAATAGCCCCGCAGAAATGCACTGCCTGCGGTGCTGTTTACCTGCCTCGCCAATCCAAAATTCAGCAGTGGGGCGCGAGGACCGTCCCCTGCACCTCCATCGGGCCTGATGTTGTGGCTGCTGCTGGAGGGCTGGCTCTGCTGCCAGACTGGGTGCTGAGTAGAGGAGGAAAAAACTTCAGCAAGAGCTGAAATTGCAGCCAGGTGAGAAAGGATCCATGAGGATGTGGAGGTTGAGTGAGAGCAGTGTGACGGGTGAGGTGTCCGGCCAGCTGCAGGACAGGCACAGCGCTCAGCACCACATGTGGATGCTCAGCAAGCTGGGTTCCTTAGCAGCTCAGCACCCTGCCACAGGACCCAGCACAGAGCCTGGGCTGGATTTCACCCCGAGGATGGTGCTGCCAGCGAGGCGATGCACACTTGGCTTTGTACAGGCAGCAGAAACCTTGGCGTGTGCCCACGAAGCTGTCCCTGGGACGGGGACGTGGAGGTGGTCACCTCCAGCCTGCCCAGCACCACACGCAGCATCTTCACCTCCTGCCAAGGGGTCCGGGGAGGCTTGGTCAGGCTGCAGCTAATAACTGGGTTGTAGCTAATGCGGAACAGCCTCTCGAATAGTTTCCTGACGTTGTGTTGCTCCTGGCAGGGTTCAGAGGGAGAGAAAGCTCCAGGCCTGGTGGGGATCTGGAGCTCGTTTGAAAAGGGCACTGCTGAGCCCTTTTGGTCAAGAACTGCTGGTAGAATCCACGCCTTCGGTCCTTGGGGGAGATGCTCCATGTTGTAGGGGGACACGGGGCTGGAGCAAGTGTTTGACTCTGGATGGATTTAAACAGAAAAAAAAAAAAAGAAGACAACGTGGGTCCTCCAAATGAACTGCGCACATGTGCTGCCATAGCAGAGGCTGCATGTGTCTCTGATTTCCATGCAGTCTGGAAGTGCCACATCCGCCTTGTGTTTGGAATATTTCAGCTCTCCGAGGCCCGAATTTAACCCCTGCCCTCTCCTCCCTCCTGCCTCTCCCAGCAGAGCCAGCGCCACGCTTGTCCTTGGCACAAACCCACCAGAAGGGCTGGAGCCGGGGGAAGCACAGGGGGCTGGTGGCCCGAGGGACTCCTAGGTTGTGCAGATGGGGGGCTGATGGCCCAGAGAGACTCCGAGGTTGTGCTGCTGTGTGTCAGTGCTCATCCTGGCCATGCTGGCTGTGATAAGGACTTAGGAGAAACCATGGCAGCCAGACAAGGCTCTGATACCTTGTTCTGTGCTACCCAGGTTGGTTGCACCTGTGCTCCAGGAGATGTTGAATAAACGTGGAGATTGGAGATGTGTAGGCACAATTTAGGAACCATTTCTTCTTTTGGTGTGGTGTCTGGCACACGTTACCCCCAGATGGTCGGATGCTGCAGGACACGGCTTGGGAGGGTGGAGGAAAGGCGGACTGCTCGGTGCTTTTCCTCCGTGTGCTTCCAGAAAGGACTTCAGCCTGAAAAAGGATGTCAGGACAGGAAGGATATTGAGTTGGCTTCGGCTTTGTCATACAAATAGCTTAAATGACCTTTCTCGAGCAAAACACCAACTATCTCTGTATGGATTTATTCTAGAGGGCTGTCAGCCGGGGAAGGGTGCCGCCATTTCGCAAAGAGGAGACGCAAAGGTGGATGGAGAGATGGGGGGATAAACAGACAGACAGACAGACGGATGGTCTGGGGGGCACACAGAAACAGAGACAGGCAGGTGCAGCCTCCGTGAAACCTCGTTTTAAGTGCCCTCGTTTGCCACGTGGGCTCTGTGGGCGCTGATGTCTTCGGAAGGGCACTTCGTGTATCTTCGCGCCGCTCCTGAGTGTGGCAGTATTTGCACAGTGTTAATCTCTCTGGCCTCATCCTGTACACCCTCCCCTCGTGCACAGCTCCCATCTGGATGGGGAAACTGAGGCACGTGGTGCAAAGTAACTTCTAAAGGTCCCAGAATGTGCAGGAAGCCGAGCTGGGCATGGCAGACCTGGGGCCCCATTCTCCATCCTCTCTCCTAGCCATTGCCCCTCGCCGTGTTGCCCAAGTCTTGGTCCCTGTGACACCCCAAGATGTCTCCTCCTTCAGAGGGTGGCAAATGCCCACCTTTGGGAGTCTGTGGGCATGCGTGAGCCCTGCAGGAAGAGCACAGGGCTGGGAGGTGGGAGCTGGGCTCCTTCCAGGAGAAGTTGGGCTGAAACCACACAAGCCGTTTCCTTGCAGACTCAAGCCATTCTGCTCCCACCAGCAATTACTGCATCGCACATGGCATGCCCTCGGGAGGTGTGGACATTTGCTCCCTCATGGCCTCACCTCTGAGCCTGGCTCTGCTCCCAGGAGGGCGTCCTGGCAGGAGGATGACCGTGGGACCATCACTGCCCCATTGCTCTTCTCACTCCTTCTGGAGCATCCTTGGAGAATCCACCCCATCTTCTTGTTAGCTGCAGAGCTCAGGGGCAGTCCCTTCCTTGCGTGGCTGCCCTAAGCTTTGTGGCCAGTTTTAACCAAAACCAGACACAACTGAAGAAAAATCCCTGCCCCCCATTTGGAGGGATGTAGACCTCTCTTGTGGGCTGCAGCCCATCCAGTTTCAAGGGAAAATATTCATGGCTCTGGGCTCTTCCCACTGCAGAAGAGGCACCCCTGGCTTGAAGTGCAAATTTCAGGATGTTATTTTCTGCTCTGGACAGAATTAGAGCCCAGAACATTGCAAGATTAATGGAAAAAATGGTTTGGGAAGAAGATGGCTTGTGTCGCTATTAAGAGTAGTTGTAGCTTCCCTGTGGCTGAGGCTGTAGGAGTCTGAATGTTCCCTTGGGAAATTTACCCACTCCTCATTTCCAGGAGATGCGAAAGAAGGCAAAACCCAACACCCCAGCTTGTGGGACACCGATCCTTCGCATTACTTTCCTAGGTGGGATTGCATCTACAGGCTCAGCCAGGCAGCAGGGGAACTCAGCCCAAAAAACAGCTACCAACGGGTAAAAAAATTGCCAGAAACATTCTGAAAATGCCCAGACTCCGGGAATATTTCTTAGCTGCATCTCCCTGCTCTGCATGTGAGATCGTCTTTGTTTGCAGGTCGGCCAACAGCAATCATGTGCGCTCTATAAACATCTAATGGAAGAGACACTTTTAATGTAATTATAATTTAAGCATAAAATATGTCACTTCTGTAGGATTTTGTTGTCTGGTGCGTAATTACTTTATGGCACTATAAAAATATATTACACTATGATGCCTTGCTGTGCTTTCCTCAAATAATTTATAGCACAGTAATAGCATGGAACAATATTCAAGACCATCGTATCCAATCTAGCATATAAATAAAAATGGTGGAAAATGATGATCTTGGTTAAATGCTCATTTAATTATTTTGCAGTCTGGGCTAAGGGTTTTTATCCTGGTTTCATTCCCATTTCCTCACCGGATTATAGTCAAAGTGTTCAGAGGGAGGCTTTTTAAAGCTCAAAGACAAGAGAACTGACTACTTATGGATTTTTTTTTTATGTGCTGTCATCTGCAAACAACTGGCAAGAGGAGTAGGGTTTGCTGCAGGTTGACAGGAATTGATAAAATTTCCAGAATTTCTTCCTGAAGCAACACGTTGAAGACCTTTTCATTTCAAGCCCGCTGAAACATTTTGCTGTATTAAAAAACCAAACCCTTTCTTCCTGCTTTTGAGGTTCTTAACTTTTATCCCCTTGAAACAAAACCTTGGTGACTTCTGAAGCAAGGCACTGATTCAAAACCAACCACCCACTTGGCGCCTTCGAAATGGGGAAGTGAAATATTTCTCTCTCTTCCTCTCAGCACCCCCGCGGCTGTCTTCCAGCCACGACCAGCAATGTGGTTCCCACCTTGGCACCCCGTTGGCACACGCTGGCCGTTTTGGGGAGCTTACACACATTTCAGCAACCTCCGTTTTGACCCCCCCAGACACTCTCCCTTCACAACACAATGCTCCTAGGAGCACAAGGGATGAGCTTCCCCTGGCATGAGGGGGTTGCTTGTGCCATAGCCATTTTTTGTTATTTTTTTTTGTATTGTAGAGGGGCTGCAAAGCCCTCCTGTGAGGGCTCTGGGTGGAGTGGGGAGCAGAGAGACTCCAGGCAAAGCCATCCTCATTAGCAGAGTTTAAAGCTGAATTTACAGCTCAGGAAGGATTTGGAAGACTCGCTGGTATTGTAGGGATGGAAAGCAGTAGTGCTTTCCTTTTTAATCCCCGTGTTTTGCTCTGTGTGCACATGCTGAGGTGGATTTCAGGAGGAGGGCTCATGCCTGTGCCGCAGGAAGGTCGGTGTCTTGCACCCTGCCCTGAGGAGCTCGCCCACTGATTTTCTCCTCCGAGCAGAGGCATTTCAGGTTTCTTTGGGTTAGTCAGAAAGAAGAGAGGTGAATCTTGTTCCTCCACGAGGGCATCGAGTCACAGCATCGTGCTGGGGTGAGATGGAGTGAAAGTGGTGGCTGGATGGGCTGCGGGTCAGCGGTGTGACTGCTGTGGGGTGCACTCACTGCAACAAAGAGCCCTCTGCACCCCTGGGGCTGGGAAACAGCCCCTGGTGGGACAAACCTTCCGCCCCGTGGGACAAACCTCCCACCTCGGGGCTGCATCCGAGCCAGCAAGCCTGGCCTGCGAGGCTAGTTTGTGGGATCTCGCCCTGCATCCCCGGCCACGCGCCTGGAGGCTGCTGAGCGTGATTTTGGCAGAGCTGCACCAGCCCCTGGGCAAGGCGAGCATCCCTGGGGCTGGGGAGAGGGACAAAGCCCTGGGGACGTCCCCACAGCAGCAGGGTGGCAGGGCTGTCCCCAGAGCTGCCCCATCGCCCTCTGCATCATCCTCCCTCGCTCCCATCGTGGCCGCGGCCGGGAGCTGGGGCAAGGATCTAAAAATAGTGGTGGGCCCTGTATATGCATCTTCAGCAAAGAGACTCATAAATGCGGCCGGGACTGAAAATCAATTCTTTAAAGCTGAAATCAATAACAATAACTAATATTAATAGTGATTATCCTTTCTTTATTGCACTTTGCAGTTGGAAATGAATTGTTTTTAAGGATTAGCGGCAGCTGAACTCTGTAATGCAATGTAAGACTGAAGATTTACTATGAAAACACAGCTTATGAGGAAAGACCCATTACCGCTGATGGAAGACACTTCTGGAATAGCTCCGGCCACGGCCGCTGCTGCCGCGGAGCAAATGGAGCCTCGGAACCTGCAGTTGGCAGAGGGTTAGGATGTCTGGCAGGAGACAGGGATTTGGGTCTCTAACCCTGTCTGGTTTTCTCGCAGTCTGACTTTTCAGTTCCCAGACATCCCAAATGCATTTTCATTTTTGGTATCTTTTATCTGAAACAGCTTCAGACATGCAAAACTCCGAGGGGGAGGGGAGGGGAGGGGAGGAGAGGAAGAAAGGGAAGTATGTTAAGCCAGTCATATATATATCTGAGTCAGCCATACGTGTATGAGACAGCAACGTCTAGAGCTATGGGCCGCGTGTGTCAGAGTTTCCAAAAAGCAGAGCGTATGAGGTGTGCGCTGAGCGCTTTAGGAAAATCTGGTCTCGAGCATCCCCATGGGGGTCCTTGAGCTCTGAGGAACTTCTGCAAAGGGCTCTCCGACAGCCCTGGGTGCGAAACTCCTGCTGGGGAGGAGGCGCAGCACACCTGGGGGCACGGGGCCCCCAGGGGCCAGCCCCAGCCCTGCTGCTTGCCCCCGGTTCCTGTTGCCAGCAAGTGGCAGTGCTTCGGGTGCTGAGAGCAGATTTTGATTTGTTTGGGTTTCTTTGGTGTTATTCATGGTGCCTGGGGAAATCCTCTTCCAGGAGCTTAGCCACAGACCGGGGTGTGCTCAGGGCTGGTGGGGTGGGCCACGAGGAAACACCCAGCAGAGCAGAGGGGATCACAAACCAGGGGTATGGAGGCTTGTTCCCCTGCCAAAAGCTTGATTACTGTCCCTAGAGGGTAGTTATTTGTGAGAAAGCAGTCCCCATCTCTTCCCACGCTGCTCCTCTTATAGGGGTTCTTGGCATCTTGAACCTGAAGGCCATGCACCCTTTCCACGTGTAGCAGCCATCTGGTAGGCACAGGGCCGGTTATGCATTTAGACTGCATTTAACCTCATTTTTTTCTAGAAAGTGATGTTTGTGGTGAGATCTGGCTGTGGCACAGCCAGGGTTGGGTGAGTGGGTGGGAGCCGGGGCTTTGGCTGGGTTCGTTAAGCCCCGGGCTTAACGAAGCAATGCAGCACCCTGCCTGTGCGGCGTTTCCCAAATATCTGAGAGAGCCCGGGCAAGGTGACCCATCAGTGGCACGCTTTCTGCTCATCCCAGGGAAGCTCTTGAAGGCGGAGGAACCACGTATCGCAGGGGCGACTGCATTTTTCAGAAGTGATACTTGTGCTTATTGAAGGTAAACCCTCAACGTTTCCTAGAACGACCTTGCTGCTGTGCGTGGCGTTTCCTCAGCTACAAAATTCAGCAGGACGGGGCTGAGGATGACACAAAAACTTGGAAAAAACACAGCGGGTGGGATTCTGCCTCTGTTGGAGGCATGGATCATGTTGCAAATCTCTCTTTGAGCCCTGGTAAGATGGGGTTTTACCATCCTGGCTGGCATCCCCTCCTCCAGCGTGAGCATCCTGAGGCCGTTCAGGTGCAGGGCTCCTCCACCTTTGACTCCCGGGTCGTTTACCCACTTCTCTTTCTAACGCTCTGAAGTTTTTTACTATTAGCTGAATTGTAAAGACAAGCAGAATGAAAGCCTTTTGCAAACAGCAATAGATCAGCGGCAGCCGGCATGAGCAGACCGATCGTATCACGTTATTGATCTCTGTTAAAGGGGAGTGACATTTTTCACCTGGGAAGGTTCTTTTATTTTTATTGAAAAAATGGCCTTTTCTCCAGAAATAAAATTGGCCTCTCGCCTCCATTTTTCTCTGCCATTTTAATTCATAGTTGCCTTCCAATTGTATAAAGATTTTTATCATATTTGTTCTAACATCCCCGTGTTTGCTGAAAATCTGTGTTTGAATCAGAAAACGCCCTTTTCAATGGCCGCAACATTCTGGTAAGTAGAGCAATAATCATTTACAAAATGAATGGCTCAACATTTTCCCCGGTGTTGTTTTTCTTCCCTCTCTCGTGCCTTCGACTGCTTCTCCTTTCCACGGGGAAGCCTCGGCCGTCTCGGAAGCAGGAGCCCTGGGAGCTCTCCCGGTGGGGCTGGGCGGTTCGCGAGCTCCCTTCCACTGGTGCCAGTCTGGAAGGATTTACGAGCGTTTGGCTGAGCCTGGCATGTGGTGTGCAGATGTCTCCGGACTGGCTCAGCTTTGAACTTGCTCTAACAATTCAATTTTTTCAGTTGTGCATCATCGCTAATTTCCTCCAACTCGTCTTCTGAGGGCGGGGGGCTGGAAAGCAGCTTCTTTTTTTCCCAGCTCGGAGGCAGCAGGCCCCCACAAAAAGGGGCTGCATGTACTGATTTTCTTGGAAAAGACCCAAAAAGACCCTGGCCTGGGCTGTGAGATGGCAGCAGTGATGATGCTGGGGATGCCTCAGTCTTGAGGGACCTGGGGGTCTGTCTGGGAGGGAAGACTTGTGCCTTGGGTGGGTGCACATGGCATGAGGATGTGCTGAGGCGTGCAGATTCACCTGCTGCCTCCTTGCAGCGTGGCATCTGCTGGGTGGCATCTTGCTGAGATGCTCCTGGCCACATCGTACTTTCCCGATGAGTACATTTTCATAGCAGCAAATGAGTCACGGAGAGGGGCAGGAAGAGGCGACCAACACCCTGCTAGCACACACAGGACCAGGCATCCTGCAGACCTCAACTCCCAGGCACCTGGGGGATTTTATTCCCAGCTGGCAGAGAGGGAGAGCAGGCAGAGACAGGCGGGGACCGTGGACGGAGCTGGGTCTGGAGCTCAAAACCCTCCGCAAGGGCTGAGCATCCTTTAGTGACTGTGGGAATCAAAGGCGTTTTGCAGATTACTCCTTTGGGCCCTTTTTAACCCCAGATGGCAAACACTTGCTCTCTGAGTGCTGCCTGTCCTCCTGGAGGGAGGCTTGGGGCGTGCAGCAGGCAGCGAAGCCCATTGCTTCACACACACACACATACAAACTCAATTTTCAGAAAGGAAGTGGTTAGTGATTTTTTTACAGAGCCGGGTCTTCCGCTGTGGTTCCAGCTCCCTGCCTCCCGTCTGCCTGCCTGCCCCACTGCCAATCTGCCCGGCGCTAGCAAACAGCGCGAGGGAGGATCAGGAGAAGGAGGGGACAAGACGTGGGGGATGGAGAGGGACCAGGGAGAAATGAGATAACATGTGGATTGATCTGTCCAAAGGTTAAGAAGCTGAACTTATTTAACTCCTGTTAGCTTATTTATTGTCCCTGAGTTATATTTGTGACTGCGACTGAGCAGATTAGTGCGGGATTGCTGGGTAGGTTTAGAAAGCCTCCGTGTTTTGCTAGCTCCATACGCGTGCGTGCATGTGGCCGTGTGCTCGTGTGCGCTATCCATGCTTAGCATTCCCCTTCCCTGCTCCCATTAGGGACGAATGTAAGCACTCATCTATACATTTAGGAGCAGAGAAGGGGGAAAAAAAAATCCTTGCTCATCAGATCAGAAGCTAAATTTATGCAGGGTACAACATATGCTCTTTATTATACCATGAAAGCGGTGGGTAATCATTCCTCTGTCCTCAGGAACAGGGACACTTTACTGCAGTAAAAAAAATACATATATAAAAAAACCCTCCCACTGGTGGTAAACATATGCGTCATGCACGACTGCGAGAAGCTGGAGCTGGTGAGCACTGGCTGTGGATGAGTAATGTTTGTTACAGCCCCGCTGCCTACCGGGCACTCGGGAGCAGGAGCAGCCCTGCAGGAGGGACCTGGTGGTGTCAGGGGGCACAGCACAGACCAAAGGTCCCATCCGAAGCCACCTGCAGGTTCCTGGGGTGGCCTCGCCAGGCTCCCCATCTTCCCCAAAGCCCCTGTGTCCATACAGGGTGGTTTGGGGTTGTGTCAGGGCCGATCTCAGAGCCTTTCTCGCAGACCTTTTGGTTGCAGTGAAAGCAGAGCCTGGGCTGGGTCTCTCTGCAGGAATGGAGTGAGCAGGCTGGGTGTCACGGATCAGGAGCGAGGTGCATTGCTCAGATGGCGTGGTGAAGATCTTCTATTGCATCAGTTTCTTTTCTTTCTCTGTCTCTGTAAATCAGCCACAAAAAAAATAAAAAAAAATAATTAAAAAAATAAAAAAAACAATGAGTAATTTCTCTGCGGAATATTCATCTTGAAAAAGCCAGGCCCAGGGATTTGGTGCTCGTGGAGTCTCCCAGCATGTAATTTTTTCTCCCTTTGAGTTTGAGAGTGCTTCTGGCTTGCAAACCCCACTGGGAAAGGATCTAAATGGGGAGAGACCTGGGCAGGAGAGGCTGTCGGTGGTGGGTCTGCGCACGGTGGGTCTGGTTTTGGAGCTCAACAACCATCCGTGTGTACAGGGAGAATTGAAATCTCCTCCTGGCAGTGCCAGTCAGCATAAAGGGAGCGGTGTGAGGGGATGCCACGCAGCTGAATTTCATTCAGCTTGATGCAAAGTCCTAACTGCAGCAATGGAGCCCATCGCTTTCCCTCCTCCTAACGCGGTGCCACCAGCCTTACTGCAAACACGGAGGGACAGCTACGTTTTGTGTATTAAAAAAAAAAGTCACTGGGCGTTTATTTTATTTATGGAGGAGACAGATAATTGACAGGTGGCTGTCTCGAAGAGATGAAGCCCTCCAGCTAAACACTGCAGCTCCAGCAAGGATGCGAACGACAGAGAAATGGCTCCAGAGGTGATAGACTTGTTACTTTTAACACTGCCAGATATATAAGAGAACAGGGTTGAATCGCAGTTCAGAACAATCATACCTAACCGCTGAACTAAATAAAACCGATGATTTCATACCCGTGTCTACAGCAGCCTTAGTCTGAGCTTGAATTAATGAGCGTGTTGTTGCCTCCTGGAGGGTTCTGCACGCCTGAGGACTTCAAGTTCCAATTTTAGGGCTTGAATGCATCGCCCAGGAGGAAGACAAGGATCAGGAATGGGTGTAGGGGGGTCAAAAGTGTGCTGCCCCTTGAGCCTGGGCAGCTTAGGGTGATATTTGCCCCCCGGCAAAACAAATTTTGCCAGGGGGCAAGCAGGGAACAGGGGATCTTTACTGGGACTGCTGGGCTGGGCTGGCTGGGTCCCTTGGTACCCCACAGGTTGCAAATATCCATCTTTCCTTGCTTTTCTACTTTGTTTTTGGTAATTTCTCTTTTTCTTTCTTTCTTTCTTTTTTTTTTTTTTTTTTAATTTATTATTTTTTTGTTTTGTTTTGTTTTGTACTGGCCTTCCTGGGACTTTGAAGCCTACAAATCCCTTCATGGCCTGGACCTCGTGCCTCTCAATGGATCTGTGCCTATTTTGAGGATATACAGCATTATCTGCTGCTGACTACTCTAAACAAAAACAGAAGCTTAAACATTAACCCCTGCACATCACACCACCCCAGCACATTGCTGCCTGAGAACTGACTTCTCATAGGACAGATTTTGCTGGGTTTCTTAATCAACAGAGAACTTTTTATTATTTTTTTTTTATATTTTTTTTTTTTTACTGTTTACTAGAGTTTTCTCCCCCGCAGGGCAGAGCAACGTTTATGATGTAGGATCTCAGGGGCTCTCTCCCCGCCGTGCTGCACGCGGCGGTGATTCAGGGCTGTGCCGGGACCGAGCGGAGCCTGCCAGCCGGATCCCAGCACTCTCCCACCTCCACCCGGCTCCGCAGCAAATCAAAGTGCAACAAATGGCCCTGCATCATCCCTTCGAGGAGCCCTGGGCCTTGTACGTTATCTCGAGGGCAGGGTATATGCTACAATAAAAGGAGGCTTTATTGCCAACTGCGGCGGAGCGAAGGATTCAACCACGTATCGCCTTGTGGGTTCGTCGTAAACTCCCTTTTATGGCCCTTCCAGTTTATGGCTAATGGAGATTTACAGTGGGCAGAAGGAGCCGTGTGTGCTAATTAATGCAGTTATTAGCCTGGGAGGGTTCGGCACAGTGAGCAGTGCTGCTGCCAGCCTTGCTGCTCGCCCTTTGCCACCCGGCTCTGCCAGGGAGAGGGTGGCGGGCGCTTGGCTGACCCATGCCTGGCCAGGTGCCATCGGGCCAAAGTCCTGTCCTGCTCGCTGGGACCCACGGTGGGACAAGGCACCTCGCTGCAGGACAGCTTCAGCCACCGAGGGAGGTCGTGTCTGCTCCAGCTGGCTGCGTCCCCAAAGCCAGCAATGTTTTCTTCAAGTGGGAGGGAGGTGGAAGGGGAGGGGAAGGAGGTGGGTGAGTTTCAGCTGTGATTTTCCAAGCAGAAGTCAGCGCCCTTCCCCGTGCTCCCCACCTAGAGGAGCCCATTTCGGTGTGCTCAGCCTGCAGTGACAAGGCCAGGCAGGGCCAACACACACAGAGCAGTAGGTATGGCAGTGGGGCTGTGCCAAAAATGCCCCATCCCTCCTGCTCGGGTGCTTTCTGCTGAGCTGAGGCCGTTCATTACAAGTCATCGCTGCTCCTCATCCATCTCCAGACCCTGGAGGACTCCTGAGCCCAGCTCCAGCCCTCGCAGCCCTGCAGATGCTGGATGTGGCCCTGTTAATACCAACCTGGTTCCCATCACACGCCGCTCTGCTGGAGCACAGCCTCAAACGAGGCAGATTTTGTGTGGCTGCAGCTTTTTGCTACGAACGTTTCATGCCGCTCTGCTTGGCAATTAAAAAGCGAGGAGCCGGGGTGAGAACAGTCCCGCTAATGATTTGCAGTCAGCTCCTTTGAGCCAAGTTGTCTTTGCAAAGCCAAAATTACATCGCATCGCTCTCCAGAAGCTACCACAGAAGTTAAATATTAAGTGGCTTAGGTTGCTGGAAACTTCCGTGGCTCTGGCTGATCACAGGTCAAGGATATCGGCACCGGGAGCGTCCTTGATCGCAGGCAACAGCCATGAACATGGCCAAGCCCAGAGAGAGACTAACAGCAAAGCAGGACCATAAATCCAGCCCATAATCTCCAGGCTGGCCCAGTCCAGGCTTCAGAGAAGCAGTGGAGAAGCTGCCAGAGGTGCCCATAAATCCGGGGGGGACTTTTGGGGATGATGCTGGAAAGCCACCCCTCGGTTTTCAGCGCCTCACCCAGCCGTATGGGCCCAAGCACAGGCAGGATATTTTGTACTTGTCTGCCCTGATTTCACCCCAGGAATTTCCTGCAGAAGGAAAAAGGGCCACGGGCTAGGAGCTGCAAGGGGGGGAGGCCACTGGGAGCTGGGCACTGGCCTGCCTTCGAGGGGCTGAGCAAGGGCAGGGAGCGGTTCAGCAGCGGGGTTTGTGGCGGAGCAGAGGGCAGGCTGGGCTCGTCGGGATGGAGCGAAAAGCTACAGGCTCCTTCTCACCACGATTATTAATATTCGAGTTAATTAACTTCACTGAGGGCTGGAGGAAATTGAATCTCAAGAACAACCTAAGCCCTGCTTTAGATTTTAAGCCATTTGGAGCTTTGATTCGAAGCTTGTGCTTTTATTATTATTATTTTTAAATCTCTTGATTTTTTTTTTTTTTTATGCAAACACCTGGCCCACTTTAGAGGCGATATAACAGTAATAAATGATGCTTATTAATTGGCCGTCAGCTGACGGGGAGCAGCAGGCTCCCAGCTCAGCACAGCACACTGGGGGGGATTTGGTATGGGGGGCTGGAGTTACTGGGGGGGCCCCACCAGCATCCCAGTGTGGGGGCTCCTGGCAGGTCAGCACAGGGTGGCTGAGCAGGGCAGGGGAGCTTTTGTGAGGTTAAATAAAAAATAATAATAAAAAAGGAAGCTTTTACAAGCCAGGGCTTCAGGACGTGCACTCCCTTTTTGCCCGTTTATTAAGTAATAATGAAACACTTTTGTCAAAGCTTAGGCACCAAATTTCTGACACCAGATGAGCTCTAAAGCTAATCAGGGCCTGGAAAAATGGGAATATAATTAAGGCTGCTGACAGCCCTGTGTCATTAACCTCGCAGCTCTCAGGTGCCACGCTGAACCACAGCTGCAAGAGATACTGTATTACGGGTAGTTGGTTTCAGCTGTGGAAATGAATTTGGCTTTAATGGCTCTGTAATGTCCTCAGAGCTGAGGCACTGATGGTCTGTGCTGGTGCAGCTTGACTGGACTCTGTGTGCCTCCATGGTAAGCAAGGGAGGCTCTCTGCATCCAGAAAAAATGAGGTTTTTGTGGGTGAGGGTTCAGGCTGGGGCAGTTCTGCAGTGTCCCCTCCTCCCCTATGATTAATTATTATCATCATTAGGAGCGTGGGTGTCTGCTTTGCCCCGGCACCTGGGATTCCTGCCTGTACCCTGCCGTGTCTCTAATCCTCTGATGTAAGCCCTGTGAGCTGTGGGGCTGGTATCCAAGCCACCTACCTGCTCTGTGACTCAGTGTCCCATCCCAGAGCAGAGGCAGGAGCGGTGGGGGCTTGGGGAGGGTGCTCTGAGGCTCACCCATATGTCGAGCCCATCCCTTTTCTTTGGGTTACCTTGTTGTTTGCATGGCTCTGTCCCACTACAAGGTGTCAAAGCTGTGCTGTCACCACCATGAGGACCCATCAGTCAATTTGTTTTCAGCCCTAAAGGCAGCTCCTGTATGGGGGCACCCCAAGACTCCAGAGAGC
Organism: Aythya fuligula; assembly: GCF_009819795.1. NCBI lineage: Eukaryota > Metazoa > Chordata > Aves > Anseriformes > Anatidae > Aythya > Aythya fuligula. The sequence goes on from NC_045577.1 coordinate 5,783,140, forward strand.
CCCCAGTGTTGTGGCGCTGCACCCTGCTGGCTTGCAGGCTCAGCCCCAGTGCTGTGGGATTCCTACTGGTGGGAACTGGGGGAGCACCAGTCCTGGTGGTGGTGCAACTCTTTTATTTATTTTTTTAATGATTATATAATTTTTTTTCCTTCTGGGGATTTTACTGCTTAATAAGTGGGAAAGTGGCTGTTCCCACCCCTTCCCAGCACAGGCCCCTCCGCATTCTGATTAAAGCCTGCGAGGCGAGTTGGTGGGACATCAGCAGCATCTATTGCAGCTTGGGAGCACCTGGGCTGCTGCCAAGATAAAGACAGCAGCAGCCCTCGGCTGGATCTTCTTATCTGGGGAATCTCAGGGCATGTTTCAGCCGTTTCGCAAGGCGGGTTTCGCAGACAGGTACCCTGGGACACGGAAAGGGGAAAGGACCCGCCTGCGAAGGGAGGCAACCGTGTCACGGCCAGGAATAGCACCCTGGCATCCCGTGACCCAGGCACCTCCTAAAAAAAAATAAAAAAAAAATAAATAATAAGTAAAAAAGAATATTTCCAGGCACTGAGCAGCCTCGGGAAAGCACGGTGAGGACCACTGTCAGTGCCGCCTCTTCAGATGATCGATGCGCTCCGCGTGGTGCTCGCCAGCACGTTGTGCTGTTCTCCGAGCACGGGCTCTCCGATCTCCCTTGATGTGAAAAGCACCCACTAAGAGCTAACGAGCAGCCAAACGCCCGACCCGATCCAGCCCCGATGTTATTTGTCGCTCACCTTCGGCTGTCACTGCGGTGGCATCTGCTGCCCCCGACTTCCTCGCCGCGTCTCACACTTTCCCTGCAGCCTTCTCGGTTTGTCGGGTGCAAAGCTCGAGCCTTGGACAAGAGCAGAAGCAGTCGGTTGTGTTCTCGCCCTGTCTGCTCCGAAAGCCCCGGAGCGTGCCTGGTGTGACCAGGGCTGTAGGACCGGGGGAGTTCATGAGAAATTAAAAACAAAAGCGCCTTTATCCATATGGGACCTCGTGAGTGCTCGCATACCCTAGTGATCCCGAGCGCTCCGTGTATGGTTCTTACTTGGTTTTAACTCAATTTCTTTGAGATGCAAATCAGAGGGATTATATTCAGAGGCTGCATCAGAAAGTCTTTAATCCAAATGGGCTATAAGATTTATTTAGAAGAGCCAAATGTCTTGTCTGGGACAGAAGCAACTAAGCTGAACTGAAACAGATGGACGTAAAGGAAATTAAGCAACTCTAATGGTCTTATCCAGAGTTTCAAAGTATTTGGGCTTCCGAGAGCTCTAGCTCCTGGAAGCACGTGATTAGATGGGAAGCTCAGGTTTCATTTAAAAACAGGCTTTGCAGTTCACTGAGAAAAACAATAATAATGTTTTTATTCCTCCTGTGTACAGAGAGGAGGCTGCCTTCCAAGTTCTGACTCCTCAGCTAGGCTTACAACGTCAAATGGAAATATATTGCGGAGGGTTTATGAATCCCTCACTTTTATAACAGTGTCATTATTTCAGCAGGCTGGATTCGGGATTTTGGGAAACCTGATGCTAGCAGTACGGCTCACGGACAGTTGGGTTACTAACACGGGGGAGAACTTCCCTCGGTCTGTTGAGGTTTTTGTTCCCTGCAACGTGCTGTTCCTAAAGGGGACACCTTGGGGCTCCTCCGAGCCTGGATTTTAAGGGGGATGCCAGCACTGCAGGGCCAAGGCTGCCTCTGGTTGTGCTGGCAGAAAAGCCTTCCCTGAGATGTTTGGTCTGAGGTTGGCTCTGCAGAGAGCAGGGAAAAAAAAAGTGTGAGGACAAAATCCCTACTGCTTACACTTCTGAATCACAGTGAGGGTAAAGTAGCGTGGGTATGGCCCGGGGAGAAAAGCTTAGGTTTGAGTTGGTTCCGCACTCTTTAGCTTTTAAGCTCTAAATAATGACAAGGTGTCCTTGACACGAGTTATTAAGGAGTACAAACTGTTACTGGATGCGTTTCTTAATGCTTCCTGAGGCTCTCCAAGCAATGTTGGGTTAGAGCCATGGGGACCACCAGAGGATGAGCAAATCCCCGGGGTTTTTGCCAGGTTAGAGGCTGAGCAGGGAGAATGCCCTCCTCTGTGGCCGGGAGATAACAGGACCCATGGGTGCTCATGGTGCTGACATTGAGCTGATGCCACCTCTGCAAGGGGAAAACCATCTGCAGCCCTAGCTGGCAGCAGAGCTTCTCGTTGCATCTAAAAGCAGAAACCTCACATGCCTGTGCGTTTGCCATCCTTCACCCCAGTGCGTTGGGATTTGGATTAAATAAAAGGTGAGAGAAGCGGGGAGAAGGGGAGGGAGAGTGAGTGAGAACGAGAAGGAGCTCATCCATTACTATGCTGTGCACAAGGCAGGAGGTCCCGGCCTTCTGGTTTGAGTGCTTATTCCCCATAAAATACATCTGAGAGAAATCAATACAAGAAGCATGCGAGAACTTAAATCAAAGCACAAGGAAGCAGCTCTCGGCGAATGGAGCGACCTTGCAGAGAGCTGTCAAAATTGGGGGACAAGCCCTGGACACTCAAAACCTGCTGGAAAAAATCCACCAGGGCTGGTGTGCAGGCTCCTCAGGCTGGTGTGTGCTTCCTTGGCATGGGCTTGGATGCTCTGATGTCTGCAGGGAAGAGGACATGGACAGGGGTGGCTGCTCATGGGCTGGGTAACCAACACGAGGACAAGCTGCTGGTTTTCTCCCAGAGCAGCAAGGAGAGCTGATGTACTCGGGGAGCCTAAATAAGTGACCCAGAGTACACGGGGGATAAGGAGACCAGAGCTGCACACAGCCTGGAGATGCACCACGTCCTCCAGACTCCAGCCGTGGCCATGCAAGACCTCAGCCCCTTGGACCACGCATGCAGCCCAGAGCAGAGATCCTTCTTGACCAGCTCGCGTCCTGCCAACCCTCCCAGCTCGCCCATGACGATGACTTGGGCAGAAAGCTGTTTCCAGCAGCCCACGTCCCCCCCCCGTGTCTCCGCAGGCAGGGCCACCTTAGCGCGCAGGTGCCTGCCGCTGACCTCGGTGCCGGGTCGCAGCGCCGTGCTGCAGACACCATAAATCTGCAAAGGTTTTCTGCAGTCAAACTCCACCTCTGCAGACCGCGGGGCACATGTTCCCATGCTGGGAAATCTGACCCCTCGGTAGCCTGAGAGACAGGAGAAGCCTGGGTTTGGTGTTTTGAATAAGTGGCTTTTTATCTGAAATCCCTTTGGGAGCATGAGCTCAGTAACCAATGAAATTATATCTGTTGTTTCAAGCAGTGAAGAAAACTTGGCCTGATGTTTATTGAGATTTATGGCTTCCCTTGAGCTTAATTGTCTTTGGGAGCCCTGGATCTTTTTAACGGTTCAGCTAAGTGGTACTAAGAAGGATGGTAATGGTTTGAGCAGTCTGCCCCCTTAGCATATCTCTTTCTCTCACACAATTTGCTGATATTTGGGAAATATAGCTGATGCACTCCCCTCCTGAGGTCACAGTTATTCACTGGTGTGAAACTTCAAGAGACAAAACCAGGTGTGAAAAGCTCCCAGCGAGTGTTTCCTTGGTGAGGCGATGACGTCCGCCCGTCAGGGCCGTGCACTGGGGACAGGGGGAGGAGGACACCTCGGGGCTCTCACTGGAGAGGGTCCACAGGACCCCTGCAAAGGTGCTGCAGGCCACTCTGTGCTTCGTGGTGCTCTCCTGGAGCCTGTGCTTTGTCCTCCTGCCTGGTGGGGTCTCATTTTTGCTTCTCTGCTGCAGGCTCCTGGTTCTGCACAGCTCCAGCCGCCCAGCACAGCCCAGCATCGCTCACTGGGGTGGGCACTGGGATCAACTTAGGAACTTTGGGATCAACTTCGGGGTTTAATAAGGAGGACACCATGTCCTTCAGCTCCTTCCACTGGTCTGAACTGGGAAGGGACCAGCTCCTCACCCGGAACTCACCACGACAAGCAGCTCGGTGTCCCTGGTGGTCCTCGGACACGGCGCTTGGGAGGGAAGCATCGCCCTTCGCACGTAATTATTCCCTGACCCTGGAGCCTTTCCCTTTCTTATCGGTGGTGACCCTTGGGGTCTCTTATCTCCCCCCAGCCTCCTAAGGAAGCCGTCGACCTGTCATCATGGGCAATGACCTTAACCTCCCCCCTCACCTCCGGGAGCTGCCCTGCTCGCTCGGCTGGGTGCGCAGCGGGGCCGTGGCAGAGGTGCCCGCTGCCCGGAGCTGGGTAATTACCGCACCCGTTATGGTTCAGCGGGCACCTTCATTAACGAACCTCAGGTTTCAGAGGTGCCTAACTCGGCCCCTGGAAACCACAGCTGGCTGTAACTCTGCGGCTTGTCTAGGCTTTCAGCTCATCTCCGGCCGCCTAAGCGGTTTACAGGACGGACAGTAAACAAGGTCTGTTTTGTTGGGGTTTTGCGTGCTTTGAGGAAAAGAAAGCAAACACGCGCTCAGCGGGCTAATCTCCTGGATGCAGAGCTGGAGGCTGACGGCTCCTTCTCGTGTTATGCTGCCGGGGTTTTTATCTCTAACATGGCCCAAATAATGAAAGGGAGGAGTCCTCCCGTGCACGCGCAGCCCTGGCTCATGGCACCGGGCAGGGAGCCCTCGCGCTGGGGTGGCTTCTCCAAGCAGCACTGAGCTGGGTGCACGGACATCTCAGGCTGTGCTCCCCCTGCTAATAACTTTTGGAGCTACTGGCCAGTTCCAGCCTCGTGGGGATAAAGCCTTTAAAGACGTTATTTTGTGACATTTTCCATGCACGTGTGTTTTTTTCAAGTGTCCCAGCAACAGAATCCATCCTGGGACCAGCTCAGCATAGATGCTGCTGCTTGGTAGCTCCCACCTTGCATCTAGGTGAATAAATCAACCCACAGCCCCATTACCTCTGAGGACTTGAACATTTTACCTAGCCCAAGCCTGGCTTGCAGGAGGAGCAGCCACCGGAGGGAAGGATGGAGTTAAATTCCACAGAGGTGTAAGGAGAGGAGATGGGGTAAGGCGATGAGCTGGGGCATCAAAGGGAGTGGGCAGACAGCCTCCAACTATAACCAGCCCCACCCGTCAATAAAGCATCCCCTCTAACAACCCACGGCCCTCCAGAGCAAGTGAACGCAAGCCTTTGTGGGGGAGCTGTGGGGCACGCAGCCCGAAGGGAGGCTGGGCTGTAGAGGGATTTGGGGGGGCAGGCTGCCAGGCTGTGGTGTGCCCCCCCAGACCCTTCTTGGAGCCCTCTCTTGGTGCTGGGGCAGGGGCTTGTGGTTTTTTGGGGAAACTGGATCCTTGTGCTGGGGTCTTGAGGTCAGTGGGGATTGTGCTGCTAAAGGGAAAGATGCCCCAGCCTCGGAACCAGAGCGCCCTTTTCCCACATCCACCTCCCAGCGAGGTGCTGGGAATGGGATGGGCTCAGCCATCCGAGGGAACAGCTTTGGGGCTGGCACTCACCATGGCATCAGGCCCTGGGAGCCAGCCCCGCTGGGCATCCCTCCTGCTGCATCCCCAGCGCGGAGCCGAAGGCCACCTATGCATCTCCCAGGTGTTTTCCCACCCTGGGGAACTGCAGAGGAGGTGGCAGCTTTGGCTGCAGGTTGTTGCCGAACCCGCTCGTGGATTGCTAATGATGTTTGTGAAAACCCTGAATGAAGACCACACACGGGAGGCTCAGGCGAGCGAGGTATCTTAGACCTTGAGGGTACGAGGCAAAAAATGCTTTTGCGCCTGACTCACCCGCTCCGTGCTAACTCTGACTCATAATTACTGATTTCGATGCAGACAAAAGATTCATCTGCATTCAAACACATGGAAAAGGCTAATGTAACCTGCTAACCAAGAGGGGAGGTGCTGCTGCTGAGGCACGCGGCGCGCACGACAGGCTGGCACCGGCTTCGTGGTCCTCGTCTGTGGGGCTGGGATGAGCCCCGAGGATGGGGAGGTTCTGGTCACCCCCATCCCTGCACAGAACTGGCCATGCTGGAGGGAAATGTCCTTGCACAGGGTGACTTTTGCAACAATAGCCTCTTTTTTTGCAGCTTGCTGGCTGGGTCCCAGCTCTTCTTATCCCCCTCAGCTCTGGGAACACGCCGCTGTCCCCAGGGACGCCTCCGTCCCCTTCTTTCCCGGACCCTGACACCACAAGGCAGCTCCGGAGATGAAGATGTCTTGTGAGCGGGACCTGAAAGCGTGTTTGCACAGTTCCTCCCCTGCCAGCACAATAGGTGCTACACAGCGGGCCAGCCATGCAAAGCCAACAAGAAAAGCCTGCCGAAGAAAGGCTCCGCAGCTACAATACCCATTAGCAGGGTGGATTAAGCCCGTAGCACTGCCTGGGCTTTGTACCGGGGCAGCCCAGGGCTACAAGCACGCAGCGTGATGGCAGGAGCCTACAAAAGCCCGGCTTGTGCACAAGATCCCCCTGCCAGCAGTGCTCACCGTGCCCGTGCAGCCTTTAATCCTCATCCATCCCGGGACCGTGCCGCCTCCTGCCCTGCCCGCGCCCTCTCCGGGTGCCCTGCCCGTGCCACCTTGCCCCCCTGCTGCTCGGCCCTGCTGGATGCTAAGTGGAAATTTCCCCCCCGTGCCAAGTGTTAAATACTTATCAAGCTAATAGAGCGTCTTCGCGGAGGTGCGTACATGAGACAACATGTTACCATAATTAACAAGCAGCTGGAGTTGGCACCGCTCTCCGCCGCAGCTGCTCTCGGCAGCTTCCAGCTCCTTTCCCAGGGCTGTGGCTCTGCCTCCCCCCGTGATAGCGGGGGCATGCCGGGGGTCCCATCTCCTCAGAGGGGATGGTGGTGGTGGTGGTTTCCTGTGACTCCTGGGGGCCTGGGGACTGTTTCTGAACTCTAAAAGGAGTCTTGGATGTGTGGGTCTGTTCTGAGCAGGCAAACCATTATCCGGGGGTGAGGAGCCACTCTGGGAAGTTTTGGGGTGCATTGGGTTGAGGGGTTTAGGGAAACCCAGTGCTGGAGGGCAGTGAGATACCAGGAGCAGTGCCTTGTCCGTGTCCCACCGAAGTGGCCACGGCAGCTCCCTTGGGTACCTGCTGCTGTCACATTAGTGCAGGGGCTTCGGGGCTGGTCCTGCGGCAGAGGTGTCCCAGTGCCACCAGGATCTGCGCGATGGGCACCAGGGACTGTCACTTCTGGTGGCACCAACGCTGGAAAGAGCTTGGGAGAAAGAGAGAGGGGAGGTGCTGGGTTTGCAAGCCCAGCTTCAGGGAGGAAGGTTTCAGGGTGGGCTTGGGATTGGGGAACAATTTGCAGAGTTTTTCTGGTCAGCTGTACCTGCACAGCGCCCACCCCCTCTTATCTGGACGACGAAGATTAGTTCGCTCATCCATCTCAGCCCTAAGCAGAGCTGCTGCACAAAACCTTCCCATCCTTTCTAATTGCCTTGAGCTCCCTAACTTCCCAGCCCCAGAGAAGACGTCTCAGCAGTAGATGTTTGTATCATGACCTACATTGCTATTGGGTTTTAAATATAATTTTTTATTTTTTTTTTACTGTGCTATACACTAGCTTTCCACATGCAAATTGCTCTGAGTGAACCATTTATCTGGAAAATAAAGGTTATGTTCTCAAAAGGCATTTAGTTCCCTTTCTGAATGATTGAGCGAGTTCTCCACTGAGAAAACAAAGGTCTTTAACACCGTCCAAACCAATGACAGGGAAAAAGGTTCAGGTAAAACCCCTCCATTTATTTAATAGCTCCCCCTTCCTCATTCATATTTACAAGATAAAAGGGGCTCCATCAACCCATTAGAGTTGAAATACGTGTCCTGTCTTCAAGGAAAGCAAATCCCATCTGGCATCCCTGGAGGAATATAACCTTAACTTCAGCTTAATGCCACATTAGGGTATCTCACAGATTCCGCCTGAGATTTACCTGCCTCAGAGGGAGATTTATTTTGGAAGCAAACAGGCTGATGGGACAAACCGCCTTCCACGAGCACCTTTTGGCGAGGCGCACGGTTCCCACGCCGGGTCCCTCCTCTGCCTCTCGGGGCTGGGGGGTGTCCTGGCTGCCCCCCGCCACCAAACTGGGGACACGGAGCCGTGCTTCGAGGGGCTGCTGCTGCCCCGGCTGCTGGTGCAGGCAGCCTCAGGCTGGGGTGGGGAGGTGGGAACCTGCACGGGGCTCGCTTTGCCGACCTCGCAGCCAGCTCCCAGGGCGAGGGTGTTCCCGGCCGCCCCCGCGGCCACAGACCCCGTCTGAGCTCCGCGCCCGCAGCGATCGGGGGAGAGGTTTTTAAGGAAAGGCAGGGCCGGCGTCTGCCGAAAGCACCTCAGTGCATCCATTTGCCTGGGAAATCAGAGGGTTTTCCGTGGTGAAGATGATCGCTGCCGACACATCTCTGTATCCCCATCCCAGCACCGCCCGTTTCCCTCATCACCCTCCAGTGCCTTAGCGCTGGTGGTAGCGGAGAGCAGGGAGAGGCTCTTTCTCCCTCTCACGTGTGCCATAACCTTGGGGACTCGATGCTGCAGCAAAGATGGGCCTAAAAAAAACCCAGCAGGAGCTGGGGACCTGCCCGACTGGTGGTGGGACGGGTGGGTGTGGGTGTTCCCCCCGTGGCTGCAGGCAGCTCGAGGAATGCGGGGACGGGGTTACTGCACACACCGCACCTAGCATCCGTCATACCTGGGCGACTCCCTCCTGAAAAATACTGCTCATACGTGGTTCTCTGGGGCTGCAAAAAGAGCGATGGCTCGGGGTGGAAATCACAGCCTCGCTGGGGCTGCTGGAAGGCTCTGGAGGCTGCAGGTTTCATGGGGAGTGAGACAGTGCAGTGCTCATCTGTGCTAGCCAAACAAAGTGTGCTTCTGCACAGAGCTACCCGAAGGTGCTGTCTGGTAGCGCTTGGTTTATTGTTATTGCTGGTTTTACTGATATCGATAGTAATAGATGAAGGTTTTGTAATTATCGAATCGATCTCGGAACCTTTTAAACGTGCAGGATTGCTTTAAAAGTCATGGGGCTAAAAGATGGGAAGGCCGGGGTCTTTCCTTCAGAGCTCGCTTCTACAGCAAAGGTAAAACTCGGGAGGTGGGTGAGACGGAGACACAAGCTGTGCCATGCGAGCCCCTGGGCACCGGCTGCTCCCCAGCTCCTGGCTCCCTCTTGCCAAGCCCCTGGGCTGCAGAAACCTCGGTGTGCGCTGGCAGAGCCTCCCCAGCAGCACCGCGGGGAGAGGCAGCAGATGCCGGCAATACCCGCGAGCTCCTCGCCTCCCGCAGCACCGTGCCAAGTGCGGGTGGCTGGACAGGGGGATGCAGCCCCTCTCCTGGGGGAATCCACCTCCTCTGGGGCGCACATCCCTGCTGCAAAACCCAGCGGTGGGTTTCGGGTCAGGGCTGCTCGTTCTCGGGGATGTAGGGCCCGGGGAAGGGCACGGCCGGCACGCTGCCGTGTGTTACCAAACTGCATATCATCAGGCTGTTGATGTACATGCTGTTCAGCCTGAGAACGAGAGGGCAAGTCAGCTGCAGGTGGGTGAAACCTATCTCCTCTCCACTGAACTGGCCTGCCTGACTGGTTTTTTATGATTATTTTTTATTCTGTCTCCAGTTAGGCAATACACTTGCCTGTTAGAAATATCGCCCTGGGCTGCCAGCTCAGCGAAGGAGAAAAGCGGGTGTGTGTTACCGAGGGAGGATGGGGGTCACCTCCCTCCTTGGGGGGGCTCCTTTCTCCTTCCCCTGCCCTCCCTGGGCTGCTGCATCCACCTCCCCCCTCCTCGCGTGGGCAGCTCTCTGCTGCTTGGGGGGTCCTTGGAGCTGAGCATCCTCATGGAGGGGGGGATGTCCTTGGGGGTAGCCCCCAAATGCCCCCTCCCCAGCTCTGGGGAGACGGCTGGAGCAGGTCTCTGGACTGGGGTGGGTGAATTTCAGCCCAGCCAGCAGTTTGGGATCATTAACCATCAAGGTGCCCCTGGGAAGAAGCAAAAGGTATTTGGGAAAATTTGCTAACAGACTCTAATGACTTAATAATCCCTGCCGGAGAGAGCGCGGCAGGTTATGTGAATGTCAAGTTTGTTTGCTTTGCCGAGAGCCGGCTGCTGTTAGGTAATCGGAGGGTGTGACCTCCTTCACGGGGAGAAGGCAAGGAAAAAAAGGAAAGCACGCGCCCGCCGCTGCGCCGGGATGGGAGCGAACACCGGCACGGTGATAGGGATGTCTGGGAGCCCCGGCAGCCCCAGCTGGGGAGCGCAAAGCCCGGAGGTTTTGCCCAATTTTGGTCCATTCAGAGGGCATGAGCAGCGTGGGCAGGGATGGGTGAGGGGCTGGGGGTGCTCCCAGGGCTCGGGATTGCCATGAGCAGCACGAGGACTGATGTTGGGAGGGCATTTCTGCTGCGCTGATGTGTACTGCCCGGGCAGTGAATGCACATCCCTGATCGAGCTGTGGCAGCCAAGCCTCCCTCTTGGCCTGTCCAGGTGGGAAAGCTGTCCCTTTTTGGGGATGCCATTGGGAAGGTCTCAGCTTCACCTGGCTGGGTGCTGAGGGCTGGGATTTGCTGACTGCTGGGGGCTTTCCTTGCTGGTGAAGCAGATTCAGGCCTGCTAAGTTGTGGCACGACTTCACGTACTTATTATTTGACGTGTCCCACGGCATCCTAATGGCCCAACCTGCTCCTGTTGGTGTCGGACATCTCTCTCGGGAAGCCAAAAGAAGGCAGGCGGCTGCCGGCCCCCTCCCCATGGCTCAGCCCAGCATCGGGGTGAGCGCAGACCCCCAACCCCAGGAGCTCAGGGGCTGGTGCTCCGGGGAGGGGGGCCAGGCTGCATCTTTGCATCCCCAGCGCCGCTCCTCAAGCCCCGGCTCGCCCCGCCACCGCCGCTGTTTGCACAGGCAAGGTCTTGGCAGACGTAGCTCTAGGCCAAGTCGCGGGGCGGCCGGGGAGGCGCAGCCGCAGCCTGGCTCCAGACCCCGCTGCGGGAGGTCCGGGTGGCGGGCGCGTGGGCGCCGAAGGCATCGCGTGCCAGCCGCGGCTCTGCCCCGGGGGCCTTCCTCGGCACCTGTGGCCACTTTGAACCCCAGCCGCAGCCCGGCGCTGCCAGCGGTGCAGGCAGAAAACGTGGGAGAGCTGGGGCTCGGCGGGCTTACGCCCCGTTTTTACGACCGTTCCTCAGAATTTGGGGGGGGCAGGCAGCATCTCGCAGCAGATGCACGTCCTGGTGAATAGGGGCGTGCCGGGATCCTCCTAGGAAACACGGCTGCGTTGCGAATCTCTTCTACCATCTTCTACTGTTTTCCACGCTCCTGCCTTCTGTCTGCTTTCCCAGGGCTGCGTGGAGCCTGTTACCTTGCTTTGGGAGGTTTGGGGAGGATGGCACTGGGCAGGGGGCTCCCCAGGGAGCAGGGTACCCCGCAAAGCACCCAGCTTTCCTGCTGGGTAGCCCTGGATGCACCGCGACTGCAAGAGTGCAGGCAGCTCCAGGAGAGAATGAAACTTGCTTCTGCAAAAAAAAAAAAAAAAAAAAAAAAAAAAAAAAAAAAAAGAGAGAGAAACAGACAGACACAAAAAGGGAAAAAGGAAAAGGCTTCTGAGGCTTAGAGCTGGATATTTATACACTTGACATAAAGGATATTTCTGCATTGAAGTAATAAGCGTGACTCAGTAAACCAATGGGGAAAGGGTGTTCCCTTTGCAGCAAAACCTCAAAAGATCAAAGAACTTCTTGAGCGGTTTAACATTTTGAATGTTAAATGAATTGGTTTCCCCTCCCTCTCCCCCTCACTCCCCTGCCTGAAAGTTTTGAAAAATAAATGGTTTGATTTCGGCTGGGAAGGGAGCGTTTTGGGAGCTCGGGGGAAGCACGGTGCTGGCTGGTTTGAAATGCCACGGTCACAAGTGCTCAGGGGACATCAGCCTGCTGGGGACAGGGGCACAAGCTTTGGCTGGTTTATGGAAACTGGCTTTTTTCTCACTTTCCAGACCTGCTCCTGCTCCGGTGTCTGTCCCACCACCTGGGCTGGAGACCTTCCTGAGCAGCTGCCAAGGTAACGCTGAACAGGACGGTCCCAATGTGGCCCTGCTGCTTGCAGGTAACACAGACTTGCAAATGGTACCGCCAGGGAATGTGATCCTTAAGCTCAGCTTCAAGCAGATTTAGGAGGGCTCGTGGTGTGGAGACCAGCTTGTGGCCATTTCCCTTTAACGCACATGGCACAGGTCAGCTTTGGGAGCAGAAAAGTAGAGGAGCTTTCAAGAGAAGCCTCCAAGGCTCTGCAATATGCTGGAGTTTCCACAAGGGCAAGGCATAAAACCCTTGTCCCAGCACATCAAGCTCTCGTGCCACGCTCACTGCTGGTGCTGGGCTTCAGGCAAAGCTGAGCATCACCAGGTTTCTTCCTTGGGGAGAAGCAAATCCTGATATTTCTGTGCTTACACAAGCAACGAGATGCTGTGAGCCGGTCCCTGTCCCCTGCCTGCAGCAAGCAGCCAGGGCTGGCAAGCCGGGCATGTATTCGCCAGGGAGGGATGGAGCCTTGTCAGAGGCCCTCGGACACATGTGCATTTCTGGGATCGATAGGCTGGAGTAATATATTGCACCAAGATAACAAATCACTTAGCTTATTGGGTCTTAATTAAGCCTCTTTTATCTCCGTGACAGCCACACACCTGGGCTATCGCCCGGGCGAGCTGCGGCCAAGCGGCGGGGATGCCGCGCCGGAGCCTGGCGATTGATGAGCCTCCGCTGGGTGGAATTGCTTCATTGTGCTCGCAGCACTCGGAGCCATCCATCTCCTGCCTCCCTGCGCCCGTCCCATGCCAGGACCACCGGCTGCTGCCCCTTCCTCCTGGCGCCACGCAGGCAGGGGCAGGGGACAGGGGCAGGGGACCCCCGGTGACATTCCCCTGGGCTCAGGTCGCCGAGCTCGGGGAAAGCTGCCCCGTTAGCCCCCCCCGGGTAATAGATACAGTTGTTCTAGTCCCTGACAGCGCGAAATGAAGACCTACATCACCATAATATATTGTCAGGCTGCGAGCACGCTGCGGCCCCTGAGATGAATGAATGCAATATCTCCGCGTGCGAGGGGGAAGGACGGGGGCTTCGCCATGCCACTGGCCTCTGGGCGAAGAGGGAGAGCTGTGTGCATTTTTTATTGGTGATGCCGAGGTTGAGGGTGTCCCATCCCCACGGAGCCGGTGACAGAGCCAGCCCGTGGAGGGGAGCACTTAACAAAAGGCCGAAATGCCCCAGCGGTGAGTTCATCCAGCAGTGAAGTAATCTTGCCCCTGCCTCGCTGGCAATTTATGGCTCTGGGGCAAGTGCCTGGTGCAGCTCCTCTAAGCCTGGAGAGGAGGGAAATCTTCCAGACCGGGGGAGGTCTAGCTGACTGGAAGCACAAGTACATGACAATAGGGATCTGAAGCACGTCTTGCATTTCGTTTTTTTGAAAGTAGGACAGTTTTCGCTCTGAAGTACGACTGCTGGTGTACTGGCTGGGAGTGAAATAATGAGAGCTGGGAGTTGCGGGTGACTTACAGCCGAGCAGACGAGTCCTGCAGGACTCCTCTGTTTCTCCAGCAGTCACCCTGCTTTAGGTTGATGCTTAAATCCCGTTCCATCACGGGCTGCTGCTGGGGCTCTGCCTTCCACGGCAGGCACAGCGGAGCAAGAGGCAGCCCTTCCTCTCTGCTTAACCCGGGGCGGGCTGACAGCGGCCCTGCTTGCACCAGAAATGATTGGAAACCGGGCTTGTTTTGTGACCACAGGCAAAGATTGCTTGGATTTCCTCCCTTTGCCTGCCTATGGCACGGCAATGGCCATATCCAGCCTCTCCTAATGGCTTTGGATTCCTGCAAGAGCAGTTCCGAGGTGCTGGGCTGGGGTGCTGCGCAGCAGGGCAGACATCGCATGAATGCAAATATTCATTCCAAACAATGAGATAAGGTTCTGGGCTGGAAGACAAGCAGCCGGCAGTTCGTTGTGGCATTAAACAAAGTCCAAAGTACTCACATCACACAAAATCCAACCAAAGGGCAACACCCTTCTGCTGCTCTTGAATTGTCATGGCTATTTACGGGATTTTCGGATGCACGTGAGACAGATGATGCAGGAACTGCCAATCCCCATGAGCTGCTGATAAAACCTTCCTCTCCAGACTAGCTCAGCAGGGGCAGATGGCATTTTTAGAGTCATTCCCAAGAGGGCTGCCACGAGACGGACCTGTTCTTGATTGCTCGTGACCCTTCTCATCAGGCAGGCTAGGATTCGTGGCAGTTTTTCGGGTTAGATGTGTCCAGCCTTTGCCTTCCCCTTGCCAAACCTTTCAGCCAGAGCCTGCCTATGGAGCTGCTCAGTGCTTTGGGGTGTTGGGGTGGCAGCATGTGATGGGCATGGAAAAAAACAACATGGTTAACATTTTGGGGCCAAAACACTCACTTTCTGACCAGGGAGTGCCAACCCAAGCAACCATCATGTCACGGCACGAATACCTGCTAGCTCCTCGTTAAACACTTCCCATCCTTTTCCCATTAAAAGCCTGGGATCAGTGAGTGTTACCACACCGCACAAGTGGCCACGCGTGATTTTTGCATCTCCCTCTCTTTGCTCCCGAGCCCTCCAAGCACACTTGATGCCGAGGGACGTGGCTCTGCTCTTTTCCTTGCCCGTTGTTGTTGCTCGGAGGTTTTTCCCCGAAAGGTTAGGCCTTTCCTCGCGCTGGTGCTCGCAGCCCGTCTCCGTCGGTGATATACGATGCCCTTGTAATCTCCGGTGACATAAATTCTGCTCCTGTTTGTCTCCCCGTGTCATATCCTTCTTGTGCCGTGCCTGTTATTGTGTCTAGCTTGGCGGCCGCATTTCAGCATTTTCCGTTGTTTGTCTCCTTCACCTGAGAACGTCCATTATGGGATGTAACAGCTTTAATGGCTTATAAATGGGAGGCCGGAGTTTTTATGCTTCGGGGAGTACCGCTCACTGCAGCCACCATTCAAGAGTGGCAATTGCCACTGCTTAGTACCTCAACCGGCTTCTTCCCTCCTCATTTTAAGCCCAGGGACAAATAGCTCATGGAAAGCTTCCACCCCTTGCCTGAGGTCCAGTTTTTACCTGCAGGCATCCTCAGCTGGTGGCTGGGGATTGTCCCTGTCCCCTCCAAGGCTGGCCCAGAGCTGGGGATGCTCAGCCTCCCGGTCCTCCCAGGCTGTCTCCAAATGGTGCCCAGCACACCGGGGTGCCCAGGCAGCCAGAGCCAGGGCTCAGCACCTGGGAGCAGTTTTTCGCCCTCCCCTCATCAGCACCTCTTCGCGAGCAAAGCGCCGTGCAACCAGGATCTAATTAGGCAGGCTAATCTGAAGGAGGTACTACATCTCCATGGAAAACGGCTTCAGTTTGGCTTCCCTGAATAATAAACAAAGCACTTGGGCAGATGATAGGGCATTTAAGTGTTTACTCTTCAGAGCATTAAGTGCTAAATTTGTTTTTAGCTCTCTTATGAAAAGCCCTTGCAGAGTAGAGCGCACAAGGGTCTGTCGTACCTCCAGCTTTCCTGCGAGCCTCCTGCGCCCCGCGGGGAGCCGGCAGGGACAGCAAGAAGCACACCATCAGCATCACAAGGGAGCACCGAGGTTTAATCTGCCCGTGAGGGGCAGGGGATAACCCAAAGCCATCCCATGGGGATGCTGTGCGGGCAGAGTGGTGCTGGGGAGGGAGCAGCTGCTTCCCAAACCCGGATCCCAGTGGCTGTGCCACTGCTGCCTTCGGTTAGTCCAGCCTGTGACAGGCATCAACTTATTTTTTCTTCTCAATTCTGTCAATATGGTGGTGCAACAAACTCCCTAAATGGAAAATGCAGGGGAAAAAACCTCCAGGTGAGCCGGAGCACGGTGCTCATCACTCCTGTACTCTCCACCCCGCTGTGCTGCAGCGGTTTCTGTGGCTGGTGCTCCGGTCTGTGCCGCAGGACCTGAGCTGGATTTGGCTCCCAAAGTATAGGAAAAAGGGAGAAAAAAAAAAGATGAAAAAAATTCTGCCCAATTAAGAGAAGGGGGAGCAATTAAGAGAGGGTCTTGGCACCCCGTGTGAGCCCAGGGATGGGCCGTGCTGCTCCCATCTGACCTCCGCTGCCTGCTTGGCTCGAGGACCAGGGAGGGCTGCAGCGAGAGCGGGGCTGAGCTTGCTGCCACCGCCATGGAAATGGAGCACGAAACCAAGAGAGCAACTTTCCATTTCTAAAGCCCTAAGCGGCTTGCACCCCACCACGCCAGGACAAAGGGAGAATTAGCAGCCAGCAAAGAGGAAAAACAACACAAAGCCACATCGCCGCGTCAAGAAGCCAAAAAGCCTTTTGCCTCCCGAGGGTGAGGGTGCAGCTGAGAGGAGCGCCAGGCACCGCGTGGAGCCTGGCGTGCTGCAGCTTTGCAGCTCTTTGCATTCGTCTGCGTGTGCCTGAGCTGAGCTCTCCTTGCTGCTGCTTCGGCTGGGATTTTTAAAGCGATTTTGACACATCAAAACCGATGCAGAATGACTCAGAAGTTTTCAGGCCGAGCTTTCTCCCTCAGAAAGGGGAAGGAGGGGGGTGCACGCGCATCTAGCAGCAGCAGCCTCCCTGAAATCGGCCTTTTTCAAGGAGAATATTACGGTTCGGGCAAATTTGGGATGTGTCTGAACACGCTTCCCGTCCGCATCATGGATTCAATTAGAACGCAACACTTTGCAGATTTCTGTTAAATTTTAACTCGTTTCACATGGGCTGCATGAACTTTGCCTGACATTTGAAAGCAGGCAACTTGTGTCATCAGGTTACACTCACACTTATCTCTGCAAACATATCCTTGTACCCGAACCGGCACCCGCACACCCGCCTTTGCTGTGGATGGCATTAATCGAACCTGAAATGTGCTTTCCTCGGGCGCTAGGCTCCCTCCTGCTCTCGGAGCAGTGTGTGTGACCCTTTCCCCGGCTCGACAAACGCAGGCACAGCAGAGGTGGTGGCCAGGAGCGTCGGCATGCACAGGGCAGCCGGAGTCAAAGAGCAGAGGGGACGGGGACAAGGGCAGTGGGTGATGCTGAGCAAGTCTTGGTGTGGATTTTTGGCGAAGGGAAATGCTGGTGCCATGAGAATGGAAAGGTTTTGAGGTGGTCCTATCCATCCCTGGCCTCTAAGTTGCAGGGATGCATCTGCAGAGAAGACTTGGGGATGCTGCTGGTGGCCGTCTGGGCCTATCTTTAGGAGGAATATGCCTATCTCCTGGGAGATTTTACGTGTCCACAATACCTGGGGTGGACAGGACCCCTCTCCTGTCCCCAAACCTGTTGCAGGGACAGCGTGGCTGGGTGACTTGCAGGACCAGCTGTGTGCTGGCTGTCTGGGGCAGCCGTGCCCTGCTCTCCTCCATCACATTGAGCCGTGGAAAACCAGCTCTGAACGTCTGCTTTAAGCCACAGGTCCTTGCAATGGCTAAAAAATCAGGTGTGATCAAAGCCCAGCTTCTCTCCTGCTGTCGGGGGTCAGCAGGGGAAGGGGGAAATATTAAAATCCCGAGATCAGTCAGTGGCTGGTTCTGACTTCAGATGCAAGAAGTGACTGGCTCTGCTGATCAAAGGCCTCACCGCTGTTGTTTTAAAGGTGACATTAACATTTAAGGAGCTTTTGAAAGTCCTGGCTTGCAATAAAAAGCCAGACACCCAGTCACAGAGCAGCTCAAACGCAAGTTTAATGATAATGAAACAGCCTTTTGTTCTCAAACTCAAAGAAGAACCACAAACCTATTTATAGTGTTTATAATAAAGACCGTGAAACCTTTTGCACATAATCCAGCAAACCGATACCTGCGAGCCTCGGTGTTACCCAATGATCCCCAGAGTGTGCAGAACAGGCTTTTTGTGCGTGCTTCTCCTCGTGGCTTGCAGGCACAGCTGCTGCTTGGCTTCCCAGTGAAGAATTTGACGGCGCCGTGAGCACCAGGTGGATGCCTCCCCATGGTTGCAAACCCATGCTGAGCCCTGGCCTTGCCGAGAGTGTCCCTAGTCAGGGTGACACGGTGTGGCATGGCATGGCACAGCTGGGCATGGCACAGGATCCATCCCAAAAGCTCTCCCAGCAGCAGCCAGGGGAAGCCATGCATGTGGTGCTGGGGCTCGGCGCACACCACGAGCCTGGAGCTTCATTTATAAATAGCCTGGAAACGAGAGCTGGGTAGATCGGAGTCACCGCCGGGTAAGAAAATCCCCTGCTCCCTGCCCTGCTTCTGGCTGTATTGTCTCTTGCTGTGAAGTGGGGAGAGCCCAGGAGCCTGGAGTGCACGACGAGGGAGCTCGGAGAAGGGTTTGCACTGGGCAGACCCAGTGGGCCCAGCAGGAGGAAGTGAGGACAGGCGTCCTGCACCATCTCCTCCAGCTCCTGCTGCCCACGGTGTCACCAAAACATGAATTCCCTCCCCTGCCAGCACAGCCACAAGCTGGGATGAACATCTCCCCTCGCAGAGATGCTCACAGCCCCTGCACCTTGCTCCTGCCCAGCAAACAGCACGGTGGCTGCGGTGTGGGATCCCGAGCAGGGGGTGCAGGGCTCCCCTTTGCTTGCTGAGGGCACGGGTGGCCAAAGGAGCTAGTGATGGGAATGCACGCAGAGGGGGGAGGCAGGCAACGGGAGAGCTGGCGGGCTGGAAGTGACCCAGACCCGGGGAACAGATGCAACTCATAACGTTAATGAGGTTTTTTTTTTTTTTCTTCCCTCCCCAAAGGCACTGCACTCCTGAGAACGGGGGGCTTTCTATCCCATGGCAACACCGAGCGGGGGAAAAATGGGCCTGGCTTTTATTTCAATTTTTTTTGTCCTTTACAGGAATCACAGGCAAACAAAAGCCCTGAACAGATTTATCATTTTTCTTTCTCCCCCACCCCCTCCTTTTCTTTCCTTTTATATTTTTTTAAAATAGGGTTAGAGCAAGATGGATGGTTCCCCAGGCCCGGGGAATGAGCAGATAGAGGCAACCCTGTCGTCTCTGGCATCCCATTAAGCCGAGCTCTGGGAGGAGGCCGCCGTAGGACTTATTAAATTTGCCCCCACCCGGACCCCAAACACCATCCCTGGCTCAGGGTGTCCCTGGCTCGGCCACCTGAGCCCCACCTCGCCGTCCTGCCCGGTGCCACCACCCGCACCCCTCAGCCCCCCGGGGCCCGATTCGGCCCTACAGCAGCACGGGAAGAGCCTCCTCCATCCCTCGGTGTCAGCCCGGGCCGATTCGTCACCGGCGGGTGACAAGGGCTTGTATGGCTCTGTCAGCCCGGGGGGCTCTGTCCTGGGGAGGGGGCAGCAGGGAGGGGGGCACGGCTGGCCCCCGACCTGCTCCTGACCCGGGGCTCCCTTGCCTGGCAAAATGGCAGAGGAGAAAGGGGAATAGAAAGGAAAAAAAAAAAAAAGGAAAAAATAAAGAAAAAAGGATGGGATAAAAAAATAAAAGGAATGCCAGCAGGTCCTGTGCTGCGGGGGCACTGGGCAGGCTCGGTGGTGGGTGGGCAGGGGGCACCCGGCTGCCCCCTCCCTGCTGCCCGCCTGCCGTGTTCGCACGGGTATTTCCACTTTAATACTTAACAAGGATTTAAAACCCTTCCGTAGTCGGAGTTTGTTGGCAGCGATAAATTTTGAATAGCTTATAAATTATGGAGGCAACGCCGTGTCTCTGTCTGGGAGAAGGGGCCGGACCCCTCTTGCTGCCACGGTGGTGTAAAGCCGGCGCAGCTGGCATCCCCGGGAGCTGGATCCAGCCCGGGTACCCCATTGCTGTGACGATGGTGCCATATCACATAGCACAGCACGGCCACGACGGCTTCACCCCTCCCGATAATAATCCCCCGGGATGCCAAAATCACAGGGCAGAATTACGGGTGGACAGGGAAGCGCACGTGATCCCTCTCCGTGTCTGTCTGGATATGTGTGTACGTACATACAGAGACAAATACAGAGAGATCCATTGTGTGTGTGCATACAGAGACAAATGTAGAAAGATATATTGTATATGTACATATAGAGACAAATATAGAGGGATATATTGCGTACGTACATATAGAGACAAATATAGAGGGCTATATATAGCCACGAGCACATGCAGTCGTGTGCATGGGGAATACGCTCACCCTCGGGCAGAGATGGGTTGAATTGCCCATCTCCCGTTGACAATCCCCCCTGTCCTGCTCCTTAACAAAGCCCAAACACCACGCGGGGAGCTGAAAATGGAGCCAAAATTCCCTTAGCAAGGATTCCCGGCTCCATCCGAAGCACCTCGCACGCTGCAGCCGCTTGCTCCGCTCTCCACTTTGGGGCCGGGAGGGGATCTTTGAGAACAAGCCTGGCTGAAAGAGGTGATTTCACCCGGTGAGAGAAACAGTGAGTGTTTCTGAATGCCACAGGGGTGTGTGCAATGCGTGCTCCTGACTTTTTCCCTGGCACCTCGTAGCAAGTCGGTAATTAGGTTACAGCACTGCTCGGGCTTTATTTCAGTGCACCGATGTCCAATAAATGGGTATGAAGTTCGTATGTGTGCCTGTAGTATATAAAGGGTATAGGAAAATGGCCAGATTTCACTACATTAATTCATAAAGCAGGTCATTCTTGTCTGGCCCTTTACCTCACTTGTTATTTCTATTTATTAGTAATATTGATGTTTCAGCCGGGGATCAGGACCCTATTGAGCCGGCTTTAATAACAGAAAAGATTTAGCAGGAGAGAGCCCTGTAATGAAGCAATAATCACAATGCTGAGCTCTCGTGTAGTGCAGCTCCCAAGCAGCATTATTATTTGTAATAATGTTTTATTTTGTATTTTGCTTCCGCAGCAAGCCCAGCATCTCCCACTGCCCCGGATCGGCTGCACACAGGGCTCCGCTTGTTGGTAAGTCAGTAAAAAGCCTTGTCAGTGCTGTAAACCGAGCGTGTACACCCAAAGGAACAAATATTGGCTTTGGGGAGCAGTGGGAGTAGTGGGCCCATGGGTGCAGCTGGGTGCTGCCGAGCTCTGCCAGCTGCCCTGCGCCTGGGGCTCGCTCCACACATGGGTGCATTTCCCACTCTGGTCCCATCGCTTCTTTTTTCCCCCCTGGCTTTCGAAGTGCTTTTATTTAACGCCGTCTCCTACTAAAGCTGGAACACTTGATGGAGAAACTGGAGCATCAGCGAAATGTTGGATAAATTTCGCTGATGGTGCAGGATGCTGGGCTCCCGTGGAGCCCCGAGGGCTGGCACCGCACCAGGGTACTGCCCATGCCGCAGAGGTGTTTGGGCTGTGCTGGGGAACGATCACCTACTGTCAGTGCCAAAAGCAGCCTTTCAATCAGAGCCACCTGGTGCTGTACAAAGCCTAGAACCACGTCTAAACCAGCTTCAGACTCACTGCCTGCCGAGGCACTGAGCACGAGCCAGTCTTCAGCTTGGGGAGATCCGATTTGAAGCCAAGGTATACTTCATGGGGGCTCGTCTGGCAAAAACCTCTGCAGCTATTGATCCTTGAGAAAAAGTGGTCAAGGGAAATAAAACTGTCCTGGTTATTGCCTTCCCATGTCCTCCACAGCGACGTGAGAAGAGCTGCACGGCATCTTTCCCAGTTGTAAAATCTGCTTTGTTTCTAAAAGCCCAGGACAAGTCTGGAGCAACTCCAACACCAAGGATAGTGCCAGGTGGGGAAAATCCGGAATCAAATATAACCTTAAAAAGGAACAGAAATATTACAAAAGAAGCAGGGAGTGCTGGTGAATCTCAGCGAGTGCTCCTGCCAGCCGCTCACGCAGGACCTTGTATGGATGCCGTTACCTCTGGATTTGTACTTTTGTAATTTCCGCAATTTCTTAAATTTTACTTAAGTTGATAATACTTCCTAGAACACGGTGGCTGGATTAACTGCATTTCTGCGGTGCGCACGAAGGTGGTATCCAAAGCTGCTTGGAGCTGCATTAAGAACAGATGTTCCCAGACAGCCAAGAGAGGACGTTACCTGCGCTGCTCGGCACCCGCGGCGGTGGCATTGAAGCACCCAGGGCTCCTCAGCACCGCTGGGGACTGGTCCTGCACCTGATCCTGCAGGATTTTGGGAGAGAAATGGCAATGCGTCTCTCTCGTCGAGCTGTGCAGTGTCAGCAGCCAGGGATCTGAAACCCCGGCTGCATCCTGGAGCCCCTGGTGCTGAGGAGGGGGGTGAAAATGGTCTGGGTGGGCATCGCCCTGCGAAAGCAAACCACAGCCCCCCAGGGAACGACACAGGGTGACAGTGGGACGTGACAGCAGGCACCATGCGAGCCAAGTGGGAATTTTCTGCTGGAGTTTTTTTTTTTTTTTTTTTTCCTGCAGGGAAATTCCAGCTAGCTGAAACCGGAGCTGGATCAGAGGAACCCCTGGGCTGTAGAGGAGGAGGAGGACGAGGACTGTGCGGCTCATGCAGCGGGGCAGAGCCACATTTCATTCCTTGCAGCGGACCCGGCAGGATGGGACCTCCTGCCTTGGGGCTACCCTGCTCTGAGCGTGACTGTGGGGTTTCTCACCTCTTCACAAACAATTCAGAGAGGCCTCTGGTTTTTACCAACACAGAAGAGGAAAAGCAGCAGCAGTGCCCGCAGCCAGTCCCCTTGGCTTGGTGCTGCAGCGCTATCCCCAAGCTAAGACAAGCAGGGCACCTCGCCATTGCCAAAGGGCAAATTGTTTGTGCCCTTTAGGTAGAGATGTTGATTTCCCTGGGATAATGCAAGGAAGACTTGGCAAAGTCATCTTGTTTGTGGGAACACCCCAGTGTGCCCTGACAGGCTCAGCAGGAGGAAAGCAGGGATAGACCAGAGCAGCTCTCCAAGTGTCCCTCAGCACGCTCAGCCTGATGGGGAGCCCATCGGTATCGTGGCAGGAGTCTGGGCCATCCCTGCCCACATTTCTACAACCATTTGTGCCACCAGATCCCCTCCGCAGTGCCTGCCAGGGGGGGTGCAGCATCTGTCCCCCCTCCTCGTGCTGCTGGCTGCTTGCTCTGCATCCTCGCCGCAGGGCACGGGAACCGCAGGGCCATGCGAGAGCGCGGCCAGGAGCATCCGGGCTGACCTACTTACAGCACGGGCCCTGGGACTTTCTGGGATTCATCCTCCTGGAAACACGAGGAAGAATTTTAGGGCAGCAGAACCCGCACGGGGTTGGGATGCTGTCCCAGCCTCTGCCAGGTCAGTGATGCCGGAATCGCTGCGACTGCTCTGAGCGCGCTCGCCGCCTCATATCGATGCACAGGCTCCATTAACAAACCAAATTGCCACTGATATGCTCCTCGTTATACCCCGGGCCTTACACGTCGTTATTTCATCTCAAAGACAGCATTTGTTTTCCCTTCCCTGAATTCACGTCCCCAAAATCTCATTAGGACCTTGTCACTCGTTGTGATTTGGAGCAAATTGCAGCTTAATCCAAGCTGCCGGGGAAGCCGGCTGTCCTGCAGAAATCCCCTTAAAGTCTCCGTGCAGGAGGGGTGAGGATAATAAAAAGACATCAAATTAGGAGGTGCCAAGGCTCATTTCAGAGGAGAGGATGGGCTTGTGGATACCGACAGGGCCATAATGCAAATCCCCCTTGGAGCACCCAAAGAATCAGCCTAAATGGATTAATGTGAGGACAGAGAAGAAATGACTTCAGTTGTTTCCCTAATTCAATTCCATTTATTTTTATACGGCATCTTCATACCAAGCGTCTCACAGCTGCTACACCCAGCAGAGGAATAATAAAGGAGCACCATTCTGGCAGAGCTGCTCACCAGTACAGGCATCTCAGCAGGAGGAAGGAACCCAAGTGCTGGCCTTGAGGATTTGATTTCCCAAATCATCAGGAAATCACATGCCTTTTTTTTTTAATTCTTTTTCCAATTCCAATATTACTAATTTCCCTAGGCTTTCCTCAAACCATCCCTGTAATATACTGAGGCTGATTCTAATCTCATGCTGCTTTTATGACACTGTAATTCTGATCTCACACTGGTTTTATACTGGTGCAGTTCCACTTATTTCAACTGAGTAAATTCCTGATTTATGTCAGTGTAAACGACAGCAGAAACAGGCCCACGGTTTTCCCTGGAGCAACGCCTGGCTCCCACCAGGGTGAGGAAGAGGAAGATCAGGCCCTTTGCAATGCAAACGGTGCAGAAAACTGCTGTTAAATCACCCCTAGACCCTCGATTTCTAATACACTTTTGCTCTCTGCTAGAAAACGCACTTTATTGTCCAAGCTGGAAATCCACAGAGGAGCGAGGAGGAGCAGAGGCCAGGGTGAGTTGCAGCCCTCCTCCTGCTCCATCCGGAGCAACATCTCCCTTCCTCGGGCCCACTTCTTTCTAGCAAGAGTCTGTTGCTTTGGGTTAAATTGAAATGTGCACATCCTGTTTGCTTTAAAATATTCACAGATACGCCCGGGGAATGAAAACCCCAAAAATGGGGGTCTGATGGGGCTGCCTGCAGCATGGCCTTTCCCACCCACTAGGGAGCAAAGAGAGCCTGTCTTGGGGATGGATCACAAGAGGCTTCCTCCACAATAACAGCAACATAACTCTAATTAATTTATTTTTTAAGGCTACAGACCAGGGAGCTGATCACTGCTTTGCCTGCAGTTTGGCTTTTTCAGAGAACGTGGCATTTCCTTGATTTATTCTCTGGGATGTGATGGGATGTGACTGGCACCTCACTGGTGCGAGCAGGTGTGGTGCCTGGAGTTAACTCCTGAGCTCCTCCTGCAGCACCTGATCCCCATTAGACATTAGAAAACCTTGAAAAGCAGCTTGTCTGCAGACAGGAGGTGATGCTGGAGGGCCCCCAGGGCTGTGAGTGTTGAGGGGTGGGGGCTGTGCTCTCCAAGCCCCCTGCAGACCCCACCAGGCAGGACCACGAGTGCTGCAGCCACCTGGAGCTGGGCTCCCCGCTCAGGTAAGCTTCATCCTTCCTTAATTCTGCTAATGGAGGCAAAGCAGAGCTGCTGGAGCTAATGGCTGTGATGGTCACTGGCTGGTGTGAGCAGATTTTCCCCTTATGTTTGCCCTCAGAAAAGATTGGAGTGGAGATGAAGGCAGGCTGGTGGCCAGCAGGGCTGGAGCACTTTGCCTTGGGGTAGTAGTGGCAGGATGTCTTTGCTTGGGTGCTGAGGTCTCTCAGCCTGGCACTGGCTTCAGGGGAAGCACCAGCACCACGGGCATCCTGCAGCAGCCTCATGGGGCCCCTGTGCCCTCCCCTGCCCCCCTGGATGGACTCAGGAGGAGGAGATTTCCCCCACCCAACTTCAGCAGAATGAAATATGGCCCAGGCAGTAATCTGATAGAGCTCAATGGCAATTTTGGGTGGAGGGGGAGGAGAGAATGAGGCATTGAAAAAAGAGGCATTGAAAGTACACTTCCTTTCAGTACATTGCTGGGAAGACCATTAGGAAAACCACTAGATTATTTTTCACATTCTTCAGTGCAAAACTACTGCATTTTATGACCACTATCAATAACAGCTATCATATTACTAATGCTACAGTTGCCACATATATAATATTTAAATCACATTTGTGGCTGACAGAGACCTATGGATATTCTCGATCCCAACAGGCTATTACAGTTCATATCATGTCTGTCATATAAATATTATGAATCATTTCCCACTATCTTTATGGGGGCTATACTGACATCGTCAAAAAGACTCTGGGTACTGCCAGATAGTGGCTGCATATTTATACACACCTTATGTATATGTATGTGAATGGAGGGAGATTTATACAACAATCAGTAATAAATGCCTATGATAAAGCATATTATCTTCACACTTCGTTTGCAAAGTGCTCTGTATGCAGGGATGGGGGAAAAGGCTAGAGAAGGCTGGAGTGAGTGTCTGGGTCACATCTCCAAGCTCTGGTGCGGGTTGTTGGGATTATCTGTGATGAGGGTGGTGATCAGGAGCTGAGGGATGGTCCTGGAGCAGCTCCTGCCTGGGCTAGCAGGGCAGGATGAGCCTCAGCTGGTGCCCAGCACCTGGTTGATGTACTGCTGGCTTGCATCAGGTTGGGATTTGGTGTATGTCGCGCTTGTTGGATGGGTGATGCTCGATGTGCTCTCCCTGAGGAGCTGTAAGTCTCAGTGTTCGTGTACTGTGTTTCATCTTCCATCAGTTAATGCATTCTTGGGCTTCCTTGGCAGTTGGGCCCTGGTTGGGGTGAGGAGGTGAAATGGGGATCTCCAGGTGTTGTAAGAGGCAGAACCAGGCTTTCAATCTTGAGTCTTCTTGCAAAGCAGTGAAACCACTGTCCTTGCAAACCAGGTGAGACACATTAAACTCAATCCCCCAGCAAAGCACAGAGAGCAAGCAACCTCTCCTAGGGTTGTTCGAGCCAGATCCAGCCCAGGTGCCCTCAGCCCTCTTCCCCAGACCTGTTTTAACTGCTGGAGCACTTTATTAAGGCTTGCTCTGTATGCAGGGATGGACAAGACCAAATGCAGTGTTATGGCTCAGAAGTTAACAGGTCTCTAATAAGCATTTAATGTCCTGCTCTGAAGCACAGAAAGCACAGCGCGGTGTGTCTGACTGTGCAAAGCTTTATTTTATCTGAGCAGCCTCCTAAAGGGGGGACAAACACAGTGTCTGCCTGTCCTTGGCGTGGGAATGCGGCTCTCCAGCTCCAGCAAATCAAATAAATCATGTGCGTTTCACTTCATAAACAAACATCATCAGCCTGTTAAATGCTGCTGGGAGGGAAAGGAAAAAAAAACAACACACACACAAAACACAAAGCAGTGGATTTGAATCTGCAGCACTTAAAGAAATGCCTTGTCATTTTGAGATTTTGCTGGTTTGCATGTGCAGGGCCTGCCCTGGGAGTGGGGGCTCACCTTCTGGAGCCATTGGGGTTCTCAAAGATGGGTCTGAGAAATGGAGGAGCCTGCTGGCTGGGCTAGGGATGGGCATTCATATACTCAGACTTCATATTTTATCTTTAATCTGAAATAAAAGACAGCCAGGGAGAGAAATACTGTTATTTTATTTTACTGTCTTTCCCCCAAAGTGCAGGAGGGCATAAAGCAGTTGAGGATTACAGCAGGTTTTGCTGTTCTCCCATCAGATATTTTTGGGTTATGGACAAGGCAAACTGAAACTGCTCAAAAATAAAGCTGTGATTTCCAAATCCTGGGCCTGATGCCAAGTTCCCACCTGAATGTAGTCTGAGGTCTCATCCCCCCCGAGACCAACTCCACATGTGCCTCCTACTGATGGCCACAAGCACCGATGTCCCTTGGCCCCAAATATCTCATGCAAGTGTGGAAGGAACAGTGTGGGGCTGGGGGGAGAAGCTGATCCCTCCCTGATTTGTGATGCAGGAATGCTGTGTCCCTCTTGGTCAAAGCCAGCTGGGTGGTGGGATTGCAGGTGGTGTGGATGAGGGCAGGCAGACCCCAAATCACCCCCTCATACACCTGCCTGCCTTCGGATCCCAGGCTAAAAGGTATTTGTGTTACCCAAGGGCAGGGAGAACAGGATCCCCCAAGCAGTTTGCTGAGAGAGTATGGGACCTTCAAGCATCCCTTTGCTGAGCAGAAGCCGGAGACCTACAAAATTTATCCTAACCCCCTCACCTTGATGATCTGAGTCCTTTGCTAGGAAATGCAAAGCTGAGGTCAAGCACAGCATCAGGCAGCCTGGCGGAGCTTATTAAATTAGTAGGGCATTAAAGAATCGAGGGGAGGTGGGGTAGGGGGGAAAAGGGAAAGAAAAGGTTCATAACATCACAGAAATATCTTTGCTACCTTCTGGCATCTTCAAGAGACTGGAAATGTGGGACTGCATCCAGCTGTCTTCTCTGGGGCAAAATTCCTTTGGCTTCTGTGGGAGGTTTTACCCAAATAAGGGCTGCAGGATCAGACCTGTTGTCACTGCAATTAACATTTCGATCCACATCTAACGCGGACTGTTACAGGCTGGTTAGGGAGAAATTTAATTTGCTCTAAACAGCTCGATGGGAGAGGAGCATGAAATGTCCCAGTTACGGCAATTTCTTGTGTCAGAGCCTACAAAAAGTGGATTTCCAGCCCTGGGTCTGACGATCCTGATACCTGCTGTGGGTCTCCACCGAAGTGTTTTGGGGGATCCTGGCCTCTGGGGCTGGGTCCCCCCTTGTGCTACGTGGCAGCAGGAGCTGTTTCCATCGGCTGGCAGCCCGGCTGCTTGCTGTAGGCTCGATCAAAGCCGTAAAGGCCCACACTTACCTTAGGCTGTTACAGCACCGATGACTCAAATGGCATTTGTGTGACAGAGGCAGGCGGCAGCTTGAAGCTGCCCTGGCGAGGCCTGGGAGGAGCACTGCCCCCAGATGTGCTTTCCCTTATCAGACACAGCCACCAGCCTCAGCGTGTATCAGGGGAATGATTTCTGTGGGTTGACTGTCAGCGTTTTGTGTGCAGGTAGCCACGAGGTCTGTGATTTTTTGCCATGCCAGCCCTCTCTTAGGTTTTGTCCCCGCTTCTGTGACCAGCCCCAGCTCTCATCGGTGTCCTCACCCGCCTCCTTTTGGGCCTTTTCTCCCGGGAGTTAAAGCAACTCCGCCATAAAAACTGACTTGGAGATGAAACTTGGCATTTAAGGTCCCAGCCCGGGAGCAAACGAAGTTACCAGTTATAAACACACTCCGAAATCTGTTTGGACATGCTGAAATTACAGGAGCAGAGGATAAAAAGGATCCAAGATGTTTTATTTTGTTTTAACTTCTGCAGCTCTGCGTGTGGGTTTGTAGCCACTTGCCTCTGATGCGAGAGGGGTCGTTCTGGCATTTTTCTTGTCCTTGTATTAATTAACGCTGACGAATTGTGGCACTCTCACTTGGGGGGCCTGCTGGGCACCCCTCATCGAGCGGCCTACCCAGGAGGAAAGGCAGGGCAGATGTGTGTAGAATGGGCTGGATTTGGGAAAAATTGGGTGTTTGGGCCTTCCTTGGGCCTCCCTACGTGGATTTAGGTGTTACAGTAGTAGGTATGAGGGAAACTGATAAGGGCTTGAGGGTGACAGACTGGGACATGGCACTGAGCGTGAGATAAGAGGCTGTTGTTATAGGAGGAGGTGCTAGAGTGCTAATATTTACGGCCTGGGAAGCTTTGCCAATTAAAGGATAAATCGGGGTGGGTAGGAGGCTCAGAAGCACTCCACTGCTGGAGATAATGCTTGGTGGCAGCAGTGTAAGCGTGTGTCACGGTGATTTCTGCATGTGCCACACCAGCCTGAGGGGAGCCTGGCCCTGTGGGATGGTGGGGGCACCCTGAGCCCCCGACCCTGGTGTCACCAAGGTGTCCTGTGCAACTGTGCCATTCTCACTATGGGTGCTGTGGCCATCAAGAGCCCTATGGTGTTTGTGATGCTTCATGTCAGAAGGGTGCTTGGGTCCATGGAGTCACCAATGTGCCACCTTGAAAGGCCCAGGACCATTGAGGGAGGCTGGAGGCAGGGGGTGGCCATGGCCCCCCACCCGGTGGCTGTGCAGGGCCCCCCTGCCAGGACCCCTGAGATCACCCAGCAGCACCTGGAGGCACTGCCCTCCTTTTTTTAATTTATTCCTTTTACCACATCACTTTATTTTTTCATTTCCTCCACATCACTTTTTAAATTTATTTCCTTTTTTCCTACATCACCTGTTTTTAATATTTCCCACATCACTTTTTTTAATTTCCATGTCACTTCTTAAACTTTTTCCCCTCTCTCTCACTTCTAAGTTTTGCTTTTCCCCACATCCCTTTTAATTTTTCCCTTTTCTGAGCATCACTTTTCCCCCTTTTATTTTAATTTTTTTCCCATCACTTTTTTCTTCCACATCCTTTTCATTTTTTCATCTTTTTTCCTTTTCCTCCCACATTCCTTTTATCCTCTTTTTATCTCATCACTTTTTTCCATTCCCCCACATTTTTCTTTTTTCCTCTTCTTTTTTCTCCCCCAAATCCCCTTTTCTCCTTTTCCTATCACTTTTCATTATTTCCTTTTCCCCCACATCCATTTTTCTTTCCTCCCCTGCTTTTTTTCCCCTTCCCCACACCCCTTTTCCTTCCCCCATCTTTTCCTTTTAACTTTTTCCTCCCTTCCCTTATTTTTTTCCTTTCCTCCCCACATCCCTTTTCCCCTATCACTCCTCCTTATTTCCTTCCCCCCCCACTTCCATTTTCCTTCCACTTCATCTTCCCCCACCACTTTTTTTTTCCCTTTCCCCCATCCCTCCTCGTCCCCTCCCAAACCCCTTTCTCCTTTAATTTCCCTTCTCCCCCAATCTCCCCGGCACCCCCCCCCTCCCTTTTATTTTTTTTTTTTTCTCCCCTCCCACCACTTTATTTTCCCGTCCCTCGCCCCCGACCCCCCCGGCGCGGGGCGGCGCTGCGCTGCGCGGGGCGGGCGCTGCGGGGCGGTCGCGGCGCTCGCTCCCCCCTGCGCGGGCCCCGGCTCGGAGCCGAGCTGTGCTGAGCCGATCCGAGCCGTTCCGTGCCGAGCCGAGCCGTGCCGAGCCGTGCCGCGGAGTTACATTGTTGGGACTTTGCACCAAACTCGCTTCGCCGCCGCCTCGTCTGCGCGCCCTGCCGCCGGCGCGGGGCTGGAGCCTTCCTCCTCCTCTTCCCCCTCCTCCTCCTCCCTTGGGTGTTTTTTTTCTTTTTTTTTTTCCTCTTTTTTTTTTTTCCTCCCTCCTCTCCCCTCCCTCCCTTCCCCCTTTCGCTTTGATTTCGCTCCCCGCCCCTGCGCTGTGTGTTTTCCACCAAGCCCCTTGGCATGAGTTAGGCACCAGCGATGGACACCAAACACTTCCTGCCGCTGGGTGAGTTTGGGGCCGAAAAGCTCCTCCATTCCTACCGCGGGGCGAAGGGGAGGGGGGGGGGGGGGGAGGGAACTTAAAAAAATAAAAAATAAAAAAATAAAAAATAAAAACATTAAAGAAAAAGAGAGACCGAGCTGCCCCCTCCTCCGCTTCCCCTCCGGTGTCAGCTGCGGGGCTGCGCGCTTGCCTGCGCGGCGTGCTTGCTGCTCGTTTGTTTTGTTCTCATCCTTATTTAATTATTTTTTTTTTTAAAATGCTTTTTTTTTTTGTTGTTGTTTTTGGTGAGGCGCAGCCGGGGGGCGGCGGGCCCGGAGCCGAGGGGCGCCGGGCGCAAGCGGGATTTTCAAACGGGGCAGCGCGCACCGCGAGCGGGGCAGCCCCCTCCCCACCGCCCCGGGCTGCTGCTGGGGGGGGGTGGGCTGGCAGCTCGCTGCCTTGGCTTTTTTTTTTTTTTTTTTAACTCCTTTCTCCCAGATTTTCTCCCTATTATCCCCTCCCGAGCCCTGCTTTTCTCCCTGGGGTGCGCAGCCGGGCTGGGGGCAGCACCCGTGGGGTCCCGGGGCTGTGCCCGCATCGCCCCTCGCTGCTGGCGCATTTGGGACCCTGCGCATTTTTCTTTATTTTTTCCTCTTTTTTTCCCTGCTTTTTTTTTTTTTTTTTTTTTTTAGTTTAACATTTTGAACCCCGTTTCCAGCCGGAGTTTTGCCATCGTTTGGGTGACTTGAGTCAAGTCGTGGCTTGCAGGGGCGAATGCCTCCCCGCGCCTGGCTTTTTGGGAGAAGTGAGATTGCAGAGCTCGCTGCTCGGGGAGGGGGAAGAAGAAAGTTTTCGCGAAGTCGCCTGGCGCCAAGCCCTTGGCGAGGAGGAAGAGGAGCAGATCCTGCCCCTTCTGCCACCGCTCAGCCCGAGACCCCCAGCCACTGTCCTGACACCCCCCTGGCCTGCACTGGGGCTCCTCTGGGCTTTAAATCTGTGCTCGAGCTTTGTTAGCGTGTGGTTGGTTGTTGTTTTGGGTTGTTGTTTTTTTTTTTTTCCTTCCCTCTGAAGAATTGCAATTTTAGTTGTTCCTTTCCAAGCGCAGCATAAACACATGGAACCAGGGGCTGGCCCCTGCCCTCCTGGCACGTTGGAGGCTTTGGCAGGGAGAGCCTGGCCCTGCAGGCTGGTGGGGAGCCGTGTCCCGTCCTCCCCCCCCAAATTGTGGCTGTAGGGAGCCCCTCATCAGTCTGGCAGTGAGGCAGGGAAACGGTGCCGCGTTGACTTATCCAAAGTTGTTGTTGGGGCTCAAAGCATCTCACCTGCAGTCCTGCTGTTAGGGTCAGGCGGGTTTGGGGTGGGTCAAATGCAGGTGCCTGGAATGATCCCAAACACACCCCCTGAGCAGAAATGGCCTGTCTGTGGCCACACAGGAGTGCTCGGGGGGGTGGCTGCCTTAACTATTTCCATGCTCTGGTGGAATAGAGAGCCTGAGCCTGTGCTGGTGGGGGCAGGATGAGGCCCTGCCTATCTCTTTGCCTTTTCTTCCGCACCTGAGCACTGGTGCGCCGCGGCTGCTGGCTCTTGCTCTGTGCTCTTAGTCATGCTGGCTTTGCCGGGGGAGGCGAGGGGGGGAGCGTGTGTCACCTTGCTGCTGTCTCAGGGAGGGCTCCTCGTGCTGGTGCAGATGAAAACCCAGCGATTTGTCTGCTCGCCTAGCGGTGTGTGCATGCTCCTAGTGGGGAGAGGGGAGGCAGCCGAGCGCACCGAGTAGCTGGGGGGGGGGGGGGGGGGGGAAGCACCCAGGCAGCTGCCCCAGGACAGCTGGGGGTGCTTAGCTTTGCACTGCTGGGAGAGAATTCAACAGCTCGTGGGAGCTGATTGAAGTTTGTGCAATGGGGGCCCGCGTCTGCTGCGTGTTTGTGCTGCTGCGGGAGCCACGCTCAAACTTTATCCGCTGGCCTTTGGTCATGCGTTGCTCATAAAATAAATAAATAAATAAAAATCTGGCTTTGGTTGGGAGAATGGGGGATCCTGCAGGGTTTGGGAGGGGTGGATGTTGGTGCTGCTTTGAGCACGGGAGGCAGGCAGGGCCTGGCAGCAGGCAGGCAGCTTGCGAGGGTGCCAGGAGCTGGCAGGGCCCCGCTGCCTGCAGGAGGGTGGCTCGGACCCGCTCCTGGCTCTGCAGGGCACCAGAGGTTTTCCCAACCCTGCTGGGAGATGGGGTGTGCAAGATGGGACAGAGGGGGATCTCCGGGCTCATGCTGGTGGTGTGTTCCTGCACGCTGGCACAGGCCTGAGATGGGGAACTGGAGCAAAACGGTGCTGCCCCGTCAAAATCTCAGCTCAGTTTGGCCTAAAAAGGATAACCGCGTGGAGGATCCTGGCCAAGCCCTGCCCTTGGTTAGACTCAGATAACCCCGCTGATGTCATGGGTGGAAACGTGGCCAGCGCCGGGCACTTTTAATAGTAGTATCTCATTTTCCTGCGGGTCTCAGGAGCGGGTGGCAGATGCCAGGCAGAGGCTGCGTTGGGGACGGCGCGTCCCCGGGCACCTCCCGCGCTGGGAGCCGTCGCCCTGTGGCTCTGCACAATCCCACTATTGCTTCCTTCTCCTCTGCCCCTGTTCCCAAGAAAGAAAGGGATCCTGTGATGGGCAGGGGGAGCCCTCCCTGGCTCAGCTTCCTTCCTTCACCCTGGTGTGGCTGGGGGGAACCTGGGTGCTGTGTAAAATCGGGGGTGTCTGGGCCGAGACCTCGGTGCCATCCCCGATCCTGCTCCTTTTAGCTGCGGGAATTTATGGCAGGTGAGCAAATCCGCAGGGAGAAAAGAATAGGAAGGATGCAGAAAGCACCGTGGCTTGCATGAGCATCCCGTATGGGTGGGAGGAATCCCCTGCCCCATGTCTGCAGGGTGCTGAGCGGGGCTGCGAGGGTCCCCGAGGGCACAGGAGGGCGAGGACGGCCGCTTTCTGGTCTCTCCCTGAAGCACGGAGCAGGGCTCGACCTCTCCCAGCTGACACACATGCAAAACAAGCTGGGAAGGAATTTTCGTCTTTATCAGGATCTCGGCTGTGACAGTTAAATAAATCCTCAGAGGGTCCGTGAGTTTACTCCGCCTCGTCCTGCTGTGTTTGAGGGCGCGTTTGTACTCCTCATGTTTAGGGCATTTTATTTATTTAAAAGAGAGCGGGGGAGAAAGCCGCAGAATTTTAGTTATTCATTACAAATATTATTATTGGCATTTTTGCTCCTGTTGGGGGGGGAAAAAAATTCAAGGGGGGGGGGGAAATCAAAACATTTCGCTGGAAAATACACCCTGCCTTCGTCCCACCCACATCTCGAAGGCGAAAATAAATATTTATTAAGAAACGGGTTAAAAACCTTTTTGTTGCAGTATTGTTTTCTGGGAGCAGGGGTGGATTCCCATATGCCGGAGTCCTGCTGCACAGCTGAATATCTTTTTATCCTTTTTTCCCCCTTTTTTTTTAAATCTTGATGGTTAAGAAAAACAAACAGCGGAGCTGTCGGCACCATGGGGCAGGGGCTTGGGTTTTGGGCCATGCCCTGTGTTAGTGTGCTTGGTGCTCCGAGCATCCTGGTGCCTCAGGGGGTACAGAGGGTTCCCCTGAGGCTCTTGATAGCCTGAAATAATGGAATGATTCCTGCTCTCAATGTCCTAAATGTCCTGAGCTCCTGCTGCCGGAGGTGGTGGCGATGCCCAGCGCGTCCCTGCCACCAGCCTGGTGTAACCAAAGCCGCCTCAAATCGCTGCCGGCAAAGCGCCGGCTCTTGCAGGGCTGTTCCCTGGGAGCTGGGTAACCTAATTGGGCTCTAATTAATCCTGATGGCTGGCTCCCAGCCCCAGCGCCTCTCCCCATGTCGCAGTTGTCGTCGCTTCCCTCGGAGCTGGGTCTGTCCCCGCGGTGCTGCCGGGCAGAGGGGTGCTCGGCGGAGCAGGATCCAACCCGGCAGCTCCGTAATTGCTTCCTAAAAGGCCCAGGTGGGCTCTCCCAAGTCAGCCCAACTACAAAGCATTAGGGAGGCAGCCTGGGTGGTTTTATTTTAATTGATTTTGTCAGGAGTAGCTGTATTTTATTACGTTTAAAGCCTAGACTCCGGGATAACTTTGAACGTTTGACACGCACACAAAAAGCAGCTTTCTGACGGTTTCCCCCTCTTTGCTTGTCTCTTATTTTCTTTCTCTCTTCTCCTCCTCCTCAAAGCAAAGCGTGTGCCTGGAGGGAGGACAGGGGAGGAGGGAGGAGTGGTTGTGTCTCTCCAAAGGCTGCTCGCAACATCAAGGCAGCGCGAAGCAGACAAAATAATATTGCAAATAAGGATTTAAAAAGCCCTGCAGAAGGATCTCCCCACACATGCCAGCCGGCTCAAACTGCTTGAAGATTTTCAGACAGATGCAATTTAGCCTCGGAAAATGCCCTCTCGTTGTAATGGAAACTGGCTGTGGGAACTTGCCTTTTCTGAGAGTGTTTTTGCTCAGAAGAAAGCAGAGAAAGTCAGCGCAACAACCTGAGTTTTTATTTTGGGAAGGCAGCGTTTCAAAATGGAGGGTGTTTTCTGAAATAAACAGGGAACAAGGAGAAAGGGAGGGAAGAGTTCAAATTGAGCCCAAACGCTGCTCTCCTCCTTTGAAATCTTGTTTAACGTGGAGTTAAAAAATAATCCTGTTCAAACAGACCACTCGTAAGCACAAAATGTGTGTTGCTTTCTTTCTTTTTTTTTTTTTTTTTTTTATTGGGATCAACAATAAAAGTTTCAAGGTTGCACCTCGGGGCTGTGCTTCTGCCCCTGGCCCTGTTCATGTCTCGGGAGCGGGCTGGGAAACAGAGGCAGGCCCCGGGGAGAAGGGATTGGGATTGTAGGTTTTTTTTGGGGGGTTTTGGCACTTGTGGGGATGCCATCGAGGGGTGCTCGTGTGGTCACTTGAAGGTCCCAGCTCTCGGTAGCCAAACCGAGCAGATTTTTAGGAGCAAAGAAAAGCCTCCGCTTGTGATGTGTGTGTGGGCCGGGTGCTCCAAAGCAGCGCGTAAAGAAGAAACGCCCCAAATCTTGGTTTTACAAAGCATCTAGAGCACGGCTTACATCTTCCTTCCTCCCTCCTTCTCTCACCCAGTGCCCCCTAATCTCCCCCTGGTGCCCCCACTGCCCGCCTCCTGCGCACGGCTTCCCTGTGCCCAATTTTGCGCTGTCGGTGGTGGAAGAAGCGGCTTTGGTGACCGTCGTGACAAGATGCTCTGGGGGCTGCCAGGGGCTCTCCAAGCCCTGGCGGTGCTGGGTCCATCGGGTGGGCTTCCCATCGTGTTGAGTGTTTGAGTTGGGGGTCCTGGCTGAGCCGTGACCCCTTCCTGGCGCTGAATCGGGTGCGAGATCGCTGCGGAGCCAGGAGGCAAAAGGTGCAGCAGCGCTGGGATTTGTCACCACTAAAACGGTAACTGGATTCCCATCTGGTCGCTGCTTCTCGTGGCCTCCTCTTTTGTGGAGTTTTGGCTTTTACAGACTTCAAAAATAATAATAAATAAAAAAAAAAGAGCGGAGCAGGGTGGGGGGGGAGGCGAGGGGCAGCCCTGGAGCCCCACCGCCCCCTTGCCTGGAGGTTTACAGCCCCGCTGAGCTCCGGAGCAAATCCTTTGTGCTGGGGCTGCCAGGAACGCATTAGGGACGGATGCCCTGTCTAGTTTCAGCTGGCTGCGTGGCTCTGAGCGCCGAGGCAGACCCATTTGATTATTGTTTTTTCCATTTTTGGCCGACTCGTAAGCGCTGGAAAGTTTTCGCTGTGAACTCTGTGGGCTGCCGCGATACAATTTCGCTGTGGGCAGCGCGTCTCCTACGTACCCATTACCGAGACGCGGTGAGGCAACGGCAAGCGGGTGAGGCAAGAGCGGAAGGAGCGGGGCAGACGGGGCTGGCACGGGCGAGCCGAGATGTGCTGAGGAGATGCGGAGGTGACGGCGGCAGGCGGGCAGGCTGTGCCCGTGCGGCGGCGGAGACTCGCTCTTGAGAGCGACGGTGGTGGTGGTGGAGGAAGGAAGGAAGGAGCAGGGCGATGGAGCGGCAGGAGAGGCCCCGGGGAAAGCTCACGCAGCTGGGGAAGCTGCTACGGATCCGGGGGGACCGGGGCAGGCGGCTTGTGGGCGCTGTGGCTTCACCACCCTGCACCGTGGGGACCTGTGTTTGGGTGGGGGTCCTGCGAAATGGCACTGGGAGAGGCCCCTTTTCCTCACCAGGCTGCTGGAACACCCCCTCCTCTTCCCCCTTTCTCCTTTTGGAGCCCCGTTTCTGGCAGAGGAGAGGCTTTATCGGGCAGGGGAAGCTGCAGGCACAGCCCCCCCAGCGGAGGAGCGGTGGCCCCTAACGCGGTGCTGCAGGGCCCGGCTGGCGGCAGATAACGGTGTATCAGCACCAGGTTGTGCTTGCTCACACCACGGTGGGGTCGTGCACGGTGGTGGGGCTGCTTTTGGAGCCCCCATCCCCTCCTGGCAACCCCGTGGGGCTGGCGGCTCAGAGCTGGGACCCTTGGGGAACACCCAGCCCCTTGCAAAGGCACGGGGAGCTGGGGCGAGTTGGAGAGCGCTGTCTCGGAGCGCTGCGCCTGCAGAGCCAGCCCTCCCTTTTGACCTGCACTTGTTCGAGTGTGACTTCCAATCGATCCTAAAACCCCAGCGTGAGGCTCAGTGCTTCTGCCCTGCAGCCCGCCGGGCTCTGTCTCTCCCGTTCATCCTCCTAATTCCTGATGGGGAGCCGCTTCTGCCAGGGTCTGCTCCCCCCCCGACACACTCCTTGGTTTGTAACACGTTAGAGACAGTCGCTTAGCATTTTAATTTAATTTTCTCTCTCCTTTTTGATTTCTTTTTCTTTTTTTTTTTTTTTTTTATTGAAACGTTTCAACCCCAGCCGCCAGGGTGGGGAGGGAAGGAGGGAGGTGCAGCTCCCTGCTCCATCCCCGCGCAGCCCCCATGTGCGTGCGTGTGGCTCACAGACAGTGAAATTGCACCCTAGAGTTATAAAGCAATTGTCTAGCTCAGCAGCAGAATGAGCATGAAATGGTGCAGAAAGCAACTAAATAAAATTGGGTAAGGCAGATGCATGAAAATAATGACATCTCTATACCGTAGTCAGGCGTGCTCTCTCTCTCTTGCACACGCAGATAAACTTTTATAACAGACTTAGCCTTTATTTTCCTAGAAACTCCTCCGAAATGGAAACGTTTTGGTTTGGCCTGAGCCCCCGTGCCCTCTCCCT
This sequence comes from Aythya fuligula, assembly GCF_009819795.1. Taxonomy (NCBI): domain Eukaryota; kingdom Metazoa; phylum Chordata; class Aves; order Anseriformes; family Anatidae; genus Aythya; species Aythya fuligula. The sequence goes on from NC_045577.1 coordinate 5,821,144, forward strand.
CGCCTCGGGCAAGGTGTCGCTGGGGCCGCCGGGCCGTGCAGGCCCCTCTCCTCCCCGCCGCCTTGCCGGTCCCCTCCTGCTTTTTTCCCTTTTCTGTTTTCCGAGCAGGATTTTTATGCTCAGTCGAACAGGGAAACGATAACCTTTGCAACTTCATTGCCCTTCTGCGGCAGCGCGGGGCTCGGGGAGCGCTGCGAGCGGGTGGCTCCCGGCGGTCACCTGCCCAGCGCGGTGGAAAAGAGCCCGAGAGCAGCTCTCCGGGCTCATTTTGGGGCTGTCTCTTCTATTTTCCTCCCTGGGCTGGGTGGTGGCAGCCTGAGGGGTGGCTCTGTGTGGGTGTCCCTTGGGGCTGGGGGTCCCGTGTCTCCCTGAAGAGGTTTTCCCCGCAGCAGCGTTGTGCTGGGTATGGCTGCGGGGGTGCAGAGCTGGGTTAAAAACACCCCAAATTGGAGGTCTGGATGCATGGGATCCGTCCCTAACCATCAACCCCCGTCCTTCCCCTTCCCTTGAGCTCGGCTCTGCCTTCTGTGCTCCCGGGGTCTGTCTGGCTCAGTGCTCAGACGCTGCCCCGGAGCCTTTAACCTCGGCACAGGCACGTTCCCCCCCATTAGCTCCTGGGAAGCTGATACGTTTCCTGACATTGTCTGACATCTCGCTCCTCCTGCGCCCGCCGAGATTCCTCCCAGGGTGGAAACAAGCTGCTAATCTTCCCACCCAAGAGGCCCTTTAGGTGAGATTAAGGCTGCGGCCCCGTTCCCTCTCGGATGGGGGGGGGGAATTCAGTCCGGGTCCTTCAAAACTCAGTGCAGCCTCCGACTGTGAGCGTCCTGCTTGGACATGATGTCCCCAGGGTCCAAACGTGGCACCGAGGGATGCGTGTGCCCCTGCAAACCCTGCTGTGCTGGAGGAGGCTTCCCTGCAAGCGCTGCTGCGGTTGGGCACCGAGGCTGCGCCGCAGGAAAGTGCCCGCTTGCAAAAATCCATCTGCAGGCATCCATCAGGCCCGGTGTGAAAGGTTAAAGAAATCCAGAGGAAACAGAACGATGAGCATGGGAGAAAGGGGTTTCCTGTACCTCCCCGGGCCACCCAGGCTCCCTTCCTGTTAGGGTAAACCTGTCGGAAGGCGAAACTTTCTGCACACCTAAGCAAATCGCGGGCTGTTGGCTGGGCACGCCGCGGCGTTAATGCTTTGTGCCTCTCCCCGAGCGGTTATGGGGTGCCTGGCAGCTGTGGGGGGGCATTAGGGTGCCGGGGGATGACGGGGAGCAGAGTTTGGGATGTGATGCTGGTGCTGAAAGCCATCCTGCCACCCGTCAGCCCTAAATCCCTTGTCTTGGCGAAGTGTCCTGTGCGCCCAGAGCCGCCTTAGGACCGGAGGTCGTCACCGCCGGGGGGAAGAGGTCAGGCTGCGGGGACAATTACCTGCAGGCCCCCGTTTAAGCACTTAGGAAGGCTTAGCCGTGATCCCTGCCCGAGATAGCCTGGCCCCAGGCCAGCTGATACCTATTGTTTGCAAAGTCGGAGACTTTATCCAAACACGCGCCCAAAGCCGGCTCAGAGCATCTGACGGGGGGGGAGGCAGCGGGGTCTTGCTGCGAGAGGCACGGCAACGCAGCGCCCTGCTGGCGGCTTTGCCTGCTGCTTGTAGGGTCAGGAGATGCGGATTTAATCCGGGAGGGGTTTTTGGCCTTTGCTTTTCTCATTGCTGCCGTTTGCTGGGCTGGGTGCTGGTTTCTGCGGCGAGGTTTCAAGGCCTCCAGGTGCGCGCAGGAGGTGTCGCAGGGCAGGGATTTCTCACTGGGTGGGGAGGCTGCTCCTCGCCTCCCCAAACCTCCCCAAACCCCCTCCAGCTCCCCTTCTTGGCACCAGGGCATTTGTCCCACGTCCCTTGCTGTCACCGACTTCCCCTGGGTGACCTGGTGCAAGACCCCGGCTGGCATCGTCCCCGCTGCTCTGCTGTAAGGTTTTGGGAGCAGAGAGACTTCGGTGTGGTGCAGAGCACCCAGAGGGCAGGATCTGGCCCTGGGTGGGAATTCCTGGGCTCAGGAATTTATTTTTTTTTTAAATTCCCTGGCTGGGAATAAAAGCCCTGCACGGGGAGGGAAGCTTCAGCTGGCGAGAGGGAAGCCGGCCAGCTCCCTGCTCGAACGCAGGTCGCAAATGAATAATAGAAGTGACTCTACCAAAAAAATAACACGTTGGCCTGTCTTGTAGTTATCAGCAGGGAAATCACGGGCACGCGAGGGCTTGCAAACAAACGGTTTAATCCCCAGCCCTATTTCAGAACCAGGGGATGGAGCCCCCCCTCCGTGGGGCTGGGGGCTGCGGGGTCAGCGCTTGGCATCGAGGGCGCTGGGGGTCCCGTCGCCGTGCCTGAGGTCTGGGATTTTTGCGATTTGCTGACTTTGTCATCAAGACAATGACATGGCCGGGCTGGGGGAGCGGGAGCTTGTCGTTAACATCTCAGAATGGGATCGAAACGCTCGGTGTGACAGCTCGGCACGGGGACGAAATGTTTTCCAGAATTCCAGCGTCTGTTTGGCTGTGGAAAGGTGAAATCCGGAGAGCACCTTGAGGGAGCGCTGGGAGAAAGATTTTTCCATCCGAGCTCTTGGCCCTGTCAGTAGCTGCAGAAGAGGAATGTTATAAGGGGCTATTCATCACTGCAATTATTTTATTAAGAGTACACAGTGTGCTTGGGAGCTGGAAGAGATGGAGCTTTGGGATGTTTTCAGCATTATAAATACTGCTTGATTACATCACCCGGCTTTTAAAAAATGGTATGTGTAGCCCTGGCGAAAGAGGACTCGCAGACAACCTTGGAGAGCGGAGCTGCCTGCCTGCATCCCTGCAGGAGCGGCGGGACTTTGGGGCTCCCAGCCCACGTGTGCAGTGGGGATCCCCCAAAATCGGGCTCTGGGCACGTGGAGAGGCTGCAGCCGGGTCCCCAGGCTGCTCTCCACCAGCCACGCCGCGGATGGGCCGAGAGCTGCCCTCCTCCCTTTGCTCTCCTGCAGCGTGCCCTGAAAAGCTGAACCCTGCGAGCCGGGCAGGGGGTGGGCACCGAGCTGCAGCATCCATATCAATGGGAATCCTGCCTCTAAAGCTTAAAAGGAGCCTTGGCTGCTGCTTTTTTTTTTTTTTTTCCCTCTCCCATGCGCTGCTTTTGCCTCCTGTCTCGGCCACCTGCGTGTCGGAGGGGGGTTTGCCCCAGCATCTTCATCCTTCCTCTTTGTGCCCTTCCCCTTGCTTTTGTTGTGCGCGTTTTCTTCTGCAAGTCGCGGCTCTCGTTTGCTGGGCGAGGGCCTCTTGAAGCCCGGAGCTGTTGTGGGGGTGCCAAAAATGGGTTTCCAGCAATTCCAGCAAACCCAAGCGGCCACCCTCGCTCCGGTGCCACGTATCCTGGGGGAACCCAGCCTGCAGCAGGGCCGGGGCACGCTCCCCAGCAGGACCAGGGGCTTGTAGGGTGCTGGGGCCAGCTCCAAGCCCCCTTTTGTCCCTCTCCCATCTCCGGGTAAGGCAGGCTTTTCTTCCAGCCCCAGTTCTCTTTGCAGAAAGGCTCCATTCAGCTCCGAGGGCACGGGGCCAGCACGGTTGGGACAGTGATGCAGGGGGGCACGGGGCTGATCCCGCACCCCGCTGTGCCCTTTCAGAGCAGCTGGGCACGGGGCAGGCATCGTGGGCAGGGTTTTTGGGGCTCACCTTCGCCTGCGAGCCGAGCGGCTTCCCCGTGCTGCCCATCTCAGGAGCTGGGCCGTCAGTGGAAGCGCTTGGAGGGTGAGAAGTTCCAAATGTGCAAGCCTTTATTGCTGGGTAGAGCTAGGTTTGTTTTGTTTATCATCATCCATTTACTTGCCTTTGGAGGCATGCCCAGATTTCTCCAATTTTGTGCGTGTGGATGTGTGATTTATTAGGATTCAGTTGTTTTTTTTTTTTTTTTTTTCCCTTTTTTTTTTTTTCTGGTTTAATTTCACTTCCTCAAACTGACAGGCCGCTCGAACAAACTTCTTTTGGATGATTTCCTCTATCGTTCGAAAGGGATGCCTAAAAATACGGAGAAAACGCTGCGGCACGGGCGGCGATCAAAAAACCACACGCTTTGCTGCTGCGAAAAAGCGCCGACACCGATAACAGCAAGAACTCGGGGGCTAAAAAATCCCCAAAGGTTTCACTTTCGGGTACTTTCGGGGCTTTTGACAGCCCGTCAGGGATCGCTGGCTCGCCGAGGATCCCGTGCGCTCTCGGGCACGTTCGTGGCTTTCCGCATGCGAGCGGCCCATTAAAACAGCCGTGCGTGTCTCCAGCTCTGCCAGCTCGCAGCCTTGGTTTCCTCTCCTGGGTTTGATCTGCTCCGCAGCACTCAGGAAGAAGTGGAGTGGGGGAAAAAAAAAAAAAAAAAAAAAAAAAAAAGATCCACTTAGGAAACCCTGGGAAACCTAATTGCAGCCTCTGGAAAGCGGGGAGCAGGTAGGCGAGGGGCAGAGCACCTGCGGTGGCTCCGAGCTCTCTGTTTGCTGCTTTTGTTCTGCCTGGGATTTTTTTTTTTTTACAAGCTGGATTTCGCAACGGAGCCCTTGCTTTCGAAATAAAGAGCTGGGTTTTGCCTGGGCGTTCTCCGGGCCGGGCCCTGGGTGTGCTGGTGGCTGGGGGGGAGGTCCCATAGCAGGGTTTAGGGGTGCAGGAGTAAAGGGGGGGACCTGGAGAGGTGCCCCGTCCCTCTGTCACCTCGGTGCCTGGCAGCGAAGAGGCTGTGATGAAGGAAAACTTCCTCTCCCCCTGTCCGGGCTGTAAAAGTGTGAGAGAGGGAGAGAGAAGGAGATTTCCCCCAGGGATCGGATTTGGGATGGGATGGATGGGGTTGTGGGGCACAGCTCTGCTGCCTCCCCCCCTTGCTCAGCCGTGGCAGGAGAGCTCTCGGCCAGACCCACACAAATTTTCTGTCCCCTTTTACCCTTGGCCCTGGGGTGGGAGGTGACTGGGACGGGGAGGTGCGGCGAGGATGGGTGTTTGTCCCCGGGATGGGCACCCAAGGGACCAACGCAGCTCTTGGTGGCTTTTTTCCCAGGGACACAGGGAGGCTCCCAACATAAGGCTGGGAACGGGGTTTTAGTGGGCTGGCTTGGCCCTAAAGGATATGGGATGGAAGGAGCTGCTGGTAGCGTGGCCTGCTGCGGTGCTGCGGCTTTTCCCAGGCTGGCTTTTTTTTTTGCAGTCCCTCCTGTTCCCACTGGGACACGTTTGGAGCTCCCATTGCTGCACAGGAGCACCGAGGTGGAGGCTTTGGGGCTGCCCCCAGGGTGCCAGCGACGCCCTGGGCTCATTTCAGGGGCCGGGAGGACACGGGGCACACCGAGCATCCCTGGGGACCAGGCTGGGCGAGGAGCACAACCTCCCGACTGCCAGGCTGAAGGCTGGGGGGCTCGGAGAGGGGGCTGCCCGTGTTTCCAGAGCCCTTTTTTTTTTCCCCTGAAATGGTGATTTCCTCGGTGCCGACCAGGCGTGGCGCCGAGCCGCTCCGTCACCCGGTCACCGATGGGCGGTGGAGGCTGCGCCGCCGATCCCGCGCCCGCTCGGCCTCCCGCTCGTCTTTATTGTCGCTGTGGTTGATGATTTATTTCGGGCGGCATCCGCCCCGCCTCGTGACTTGGTTGGGAAGGGAAAAAAAAAAAAATAGAGAGAGAGAGAGAGAGAGAGAGAGCAAACGCAAGGGCAGCGCTGCGAGCTGGGGGTTCCCTTCCCCGCGCCCCCAGCCCCGTGGGGGCTGCCCCGGGGGATTTGAAGAGGGCTGGGGGTGAAGGCAGGGTCCAGCCCTGCAGCAAGCAGCCCTGTTTGGGTTGGGAGGGTGGCTCAGCGGGGTTGGGTGGGCGTTGGGGTGGCAGCAGCCATACGTTGTGCCGGGGAGCGTGACCGCTGCTGTCAGCAGCGGGTTTTTGGTGGTGGTGGAGGTCGGTCTGCTGGAAGCGAGGAGCGACAGCCCACGGTTGGTGAAATCCTCATTATACTGGAATTAGGGAGTTTCTGCTTAAAAAAAGAAAAAAAAAAAGCACCAAACCCAAAGAAAAGTAGAGCGTGACCCCAGGAAGGAAGGCTGCGATGGGTGGTGGTGCAGCCTGAGCTGTCGCCCGGCCCTGGTGTGCGGGGGCACGGGGCAGGCTCAGCACCTGCAGGGTGTCGGAAAATGGGTCCTTGCTGAGAGTTTGGGAGCGGAGCGAGGCTGCTGCTCCGGTGCGACCTTCTTTGTGAGCTGGGCTTTGAATCAGCAGCCTGGGCAAGCCCTGGCAGCGTGCGCACGGTGCCGCGCTCCCGCACCCGCGCCGGGGCTGCGCTCGCTTTGCTTCTGGACGGGGATTTTGGGAGAGCTTCAGCAGCCTCCTGCTGTCGGAGAACCCCGTGGGGCCGAGCGGCGGGCGAGGACAGAGCGTCCTTGTGCCGGGAGCCTTTGAGGAACTCGGGTGTTAGACAGCGCCTATCGCGTCCCGGCGGCACCTCCTGCCAGCCCGCCCGGCCCAGCTGCTCCTCGCGCCGGCGGTGGCGAAGCAGGGCTGAGGTTTCGTGGGTCAGCCTGGGTGGGGGCAGCCCGCAGCCCTCCGTGCCCCGTCCTTTTGGCAAAGCCCCCCCCCCATCCCTTTGTTTGTACACAGAGGGAGCGGGTGACTCACGAAGCCGCGGATGGAAAGGGGATCGGGAAATGAGCTCAGGGCTCTTGTGAAAGAGCGAAGCCGGCTCGATACCTATAATTAAAGCGGGTGTCAAGGAATGAAGCGCAAATTCCTCCCTGGGCATATCACCGGGAGGGAAAGCAGCGCCTGCCAGCTGCCCTGGCAGTGGTGGCTCCCTCCGGGAGGACGCGGGGCTGCGAGGGGACAGGGCTGGGCGTCCCCTCCGGCACCAACGAGCCGATGCGGGTGGCAGCAGGCACCAGCCTGGTCCTGTCCCCGGCCGTGCTTTGGCCTGCGTGAAGCTTTGCGGCTGCTCGGTGCCCTGCGGGGTGGCCCTGCCCCGGGCAGAAAAGCAATGGCTTGAGCAGAGTGCCCCTTGTCCGCCTGCCACCAGCAACCTTCAGCCGTGGGGACCTGCGGTGCCATCACCGGTGTGCTCCATCCTCGCCCTCACCGTTCGGGTTGCACTAAATGACCTTCGAGCTCTTTTCCAACCTGAATGATGCTACAATGCTGTGATTGCCCTCGTTACATTTATTGTGTGCTCCTATTTCCACTTCTTTTCCTCTGTTCTGGGACATGACCGAGGCTGGGGCATCCTTTTGAAGACATTGGTGCTGTGGCGGGGGGGCTGGGGACAGCCAGGATCCTGCTGCGGCCCCAAAGGTGCCGGGCAGCCCTACAGGGCTCCGTGCGACGGAGCCGTCCTGAGCAGCAGCTGGGCTTGGCTTTCCCCCTCTCCAGCCCAAACACGCCTCTGAGGGGAAGAGCTCCTGCTTCAGGCAGGGAAACTGAGGCACGGGGCAGTGTCACATATTCGGATTGACTGCAGAGCACACGCGGTGGTTCCAGCTCTTGCACCAGCCCCGTCTTTTCCAGCCGCTCCTGCCTGCAGCCCCTTGGCCTCGTGACAAGGACACGGAGCACGGCGGGGTCCCGAGGGTGCTGCTGCGGCTCTCACCCGGCGCGGTGCCCCTGTTCCGTCCCCGCGGCCACCAAATGGCAAATCTGCTGAGCAGACGGAAAAAGAACAACAAAAAAAAAAAACACCCAACCCAGTCGTACAAGGAAGAAATGCTGGTGTGTCCTGGGTGGATTAGTCGAGACTCCTCGCCGGATTCCTCCGAAGGGAGGTGCTCGCGCTGGAAGCCGGCCACCAGCCGGGCCTGCCGCATTTTTCCTGGATTCCCTTACCATTTGGGGACTGAACTTTTGTCTGAAAAAAGATGTATTTTTAACTTGGTTGTGTCTGAAAGCGCGGCGGCGTGGCTTTGGGCCGCTCCGCTCGGCTTTGTCCTGGCCCGGTGTGCGCCCAGAGGGATGCGGCGGGAGGTGGGGGCCGGATCCTGGTGCTCAGCACAAGGTCAGGAAGCGAGAGAAGGAAAGGTTTGCTCTGATCCAAAAACAGGAGTGGGAGAGGTTGCCTCCTGCTCAGTCCCATCGACCAAAATATGCAGCAGGAGTGCTGGGCATGTCAGAGGGCAAGAGCAGCAGCGGTGGAGACGTGAGCGAGAAAAAGCGGTGTGAAGACAGGGGAAAAAAAAAAAGGAAGAGAGGGGATAAATATTTCAGAAAGTCTTGCAGCCCCCGACACGCAGGACTGATGGACGCAGATACGCGATTGCCTTGGAAACAGCCGCCGGAGCGTGAGCTATTTCCATCTCCAGGTGCCTGTTTCCATCCCAGCTGCTGCAGGGCACCTGCAGCCGCCCTCAGCGCGCTCCCTCCCGGGGCTGAGCTCCGGCTGCATCCCAAAGCGGAGCCAGCTGCTCCCGCACCGGGCCCTGCTCAGCCTTTAGGGCGATAATGTGGTGTTTGGGGCAGGCTTCGAGCTCCGCAGGGCAGCGCCGAGCTGCGTTATAGGGTTGCCGTGCTCAGCGGGGCCTCCAGCTCGCTTCCCCCGCGCGGGGCCGGAGCCTGCCCAAGCCAGCGGGACAATCCGGGCTGTGTTTTCCTAATTCAAACAAATAAAACAACCCCATCGGCGGCGTTATTTACAGTACGCGCTGGGGAAGAGTCGAGCTGAATATTGTTTCCTCGCCGAGTTTTTCCCTTTGTGGCTCACACACGAGTTTGTTGTTGTTGGCCGGCTCCGGCGGCCCCGCTCTCGCGTGCCGGGCTGCTGCCGGCCACCCCGGGGAGCCGGCACGGGGTGCTCGGCGCTGGGCTCCGGTGGCACGTGCGGGTCTGTTCCTTTGCAAGGTGCTCGGGGAGCACCCTGGGTGCTGTGCGGAGGGGCAACGGGTGGTTTCCCACCGGTGTCGCCCGCAGCATCCCTCCTGTGGGGCCGCGCCGTGCTCCGGCGGCATCGCTCCTGTGCACGGTCTGAGACCTTGTGGCGCCTGGTGGTGTGGGTGGTTCACTGGGGGCTGTGGTTTTGGGGAGGGGAGCAGCGTGGGTTGAGCATCGTGAGGGGAGATGTGGACCCAGGGTGGTGGGAGGAGGGCTGCTCGCCCCCTGCCCACTGGGGTTTGCTCCCCCGGAGCATGGGGAGCTTTGGGCAGCGCTCGGCACGCACCTGCGGTGGCCAAGCAGGCCATGGCTTCCAGCTGGGCTTAGAGGCTAAAGTCTAGCTAATGAGTTAATGGCAATTAATTAACTCCAGGGCACTTTACAAATACTAACTAATTGTTTTGCTGGGAGCAAGGTCCGGACAATTACCCCACCTCACAGGCTGTGAGGGGTGGAGGAGCCGCGCGCCCGCAGAACCGAGGTGCATTAACAGCGGGGCTGCGACGCAAACCAGGGGCTAATCTGACCCCTGCTGATGTTTGGGTTTGGGAACAGCCGGTTCAGGTCCAAACGCAGGCTCGTAGATGCTTTTCAAGGGAAGCAAAGTACACCCCGTGGTCTTTGGAGCCCTGCTTGCTCCGTCCCTATGAAGGTTTTTTTGGGGAGGCAGCTGGAGCTGTGACGCTCGTGGTGACAGCCGGGCGTGTGCCTGCTGGCTGCTGGATTTGGTCTCCAGAGGCACACGAGCGATGGCTGCGGTGCGCTCTGAGCGCCGGAGAGGAGCCCTCGTGCTCTCCGCTGGGTCGTAGTAGGTGGCAGCAGTGGCTGTGTGGGTACATTTATTTTTAAATCCCCCTGGATGGAACAGTTTGGCCCTGGGGTGGTGCCGGTTTGTTTGTTTATTTACTTCTTTTGGTGGCCGGAGAAGTTTGCAGAAAGGTTGCAAACGGCAACTTGTTGCCCTGCCTGCTTGGGGAGGGAAGGGATTCAAGCTCAGAGGCCCGTTGTGCGAGCGGAGCTAATTTTAGGTCTCTGATCTTAAAATAGATGAAAGGAAAAAAAAAAAAACAAACACAAAACACACAAAAAAATCAGGCTTTTCCCCCGGGCCGAGGGAAAACAGGCTGCTGAGGTCGGCTGACCACCTGCGAGGTGGCCCCAAGGAAGGGACGCAGCCGGTGCCAGCCAAAGTCAACACGGGTGAGGTGAGGGCTGCTCGTGGCTGGCGGCTGGCGGCTGCGCCGCGAGGGACGCACGGCGGGGAGCAGCGTGGGAACAGGGCAGGAATTAACCCCAAGGCCGTAATGCCTGGGGAGGCTGCGGTGCTGGGCCCTGCTGAGGACCACGGGGTGTTAGGGAGCGTCCCGGAGCTGCCGTCCCCTGCCTGGGGACAGGCTCCTGCGGGGCTGACCCCAGGCTGTGTTTCGGTGTCCTTGTCCCCAGCTGAGGAGCAGCATCCTCTCGACGGGCCGGCTCCGCAGAGGCTGGAAACCATTTCGTGGCGGGCTAGTCCTCCTGTGAGCAAATATTCTGGCTCTATTAAAATGCTTGGGATTTTCGAGCGAGTTTGAAGCTCTCCGAGCAGTGCCAAGAAAAATTCAGCAGCCTCCAAAAACATCTTTCCCGGAGGATTATTTGTTCCTTTTGCCAGAAGGACGGAGGAGAAGCTGGTGGATTCAGGTGACTCAGCCCAGCGTGACCGGCTGCTCCCATCCCATCCCACCCCACCCCATCCCATCCCACCCCATCCCATCCCATCCCACCCCATCCCATCCTGGCCACTCGCTACCCCGCCGTGCAGGTGGCTTCGCCAGGGTCCCCTCTCCGTGGGCATCCCCAGAGGAGGCTCAGCAGAGGCTGACAGCAAGCAGGGCATCTTGAAAACATCCCGCGAGCTTGTCAGCACTTCGTAATCTCCTTTCTCCCTTCTCCCCAGGAAACCTCTTGCAAAGGTGTTGACAAATTCGGAGGATGTTGCAGCCCAGCCAGCGCGCGAGCTTCTCATGAGCTGCGGCGTGGGGCCGTGTGCTCGGTCCCCCCGCGCAGCTCACCTGTGCGAGCTCCTAGGGCTGGAAACCAGCTCCTAGGGCTGGAAACCTGCTCCTAGGGACAGAGCTGGAACAGTTGTGGCCGTTCTCCTAACAACAAAACCGGGGAACGTTGCGAGCTGCTTTGCAAACCGACAGGGGTAGCAAAAATGCGAGGCATGCGTTCAGGCGGCACGTCGGTCCCTGGGTGTTTCTGCAGGGAGGAAATCTGCCCGATCCCATTTTCTTCTGGTTCAAACCTCTCTGGTGACCCTCCCCATCCCCCCCCTTTTCGATAGAAGTGTAACTTTCAGCAGCTCACACGCTGTAGGTGGATGTTTGGACTCGGAGGTGTTTTTCCATATGCTTCCCATAGCTTCCCTCACAGATTTTGCGCAGGGGATGGGAGCGAGAGGTAGGCTGCCTTAATATCATATGATAAAGCAAAATTAGCTCCGCTTTACATAAATTGAAGGCACCAGAGCCTGTTAGGCTTGGGGAAGGCTTGCTGAGGGTTTCTTACCCTCCTCCCCTCTGCTGAAGGGTGGGGAAGCAGAACTGGGGGTGCTGGGGGAGCCGAAGCCCTGGCCGGGATGCTCCTTGCAGGCTGCCCCGTGCCTGCAGCGGGGGAATTCCAACCTGCGGCGGGGAATTTGGGTCAGAGGTGCTCTGGGTACAGAGGATCATCTAATTGGGGCCTTTCGTGGTGTTTGGTTGGATTTTTTTTTAAAGGCAGGGCTGGGGAAGGTGGTCACATCCTGCCTGTCCTTAAGTGGTCAGGGCTGGTAGGGAACAGGTCTCCAGCTGGGGATGTGTTCGTGCCCTGCCTGGAAGGGTGCGGTGGGCAGAGCCCCAAGCCCACGGCATCCCCTGCGAGCCTGCAGGCTGCTGTGGGTCCGGGACGCCTCTGGGCTGGGAGCTGGAGGTATTAAAATGCCAACCCGTGGGAAAAGAGTCAGCATCCCGATGCCTGTGAGCCGGGAGCGCGGGTTTCTGCCGGCGGCGCTGGGATTTCATCGCTGCTCCCGCATTGCCCCTGCCCCGCTGGGAGGAGGTGGCAGCCCCAGGGTGCCAGGGCAGGAGGCAGGGATGGAAGTGCAGCTGATAAAAGCACCGTGGGGGCACGTGGGGGGCTCAGGGGACTCCCCACACCTTGTCCATACAAGTAGCAGCTGGACTGGGGCTGTGCCACCGGGCGTCCCGTTCCCCTGGTCCCATAAATGCAGGGCTCGCTCATGAGCAGAGCAGGGGAAGGGGTGGGTACATGGCAGATTTTCCCTGTAAATAGCCCAGAAAAAAGGAGCTTTTATGCAGAAACGTGGTAGTTGTTGTCTGCTGTCTTAGCCAACCTACCGCAGCCTCTTAAAAACTGTTTGTTTTCATCCCTGACATTAATGCGTGGTCGAAAATAAGAGCTGCAATTTCCAGACACTTTTGCTATTAGTGATAGGCAGGAGTTAACCATTCAAGCTTAAATTAATTGTGCTGCTTTTTTTTTTTTTTTTTTCTCCTTATTGATGCATAATGTATGATGAGAAAAAGTGAAAAAATAATTAAAGTCTGAAGAGCGCTGCATGGATTCATTCATTATGAAATCTGGGTCAGCAGCCGGGGAAGGGAAACAAGGAGGGAGGGGGGGGCCGCCCGAGTGGAAAAACAGGACTTCAGAAAAGGCTGCAGGCATCGCAGGAATTCGCGAAAGGCCTTTTGGAGGCAGCCTGGGAAACCCCAAGTCGCTTGGTGCCTGCCCCCCAGGAGCTGGCTTGCGAGGGGATTCCCTCGCTGGGGGCTTCTCCTTGGGGCCGGGGTGGGCGCAGGCGCCGTGCGGAGCCCGCAGAGGCGCACGGAGGTGCCCGAGGGGTTGGGTCCGAGTGGCAGCAGGTTTCCAAAAGTGACCCTTTGGTGAGAGCTGGTGCGCCTGGGCCCTCCTCTGCCCCTGCAGGGAGCATCTCGCAGAGGGGCTTGCTGGTGGGCAACGCTGAGGCTTCCCTTAATTCCTCCAGGGAGAGTGCCAGGTGACCCTGGGGCACAGGGGGGCTGCTTGAGAAGAAGCAAACCAGCAAAAAACCCTGTATTGGTCATCTTTTGCTCAATATCGGCTTTTTTCTTTTTTTCTTTTTCTTTTTTTTTTCTTAAATAATACTCAGAAAATCCCATTTTTATGCAGCAGCGTGCAAGTCTTCGAGCGGTAGTGCTTGGAGGGCTGCGGCGGTGGGTTTGCAAGCAGGAACGGGATTTTGGGTGCCTGGAGGTGGTGAGGGGGCTCTGCAGCCCTGGGCATCTCACAAGATTTTGGTCCTGGCCTAGGACATAGCTAATTGGTTTGCAGAGAGCGTGGCTGAAACTTGGAAGCGTCCCCCTTGGCAGGAAGCGCAGATGCTTGAAGCCGTGCTTTTGTCCTGATTTAGGAGAATAATGTAGTACTTTCAGATTTTAATCACAAAATGGAAATTCTCCTCCTTCCTCTCGCTCCGTCCACAGGAAATACAGTTGAAATTGATTGGACTTTGCAAACAATCAGCATTCATCCTTGAGAAATACTTTCATCAGAAGAGCATTCATCCTTGAGAAATAATTTTCTGACCAAGTCAGATTAAGTGCTCTCCAGCGCGAGGGCTCTCCATCCCCGTATCCAGTAAGACGGAGCTGGGATCCCGGCGGGAGACTTTGGGCTTTCTGTTCCAGCAAATATTACGTGGGGCAGTTAGAGGAGCCCCTTCCTCTTGTTTCACCACACTGAACGTCCGTGTAAGCGTGGAGGTGTGCGCCACAAAACCCAGTAGGGGTGTCGCTGTTCCCGGAGAACCCCCCAACCTTGCCCGTATGCAGGCACAGGCCCATTTTTTTTTTTAATTATTTTTTTTTTAATCTTCCTGGGAAGACGCGTTTCTGCTCTCTCGCAGGTCTGCTTGTATCACGCGGCGCCCATAAATAAATTGCTGTTGGATTTAGATGCTCGCCTTGTAGCAGCAGATGATACGATCTCGCGCGCAGCAGACGTGGCAGGATGGGGCGGCTTCGGGGACGGATACAAATGCGCATTGATCGCCCTGCTGCTGCGGCGCATGCAGATCTGCCGCTCCCTCGCTGCACTTCCCGGGGCAGATCTGCTTTTGTGGGATGGATCCAGGCAGGGCACAGCCTGGGTCGGTCCCACAGGGACCTCCGTGTGTCCCTGTGCAAGGTGTGGGTGCTGCTGAGGCTCCCCGGTGTGGCCGTCCTTTCCCCGGGCAGCGCCGTCCCTGGCTCTTGCTCTCTCTCCCCAGGTCTCTGGTTTTCCTCCTGCTTCCCGTGCTCAAAGGCCGATCTGATTTATTTCCAGGCTGCACGGAGGGATGCTTTGGGGTCAGGAATGCTGGGAAGAAATGGTTAAAGCGGAGGGCCGGGATGTTTTCCCACACGGTGAATGGTGGGGGAATACAGAACACGTATTGAATCGGAGGGAAGTAATAACGCTTCTAATTTTCCTGTGTGATTTAATAAAAATGTAAATTGACTTCGGGTGGATGACTCACTATGGAGGGTGGTGTCGATCAAGATTAATTGGTGGCTGCGTGAAACCAGTTGGGCTTTGTTCCTTCCCCTCAAAGGCAACTGGAATTCCTCCGCGATAATAGCGAAGCGATGCCCTGGGCCGGGGGCCTGCCGCCGTGCGGGGCTGCTCCGGCCCCATCCACCCTTCCCAAACCAAAGCCACCAGGCGAGAGGGGTCCTGGTGCTGGCAGCAAAGTGTCCCCACGGGGTCAGGTCCCAACAGGATGTGGCCCTGGAGCAGGGGGACTTCGTCCACCCGCTGCCGGCTCCTGCCAGGACGAGCGCAAGTGCGGCAGGACACTGCACTCTGACCCGAGTTCAGCTCTGGACACTAATGGATTACAAATAACAATAATAAATGACAGGAGATGGGATAATCTACCTACCGTAATGTCGTATTGCCGTGGCTGTTGGTTATATATTAATGTATAATTGCATTACGTTAGCTACATATGCATAAACCCGGTGCGCCGGGGCCCCAGCCAGCCGTTAACTCTCTGTGGTTCTCGCGCCGCCGGCATCGCTCACCCCGTGCCACGCACACGGGGCTTGCTGGTGCCAAAATCCTGCACCCAGCTCCCCGAAAGGTGGAGAAGGTGGGGAGGGACCCGTGCGTTTTGCTGGTCAAGGAATTTTGGGGAGAGGGGGAATCCAAGCCCCCGTTACCTCCGGCCCCGTTTTGGCTTCCCACCTGAGCGGCGCGGGGGCGGTCTGCGGCGAGCGGTGCCGGGATTGCTCCCCGGCACATACTTGGTGTGACCAAGACCCAGTTCTGTCGAAAGTAATGAAGTGAGAGCCCTTCCCTTCAGTTATTTTTAATGCGCTGAACCCTGCGATGGTTCTGCTCCGGCTCTCACCAAGAGGAGCGAGCTGCCTTTTGTTCACGGAGGGCAGAGGGGCTGCGAGCCACAGGAGCCATCCCATGAGGATGATTCCCCCCTCACCCCATAGCTTCTGGTCCTGTGTGTCAAATCGTAGTCATTTAGGCTGGGAAAGACCTCTGAGATCATCAGGCCCAGCTGTAGGACGGTGTCAGAGCACGCAGTGAGGAGCTCCTCTGCTGCACCCCGATGCAGCGCTGCTCCAGGTGGCCGTGGCCACCTGAATTTTGGTCCTATGACGGAGTGGGATGCGTGTGCTCCATGGATGTGGTGGGAGGAGTGTTGTGCTGCACCACTGCGGGCTGCTGCTCGTGTTGGAGAGCTCAAGTTCTCATCTTCGTATGAAATGAGGACCAGAAAACTCCCTTCTCAGCTCAAGCCCCACTCACTGGGGGTTTCTCCTGCAGATGTCCCCGTGCTGTCGCTGGTCCCATCCCCAACAGTTCCTGGTTGCCTGTGGGATGCCAGCCTGCAGGATGGGCACAGGGAGGAAGAGGAGATGGGGATTGCTCCCCTGTCCCCATCCCGGCACATCCCTCCCGCCCCCCTGCCTGCGCTTTGCGACCCCCGCTCCCCTCTCCTCCCGCGAGCGCGAGAAGCAGAGGCAGGAAACGCAGCCTGCTGCCAGATGGCTAGAAATGTAGCATCTGTAATACTTTATCAGAAGAAATTACAGCCGAATCGCTCTCCCTGATTAAACAGCCCGGCCAGATCCTCTGTGAGCCAGCTGGATGGCCTCACCCTCTCGCCACAGGTGGGGAAGCGACGGAGCTGGGGGGCGCAGGGTGGCAGCGGGATGGGGACGGGGTCAGACCAGGGGTGTGCGACCCTCCGTGTGCTGGGCATCCCCTCTGGGAGCTGGCATTTCCCCTCTCTTCTTCCTGCTGCTGTTTTTTCCAGTATTTTTTCCCCTTTACAAACCAACCCTGAAGCCGCCCTGCAGGCCGATGGCGCTTTGCGTTTGGAAGCTGCTTGGTGAAGGCAGAGCACGAGGAGCACCACGGGTGGGTGCAGCATCACCCTGCGGGCACCCCTCGCCCTCTCCCTGAGGCTTGAGTGCCCTGAAAACACCCGCAGAAGCTCAGCCGGCAGCAAGTTTGGCAAGAAGGGAAACTGAGGCCGGGCGCCGGGCTGTTTCTAAGCTCGGGAAGGTCACCGAGAAGCTAGCGGGAGGCAGCCTCAGAGCTGAAGCCTCGGAGCAACCTGTCCTCTGGCTCACCCTGCCCTCGTGCTTGTACTGAGCTCGGTGGCCAAAGCGCCGCGCTACCGCTTTCAATGGACTTGGCGTACGGACGACTTCCATATGAGTTCACTCTGTCTGGCTCCAGCTACGCTGGTGAAATGCAGGCGTGGACTAATGCCACTAATTTCCACTAATGCCGGCGGAAAATCTCTGGCTGGCAGCAGCGTGGCCGCCTTCCTGGGACGGCTGCATGCACGGCATGGGCAGCGGTGCAGGCGGGGAGCAAAGGCTGCGGCGTCCTGGCACCTCTCCCACCTGGTTTGCTGCACTGGCATTGGATGGGCTGACCGGATTTTTTTTTTCTAAATGGAAACCGGGAGGTATTCGTGCTCTGAAATGTGTGGATTTAACCGTAGGCTGTAGGAGGTGTGTGTATGAAACACCTTGAGTAGTGCGAGAGTAGAGGGGAGAGCTGGTGTCCGAGGCTGGCTTTGCAGGGGATGCTTTGGGAGCACCGGAGCAGTGCCGTGTCCCTGTAGCTCCGTGCTGAGCCCTGTGGGACGCAGCCAGCAGTGCCTGCCACCAGCCATCCCTCTGCCCTTGGTGGGGAGAAGGTGCCTGACCCAAGAAAGCACCAAAGAAGCGTTTTTTTTCTGCTTAAAATTAGCTGAGAGGAGTTGTGCCTGTTGGGTGCTGGTGCAGGAGCAGTGATTTGAGCTGCTTGGTGCAGGATGGGTTGGGAAGGGGTCTGGCATGGGGAGTGTCAGAGAAGCCGTTTTCTTTGGTGGAGAAAGTGAAGTGCAAGGCATTTTTCTGTGGGATGCAAAGTGGCTGCCGTGGGATGAGCCTGGACACCCCAGCATCATCATCTCCGAGGGGCCGAAGTCATTTCTGTGCACGGGTCGAGCATCCTCCTTCCTCCTGCAGTAACCTGGGAGCCTCTGGCACAGGGACCCAGCCGGAGGAAGGGAACCGTACACCTTGAGAAACATTATCTCCTTCCTCGCCCATTAATGTTTCACGAGCAGATTAAAAATTTAAACCCAAATGAGCCCTGCCATCAGAGGAAACCGGCTCGGTTTCAAGTTCTGTTTAAGTATTTTTCTTTATAATGTAGCTGTGTCAATTAGAAAATGACATTGCTATTTAAAATGCTGTTCCGTAGCCCTCTTTAATTAAGGCAGCGATATAATACCAATCTGCTCTCATTAATGAATTTTTAACAATCAAAACGAGAGGTGAATGGCGCGCCGTTGGCTTTGCGGCGCGGGCATTTTCTCCTGGTGCTGGAGGTGCCGGGGGGGCTGGTCCTGCTCGGCCCCACAGCCCAGGGATCCATCTCTTGGTTGTTTGGGGTGGAAATCGAGGGGTTTCGACCCTCTGGAGGCTTTGCAGGGCTGACCCACGAGGGGAAAAAGCCTTTCCCAAGCTGGTGGGTGCCTTCGTGTGACCTGCGCGTGATCTCCGTGGCAAAGCGAACACGAGCCGAAGCCTTGCAGGAGCTCGAGCTTGGTCACGGTTTATTCCCCGACTTTCTCCTTCCTTCGCCGGGCAATAATATGGCCAAAATGAGAGACACGACTGTGGCTGGGAGCCTGGTGGCCACCTCAGAGGGGGTTTAATCCTGCCCGGTGCATCCCTGCCCCTCTTTCCCCCGCCGAGCTCACCGTTCTGCAGCGGCAGCACAGCGCGGGTTGCCGACCCAAAATAAATCAGTGAGCGCAGCACTCTTTTCCCCTGAAGTGTTGGTTTGTTGTTTTTTTTTTTTTTTCTGTTTTGACAAGGCAGGGCAGATTAAAAGATGCTCCCTGGTCGCGGCTCGTGCTAATTGTCTGCCATTGTTTGAGCAGGAAGCGTTTTTTTTTCCGCGGCGGTTATTATCTGTGACTGCTGGAGGAGCGCTCTCCCCTCCGCTTCTTCCTTCGAGGAGGCAAAACAAAAACAGGAATTTCTTTGAATAATAATAAAAAAAAAAAAAAAAAAGAAAAAGAAATTAGCCAGGCGTGAAAAGCTTAAGTGCAATCATTTCCGTGGCCTGGTTTGATTGGAGACGATACCATTTGCTTGCTCTCTTATCCTTCCCCCCCCCTTTTTTCCTCCTCGGGATCCACTCCTTGCTCTGCCCTTGCCCCGAGGAGCTGTGCAAGGGGCGCACCGGGCAGTGTCCCCGGCACTGCTGCTGGCGAGCAGAATCCGTCCCAGGCTGCAGCCTGGGGACAAGCCACACGTGGCCCTGTTGGGGCCAGATCCTGCGCCCTACGTGAGCGTGGCAAAAGCTTGCCTTAACAGCTCGGCGTCCAGCTGGAGGGGGCTCCCCCCCTACCTCCTGGGCGAGCGGGTTGAGGTTTGCCGGCCGGCTTTTTGTTGCCATAGGGAAGGGAATCGAAGCCTGGAAACCATCTTGCGGGTGAAGGGAGGAAGTGTTAACGGCTAGGAAAACAACAGCGGAGAAAATAGCGGCAGCAGCACGCTGCCGTCCGAGTGCTTCACGTCCTCCTTGTGGACCTGAAAGGCCAACGGGGTCGGGGTCCCCCCCCCGGCACACGCAGCCCCCGGGGCATCGCCGTCGCACCGGGCTGGGGGTCACAGCGGGCAGCCCCCAGCCCCCTGCTCTGGTCCCTCCTTGCAGGGCCGGGAGGGGGAAGAAAGCATTTATAGCGAAGAAAGCCCCCCCCCAAAAAAAATAATACATCCTCTGATGATTTCAAGAGGCGGGGAGAGAAATAAAGGCGGCCGTGAGCTTCTGCCCAGGAAGAGCCAGAGGTCTGCCTGGAGGCTGCCATCCTCCTGCAGATAATTTGGGAGCTGAATCATCCGCATTTTTGCTGCTCCTGAGATAGGGTCAGGAATAAGTGTCCCCAGCGTGCCAGATGCGCATTTTTTGCCTGTTGACAACGGGCCGGATTAAGAAAAACATCCCAAATGACCTCTCGCACAGACATCCTTGAAGTCTGGGCCCTTGTTGCTCATCTCAATTTAGACACCTCGCGGGGATGCGCCCGGCTGCGGTTGTTTTTTGCAGACAGACGGACGGACGAGTCAGATCAGTGCGTTCCTCCTGCCTCACCCCTCTGCCCTGCACCGCAAACCTGCTGCCACCTCCGTGCCCGGGCAGGGATGTGCAAGGGTGAACCCTGCTGGGCTGGGGGGTCCCCCTCTTGCGGGGTCCTTCCCTGGCTCCCCGTGCAGGCAACCCTTGAAGGAGCCGCCTGCTGTGGAGCCCAGGGGCTGCTTTGTCCTTTTCGGGAGGCATCGCCTCGAGCAGGAGGATGTTGGGTTTGCCCCGAGCAGGAGGATGTTTGGTTTGCACGCTGCGTCTCGCTCCTCCTGCTGTGGGGTCCCCGGGGAGGCAGCAGCAGAGGGGTGGGAGCGCTCGGAGCTGGTGCTGGGGTGGGATAATGAACTCGGGTGTGCAAATTGCAGAGGGATCGGGGGGTGGAGCAGGCAGCTGCGTTTTTAGGGGGCTGTGTGTGTGTGTGTAAGTGGGGTGGCCCCGTTTGCAGCTGGGGCTGCTGGGGTGGGGGGACAGGACACGGGGAGGGCACGGCAAGCAGGGAGCAGGTGGAGCGTGCCGCCCTGCGTGTCCCCATCCCCTCTGGCCACCGTCAGCCCTGCTCAGGTGCCTGGGTCTTCTGGGCCCCAGGGCAGCACGGGGAGGTCACCCAAACCGCGGTGTCACAGCCGGGTGCCCCGTGGCTCCCCCGGGCCACATCCACCGCGGCGAGGGGCAGCTGCGCCCGGCCGGGGCTCTCCCTGCGGCCACGGATGGGAAGCAGCCATCAGAGCAGGTTAACGTGAGCTGCTGCACGAGGAACCGGGGGCGCCGGGCTCCGACCTGCCCCGTGGTGCTCGTCCCTGTCCATCTGAGCACCTGCGTGGAGCCGAGGCAGCGCGGGGCCAGCTTAACCCATCCTCTGCCGGGCAGCGACACCGGGCGCGTTGTGGCTCGGTGCTCGCATAAAGCACGCAGCAGGAGCCTGGTTGCTGCTCCCGATCCGCAGCGAGAGGCTGGGTGCTGCGGCAGGGCTGGGTGCCTGGGAGCTGCTCGCCACGGTGCTGCAGCCTCGTGTGCTGCTGACGGTGGGGCAGCGGGCGGCTGAGTCGGGCTGGGTGCCATCCACCAGCAGCAGGAAGCCGTGCTGAGGGACCTGGGATGGGGAAGGGTGCAAAAACCGAATCAGGGCACCCCTGCAGGGTGAAAGTTGTTTGGTTTTTTGCTCCCATTTTGGAAAATACGCCTGCTCGTCGCTCAGGTTGTCGCTGGGTTTGTGCTGGGTTGTGGGAATTTCCGAGGTGCAGGGATTTTGGGGGGCTCCAGCGTTGCTGCAGGATGGAGGCAGCGTGCCCGACCGAGCTGGGGCAGAGCCTGTCCTGCTTGTGTGTGTGGCTGCAGCCCAGCTGAGTGGGATGTCGGGAGGAGTCTTTTCTCCTTCTCTCCACTTGTGCAGTGGGAAGACAACTTCCTAGCTGGAAAGTCCCGTCCTTCCCTTGCCCGTGTGTTTATTGTCACCGCAGCTCCTGGCATGTGGGGGAGAGAGCAAGCAGAGCCACCCCAGAGCAGGCAGAGCCACTGGCATCTGCTGGCCCGTGCACATCCAGGACCCTGGCAGCGCACACCAGGCCATGCCCAGGGCTCTGCAAAAAGCCACGACATCTGCGGGTCGCTGGCCAAATGCAGCTTTGTGCTTCCTCCTCCTCCTCCTCCTCCTCCTCCTCCTCCTCCTGTTCTTTGTGGACACAGCCGGGGCTGGGGTGTCCCTTAGTGCCATCGCCTCGCGGTGCCCAGCGCTCCAGCTCCCCCCCCCATCCCACATCTGCTCTCTCCCGGCAAACGAGTTTCATTAACGTACTAATTAGGATGTCCGTGCCACGTCCTCGGGGAGGGGCAGGGGGGCGGCGTGCCCCCCCCGTGCTAACGAAGCCGCTGTCACAACAAACACGGGCGCACACGTGCTGCCCGCCCGCGGCACCGGCCGTGCTCCCACCCCGCTCCCCGTGGCAGTGATGGATTGGGGGAGGAAGGCCTTCAGGCACGGTATTTTGAAGAGTTTGCTTTTGTTTAGGAAGGTTAAAATTTGTTTGCTCTGGCTTCTCCATCCCCTGAATTTCCTCCCCAGGCTGGAAGCCGCCGTTGCGCTCCCCGTACCCGAGCGTCGCTCTCTGGCTGCGGTTGGCTGCCCTGCTCTGGCTGCAAACGGTTTGATCCCCCAAAAGAGAAGTGTTTCATATTTAATACTTCTTTTTCCGATCAACCTCCTGCTTCAAAATCCCGTTTCCTTTTACAAATAGACCCAGGCTGGCTAAGCACCCCCGGACGACTGCTGCATTTCAGCGCGAGAGCAGGCGCGCAGCCTGACAGCGGAGCGATTTTCCTGCTGCTCCGTTCCAGGGGAAAAACCCGGAGATTTGGGGCTTTGCTTTAACCCCGTTCTTTCCTCGCGCTTCCCTTTCCTGGCAGCCCTTTGCGAGGAAGGAGCAGGCGGAGCCGCGGAAGCCGGGGAAGCCGGCGGGCAGGGAAGGAGCTCCGGGAAACGCCGGGATCCATCTCCCGGCGGCGGCGGGGCTGCGGTTGCCGTAAATGACGCTGTTTGTCTGCACGGCGGCTTGCTGTGCCCGAGCAGCGTGTTCCTGCCTTGTCACGAAACAGAAGACGGGATAATTAAATTGCCCTTTTCCCAGAAAAATGTTGCTGTCTCCCGCGCGCCGGCTCCGGCAGGGGGCTGGCCGTGGCCCGCTGCCAGCCGCACGTGCCTGGCCGCGGGTGGGAGGCGTGAAAAAGTGCTGGGGAGGGGACCCGGGTGGCAATTCGGGGGTGACACAGACCTGGCTGCCTCCAAAGGGTGGGTGCAGGGTGAGCTGGCAGCTCCAGCGGTGTCTCGGGGGGGCACCTGTGCATAATTCCCCTCCCGTAAGCAGCTCGAGGGCTGCGGGTGAGGATAATCGAGATATTCCTGCCCTTAAGCTCCTCGGGTGCTGCAGGGCTTAAAAAGAGCCCTGGCTGTCAGTGCTGGGTGCTGGAGCAGGGCTGGCTGAGCTGTGGCTTCCCCAGAAATGAGGAGAGGCTTGGGGGGGACACGGATGGGGCTGTGGGACGGGTGTTACGGCTTTGGCAGCGCCCAGGGTCACCAAGAGATGCTCGGGAGGCAGCACAGCACAGCGGCCTCCTTCTCCCGGCTTTTCCTGCGTGCTCCCTCCCCATGGCTGCAGG
Source organism: Aythya fuligula (assembly GCF_009819795.1). Lineage (NCBI taxonomy): Eukaryota > Metazoa > Chordata > Aves > Anseriformes > Anatidae > Aythya > Aythya fuligula. The sequence continues at coordinate 5,843,868 of NC_045577.1, forward strand.
GCAAACTGCTGAAACCTCTGCAACACGCTCGTGGAGACCTCGTGCAAAGCTGGAATGCGTTTGGGCTGCTTGTCAGCCGTCCTCGCCCGCTGTCTTCTGCTTTCCTTTCCTCCTCCTCCAGCCTCTGCAGCGCCGAGGCCTCAGATCCATCAGCGTTATTGCTTTGCCTTCAGCTATAACCCTGCTCGTTGACTTCCCAGCGATGGCTGTCCCCAGCCTTTGTCACCCTTCCGCTCCCCTCCCGGCCTCCCCCCCTGAAATATTAACAGCACAAATCACCGGTGACAGCGGCGCGGCCGGAGCCCCTTCGCTCACACCCGGCCTCCGGAGGGAGGTGATGGAGGAGGGCTGGGATTTGCCTGGTTTTGTGCTTCTCCTCCGGGGCTGGATTTCGCTCCTGGGTCAGAGTGGAGAGGCTTAACCCCTGTTTAAAGACTGGGAGATGGAGAGGAAGATGAGCGAGGCTGGGGCTTGCTGTGCCCACTCCTCCCTGGGCGCAGGCTCCTTCCCTTTCCTCCCCGTGTCCCCCCCCGTGCCATATTTTCCCATACGGGTGGTTTTCCTCTCCCCCTTGGCCTCTCCTCCCCATGCACAGCCGTGCAAAGCCACCGAGCCCCGGGCTGCGGGGACAGCAGGCGGCCCCACCGGGGTGTGCACTTTGTCGGGATTTCTCCTCCGTAGCTGCCGGGTTCACTGGCGTGAGAACGAGCTGGGGGCAGCAGATGTAAAGGAGATTCTGGGCGGCTTTCTGGGCACGCACACGTGTGCACGAACGTGGAGCTACACCGGGTCGTGGGGAGCAGAGTGCGCCCGAGCATCGCGCCCTGTGTTCAGCGGCTGCGATGGGGATGCTGTGGGTTTTGCCCCCGGTCCCTGCAGCACTGCTCGTGCTTCGTTTCTGCATGCTGAGAGCTCTGCTCGACCCACCTGCAAGGATTTGGGCAGGGACACCCCCTCAGGGCTGGGGAGCCAGCACGAGGGGGCTTGGCTGGAGCTGCCCCTCGCTCTGCGCCGCCCCTCGCACCCATCGGCACCAGCCTGGCTCTTCGGCTCTGGGGCTGGCATCGCTCCGTGCGGGGCTGGGGGCTTCGGGTATGTGGGGCTGGGAAGGGAGCGGGGGGGGTTATGGCTGCGGGAGGTGGGGTGGGTGCACTCGGCTGTGTAATTCAAGGACTTCGGCTCACTAGCAGAGGTTAAAAGGGGAGCGGCGCGAGCTGGCGGGCAAATCATTACTGCTAACCTCTGCCGGGCGTGCTGCTCATTAGGCTCCCACCTGCCCACCCAGCCACCAGCCTCCTGCAGACAAATGGAGGCCGAAAACTGCCGGTGTCACAGTCAGGAGGGGAGCAGCGGGGGGAGCGTGACCACATGGAGGGGCACTGGTGCCGAAACTGCCCGGCAAGGGGGCCGGGGGTGTCTTGGCCAGGGGATGGCTGGCTCTGGGTGCGTGGAGCGCGTGGATGGAGAGGGCAGGGGTGGCTGCGGGGGCTTGTCGCTGCTGTCAGCAAGAGGTTTGCACCTCAGCACCTCCAGTTCCTCCTCTGGAAGCTCCCCAAAGCACCCCTTGGAGCTGAAGCTTGCCACAGCCTCCACGTGGTCGCTGGAGCCGTCCTGTTCCTGCAGATGCCTGAGGAACATTAGCAGTGCCCTAAGTACTGCACCGAGGCAGCGAGCGCCCTGATGGCATCCTTTGCTTGGAAACTTTTACACCCCACCCGCTGCAGCAGCGCACACCTCAACATCCATCCATCCCCTGGATTATAACGGGGAGCAGCCCCGGGGCAGCTGGTGACGTCCCACATCCCGCGGGCAGCCGGGTGGCAGTCGGTTTGTGGGGTTCCTGCATGAACTCCTCAGGGCTTCGCCACCAGCCCCGTTTCTGCCCCCCCGTGCCAGCCACGCTGAGACCCTGCGAGATGCTCCACGAAACCCTCCGAGGTCCCTTGGGTTGTTCTGCTCTTGGACCGGCTCCAGAGCCCGTTGAAGTCCCTGGAAGCCGCTCTCGGATGGCTCCATCGGAGTAAAGAAAGTGTTGAAATACGACGGGAAATGTTTTTCCGAGATACCTTCCCTGGCCAGAAACGGGAGGAAAACACCGATCCCAGATGAAAGGCCGGGCTTTCTCAGCTGCTTCAGCTCCCTGAGGTTCGTTTCTCCCCGAGAAGCAGCCAAAGTTTGGGCACAAAGCAGGTACCAAGAGAGCAGGGCAGCGTGGCCACAGGTGCCACCGTGTTGGGGACACCGTGCTGCGGGGGGAAAACGGGGCAGGTTTTGTTCTGCTTGCTGAACGCTCACCTTGGCGGTGTGCATGGCAGCTCATGTGCAGCCTCAGCGTTTCCCCAGGTGTAATGGGGGAAGAAGGAGGCAGGTTTGGGCTGTTGGAGACCCAGCACGTCCTGGTGGGGACCACTGGGAGGGTCCCAGTGCTGGGGTGCTCTCGCTGCTCAGCCAAAGCTTCCTTTTCCAAACCCAGCTCTGATTCTGGTCTGCGCGTGTGTGAGCCCTGGTATGCCGGGGCACGGCTCAACGTGGAGGCCAATTTCCTGGCTTTGGCTTCGGGTCCTTTTTTTTTGCTCCCTGCAAACATCCGTTCTGATCCCTCGGCAAGTCCATTATCGCCAGCTTAACGGGACACCCGGCGGGGCCGGCTGTGCAAACACCCCCGCGGCGGGGGAAACGCATCCAAACCAGCAGCAGCGGCCGCTCCTCACTCCTGCCCGGCTGTGCCGCAGCCTCACCGCCGATATATGGCAGGGGCCGAGGGGTTGGAGGCACGGGGAGCATCGGGATCCCTGCTCGGGGCACCCCAGGTGGCTCCCCGCATTGTTAGGGCGAGGAGGGACGGATGTGGTGTTAGGCACCACACATTTCTATCTGGTGCCTGATAGACGTGCCGTGGTAGGCTTTACGCCGCAGTGCCAGTTAGGAGGGGTTGTGGGGCAGCCTTCAGCCGGGCAAGCAGGGTGGTTTAGGTGATTTAGGGCCACAAAGCCTCTGGCTTGTGTGGCTCCATGGGCTGTGGCTCAGCGCAGTGCCCAGCGAGGTTTCCGATGGCGAATGTGAGGTTGGCACGGTGGGACGGGGTGCAGGATGGGTGCCCCTCTGTGCTGGCACGGGGCAGGCATCACTCCCTGCTGCTTTTGGCCTCGGCTCTTCTGTTCTCCACCATCAGCTGGGGTTTGCTGGTCCCAGGAGGGTCCCCGCCGGATTCAGCGCTGCCGGGGAAGGACGAGGCGGGCAGGCAAAGCCAGCAGGGCCAGCGGCAGCGACCGCCCCGCTCACGCCCTCGGTGCTGTGCAGAGTACCTGGCGAGGGGGCCGAGCCTCCCCCTCCGAGGAGGAGGAAAAAATAATAACGTCCAAGCCAAGAAAGTCGGAGCTGCTGGGAGCGCATTTATCAGCGCGAAGAAAAAGGCTCTGTTCCCTGCCTCTCCGCAGCGGCTGTTTATCACACACACAAGGGTATGGAGAAAATGTTCCATTTGTTGGGTACAGCCATCGGCCCACACAGCGTATAAATTAAGGGCTTTTACATGCAGAGTTCCCGAAATAAAACACACACACACACACACACACAAAAGAGAGAGGAGTTTTGTAGCGGCCCCGGCGCTCTGCCTCTCCCTCGCTGTCTCTTGCGCCCCGGCCCCGGCAAGCGCTGGCTCTCGTTCAGGAATTCCACATTATCTCAGAGCGTTTCCAGCTTCCTCAGCAGGGAACAGCTCTGCTTCTGTCTTCCTGCAGCCACATCTGGAACGTGTTACGCCAGGGTGTCAGCCGGCAGGGCCCGGCGGCTGGCATGCGCTCCCCCCACCGCCGCTCTCGCCCTGCCCTCCCCGGAGAGCTGCGGGGCTGGCTCGTCCTTGCCTCCTCTTTAAGGGGAGGTTTTGGGGGGGCTTTTGTAGCTGCAGCAGGGCTGGGGAGGAGGAGAAGTGGCTCTGGGGATCCCCGTGGTGCCCCAAAGGATGATCCGGGGGTGTTGGAGCTGCCACGAGCGGGGATGCTCTGCTGTGGTCCTCAGCTCGGCCGCCTGCGGGGAGGCAGCGGGGAGAGGAGCGAGGGCTCTCCGGTGGCTCCGCGTTTTGCTTCCTGGCCTTCTTTCTGGGCTGGCAAAATCCACATCCCCGGGCTGCCATGCCGCAGGGATGTGGTGCTGTGAAAACCCAGGGGTTGAAGGAAGGAGCTCGGGGGGCTGTTTGCTGGGGTGGGGAAACCGGTGCGGTGCCACAGAGGTGCAGGCGGGTGTCGGAGAGGTGTCCCTGCGCTTGTAACGCCTGGATTTATCTCAGCAGGATTTTCTCATGTGTAATGGGGGTACCAGGGGAATAAAGGTGGTTGGACTTTAAATAAATTGAAGGAGCTTCAAGTGGCAACCCGGTGTTTTCGGGTTCCCTTGGCTCCCCAGCTGCAGGCGCGGTGCTGAGCATGGTGGGGGGCGGCGCTGGGGGCTCGGGGGCTGCTGAGCCCCTCGAAACAAAGGGCAGGGAGAAAGCTGGCGGCTTGTTTTCAGAACGGGGGTAATGACAGTGACCTGGAAGCAGGCTTGCGTGCCCAAATGAGCGGCGTGTGCGATGCACATGAGGGTCTTTAGCAGGGAGGGTTGGTGGAAGTGGTTCACCGTGCCCGCACTCACCGCCAGTGGGAAGCGGAGGGGGTTCCCTGGAGCTGACTTTTGGCTTTTGCCGTCTTTTTTTTTTTTTTTTTTTTTGTGTGTGTGTCTCTTGCTTTTAAACTGGCGGGCCTACTATTCTGGTATTTAAAATTAAAAGGGGAAAGAAAAAAAAAAAGAAAAAGAAAAAGAAAACAGGCCTTGGTTTTATAGACCCTACAGATGCATCCGGCACCAAACTGATCCCAGATGCAGCTCCACTGTCAATAGTGTTACACGAGGGATCAATCCCGTTCATTGTTTTATGTGGCCTCTACAGCATCATCAGCTAATTAAAGCTAATGGTTCCCAGAGCAGCACTGACAGCATCTGATCCTATCGGTGCGCGCAGCCGCTGCAGCTCCGCGGGGCACCCCGGGGCCGGATCCTGCTCTCCTCCAGCCCCTGCCGAAAGCCTGGCTTGGCTTTGGGGATGGGGCTGCGGGTCGATGGGGGCTGCTGTTAACAAATAGTGCTGTCTGCATGTCAGCTCTGCCGGGGCAGGAGGTCGATGGCTGCTGGTGTGATGGGGATACGGGAGGGGGACGGGGACGCGGTGGCTCCCCGTGTCTGTGGCTGTGCGTTGCTCGATCCCGCAAGGATTTGTTGTCTGGTGGCGTGGGAGGCTGGGAGGTGGCGGAGGGGAGCACTGCAGCATCCCCAAGGGCTTGCAAGGTGCCAAAATCCCATTGTTTGTGCCTCAGGGGAGGCGAGGTGGCCTGCAGGGCGAGCGAAGGGGCAGATACAGCGGGGTCGGTTTAACCAGGGACCGTGGACTCTGCCCTCCTGGAGACTCGGTGAAAATCAAGTGCATTCAAATGGGTATTTCTCCACCTGGATCTGCCCCATCCCTGCGGGGAAGCATCGCCCTGCCCTGCCGGCGTGCTGTGATGCTGTTACAAGGCTTCTCACTGCCCCAAAAGCAGCTGGGGAAGAGGCAAGGTCCAGGCCGGGCAAAGGGCAGGGGAAGAGGGGCAGGCTCACGGCACCCTGCCCGGGGAAGCAAGTTGATAATTAAATCCTGCAGCTTTTATATGAATTCCAGGGCGCTCTCCTCGGGCTGGAGCCATCTGCGCCGCACACCCCCTGCTCTCCCCTGCCCCTTTTCCTCCCTGCAGCTGGGGATTTCTCGCTTGGCGTTGGGTGAAGGTGGTGCTGCGGGGAGCCAGGGGGAGCCGCTTGCTGCAGCACCAGCGGTTTTGGGGCTCGGGAGTGCATCTGGGACCCGTTTCCACGAGTTTTGTGGGTGCAGGCAGGCGTGCGGGCGGGGAGGAACGCCTCCCCTTGCGACACGGCTGATAAATGGGGCACCGGCACCGTCTTGGCTCCCCCGTTTTGCTTGGAGCAGTTGACCTGCTAAACCCTTCCCCGTGGTGAGCAGCGTGGTTGTGAACTCGGCTATCGCTCGGCAGAAGTGCCGGGGCTCTCTGACCCGAGCCTCCGAGAGGAGGAGTGGAGTGGTTGTGAGATTATTGGTGGCAGGGACGTGAAGGGAAAGCCTTGCTCAACTGAGAGGCAGGACTGATGCTGCTTTGCTCTTTTCAAGAGTCTCTGGGTCTTTCCTGGGATTTAACATGGATAAAAGGGGGAAAAAAAAGGCATTGTAGGCGTTTCTTTAAGCCCACGGGAGTGCCCCACGGCCCAGAGCTGCGGTGGGGTGCTCCGGTACCGGGGGTCTTTTGCCCCAGAGGAGCTTTACCCAGGGGGCACCACAAATCTCTGGGTGAGATGATGTTGCCCAGAAAGTCTTTATTCCGTGCCTACAGTAGGTGAGCTGCTGAGGGTCTGTCCTTTGGGACTAGCCCCTGGTTTTGGAGCGTGAATTCCCCTCCATCTCCCCAAGACGTACGGTGAGGACAAGCCGGAGAAGGCTCCTTCCTACCACCCCTTTTTGATCCCTCACCTCCTGCATCCGCTTGCTCCGAGCTGCCTCCTAACCAGGGCGTTGCCTGAAAGCAGCGTGGGGCTTTGGGGATGATTTGAACCCCAGGCTCGAAGGAAGCAGCAGCAAAGCTCCCCGGAGCTGCTGCCAGCTGCCAGCTGGGCGCTCAGCCCAGCTCCGGTGTCAGCGCGAGGTGCCGTTGAAAGAAGAGGAGGTGGGAAGCCCGAGACACCTGCAATTTGGTTAATAAATATTTATTCCGAGGTGACAAACGCTCTTCTGGATGAGACGGAGCTAGCAGAAGAAGGATTGCGAGGGAGTGATGACGGGGTGTGCTTTTGGAGACGGGTTTGCGGTGGGGATGTTGAAACGAGCAGCTGATGAGCCGAAGGATGTCGAAACCCGACGTTGTTTCCCGGGGCGCTGGGCTGTGACGTGGGGCGCCCAGCACGGGATGGAGAAGCTCATCCCGTGGGTAAAACCCCAGTCCTTCACTACCCACTCCTAGGGCTAAGAGGTAAAGGGGCAGGCTGGGAGCCCGGGTGGGTGCTGTGGGTGATAAAAGGGGAGAAGTCGAAGTGGTTTTGTAGGAAAGAGAAGGGGAGGAAAGGGAAGGAGGAGGAGCAGTGCCGACGGGCTGCGTGAGCTGCCCCGGGGTCTGGGGGGTGATTTATGGGGCCTGGAATGGGGACGGGGAGGGTGCCCCCGGCACCACCCAGCCCTTGCCCGCTCCTCCCAGGGAGATGGGAGATGCTGCGCTGGGTTCTCCCTGCTCCTGTGGGATGTGGGATGAGGTGGGGGTTCTGCACGAGATGGTTTCCCCACTGTGAGGCCTTCCTGGCACCGAAATCCCCCAAACCACAGCCAGCAGGCACTGCCCTTCCTAACCCAGCCTTCGGGGACGCTCCGCTCAGCACCACGAGCACTGGGGGCCACCCCTGCCCTGCTGCCACCCGCTCGCCTCTGCTGCAAAATGGGCTCAGCGACAGCAAAACTCAGGAAACACCCGGCCCCGGCTCCGCTCTGAGCTGCTTGGGGGATGTTTTACCCCCCGAGGAGCTCACGGAGGAGCAGGCGAGGAGCCGTGGTGCTGCTCGCCTGGGGACGGGGGTGGCAGCAGAGCCGGGGTCCCCCCCCCCACGAGGCGGTGGCGGCGGGGAGCTCGTGACCCGGGAGGTTAATCATAGAAAGGCTGGCATCTGTTTGAGATTAGCGAGGGAAAGCTCGGTGCCCGTCTCGTCCCGGCATGTAACTTTAATGCCGAGATAATGAGCAACGATATTTATTTGTAAAAGATCCGCAGATAGCGCTGCCCGGAGCGCAGCCAGGAGCTGTCAGAGTCCCTCCCGTCCCCGCTGCTGCTCGGAGCTGTAACCCAAGAGCTCTCCTCCGATCGCTTTTCACGCTCCAGCTCCGTTAGCCGAGCGGGGCACGTGGTCCCCCGGGGACGAGGCTGAGATTTGCTGAAGCTGCCGGCGCTGGGGGCCGTGGCAGCGAGGGACGGGGCTGTGCGGGACGCCCAGCATCGTGTGGGGCTGTGAATTCGCTCTGGGGCAAAGCTCCCCGATGGGCTGAGTTCGTCTGAGCGAAAGCCTGGAGGGTGTTGGGGCCGGCTCGGAGAGTTGGGTGGCACACAGCCTCTCCCTGTGGCTGGGTCCGGTGGGGTTTGGGGATGGAGTCGGGGTCCCTCGGGCATCTGGGCTCCTTCAGACCCCCAAAGACCCCCAAAAAGGCTGCTCCTGGTTCCCCTCCTGTGCCTGTGCCGGGCTGGGTCAGTGCAGGAGGGCTGAGGGCTGCTCCCACAGACGTGCCCTCGCCTCGTGTAGCTGGCAGCGAGGCAGGCTGGGGTCGTACTTGCAGGTGGGTGTCCCTTCCTCATTAAGCCATCCCCCGGGGTAATTACTGGGTTAAGGCCTGACGAGATAACGCTTCGTTATTTGCGTGCTGTTGGGGGATTAGGAGCAGCGGGATTTCTCGGGGGGTTTTAGCTCTAAGGCTGTCGGGCTGCCTGGCACGTTTGAAGAAGGCCTTGGTGGAGGCCTGGGAGCTCTGGGGCACGGGGATGGTGCAGGTCACACCTGAGCCCGTCCCGGAGATGCTCTTAGGAAGGATTTGGGAAGCAGGAACCGAGTGAAATGCTCTTAGCCGGGCTGCCCTGGCCTGGCGAGGTCTCCTCCTCCCCGGCGCAGGCAGCGCGCGGCCGCCGAGCCGCGGGGCTGGAGCTGGCACCGGCGCGGGGAAGCAGGCGGGCTGGCCGCGGGCCAGGCCGTGCACTTGATCCAAACACAGCTGGAGCTGATCTGATGAAGTGAGAGGTTAAGAAGAGAGCATCTGTTATCTAAAGGGGACACGCAGTGGGAAACTGTAAGCTCTTTATTCTCCCCCCCACCCCACACCCCGCCCCGCCCTACCCCCTCGGTGCGGTGCATCATCCCGGACTTTTATTTCGTTGATTTATGAAGGAAGCCCGTGCTTCCGGGGCTGTAATGAAGTGCCACTGTGTGAGCTCGTGATAGCGGGCGAGGGATACAATGCCTCGCACATTGGCCGCCTGCTCGAGTGCTTTAGGATCTAGATAAGGCGAGGAGGGATTTTCTCCTGCCCGCCAGGGCTGGTGGCGGGGTGGGGACGTGGGGGAGCCGAGGGCCCGGGGAGGGATGCGGGAGCTGCTTGGCTCTGCAGGGACACATGAGGTCCCCAGGTCCCGTGCTGAGTCCCACTAAGAAGGGAACTCTGCTTCCCCTTGCAGAAGGGCATTATTTTGGTGTTGCCTCTCTCCCAGATGCCCTCGTTGCCTCCCAGCCTCGTGTGGGCCGTCTGCGTGGTCCTGGAGGTGCAGAGGGGACCCCAACCCCTCGGCTGGGCTCCCTGGCTGTCACACGGTGTTGTCCCTGCACCAGGGTGTTTGTAGGGTCGATGAGGCTTGAGCATCCTTACCCTTGAAGCCACGGAGCAGTGTGCTGGCCGTGTGCTGGTGCAGAGCCCGGGGCTGCTGGCTGGGGCGGGGGGAAGTCTCGTGGTGCCAAAATGCTCGCAGCTCCCGCACAAGGCCGTCATTTCCCAGGTTGTCATTTCCAGGCAGATGTGCAGAGAGCTTCTGGTGGCCTCCCCCTGGCGTGGTGACAACGCCAAGGGATCTCAAATGGGGAGCCTCGGGCGGGTGGAGTGGTTTGCATTGCCACCGGGCATCTCCGTGTGCCACGCGCCGTGAATAGAGGCATCGGGGGCTCTGGTGCTCCTGGCAGCCCTGTCCCTGTCCCTGTCCCTGTCCCTGTCCCTGTCCCTGTCCCTGTCCCTGTCCCTGTCCTGCTGATATCTCCCGACCCCGCTCATTCCTCTGCCTTCCCCCAGGGCCCAACTCTGCCCTCGGTTCTGCAGACAGCCGCTGAGCCTCCCTGCGCCCCAGCTGTGACACCCAAGCAAGCTTTTTAGGAAGAAATAATTTTCTTGTCACTCTAAGGACCGTTTTGAATACATAAACAGGATTATTCTAAGGTCTCAGTCCGTGGCTGTGGAGGAGCGAGCCCGAGATACGGAGCAGCCCAGCCTTTTGGGATGCAGCCCTGGTGCAGCCGGTGCCGTGCTGCGAGTGAGAGGAGGAGGAGGAAAGGGGCTGAAAAAAAAAAAAAACCACCAACACCCAACCCTACGTGTAAATAAACTTAAAAATAAGAAGTGACAGAGATTATTTGCCGCTTAATGAACTAAAATGTCCAACCTCCCACTGAGCGGCAACGTTGTTTATAAACTACAGAGAGGGCTTTATTTTAATGGGCAGTAAATCTCATTCATCCCCAGCCCTGGCAGTCACGAGCGCGCGGGATTAATAGGCTCACCGAGCGAGGAGGGAGGCTCGCTGCCTCCTGGCGCTCCGGGCAGCATCTCAGCTCGGGGTTTTTAACTCCCTCGCCGGCGTTTGCTGTTCTCCTCCCTTCCTCCTCTCCTTCGTAATCCCCTTGGGTGCCGATAAAGCCGGGTTATCTGCCCAGGAAGAAAGGAGGATTCCGTCCCTGCGCCTCGGCATGTCACATCCGCTCCCCGCTTGGTTTTGTTGATTCGCTTGGAAAATGCCCCCCCCCCCAGCCCCCTTTCGGTCCCTGGATTGCAGCTGGAGGCCAGCCCGAGATAACCACATGCCTTCGTGCTGCTTTTTCCTAAAATAAAGCCTCCTCTCTGTAGCCTGCAGTCAGGTTTTGCTGGGGTGCCCCCATCCCGTTCCCACCCTGCTGTAAGTGGGACAGAACCGGGGCCGGGTCCCTGTGCCAGGGGCAGATCCCACCGAAGACGCCCCCCCGGGGACAGTCTCCTGCCCCAGTGTCCCCCCTTCCCTTCTGATATTGTGTCCTGGGGAGGGACAATAACTTTTTGGGGGCTAAAACCACCCCGGATTGAGCCCTGGGCTCAGCTCTCTGTGTGCCATCCCTGCTGCTTTGGGGCCACTTTTGGGGCAGGTGGGAATTTTGGGTATCCCTGAATTTCCCCCGGATGAATCAGGCGCCTCGAACACTCCTGCCCATAACTCACAGGGTGACGTGCTCCTAAGGCAAGAAAGAAAACAGTGAGTTATCTCTTCCAGTTTGAGCTTAATATCCATAATCTGCCATTAATCAAAGGAGGACTGTAAGATCCTTACTTAGGCCTAATCAGTGCATAATGGATTATCTACAGGAACTAATAAAAGGTAATTATCTATGCTTTGCAAGTTCCAATTACTGTACTTAGATGATCAATTAATTCTTGTAACAGTTTCACAGGTGCATTCGGTGTGACAGCCTCGTGCAGGCTCCAGGCTGAGCGCCGCGGGCGGCGAGGGCAGCGGCCACCGGGGTCGGGGACATTTTCCAGCAGGAAAAGCGGTGCCGGCGATGCCGGGGGTGCCCCGGCCACCTCCACAAGGGACCGGGGCTGCTCCAGGTCTCAGCTCGTAGTTTTTCCTTCTCGTCTTGTGGCTGGCTACCTTCTGGACCTCACTAATCCAGCTGTGTGTTGGTGTCCCCAAAACTGCGCCGTGCTGGGGCGCGTTAGGGTGAGGCACCTGAGGTCCTCGAGCCATCTGCTGCGGGGACCTGGTGGGGACGCGGGGAATGGGTGACATCCCCCAGCCCCACGGGGCTGGGGCACAGGACTGGTCTCATGGCATGAGTGCAAGCCCTGGGGAGCCCAGAAATCCCAAGAGGCTGCAGCCCCTGGGTGCAAAATGGGGACAGAAAGCAAAGGGCAGGGGGGAGCAGGGCTGGGTTGGGGGAAAGGCTTCTCCTGGGAGAACCTGGGGCTGTGCAAACATCTCCGAGTCGGGGGGATCGTGCTCCCACACAGACCCAAAAAGGACTCCTGGGAACATTTCAGGTTGATTTCAACCTTTGCCAAGAGTCTCATGGCATGCAGAGGAACAGCTTGGAGCAAGAGCTCGTTTCAATACAAAGCTTCTTTCTAGAAGAAAAAAAGGTCGACATGGGATCTTCTGACAATTCCCATTGTTATTTCGCCTCTTCCCCCTAAACATGACATTAATTCATCTGTGCGAGTCCTTTTTCTGGGAACAGCCTTGGTTTCGCTGACATTTTTGGTTAACGAGGGGAAAAGCAAACCCACAGCAAAACAAAAACAAAACCCCAGCCCCCCCCCAGCCCTTCTCCTTACAAAGAGCAACTCCCCTCTCAGCTCTTGCGGTGACGATGTTGCGGGTCCTTTGCTTGGGGGGGAAACTGAGGCACGTGGGTCGCTGAAATGTCAGACCTGAGGGCACAAAATGGTGCCAAGGAACGGGACCAACCCCTGGTGCAGCCCAGGCAGCCCAGCGCAGCACCACCCGCGGCCCCATGCAGTCACTCCCAGCCTCTCCTCGCCCATCCTTCAGCCCTGCAGTGCGTGCTTCCCCGTGCCCAGCAGCCTCCTGGCCTCCTCCTCCACCTCTTGTGCTGTTGCTTTCCAAGTCCTGGTCCTGCAGCAGGGATCGGTTCCCTCCGTGCTGCTGCACGATGCTGCCACACACCGCCCCGAGCCGCTGCCAGGGCTGCCGCCGCCTCCTTCGCCGCCTTTTGTTCCTCTTTCTCTCTTTTTTTTCATCTTCCCAAGCAAGCCGCCACAGGCTCCTTCAAGCATTCCCCCGCAGATTATTCCCCTGTAACGCGACGGCAATGCTGAAACTCCCGTTGCCCCATCCCAGCCTCCCTTTCTCCTTTTGGCTCCGCTTCTGGATTGTAAGGCCCAGGTCTGGGCACGCCGATCCCCGCCAAAAAGGTGTTTTCGTGCCTTTGATTCCACCCGCGGCCAGATCCTGGGGGCTGTGCAGATGGGAGGCACTGCCCGCGGGCACGGCGCACGCTGCGGGACCTGGGCGCAGGAAGGCAGGCACACTGAGGGGGCTGCAGGACCCCAAATCCAGCCCCTTGTATGGTTGCAGTGAGCAGAGTTGCTGCAGGACCCCAAATCCAGCCCTGTGTGATGGTTGCAGTGAGCAGAGTTGCTGCAGGACCCCGAATCCATCCCCATGTCTGGCTGCAGTGAGCAGCCCTGGGGACACTCATGCCATCAGGCAGCGGTTAGCCTTAATGAACCTAATCCTTCAGATCGCCCTAATCGTAGGAGCTGGTCGGTAAAATAACGACTTAAAAAAAAAAAAAACAACAACAAAAAGAGGCTGATCCACCCTATTTGATGGGATTTGCCAAATTTGCAAAATTGCCCAAGTCTCCTGGGGTCAACAGGTGTGGAAGGAGACCGATGCAGAGCACGTTCACAAATTGGGAGCACATTTACGAATTGTGAGCACATTTACAAATTACAGAGCACGTTTTACAAGTGCCACACTCGGTAAGGCAGAATCGCTGCTCGATGGGTGCCCGGCAGTGGGCAAAGCCCCAGACCTGTGTGTCCGGGTTGGGAATTGTGTGGTTTGGCAAAGCCTGGCTCGGCAAGGGTCGCATGCAGACAGACACACCTTACGGACGGCCTTTGTGGTTGTTTGCTTGCTTTGTTTGAAAAGTGAAACCCAAGCCTCTTCCCTGTGGTTAGATCCTCCCAGCTAAGCGACTTGGAGCTTACAGAAGTTGCTGGAGGAAGAGAAAGGACGCTGGACGCAGCGTAAAGCGAGAGCAACCGCCCTCACCGCAGCGCTTTCCGACCTTTGTTAACAAAACCCTCGGCGCTCTCCGGTTGCTTCGGACTCGTTTTCCAGCGCAGTTCTTTTCCAAGCCAACATCGCCGGGTGTATTCCTGCTGCTTGTTATTTAAACAGTGCCGGCGGTGCGCCCAGCGCCGTGCAAACACGAGGGAAGGAGAGGGCCTTCCCCGGAGGAGATCTCATTATAATTCGGAGGGTTTCAGGAGGAGGAATTAAGGCTGAGGTGCAAGGAGGGAGCTGCAGAGGTCGGTGTGAGAGCAGCAAGGCAAAAGGACCGGCTTTGAACGAGCCTTTGGAGAGGTCCCCACACGGTCCTTTGGCTGGCACGGGGGGTGTCGGTCTTCAGCGAGGTGGGTGACAGGAGGAGCGTTGGCCCTGCCACAGCAGATTAAGGCAGCGCTCCTTCAAACGCCGCCGTCTGCCTCTGACACCGGCGAGGACCAAAGGCTTCGATATGAAAAGGGAAAAACAATCAAGGACTTGTGCCACCCGGTAATGCACTGACCCAATTGTGCACTGCTGTGTAAGGGGAGAGAAATTCCTTCCTGACCCTTGTGCTCATCAGTCTATGCCCTGAAGCATGAGATTTGATTTTCTTTATCTGGCTTTCCGTAATTGCAGATGTCGTGTTTGGTACTCCCTGTATCCCACCCCTCGGAAATGGCATCTGCTACATTTAACTCAATGGACCTTCCCCTCGGGGAGCTGGATCCTGCCTCCTTTTCTGGGCAGCGCCTGGGAGGAGGGCAGGGGACCTGCTCCCACCGGGCTTTTCCCTCTGCTACGTTCCCCTGGTGGCTGCTGGCTGCTCAGCTGGGGAGGACAAGTGTCCCCCCATCACCAGTGGGCTCTCCCCATTGCCATCAGCCTTGGGAAGGCTTTGTTCCCACCTACAGAAAGGATTTGGAGGGCTTTAATGGATGTGCAGCTATTCCTGAGAGTCACGTGGAGTTGTTGTTGGTGCTCCCTTGGAGAGAGAATTGGGCAGAGAATCTGTTTTTTTGGTTCATTTTTCCCCAGCTCTCCAACGCCAGCGGCGAGGGTCATCCAGCCTCATCTCACCTGCCTTTCTGCCGGAGTGGTTTGGGATTGAGAAGGGGACGGGGAGGGGGTGCAGAGCCCCGTGCAGCCCCCACCAACCCGCGTCGATCGCGCGCCTCTCGGTCCTGCCCGCGCCGGGGCGCGCGGCTCGCCGGCCTCGCCGAAAGAGTTAACGGCGCTCACCCCTCGGAGCTCGGGGAAGTGGAATTAGTCACGGCCTTCAGGAAAAGTGCTAGGCAGGTTATAAAAATGACTGATGAGCACGAATCAATAATGGAGGTAGTGTTTTCTGGGAACACCAGGCGCGAACGGAAAAGCACATCAGCCCGGGTGGCGCGCGCCGTGGAGTGCGGGGCTGAGCACACCTGGAAGGCGTCCCTGTCCCTGTCCCTGTCCCCATCCCTGTCCCTGTCCCCATCCTTCTGCACCTAGCTTCACATGCCTGTGACTCTCCAGGGGATAACAGAGGGTGGTAGTGATGGCAAACCAGGGCCCTGTGGAAGCGGGGTGTTTGGTTCACGTTCAGGGTGGTGTTTCCGCAGCACTGCAGCAGCTTTGGAGGCCACGTTTCCTTTTCCAAAGTGGCATTTCTGGGAAGGAAACGGCCTTCTAATTAGATGGCTTGAAAATCTTTGCCGTTGCTTGTTACAAATGCATTAATCAGCCCATACTGAAAGAACGGCAGAGCAAAACAGACACTGTTATTATTATTTATTATTTAGATGTGGATGATTAATCCCTTCCTAGCCTGGACCATGTTCAGAAAGCGCCTTACGTCCCAGCGCTGCTTCTCTGAGCAAACCGACTTTTTCTTTCAGTGACGGTCATTCGTTGAACCCAATTAAAAGTTGCAAAAAAGCCTTCTTTGCAGCTTCCCTACAGGTGGGAGCAACAGCTCACTCTGCACGAGTTTGTAGGCAGCGCAGGCTGCAGCCTTGCATTGGCCCCATGCAGCTGGGTGGGCTCGTGCAGCCCCTTTGCTCTGGCAGCTGAAGCTCCCGTGGGTGTTTCTCCTTGCTGTGCACTGACAGAAATCCCTGGGGGCGCAGAGAACAAGCACCCATCAGGTACAACGCTGGCAGCATTCACCTGGCAGAGCGTGGTGCTGGCAGTGGCTTGGGAGGAGCAGTGCTGTGTCTGCTTGGCATCCCGGGGCTGGTGGCTTTCCCAGCGTGGGAGCACATTTCTGTTAATGCGAGCTTCCCAAATTGGCCTTCCAAATGTCCTGGATGCCAGGTGATCTCCAGGCACCGTGGCCAGGCGTCCTGCTCCCTCATTTTGGATGTGGTTTTGTTCCGAGACGATGCCCGGTGCGGGCACTCCGTGGCTGGCATCGCAGCTGCGTGGCTTGGCCCTGCTGGACGTGGTGCCAGCACCGTGCATGGCTGTGAAAACACAGACACGGATCCCTCCGGGGTCTTTACGTCTTATTTTTGCAATACCAGCAGGTTGCGGGAGCGTGCGAGGACCCATTCCTGTGCCGTGGGAGCAGGCTGCAGGCTCTGCTTTCCCTGCTGTGTTTGCCTAGCCATTTTGCCACCTCTGCACGGGCGCAGGCTTCAGGTGCCCCTCACGTCTCCAGATCCCTCTTCAGGTGTGCCAGGCGCTGTCCGTCACGGCAGGCAGCCCTCCAGGCCCTCGGGAGAGCCAGCTCTTGGAGAGCGGGTGCAAGAGGTTAATGGAGGACGAGGGTGATGGATACGTGGCGAGAGCTCATCGGGGAGAATCGCATTCCTTTGAGGAAATCGATAATCTGGGCTGCTTATGTTGCTAATTTTCAGCAGGTCATCTTCATCACGCCTGCTGGCTCGGGTTGTGCGAGCGGGGCCCTGCCGGGCAGCTGGAGGTGGAGGTTTGAGCTGTGTATTGCCCGTGTTACCCAAATACAGCTGGAATTAGCAGGGCTGGTCTGAGACATTTGCTCTTCTTCCTCCCTCGTCGGGTGGCCTTATGGCATGGGTAGGAATCTTCCTGAGCCCTCCGTGGTATAAAATGCAGCAAAATGGCAAATCCTACAGCAGAATCCCAAAAGCACCCGAATTAGAAGCTCCGACTCCAAATGCTCTGAGAATTTGGTAAAGCACTTCAAAAAAAAAAAAAAAAAGAGAGGCCAAACCAACACCAGCCCCACACCCCAGCCCCTCATTGCTGTCAGCGGAGGTTGCACCAAGTGACAAGCGTGGTGCTGTGGCTGGTGGCAGGCACAGGGACCCGTCCCTTGGGCTGTCCCATTTGGTTTAAATCTGGAAGAATTGGAATTGTTGTGGAAGGGATGCTCTGGCAGTGGGCACCCCCGGCAGCCTTTTATTCAGCATCCGTGGCTTCGCTTTCACCGCACTGAAGAAGTTTGCATTTTTTTTTTTGCGGTTTTTCTCCACGTTTTCCCTTCGTTGCGAGTGGAAAAAGCAGGGCACACGCCACGTGGGCATGGGACGGACCTTGGAAGTGCCACCGGTGCAGCCTCCCCGTTTCCCACCCCTCGCTACGAGGACTCTGTGTGGGGAACATTTTGGGGTGCCGCGGCTCCGGCCCCCAGCGCAGCCCCTCTGCCGCCACCCGCTTGGGTCCCTGCTGGCGCCACGTCCCCGAGCAGGCGGTGGCACGGCTCCAGCCTCGGCGCTAACGAGAGGGCTCCCAGTGGAAGTTAATCATTTGCCATCCCGAACGGTGCCGGGGTGTGTGTGAATCCCTCGCTCCCGCAGACGCGTTGTTCTGTGCTCGCCCGGCGCGCTCTCGCCGAAAGCTGCTACACAAAATGTTTTGCAACAAAAACCCCAAACCACATGAAAGTGCTTGAGTTTCACATTTCATTATAACCCCGAATTCAGGTTTGCCAAGAGTTTCAGTGCTTTTACGAACCTTTCCCATGAACCTCCAGCAAAGGCTGCCGCTTAACCTGGTTTTGATGAAGAGCCAGGTGCGACCCCGCCGCTTTTCAACAAGTTTCGAGGTTGGTGCAATCCCAGAGCTCGGACCCAAAATCCGATAGGGTTTGCGCGGAGGCCTGCGTGCCCTCTGGGAAAGCCAAGCAGCGCACACCTGGGCGCAAGCTGCAGTTCCCCATGGGCACGGGGCCACCGGTGCTCGCCGGGCAGTGCGCCCCGAGCCGTGGCACCCAGTGGGTGCTGCTGGGGACCCTGCAGGCATCGCGTGCGCCGGGCTGTGGGTTGGACACGTGTCACAGCGTGGCCACCAAAGCAGCTGCCATCCCTCGGTGAGTGCTGGTGCTTTGCACGTGGATGGGGCTGGAGCACGGTCCCACATTTGCGGTGCCTTGGTCAGCGCCGCGGCTGCTTCGCTTTGGAGGAGCTGGGGACGGGCCCAGGCTTTATTTTGGGAACAATTCTGCAAAAATCAGGGGTGTGCAAGAAGTTTGAGAGCCAAAAAGCCGTGCCGGTGCCGGGCAGGGTGGGAATTGGGCTCTTTCTGAGGGCCTGGCGCGCGGCAAGCCCAGCCTGGGGATGGTGCGTATTATTGCATCCACACGCGCGTTGCTTTTTCGGCAGCGCCGGCTTTTCCTTTCTCCAGCAATTTCCTGAAATAACGTTAGGGAAATGTGAAAATCTTGAACTTTTGAACCTCCCCGGAGGACGGCGCGCAGGGGGTGGGTGGTGGCGGCAGGAGGAGGGGACGCCGGCCTGCTGGCTGCCGTTTATTTTGGCTACGGGGCCTGGGGGTGTGCAAGGGGGGGGGGGGTGGCTCGCCGACCCCCAGCCCCACGGAGGAGCCGGCTCAGCGCTGCCCCTTATTAATGGTCTCTCTTCGGTGGGTCGCGGAGGCGAGGAAGCCAGAGGAAGTTTTCTTTTGCTCGCAGATGCCGGGGAGCAGAGGGGGGGTGCCCGGGCTGGGTGGCGAGGGCAGGGGGTGACACGCGGGGTGATGGATGGGACCTGGCTTTTCGGGCAGGCTCTGGGCGCGGGGAGCTCTTGCCACTGAGGGAGAGCGAGAGGGGAAAAAGGGGCGGGTGGGGGGGTGGGGGGGGGGGGGATACGGTGCGCCTGGAAAGTACTTTTCCCTCTGATGAACTTCAGAGGCGCATAAATCACTGCCAGGCTGCAGCTGCGAAGCATGTGACGCTGGCAAATTAATGGGGCTTCGGAAAACCGCCGCGCCGCCGCGCTCCCCTCCGCGCCTCTTAAAGGAGCAGCCGGCAGCCAGGCGTGGGAATGGGGCCGGCTGCTGGGTGCTGGGGGCTGGGGCTGGGTGCTGGGGGCTGGGGCTGGGTGCTGGGGGTTTGGGGTTGGGAGCTGGGGATGGAGGATGGAGGATGGAGGTGAGCGTTGGGTGCTGGGGCTGGGTGACCCTTGGGCTTTTTTGCGCAGCGGGGACCCACGGAGGATGGAGACGCGTGGTGGGGGATCCCCAGGGCGTGCCAAAATCTTACAGTGGCTGGGGTGTGTGGGGTTTGCAGTTGAGGTGGGCATCGTGCTGGGGCTCAACGCTGGGTTGCTGGGTGCTGTAGCAGAGGATCCAGAAGCATCTTCCCCATGGTGGCATCGAGAGGCCACCACCACCTACCAGGGCCGGGCATCTGCGCCCCCATGGCGCAGCCATCCCATGCAGGCCTTGCAGGCAAACTGCTGTGGGGCAGGAGGGCAGCCAGAGGCTCCCAGGAGCTACAGGGCCAGTACCCAAGCCCCAGCGTGCTGCCTGCCCCCCTCACCAGCTCCCTCCTCTTCCTCGCTCCCCCTCTGCACAGCAGCGGAGGAAGAGGAGAGGAACCCAGCGCTGCAACTTCTGCCCAGAGCCGCTGGCACGCAAGAGGGGGAGGGAGCCCAGCCACCAGCAGAACAGCTAAAAATTACTGAATACTTCCCTAATGTAATTAGGTTTCCATGCAAGCAATTGCCTTAATTGCCAGAGGGCCGTGGCACGGGGTGGGGGAGCCAGCCCAGGCTCACGCTTCCTCACCCAGCACCCTGGTGCTGTGCTCGGGCCGGACCCAGCACCTCCTGGGGGTTTCCCAGGAAGGCTGGGGTGAGGATTTGGCCCACATTGAGTCTCTTTTTGTCGGGGGTCTCTTTTTGTTCTGCCTCTGCAGCTCGGAGGCTGCCTGGGCACGCTGCGGTTTCAGTCAGTGTTTGTTTTCCAACTGCTGTTGGAGCAAGGAGAGTTAGGCAGGCAGGAAGGGAAGGAAAAAAAAAAAAACACACCCTGAGCCCTCTGTGTGATTTACGTGGTAAAGGAGATAAGTGGGGATTTAAAGAGAAGGGGATCTATAATGGAGACGGGCGTGTAACGTGAGCGCGGATCCAAACAGAGATCGTAATCAGACGTGCTAGGAGAAGCTGAGGTTATTAATGAAACGTCTCGGCTCTTGGTCAGCTCAAGGGGAACAGCCTCGCCGGGCTGCTGCCTCCCTGCCCGGGCTCAGGGTGCTCGGGATGGGAACCAAGAGCGGGGTTAGAGACGGAGAGGAAGCGTGTGAAGGAAGCGCCTGTTTTTATGGCGGCAGTGCGATTGTCTCCTCCGTAACCGGCCCCAGAAGCCGGGCGCTGGCAGAGCGGCTGATGACCCTGGAGGAAGGGCCCTCCCCAGCCTTCCTCACGTCCCCCCTCCTCCTCTGCTGCCCCTGGGGTGCGGCCGCTGCTCCTTGGCTCTGGGCAGTTTACACCGCGCGCGGCACTGGGTGGAAACGCGGAGCAGCCTCGGCCACCTCCAGCCCTGTGTCCGTCTGTCTGTCCGTCAGGGCAGGGAGTGCAGCTCGCTGTATTTTGGGTGGGGCTGTCCCACGGTGATGTATGGCACGCCGCGTGGCCTGCCAAATGCCCAATTCCCCAAGTGGCACCACGAGGGATGCACACCAGCACGGGGCATTCCCCGTGCGCTCTTCCACTCGTCCCCTTTTAGCTGCCTCCATTGGGGTATCTTCATCCATCGGGGTTCCTGGGCCACGAGGACGATGCTGGCAGTGCCCAAGGGGTTAACGTGGGGCTGCTCTGCAGCTCCGGCATGGAAAGGCTCTGGCTTGACACGAAGAGAGAAATTTTTGAAGGGTTATTCCCCTTCCCAGGCCCTGGCTGTTATCTGCGGGCTGACAAAACGCCTGGAACGCAGAGACCCGCTGGACATTGACCTGGCTGCGCCGAGCTCAATTAGCCAGGGCTATCTGATTGGCCTGGACGCAGCCTAATTAGTTTTGGATTGGAACCAGGAATTCAAACCCAAACGCCGCTCGCAGGCAGAGCATCCTACGCTGTGACCCGCCTCGGGGAAAAGGCTTCCCGGGGCCTCTTCCCTGCCCTGGGAAGGGGGAGCCACCCCCAGATGTCCATCTATCCATCCATCCCTCCTGCCAGCCTCAGGGCTGGCACTTGGAGAGGAAAACCTCGGGGTGGGGACGAGGCTCCCCTCCTGCCCAGCGCCTGCTGCTGAGCCCCGGGGGGGGCCACGTAAGCCCGGCAGCAGCTTTTTGCTCCGGAGGCGCAGCGCGCGCTGCCTGGCGGCCGGCAGGAACTCGGAGGCGAGCTGGCTCTGGCAGCTGCCGTCCCTATCTCCTCCGGCGCCTTCCTGCAGCACGTAGGCACCCAGTTCTCAGGCTCCTTCCCCCAGACCTCCAGCAGCAGGGGATGAAGCGGGTGGCACGGCCCCGAGGCGTTGGGCTGGCTGCGCACAGCGCTCTGCGTGCCGCTGGAGCTGGCACGGTGGGACAGGGCAGCAGCTCGAGCACCCCAGGACCCGTGGCTCGCCTCGGGTTTCCAGCTTTGCGCGCTCAGTGGTGGTGGGGAAGGACCCCCAGGGCTCTCTTCTCCAGCCTGGCAGGACGGGAGGGGGACACTTCTGCAAGGAGAGCTGGAGAACGGTGTCCCCAGGGGCTGCCCGCGTGGTTCCCGGCCTCGCCATCACCTGCTGCGATCCGATCCAGTTCCCCCACTGCGGAAAACCAGTTAGAGCCTCCCGGAAAACCAGTTAGCAGCATCACCTCTCCTTGCCCACGGCACAGCCGGCAGCAGGGCCGTGTTGGGGCGTTAGGCTCCCAGCTGCACGCCGGCAGCAAGGTGCCAGCCAGGCTGGATCAATTAGAGCCCGTTATGCCAACGAAGGACTGTAATTATCTCCGATCGGGATTAATGCACGGGGCTGTGTAACACAAGCCGGCTGGACACCGCTCTGCGGGCTGTAATTGCTGGGAGCTGGCCGCGAGCTTGGGGTTTTTAGGTTTTTTAGGGTTTGGCTTGTGCCAGATGTCCCGCAGGGAGGATTCCCAGAGGTGCCCGGCCGCACTGCTAAAGGGTTAAGGCTGTGCGGGGCGCGGGTGCTCGGGTTGCCCCTGGAGCAGCCTCACCCCTGTAAGTGATCTGTTTGCAGGAGGGGAGGGTGCGTGCCGAGCCCAGGGCCGGGCATGGGGAGCTGGGGAGAGCTGGGCTGGCTTTGCCTTCGGTTTGTAGGATCAGGCCAGGGGTGCAAACCCGCCTCGGGCTTCTTGTCCTCCATGGGAGCTGGGCAGCACCAGCAGCATCCTCCCCTTCAGCTGACATCCAAAGCAGGGTGCTCTCCATCCAAGAGCCCCCTCAACCAGAGCTCTCAGCCTGGCTGCGTCGTGCTCTTTTTCCTCCTTTTCTCCCTTCACTTTGGAGAGGAGGATTTGGGGTTTGGAGCAGGGGCTCCCCCCCAGAGAACGGAGGCAGGCCAAGGGCTGCTTGCTCTGTCACCCATCTCCTCTCCATGCACCAGGGGAGCTGGGGGGACAGAGGGGACAGAGGCGATGCCCAGCACGTGCCAGGCACACAGCTCGTTGTTGTGGGCCCCGGGAGGTTCAGCAGGAGACAAAACTTCTCCTTTTCTCTGCCGGAACGAGCCTAATGCTTTCAAGCTCCCCTTGCATCTCTCTCTGGATCCTGCTTGGTTTTTCATAGCTCAGAGCGTAGCACCCCCTCAAGGACAATTAGATCACTTCCAATTTGCCCGTAAGCCCATAAAACTGCAATTGAATGTAATTAAAAGGCCATAATGAGCTCCAGCAACCTGCGGGACCACTGCGCGTTCGCTCTCACCGTGCTCCTTTCGGAGAACGGGACAAAGTCGGGGGGGACGCGAAGGTCAGCGTGTGCCGGGGAGGGTGAGGATGAGGATGAGGAGGAGGATGAGGATGAGGATGAGGATGGCTCCTTGGCCAGCAGGGCCCTGGTTGGGATGGGCAGAGGGGGAGCACCCCTGTGCCACCGCGTGCCCGTGCTGGTGATACCCATCGGGGAGGGCAGGGGGCTGCAGGGTCCCCGGGTGCAGCTCTCCATCCTCACCAGAGTTTCTTCCCCCCTTTGGCAGCTTTTGCTGCCATTCTGGCTGCACCGATGGGGCTGGGGATGGTAACAGCCATGGGGGCTCAGCCCTTGCGCTTCGGTGCTGACGTCTGGGTCCCCAAAGCTCCTTTTTGGGGGTGCCAGAGCCTTCCTGTGGCATTTTTGGGCAGCGAGCTGGGTCCTGGCCGGCTCCTGCGCCCCAGAGCTCGTGGGGCTGCCTCTCCCTGCGAGGGCACGAGCTCCAAGGAGCCGCCACGCCGAGTCCTCCAGCAAAGCCCCGGCAGCCCCGCTGCCTTCCCGGTGCCCTGGGCAGCCGGCACTTCGCTGCCCCTTCTCACCGCCTGGCCCTGCAGCGGGTTCCCAGGCAGTAAATTAGGGGCGCTGACAGCGGCACAGAGCGCATTGTGAGCGCGGGGACGGCGGCGCTGGCCCTCCGGGGCTGAAACAGGAGCCTGCAATTTCTCAGGGCTGTTGTGACATCTTTGCACAAGCGTGTGATTGAGTCACATTTGCTTTCTCAGCAGAATCCCTTGTTTGCCTGGGTGCACCCCTCCTTCCCTCCCCCTCCGCCCCCTTCCCAGGCTCGGGCAGAGCCCGCAGCCCGCTGCACCCACCCCGTCCCCCCCCCACAGGTCCCCCCTTTTCCCTTTCCAGCCGGGGACCCCTCACACTTTCCATCTGGCACGCTCGCCCGCTTGCTCACGCTTCCTGCTTTCGCCTCCTCCACCCACGGCACCCGCGGAGGAGGGCGCAGAGGCTGCCCCGTGTGTGTCGGGGAGCAGGGGGGGGTGGGATGCGAACCGAAATAAATTTGAGGGGCTGCCACGGGTCCCCGCGAGTGGTGGGGGCCGGGGGCGCAGCGGGCAGGAAGCCGGGGAGGGCTCGTGCCGGAGGAAGAGGCGTTGGTAAGCGTTTCCTCCGGTGACACGGCGGCTCGCGGGGAGAGCTGCTTCTGGAAAATTCCTCTCCGAGTCCTCCCCCCCTCGGAGACGGGGACGGCCCCCGCGGGGCTCGTGGCTGGGCCGGTGGCTGCGGGAGCCAGGCTGCGCTCTGGCGGGGGCTCTCCGTGGGTTTTTAAGGCAAAAAAAAAAAAAAAAAAAAGGAAAAAAAAAAAAAAAGGTGTAAAATGAGCCCTGCTGAGGACGAGGTGAGGATGCTTGGGCAGTCCAGGGGGGGTTCCAGCAGAAAATGGGGTGCGAGCGGGGTGAGCATCTCCCAGCAGGGCCCCCGTGGGGCTGCAGGGTGGGCTACCAAAAGCTGTGAGCGTTGGCGAGCCCTCGCTCACCCCCAGGGAGGTGGGAGGGGAAGGGCTGATGTGTCCGGAGGGCAGAGGAGAGGATTAATGGGATGGAGATGGAGTGGTTCTGCCTCGGAGAGCCCCAGCCCCCTGCTCGCTGCGGCCCACGGTGGGATCCTTCCTTGTGGCTTTTGGTGGGAGGTCGGGGCTGGAGTGTGGCTTTGAGGTTGTAGTTTGGTCAAAGTGAAAGCCTGCAGCGAGGAGGAACCCACCCGGAGCAGAGAGAGGCTGAAACCGAGCTGCTCGTCCCCGGGGGAAAGCACCGAGGGCGGCTGCGGAACCGCGCCGGGACCCCAGGGCTCAGAGGCCAGCCGTGATTTCCTTACACCCACAAGAAAAAAAAACACATCTCCGTGTGCTCTCCTGTGTGGAGACGTAGAGAAGGCCTAGAAAGAAATAGATTCAAGTGACTTTTTGGTGAAGCCACACAGTTCCAGCAGCCAGAGCCTTACAGAAACGCTCGGCACTGGCGCCCTGGTAGCGGGATGCACGTGGCAGCAAATTTGGGAAGGAGTTGGGGAAACCAGGCAGCTGCGTCTTCTGGTGCCTCGGGATATCCTTCTGCCGTGTGCCTGGGGGGTGGTGGAAGGGGTTGGTTTCCTCTCCTGGCTGGGCGAAGTGCCTGGGGCTGGCCCCAGGGCATCTCCAGAGCGTTCCCACGTCCAGCCCTGTTGGGATTTGTAGGGGCTGCGCTCTTGCTCCGTCCCTCTGCACGGCTGAGTGAGCTGCTGAGAGTTTCCCTAGGTGCAAAACCGCGGGGTGTTTCGTGCTGTGGGCGTCTCTTGTCCTTCCTGGCTGGCTTCTCCTTCTTGCAAGCTCCGAGCCGAGGTCGCAGAGCTGCAGGGCAGGTGGCCCAGAGGTGCCCTGGCCTTGGTGCCTGGGGAACGTCGCGGGACGGGGCTGATCCTGGGGAGCAGCAGGCTCAGGGCGGGCAGGGACGTGGCCGTTCCCAGCCACACTGGTGTAAATTCAGAGCAAACTTCAGAGCGTGGGCCAGGGGCTGTTGAAAATCTTGTGCCGTAAACACTGCTCCTTCCCTCTTCGGGAGCACCGTCCCTTTTGGGGACAAAAGCGAGGATCTGACCTCTTGTGGTCGCTGCATTCCCATGGCAGTTTTCAGGTGAAAACTGGGGTCAATCGGCTGCTGCCCGGACACCTCCACGGCCGAGGTTCCTGGGGTGGGAGGCACAAGGAAATCTCTGCACGGCTTTTCAGGAATGAGGGCAGACGGGGCAGGGATTTCACTGCCGAGTGCGTTCAGGGAAACTCGCCACCCGCAGAGGCACCAGAAGAAGGAACAGCACTCGGCACGTTGCATTTCCTCGCGGGTTCCCGTGCCTTTCTTTGGCTGTCGGGGCTTTGCACCTGGCCGGCCCCAGCACCAGGGAGGAGGTTTCCAAAAACCTGGTCCCTGCTGCTGGTTCCTCGCCCCCTCTCCGAGCGCGGCCCCGCAGCGCCCAGGGCTGCGCTGCGGAAGGGAGCGGCCGCCCAAATTTAGAATTTCCTGCTGTGCAATACCCAGAATTGATCTTCTTGCTGATTAAGGAGGAAGAGGTGCTGAGAAAAAAAAAATAAATAATAAAAAAAATAAAAATAGCGGAAGCCCGGGGGGTGTGGGCGCTTTTCTGAATCTCAGCCGGCCTCAGCTGGGGCTCTCCCCCAGCCACAGCCACGGGGCCCTGCTTGGGCACATGCCTGGCTCTGACGCCTCGGCCACAGAGAAATGTGGCTTCTTCTCCTCTGGGTAACTCAAAGACACAGCTTTGAGCTTCCCCTCTGCCAGGGGCAGAGCGCCCAGCTTCTGCCTCAGCACCGGGGATAGGCTAGAAAAGGTTTTCCAGCAGAGCTGGGTCACTGTAGTTTTACTGGCAAAGCCTCTTAGGCAGAAACGGAGATTATAGGGGCGAAAGCTGCTGCTGGTACAGTTCATTCTGGTCCAAAGGAGCTATCCTGGGAAAAAAAAAAAATCCCCCCTGCGCTGTTGTAATTGTTTCTGCTGCGGGACGTTTTGTGGGCTGGGGGGGTTCAAATCGCCTCTCTCCTGGAGGCTGCAAAGCTCCCGGGCTGTTTAAGACGGCGGAGCAGCGGCGCTGCGATGAGACACACGGCGCCGGGGGGGGAAATGCAAGAGGAAAGCTCTGCAGGGAGCAGCAAACGCGGTCCCGGGGGCTGAAACCTGCCCGTGGGGGCTGCATGGGGAACAAGGAAATTTGGGCTTTGTGCTCGTGGCCCCAGGCACGCCAGGGGGATGGAAGATAGCGGAGAAGCTGCGGAGGGACGCGCCGTGCTCCGGGCTGCTCCGAGCGGCTGGCGCCGCGGGATGGGAACGGGGACAAATGTTTTTGGGAGATTTTTCCTTGCCGTATTGGAAATTAATAATAGCGAAGGAGCGCTGCCTGGCGCCGAGCCAGGAAGATGGAAAAAAAAATAAAATAATAAATTACAGGGGAGGTTGATTGAGCAGCCGAGATGCTAGCCTGGGTCTTGCCGTCCCCGGGATCTATTCCGGGCTTTGGCTCCGGTTTCCCTCGTGACCTTGGGGAAGGTCGCGGACGCCGTGCCCCGCTGGTGCCGGCCGGGTGCCTCCTCGGCCTCGGCCTCCTGCTGCTCCTGCAGAAATGGGTGTCAAGGAGCGGGCCGGAGGCTTTCTTGTGCCTCGGTTTCCCCACCCGAGAAGCAGGGGTGGTGGCACCCAGAAGCGGTGTTGTGGAGGGCTGCGGCGAGCACCCTGCCGGCCAAAACCGGGGTCAGGCTCCTGGCCTCGAGGCCGGATCGCTCCCTGCAGAGGCTGGAGCTGAAATAATTCCTCGGCCAGAGCTGATGGAAGTTCCTCGGCCGTGGAGGAGAGCTGAGAGCGCACACACGGCTCCGTGACCCCACTGCTGTCAGTGGAGCGCGTGGGCTGCCCCGAAGGTCTTCTTCTTTGGGAAAATTCCCCTCCGAATTCTGTGGCTCGCGGGTTCGTCGTTCGGAGAAGGAAAAGAGCTTCCCTGCAAATTCCTCAGCTGCTGAGCAGCGCTCGGTTCTGATCTCCCAACTGCCATGGGGCATCTCAGAAGATATATAGAGGTCGTTGTGTTTAAACAAAGGCCGCACAGAGAAAATAGCTGCAATTTATGGGTGCGGCAGGAGGGGAAATGCTTAGGGAACTTTTTTTTTTTTTTTTTTTTTTTTTGTATTTAGAAACAGGCACGGAGTTTATTTTGGTCAAGAGATAGTCACACACAGCAGCTTCAAACAGCAAAACTCCGCAAGGAAAGTGGAAAGCCTCGCGCTGCTCGAGCCAAAATGGCACCGGGGAAAAAAACCTTCCCTGGTTTGCTCCAGAGACCTTCAACCGAGGTGGTTTTTTTGCTTGAGTTTGTTGAGATGAAGGATTGTTCCTCAGCCTGGCTGCCAGGATTTTAGCATCCTAGGAAGGAGTCCTGCGTGGAAGTGCAGCTGCTAGCTGCAGGGTGCTCGGAGCCGTGTGTCTCTCTGGTTTTCCTCCAGCCGGGTGCACACATGAGGGCTTCTCTGTGGCGTGCAAGGTTCCTCCTCCCCGCCTCTCCTCGTGGCTTTTTTTTTTTTGCTGCCTGGCCGTGTTTCTCCACGCCAGCCATCGGCAGCACACCCAGTTCCTCAGTGGGTGCCGGGGAACGCGCCTGCTTGCCGGGGGAAGCGCGTAAACAGGATGGGTGCAGGGGGCCGGGCAGGGGGCGCGGGCTGGGGAGCTGCTCCCCGCTCCTGCTCTGGGGGACCTGATTTCGGGAGAGGTGCCGGGACAGCGGCTGAGGCCCCGCACGTGCTTTGCTTTCTGATGTGCTCGAGTAGGCACGGGCTGGTCGCCAGTAACCCGCCCCTGACCTCGCCTGCTTCGCTGCCTGAGATATTGAGGAGATGGGAAAGGCACGGCCGTGGGGCGCTTCCTTTCCCCCGCTGCCAGGTCAAGTGCCTGCTTCCTCCGTGCGCCTTTGGGGCCGGGGACCCGGCGCATCCATCCTCAGATTCATCCCAGGGCATCTCCAGCCCTGTCCATCGCCTCGCTCCACAGCTTCTGGTGTTGGTGTGGCTCCTCTGGAGCAAGGCTGGCGGGGTCCCCATGCCCAGATGCACAAATAAATTTCACCCATTCCCCTCTGCCCCCTGGGAGCGAAGCACAGGAGCGCAGCCCACATCCCGGGTCCCCGGAGTACTTGGTGGTGCCAAGCCCTGCTCCGAGCCCTGTAAAAAAAAACCCAAAAGGCAGAGAAGTGGGGAGCACGGTCCCGGTGTGCTAAACCTCGGGACCAGACCCCGAAACCTGGAGGAATTTCCCGGGGTTCCTGGTGCGCCGCACGCACGTCATCCTGCCGCGGGTGACGCGAGGGCCGGTGGTTATCTTCTATCAACATCCTGCCAGAGCCCACGTGAGGCCAGGCCCCTGGGGACCGCGGGCCCTGTCCCTGGGGACGTGTGCCAGGGCGGTGGCACCGGGCTGGGTGCTGAGTCTGGCCACGTGGCCCCTCTGCCTGGCCAAGATGGGATGGGACACGTGTGCAGAGCTGGATGCGTCCCCGCTTTGGGGCTAATCCTCATTTTTTTTGCATCCCCATCACCTTGGGGAGCCCGTTTCTGGCGTTTATCTGGGAGTTTTAGGAATTACCCATGCAGGGAGCAAGCCTCTCTCCTGGCATGTGGCGTCTGTGATGCTTACAAGGGAGGAAGGTGGATGGGGTCCTGCTGGGGGGGGCTGTGCCATGCGGGGGGCCGTGCGCCTCGGGGGGCTCGGTGCCGGGGCAGCACGGCTCCAAGTGGCAGTGCCCCGAGCAGGGGCAGCCCTCGGGGGTCTCTCGTGCCCGAATCCCCAGCAGCAGCTCCCTGTGAGCAAAGCAACCCCTCACCCAGCTGCCTGCCCCTCTCTGGCTGCACGTTTGCAGGGCAGCCTGGGGGGGTCCTGGGGGGTCCCACGGCCCCACCGCTCGCCCCCCGTCCACCCCCCTGCGCCCTCCCCGGGGGGCCACGAGCCTGCCCCCTTCCTCGCCCAGGATTGTTTTGCAGGCAGCGTGACAGGATGAGGAGGAAATGTGCCAGGAACGGCTCCGTGTCTCCTCTCCAGAGAGAATCGGGCGGCTATTTTTAAATGCCCCCCCCCCCTTCCTGCCCCCCCGTCCTCCTGCTCCCCTGGGACGGCCGAGCCGGTCGGACGCAGAAACCCAACCAGCCTCTGCCGTGCAACCCCCCCGGCACCACCACCCCTGGTTTTTGGGGTGCTGCTGGGGTCCCTGCTGTCCCGTGCCTCGAGCAGCCCCGTTAGATCCGATTTGGGGTGTGTTGTGGGGTGGGAGGGGGGCGCCCCGTTCCTGGGGGCGATGCTGCCTCCAGGCAGAGGCTAGGGCTGGGTACAGAGGGTGAAGGGGGAGGAAGGCAGTGACGACCGTGTCTGGAGGCTCTCTGTGTTGAATTTGGGGTCGTGCAGCAGCAGGGGGGTTGGGAAGCAGGGCAGAAGGAGTTTGGGGGTGTCGGGAAGCAGCTGGGGCTCGCTGAGGGCAGAGCCTGCGCCGGGCTGGAGACTGAAACCCCGCTGTCTTCTTCCTCTCTTGCAGATTTCTCAAACCAAGTCAATTCCACGTCCCTGAACTCCCCCACCAGCCGGGGCCCCATGGCCACCCCCTCCCTCCACCCGTCCATCGGGCCGGGCATCGGCTCCTCGCTGGGCTCCCCGGGTCAGCTCCACTCGCCCATCAGCACCCTGAGCTCGCCCATCAACGGCATGGGGCCCCCCTTCTCCGTCATCAGCTCCCCCATGGGCCCGCACTCGATGTCCGTCCCCTCCACGCCCAGCCTGGGATTCGGTACCAGCAGCCCGCAGGTAAAGGGGAAGGGGATGGGGACGTGGCCGCTGCTCCGTTATAGGGGCAAGGACACAGCCGGGGAGGGGTGGGGGGGGATGATCCTGGCCCCGTTGTGCTGCCCAAGCGAGCACGGGGAGCAAAACCCCCTCGCAGACATCCCCGGAGAGGCGGGCAGGCGCCGAAGGGTGGCGAAAAGCAGAAGCCCAAGGGGGAAATGAAGCCGGGGCGCCCTGCTGCTCCGGCAGGGTTTGGGGACCGCGGGGGCGCAGGGCTGGAGAGCATCCACCCATCCGTCAGCTGCCATCGCCTGGCCCCCCCCGCTCCTAGATGGGAGTGAAACGGGAGCAGGGACTGCCCCTGGGTCTCCTGGGGATGGGCTGAGCTCGGGCAGAGGGGCTGGAGCCCCCCTTGGCACTGCCCTGTCCCCTCCCCGGGACCCCGCACATCCCCTCTTGGTCCCCGGTCCCGGAGGCACGCACCGGGGGGCTCCCCTACCCGCTGCCCCTCCTGCCCCTCACGGAGGGAGGAACCAGTGTTGGTTGGCTGAAGATTATGTAAAAAAAAAAAAAAAACAAAAAACCAACCTCCAACGGGGGAGAGATAAGCTCTTTTTAAAAATAGCAGGATCGGGGCGAGCTGGCCAGCCCCCGCCACCTGTTGCTGGCTGCTCGCACGTTATATGTTTAGTAAAAGGGCAGATTAAGGAATTGGCTGCCACCTGCCACTCACTGCTGGGTTATTTATTCCGAGCCCTCGCCGGGAGTCGAGCACCTGCCGGCACCTTTATTTTTAAATCTGGGCCTGATTGCTTTCCAGCAAGAAGGGGTTTTTTCTGCCCGGGGCCGGGGAGGGACGCGCTGTGCCGGCGGTGTCAGCCAGCCCCGGGACCACCCCACACCGCAGGGAGGTGGCTGTAGGGTTCCCCCATGCCGGATCCAGCCCCTGACCCCATAAATTTGTGGGGAGCTGCCCCTGCCCGGAGCAGAGCCAAGGGGCAGGGTGGCAGTGCCGCCTCCCATCCCGTGACCGAGGGAAGGGGGAACTGAAACGGCTCCTGGGGAAGGGGCAGCGAGAGCCAAAGGGGCCGGGAGAGCATCAAAAGGGTGGGGAAGGAGCGGGGAAAGGGGGGGAGGAAGGGGGTGACGCGGCCCCGGCTTCGATTGAAGGGCACAGGGTGGTTTAGGGGTGGAGGGGCCGGAGGAACCGAAATAAAACCCAGCGGCGGGGTGACAAAAGGGGAAGCGAGAGCGCGGTCGGATGGTGCCGGGGAGCATCCCCGAGCCCAGCCGCGGACGTGTCTGAGGTGGTTTTTCCTCGAGGAGGTTTCCAACCCGCTGGCTCCTGCCGGCTGTCCCCTGTCTGGGCGCCTCAGGGCCCTGGCAGCGGGCTGGGGCCTACCTGGGCCCGTGGAGGAGGAAGAGGAGGAGGAGGAGGAGGAGGAAGGGGGTAATGAGGCGTGCGGCCCCAGCCGCCGGGTGGGGCCGGCCCTGATGGAAGGAGCTCGGTGTCAGCTGGCGGGTGCCACTTGCCATCAGGCCATGCCTCGTTGCCTCGCGGGAAGCAGCGGAGCAGAAGGGCAACGGGGACGCTGAGGCCTCTTCAGCCTCTTCCCCAGCTCCTGCCGGCATCAGGGTGGGAATGGAGCCCTCAGCTCCCCAAAATTTGGGCTGGAAGGAGCCCTCAGCTCCCCGGATTCGGGCCACTGTCCCTCTCTGTTTCATCCCACGCCTCCGGCCCCGCACAAGACGTCAGCCTTGACCCCGAGCATCCCCTCCCCGCCTGGGAGCTCGCAGAGCCTCCAAACGCAGCCCAGCAGCCAGGATGCCCTACAAGGGGGTCCCCAGCACCCAGGGACCCTTCGCTGCTCCCCAGGGGGGGATTTGGGGAGCTGGGTGCTCGCACGGAGCCAGGCATGTGCCGGCGGAAAGCCCCAGGGCGCTTTGCAGCGGGGAGCAAAGCCCCAGCCCGACCCTGAGGCTGTTTACTGGGATTTAACACATCTTTAAGACCTCTTAAAGTTTCTGGGAAAACAATAATAATAATTAAAAAAAAAAAAGTATTTTCAGTAAGAGATGACAGGGAGGGGCTTCCCACGCTGGATGTTTCTTCCTCTCCCTCCTGCTCTGCTGCTCGCAGCCAGCAGCAGCCCGGGGATGAGCAGGGAGAGGCCAGGAGCAGGATCAGGCTTCTGCAGGGCTGCTCCCTGCCTTGGCACAGGGCTCTTTGTAAATCCAGGGGGGCTGCAGAAAGAGTAGGGTGTTGTTTTTTTTGTTTTTTTTGGAAGAGGAAGCCTCCGAAAAGGAGGTTGCCAGTGGAACAGAGGGGACAGGATTCGGTCCCCGGCGCAATGAACTAAAAAGGGAAAGGAGAGGAGCCGAGGAGTCCCAGCGCACGGGGCTGCCACGTCATTCGGGAAGCGGAGCAGCAGTTCCCCTGGGTCCCCGGCTGCCTCGCAGGGCTGGAGCCATCCTGCCCGGGGAAGGGGGAGCAGAAACTCGGGGCCGGGGCCGTGCGGGCTTCCCGCGGCACGTGCTGCCGGCTCCGCGCCAGCCACGAGGGGAAGGAGCGGGGCCGGCGCCGGGGCGGCGTGGGAACCCCACAGAACACGTGGGAACCCCACAGAACACGTGGGAACCCCGCAGCACACGTGGGGCTTCTGGCGAAACCCAGGCGGGTGCTGCAAGAGGAACCCAGGACTTCTCCTCCCAGCCCGGGGCTGACTCAGCCCCGGCGGGCGTCGTGCTGATGCCCAGGGGGGCGGTGGCACCCCCGAGGGCTGGGGTAGGGGCGAGGTGATGCTCTCTCCACGTCTCGTTTTGCTGGACACCCCCCCAGAGGGATGCTCGGATGGGCTCGGTGGGCTGCTGGGGCTGGGGGATGTGGTGGAGGATGGTTTATCTTCAGCTGAAATCCTCTGCCCCGGCTGCGGCGGCAGGTGAGAGCGCGGCACCTGGCAAATGGCTCTGTTCCCAAAAAAGTGCTCCAGGGAGCGTTGCTCGAGACAGTGACCCCAAAACCGTGGAGGGACGTGCTGCTGCAGTGCCTCTGCAGGTAGCTCGTGCCTTTCTCCTTGGTGTTGTCAGGCCCCAAAGGGCGATGCTCCCGGCCCCCTCCCTGCCCCATCGTGGTGGAACCGAACGGCCCCGAGCAGCTGAGAGCCAGGAGCGCGGCTCCGGGTCCCGCTGCCTTTGGTTTCCTCATCTGTCACGGGCAGGGCAGGAGAGGAAAACCCTGCACATTTCTCCAGGGGGGGGTTTGCCTCGCTCCGCTCTGCGGTTATTAGTCAGCTGCCTGCCAAATATTCCCCACCAGCCTGGAGACTTGAAAGGCAGAGGAGCGGCTGCGCTCGTCTCGTTGACGGATCGCGAGCCCTGGGACTTCCCTGAATTAATTTGTGACAAGTGCAATTGCTGAGCGTCTCTATTAAGGGAGGAGAGAGACAACAACGCGAAGCACAAATCCTGCGGATCCCACCTGGATTTAGTACTTGGCAGGGCTGGGGGCTCTGCTGCAGTCCTTGGCACCGCTCCTCGCTGCTCTCTGGAGCTGAACAAGCCTGGCTCCGTGCACCCCAGGGACACGGATAAACCCCCCCTTGGGCTGGGCAGGGGACCCTGCTGTGTCCCTGGCCCCTCTCGATGGGGCTGAGCAGGGAGGGCATCGTGGCAGCGGCACGGAGCAGCGTGCAGCAAGGTCTTTCTGGTGACACGGTGCATAAAATCCGCTCGACCTCCTGACGCAAAGAAAACCCCCGAGGCTGTGAAGGCACGGACGGCTGCTGAGATGAGGCCGCCAGCTTGTAACTCGGAGGCTGGGGCTGTAATTCCGTCCTCTCACACCTTCCCTTCATGCCTCAGCGGGCTGTGAGGGGCGTGCAGCCTCGGGCAGAGGCGCGGATGGCAGAGCTGGTGTGGATCAGCCCCAGCTGCACAGGTTGCTGTGATACCGCCACGGGTCCCCCTTCCATCTCCGTGCCTCAGTTTCCCCCTGTGTTTGGGGGGATCACGGGGCCCTGCCTGTGATATAAAGCAGGAATCCTCGCCAGCACCCATGTCCCGGCTGCTGCTTTTAATTCTCCTCCTCCTTCCCTGCCTGTTGGGCTCGGCAGGGTCGGGATGGGAGCCCGGGGGGCTGCAGAGCGCCGAGCGGTGTCCCACGCCTGCCAGCTCTGCAAAGCCAGGCCCCGCTGCAGCTGGGATCTATTTATTTGCTGCGGAGCTTTCCTTGGGAGAGAGAGAATGCTAAAAGGAGATCTATAAATTGCCGAGCGAAAGCGCTCGTGTCCTGGCCTTTGTCATCCCTGCAGGCGCTCGCTCCCACGAGCTGTCGCTGCCAAGCATCCTCCCTGCCCTTTACACCAGGGGGAGGGCTGGGGAGCACGAGGAGATGCGGGCTGTCCCGTGGTGCTGGGCAGCACAGAAGGAGCTCAGCCTCACGTTAATCCATGCCGGAGCATCTCCCATGGGGCTGGTGCTGGGAGCAGGACCCGGTGTCCCCCTGCCACCAGCTCCGAGCCAGGGCAGCAGACGAGCCCCTGGGCTTTGGTCTCTGGTCTCAGGTGCCCAAATCCTCTTGGCTCAGCGCTGCGGATGTGGGTTTTAAACTGTGGTGCTCCCCGTTTGAGGGTTGTCCCCTACTCCAAACGTAGCCCCCACGTCCCGCCTGCTCCCTGCTGAGTGCCCTGCTTTTGTCTCGACAGCTCAACTCGCCCATGAACCCCGTCAGCAGCTCCGAAGACATCAAGCCCCCCCTGGGGCTCAACGGGGTCCTCAAAGTGCCAGCACATCCCTCAGGAACGATGGCCTCCTTCACCAAGCACATATGTGCCATCTGCGGGGACAGGTCTTCAGGTACGGCTGGTCCCTGTGCCGGGTGCTGCTGTCCTGCACGAGCACAGCGAGGCTTTGCATCGTGTCCGGGGCACAAAGGGACAAAAAAAAACCCTATACAAAAGCCTCCCCAGGCTGTCTGCTCTCAGGCGGGCGCTGTCACGAGCCAGGTGAGATGTGCTCGCCGCGGCTCTTTGACCTCTCCCATTCTTCATCATGCCCTGACGGTAAGGAGAGAAGTAAACAATTTGTCCGGCTCCTCGGAGGAGTGAATCCCCCAGGTCACAGCTTAGCCAGCGGTGTTTTATCCTCGGCCCTAAGCAGTGCTGCCCCTCAGAAGGCCGGGCATTAGCTGAGCGTCCCTCTCTCCGCATCCTTTGATCCGTAGCTGGTCTCATCACATAGCACCAGATAAAAAGATGTGCTTCGCATGGAGCCTCTCCACTCATGGGAGATAAAGATGTGCTAATTCCCTTTATTCTCATGCTATTTTAAAAGCTTTCTGCTCCCTAATTGCTCTGGCGTCTGGGTTTGGAGGTCCTTGGGGACCCCTCCTTGCTCTGTCGGGCTCGGTGGCTGGAGGGGGGCGCGTGGCGGAGCGGGCTGAGCCTCGTGTGCGGCGTGGGGTGCCCAGGGGGAACGGGGTGACAGGGACGTGCCCCCATTTTTTGCTGTGCTGCATCTCCCTTGGTTTCATTCCAAAATGGTGGGGGCTTTTTCTGGCTTTCTCGGATGCTCTGGAAGTCAAGTGAAGGCAAAGCTGCTGCCCTTCAGCTCATGGTCACCGTGCCAAGAAGCCTCAGCTTCCTCCGCGCACTGCCCTGGGCAGAGCTGCGGGTCCCTGGGGCATCTTTATGCCCCCGGGGACCCTCGGTGCATCCCCTAACCCAAGTCCTGTCCCCATTGCAGGTAAACATTACGGGGTGTACAGCTGCGAGGGCTGCAAAGGCTTCTTCAAGCGCACGGTGCGGAAGGACCTGACCTACACGTGCCGCGACAACAAGGACTGCTTGATCGACAAGCGCCAGCGCAACCGCTGCCAGTACTGCCGCTACCAGAAGTGTCTTGCCATGGGGATGAAGCGAGAAGGTAAGGCAGGGAGAGCCTGGCCCGGGCACCCAAGGGTGCTGTGTGTCCTGCAGGCACCTGTCCTTCCTCGGGAGGCTCCGGCACGCTGCCGGGGAGCTCGCTCTCCTCATTTTGGGGTTATTTTATGGTAG
The DNA here is from genome assembly GCF_009819795.1 of Aythya fuligula. NCBI lineage: Eukaryota > Metazoa > Chordata > Aves > Anseriformes > Anatidae > Aythya > Aythya fuligula. The sequence goes on from NC_045577.1 coordinate 5,879,957, forward strand.
AAAATGCACCAAAAGCTTTCCTTTCCCACCTTTCCTTTCCCTGTAGAGAGGTGAGAAAGCTGCTGGGGCACGTTTTGGGGGACAAACCTGGCTTTGCCTTTCCATCCCATGCAGCCCGGGATGCTGAGCCCTGCAAACCCCGAGCTGGGCAGGGGACGTTGCGCACAAAGAGCCCACGGTTACTGTGCTGCTGCCTCGGAGAGGCTCCCGCAGCTGGTGCGTCCCAGCGGCTCGCTGTTTATCTTTCACACCTCTCACGGGGTGGCTGTTGGGGTGAGGGGAGTTATCGCCCTGCTCGGCTGCCTGCGGACACGGCCTCGTCTCAGGGCTCTGCTGCCCTAACCCAGAAAAATTCCCTAGCAGTAGCGATACTGTTTTTTTTTTTTTTCTTTTTCTTCCTGGGAGGATAAAGGAAATTCAGTCTTGTAAAAAGATCTCCCCTACCCTTACTGGAATGTAAATGTAGGATCTGAAACTCCCTGGCAGGGCTTCTTTTCAATGCTCTTTTTAAATGCTGACTGCACCTCTTTCAAACTGCTGGCAGAATAGGCTTTTAGCAGAGGCGATGTGAAAATGACCCCTGGGTGCTGCTCAGGTCTCCGGTGCCTTCTCCCCTTACATCTGCCGAGCACCCTGGCCTGGGGCAGGCGGGCAGAGCCCTTCCTCTGCCGGCTGCAGCGAGTGGTGCTCCCGCCGTGTCCTTTTGGAGAGCTCTTGGTCTTGTCCCGGGCACGAAATGCACCCCTGCTCTCCCTGGCCCCATGGAGTTTCATCCTTCGGAGCTCAAAAACGTGGCTTTCTGCCCCAAACAGTGATGGGTTGTGCACGGGGAGGTGGCTCTGCCAGGCGTGGCTGCGGGCAGACGCCTCGTTTGGTGGAGCAGCGTGGTTTGAGGGGGTGGACACGTTGCTTTTGTTAGGAACACGATGCACAGCGGGTACCTCTGAGAGACACCCCTGGGTGGAGCTTGGGGTGCTCCCGGCTCCCTCCCCACCGTCACCCCCAGCAAATATTCATTGGAGAGGGGATTTCTCCGTGGCAAACTTCTCCTTGGAGAAGAAAACTGGTGCACACAAGGTGCAGCCCACTCAGACCACCAGGACACACATCCAGGAGAAGCGCATGGAGATGAGCGGCTGCACGGCAGGGCTGCAGGCAGGCTGTGGGGCAGGGGAAAGGCAAAACCCTACAGACAGATCCACCCGGGCAGAGCCCGTGGCCGTTTGTGATCCTGCTCATCTCCTTCCCCTCGGCTCGCCCGCGCTGATCTCCTGCCATCGGGCACCTGCCTCGTGCCTACCGTTAGCGGGGATTGCATGGGCAGCACCATTAAAATTATAGCCCTATTAATTAATTTCTAAGTGGCGGTGGAATTCCCCGGGGAGCGCGTACAGTAGGAGGACTCTATTAATTCATCTTGATTAACATTATCACAATGAATACCGAATGAATTCGTAACGATCAGCCAATTATTTAAAAAGTGTGACAGATGGGAGCTTTGGAACTCCACGAGGGCGCTCGGGCGGCGCGGGCTGATCTGCTGCCGGCGCTGCACGAGGAGAGCTCTGGAGAAGGGGAAAATCCCGCTGTGTTGGCAGCCAGCGGGTGTTTGGGGTAAAAACCCCGCGTAGGGAAAGCTGGGATAGCTGCCCTGGTCCCCAGATAAAGATCTCTCCTGTTACAAGCCTGGCAGCTCAGCGCCTCCTGCCAGGTTTGGAGATGTCCCAGGGCTGGTTTCAGACCTGAAAGAGAGAAGTTGGAGCTTGCTGAGCTTTGGTTTCGAGAAGCTCCCGGATTTCACGTGGGATTACCCACCTGATGTGCCAGCAGAGTATCTCCTTCCCCTTGCATCCATCCCAGCTCACTGCTGTCCTGCAGGGCCAGCCAGGAGCCTTGTCCTCACGGCAGCCCTGCCGTCTCCACGCCGCCTCTCTTTTGGGGAGCAGCTTTGGGCTAAATCCCGCACGGTAATTCCTTCTGCCCAAATGCTCGCTTAACAACAAAGCTGGCTTTTTATCCTCTCGTGTAAACTGTTCCATCTTTTAAGTAACAGCCGGGGTAATGGGCCTCATTTCCTTAAAAAATATCTCGCTCTGGAGACCTAATTTATAGCTACATAAACGCATACCAGACTCCTGCTGGGAAAGTCTCTCTCCTGTAGCCCAAAGGTATTTGGATGTCGTGGAAGTGCAGTAAAACCCTCCAAACTAAGGGCTAAGCGCTCCGGTGAAGAACTAAAACACATCCTGTGTGGCAGCGGGCGCTGCTGTGAGCTGCAGAGCCACACTGGGAAGATGAGGGCTGCAGGGCTTGCCCAAAAACCCGGTGCAAGGAGGGTTAAAAGGCTCCTCACGTAGCTGATGGGTTGGCTTTGAGCTCCCAGCACCCGGGGGGCTCCAGGTGCTTGTGCCAAGGGCAGACGGACCCTAACCTTGTGCTCCAGGGGGGGATCCCTGCAATTCCAGGGGGAATCCCAGGGCAGGGGAAGCAACGTGGCTGCAGTGGAGGGAGCTCGGGATGTGCTCCTGGAAGGACAGGGTGCTGCTTCTGTGCCGGGAGGCTTTGCTTTTCCAGCCAGGTCTGGGGGATATTGGCTTCGAGGGGTGAAAACCTGCAGAAGTGGAGGATTCCTCCTAGAGTGTGCACCTCTGGCTGCTCCCCGTTAAGGGAAGGGTGGGATGGATGCTGGTAGATGCTGATGCTGCCCGAGCCTCGTGGGTTCCGAGGTACTGAGGCGGTGATAAATAAGTGACTGGGAGCATTTTTCCCCTGTGAATTACTGCCAGCTGTGCGAGCCTTTGGTTTTTGCACTCTGTCTCCCACTGAATACCGGATAGTCAACAGAAGTGAGATTACCATCAGGGATCTTGACTAATGCAGGGATTATTGCTGTGGGGGTGGCTGTTTGCATCCAGAAGGCCAACTCGCTGCTTGATCTGTTCCTGATTAGGGTCTGAGGTGGGTCTCGGTTAGCAGAACAGCTTTGGAGGCTCTGCGCATCAGCAGCCGTCTATTTTAAGGGAAAAAAAATGGAAAGTGCTGTTGAGCTGGGGAGGAGGAGGTCTTGCAAAGAGATGGGAGTAAACACCCAGGGTCTTGGGATAATGGCAACTTGCGTGCAGGGCTGTTAGCTGGGGTTAGCTTCGGAGCTGAGCGGGGTCACCCGAGCCTGCAAACCCCCTGGCCCCGTGTTAACAGCGTTAGCAGTGCTGTTTTCTCCTGCAGTGGGGTCCCAGCCCCGTATCACCAGCACCAGGAGCAGGAAGCAGCAGCGAGGAGCCCTTTCCCATGCTCCCGCAGCAGCTCGCAGCGAGCCCCCGTTGGGAACGGCACAGCCCGGCCCCCTCCGCCCCCGCCGCTCCTTCCCTTCCCCGGGCAGCCCGCGGCTCTCCGCTCGCCCTGCCGAGACCGAGGCCGACCAGGGTGGCTGGCTAGTGGTGAATCTCCGCCAAGAAGCCGTGTGAGTGACCCCCAAAGCCACGACGTGGCGGTGGTGGCCTCCAGCAGCCTCCAAGGCGCGATGCCGCAGCGCTCGGACGTCCCTCGCTGGCTCCAGGACCCTGTTACCCCGAGCTCCTGCAGGGCCGAGGGTCTTAACCCAGGGTTTGCTCCCTGCTCAGCCCTGCAGGAAGCTTTGTGCCTGCAGAACCTCAGCACCTCTCCTGGGAGCTGCCCCCATCACCCACTCACTCCTGAGGGACCCAAGTGTCCTCCCGTGTTGGCCAGGAGTCGCTTGGAGCTCACCGATGTGCGCCCAAACCCCCTCCCCGCTGCATCTCTGCAGCCCCCACACCTCCAGCCCCAGCTCCCGGAGCATCCTCGGGGCAAAAAGGAGCGAGAGGAGTCTGGGGAAAAAGAGCAGGAATTCGGGTCTCCCGCCTGCCCTTCCAAGCGAACGCAAAAGCAGGCAAGTGGCCATACCCCAGCGAAGGGGCAGAGTTCAAGAGCGCAGTTATTTTTAGTAGTAATTTTGGAATGGAAAATGCTTTTCAGCTTAATGAGCTTGTTTCTTATATCCTTTTAAAGAGCTGCTCTTTAAAGCAGCTGGTTAAAGGATGCTGTTGTGTTTCTTTTTTTTTTTTTTTTTTTTCGTTGTTGTTGTTTTGAAGGATACTTGGAAGGTTGAGAAAAAGGGTTTGGTTTCTGATTTTCTCTCCCTGCTTTGGCAGTGTTATACTTTGCCGTGCCCAGGTTGTGAGAGTGAAGTGACCTGCTCCTTTTAGCTTTTGTTTTCCAAAGCCCTTCCCTGTGCAGGCTGACTGCGTGCGAATATCTCAATCCACTCTTTAACACTCCATTTCCCTGACATCACATTTCTTAGCATCACGGCAGCATTTTGCCTCTCTTAGCAATACCAAACACCATATCCGAGTGAAAGCGCCGCCGTTTATTTCCCGTACCGCAGCTTTTGAGCTTGTTCACCATAAAAAGCTGCATCTGGGAGACAAGGGAGGCACAGCCACACGAAGGCGAGGCAGAAGGAACACAGTCAGAATTGGTTTCCCCAGCCGTGGCGGCGCTTTCCATATAAACAGGTACCTCAGGCGTAAGCGCTTCAAGATGCCTCTGATGCACGGCTGAGATGCAGCTTCATAAAAAGGCAGCAGAGCCCAATAAATTCCACCGCTGGTGAAACGGAAATCCCCAATAACCCTCCCCCCAGCACTTCATAAATAAAGCAGCCACCCACTTGTAGGCTTGGGGAAAATGGAGCAGGTTTGGGTCTTGGAGGCCACCGGAGCCTCCGGGCTCTCCAAGAGGAGAGCGGTGAGTCGGGGCACCCCGCTGGCAGGATGGCACCCGAGGCAGCGGGATCAGGTCTTCTGAAAAGCAGAGGGTTGGGTGGGGAGGCCACCCTCATCCCCCAGTGCTCCAGTGAGGCTGGGCTGGGCACGAGAGGCCTCAGCTGCCCGTCTGTGAAATGGGCGCAGCCGCGTGCCCCGAGAACCTTGGGCCTCCTGGGGATGGGGCCGGGGCTGAAAATCTGCCTGGGTCCCTGAAATCTGCCTGGGCTGCAGTGGTCTGGAAAGGGGCATCAGCCCCGTGTGCCTCTTCTGCTGTCATCTGCTGTGGTTTTTGCACTGCCCAGGGATGAGGTCGAGTCCTGGTGCCTGCCCTCCGTGTGCCACTCGCCGGATCCGTCCCCCAGAGAAAGACCCATTCAGTCACGTCGTGGTGGGAGTGAATTATTCTTCCCCCTCGTCCCCTGAGAAAAGGAACAAAGCCCAGCCAGTCGCCCATGTTATTGTTCCTGGAAGGAGGGGTGTTTGTCTCAGACACAAGCCCTCCTCTCTCTGGAGGCAGGCTGATTACAAGCTGATGGAGCCTGCAGCTCTCTGCGAGCAGACAAGCGCGCCGCTGACCCCACGGCTGATGGGGGCACCTCGGCACTGCCTCGGTGCAAAGCCCCATTCCCTCTGTGCCTCTGGCTTCCTGCATTAAAATCCCTCGAGTGCAGAAGCTCGGGGGTCCCGAGCACGGGGACAGCAGGTCGGGGTACCCGTGGCTTTGGTCCAGACCCCACGGGTCCGAGCGTTTCAGCAAAATGCTGCTGCATCAGCGTCGAAGACACCAAGTTGGTTTTCTGCTTGCATCTCTCACCAGGCTTTAGAAGCAGAGCTTGCATTTGAAATCTTTCTCTTTCTTCAAGCTAATTAGGCTGCAGATCACAGCATCGGGTTTCTCTCCGCCAGCCAGAAGCTTGAAAAGGAAAGAAACCTTCTGCCCGAGGACTGGGATCCCCGGGGCGATCGCACGGCTCTGAGAGCAGGGGCTCGGTGACAGGGGCACGAGGCTTGGGGAGCAGTGACAGCAGTTGGGGTGCAGAGTTTTCCTCGTCGCTGCAGCGGGTAGAATTTACATTATTTTCACGTCAGCTCTTGGTCCTGGGCAGCTGAGGTTCTTCTGCAAGCCACGGGATGAGGCATTTTGGTTCTTTCAGAGGGAGAAGCCACCGAGAAGTGGTCTTAGCGCACGTATAGTGCTGTACCGCGGCCTGGGGAAGTGCAGGCGGGCTTGGGATCTCGAGATGAGAAGTGACAGCAAGCAGCCTCGGGCAAGAAGAAGCCAAATGAAGCGGAATAACATGAGCGCCTCTTCATCAGGTGCCATGGCAAACACAGGCTTCTGTCCTTGGCTCGGCTCAGACATAGCTGGAGGAGGCGCGGCCGCCTCCGAGAGCTCCCCGACTGCAGCATCTTTTTTCTCCTCAAGTGCATTGCAGGTTTTAAATGCTTCCCTTCTGTTAGGAAAATCAGACTAAAAAAAACCAAAAAAACAAACCTCTCAACCATGCGAGTCTCCTTGAAGACAAATAAAAGCATCGGCACGGCCGTCAGCACAGAGGAGACTGCAGAAGCTGGTCTCTGAAAACACAGCACGTTGGACGGGGCGGTGCAACAACAGCTCGGCCCTGCTCTGGGGACAAACATGCCCTGCTGTGCCACCCTAAATACAGAAATTGGCATTGGTGGGACCCGCACGGTGCTAAAAGCGTGCAGCCAGGGTGGTGAGGGCAGCAGGGGATGAGGACACGGCTGCATCCATTGCAGACAAGCCCTGCGGTCTGTCCTGAGCACTCTGTCCATGCCAAGAGGGGCTCTGTTGAGGCTGTAATAATGTGGTGGGAGACGGGAGAGCCTGGCCAGCGGGGAGGTGTTGCCAGCCCCTTACCTCGTTGCCAGCAGAAAAGAGCAAAAGAGCCCGGCCGCGGTTTGGAAAGGTCCTTGTGGGTCACGCAATCAAGTGCCTGGTTAATGCAGGGTTCTTTAGCCCTCTTCTCAAGGTGATCCTGAGCAGCAGCTGGATTCTCCTTACCCCCAGCTAAGCACAAAGTTGCAGCCTGGAGGGGGAAATGGATGCTGAAGGAGAGGAGGGAGCCAGCAGCGCCAGGTGCCCTGAATTACCGCGCTGCGCAGCCTGTCCTTGCTGCTCCTGTCTCCCTACCACGTGGGAGACAGGAGGTAGAAGCATCTTGGGGCCTCTCCACGGTTGAGAAAACTTATTTTTTCTTAAATATACATTGATTGTGTCACCAGGGAGAATTCGGGTTGGAGGAGCCGGTCACAGACCCCCTCTGGTTTTTTGGTTTTAACCTCATAAAACCCCGTGAGCTTATAATGTCCTTGAGAGGAAGGGACAGAAATCCAGCAGAAGTACCGAGAACCCGACGATATAATGACCTTTCTAAATTTTACTGTGTTACAGGGATGGAGCACCATCCATCCCGGCCCCCAAGACTTCTGGCAAGCCGAGCAGAACAAGGTATTGCAGTACTGCCAGACAAGCTGCCATGCAGCGACCACGTTTATATTTCCTCTCTTTTTATTTTTTTATTTTTTATTTTTCATTTTTTATTTTTTAAGATAAACAGAACCAAATAACAGAGCCACAAAGAAACCCAGCTCCAAATCAAGCCCATTTGATTTTTTTTTTTTTTTTTTTTTTTTATCAGCTCCACCGTGGGGCTTTTTTTTTTTTGATTAATCCCTGGTGGGAGTGGGGAATGGACTCCAGAGATCCGGTCCCAGGTCTTTATGGAATGTGACAGTTGGTGTTGGTGGGGCTGAGATCTGCAGATTTAAGGCTTGAAGTAGCTGCTGTCCATGCAGACCTCTGCAGCTCTTTCCCACAAATGCCAGTGTCCAGCCCAGCCACTGGCAGCTGAGCTGGGGGATGCATCTCAGACTGGTCCCACTGGTGGAAACTGGCCTCGGGCAGCCTCTTGCAGAGCCAGGAACCACACTTTGTACCTTCATCTGTGTGTCCTGTGCACCTGGGCATCAGGTCTTTGGCGTTTGAGTCATTTTATAAAATCCCGTTTTCCAAGTTTGCCTTTCTCCAGGCTTTTCTGTTGTTCAGGAGCTGTTTTATCTCTCCGAATGTGCCCAGAGGAGCTCCGGGGCGTCTGTGCTGTTGAGGAAGGGCTGGCATTAAGCAAAAATTTCTGGTCTTTTTATGACTGAGAAAACAGGAGCGTGGGTGGGTGTGGGGAGAAAGTTCGTCAGGATTTGATGTTGGCCTGAAAAAGTAAAGCGAAGCATCTGACCCAGACAAGGTCCAGATGGACCAGAGCCACGTCGCGGATCTGAGCTTTACCAGTCTACCTGGCCCTGCTCAGCCAAGCTGAAAACGCTGTGTGGGCCTGGGGAGCCTCTGCAGCCTGTGAACTTAGAGCAGCTTGCAAAAATAACCTCTTACTTCGTGCCTGAGAGCTTTCTGCCAGCAAACAAAACGTCCCGTTGGCGTGCAGCAAACCGCAGGCTGCAGCGCCGCGGCAGGAGGGCAGCCCTCACCGAGCGGGCTGGCGAGGAGATAATGCGACCAGTGTCTGTACAGGGCTCCTTTAGCACGTGTTTTAATTTCCTGGCTTTTAAGAAATCAGTTTTGTGTTGTAGATTTTATCCTTGTGCTTGGCATGGAGCTGCTTTCACCGATTCCCTAAGGGTCTCCTGGTGCAGCTCCGATGTCGCTGGAACAATGCCTGTGCCCCTGCTGCTCACGGAACCAGGTTTAAATTCAGCAAAGAGGTAAAGTGTTAGGATAACTGATAATAAATAGCAGGCTTTTTACGTGACTAAATGCCTCGTTCAGTCCTGGACAAAGAACTGGGGAAGTTGTCTCTGGGGACAAGGGATGGAAACTCCTCTTGCTGCAGCTGTTCCCACCCTGCTGTGCTGGGCAGCAGGGATTTTGGGCAGGTAACGTTAGGGTTGAGAAAGAGCTGGTTACCCGTGTAACTGTCTGCGTGGAGCTGCTTTCCAGGTTTAGTGAAAGCTCGGTGCCGGTTTCAAAAGGAGCTGGTTAATAGGAACGTTATTAGCATCTAACGAGCCTTTTTCATCTGGGTGCTCGTAGACATGAACTCATCGGCATGTGACACGCTTCTGGCAGGGTTACTCCTTGCACAGGCTTTGGGACAGGTCTCTCCTGTCGGTGTGGGAACTGCCCTGAGACAAAGGCTGGATCAGGGTTTGCATGGGGCGCGTGAGGGCAGATCCCTGCTGCCGGCGGCTGCTCCCACGGTGGCAGCGTCCCGCGGAGCCCCAGGGCGCTAGGGGCAAGGCGTGACCTCCGTGGAAACGCACCACCGACAGGCTCAGGAGATGGGCAAATCCTCTTTTCTTGAGGGTTCCCTTAAGCTATCCGTTCACCTCCTCCTTTTCTTCCCCCGCAGCAGTGCCCACCCGTTTCTCGCACCCAAGCCTGACCCGCACCGAGCACGGTGGTGGCGAGGTCAGGTTGGAGAAGGAGGCAGCTGACGTGTGTGTGCTCCTGCAGGTCGCAAGGACTGAGGATGCTCTGGGTTTTCAAGGCTCCCTGGAGCCTCAGGGTCCCAGCTCGACCCCAACACCGTGGCCAGGAGCCCCGGGCTGACCCTGTCCTTTTTCTATCTGTTTCCAGCTGTCCAGGAGGAGAGGCAGCGGGGGAAAGACCGCAACGAGAACGAGGTGGAGTCCACAAGTAGCGCCAACGAGGACATGCCCGTGGAAAAGATCTTGGAAGCTGAACTCGCCGTGGAGCCCAAGACAGAGACGTACATTGAAGCGAACATGGGCTTGACGCCGAGCTCGGTGAGACCCCTCTGTCCCCTGGGTCCCATCCTGGCACACGGGGCTGGGCGAGCACGGGGGGGTGCTCAGTGTTGGTGTAACACCAGCACAGCAGCGAGCCTGGGTCAGGGCAGGGTTAATTTGGGGGAGAAGAGCTGTGCAGGGCTCCAAAATGCAGATGAGCTCAGGTGAAAGGCCGAGGAAAGCAAAGCCCTGCTTGCTGCTGGCACTTCTCCGTCTCAGACACAGCGAGGGGTGCTCTGTCCGGAGCTGCAGGGAGGAACTTGTGCTGTAAGGCATAATTAAAAGGACTCGAAGGAAGGGTTTTGCTTTACTTAACAGCCAGAAGTGCTAAAAAGCAGGAAGACAGCCCCAGCTCTGATGAGCTCATAGTCCAATCAGGCCCGTAACCAGACCTTGGTGGCTGAAGTGCAAAGAGATAAGGGCTGTAAAACGGGGTGTGACTTTCCAGATGCCGAATTGTACAGCTGCTGGCCTGTAAGAAGAGAAAACCTGCAGAAGTTTGCTCTCAAGTTCCCTTCACATTTGGAAGTTTGTGTTAGAACTGGGCCTGCTGGAAGCAGCAGGGCTCTAACGGGAGCTTGTGCAGGGAGGAGAGAGCTGATGGAATAGGAACGAGTGGGAGGCTGTGAGGTGGGAAACTGCCTTGCTGTGCTTTCTTAGATTCCCTTCTCATCAGGTGACAGCCTTGCTTTGAGAAGGCCTCCCTGCAAAGCAGCTGCCTCCAGCCTATCCGAAATCTGGCTCCTAGGGCAGACCATGCACAAAGCCCTCGTTAAAGAGCCTTATTGCAGAGAAAGTACACTTAGGCTAATTACCCCCACCCCTGCCATACCGAGGGACTGGAAGTCTGAAAGAAAAGGGAAGGAAGGGGGAGAGAAAGAAAATAAATTGTCACCACCCTGTAAGTGCTGTTGGGGCTGGGGTCAGCTGTGCTTGGTTTCCCGTTTGCCCAAGGCGATGCCTTCTGGCAGGCACGGGGGAAGCAGCAAGGGGCACTGCTGCTGCAGGGCATCAGCTGGGGCTGCAGAGGGCTTAAATCAGCCCAAAACTCAGGGCAGGGAGAGGCTGGAGCACGGGGCATCCCCTGGGTCCTGTGGGATGGAGCTGGGCTGGGCGGGCAGGCAGCTGAGAGCAGGAACACGTGGGGAAATATCCCTCTGATTTCCTTACTGCTCCGTGCTGGGCATCTGTGGGGCTGAGATGATGAAATTTCTGGGAGACAGAAGGCCTCTGCAGTATTTATTTTCTGCTGCAATGCTGCTTTATCTCTTTCTTCACGGGAGGCTGGAGGACTGAGCCGAAATACCGCATCTTGCAGGGCGTAACAGGTCTTGGAGCCAGGCTGCTCTGTGCAGGGATCTGAGCCTTGGCTGCTTCTCTGAGATGCTCTCTTTGGCCTTTACCTGCCAGGGGACTTCATGGCTGGGTCGTGAAGTGAAGTTTTTGCTGTGTAAGGCTTCCTGCTAAGGACAGGGAGGGCTCGCGTGAAGCTCTCCAGCAGCAGATTGAGGGGAAGCTCACCTGCCTCTGTGGCTCCCCATTGCCAGGGAGACCCGAGGGGCTTTTTTTTGGAGGAAAGCAGCCCCGCTGCGGTTAGTGGAGGGCTGGGAAAGGCTCTGACTGCTGTCAGGATTACAAATACTTCAGGGGAGTTGTAGGCAGCGTTGTGCTGACTTGAAAACAAACCCCAGAGAGCGAGGTGAAATAAATGGCTTCGTCTGGCACTGCGTCTCCTCAGCCTCTTGTAGCAAATTGAAAGCTGGTTCCTGCATAATTCAACACGCATTACTGTGAACAAGGATGTGTGTTGCATCTAAATAGAAGCAGGAGGCTTGTTGAAATGCCCTATTATTGTCGAGCGGCTTCTGTCGATGAGGTGACATTTGTAGCAGGTTTCGCAGATGTATGAGACCAGCAGCGCCGGGGACGAGGCCACCGGATGAGGCGAGGCAAGACGGAGGAGCTGCCCTCCTCCCAGCCCTCCCCAGAGGGCTGACGTGATGGAGAGGCAGGCAAATTCAGTCCCTAATAGACACGGGGTAAAATACAAGCTGTTTCCCATCAGCCTGATGCATTGGGCCCTTTGATTTGTGCCCCCCGCACCTTTGCACGTCTGCTTTGAGCGCAGCTGGGGAGCAAGGACCAAGCAAGAGCAGGCTTGCAAGGACGTTTCCACCGTGCTGTGCCTGGCTAGGATGAAGGTGGCAGCACACAGACGGAGCTAACACCTTCCCCTCCCAGCTGGTCTCATGTCTGTGACTGTCACCTTCCTGCCATCGTCCCCCCTTGGCTTTGCAGGCTGGCACCGGTGCTGGTTTTGGCCACCTAGCCGAGCGTGGCACCAGCCGTGGGGCTTTGGCACAGTTATTGGAGCTGATAAAAGGGGAGGGCAGGGGTGGGGCCGTGGTTCTAGGGCAGTGCCAAGCCTCGGCATTTCGATAAGCATCACTGAGACACTCTACTTGCAGCGGGGAGCCCCCAACAACAGCTCTGCAGCCGCCGCAAATAGCTGCTAATTGGCAGAGCTGGCAGGCTGCTGAGCGTGGCAAAAGGGATAAAACCCCTGGGAGATTCCCACAAGCTTTCGGTCACTGTTGCTGCAGGATTCATCCACGTTGTGTCCCCGAAATCCCCGTGTCACCCCCTGCCCCTCGGGACGATCTGGGCTCCTGCTGCCTAATCACCACCTTGGATGGGCTCCTGGCCACCGAAAAGCAGAGCCTGTAACTGAGAGGTGTTATTCCCGTTAGCTCTTAAATCGGCCTTTAGCAGCTGGTTTCAAGTCACCGTTTTCTGGAAGATGTCTCCAAGCTCCAGTTTTCCAGCAGGATCAGGTGCCCGCGTGTCCTTTCCTTCTGTCACACTCCGGCACCGTGCCCTTGCTATTTACTGCAGGAGGGGATTTGCTTTCTGTGCGCGGGGATGGTTTCTAGCAGCACGCCGTAGATCCCGTCCTGGATTGAAGAGGGGCCCTCCAGCCCGCGGGGATGACACTTTTAGCTGCCTCTCAAGCTACAGCAGTTAAAATTCTGCCAGGAAGCGCCGCCGTGGTTCCAGGAACTGCGATCTGAGGTGTAATTAAAGGCTGGGCCCCTCGCTGTGGCTTCGGATGGTGCCGAGAGCCAAGCAAAGCTCGTGCCGCTTTGCGGAGTGCCGGGGCTGCAGCCGGGGCTGTGGGAGCAGAGCTTGGCTTGCTGCATCAAGGCTGGTGCTGGAGGCGACCTGCCCAGAAGCAATCCTTTGGGAAAAACATCCAACTTTCCTAAAATACCACTTCGCAGCCACCTGTTGCCCCGCGGGTCAGGTTCGGCAGGGGCACGCGGTCTCCCCAAAGTCGTGTCCTGCTCCAGGGCACGCAGGGCTCCATCCCTCTCCTGCCCCACGGGATCCAGGATCTCCAGCTGGCCGCTGACCGAGCCTGGGGGCTCCTTGCAGCCCCTCTCCCAGGCCAGCTCTGGTCCCCAGTGCTCACGGTATGGTTACGCTGGGCTGAGCCACAGCCAGTGCAGGGTGCCCCCTCCCAGCCCTCCTGCAGACACCTCTGGGTGCTGCCATTCCCCTGCTTCCAGTGAAAAGCTCCTGCAGAGCTCCTCCTTGCACCCAGCTTGGGGTTTTCCTGTTGTCCAGAGGAAATCTGCCCTCCTGCCCTCCCTCTCCTGGGGAAGAACCCAGTCCTGGCTCACTTCTTCCCCAGGGACGAGCCCCAGCTCCCCTAGAGCAAGACCCCCCCCTGTGGCTGCACCCTTTGGGGAGCTGCTGGAGTGAGGAGGGGAAAATCCCCTTAACGATCTCCCTGCTCTGCAGCTGCAGTGCTGAACCCCAGCCCAGCCCAGCCCATCCATCTCTGCAAGCAACAGGTGAAAATACTTCGAAGGCGGGTGCCCCCCTGCTTGCCAGATGCTGGTTATTTTAAGCCTGGAGAAGGGGAGACGCTGGCCACTGAGGCACAGAGGTGGTGTTTGCTGCCAGGGGATGGCAGAGTGCCCCAGGCAGGGGTCCCTGGGAAGGGCTCCGTGGCGCAGAGGGAGGCATTGTGTGCCTTGGGCTTTTTCCCTTTCTCAGAGCAGCCTTTCTCACCTCCCTTTGGTTTGTGAGTGCTCGGTCAGCTCTCTCCTAACACAGCCAGCAAGGAAAGCAAGAAGAAGAAGCGATAACCTCCAAGATGATTTATTCTCCAACCTCCTTCCTTTTTTTCCCTTTACAGTCCCATAGGGACCAGCTCATCGCTGGTGGCATGTGCACTGTGGTGGCATCCTCACCTCCTGCTCCCTCTGTGCCACTCGGTGAGCAGCAAGCACCTCTGCCCTGCTGGGAGAGGTGCTTGGGTACGGGGCCAGCAGGAGGGGAATGGCCTCATCCTGCTGCAGCTGGGCTGGTTGCAGGGGGAGCTGCTGTAGGGTCAGCTCCTGCCTCGGCTGTGCGCATTCCTTGCTCCGTCCCCGTGCGATCCGGAGGTGCAGTAAACGCTCCTCCTCCAGCTTTGAAACTGCTCTTTTAAGGCCATGGAAGAAAAATAATTGCACGATCAAAGCTGCTAGGTATCAGCAGGGATTACGGCGGGATGTGTGGAGGGGCTCATACATCCCTGTCCGGAGAGGTAAACCATATATACACACTTGGACTAGCGAGGTCTGTCTTCGCTGGGGTTAGACAGTCTCTTCCAGTTCCTAATCACGAGCCCACTTGAGCTGTTAGCAGTTCCTTTAAACAGGGATTTGGTGTGTTTAGGCTGACTGTCCTCCTTGAGAGCAGATGGTTTTTGTTACTGGATAATATTTCAAAGGGAAGGGTTTTTTCGCTTTTTCCGTAATGCCCCCTCCGTTGCTGTTTGGTGGGGCTGGGAGGTGCTGGCAATGGGAACGTGGACGCTGCACGGCCACGGGGTCCTGTCCTGCCCGAGGAGCGAGCTGGTTGCTTGCTTGGTGTGATGGGTGCTGGGTCTCAGCACACCTGGGTCCTGTTGTGGAGCTCGCTAAAACCAGCAAGAGGCATGTGGAGGTGAAGCCAAGCCACCTCCTCTCCCTATAACTGCGAGCATCTGCTTGTGGGGTCTCCCGAATTTGGCGAGCCCCTTCGCTGCTCCTCCAGCCTCTCCTCTCCTTCCTTTTCCTGAGCCTTTCAATCTCCTTCTCTTCGCAGCCCAATGACCCGGTGACGAACATCTGCCAGGCAGCCGACAAGCAGCTCTTCACCCTGGTGGAGTGGGCCAAGAGGATCCCTCACTTCTCCGAGCTGCCCCTGGACGACCAGGTCATCCTGCTCCGAGCAGGTGAGTCTCACCAGCGACGGGCATGGCGCTGAGATTTAGGCAACTCGCAAGCCATTAGCTGGTTCGGAGTAACAGCCTCCGATAATTCAATCGCTAAATAGGATTTCAAAAGCCCCCGGGGGACGCGTTGCTGAACGTGATCCAAAATGTTGCACCAGCTGCCAATCGGCTTAAAAAATGGCCCGGCTCCCTCGCGGGTGAGCGAGGTGCTCGGAGATGTGCGCTGGGTTCCTCCCGAACTGGGACTTGAAAGGACAAGGGGGCTTGGGACCCCGCGAAATTTCATCGGACTACGGCGTTTGATCATAATGAAAACCAGAAGGAGGAGAAAAATATATCAGCCTCCCTCTCCCACCCACCAAGATGAAAATAAAAGTCTTCGGGTTTATTTTAAATTTCCTTATGCTGCAGGGGGTCTGCAGGAACGGAGGCGTCGGGAGGTTGCAAGCAGTTAGCTGGGAAAAGGGTCTTCTTTGCAAGCCCCAGCTGCTGGCAGGTTATACACAAAGACTGGGGGGAGCAGGAAAGCGAGAGCAGACTTGAGGAGGATGCATTTTAGGTGTGAAGCTCTTTGTGTAGCTCCCGTGATGAGATAAGTGATTAAAAGGGCTTTGGCTCGATGCTCCCTGAAACAGAGGGGCAGGCAGGTTGTCAGTGGGACTTGGGAAACCGCTTCCAGCAAATGGCAAACTTCCATGTGAAGGACAAAACAGGGAAAGGAATAAAAAGACCTTGGCGTTTGGCTGCGGTACCCAGTGCTCAGCTCGGCAACGAGAAAACCCAACCTGGACTTCCAGAGGTCAGGAATTACAGAGAGCCTCAGGGCAGGGTGATCGGTTGAACTGTGCAGGTGAACCCGAGCAGGCCTGGGATGCTGAAGTCCCTGGCAGTTTTAAAGTTCCTCTTCTTTCCCTGGAATGCACTTTTTATAGGCAATCTTAGAGGGGAAGGCCCTGCAGGGTGTGTGCACCCTGTCCTCTCTCTGCCCTCCTCTGACCTTGGGTGAGCAGCCCCTGCAGAAGGGGCACTGCTGCTCCACCTGGTGACTTTCTGGCTTCTCTCCTGTTGGGAACGTGCATGCCCCGAATAAATGCCTTTGAAATTGGGCAGCAGAATGCTTGGAGAGCCTGGTGCTCCTCAACTCGAAACGCAGGAACTAGCTCAGCCCAAGGGCTGTGCAGGTTGCTTCAGGAGGAGGTAGAAGAAGGGCTCCGGAGTAGGACGATGACGGGATCGCTGTTTCCTTCTCACCACGCAAACACCAGCTGTCACTCTGTTTAATAACACCGACTGTTGCCCAAATGCACAAATCTTAGAATTTCTGCGATTTCTCGCTGCCTCTCAACCAGCATCACTGCGTACATGCAAATACCCCGGCCCTCTTGCAGCCCCTCTGCAGTCCTTGGCAGTGATTTTGGGGCGCTGAAGCCGCGCTGTTTACTGCTGTGGGTTTTCCACCCTTCTAGTTTTACTGAAATACGAGTTTATAGGCATGTTTTGTCTCGTGGTTACAGCGAGAGGCTAGGAAGGGAGCCTTCGGGGGGTTTTGTTCTCCTGTTGGCCTCGCTCCAGGCTTGGGCAAGCCCCATGGCCTCACCGGACGGCTGCCGCCAGCCTCCTGGGGGAGGTTTTGGGGATTGGGGGGGGTTCCTGGCGCTGGCTGGGGGCCCTCTCTGGAGAACACAAAAAACATGGTTTCGAAGAGGGTCTCCAGAGCCTCTTGAGAGCGTGGACGAGCGGAGGGATGTCTCTGCAGTGGGCTTTGAAATGAAGGCTTTCTGCAGGGATGGCAGGGGAAGGACTGGACGCAGACAAAAAGCTGCCTTTTCCTTTTGTGGGGCGGAAACAAAACCCGCGACAATAATTCAAGGTTTCCTTTTCTCTTGAGAAGACGGCTGAGGAAAGCTGAACCGGAGGCTTTCTGACCCCATGTTCTCTCCTCTCTGTTGGTGCTTATCGTGGCTGGCCCCGAGCCACATCCTTATGGGGCCGCTCGTGGGGTGTGAGCAGACCCCGGTCGCGTCCTGGGCTTTTACCAGGACCCCGCAGCTCAGCACCGGGAGCAGCCCCCGTGGGCTCCCCGCTCCAAGCACCTCTGCTGGGGCCTCAGATAACCTCCCCCAAGTCTTTTAAGCTGTGGCTCCATCTATTATTGAGTGGCGAGAGCGGCCTGCGGAGAACAGCTGCCCATGAAATATTGAAGGATGAAAAATTTAGCTAAGAGCGTCAGCCGGGCTCGCTCAGGCGTCCTCGGAGGCAGAGCTAAGTGGAGCACGCGGAGCGGTGCTGGGTGGGCCGCCAGCAGCTCTCCTCCGTAGTCCTGAATCATTTAAAAACCTTCCCTCTTCCAGCTTTTTGGAGGAGAAGGAAACCCAACTTTGGAAACCCGTTTTCCCTGGATTTTCCTTTTCTGCGTCAAGGCCAGCCCGGCAGGGGCTACGTCTCTGGTTCGCTTTATAGGGCCACGAGGGGAAATGTGGCAATGAGGTGAGCTCACGTGGAGGTTGCTGTGCTGCCAGGTGCCTTTGGGTGCCCTGGGACACCCAAAGCGTCCCTGGGGGGGCTGCAGGCACCTCGTTTGAGGGGTAGCCCCAAGCCACCACCTCTCCTCCGTCCTCCTTGGGTTTCGCAATGCTGCAATCCCGCTGCCGAGTGCCAGGCCTCGCCCAGTAAATAGGCAAGGAAATGCTCCCTTGATTGGGGTGGAAACATCCTGTGGCCACTCAGGGAACAGTGAACTTTATTCCTTGTCAACATTTCTAATGGCGCAGCCCATCTCTGCCGCAGCAAGTAAATACGGCACACGTGGACCTTGTATTTATGCCAGTCAGGGAGAAAAGGCATGCTTCTGTGGCAGGAGAGATGGAGGATATACCTGCATCGCTTTTCCAGCCTGGGAAAAAAAAAATAAATCGAATATCCTGAGATTTTGGACCCTGCCAAGCAACCCTGGGTCGTGGACGTGAGAGCAGTTTCAGGCTGGGCACATCAGCCCCGCGATGAGCGTGAGCCTCCCTGGGGCTGCAGAAAACCCATCCTGCCTTGTCAGAGATGCCTCTCCTGGCTGGAAGTCACCCAAACGTCAACCCTTCAACCTTTGCAGCGTATCTTCTTGTTAGGGGGTTGTTTCAGGTGTTTCTGAGCTCAGCTTTATGTGTGAAAAAGGGATGAAAGGGGAGCTGGAGGGCGGGGAGGGAAGTCGCGTCCTCCTTCCCTTCCCATCTGAGCTGCTTCAGACCGCTCCTGCGGGGTCCAGGCTCAGAGGACACGTTGTCCTGTCACCCGAAATGCTATATCCAGCAGTAAGGCACAAGCTGATGTCAAAGTGGCTGTCACTGGCCAGGTCATGGTCATGGGATATCCATATCGTGGCGTGGCGAGGGGAGCGCTGCCCCCTCCAGATGCCAATGACAGAGCCTCGCCTCTCTGCGAGGGTTTTCAGGGCCCTGTTTTAGCAGAGAATGAACCTCTGTGCCCTATTAGGGCTTGAAAATGAGCCCAATTAGCTGATAGGAAGAGTTAATAGCTCTTTAACTGCTCAGAGGCAGGGAATATGAGGTCAGATCAGGGGCTCGGCACCCACTCGGGGGTTCGCAGAGAAAGGAGCAGGCAGAGGGCTGTTTGCGCCCCTGCCTGCAAGGTTTAGAGAGGAAACTGCTTCTCTTGTTAGCGTTATATTTTTAGTGCATTTGTTCCTTAGCAAGCTTTTCCTTCCCTTACATGCACAAAAGGGTCGGCTCCCCCCTGCCATCCCGCAGCCAGCCTAGGGACCCCAGCAAAGGCGGCTCTCAGGTGCCTTCCTCCTCTCTTAGCCATTAGTGCCAGGGATCCCTGAACCCATTGAGGACCCCATGGCTCTAACCCGCGGCCTTGGTTGTTTTCTCCTCCCCAGGGTGGAATGAGCTCCTAATCGCCTCCTTCTCCCACCGCTCCATAGCCGTGAAAGACGGGATCCTCTTAGCCACCGGGCTCCACGTGCACCGGAACAGCGCGCACAGTGCTGGCGTCGGGGCCATCTTTGACAGGTGGGAAGAAAGGGGTGGATGGTAGGGGAAGGGACCTCAATCCCTCTTGTCTAGATGTCCCTGTGCCAAGGCGGGTGTCCCACGTCCCCATGTGCAGGCAGAGGAATGGCTCCCGTCCATCCCACGACGCCCGCAGAAAGCACCAAGCAGTCACTTTGGGACTGCCCGGTGCAACGCAGAGCTTCTTTGCAGATGCCTCCTCACGTGAACCAGGAGGCTGCTCCTTTCTTTCCTTTCATCTTTAATCGGACCAAGACCTGAATTTGTTTTCTCAGTAAAAAAATAAAAAAAAATAAAAGCCCCACAGACAGCCGGCAGGTTCCGCACGCGTGTCCCAAGGGCTCGTTAATCTCGTGCTTTGGAAAAGTGTTTTCAAGCGAGGCTTCCAGCGTGTGTGACCCGCAGCGTGGCTCCAGACGCCGCGTAAATTGCGGCTGATTTCTCTGCCCCAGACTCATCTCGAGGTGCCTGAGCTGGAACCAACCCGCTTTTGCTTTTTCGCTTTGCAAGGAAATTGCTCTTCGGGTGACATCATTTGTTTCCTGTGAGGTCATAAGTGCAGGATCATGACTTCACTGCAGGACCCAACAGGAAAAACTGGGCAATCAGTGGAAAATATTTCAAGACCGGCACCTGCAGAAAGAGCAAAGGGAGTAATAAAAATTACCGGCAGAGGAAATTGCTTTTAGATACCTGCTTTTTTTATTATTATTTTTTATTTTTAGGCAGCTTTCTCAGGTGCCAAAGCTTCTCAGTGAATGCACAGAGCCAGTTTTTACGGTCCCTGCTGTATCTCACAGGAACTATCGATGTTCCTAATGAGCTATTTTTGATACAGGAGGAAAATGAGGGCATATCCTCAGCTGGTATAAATGAGCCCCGTCCCATGACTTTATTAAACCTGCACCAGCGGACCTCGCTCTGGGCCTGACACCTGCTTTTTTTGGGGTTTTCTTTTTTTTTTTTTTTCCCTATTTCTTTTTAATGCTGACGCCTGTGATTTCTGTGTCCTTTGCAGAGTACTGACAGAACTCGTGTCAAAAATGCGAGACATGCAGATGGACAAGACAGAGCTAGGCTGCCTGCGAGCCATCGTCCTCTTCAACCCCGGTACATGCGGCTACCTCCTCTCCGTCCCCCACACCTCTTTTGGCTGATGCTGCATCCTTTGGGCTCCTAAAAATGAATGTAGACATCCTTTCAGGCAAAAAAAAATCAGGGCAAAGTCAGAACAGGGGTGTTATTGCCCTCTGTTCCCTGATCTCAGTATCCACGGGGGTTTATTAGCTGGCCTTCTGGAAAGTCCTCCGCAGAGCCTGGAGAGGGTGAAAGGCACGAAACTTGCTCATAAAACACACAAGAACTTTTTTGTCTGCAACTGGCTTAGATTTACAGAGTCCAGCAGGCTTTCCCGTTGACTGCAGGGGCAGGGATTGCTGCTGGGGGTTATCCCTGCCCTTCCTGCGAGCCTTTGGTGCATCGGGAGGTGGCTGCTGTCCTGTAGATGCCCCTCCTGGGGCTTTCCCTGCGTTTTAACATGGCTCAGTGCAGGGCAGAAGCAGACGTGGCCGAGGACAGAGGTGCTTATCTGGGGCTCCCCCTCACCTCCCTGCTCTCCGCAGGAGCAGGGTTTGTGCCCAGGCACTGCTCGGTCCCTGCCCTTTCCCACCGTCCCCACGCCAGGCATTCCAGCAGGGTTCAGTGCCATGTCTTGTTTTTGTTGTTCTGTTTGACTTTTTTTTTTTTTCCCTCGTAATCACCAGTAATTTATTGTCTGTAATTTGGGATTAGCCCTGTATGGTAAAGGAAGGGGGATCCGGAGAGGTTCCCACTGCGCATGTGCCTGGGATATCCATGGCCTGACTGTCCCTTTCCCCTTGCTAAAACCAGCTCCTCGCCACCTCGAGGGACCTGCTGGAGCAGGGACTTTTCTTACAGCCCCACTGCAGTGCTTTGTGTTAGAGGGAGAAATCCCCCAAGCCCGTGCCTCGATGGGGTCTTAAAGCCTTTGAGGTCTGTGACCACTGCAATGAGCACAAATGGTTGGGACTGGGATACGAGGTGGGGTAAAATGGGTCTTTTGTGGTCACAGGGCAAACCTTTTGGGGCTTGAATGCCTCGGGAAGGTATCGGGGTCCTGCTGGAGCACTCAGGGTGCAGACACTGAATCCAGGTCATGCCCTGCACTGGTTTGCACTGGGGGTGCTGGGAGGGGTGGAGGTGGCTGTGCACCCGGGGGGGTGCACAGGGAAGGGGTGTATGGGGAGAAGGTGTATGGGGAGGGGTGCCTCGCCTCCCCGCACACCTCGAGGCTCCTGGCTGATGCTTCTTCCCTTGCCTTTCAGACTCGAAAGGTCTCTCCAACCCTGCCGAAGTCGAGGCGTTACGGGAGAAGGTGTACGCGTCGCTAGAGGCGTACTGCAAGCACAAATACCCCGACCAGCCCGGGAGGTGAGTTGCTGCTGGCTGTGCCCCGTCCCACAGCCACAAAACCCTGTGCTGGGGGCACTGCAGCCCCTGGGGGGTCCTGGTGCCATCCTCAGGGCTGCATCCCGCAGCGTGAGGGTGCTGGGTCCCGTCTGCGCCGGGCTCTCGCTCTGTTCCCACATCTTCTGGGAGCGAGCAGCTCTCTGCAGAGGCAGCTGCTCATTTCTGTCCCCCCTCCAGCTGTGAAAATCCCCCAGAGGAGTGGAGAGAGGTCCTTAGCCCTGTGCTTGCAATCGCCGAGGATGGGCTTTGGGTGTTCCCGAGGAGCCCCAGCTCCTCCTGGGCTGAGCGCACGGGGGCAGGGGTATCGTTTCCCTTTTGGAAACCACGGAGAGCAAACCACAGTGCAAACAAGACACACACGGAGTTAATTTTCAGTGGCAGATGAGCATCATTGCTGGGAAGTGAAAGCCTCAATTGATGCTCTCTTCTCCCCTCCCTGCCTCCCCCAATCCAGCTGGGAATGGGAGGGGGAATTAGGAATGCTTTCCTGGAGCTCTCCGGAGCTGAGTGGGCGCATTTTCCCAGTTACAGCCTGAAGCTGGCGACTGCCAGTTCAGTTACTGACAGTCATTTGAGAAACCAAGCGAAGCACTGGAAACTGCTGCTGGTTTGTATCGCTGCTGAGGCTCAAACGCTGGGAAAAACAGCCCCAGCAACTGGGATTTGCATCTCACCTGCATTCCTGGTCTTGCTGGTCTGGGTGGTTCAGAAAAACGAGGATGCGCTTAAGCAGCGAGTGAAGCGAACAGAGCAGAGCCTCAGGAGTAACAGTGGGCCTCTTTTTTTCTCCCTTTTGGGTATCAAAGTGCTGGCAGATGAAAAAAGACAAGGTTGTTCAGAGGTTTCTAGGATGTTCGTGGCTGGCTTGTGGAAGACAAAGGTCCTGTTGGGTGTTCTTGATTTTGGCAGTGGTGAGGGAAATGAGAGAGGAGCACAGGGCAGGGACGATCGCCTCTGGTGCCCTGAGCAGTGTGCGTGGACCCCAGGCTGACTCTGGAGCCGAGTCCTCTTCCTGTAAAACGTGATTGAATTGCACCTCCTCAGCAAATCCCAGGCCCCTGGACTTGGCAGCTGCGGAGTTTCGGGAGAGCTCTGTGCCTCTTCGGGCTCCGAGCGGGCAGCCGGCCCTAAATGGCACGAGGAGAGCTGCGCTGGGGAATGCGGCCAGCAGCTCTCCTGGGTTATTCCCCCTCTGGGAAGCGCTCTCAGCCTCGCACAGGCATCCAGTGTGTGCCGCAGCTCTCGCTGCTTCGCTCCTGGCCGGGGGGCACCGGGCAGGGGGACGCCGTGGGGACAGCCCCCGGGAATGTGCGTGCGGCTGCTTTTCATGGACCAAAAAAGCCCCGTGAAGCTGCTGGGCACCCCTGAGGAAAGTCGCTGAGGCACCACCCAAGATGTGTGCCCCCGGGGGCAGCCCCGGTGATGTGGGAGCTTTGTGGATCCCGGAGCCTGCAGCAGGGGCTCTGCTTGTGGGCTTTGAATGACCTCGGGGAGCTCCTCGTGTGATCTTCACACCCTGGTTCGCCAAAACCTTTAAGGGTAATCCTTGAGGGCTGTACCTAGGAGCTACACTGAGCACTTCTTGCCTTGCTGCCTCTCCTTTCCAGCACAGGACCAGGGTGCAACAAGCCTCAGCGGCTGGGGAGGGTTAACCGGTGGGCTGGGAGGCCGGGGTTGCACAACAGCGAAGGGAAAGGCTCTCAGGAGCTCTCTCCATCTTCCTGGTCTCATGGCACAATGTGATCACCATCTGGGGCTGGAAACAAGTTCTTCCTGTGGTTGAGCAAATGCACGGAGCAGCGTCGTGGGCGCTGCACATCCTCCCCTGCTCCCCGCCGCGGCCAGCGCCGAGCCCCCATGGGTGCCCCGCGGCGCACGCCTTCGGCCTCAAACCAGCCCTCGAGGGCTGCCAGGCACCCTGCAGACACCCAAAAGGAACTTGTCTGGGGCAGCAGGACGAGGGGAGGCTTTTCTAGGAAAAACCGAGCCGTGCTGCCCCCCACGCCACCCCCTGCTCCTTCGCCAGGGGGGCACGGGGTGTACGTGACACGGAGCAGCCGCGGGGAAGCGGGGCCGATTTCTGCCCTGGCACGGTGCTGTGCTGTGCTGCGGGCTGGTTATCTCACGGTTAAACGTATCGGAGGGCTGCAGCCATCATCTGGTTTGGTTTAAAGTGAAACTTCCTGAATGGGATGGTAGGACTGATTTGTTTTTCCTGGCTCCGGTCCCGCTGTTCTCGCCAGCTCAGCAGAAAAAAAAAAAAAAAAAAAAAAAAAGAGAGAAAAAAAAAAATAAAAAAAAAAGAGAAAAGTGTGCATGCATGTATAATATCGGTATGTTTGTGCTTGTCTTTCTCTCTCTCTGTGTTCTCTGAAGTCCCCTTCTCCCTGGGCTGGCTCGGTTCTGGCCTTTGCTTGTGTCGAAGCCTGAATTGTGCAGCAGTAAAACCAAAAAAAAAAAAAAAAAGCGCTGCCAGCAATTAAAGGGCCTCTCTCCCATTCTGCACGCCGGGACGCGTGCCCTCCAGCTGGCTGCGTGCCCGCCGTGGGGTGCGGGTGGGCAGGGTGGGGGCACCCCTGGGTGTCCCCATGGGGGCTGCAGGGTGGGCGCGGGGCTCGGTGGGCGCCGGGAGCCGGCTCGTGCAGCGCGGTCGGCTCTCCCCAGCCCCCCTGGCTCTCCCCTCCTTGCTGTCAGCGCTCTTTGCGAGCCTGGTGGGTGCGACCTGAAAAGCGTCTCCGCCGGGCGGGCCGGGGAGAAAGGGCTTTTGTTCAGCTGGGGCTCGGCTGAGCCCCATGCGCCGGGTGGGGAGAAGGGTTGCCGGGGGCTGGCACCCCGTGTCCGGGCTGGTTTGCAGCCCTGTCTCCAGCTTCTGCTTCCAGAACTCCCGTCAGCTTGCTTCCATCATCTTCAACCCCGCAGCACCTTCAGCACAGGGCTCAGCCGGGTTTTGGCCGTGCAAGAAGCCCCCCCAGGGCTGCACGGAGCTGCCTGGGAGGTGCCCGCTGCCTGCAGCGAAGAGGCATCAGGCAGCAGAAGCTGGCCCCCACTGCACCTCCTGCATCCCCTGGCTGCAAGCAGAGAGCAAGCAGGCCATGAGCGGCCTGCAGCACTCCTTGGGTCCTTGTAGGGACCCTCGTAGGTCCCTTGTAGGGACCCCACAAGCACCTCGGGGTGCTGGCTGAGCGGTGCAGCCCGTGCGCCCCAGCCCAGGGATGTCCCTTCACGTCACATTTTCTCTCTGTGTAGCTACCAGCAGATGTTTGTTGTGAATATCCGCTGTGAGCGCCTCATCTTCAGGGCTGGGGACGTAATTAATGATTTCCCATAATTTCTCGGCACAGCTCTGGGTGTGCAGCCCAGAGCTTTGGTAGCAGAAGTTGTGTCTGGCTCCGCACAGGAGCAGCCACGGAAGCTCTGCAGGTCAGGGCTGCTGGAAGGACATCTAACCGTGTCGTGTCCCCTTCCCCTAGGTTCGCCAAGCTCCTGCTCCGGCTCCCTGCCCTCCGGTCCATCGGCCTGAAATGCCTGGAGCACCTCTTCTTCTTCAAGCTAATAGGCGACACGCCGATCGACACCTTCTTGATGGAAATGCTGGAAGCGCCCCATCAAATGACTTAGAGAACTGCTGCTGGGTCAGTCCCTCGCCCGGCCGGGGCCTCGCGGGGCTCCGTCCTCTGCTTTCTCCTCCTCCAACCCCAGCCCCTTCCCCCCCTGCCCTCCCCGATGCTGGAGGCACCGTCCGAGCTTCTCCGCGCGCTCCCCGGGGCCACCCCCCCGACGTCCTCGCCGCCTCGCCACGTTGACCCTTGTCCGTTTGCTGTCACTGCTGCGTCTAAAGACCTGATCCGCTGTTGCCCTGCGGTAGATGTAGAGAAGTGGGGGACGGAGAGCTTTGCGCCGGCCGCCGCGGTGCCCCGTGCCACAGGAGCTGGGGACGGTGCCGGCCGGCCACGGTGGCCCTTTTGGGCAGCGGGGGGTTTTGAATGAGCTGAGGGAGTGGTTCGGCTCACCGGATTGCAGCTGGCTATTTTCAGAGGATGGAGGTTGGTTGGTTTTTTTTTTTTGAAAAAGAAAAAAAAAGAAAAAAAAAGAATTCTATTTTTGGTTTCTAACTGTTATTAGTAGTCTCGGTAGTTACTTCGCGCAGGGAGAGGCGGCCCTTACCGTGAGTGAGTCACCCGTGGCTGCGCAGAGCCTTCTCCTTTCACTTAAAAACAGAGGATTTGGGATTGAGCTAAATCCCCCCTCCAAACACCCGGTGGCTATGGGGACGTCCTCTCCCCCTCTGCCCACCCCGGGGCCCCAGGCACCGCTGCTCTCAGGCTGGAGCTGCCCACAGACACGAGCACAGGTCCGGAGCGCTTGCTTTAAGGCTGTTTGGGACACGGCATCGCCCTTGCCGGGGTCCTGCTGATGAGACCCCTGCCCTCCCAACTGCCCCCAGCGTCCCAGCACAGCCTCGCTCACCAGGCACCATCCTGCAGGACCCCTGCTCGATTTAAGGGCTGTTGTGTTGGAGCAGCAGGGGACGGTGCCCTGGCAGTGCTCCCTGTTTGGTGTTTTGGTCCTGCCCTGCTCCAGGTTGGTTTTGGGTTTCTGGCTGCTGGGGTGAGCTCAACAAAGCACCCACCACCCTGACTGCGCCCTCATGGGGGTTTGGGCTCATCCAAGAGCTTGTCGATTCAGCAGCCGCGGTGCAAAACACTGCAGGGCAACAATTAGTGGGAGCCTTTGGTAATTGTGGATGTTAATTAGCGGTGAAGCAGGAATGGGGCTCCCCCTCCCCACATCTCCCCATTTGGGCAGCGACGTGGGGCTGGGAGGTCCTGGCTGGAGAGGGATGCCCGGCAGGGACAGGAGGTCAGCCCGGAGTGCCCGTCCCCAACACCTCGCCTTTCACTTTAATCAGGTGTCCCCAGAGCCTGCCTGAGCAAACGGGTTAAAAAAACAGAACAGAATGAGCTGGGAAGGCTCCTGGGGAGGATTTCCCCCCCTGCAGCAGGACAGGACGGTCCTGGGCACATCCCAGGGCGCTGAGAGCCAAGGATGAGGTGCCTGTGGTTGGCTCCAGGCCGCTTTTATGTCTGCTGTGCCCCAAAGCAACAGAGCATTAGGTCCCAAAGAGAGGTGGCTCTCCGTTCCTCCCCGGGGGCTGTAGCTGCCCCCTCAAACAGCCACTTTGTGCCCACAGGGGGACGGAGCAGCCCCCGCCTCTGCTTTGGAGGGGACACAGTTGTCACCCGCTTGGCAGCTCCATCCCCTGCAGTTAATAAGGCCATCTCCTCGCCGGATAAATGCTCAGGATTTCAGGTCGTAACTTTGCCTTAGGCTGGCCTGAAGTGGCGAATCCGCAGAGGCGGGGAAGGAGAAGCGTTTTGGCTCTGGTTCTCCAGCAGCCTGCATGCCGCCGAAAATATTATTAAACAGCTTCACCCTGGAAGAATTTGCCAAGAAAACTAGGCGAGAGCAACGAAATCTAGCGAGGGTGCCAGTAAACACGAGCAGGCTGCTCCTTGCCAGCACAGCGCTCGCGCACGCCCGCGCGTGGTGGCCGGGGGCTGGCAGCACCCGGGGGGCTCGGTTGGAGCCGGATGGTCCCCGGGGTGAAGAAGCTTTGTGGAAGAGTCTCTTGACCTTGCACTATGATAAACCTGAGCTGTTGTTCGTCTCCCTTGGGTAGAACCACTTGATGTTTTTGGTTTTGTTTTTTTTTTTTTGGCTCGGTGAGTTTTTGGAAGGCGGTCCGTGAGCAGGTGCCCCCAGCCCATCCTGCTTTGAACTCAATATCACTCAAATGCCGAGAGCAGCGGGGTGTCCTCAGCAAAAAGCGTGGTGCAAAGGGGAAGGCTCTGCCAGCAAGGGGCTCTGGGTCAGGACGTGTGTCTCCGTGCCTCAGTTTCCCTGCCGGGGCGGTGCGTTGCCGTGATTTGTGCCCCCCCCCGTGGAGGAGGGTTTTGGGGAAGGGCTGAGCACCGGCCCGGACCTCGTGCTTTTGGCAAGTGTTGAGGGAGCTCCCACATTGCTGTAAATCCGCAAGGCTGCTGCTTTTAGTAGAGCTCCTCCGATCCACACCAGCAGCTTTCGGGGTGCTCAGCAGGTCCTGAACACGACCACGGGTGCTCAGCCCCCTCCCCGAGCACGACCCCTGCCCACCCGCCCAGGGTCACCGGCGCAGCCGTCCCCAGCAGGAGGAAAAGCTTCTGTGCGTCCACTGACATCTGCCACAGCAGCCTTAAAGCAACGTGCTTTTGCATGAGTTTGAGTCTTTTCATTTGTATTCTTTTTCACTTTTTCGGCTTTTTATTTTATTTTTTTTTTCTTCCTCATCATAATAACTATAAATATATTACACGCTTGTTTGAAGAGGTGATACGTGGGTAAAAGAAAAAAAAAAAAAAAGGCACATTATTCACTAGAGAGGTAGGACTTTCATTTAACCAGATCTTAGTACTCCCGCAAAAATCTGGTTTGATTAGGGTGATCTCTTTTTTTTTCAATTTTATTTTTTATGTTTTCAAGTTCCTTTTTTTGTTGGTGGGACAATCTTTAATTTTCTAAAGATAGCACAACCATCAGCTTTTCAGCCACCCCGGGCCGTTCCTCGCTGCCTTCTCGTGCGCCTCCGCGGGTCCCACCTGAGCCATGGGCACGTTTCAGCTCCCCCCCTGCACGACCGTGGCTCAAGAGCTGATGATGTCCCCATCAGTGACTAGACGTGCATGATCTGTTTTAAGTTGATACATATGTGCGTGTGTATACATGTATGTACTGTAGATATATACACTGTATAAATATCCTCACTCACATATACATATATTATAACCGTAGCAATTACAGACTTTTTGTTTGTTTTAAGTCAATCCTTTTTTTCCTGTTTTTTTTTGTTTTTGTTTTTTCCTCTCGTTTTTTTTTTTTTTTTTTTTTTTGCTTCATGTCAGCGAGTACATTGTATCTGAAGCCCTTTCCGAATTGGCGTACGCCAAATCTGGATCCTTATGACTCGAGACAAAGGAAATGCATCTATTTTAAGATGCCCTTTTTTTTTGTTGTTTGTTCTTTTTTTTTTTTTTTTTTTTTTTTATTTTTTGCAGCAGGTGGTTTTGAGTAAAAAAAAAATAGCTTTAGCAATTCCCAATACTTAGTGATGGATGCCTTGGCTATGGGTTGCATAGCTAAAAAAAAAAATAAAAATAAAATACATTTAAAATTTAGAATGACAAAAAAAAAAAAAGAGAAAAGATAAGGAAAAAATATCTAAAGCATCAATAAAGTTAAAAATCTATTTTTGTACAAATGTAATTTTATCCCTTGCATATTCTTGGATATTTTTTTTTTTCTGGATTGTTTTGTTTCTTCTACAGAGATTGTTATAAACGCTCTCTCTATTTTTCTCTCTTTCTCTCTCTCTCTCCCTCTCTGTAAATGTTCAGCCGCAGGGACAGGGATCTGGAGAAGAGGGAGAAACTTCTGACTGTGTTTTAAAGGCTTTATATGAAATCTCTTTTGAAATAATTTTTTTGAATGAACTTTTTATTTTTTTCCCCCACTTCCAAAATCTTTTTC
The DNA here is from genome assembly GCF_009819795.1 of Aythya fuligula. Taxonomy (NCBI): domain Eukaryota; kingdom Metazoa; phylum Chordata; class Aves; order Anseriformes; family Anatidae; genus Aythya; species Aythya fuligula. The sequence continues at coordinate 5,908,879 of NC_045577.1, forward strand.
GGGGAGGGGGGGGAGGGCGGGGGAGGGCAGGGCGGGCTGGTCTGGGGGTGTCTTTTGTCACGTATATCCGGCGTTCCCGCAGGTCTGTTTTACTGTGAAATCACTACCGTATATTATTATTCACTTAAAAAAAAAAGAAAAGAAAAAAAAAAAAAAAAAGAGTTGCTGCTGGAAACGCCAGTATTTTGATGAACAATTGTATTAGAATTGTGGAAAAAAAAGAAAAAAAAAGAAAAAGAAAAAAAGAAAAAGAAAAAAGAGAAAAAAAATAAGAAAATATATGAGCATTTTAAAATATAACCCAGTCCAAGTCCTCTTTTGTTCTTTATGGGTATTTCCTGAGCTGGTCCTTAGGCTGTGGGGTCCTGTCCCCACCAAGGGGGGTCCCGGTCACCCAGGGGTCCCCGTCCTGGGTTCCTTCCTGCTCTTCCTCTCCTCTCACCTTCAGTCCTTCGAAGCCTGGCCCAGCAGGCAGGATTTCAGCCGAGGGCAGTGGGGTTTCTGCGTTGGGTACTTGACTTCGTCCTGCCTCTTTCCTCCCTGGTTTAGTGAGGGGTCAGCAAGTAAAAATAGCCCCTTGGACTTCACGGTGTGTGATGCACCTCCAGCTCCACGACAGCCTCACATATGTACGTATAATGTAGGTACAAAAATAAGTAGTGGTGGTTTGAGAGTGATCTGCGACACCCCAAAACCCATTTATTGGTCTGGGAGCCACCGAGGCTTCATTTTCCTGGAGTTGCAGGCTCACAGAAAGGTTTGGGTTTGGGGTGAGAGCAATGGCAGAACCATGGGGGAAATCCCAAGGCTGGGCTTTTAAAACAGGTTGTTTTTGCCCCCAGGACTTTCTCCTGAAAGAATTTCTGATTCCTTTGACAATTCCAGGTGTACCCTCTAGTGACAGTGGGACGGTGCCACTTGCACAAACTATACGATGAGTGCCATTGTGGGGGCCAGCCCCCCGGAGGGGTGCGCCGGCTGGGCGCACTGGGGTGACCCTGGGCTTTCTGGTGGGTGGGTGACAATGGGGTGACAGGGGCCATCCCACGGACGAGGGCCACCCTTGGCACATCACACACCGTGGGCTGGGCTGAGCCAGAGCCATCGTGGCTCTGTGTGGGGACATGGGCATGGGGAGAGCTCCGACCTGGTGACACATCCCACAAACTGGGACAGGGCACAGCACGGAGCAGCGAGATTCTGGGGTCATGGGCACCTTGCCACGGTGACAAGGGCACAGCGACAAGCTGCCCTCAGGCACACACGTGCGGACAGCATGCTGTTTTCCAGCCCCTTTGTCTCTCAGTGCCAAGTTAGTGCCTTTGGAGTGGGGACATTGCCATGCGGGGAGGTGCCGCGAGCCCCCGGCGCCGCGCGCGTGATGTGGAGCAGCGAGCGGTGGCCTTGGCTTAACCTGGATCCGTTGCCAGGTACAAACAAGATTGAACTTGCTCTTGGGTTTACAGCGGAGATAAATCCTCCCCGACGGCTGCAGAGCTGGTGAAATAGAGACGGAAAATAGGTGTTTCAATTTGGTTAGTGACGATCCGTGCGCTCCTAACTTTGCCGCAATATTTTTTCATTTGGGAAGCCAGGGACGTGGCTGGCAGAGGGCAGAGGAGGGGGGGCAAAAAGGATGGTGGTGGCTCAGAGGTGCCTGCTGCTCCCTGGTGAGGGGACACAGCCTGCCCCCGGCCCTGAGCTGCCACCCCTTTGCTCATTTTTGGAGACCTTGGTGACCGGGGTGCACCCGCAGGCCCTGGCCACCCAGCAGCAGCTCGCCCGGCCGGCTGCACTCGCGCATGGGATGGCTCCCGTTCCAGAGGCTGGTTATTTGTCTTGTTAACCTCCAGGCAGCAGTTTGTGTTTGGAGAGCAAATATTTACCTCCCTTCCTGAGTTTTTTTTTTTTTTTTTTTTTTTTTTTCTTTTCCCCTTCTCCTGGGGTGGAGCAAACTGGGCTCCGTGGCCAACGCTCGCCCTCGCACCACGGGTTGGCTGGGTCCCCACCACCCGTGGGCTCAACACCCACGCTTTGCTTTGAACATCAGGCTTGCTTCTATATTTAAAGCAGCTAATAACAAAAGGCAAGGCCAAGCCAAGCTGCCCACTGTTCTTTTTCTTTCCTTGCCATGTTTGCTGCCACCCCCTCGGGAAGCTGGGCGCTTTCCCAGGCTCCAACTCCTGCTCTGGGGGAAAAGGGAGCAGGAGGAGGAGGAGGGTGGCACCACGAACTCGTTGCTGTTTCTCCAGCTTCAGATGGGATCAAAGTGCCTGATTCCTTGATAACAGAAGATGGTTGTAAGGGAATGAAATGCTTCACACATGCAATGGCTTGGGGCTTTTGTAGCGTGGCAGGGCTGGCTGTGTGCAGGATTGGCCCTCACCTCACAGGGAGCATGGAGGGAGATACAAAGAGGTCCAGAGCGCTCTTTTATCAGGAGCCTCCTAATGCCAGATTTCCCCAAACCCCAAGCTCTTGGAGGTGTAGGATTGGGAGGGGGCTTCATCTTCCTCTACAAAACACCATCCTTGTGCTCTGGGTGCATTAGGGGGTCCAGAGTGGAAGACGCTGTGCCGGGGGGTGCAGAGATGCTCCTGGAGCCACGTCCCACTTGGTGGCACCGGGCTGGCCACTTAATTTCTGCACATCCCCAGTGCTGACAGAGATGGAGTGAGGTGTCGGCAGACTGTTTTGAAATCCTTAAGAGAAGGGCTGTGATCCCCGTCCTCTCCATGCCTCGGCTTTGCAGCGAGGAGGGGCTCTACAAATAAATACAGACAGATGAGCTCTTTCACTGGTAATTTGTCACTTCATAATTGCCAAAGAAAAGCAGGTTAGTTTTCTGCTCCTGACCTCTCTCAAGCAGCCTTTTCACCCCAGCCGGCCCCGGGGCCGGGGTCAGGGTCCCAGGGGGCAGCTTTCCCCTCGCGCTGTTGCCACAAAGGGCACCTTGGCCTTCTGCAGCAGTGACATTTCCACGGGTCCCCCCCCTCCCCAATTTCCCTGTGCTCCCCAGCCCAGTGCTCCCCACTGCAGGCCTGGCACATGGGAACTGGGCTCTGGGCATTTTCCTGGTGGGACTTTGGGGTGTGCTGAGCCGTGCCAAGTCATCCTGAGCTGTGCCATGCCATGCCATGCCATGCCGAACCGAGCTGTGCCATGCCAAATCAAGCAGCCCAAGAGCAAAGTGCTGCTGCCCCCTCCCGACAGCAGCTCCCCAACCCCCGCAGCCCCCCGGGCAGCCTCGGGTTTGCTCTCCCCCCGAGGCTCTCCCCCTGACCCCAGAGCCCAGCAGCTCCCCGCAGGACCCCCTGCAACCACCTCACCCTGCCCGTAACAGCCCCTGCTGCAGCAAGGTGTGCAGACCAACAGCCCACGGCACAAAACTCTGCATCTTGAAGGTTTAGACCTCATTTTTCCATCAGAATACAAAAGCCTTATTTTTTTCTTTCTTTCTTTCTTTTTTTTTTTTTTTTTTCCTTGCAGTATGACAAAGGGTTAATAAGAGGCTCGGAGGGAAGCGTTGCCTAAAATGAGTATCTTTCCTTTCCAAAGAGCTCGAGATCCCAAGGCACAGGCGAGAAATACTAGCCACAAAAATTTCGCATCCCTCTGCCTTACAACACTGGCAGTGAAACCTTGTTTGGCTTTATAGGCAAGATTTTCCATACCGTGCTCCAACGCAACTCCATTCCGCTAAGCCCACATCTTGTTTTTCTACTGACAAAGTGAGGTATGATTCTTGGCTCGGCGATTTTCTGCTGTGGAAGACTAAATGAAAAGATGCTTTTAAAGCTCATTCACTCAACACTCAACCCAAAACCCAGGGGGAGGGTCAAATGGAAATTCATTAAAGTTATCAGACGGCCTTTCTGCTTTTGTGGCGGGTACGAGGCTGAAGAAAATTAAATGAAGACACAAGTGTTTGTTAGGATACCGCGAAAGGTAGAACAGCCCGACGAGTAAAACAGCCGAGTCATTTAATTTATTTTCTTACAAAAAGCTTGTGTTGGAGTCATTGTGAGTCCTGAGGACACAGCCCTTGGTGTTCATTTTGTTTGGATCTTTTAATTTATGGCATGAAAGCATCCTGCCCTGCAAGAAGGGCAGCCACATGCTTCTCCCTGGCAGGGGCTACCTTGCAGGAGCTTACAGCTGAGCTGGGGAGGCAGGATGGAGACAGAGGAGGGAGGACGAGCGGCTTTGCTCAAGGCTGGCCAGCAGGGAAGGAGTGGAGAGGCTGCTCCCAGCCCCTCTTCTCAGCCTCCTGCTCTGCCCTTGTGAATTTGGCACACTAACACCCGTTCCTGATGCTCCCTGCCCCTTCCTTACCACTCCGGTGGCCGCTTTCTGCTTGCCCTGGTTGGGGCGAGAAAGGAGCAGGCGGAGGGTCCCCAAGGATGCTGCGCCACCAGGAGGGGCCGAGGGCTTTGTGGAGCTGCAGGGGGGTCTCCAACATCCCTGGGGTTACACCACACACCCTGGGCAGAGGAAAGCAGCTCCCCGAGCAGGACCAAGCTGGGGGGGCTGCTCTGGTGTGTCCCCAGCCACCAGCAGCTGCCTCCCTTCCCGGCTCGCCGCCCGGGCAGACACACCAGGCCGTGGGTTCCTGGGCGATGCGAAGACATTACCTAATCCTTTGAAACCGGATCCTCCCGTCAGGCTCCAGTTGGAGGAGAAAAGCTTGCTCTGGCCTGTCTGTTCCTGCTCCAAAAAAATGTTTCCCTCCTCATGGCAAGGAACGTGCTGCGGACGATTTCCTGCTATCGGGAGGGTGGAGGTGGGTCCCCAGAGACCCCTCTGATTAACCCCTGCCTGGGAAGCCCTGGTCCTCGTGTGCTGGTGAATCTTCCCGTTGCCATTATGGGGACTGCTGCCTCGAGCAAGGGACGAGCCTCATGAAAAAAAAAAAATAATAATTCAGACCCATTTGCACCATCCAGCCAGCTGTGGATTCACTAGTGTCTAATACAGGATGCTCTCACACAAGGAAAAATTGGGTGCTTGGTCCCTGCAGGGACTGTGAGAGGCAAGGGGAGCAAAGGGAGTGTCCAGGGGATTTGGGTGGGATTTGGGGAGGTCCCTGAGTGCCTCAGTCCCCTGGGTTGCCTCCACTTGGTGCCTGCAACCCATTTCAGCATCCTTGCGGGGCGATGCTCTCTCCAAGCATCTCAGCCTGCTGACAAGCAGGAGGAAGGCTGGCAGGAGAGACAATTTGTGGCTAGCTATTTGCTGTTGTCACTCCGACCATTTTACCTTAAGAGGCAATAAAGATGAAAGCCAATAATAAGCAGCCAGCCATCATTTGGGGGGGAAAGGCTATAATTTACTTTGCCAGGGCTGCAGGGAGTCCATCTGAGGCTGGCGTTATTGACAGGAAGTCTATATGGTTTGTTTCTTACAGTACTTACGTGCGCTCAGAGCAGTTGAGGGTGACATTTTTAAAATCTAAAAATATACAGCCGGTAGCTAACTTCCAGCAGCATGGAAGGGAAGAGAAGGATTTATGCCCAGAACGTTTTGAACTTTACAAAAAAAAATAAAATAAAATACGGCTGCAGAAAAGGCTTTAAGGGGTTTGCAGGAGGGGAGTGGTCCCCTGGCTGGCTAGGGGGTCTTAGTGGGGCTGTCGGGTTTTGGCCACTGGTGCTGTGTTGGGGGACCTGGTCCTGGGCTGGATTTTCATTTCTTTAAGGGGATGTAAATGGGGAAGGATGCTGCTGAACTCGCAGCAGTTACAGGCAGATAAAACGAGAGCAAGTGAAGTAAACGGGTGCTTTTGTGCAGCCCTGGGTTGTGGCCACTAAACCACGCTGTGCCTCTAGGGAGAGCCCCGAGGGGGTTTTCTGTGGCTGCTTAGGAGGGACAGCCCCCAGGCACTGCCCCTGGCACAGCACACAGCTCCTCGCACTGCCCCAGCTGCCCAGACCTCGCCGCTGGCCCAGGGGAGCGGACACATCCTCTTCGACCCCATCCAGAGCACAGGGCGGCCTTACAGTCACCCTGCCATCCCAGCAAGCTCAGTAGAAATGAGGTTTTAACCTCAAAGGAAGATGATGTTGATTCTCATTTTCTCCTGCTCAAAATAAGCAGTAACTCTGCCGATGGCAACACTTCCCCCAGGAGTACGAGGGCTTGATCCTACCAATCTGGGGAACCCAATGATTAAGACCTGTCATAGCCTTTTTCACAAGAATCATCAAATCCTTCCTTTTCTCCAAGACATTGTCTTGTGGGGAGGGAGGAGGTGGTTTCAGGAAGCACAACGAGTGACTAATCTCCCTCCTGCCTCTGCCAAGGGAGAGCAACCAGCCGCACGAACATCCCCGCTGCTTGCGAGAGCTCCGCGATGTCAGCGGGGTTATGATTTATGGCAATCACTCCATCACCCTTATTTATAGCAGCGGCTCTCTGTGAGATTTCACACACGAAGATTGGCTTGTTCCATGGCCTTGCTCCTGCCAAAAATTGTCTCAGGGCCTCCCGACCCTCCCGGGGGCTTCTCCACACCACTTGCATGCCCACATGGGGAGGTGCCGTCGCTTGGCAATCCCTACCCCATTTCTCCCCCTTTGGAGACTGTGTGCACATTCCCACATCGCCTCCTTTTTCCCTTCCTCTTGCCTTCTATCTTTAGAGAGCTTTTGTAGACAGCCAGAGGTTTTCAGGCCAGTGGAAGGAGGCTGAGGGCTGCTGAGATGGGAGCGGAGACCGGCGCCTCTGTCCTGCGGCGGCGGGCAGGGACAGACGTCTGCGTGCGAGAGCGAGCGGCTGATCTGCATGTTTCTTTATTAAAAACACGATCTCTATCTCTGCGAAATGTCCATCATGACTATTCAAAGCCACTTCTGCTGCTTGCCAACGGCTGTTGTTCAGGTTCTTTTCCATCCTGCTGCTATTTTGCTCGTTTGTCCTGCTGCTCCCGGATGTCTGGGTGGCCGCAGGGCCACGGGGGCTGGAGCTGTTTTCCAGCACATCCGGGAAACTCGGAGAGGCAACGGGGGCTTCTACTCTGCTCCATAGGAAAAGGCTGGAAAACCATGACTCTGGTGGTTCAGCAACCACACAGCAAATAAAAGGAATGAGAATAGAGGAATAACCCTGTAACCCCCCTGATTCTGTGAGAGCAGGGGACCAGGGATCTTGGAGTCACCTGGGGATCATAATTAGGTTTTATCTCTGATTAGCTGGGAACAGGAAACCTTTTTTTTTCCTTTTTTTTTTTTTTTTTTCCTTTTTTTTTTTTTTTTTCTGTGGCAATACGTGGTCACGGCAAGAGAAAGTGTTGCAGCCTCTGTTTAAACCCGAGCCTGCTCCCAGTGCTTCAGTCAGCTCCGTTTCTGCCGCCGTGATGAATGGGGCCCGGGGACGTGATACCTGTAACAGCCAAATCACTTACCTTGAAAATGCAAACCTTATGGAAAGGGAATCAATAATTCCTGCAGCCTGGGCTTTGCTGACACGCGGCCCGAGCCCGCAGGAAATAAACCCTTTGTTAATCTTTCTCAAGAGGCACACAGGCTCCTATAAAAAGCTCCTGAAGTAAGTAACTAATTACAGCCTGCACGAGGCTCCAGTCTGTCACCCCCGACAGCTCCGTGGGAGCAGGGGCTGCAGCGCCGCTGGCCAGGATGATGGACGAGTGCGCGCGAGCTCTTGGCTTCGCTCTGAAAGAGGAAGAATTAATGGGCAAATAAATTACAAATCAATTATTAAACCTTAGCAGCGTGCGGGGCCCTGCTCAGGCTGGGTATCAAATATACATTTCTAATTAACTCAACAACTCTTGTCTCGTGTGCGCTGGATGCTGCCTGCCGCTGGAAATGTGAATTTTCGTCGTGCGCTCTAAACGGAGCCTTGCATTTGGCTCTTTCTGCCACTCAGGTCTGTGGTGGAGCACTTTTTGGGCACAGAATATGCCAAGAGACACTCGGCTTTATGCTGAGCACCAGACCAGCCTCGGGCAAGCTGTGGAAGCTGCCACACAGAGGGGGATGAATCCGGCACAGATCAAGTGTTTGGTGTGCTGTGGGGTCTCGGTTGCTTTCCCTGAGCCCCAGATCCCAAATTCAGGCAGAAGCCACCGTGCTTTCCTCCCCTCCCTGCCTGTCTGGGACTGTCTGTCAGCACCCGGCGGTATTGCCATGAGAACAACCACCGCCTGCTACCTGCCTGCGGTGTCTAGACAGATCCCAGGCCAGAAGTTCTTCCTGGAGCACTAGGAAAATAAAAGAGGCTTGGCAGATGGGCTGCTGCAGCGGCACACCCACCTCTGCTATCCTCGGATGAATCCTGGCCTCGAGTCACCAGCACCTCTGCTCCCAAGTCACAGGGGTGAGAAGCCCCTCGAGGAGCTGGCAGCTGCGGGGGGCTGTGGATGGGGTGGGATTTCGCAGGGTTTGGGATGGATTTAACACCCGCGTCGCTGTAGGGCCAGGTAGTCGTGCTCCGTGCCGAGGCAATATTTCTGCTGCTCACTAATCAATTATAATTCTTAGACAAGCTCCCATATGGTGCCTTTATAAATCACTCTCTCCAGTTATCAAGCCTGTCTTATTTGCCTGACATGAGCTGTAAGGAGGGTGGTTTTTAGGCTAATGTTGACTCAAGTGCACAGAATGTGATTTATTTATAGAGTTTTAGAGAAGTGTTTTAAAAGTCAAAATCCGGGTCCTTACGGAGCTAAACCAAAAGCTGACGACTCATTCTGCAGCCTCTGCCTGAGCATCTCTGTAAGAAGCCCTGGTTTGGGGGATCTGGCCTGTAAAAACAGGTCCCCAGCCACCACAGGGAGCTCGGTGGGCACAGGGGAGCAGCTCTCCATCCCTCGCAGGGCACGGGGATGCTGGGGACGGGTAGGGCCACTTGGGCAGAGAGCTGAAATTTGGGGGATTGGTGGAGGGGCTGGACAGAAAACAGAGATGAAGGAGCTCGGGGGAAACCAGAGCAAAAGAGAGGAGCCCCTCATGAGAGCAGAAAACAGCCCAAGGTGCTTGGGGTACGTGGGGTGCTGCTGATTCTGAGCACAGAGCAGAAAACCAGGGTATGGCACAGCCGGATACCCTTGCCATGGGCTAGAAGGGGTAAATGGCAGCGGGGCTCTGGGTACTGGCCTTTATTTACCGGCCAGAGCCGAGCTTTTAACCGGCTCTGATATCTCACAGTGACTCTCTTGCTCCCCCCAGTGCTGCCTTCACCCATCTCCGCCGAGCACCGAGGTCCCCGAGCATCCCGTGCCCGCTTCCTCCCCACCTCCCCAGCTCCCACTTCAACCCCACGAACACTTCTCCAGGCCGGGGACCCAGATTTTTGCCCCTTCTCCTTTTCAGAAACATAAAGCCCTCATTTTTTTCCCAGCCTAAGCAGCCTATGTGCCAAACAAAGCACAGCGTGCAACCAGCCTCCTAATCAGCCGATCTGCCTCTCGTCTATTTTTTAATCACAGGTTTCGGGATTTGTCACTTGCTTCTTATCAAAATTTACAGCCGGCCTGCGCCGGTTGCAGCCGATGAGTAACAGGTTTCTGCTGGAGAGCCCCAAAGTTCTGGTTTGCCATCCACCCCCCGTGGCACAGACATCCAGATACCTCCCCCCGACACAAATTCGCAGTTTTCTGTTTCACCTACGCCAGCCCTGACCTACACGGATGCTCTCTGCTCAGACGGGGTTGTACCCGGTGCTGCACATTTTAACCCCTCTCCCACGGAGCTCTGGTTCTGGCTCCTGTCATTCCAGAAAAGGGGGGGAGCGGGGATATTGGGATATTTCCCCTCCTGACGGTGCTGAATAAACAATGCTTTTCTTTTTTCCCATGGGAAAAAAAAAAAAAAAAAATCAACCTGAAAGGAAAACCCAGAGCATTAGATTGGTGTCAGGAGGGAAGGGAACCTCCCTGGGCACGGCGCGTTTGGGTGATTTGCATGATTTGAAGAGGAATAAGAGGAAGCCTTGGGTAGGAAGGGGAGCGAGGAGGGTTCTGGGCAGGTTTCTCAGGAAGGCAGCAGCGCCCTGACAGCACCCAGCTGCCACTGACCCGCCTGCTCTGATCAAGTTGGAGCCTGCACCTGCCTCAGAGCACTTTTAGGGAGGAGAGGAGGAAGCCTGAGGCTTGTTAACACGACGATGCTAAGGAACAAAGCCTTGAAAGCGGGGCCCTCGGCTTCCCTCGAGGCTTTCAGGGTCAAAGCCGAGCTCCCTTCGCCCTCACCCTCTGCGGGGCTTTAACCTGCAATCCTCCCGCACAGGATCACCGGGGGCGGCCTCAGCGTGCCTCTGAGCCTCTGGGCTCTGTTTTCCCCCTCCCCGGTTTTCGGGGACCCCCCTGAGGTTCGGGAACCCCCCCGGGGCCGTGCCGGTGTCCGCGCTGCGCTGCGCCCGCCAGGTGCCGCCCTCGCCCCGCGCATCCCCGAGCATCCCCCTGCGCCCTCCCATGGGCTGCACCCCCCCCGGTAGCCATGGCAACGCCTTGGCAACGCCCTAGCAACGGGTCCTGGACCCCCCCCATCCCTCCTGCACCCATCATTTGGGTGTCCCCCATCCTAAAAAAAAAAAATCCTTGTCCCCAGCTCTGTCCTGCCCGGTCACCGCCCTGGGGGGAAAAAAAAAAACACAAATCTGGCTGCCCCAAAAATGTTCTGAGTGGGGTGGGAGAGAGAGCAGTGGGGTTTTTTTGGGGGGAACTGCTGCTAAAACCTGATGAATGTGTTGCACAGAGGGTTGTGTGGGGCTGAACACTCTGCTGGTGCTGCCTCTGTGACTGTGCAGCTCCCCGCCCTCAGCACCAGACGCGTTCGTCCTTTCCTCCTCTCTCCGTTCTTGTCCTTTTCAATGGTCGGAGCTGCTCAGGGAGCTGCAGGGTGTGTGGGCAGAAGTGGTCGCTTCCAAGGTCAGTCGCCGCGTGCTGAACCCTCCCGTGCAAACAGCAGCAGCTCCGCTGGATGGGGAAGGTGATGCGGGCAGGCTTTGGTGCTGAGCTGGGCACTGGCCGGCGACGTTCATATCTGGCTGGCCTCGCTGAGAAGCAGCAGCTCAGGCTGCCTAGAAACTCAAGCAAGCCCTTCAGTTGGCAGACTTCCCTTCCTCCCTTTGCTTCTCCAGCCAGGTCCCATTCTTGCCCTGGGTGGAGGCAGATTTCCACCCCGCTGGGAATAGTAAGCTGTGCTGGGGGGAGAGCAGGGCCCTTGAGCACCACCCGTGGGAGGAAAGGCAAGCCTCGGTGCCGTGCAGATCAGCCGTGATCCCCTGCAAATTAGATTTGGTGTGCCTGTTCCGGGGTAAAATCTTACACAACTAAAAGAAATCCTTCAGCCTATTGCCTGTTCTGGTCAGGGAGATGCTTTGCTCTCGCTGTCGTTTCTAAAACAACTCGAACAAATCTAAAACAAAAAAAAAATAAAATAAAATAGACCCGGGGGGCTGCAGCTTCAGCTCCTGCCTCCTCTCCAGCAGGGGCAGGACATGGGGGATGGCTTTGGGTGAGCTGCATTTGCACTTCCTACAGGAGGCTGGGAGCCACCCCCTCATTTTTAGGAGTCCGATGCTCTGAAGACATTGGAGGAGCCTTAACTTTGAGGTCTTTGTGTTGACTCAAAGAGGAGTTTTGACCCAGCCTCTCAACGATCCTTGGCTGGCCGCATCCCTTCCCACCCCTCCCAAGCTATTAGCGGAGGGCTCCCTCGTCCCTCGGAAGTGCTCAATTCATTTGACTTGGGCCATGTCTGGCTTATTCCTTGCCTGGCCCCTGGGTCGAGGGGTGTCACCTTGGGGTCCCCTGAGGCTGGCCCCGGAGCAGGAGGGGTTGTGCAGGGGGCCAGAGGCGTTTTGAGCGGGGTGTGACCCCTTCTCCCCTTTCCCCGAGGACAGGGAGCTCGGCACAGAAGGCAGGGTTGGAGGCACCTCCCCGCCACTCTGCCTTACCCTCCTCCAAGCCAAGGCAGTAAATCACAGCCCTAATTGAAACCATGCCTGGGCTGTGCCGGCCTGAACTCTGGGGTGAGCGTCCCTGCTTGTAGGGAGGCTGCTCGCAGGGACAGGAGGGCTCCTGGGGTCTCTAACGGGCTGCTTGGGGCTCAGGCACCGCCAGAAATATGCAAAGGGCAGGGGGGCTCGGATGGTTTGGGGGTTGTTTTGGGTTTCAATAAGTGATGCCAGTGCCTTGTGTGAAGCTGGATAGATGCAAACTGAGCCCCAAAGCCCAAGGGCTCCGGGCAGGTGGAACTGCCTCCAGGCAGGAATTGGTATCCCATGGAAAAGGGGGCTCAGCACCCCCAGAAGGTGCTCAGCTCGCAAGGGGCTGGTGAAGGCTGTAGGGAGTCAGTGCTCTGACACGGGGCAGCAGTGGGTAAGGGTGCTGGTCCGAGCTGTAAGGCTGCAAAAGGTCCTAGGTGGCTGTGGGATTTATTTCCTCAAGCCTCCCAGCACACGGGGCGATGCTCAGCTCAGGACCGCTGTGGGGCTTCCAGCATCCCCACGGGGGATGGAGGGGATGGGCTGGTTCCCAGCGGGATGGGATGGGATGGGAAGGGCTGGGGTGGGATGGGATAGAGAGCATGGTCCCGCAGCCCTAGGGCTGCTCTGAGCAGGGCTGCAGCTTTTTCTGCTCCCCCCCTTTGGCTGGGGAGCTCTCGCTGCCACGTGGCCTTTTCCACTACAGCACCCTCCTCTCCTCTCCGCCCCGCTTTGCTCCTTGCTTCTTTTTCTTTTTTTTTCCTCAGGAAACATCTGGAAGCTGAGCGAGAAACATTAAAAGGAAAAAAAAAATGAAGGAAAAGAAAAGAAAAGGAAAAAAAAAAAAAAAAGCAAGGGGGAGGGGATCTTGGGAACACCATATGATTTCACTTTCCTAAGACAACTGCAATTATGCCTTTGAGGCTTTACCAGTCACTGTAGATTCAAACCATGTTGGATGATGTAAGTGGGAAAATATGAAGGACCTACTGGCTGTTTGAGGGAAGAAAAAAAAAAAAAAAAAGGATCAGCTTCTGGCATTTTATTTAACATTATGAATCAGAAGAAGGGCGACAACCAGATGGACTTTTTCTTTATTGCTTTCCTGGGCTTGCTTGTGCCTTGCTGATCCCTTCGGAGAGGGGGAAATGCCTCCAGCAGCCTGCTCCCAAACCGTCCTGGGCTGGGCTTTGCACCGAGAAGGGACTTGGGTTTCTTTTTTTTTGAAGCCCAGCACTGGTGAGCGGGGTAAGCAGGAGCTGTTGGTCTGAAGGGCCCGTCCTGTGCCTGCCCTGCCAGGGTTTCTGCAGGCTCCTCTGCACGGAGGGAGGCTTCAGCTGGGGATAAAATGGGTCTGAGGGCTACTGAAGGATTTGTGCTCCCCCTGTCCCTCAGACAAGGCAGAAACCCTTGATTCAAGCAGCTCCATGCACCAAAACCTGTCCTGGGGTGCACGGGGAGCACCCCCCTGTACAGACACAGAGCAATGCTTTTCCCAGCCCTGCAGACATCCTCAGGTCCAACTTTGCCCCACTTCCCACCCCAATTTCCTCCCCATCCCCCAGAGGGATTTAGGATCTTTTTTTCTTTTCTTTTCTTTTTTTTTTTTTTTTTTTTTTCCCCCAGATAAAGCCCTCTGCAGTCTGTTCAGCCAGGCTCACGGTCCAACACAAATATTGCTTGTTTTCAGCCACCAGGAGGATTCCTGTTTGCAGGCAACATCCAGCTCCCTGTGCCCGTTTGGTGCTGGGCCACGCTCGGGAGTTTGGGCTGTGGAGCCTGGAGCCCGGCACTGGGACAGAGCCACTTGAAAGGATCAAGATGTTGCTGTCGGATTTCATCGACTTTCCACTGGAAAAAAAAAAAAAAAAGCAGGAGGCTGCAGGAGAGCTGGGCTTTCAGCTAAAGCGGGCGAAGCTGTCATCAAATAGGCTTGGGAATCAAGAAAAAAATGCTCCCACAGCAAGAAATCAGGTGAGCACGTGGAGAGGGGGGAGCCAGTGCCAGAAGAAGTTGTCCAGAGCCACCCCTGCTGAGAAGCCCTGGGGGAAAGAGGTGCTGCTGGGGCCCCTTTTAAAGGGGTTGGTGGGGTTTTGGGGGGCATTTGCTCATTACAGGTGAGAGCAGAGGAGGTTCTCTGGAGTTTTGGCTGGAAAAAAGAAAAGAGGGAATTATTTCCTACTCTTTTTGGCTACTGGAACTCAGAAAGTGTTGGTGCTCAGCTAGGGTTTCTCTGCTCACCATCACTGACGACAGGGACTCTGCATGTTTCGGTAAAAGCAAGGCTGTTTAAAGGAAAATGTCCAATGTAGAAATTTCGATTCCATAAAATTTTGTCAGGACAAGTAAAAACAACAGCATCTCTGTGTCTGAGTCAGGCCTGGCTGTGCCTGGCTGTGCTTGAGACCTGGGGGGGTCCTCGCCCCTCCTCTGCGTCCACCCTGGTGGGAGTCAGAGCCCACATGGGAAGGGTTTGATGGGGTTTTCCAGGCATTGCACCACCGTCCTGTAACCTTTTATTTTACTTTGCTGTTTCTGGCAGTGCAGAGGGAAGTGGTGATAACTGCAGGGAGCTTGTAAAACCCAGGGATGGGAGGGAGCCTGGAGGGGCGCAGCCCAGGCACAGGAAGGCAGCTCTCCTCCCTGGCTCCATCCCCAAATCTGCCCACCCCAGCAGGGATTTTCCTTTCTTTGGGGCTGATGAAGTCCTGAGCACGCCGGGTGATGGCAGCACCCATGGGACCATGATCTGGGGGTCCCTGGGGGCTGTGGGTGGGTTTTCATTGCAGCCAGGGGGGCTCATGGCAGGCACCACCCCTGCCCCTACCACAGCTGCATCACACATCTGGCCCCATGCATCACCAGGGAGAGCAAAAAGAGCCTACTTTCTAAATGGCCAGGAAGGAGGAAGTATTATCTTAGCCTTTTTGGATGGAGAATGGAAGTGGAAGAATTAAATGCCCTGCCCAAGGTCAGGGAAAGTGTCTGAGCTCCTGGGAAAGGGTCCGGGCTGTCTGAGCTCCCCAGTTGGTGCTGGAGATGTGCCCAGGGCTTTGGCTCACCCTGCTTGGAGAGGGGAGTCCCTGAGGACCTCGGATGCATCCATGCCATGCAATGGGCCAAGGTTTGCTCCCATGGGCAGGTGGCACAGCGTGATGTGCACTGGGGGAACGGAGCCCTGCTCTGCCCCAGGGCATCCCGGCAGCCTCCCTGCAGCAGGAGCATCCCTGTGCCCTCTGTCCCAGCCATGCAGCTTTCCTGCGGGCAGCCAGACCCCAGCCTTTAATCTCCAGACATCTCAAATATTCAGCATTTCCTCTCATTTGAGCTCGAACACAGCCTGCTGGATTCTGGCTTCGGGTTCTGCTCGCATCAAGGTGCAGCTCGACAGGCAATGGGGGCCCCGCTTTGACCACGTCCCCCAGGCTGCATCGCTGTCTCGCTCCTGGCTGACTTTTCAGTGGAATGGTGATCGCTGTCATGAGCATTATTAGTTTTTTTTGTTATTAACCTAAGATAAGGTCAAAGCCCCTTTGGGATGGATGCTGAGTTTCAAGAGACTTTGACTTCAATGAGAGGCCGCAAGTGAAGAGGAGGCTTGGAAAGAAACAGCGATGTTTCCAGGGATGCCAAAGCCTTGGTTTGACTTTTTCTTTGTCTGGAGCCTGAGGCTAAGCATGGAGCACACCCAACCATTTAGCCAGTGAGATCTGCAAGGCTTCTGCATAAAGTATGCTTCCTTCTCCAGTGCCATCACTTGAAATTGAGCGTGAACTTGTACAGAGCCTGGCTCCCCTCTGGCACCGCTCTCAGAGCGCCGTTGGCTGCTCTGCAGCAAACCAAGGCAGCCCAGGTCCACCCAGCCCACTTGGATCCACTTTCCCCACATCCTGAAGTGTGCCGTAGCTCTGGGAGATGACCAGAACCCAGTTAAAAACTCACTCAAGCCAATGCAAATCTCTTGCTCGCTCCAGCAGGCTCTGGTGAGGCTTGTGCTGAAGGCACGGGGTTTTTGCTGCTTTTGAGGATTATCAAAGCCATAACCCGGTTTCCTTGCACGCTGGAAACAACAAAACACAAATGTTCCTGAAAAACAAATCCATCCGGGCTGTGAACATGGGCACATAACAGCTGCAGCTGGCTTGGAGTACAGGCACACAGCAGGGGACTGCAGGCATGCAGGAGAAGTCAGGTCCACGGGACCCAATTTACGGCCTCCTCCTTGCAGCACCAAATGCCCGCTTCCATGGGCGATCTGTGCAGCCAGGTTACACCTCAGCCGGTCTCTGTATATTATGTTTTTATTAACCTGACCTTTTCAAGCTGTTAACATGGTCTGTGGGATGATGCCCTGGAGCCTTACAGGATTTTTTTGGCGGTGGCAGTGAATAGCTTCTCCTGACACCTTGGGGGAGAGGCAGCTTTGGCCTTTCGGTGATACGCCGTAAACAGCCTGCACGCCTTGCTCTCAGCACCCTGAAAGGCTTTGCTGGCTTTTTGGGAGTCCACAGGGGGAAGCAGGAGTGAAAATGAGAACTGGAGTGTTTCCAGCTTGTGGGGCCTCACGGCCAGCCTCCGCCAGCCCCTTCTTTGCAAGGGGTTCTCCTGCCCAAATGTCCCCTGTGTCAGAGACAGCCCTGGAGAGAGATTTAAGGACCTGAATCACACCCGTTTCCATCAGTCAGGTGTTTAATGTAACCTTTAGGCCCTGGGCTCAAACACCTCATGTTTTGAGATAAATGATTTGGGGCTACAAAAAGATCCCTGGTGGAGCTGCAAATGACCTCGCTGGCAGGGCTGGCACCTCTGTGGAGATAACCGAGCCCAACCCCCCAGCCTTGGCTTTCCAAATTGCCATATGAAGGAAATATTATTCCTAACTGCTCTTTACCTTGCGCTATTGTGGATCATGTTACGGTTCTAGCCTCCCTGGCTGAAGCCAAGACTAATCCTAAATCATGAATGGGTATTAGGCAGGGGGTGTGGAAGCGAGGGCACCGCACAAGGCACCCAGACAGAGGAGCCGGAGCCTTTGGTCCCTGCTGGTGCCTCTGCTGCCTCCCTGCTGCTCTTCCTCCTCCTATTCTTCCCCCACCAGCACCTCCTGCGGGTGCGACCAGCGCCTGCGCCCCTTAGCTTAGGACATTTGGCTCCAAAAGTGCTTAAAGCCTTGATTTCCCCCCTTTTTTGCCCAATTAAAAGGGTTTCAGAACTCAGCTTACAGCAGTTGATTCATTCCCCAGGCACATCCTGCTCGCTCTGCGAAGGCAGAATTAGGAGGAGCATTTCAGTCTCTATCTAAACCCACGACTTCAGCCGTCCCTTTGGTGGCTGGGAACCGAGCCTAGACATGAAATAATGAACTCAAATCCTTCGATGCATTGACCAAAGAAAACAAGCTGTCAAAGAGAAATATTCCCTCGCTTCTTCTCGAGGCGTACCAAATCTCCTTCCCATCTGTACGTATCGTTACGGCGGGGAGGCAGCATGAGTAACTCAGCGTGAAATTGTCAGCGGCTGCATGTGATGCTGTTCGGAGGGCATAAATCAGGCTGGGAAATGAAAAGCGCTGTCCTCTTCCTTCCAGGTTTGCTCAGCATTTTATACCTCTGTGGGGGTGTTGTGAAGGAGATGTTGGGCGGATTCAGCCCACGCCCAGCGTTCGCTGTGAGGGCCTTAATTAGGTTCAGTCGGTTTTGTCCCATTTGCATGAGGCCGTGGCATCTCCAGCAAAACCCCAGCAGAGTCAACGACTGCACTTAAGCACAGAAATGCTGACGGAGGGGCTGAATCTCCCCAGGTTTGCCTGCTTTCAGCTCCTGGCTCAGCCTGGAGAATGAAAGAGGGCAGGGCAATTTCTTTGTGCCTTCCATGGATGTGCCTGAGAAAACTCTAGCAAACCGTGCGGGGATGTCTGGGTGTTGAAAACCAAGAGCTGGTTTTGAAAGGAGAACTTGGTGTGCTGCAGTGCTTATAGCTAGAGCCTTCGCTGCTGTCCCTGGGGCAGAGGGAAAAGCCCTGCAATTACTCCGTCCCCATTCAAAGATGTCCTGAGCCACGCAGCCCTGCTCTGAGCACTCCTCAGGGGAAAAAGGATCTCTCTGTTCTCCCCCGGGGCACTGCAGGTGTGGGGATGTTTGAGGTTGTCCAGTATCTGCCAGCAAATACGTGATTGCAGATCCCACTGGATCAATTCAGGACACCGTGGTGATGGCACTGATGGCAGATCCAGGGCTGCTCCGTGTCGGAGAGCTGGGTCTGGTCCCTAAAGGCTCCTTCTGCCTCCGTCTGCTTCAGCTTTGCTGGCTTTGGGGTTCAGATCTTTACCCAACTGCAGGCTTCCCTGCACCCCCAGCCTCCCTGCCTCTCTTCCTCTCCTAAAAGTAGACCAGAGCTGATCTCCATGCTTCTCAGAGCTTGCTCAGCTCCTCTACTGCAGAAGCTCTTCAGACTGTGCTGCCGAGGCCGTGAATCCTCAAGCAAAGCAATGATTAGTGCAAATTTTCCTAGACAGCTGCTTCCATCTGCTCCGTGGGTTATTTGTATTTGCTCAGTGCGGGTAGCAGATTTTTTGATGAACTCACATGGTTTCTTGCAGTTGAGTTTGACAGAGTGAGATGGGCCATTTAATTTAAGCCAGTTCCTCCTCCTTGTCTTTTTTTTTTTTTTTTTTATATATATATATATAAAAAGCCTAGCTGAGGTTTTTGTTTCTGCCTGCATGACAATGTTGTGTAGAACAGAACCTCCGAGGGGACACAAGCATTAGGAATATCTCGGATGCTTGGCTGAGGAGCTGGAGAGATTGAACGAGCTCTTTGCACGGCTTCGTGCTCAGCACAATCACTGCGTTTTCACGTGGGTTTGCTACACGGGGCAGGTTCCTCGCAGCCACCCAGGGAACAAACCTCTCCTTTCTTCCCCTCTTTCTCCTGCTCGGGCTGTGGATTGCCAGCGGCCCTGGGGAGCACCACAGTGCGTCACCACCGAGCTGCAAGTGGAGCTGCAAAGCCAGGAGGAAATTCCAATTCGGGGGCGGTTTGGGCTCGCTGGGAGGAGGCTGCTTTTGGGAAGAGGGTGGCTGCCAGAGCCCTGGCCTCAGCCAGAGGCTCAGAAACACTTCTGGGGGACTTCAGAGCAAAACGTGTCCCCCTCCAGGAGCAGAGGCTCCGACAGGTCCTGCATCACCTCCTGCCACCCCTGCAGAAGCATTTTGCCCCAGCATGGGGCCACCCTGGGCTGCAGCACTGAGCGTGCTGGGGAGCCAGAAGGAACTCAGGGACTGATTTACGATTTTTATTCATAAATAAAGCAATTATCTGACCAGGTAGTGCAAGGTTTTCAGCACTTCCTCAGCAAATCCGGGTTACTAGGGCTGACTTTTACGTGGCATTAACGTTAATGCTCCTTCACCCTGTTCCAATGAGATCGGCCCACTGATTGCCAAATATTTCACTGCTGGGACGCCTGCCTCGCAGCTTTGAAGCCCACTTTTGCTGCTGATGGATCACTGCTTCCAGCGAGCAGATGAAGGGGATGGAGAGCTGCTGTGTGGGGCCAGCAGTGCCTGGAGGGAGGGTCTGGGGGCTTGGTCTTTGAGGGTCTCTCAGACTGCCCTAATTCAGGAGCTGGTTTGGTGCTGTCTCAGCTGATGCTGCCAGGCTGAATTCTGCTCAGCAGCCCCGGCCCTGGTGTGTTGTCAGCTCTGAGCAAACTTCCACCGGCTGGCAGGTGGGGAGAGAAATCCCTGCCCTGTGCTGGCACAGTGGCAGGAGTCCCCGGAGAGCCCTGTGGGCACAAGCATTGCCTTCACTGGCATTTTCTGTTCCATTTGCCAATCCTGAATTTGCAGCCTTGTCCATGACCGGGGCTTCTTGTCATTCCCTTAATCTGCGTGGTATCATCTAGACCCTCTAACTATCCCTTACCCCTTCCCAGGGAGCAGGATTAATCAAAGCATTGGTAGAGAGGTCTCCGCCAGGCCCCACGGTCAGAAAGCATCTGGCCCGTCAGCAGGAACGTCCTCCAAACTCACACTTTTCTCACCAGCGAAGAGTTATTGTGAGAGGTTGCTCCAGCAGCCTTGCAAAGCCGGATCGTGCTGCACTGCGCTCTGCAACCATCTGGAACGCGTTTGGGATCGCGTGTGGCTCAGCCTTGCATCTTGAGCCCAGCCGGGCTCGTAATTAATTGCACAGAAAGGCTCTGCCACGTCGTGATGCTGCGCAGCCTGGGAGCGTGGATGCGAGGGGTGGGAAGAGGCAGGCGAGGCATTACAGCAAACCCACGGGCCCCACGGAGGGCGTTTTTATGGGGGCAAGGGGAAGATGAAGCGTGAGATGGAGGTCTCAGGCAGATAAGCTTGGGATTTTGGGGTAATATCGACATTCCTTGGGCTGATACTGGATGCAGGAAGAAGAGAGACAATGGCAGTGCTCACTGATGGGGAAAGTGGGTGCCCGAGGGGGCTCAGGGCACCAGCTCTGAACCAAGCTCTTGCCCTGGGCATCACTTCAAGGGCAGTGATGTCCCCCCTGCCCCAATTTGTGCCTGCTTCCAGAGCCTCCTGCCCGCTCTCCTTCCCAGTGTTTCAGGAGGGCAACACCTCTCGAAAGGCTGTTCTCCAGTTGGTTTTGATTCCTATCTCCTGCAAAGCTGCAATTCCTCCTTTGTGACCTGCCGGCTGCTTCTCAGGGGAGACGAGGTGACAAGGGAGCTTTGTCCAGCTGCCTTTCTGCAGAGACAGCCAGCGCTCGCTGTCCTGCTTAAAGTGGGGCATCAAAAAACCCTGGGTTCAAATGGGCTTGACACGAAATTCCCCTGCTCCAGCCTAAAGGCACTGGAGCACGGGGACGGCTGGCCGGGCTGCGTTCCTCCGCCTGTGTGCTGCAGATGTTTGGCTGCCCCTTTCCCCCAGGTCTGGCCGTTGCTTTCTCAAAGTCCTGGGACATGCCAGCAGCCTGTGTCCGTGTCCATGTCCTTGTCCCTAGCCCTGTCCATGTCCTTGTCCCTGCCCATGCCTTTTCTTTTCTGCCTGAGCTCTCCTTTCTGTGCCTTTGCCATCAGCCACAGACGCGTCCTGGTGCCCACTCGTTTTGTGGAGGAAAGGGTTCTCTGTGGGCTGGGGCGGTGGGGCAGGGGATGGATGAATGGTGCCTCTGTTCGGCACAGAGGGCTTGGGTTTCAGCTCGGGGAGGGAGTGTGTGCCGGAGCAGCCCTGGAGAGGCCCTGGTTTACAAAACAAATAAACCACTGTGCCTTACAAGCGGGAGTAATCCGTTATTCCAAAGGGTCCAGGGATGATTTACCACCTGACGGCAACCTCCCCTACATTTTGGAAGGGGGGTTAACAAATGGAAGCTGGGACAGAGCGGAGCAAAGGTGGTTTTCCCAAAGCTGCTTTGTTTTTCAGCCCCTTTTGGCCCACGCTGGCCAAGCCCAGGGCGTTCCTCTGCCTCGGGGGCAGGGGATGAAGGTGGCCACAGCCTGCACCCGAGGCAGGGGGCTGGGTGCCACCACCCTGGCACTGCCCAGCCACACCATGGGCTGGGGATGCTGTGGCTGAGCACCGCTCTGGGACGCCTTCCCTGGGGCTCACAGGCAGCAGGAACGGGGACGAGGACACAGGGCAGCTCCCAGGCTGCCCACCTGCATCCGCCTTGGGGTCGAAGCATAAAATCCCCAGAGGCTGAAATAACCCAGCCCCGATTATTTTCCCCAGCTCCATCTGTACGAGGCCGTGGCCGCCCCTTCCCTGTTTACACGACATCATTCCAGCGCCGCCCGCAGCCGCTAGCCGGGGCCCTTTTGTTTGGACTACTTTAATCTTTCCATTTTCGAAATTGCTGATTTTTTCCAAACATTTTTAAAGCGAGGGGCTGAGCTGAATGCTCTGTTTCCCTCGAGTATGGCACTTGCCCAACAATGCTATGTGAAAATCATATCTGGACAACTCTGTAACCATAAGCAATTTGTGTCGGCAGTTCCCGGGAACCGAGTACAACAGAAAGGGCAAGCAGCCGATACACACAGCGACAATTTCCTAAGCCATTGGAGTGAATTAGGAGCCAGGATTCATCCCCTGGCAGCAGGGGAAAACGCTGGCACTGCCGCCGTGCCTGAGGCTTTCCTAGGAACGCTGCGTGTGGCAGAAACCTCAGATCAGCTCTTACATGGGAGAAGCAGCAAGCTCTGCATGTTCCTGGGCACAAAACCCTGCCCAGACCCTTTGCAGCTCAGCTCTGTCCCAGGCTGCAGGAGGAGCCCCCCCTGTGCCAGCACGGACAGCCCTGGGGCTCCTCGTGCTGTGGGGCAGAGAGGGGATGGAGAGGTGTCTGTGGCCAGTGGATTTGCCAGCAGATGGCACGGAGCACGGTGGGGAGCTGGGCAGAGCCACCCAAAATGGTGACATGAGCATCACACCGAGGGGCTGGTCTCGCTGCTGTCTGTAGGGGATGCAGACAGCAACGAAGGGCTGTGAGGAGCAAGGGGTAGGCAGCAGCGAGGGTCACGGTCTCAGTGTTGATGAAGGTGAGAATTGTTATGGGAAAAAAAAAAAAAGTAAAAAAAGAAGAAAAAAGAAAAAAAGAAAAGTAGATTTGGGAAGAAAAAAAAAAATAAAAAAAAAGGAAAGGCAGAAACTCCTCTCAGCCTTCAGAAAGCCCTTTTCTGGCCTCCACCCCTGCGCTGACCCCGCTGTCTGCTCGCTCTGCCCGCTGGCTATCCAGGGATGAGCGTGTCCGCGTGGGTCCCGCTGCCGAAAGGCTCACAGGAGCTGCCTTGAGCACTTCCAGATGCTGGGCTGGGGTCAGCCGGGGACTCGGCCGGCCGCCGGGGCTGCCTGGAGTGGGGGCGGCCGTGGGACAGCGCCTGGGTGCGCTGTGCAGACACCGGGGTAGGGCAGGGCTCCTGTCCTGTCATGGGACGCCTTGCCCCCAGCCTGGTGTGCTAACCCTGACCCTAAATTGCCATGGGGTGCTGAGCACCACGGGGAACTGGTGGGGTTGGCAGGATGTCCTCCCTGCCCAGACACGCGGGTGAGATGTTCCTGGGCTGAGCTCCAGGAGGCTGCAACTGTGCGAGACACGTAGTGAGCACCCAGCACCGGCCAGGGAGAGTCCAGGAGGAGACGGGGGTAAAAAAACTTCCCCAGCAGCTGGCTGAGCACCGGGGAAGGCACAGAGCATCCCTGCTAGGAGCCAGGAGGGGACCGCTGCCCGCAGACACCCCCCCCCGGTGTGCTTATAGGGTGTTGGGACTGCTTTTGGTGATGGGAACCGTGCGGCACCTGGCTGCGTTTGGGTTTTGGGGTGCTTTTGGTGGTGCTGCAGGGGTTTGCAGCTGGATGCGGGAGGGAAACACTAGGGAAACACTAGGTGGCAGGTGGAGGCCATGTCTCAGCGCCTGGCTGCCAGCCCAGGCCCCAGCACGAGGTGGTGGCTGAGCACTGCTGGGGCTGTGCTCACCCCGGAGGCGTGCTTGGATGGGTGCAGGAGCCCCCCCGCTTCACCCAGCTGTGCATTTCCATGCGAGTTATCGGGAATTCTTCTCCTCGGGGCTCTGGGGCTCTGCCAAATTTGGCAGAAGGTGGCAAGGAGGCTTTAGGGGAGGGTTGGCAGCGATGCCAACACCACGTCCTGAACGCTGCATGTGCAGGAGGCACAAAAAGCAACCCCCCTGCAGCCGTCCTCCTGCGGCCCTCCCGGGCTTTGTGTGCTCTGCAGGACCTGGGTGCTGAGCTCAGCACCCCTGCAAGGCCCCATAAAACCAGCACAATTTGGGGGTCTCTCCCAGAACTGCTGCTGTTAAAGGATGATTTTGAGGAGCTATCTTCTCTTTCTCTTTTTATGAAATCCAGGCAAGCTGGAGTCCCAGCTTTATTACTCTCCAGGGATCCGGCAAGCACACGAGGGGCTCATTAGAGACACGCTGGGACTTCCTGAGGACAGCCCAGGGGACCAGAGGCAAAGACATCCTCTAGACCAACATTTACAATTCCAGCAAGTCCCACTGCCACTGTGCAGCTCCTGAGATGCTTTGCAGGATCAAGACAAATGATGTGGCATGTCCAAAGCCCAGAGCATCGAGCCTCAAATTATCCTCTGCTCTGTGCAACGCCTCTGGTCAATATTGGTGGCAAGAGGGGCTGCCCTGAGCTCACAGAGCTCACCTCACACGAGGCCCTGCAGGTTATGAGATGCAGGAGGAGGACTGCGAGGAGTTTCCAGGCCTTCGTGTGCCTGCAGTGTGGTTTTTCAGCCACTCGGCGTCTCCGAGGGCTGCCTGGAGCTGCAGGCTGGGGGGGCTGCGCAAATTTGGGGGAGCCAGGCTGGGGGGCGAGCCGGGGAGATTTGGGCTCTCGGCGTGCATTTGGCAGCAAACATGCGGAGCGGCCGGTGAGCTGCGGTTCCCCGTAGCAATTTGATCTCTGGAGCAAAACGGTGCTAAAATGAAGGAGATGGGAGCTCTGGGATTTTTATTCCCATGCTGGCTGAACGCAGGGAGAAACTTTGTGAGTTCGGTTCAGTGCGAAGGCTTGTCCGGAGTGTCACAGCTCCTCCCCAGCGCTGTCCCCGTGGGGCTGCCCCCAACCCTGAGCCGTGTGGGTGCTCGGGGGTCCCCAATGAGGCCACGCAGGGCTCTGTTCTGCCCGTGGTGCCGGGGCTGTGCCTCAGCAGAAGGGAATGTTCTTCTCAAGACGCCGCGAAGGCAGCCTGGGCTGCCGGGGCCAGCTCTCATGAGTCACCCAGCAGCACACATGTGGGCCCCGGCGCAGCCAGCATGCCTCTAGGCCAACAGCAACAGCGTGTAGCCTAGCAATCGGGAGCAACCCTGCAATAATAGGCCGGGGGGAAGGCCCTCGTAACCCTGCAGAGCTAACCCATATAGAGCAATCGCGTTTGATGAGGATTTTCCAGCAGGGTTTGGGATACGTCAGAGGATCTGGGAAGGGCTCGTTGAGGGAGAATTGGTTCCAGAGCCCGGGTTTCCAGAACAAGGTCCTTTGGCTAAAGGGACGGATCCTGAGTGTGCTTACACGGCACCCTGTTTCCTCTGGGTGACTGCAGATGGGAAAGCTCCTGGGTTCTTGCTGGCCCACGTGCCACCCTGCCCAGGGCACAGTGCACACATGGATTTCACCCTGATGCTTAATCCCTCTCAGTTATGGGGCTGTCTCATGGGGTGCAGCCGCTGCTGTCGTGGGTAAAACATCCCAAAGGTCTTCGGCTTTCCAAGGAGGACGAGAAAAATAGGGCAGCCCTCGGGAATGTCCCCGTAATGAGGGATAGTTTGCTCACTGGCTTCAGGTGCTGCATAGAAAATCACCAACTGTTAGAGCCACCGAGTGCCTGGTTCAGCGATGAAAAGAAGCACCATTAAATGTTCTGAAACGAGATATAAATTAACTGGCCCAGCTCTGGTCATTTATGATGTCTTTCAGGTTAAAAAACTGTCCTCATTTCTAAGGATTTAGAGTCCCCACCTGCCTTTAATGGAACTGTTCTCCTTACAGCTATTGCCGTAGGTAAAGACTTGAAGTCAAACAATAATTACTCCCAGGAAAGAAACACTGTTTTCTTGTCATGTTCCATTAAATAGTTCACAGCGTGAGCCAAAGAATTAATGGCCTTATTATCTGCCCTTTGAAATACATCATATTAAGGAGGAGAAGGCAACTCGGAGGAATTCAGAGGACACCAGGGATGTCACTGCCCCAGGCGATGGGGCTGGTGGGATATTTCCTAGGATTTAGCTCCGAACGGGCTCAGCCCCCAGGACGGATGGAGGGAGGTGGTGGAAAGGGCAGCCTGAGGGGTAGGGGTGGCTCTGCACGTGGAGAGGCAGCCAGGCAGACCCAGAGACGTGTCTTCCCCCCAGGATTTGCTTCCTGCAGGGACCAGGCTGAGTTTTCCCCCTCGCGATGTGCAGCTGACTCCTCCTGGGGAGGGATGGTTGCTGTAGGTATTTTTTTGCTGCAGCACGGGGGGCTGGCACCCACCCCTCTTTGCACGACGGCAGGCGCCAGCTCGGGAAGCGAGTGTGCCACAGCCACGTGCTGGCAGCAGGAGCCCGAAATTCATCTGATTAACGTGCGGCGGTGTTGTTTCCCCTCGAGCTGGGGAACCTGGCAGCCTCCGGATCGCTTGGAAGTACATCAAATCCCCCAAGGAAGAGAGGCAGAGATCCCAGCCCTCCCCCACTGACTGCAGGGCTCTCCTGGCGAGGACTCGGAGCCGCTCAGATCCCCGACACCTGCGGACACACTCGGGCGTGTGCGTGCACATGGGCGTGCGATGCTGGCAGCTGAGCTCCTCGGGGCCAAAGGGCCGAACATCCCACCCCTCTGCACCCCCAGGCCTGGGGATTAAGGGAGTTGCTGAGATTTAATCAGGTTTGAGCAGTCCTAGGGTGGTGCCGAGGATCCCCAGCTGCTCGCGGTTCAGCGGGGTCGTTTGTGGTAGCGGGGGAAGATGTGGCCTTGGAGTGCCCTGAGCTGGTCCCTTTTCTCTGCGCAGGGAAGGAGGGAGGGACAAAATGAGGAAAAAAAGGGAAAAACCATGCATTCCTGATGCTTTGGGCCCATTGCAAGGCTCTTTCATGACAGCAAAGACACCCACAGCCTCTAAAAGCTTTATAATACAAATGAACCCAAACCCCAAAACATCAGCCTTTGCTACGTAGACAAGCCCCAAACTCAGATGAGCTGAAAAGCTCATGGGTCAAAGGGCTGCGACCTCAGTGAAATCATACCTTGGTTTCCAAGTTAGCCCTCAAATAAGAGTACTTTTTTATTATTTTTATTTTTATTTTTATTTTTATATTTTTAAGGGTCTTTCCATGAATATTCAATTGCAGAGTGTAAACGTGGGGAAAATCACAGCTGTCATGGGTCTGTGTCCATGCAGCCTCATTAGTCCATCCTTAATTACCTTAAGTAAGTAAGATCGGCCAGCATTTCCACCCCTTCATTTTATGGGGTCAGTGGGAGAGAATGGGAGCCCTCTGACCGTGTCTTTCTGTTTTCCCCCCTCTCAGGAGGCGGTGGGCATCCCTCCCCACAGTGCTGCCAGAAACCTCTGGGGGCTGGCCAGGCTTAAACCTTCCCCTCCATTTCTTGGCTTGTTTCCCCCCTGGGGATGTCACCGGGAAGCCCCCAGGGATGCAGGCAGACACAGGACCACGGGGCTGCCCCTGCACCATCCTGGGAGCCCCCTTTTCACTGCAGGGGGCTGAAGGGGAGCAGGCAGGGGGCTGATGTCCCAGGGGGTGAGCATCGTGCTGGAGCCCAGCGCTGCCGCAGGAGGGTGCAGGGGTGTCTGCTGCTCCCAGCTGCGTCCCAGACAAGACCTCATACGGCCTTAGCAAAGTCTGGGAAGGCAGGAGAGAGACAACCGGCTGTTTTTTTTTTGTTGTTTTTTGTTTTCCTTCCTCTCTTCTCCCTCTGTCTCATGAGCTGGCAGGGATCGGCGACGTATTAATCAAACTTGGCACAGGATGATAGGAAAAGGAGGAAGGCAGAGATCCGTAGGAGGCCAGGAGTGCCCTGGGAAAGGCAGCAGCGGGGAGGGAGGCAGTGCAGGACCTTAGCAAGTCCTCGCTGGACCCGAGCTGGGGATGACACCTGCAGCAAACCCTTCCTGAGAGCCGGAGCAAGGACGAGCAGCCCCATCCCTTGAGAGCTGGCTGTGCACGTGCTGCTCCCCTCATTATTCCTTTTCTTTCTTTCCTCCTTTAAATATGTGGCATCCTTGGGACGGGGAACCCATCCCCTTCCAACACACATCGCTCTGGACGTGGCAATGCACTTGGTGCCACCGCAGGAGCACAGAAATGGGTGATAAATTATGGGGAGGAGGAGGAGATGATGGGATGGGGGAATGAGGGAGAGGCAGGGACCGTCCTCCCCTGCTCCTGGGGGTGTGTGAACCAGGGAGAGGTGGGGATGAAGTGTCCTTGCTGAACAGCCAGCTCCACGCACAGACTGCTCCATGCTCCCGAGTGCACGGCGCCCATCTGCAGTCCCAATTCCTCTCCTAACTTTACCCATCTGCCAAAACACACCCTTTGGCTGTGCTCTGCCGAGGAGGAAGCTTAAAGAGGGACAAAAAAGGATTTGGGCTCCCTTCTGATGCCAGGACTTCATCTTAGCTTGGGAAAACAGATCTGTCCTGCTGAGGGTGACTCGCCCTGGCCAAGGGACAGCCGGGGCAGTGACTGCGGTGCAGGGCAGTGAGAAACAAAGGGGAAATAAATCATCAAATTGCTTCGAGGTTTTCCTCTTTTTTTACGTTCAGCTTCACAACTTCTTGCAGGCCAAATGTTGCTTTTCACTGCTGGGTGGACACAGCAGCTGTAACGTTTTTTAACAGCACTTTCCCTTTCTACATACCGGCCTAGCGGTCTTGTTTTCCTGTGCTGTGGTCTGTATTGATTTCTCCACCTGTTTCTGTTTCATCACTGATATTGCTGAAAAACTTAAGCTATTTCAGGGATGAAGGGGCACTCCGCTGCTCGTTTGTTTTCTGCTTCAGCCTGATGACATTAATCAGGTTTGCATGATCTTTTCATTAAGGGGGGCGGTCTAAACAGCACTTTGGTTAAAAAATATCCCCGCACACTCACAGGGTACTCACAGCACCCGGCCCTCATCCAGCAAGCCTAATTATACCGGAGGCAATGAACTCAGCTAAGGACAGCGGGATGCCTTGGAGTGACACCAGGCACGCATGAGCACAGATGCTGTCGGGGTAGGAAATATCTCCTTCATCAAACTCGAGAGGAAGCGCTGGCTGCCAGCAGGCACAGCGAACCTACTTTCGTTACCTAAAAAAATTGTCGGCACACGGGGAGTACAGGGTTTTGCAGCATTCTCAAAAATTTGGTTGTTAATTCTGATTCCATCTCTTCGGGCTCTGACAGTGTTGTGGCTTGGGTTCCTTTGTTGTTTTTCTTTCTTTTTTTCTTTTTTTTTTTTAAATTTTCGAAATGTTCTCCTTTTCCCACATAGAGGGAATGCTCCCTGCCTTTCTCTTATTCCGTGGAGGGGACTAAAAAGCCAAATTAGAAGAATGAGAAGAAAGTCAGGCTCGCCGTTATTAGCCAACCCATCTTCTTACAGCGTTAGGATTCACAAGATAATATTCCCACAGTTGTACTTGGGCACGGGAAAATGGACCATTAGCCAGAAATTGTCTTGGATTTGTCTGGGTGGGGAAAAATATAAAGCTAATGCCCTCTTGTGGCTCCTTACAGCAAAGTGTGTGGCTGCAGGGTGCTAGCACTCTTCTCACCTTTTGCTTGTTACGGGGTAGGAAAAATAATAGGAACTGGCTCCTGCCCCTTGCCTTTGATGTGATGCTGAGGGCTTCAGATGCAGTTTGGGGAGCCAGGGGCATCTTTTGCCTTGCAGGGGGCTCAGGGCAGAGGCTGGGAGCCCCGGGCAGGGCTGGGGTGAGGCTGTGGCATGGGGATCCCAGGCTGCTGGGGCTGGAACACGGCGGCAAACCTCGTCTGCAGGGCAGCTTCCCAGCGCCGGGCCTTGGCAGATTGTTCCCTTGCAGAAAGCAGCGGTTTTAGAGATATTCAGCTCCGTTCTGTAGATTTGGAGGCAATCCAAAAGGCACTGTGTTTTTCTCCCAAGGCAAAGCAGCCCAAGGGCACCGGGGATGGAGAAGACCACTGCTGATCCCCCAGCTGTCTGCCCATCCCCGGCGCCCACCCAGTCCGGCAGACTTTGCAGGAGCACGTAGCCTAAACAAATCGAATGAGGCAGGGGGATCCACCAAAGCCCAGTTCTCATCTGGTTTTGAACTGCTCTGAAATGTTTAATCGTGGCCTGTCGTCGGCGCAAGGCACCCCATGACACATCCAGGAAGAGGGCTGAAATATTTTTTAAGTCATGGTTGTTAACATCTAGCAACAAGAATAAAATTTTCTCTCCATTTTAAAGCCCCGCACACCAGCCTTCCAGGAAAGACCTCCACCGGCATCTGCTTCCGATTAAACATCTTTGGGTTCCAGCCCAAAATAACTTCAAAGATTTATTGACTTCCATCATTTCTAAATAGCTCCCAAAGAGGAGCAGAGAGCCCGGCTCCGGCACTGCTGGCCCGCTGGGATGAGTCGGGGCTTCGTGCTCCTGGTCCTGCACGGAGCCAGGACCTGGAGCCAACGGTTCCCCTCTTGGATGTCAACCTAAAACCCTGCGAAACGTCAGGAATTTAGGATGAGCACGATCGCTGAGCGGATCAGACACCAAACCGATGGTCCTCGTTGCTCAACATCCTACCCCAGCGGTGACCTCCCAGAAGTTCCCATCCCTCAGAGCTTCGTGTCCTGAAACGGGAGGGCTGCGGCTCCTTCCTGCGCTTGTTTCAGCCCTTGTTGTACGTGGGTGCTCTGTCTCTCTCCAGATAAAAGCTGAGCATCTGCTCGAGCCCTGTGAGTCCCTGGTGGCTGCAAGTGCCACAGTGTTTAGGAGCAGCTTTTCTGCTGAAACAGTTCTTCAATTTATTTATTTTTATTTTTATTTATATTTTTTGGTCAAAATAATGCTTTAGGATTTTTGTAGAGATATTTTAAAATTGGGATTGTCCTTTACAAACACCCAAATAGTGCAGATTTTAAATTTGAAACACGGGATTTTTTTAATTTTTTTTTCACATTTTGCTTTTTGGCAAAAACCCAAGCTGATTTTCTTACCAAAAGTGCGAGCCGAGAGAGGGCAAAGTTCCTTTGGCGATCACGCCACGAGCCATTGGGAAGAAGCTTACAAAAACAACAGCAGAGGAGCGAGCACATCCCAACCAAAGGGCAGATGCTCCACGGGCACGTCCTCACCGCGGGCAGGGGCTCGCTGCCGGGCTGGCAGCCAGGAACATCCAGCAATGAGCTCTAAAAACAGCCCCCGGAGCATCCTCCCTGCTGGGATGAGCCTTGCTTGCACCTTCCCCTCTGCCCGAAATAATTCTTCCCTCCTGGCCATCCCTCTGCAGCCCTAGAGATTTGGAGGCTGGTGTGGGAACTGGTCCCATATGGACTCCAGTGGCTGTGATGAGGTTGGATTGGGATGGTGCTGTTGCTCCCAGTTCCCAGCCCCGTGGGGAACTGCCCCATTGAGCAGCAGGGAAATCACCAAGCGAGCCCCGTATGGCACGGAGCAGCCCCAGCACCGATCCTCCTTGGCTAAGCCGGGTGAGAAGATCTTTTAAGATGCTGTGTTGGCAGCTCAGGATTGCCAGTGTGGGAGCACTAAAGCCAAATCCGTGCTTTTCCTAGGGTCTTCAACACCCTTGTAGGGAAAAAGGAGAAAGTGAGACATGCTCCACCTCGAGGAGCCCCTGGAGGTGTCTGCCAAGAAGGGGACACGGGGGGAAGATGCGAGCCGGGAGTTTGGCAGGGAGATGTCCCGCATCTGGCCCCATGAGACTGTATGGGCTCTGCTCACTTCCCTTTTTTTCTCTAGAAGTGTCCACTTCAGGCAGAGAAATTGCTGTGAAAAGAGCAATCGGCTCTGCCCTTTGGCCACAGGCCTGGTGAGGATCTGTCTCCTGGGTGCTGATGGTGAGCTGATGGGCAGAGCCTGGTGGGTTTCTTTTGTACACAGGAGAAGGGCAGAAGTTTGCAGCCTCTTAGGAGTTTTCTGTAGAATCCCCCCCCCCCCCTTTTTTTTTTTTCTTTTTTTTTTTTCTTTTTTTTTTTCTTTTTTTTTCTGTTCAGGCTCTGTTCAAAGCAGGGTGTTCGTTTCTGCCTTGAAAGCAGAGGCTCCTTAGAGGGGCTTTTCTTTCTCTCAACCAAATATAGATCTATTATAAAGCATGGCTCCGCACTTTGCCAAGAGCTCCATCTCTGTCGGGATTTCAGGGGCTATTTAGTGTCTCCATTTCCTGGGAATCTCTTTCCAAGAGCTTTGTGCCTTCTTCCCTTCGCTGTGGGTCCCAGAAGCTCAGGCCCATGTGGAGGGGGGACTGTGGGGTGGCCACAAGACCCCTGGATGGAGGAGGAGATGGGCTGCGCAGAGACTCTGATGGGTTTGCACCAGAGGGATGTTTTGGGGGAATTACTGTGTTTTTCATGAACAAGAGCTCTGCCGTGTCTCTGCTAGCTAGCAAAACACAGCGAGAGGGGCAGGAGGATGCTGCTGCTCCCCATCTGCCTGCTGAGAGGGGAAGGGACTGCCAGTGCCGCTGCTCCCAGACAAAAAGGA
The DNA here is from genome assembly GCF_009819795.1 of Aythya fuligula. NCBI lineage: Eukaryota > Metazoa > Chordata > Aves > Anseriformes > Anatidae > Aythya > Aythya fuligula. The sequence continues at coordinate 5,941,034 of NC_045577.1, forward strand.
GATGGAAAAGGCTCGGTCCTCACGCCTCTTTTGTGGCCTGGGTAATGTGAGTCATGCCGAGTGCCTGCGGCACCCGAGGCTGCTTCCTGCTGTGCCCAGCTCCCCCAGCTCTGTGGCCGCCTCTTTGCCCGGCCAACGTGGCAAGGCAATGCTTCTGCCTTGGGTTAAAAGGGGGATGTGAAGGGGCACGTGGAGAAGGGCAAAGGACAGCCTCTGGCAGGGAATGAGGAGCAGAACAAGCCCCTGGACCCTGCACGGCTCTGCACGGAGAGAAAGGAGCTGGTGAGTAGCGCAGGGCTCCAGCAGCAGAGTTCCCAAGCCCTCAGATCAGTGGGGGGACAGAGGAGTAAATCCGACACATATTTTCCATCCTCAGCTATCCACATTGCCCCTAACCTGATCCCAATTAGATACACAGAGGCAGCTGCCAAGGAACTTTTATGACTCACTGGAAAGGGAGCCTGCACAAGAACCGCGCGTTCAGCTCCAGCTGCCTCCTCTCCGGTGCTGTTTAGGCAGGACGTTTGTGCTTGCTTAGCTCACCTAGGAAAGGGCCAGTGGGCCCCTGGACACGGGGGGGGACTGCTTGTCAGCCGAGGGACACGCTGTGGATTCCTTTCCAAACGGAGAGACGGCGTGGAGCTGGCAGCAAGAGCTCGGGCTTGATTTTGGAGGCGTGGGCAGCAGCCCTGTGCTCGGGCTCTCGCCTTCATGGGCTGGGCTGTGAGCAGAGCAAATCCCCGCCGAGCACAGCACTGCTGCGGGTCCCAAACTGATGGGGAGTGGGAATCTGTGGGCTGGGCAGCTGCCTTCCTGCTCAGAGGGACAAAATGTTCAGCTCTCACAGAGGCGTCGACACAGGGGAGGTGCAGACAGCGTCAGGTGCAGCCTAAAGCAAGGTGATGCTCTGCGGGTGATATGGTCAGACCTTGTTCGGGGAGGACACGGGAAATCCCAGGTTAAATGGGTCTTGAAACCCACCTGCAGCTCTTACAGCAGCCAAATGCACTGCTCTGGGAGCAGGCAGAGCCATGTGCCTGCTGATATTAAGTCTCGTCCTGGTCTTCAATAACGACAGATCAACCTAAACCCTGAAGAGTGAGGCTGGAAATCCTTTCCCTAATGCTCGCTGCTATTATAATAACTGCATTTATCCATGCTTTTGCCAAAATCCTCAAATTGCCTGGCTGTTCCTAGTTGTGTTTTAGGTACCAGCTCTTTCGGGGACAAGGTGCTTGGGAATTCAGTTGCAATTGGGCAAAACACTGGAATATGATGAATATGTGGTGTTAGGAGTCCAGTGGCTGCCAGGATAAGATTTATTAGCAAAGTGCATCATTTCTGATCCCAGTCTGGTACCAGAAACCATGAGGTTTATCTTGAAAGCTGTGACTTTAAAATAAAATCAACTGCCCTCCAAAAGTGTGAGAGCAGAGCAGGCTTTTGGTGCCACTTCAGTGCTCAAAGTGCAGTTTTACAAAACCAGCCTGGAGATGCCCCAGTCTCAGAGGTGCACATCATGGGCAGGGATGATTTTCTGGGCAAATCTTGTGACTTTTAACAATTCTGCTTTTAGTATGAAACAGGCCACATTTACCCTTGATATTGTGAAATTTTTCATTAAGTAAAGCTGTCTTTTTACGGCTCATGTCTAAAATTCAGTATCTAGTGCATCCTTCACTTGGCTTTTCACCTTTGAAGTCCTGCCACTCCTTTCACTCATATTTCCCTAACATTTCCAGTAAGCGCTTTCAAATGAAAGCTGAGACTGGTAAATTCACATAGTTCTGGGGAATGGGTCCTGGAGATAATTACCTGCTCCCCCAAGACCCTTGCTAGTAAATGCCACCACGTCCCGGGAGCCCAGGCAGGATCCTGCTGCCATCAGCATCCTCTGCACCTTCAGGGCAGGGTCCCGGTGTCCCAGCCTGAGCTGTGGGGTGCTCGGTGAGCACAGCCCAGAGCATTCCCACCACCCCACACCTACCCCTGGGGTGGGATTACCCCAGTTCCCTGCCTCTGACAGTGTCCCCTCACCCTGTCCTTGGGACGGGACACCCTGAGCACCAAAGCCTGCCCGCCAGCCCCGCAGCCAGCATCACTAGATGGTGCTAACGCTTGCCTTTTCCCCAGCCCGGGCAGCGGGCACCCAGCAGCTGGGGCACCCCGGGGAGCGATGCTCTGGGTCCCTCCTGAGCCCCTGGGGGTGCTGGGGGTGCTGGGGCACCTCTCTGCCAAGCCGGGTGAATTCCCAGTGGAGTCCCGGCTGGGAATCGGGGCAGTTCCCTGCTCTCTGCTTGGCTGTGGTTTTCCCAGGGAAAGGGCTTGGGCTCAGCGTGTGGCAGGATGAGTCCCTGCAGGGTTAATAATGGGAACCTGCCCTTCGTGCCGCTGCTCTCTTTGAGGGTGCAAAAAGAGGGTGCTCTCTTTGAGGGATCACATTCCCTCGTGGCATCGCATTCCCTCGCTGCACCGACTCAAACCCTACCCAGGCAGGGGTTGGTGGAATCCAAGGGAATTGCCCCAAAGTAGGGGCAAGAGGCTGCAATCCTCGCTCCGTGCTCCTCATGCTGGTAATGAGCCGGGACCACACACCCCTGTGCCCCCCCTGTGCCGGGGTACGGCTTTTCCACATCCTATCACTGGTGGAACTGGACAGGCAGATGGGGTTTTGTGGGATGGGGACCTGCTGGTGCAAGGGCCGCTGGCTTTTGGGAGCCCTGCTCCAAATGCCTCGCTGGTGAGGCACAGCCTGAGCTACAAGTGGCTGCTTTTACTGCTTCTGACTGCAGGAACGGCCCTGGGGAGGTGCTGGAGCACAAGGAGGAAGAAGAGCTCACCCACACAGCTGACTCAATGCTGATAAGCAGCCCCAGCCAGACACTAAACAAATGTGTCTGGGAATGTCTTGTGCTGCTCACCAGGTGCTCAGCATCTCGTGGGGCTGAGCTCCAGGACTGAGCTGCTCTGCAGCCCTTGGGGGAAAGCAGTGCCTGGAACATGGGGCTGGCTCACCTGGAGGGTGCTGAGCAGGGGGGTGAATTCCCAGCTGGGGAGGACACAATTAGCAGTGTCTTTCCTGCAGCATCATCCAAGGCCGTGGGCATTCCCAGGATGGGATCAGCACCAGCCCAAGGGTGCTGCAGCCCCGGGTGCAGAAAGCAGCTGGGATGTTCGGGCAAGGGCAGGAATTCTTCCATGGGGAGAGAGCCCGGGAGCAGCCCGTACCCGGCCTGGCACCCAAAGGGTTTCCAGCTTCTGTAGGGATGGAGAGATTGTAGCAGAAAAACGTATTTAAATATAATTCTTGTGGAGTTGAGCAAGAGGGGCATCAGTGCTATGGATATTTCAGGTCTCCAGAGAGCCCTGCTTGGAAGGAAAGAGGTGGCACAGTGCCCGTGGCAGAACCGAAGCCCAGCTTCAGTTTGCTGAATTCTCTGCTTTTCCTTCCCACTCGCTCCCACCCTCCCCTGCAAGCAAACCCTCCAGAGCACCGTTGACTCAGTCACAGGAATGACTTCTGAGCCCGAAGGGCTGTGTGAGAGCTCCCAAGGGAGCCTAGAGCCTCTGTCGTTTTTGTGAGAAACCCCGGCTTTCCGGGTCACGGCTCCAACGGATCCTCACACCACGCATGGTGCAAACACTGCCATCACCACCTGGCTTGCCCTTACTGTGAAGATACATGTAAAAGGAGCCAGAAACACAAAAGAGAGACCACAGAGAGAGACCAGAGCAAACCCAGGCTAAGACTGGCTGTCTTTTGTGCAGCCATCAGATCCCATTTGGGATGAGAAACACTCCTGCAGTGCTCGCCGTGTGGGGAGCCATGGGCACCACCTGCCTTGCTGCTGAAGGTTACCTCTAGCTAGGTGAGCAGCTCCGGCTGTTTGATCAGGCACAAGGGAGTAATTAACGTCCTGATTTTAGGATCCGATCGTATCAGGTTGAGCAAATAAGCCCCTGACATTTTTAATCAAAAGAGCCTCTCTTCTCAGCGCGTTCAAAGGCAGAGGGGAGGCAGGGAGGAGGAGGAGGACCCAGCGGCTGCTTTCCCCGTGCCAGGGACGACGTGCACCGTCAGGCCACGTGCCAGGGCTCCTCTCCCTGGTCTCCTCTGCCTCCTGTGGGGCTCGCATGGCCGTGAGTCATCGCAGCCATCCCAGCACCACATCCTCCAGACAAAACCCACGCCGAAGCAGGAGAGGCTCGGGACATTCTCTGAAGAAATTGCTTTCTCATGACTAAATGTCAGCATCGAGAATAAATGAACGAAGACCACAAATTTACTTAAAAATTGTCAGTGGCTCCCCAGCCCGGAGGAAAGTCTGGTGTCGATGTCACGTTGTGGTGCAGATGCAGGGAAAGTGGTGGCTTGTGCAGGGTGGGTCTGCGCCAAGGCGCCTCCTCTCCCCGGGTTTCCCGAGGCAAGCAATCAACCTTGGGAGCTCCCACGGGTGGCCTCCAAAAGGACAGCTCCTTGGCTTTATTATCACAAAGAATACTTTATTAATTGCTTTTTTATTACAAATGATTGTTTTAGTAATTGTTAGCAGCCTGGTGGCAGCCGGGAGAGGAGTGGCTGGGATGCAGCCCAGCGGTGAAGCTCCAAACGGGCTCTTGCTTTCCACGGGTCCCTTCTCCTTGCCGGGAGCACCAGGGTGCTGAGTCCTTGTAGGCATGGCTGGCTGCCAGCCACCCTTGTCGTTTTGTTAATGGAGGAGCTAACAAAATGATTGCAGGTAATGCTAACGCAGCACAGCTCCGTCACCGTCCAAAATATTTCATCTGCATCATTATTTGTATTTATTTCTGCGGCATCTTATTTGCCCTTGGGTGTAACGGGGTCGGGCTGGCGTTGGTTGCCTTTTCAGCTCTTTAGAGAAAATTTTGATTGATTGATTGATTGACTTATAATGGAAAGGCATTAAGTTCAGTTTTTAATGACCTGATGTAAAGTAAAGGAGTGAGAGCACAGTCTGGGTGCCCAAGCTCCAGCACTCCCAAGCTAAGTGTGGCCTTCTGTAGCCACACGTGGTGCTGGGTTTGGCCCTGGGGTGTCCTGCTCTGAGACAGGGCCAAACCTTACAATGGGCCCAGACCTGTCCTTTTCCTGGTCCTGTGTGGTGTCAAGGAGGGAAACTCTGGGAATCGGGATGCCTGGTTTGGGGAGAAATTCACCCATGGTGCTGGCAGGCTGCTCCTGCAGCCGGGGCTGTCCGTGCCCTGTTTTCCTGGCCACTGCTAACTCCAGCCACCTATTCTGGAGAGGTACAGGTATATATTGCTCTTCCTGGTGACTGACATCCTGATAATTCACCTGCTCCCACCAGCAGGGACCCTGAGAGCTGAGAAGCACATCATTTTCTGCCCTGAGGCTGTGAGATGAAAGATGTACCAGTGTTAATTGTAAATGAAAATCCTCCGCTTGAACTTTCCGGCTGTGAAAGGGGAAGGGGAGATGCAAAGAACCTCTCTGAACTTCCCTGTCTTTGGTAATTCTACGAAACACTTTAATGTTGGAAATTAAAAGAAACAAATAGTTTTTATGACGATCTAGCTCCTTTTTTCCCCTCCCTCCACTCTTGATAACAAGGACCCGAGTGACGGACTGTGCCGTTCCCTCACTGATGCCAATTGCAGCCCTTCCCGGGGAAGAGCCCGGCAGCTGATTTCTGGATAAATGGCAGGAAAAAATAAAAAAAGACAATGCCTTCTGGGGCAAAGCAGGGCTTCCACTGAAGAGCAGAAAATAAAGGAGCAAGAAAGGCAGAGAGTGCTGACCACAGGGCTGTGCTGGGAGGGGAAGGAGAGGCTCTACGTACGGAGGCAGAAGGGATTACTCCCTGCTGGGGTTAGCCAGGGTGCCGGGATGAGCTAAATACCCAGACTTTCATCCAGGGCAGGGGCGATCCATGGGGCTGGACATGTTGCAGGGGGATTTGGGATGGTCCCAAGGAGGCACCCATGGGACACAAGCTGCAGGGTGCCCCGGCACAGGGCCCCACAGGCACCGAGAGCTGCCTGACCTCATGCTCTGCGCTGTGGAGCCGGGGAGAAACGAGAAGGAGCCCGAGCAAGGCGAGCGAATGCAAATGTGTTTCCACTTAGCTGGTCCGCCGAGGCCAAATGATGTAACTCCTGCGAAGCCCTGCAATATGTTGGCAGGAGGAGCCTAGTGACAACTCCAACTGTAAGTTCCTGAGCTAACGAGCAGAAAAGTTGAATAAAAATTAAAAAAAAAAAAAAAGAGGCTTTTTCTTTGGCTTAACATCATGACCCTCCCCGGGACTGTTCTGAGCAGAGGAACAGCACACTGAAGGAAAAAATCCAGCCCCAAAAGATGCTGGCTCCGCTCCTCTGGGTCTAACAGGGCGAAGCCAAGGGGTCAACACCCGCTGGGAAACGCGTTTCAGGCTGGCAGAGCTGGGGGCTTTGCTCCATGCCAAAGCAGGTCCCTGCTCCAGGAGCAGCTCTGCTGCCATCCTGTTCTCCAGCCTTTATGGAGTTAACCACAATTATTATTATTAAGGGTGGGTTTTTCTCTCTCTCTCTCTCTCTGTTACTAGCAAAGAATGTTTTACTACAGCTCTCCACACAGCCACCAGCCTCCAAATGGACCATGTTACAGTAGAGCTAAATATTGTGTCAGGGACCATGTGTTTCTTGTAAGATGGGCTTGAGCCATGACTCCGTAGGAAATTGTTTATCTCTCTTCCCCCTCTTGCTGCCTTCATCCTCCCATGGGCTGCGTGGACGGCCGGGGAGCTGCGATGGGAACATCCCGGGGATGCTGGAGGATTTTTTTCTTTGCATGCAACCCGTGCCTGCGGTGAGGAGCGAGCTCCGGGTGGGATGTGGTGTCCGCCTGCCTGCTGGGTGTCACTGCAGCCCCGCCGTCCCCAAAAGGCTCAGGGGTGCCCCGAGGCACTGCCGCAGAGTAGCCAGCACCACTGCAGGCTGGCTCAGCACCACAGCTGCCTGGGGAGCCCTCTGTTAGGGGGTTTGGGAGGAGGTTAGAGGGTTTTTAGCGGCGTGGAGCTGATTGGCAGGTGTGTGTGTTTCAGAGGGAAACGTGGCCACCCTCAAGGTGAAGGTGCAGGTGAAGCGCCTTTGATTTGCTGGAATTGCTGATGTCTGCGGGGTGGGTTGTAGGGCCAGCTGATTGCAGGATTGGAGCAAAATCTCTGAAAATTGCTTTTTTGGCTTAGAGCAGAGCAGCCCCTCTGGGCGCTGTCTGTGCTGTCAGCTGGGCGCTGCTGGCACCACGGGCAGGGGGAAGGCTTGGTGCCACGCAGGGGGGGCACAGCAAACAGGGGTAACCCCTCCACGGGTCTGGGCCTCATTCCTCCCCTGCACAGCTCTGCAAGAGAGATGGCAGCGAAATCCGAGCCCCTCTCATGCCTTCCTCTCACTATCTGTCCATCTCGACGCCATCCCAAGAGGCAGAAAGGCACTTTTCCTTCTTGCTGTCTCTGCTTTCTCCTGGCCACTGCTCTGCACAATAGCATAATTGTATATAAACATCTGATTTCTTTTACTTTGCCTCAGTAATAGCTTGTAGCAACCCTTTCCAACATCTATTAATACTGTGCTATATATTAGATCCAGACTTCAGATCCGCAAATGTGACTATCTTCGGAAAGTGGGGAAAGGCTGAACACAGATCAAACGTTCACCCTCTGGTCAATTTTAAGCACAGGATAAATTTAGCAAGGGCTCCTGCTTCTAAACCCCTTGGACCTTTCTCGCCATGAGATGCTGTAGCTGAGGCCCTGCTCAATCAGACTAATGATCTCCCAACAGCAGCAGAGCAGAGCCACAGCAGGTCCAGATCTGCCCTCTTTATGGGGGGAAGACACGAGCACCAAGGACGAGCCGGCTGCTGAAACATCTCCCAGTAGCCAGCTGGGGGGGGAGCAGCCACTGGGGTGGGTTTCTGATGGGAGAGCTGTTGAGGTGCCAGCTCCTTGCATTTGCTCCTTGTAACACAGGGAGATTCCCAGAGGTGCAATTGCTGTCCCAGTCTTAAAGGGAATAGAAAGGTTTGGGCTCTTTTAGAAATGATTTTCCACAGTGACTTTTTTTTTTTTTTTTTTCTGAATTATTTTGATGCAGACAAACGTGGTGGTGGGGGGGTATTCAGTGCAGGTGGCTTGCCCTATCTCTTCCTTACCCATCTGCAGAGGCAAAACCAAAAAGCAGCTAAAATAAAGCAAAAATATAGCTAAAAATAAACGCCGTGTGTAATTCCTGTTCCTTCCCACCATAAAACAGTAGAACTTGGGAGCAATTCTGTAAAACCAGCTCGTGCTCCAGCACAGCTGCCAGGCTTGGCCGTGCTGGCATGAGGAGCTGCACCCAAGGGCTGTGCCCTGCTGGGGCAAAGGCAGAGCTAGGGGAAGGGGCAGCACTTTCCATTAGGAAATTGTCTTTCTGTGCCCCAGAAGAGAAATCCACACGGGCTATAATAACAAAAAGGCATGTTAACCCTGATCGTATTGCCGCGAATGAGAAAAACAGCCGGGGTTAAATCTTCCAGCTGGTTATAATCCCTGGGAAGTGCCCCCTGCCCTTCCTTGTCGGGACATTGTCAGGGTACGGTTGCAAATTTTAAGGTCGTGTTTTTGCCAAGACGATTCATAAACCCGTGCCCTCAGTTATATTCAGATTTTTCTGCCATTTTCCCATGGCATGCAGGCGCTGTTAGCAGGCTGGCTGTTGTGCTAGGGCTGCTACAAGGCAGCGGTGACTGCTTTGGCCATCCCATGGCTCCTGCAGAGTGATCTACCAGAAGACACTTAATGAAAAAAGGACACTGAAGAATTTGTCTTGGAGAGAAAAACTTCATCTGCAGAAGTTGCTGGGGCTTTCTGGTAGGTTTTCGTGCCTCCCAGGGCTGCTAAAAGCAGTCCAATTCTTCCTTCTCCTCACCAGAAATAGCACTTTAGTGATTTCCTTCATTCTGCGTTGCTTGGTGCTGGCCACTGGTCTGAACTGGGCTGGCTGAAGGAGAGTGAACACAATTTTTTCTGCTCCTGAAGGCTGGGATCATTAAAAAGCCCAAACTGTGCCATGGACAGGGCCAGCCCTTCAGATGATGGCCTGCTTTACCAGCAGCCTGTGCCAGAATTTATTGGGCCGCAGCTGGGAATCTTTCTCTTTGATCCACCTCTGCTATTAAACAGCTTCTGATAAAGCCGCCAGGCTCACCTCTAGGAGGGGAAGCCGAACAACCTAAATCTTGGAGCTGAGCAGCAGTGGGGAGCTGATCTTAAAACTGCATCTTCTCACCAGCTTCAGAAGCAAAGGAGCTCCTTTTATTGCACGGCGCTGCACTCCAGGAATGATTAAAGGGCCGTAAACGTGCACCTTTTTCATCCCAAACCTGTCTGCTGACAGGGAGCCAAGTACAACAAATCCAGTCAAAAGCAGCATCCCTATCACGGGGCTAATTGTCGTTGCCTTGTTTCCTGAACAAGAAGAGCTGCAAGGTAAATAGAAGCCTGAAAAGAAAAATAGAGCCTGGAGTTACACGCACACCCCCATACAGAAATAACCCCCAAAAGATAACTGAAAAGCCATCGAGGAGACAGCCTCCAAGCTACAGACACAAAGTGCCGAGTGGAGGATAACTGGCTGGTGAGCTCTGGGAAATAATGCCCTAAAATCCTTCTGAGCCCATTCATCACCATGGCTTCAGTGATCATCTCGGCAATAAATTCCCTTATCATCCTATTGGAATTTGAGTTTAATGACCTGCCTGTTATTTCAGAGGGAGATGGACTGTAACCGGTGGGTAATTGGTAGGAAAAATTGCCAGTTAGAGCAGAGATCTGATACCATCGGAGCAGTTACACCACGAGAGAGGGAGATTAGGGAGCTCTGCTTACCACAAGGGGCTTATTCATCCTGAATAAATTCATTAGCTGCCCAGAGCCATCCCCCTACACCCTCATTCCCTCCTCAGTGGCATCTTCCCATCAGCACTACCCCTGATTTTCCCAGTGACCCTGGAATGAACAGCTCAGCAGAAGCTGTTATCAGTGCAGAGATGATCACAGCAATGATTAAACAGCCCTTTCCAAGCTCCTATTAGCTTATGGATGTATTTGGAGGTTTTCCTAGGAAAGACCAGAATTACTGTAATTTCTTAACTGTTTAAATGATTCAGGAAGGTTCTGCAAACACCTCTGTCCTGCAACGTTTTTAGCAAGAAACCTCCCAAACCGTGGCTGCCGTAGGATCTGTGTCTGGCTCTCTGCTGGAGAGCCACGATGAGTTTATTACCTTTTCTCCTTGCCACCTGCAGGACGGCTTCCAGTGCGCTGTGTGTAAATTCCAGAGCCCACGTTTGCAGGGCAGCCTGCAGCCTCGACCAAAAATAGGACAACTGGCTTCTTGGGAGCGTGTCAGGGGAGAGCTCGAAGCGAGTCCAGAGGTAAAGTCCTGGCTCTGTTGCAAAGAATGATAGCTTTGCTGGGGCTCGATGGGTCTGTGCCTTCCTCAAAAGTTACCTTCCCCTTCCCTGCTGACGGGACTGGCACCGGGGTCATGTTTTGGTGAGCACACCTGCTTTTTAAATTAGCTCCCTGGAGCATTCGCAAAAACAAAGCTGAAAGGCATGGCCACAGGACTGAGTTTGCTACAGAAATACCAGCACGTATTCATAATAAAACATCTGTACTTTTTGCCCAGCTCTGGCTGTAACTTCCCGTCATGTCCTGTACCTTTCTGGGAAGAAAGAATGGGTGATGGTGGTGGGAAAATTGCTCCACCGAGCCAAAGGGGATTTTGCAATCACTTTCAACGGAGCCAGGGCTGCTTTTAACCCTACATATTCCCCATGTCTCTGTAAAATCCTATGGGCTCTCCATCATTGTGGGCAGTGATGGAGGAGATGAAAAGCTCCTTTTTTTTATGAATGCACACTCTGGAGGGCACGCAGGTGGTGGAGATGGCCCTGGTTTGGGGGCAGGAAACTGGCTCACTGCACGGCGCAGGTAAGGAGCTCTTGCGGTGCCTCTCCCTGAACCACAAACCTGGAGGCTGGATTTCTTCCCTGCGTAAAGAGCTGTTAACTGCCATGCCAGGAATCAAGCCTGTGAATAATCCCAGCTTGTTGCACTCTTGGTGCATGGGAGTCTTCTCATGCAAAAAGAGCATCAGCAGAACGAATGGAGTGCCGCCGTAGTGGCCACATTCCCACGTGCTCCTCTTGGAAGCCAAGATATCATGTAGGGGTGGTTTTGAAAACGCTTTAAGCGATTTAATCCATGGCCAGAGCCCTTCCAGCCGCTGGTTGGCCCAGGAAGGTGTTTCTTCTCTGTGCCCAGGGGTGGCTGAAGTGACCTCCAGCCGCTGCCCCCTGGGCTGCGGCGCCGTGCCCAGGCAGTGTGTTTGCTGCTGGCTGTGAAGGCCACGCACAGGAACGAAAGCTTTGGCGATGGCCTGAACCAAGCTTCAGTTTCTTCCTGCCTCATTGAAAGGCATGTTGTTTACCGCAGGCAAATTGGAGATGAACAAGCAGCAAGAGCCCAGAGAGTTCATAAAAACAAAACAAAACAAAAAAAAACCAACAAAATAATTGCAATACAATATTCCTGCAGGAAAGGTTTTCTTATCTTGATTATTTTTTCCCCCTTTCTCTGTCTCTTTTTCCCCCCATCTTGGACTAATCACTCCCAGACCGGGAACCTTCAAACAGATTTGTTTGGAGACTTGGCATGGGCTCATGGTGGCTGGAAACCTTCTCGCTGTTCCTACGAAAAACAGAGCCTGGTTGGAGGGGAAGGAGAGCTCCAGCGCTGGAGTCAGACCCAAGCAGCATACGTTGCAAATGAGCTGGGAAGTGGAAAACTGCCTGAAACATCTCTGGCCCCTTCCCCGCTCATCTACAGCACAACTGCTTTCCCTTTGCCGTGTCGAGGCTGAGCTGCAAATGTTGCAAGGACGAACCCAGCAGCCTCCTGTGGTTTGTTCTTTGCATGTTCGCAAAGAGGCTTCCAAAATACGTTTGTACACTGTTGGTTTTGTTTCCAACAGCCCTGGGCAGCGCCGTGCAGGTCTGCAGGGATGCCTGGGGGCTCCTCCACACCAAAAAACATTTGCAGTCCCTCTAACGCTGCCCCTGACCCTGCCGCTCTTCCTTCTTGTGTTAATGCACCCAGGCATGACGTGGCTGGAAAATGGGGTGTAAAAGGGTGGGCTTCTCAGGATTTACAGCAGAAAGGGGTTGATGGGCTCCTGAAAGCTAGTGAGGAACATCCCCCAGGGCTGCTGCAGTCCAGAGCAGCTCAGCAGCCCCAGCCCTGGGGCTCTGTTACGAGCTGAGGTTTGCGCTGGTGGAAACTGAGGATTTAACAGAGAATCATAGAATTATAGCTCATCTGGTCCAACCATCACCCTACTACCAATGTCACCCACTAAACCACGTCCCCAAGCACCAGCTTGGTTGGAAACCTCAGCCACAAACAGTGGAAATTCCCCCAAAAGTGTTCCATCCAGAGAGGCTGTCCCCCTGAGAGCAGGCAGGGCTGATGCCTTATAGGAAATACGGTGCCCATAGGAGTCTGTGAGTCACCTCGGTGGTGAACACACGCTCATAAATCTGGCTAACGAGTGCATCAGGACGTATACCCAGATCCACCTTTCTTTTGAATCTTTCCCTTTACCTTTTCACCCCTGAAGACATCCAAGCTGCTAACACTCTGAGGAAGATGACACAGCAAAAAAAAAACAAAAACCCAAAAACTTTTAGCAAGAAACAGAGAAATGAGATTTGCATATGTTTTTTTCTGGGAAAAATATCAAGTTTTTCTTGTTAGAAACTGTGTTGGAAACCAGCTTGTAAAATGCGGAGCCTGACTCAAACACTGACTTGTCATGGGACTGTCACCTGTGCCCACTGTTAACGGGGACTCCTCAGCTCTCTGCCCAGCAGGAAAGATCGCTGTTAATATCTTAGTGACAGGTTGTATTTGGGGAAGAGCAAATCCTGGGCTGGGATGTGGCTGGAGAAGCTTTCCCTGCATTTAGTCACCAATGAGGAAATTTTGTGGAACACAGCATTGCTGCGGAGCCGTTCCCAGGGGGTTGTGATCCCAATGATAAATAACCTTCAGAAAGCTCGGGGGTTCAGCTTGGTGAGGGGGAATACTGCCGGTGTCTATCCCAGCTCTGCAAACCCAATTTTCCGCTCGCGTGCCTGATTATAAATCAGCAGTAAATGTGCTTATGCTGACACGCCAGGATTGCCCTGGATGCCGTTCCGTAGGCACACGCTCCTTCGGCCCCAGGTGACTCGATCTGATGAAGAAACCCCGGGGTTTTCTTTGCTTTGGCAGGTGTTGGTGGGCAATCCTCTTCGATTAACGCCGCGCTGCTTTTTGGCCGGAGATGCTCAGACCGACTGCCGAGGCAAAGAGAGATGCCAGCAGAGCCTGCGACCCAGCCGAGACCCAGCCAGTGGGAATCCTGTCTGCAGAGCTCCTCGAGTCTGTGAATCTGGGTTAAGAATCTCTTAAGAGGTTTTTGATTAATGTAAATTCCTTTTTTTTTTTTTTTCTTTCTTCAGCAAACTAAAACTTTGGTTTATATTCATGTCCCCTAGAGGCTTAGTCAGTCTGAGGTTTCCTTGCTGAGAAGCATGCACGCAGCTCTTCTTTTTGCTTCCATTTAAGCAGGACAGAGCATCCCAGATCCTATCCTTCTGAGGAGGCTGAGGCCTCATCCCACGAGCCAGAGCCACCAGCACGCAGCGCAAGCCACAAGAGGCGCAAGGCAAGCACTCCAGGCAAACTGCAGGAAAGGAGTCATTTGGAAACTGGGGCAAAAGTTGAAACAGGATTTAATTTTATCTGAATTGATTCATCTGTCCCTAATTAGTAATAGCTTCCTAATGCATGACGTAAGAATATGCAGAGTTTTTTTTTTTTTTTAATGAATAACTTGGCTAGGATGAAATATGGCCATTCTCAGATTGTCTCGGATAGTTCTTTTTATATGCCAATAGAGATTTGTGTAGTCTAAGATGAAAAATACAAGAGATCCCACCAGAGGCTGAAGACTAAAATTCTGGATCCTGTCTTGTTCCCAGCTTACTGTAGGAAAAAAAAAATGAAAAAAAAATCTTGCATTTGCCCTGTTTTAATACCTGTGTTTGCTCTTACTGAGCGAGGACCCCCAGGCTCCCAGAACAGTGCATGACGCTGTGCAGAGGGATAGAGCCCAAAACCTGCCCCGTACACCCACGTGCGGGGCTGTGATTGTTCTGAAAGCCCAAAGTCCATCTGGCAACAAACGGTCGTGTCTAATGACATTGCAACAGAATAAATGAAGCAACCGGTTAAATTAAAAATCCACATTGTTCAGTTTCTCACGGGAACAATGTGAAATTCCTGATTTTTCTGTTTTTAGGATGAAAACTCTACCTCCCTCACCTTATTTTCTCTTTCTGTCCCTCATTTCCTCTCCCCTTTGCTCCAGGGACTGGAAGAGCTGGGAAGCTCCCCAGGGGGCAGGGATGCAGGAGGTGGAGCGATGCCTGTGGGCTGTATTTTAGGGCAAAAGCAGGACCACAAGCAGCAGTAGGAGGAGGCTGCCTACCAGCTCTGATGCTGGATAATCTCTGTCTCCCAAGCCCTCCCATGGGGCTGGCCATGAGCTAATCCCTCTCACCTCATCACGCATCGGCTTCCCCTCATCCATATCATTCCTTTGTTCCTAGTCATACCTCCTTGTACCATCCAGCATATTTCATCTCAATCCTTTGTGTCCACACCCTTGAAACCTTTCCAGGCTGCTATCATGTCCACTTCTCTAACTCACCTCTCCAAGCCAAGCTATACATCCAGGCTCTAATCCTACCCCATAAATCAACCCCGCTGGGGCCCTGACCAGTTTTGGAAATTTCCACGAGCTGTGCAACTCCTTCACTTCTCCTCTCCCAACATCAATAAAAGTCCAGAGGTTTACAGCAGGGCGATGGGGAAATGGGTTTCTGGGCTTGTTTTATAAGTGGGGTGGAAGATGGAGCAGGGGGACGCTCCGCACCGTCCCCGCCTGGTAAAGAACCGGGGCAGGACACGTTGAGCAGATGCTGGTTCTGGACTGCAGATGAGGGCTGAGTTACTGCGTTCACAGCACATCTTTGATACACGTCCAGCTTTTATCAGATGGTTCCACTCAAGGTTTGGCACAGCTGATGCAAGGGGAAGGCCAGGAAAGCAATCGAGCGGCGTGAGCAGCTCAAGCAACCCCGTGCAGCAGAAGGGCCCTGGCTTGGGGTGGGGGCTGTCACTGTCCCCCCACCTCCTGGGCTGAACCGGGGGCTTCCCCCTCTGCTCCCACTCTTCCAGCACCTACACGGCTTTAACATTTGCTCCTGTGCGGGAGATTGCTGATGTGTTTATGGTGTTTGCAGCTCCTGGCACCCCGCTCCCCGCTGCCACATCACGCCGTGCCACAAGCAGCTCGGCCACGCAGCGCAGCTGAAGGTTGGAGTATCTGGGAGGACAGGGAGCATTTGAGCAAGTTTCTGGAGTTAAAAGACTTGTCCTCGGGTTTTGGCTTCGGATGACCTGTGCTCCTAATGCACTCTTCACTTAATTCTCTCCTGCCAGTGCAAACGCTCTTATTTATGAGGTTGGTAATCACTTTCTATCAACACGCTCTGGAAATCTGCTCCTTCCGCAAAGCATTCCTTCAAGTAAATCCTTCCCCATGAATATTCCCAGCCCAAGCCGAGTCCAAGGCCTGCTCAGGGCATACAAGAGGGCTTTCAAAGGACTCCCACCGAGCGCGGTTGGCTCAGACCCAAGCGCACACATCCACGCCCATAGAGCTCTGTTACAAGTGGCCCCATGCTCACAAGAAGGAAACCAAACCTTCCCCAAAGTCCTTAGAGTTGTTTTGCCATCCTTTTCCTGCACACAAGCCGTGGGGTTTTACCTCTCAGGAGGAACCCCAGGCAGCACACATAGGAAGGTCCGTGCTAATTTAAAATCCTCCCTGGACACTGAGTTTGGTGTCTTTTTTCTTCCTTAAATTAAAAGCCAGAAAAAATATCTAGAAATGTCCGTGCAGAAGAATCAATCACATCACGAAGTAACTTTCTGGGCCACAAAAAGAGCCTGGTGTTTTCAGCCTTGACAGTTTACCCATCCCCATTTTGGGAGGCAACACAGATAGGTTTTCCATTTGAAACATCTCAGGGGTCGTGCAGCTCATACTGAGCCCTCAGAAGTCAACGAGCCACTTTCCACAGCAGTGGTCCCAGCAATGATTAGGACTTTTATTTAATTTTATTTATTTATTTATTTATTTATGAGCTGCCAGGCTGGCACTTGGTTTAAGCCATAGGAAAGCGGAGGCCCAGGGCACCCATCAGGGCAGCACCAACAAACACAAGGCTGCACGTCTTTAAATCTTTCGATTTCTTTTAGATTTCTGCTCCTTATCTCTCAGCCCCTTCATGGGCCAACTGGAGCTCTTTATCGGTGCCATTTACTCAACTGTCAAGTGGGTTTTTTTATCCTAAAGCTCTGCAGTGGGGAAATAGGAACCTGCAATGAACTTGCTTTAAATTGAAACAGATATTTAACTAGAATAAACCAGTGGCCGGACTGAATAAACACTGCAGGCACTTTAGAAAGAATGTTAAGTTGACATAAGATCTGCTGGGTGAATTCAAGAAACGGGAGATTTTATGCTGAAGTCATAAATCTGCCGGGTGAAAAGGGCGATAGTGCTGAGCTCTGCATCTTGCTGCTTCTCCAGGAGGGACGAGGGCAGGATGTTTGCTGTCGCAGCCTGCGGAGCTGTTGGTACAGGCTGCAGGCTTCCTTCCCAGGGCAGCTGCTGTGAGCTGTGGGCTTCGTCTCCGCTGCTGCCTTCTGGCTCCCTGCAGGACAGGAGAGGGATGTGTCTCCCTGGGGCTTGGCTCTCCAGCCCTTCCAAGCAGCCTTTTTTTCCAGCAGCTGGCCAAAGCATGTCCCCTCCAGGCTCCCAGGTGTGAATTGCCCACAGGATGAGCTCTGCATAGGGCAGCTGGTGGTCCCCACAACTCCGAGAGCACGCTCCAAGGCACTGGGCAGCGTTTGGCCTCACGCTGGGCAGAGCAAAGTTGTGCACAGCACCAAAATCCCTTTAATATCCTCGCGATGGGGTGTGCTCCTACCGCAGGGCTGGTGTCAGTCCGGCCGAGCAGCCTGCTGTGACTCAATTTGTTACAGCAGCAGCTGGTCACCAAAAACAGGTTGGGAAGCAGCTTTTATTTATTTTATTTATTTTTTTTTTTTAATTTTTTTTTATTTAAAGAAAGCTGCTTTTATTAAAGACAGGCTTCCAAAACCTGGGTATCAGAGGAGACCACGGCACCAGTCTGCCCACGATGACTTCCCTAGGCTGGCAGCACCTCTGGCTTTGCTTGGCCAGCCCTGACAGCCGAATGCCTCGGGGTGGGATGGAGGTCACTACGGTCTCTGCTCCGCCTGCAAAACACACGTCCTGAGGAAGAAGACTGCGTTTCCTTCCCACGTCTGGCCATGGATGGCTCGGGAAGAGCATCCAAATCCCTGCCAAAGCTTCTGCTTTCGTGATACCAGCGCCGTGTGTCTGGGTGCAGGGCTGATCCCAGCAGAGCTCATGCCACGTCCCTCTGTTTCTGCCGGATGGACTGAGCAGTGGTCCAGGGGGTGAGAGCTTGCCCCAAGTCAGCCCGAGCTAAAGAGTCGCAGATGTTTAATACTTCTGCTCCCCGCTCCAAGGAGAGGAGCTGCAGAGAATACAGCAATATTTTTTCAATACATTCCATATGTTTCCTCCATAAGTCAAGATTAAAAAGCGGTGCTGGTCCAAATCAGAATAAGCCTGCAGGCTGTTCTGCTGCTTTTGGAGGAAGAAGGAGCCTCATCCTGATTTGCCCTGCAGCAGAGAACGGCTCTGACCTGACTTGAGAATATGTTTCCAGAGGGACAAGTGGAGTTGTCATTCATGCTGTCCCTGCTCTCAGCACTGCTACAGCTGTTGCAAGAAGCACTTGTCAGCCCTGATCCCACACCGAATTTTGGTACCTGACTTCTCACGGGATAAAGGAGCTGACACAAGGGCAGGAAAGCGAGGGCACCCCCAGTCTCCTGGGCAGAGTAGTGCCATGGTCTCTTCTGACATCCACTTTTTGGAAGCCTGTTTTTAATAAATGCAGTTTTCTTTAAAAAAAATAAATAAATAAATCAGTGGCCTCCTCAAGCTTCTGCTGCCTTCAGCTCATATGGCCGAGGTCCTGCAGCAGCTGCAGACCAAACAGGGTGAAGCCCATGATCACCTCCCCCTTGCCCAGCTCTGGCCACACTCAGCCAAACACGAGTGCAAACGTGGCACTGTGAGCCCTTGGCCATCATGCGCCCGTGAGGGGCAGCAAATTACTTGTTTCTGTTTCCTTTTTTTTCCTTTTTCTGATCTTCTGACCCCAGGAGCAGTGTTTCAGCCCTGCTGCCATTGCCACTCTGCTTGCTGAGGTCCAAATCCTGAAAATGCCATCACCGACAATGGCAGGTCCGGAGGGAGGAGGGAAGCCCAGCAGCCACAAGGGAAGGGGTTTGCTCTCTCCTGAAGGGCATGCTCCTCGGTATAATTGTGCCAGCCAAATGTGCACAGAAGTCCTTGGTAATTGCTATGGTAATCATTTCACATGTGTGGGATTTTTTAGGCTAAAGCGTAATTACAGCTAATTGCTGTTTGATTTTGTTCCTGTTTGTATAGCCATTAAAGGAATCATTGAAATGTCTTTGCTAAAAGACTTTCCTCTTTCTTCTCCTCTTTTTCTAAAATCATCCTGGAAAAAAAAAGAAAAAGAAAAAAAAAAAAAAAGAAAGAAAAAAGAGATCATGTTGCAACACTCAGAGTTCATGAATGGCCATTAGCTGGCCAAAGCTCTCACAACAAAGAGCCACGTTAAGCCCGCAAGAGCCTGATGTTTTCCCAGTGTTGGGAACTGACAGTACTTGAATTTGCAGAACTAATGAGAATTTGCAAAGATCTTGGCTGTTGGTTAATGAAACCCTTCAGGGCAAAAGGCTGAGTCTGGATTTATGTGGGGAGATGGGAGGATCTGAGCTGCTTGCTGCAAGCACAAGCAAAGGTGCTTTCAGCCAGTTGTTTGGTGGCAGGGCAAGTTGCATTTCTGCTGTGTGCTCCCCATGAGAAGCTGGGAAGGTGAACAGTGCCCAATAAACACCTCTGATGTCCCTTGTTTTCAGAAGAAGAAAGCGTTTTGGAGTCTTATTTCCAGATGCCCAACCGGTCCCTGCACAAGTATCCAATTCTATTTTTTTTCCCTTTCTCTCTCCTTACCCTGCCTTGATTTTACATTCTGCCCATCTGCTGCAGCCTGTGGAGGGAGAACTGAGGCTGGTGGGGCTCAGTGCAGGTCCAGGGATTCACTGGGAGCTTCTCCTGGCATAGCTGGTGCCTTTATCATGCCTGATTATTTTTTCCCAGCCCTGTTTTTTAACACAGTTGTCCCATGGCACAACTCAAAGAGAATTAAACATCCCTTCTGCTCCAAATGTTGGAAGTCATCGTGTCCTGATGGCCTGCAGTGAGGCCAGATGACTCCCGTATTGATCCGTTAAACAGATACGCAAGCCTTTGAGCCATCCTTGAGGATGGCTTTTGCAAGTTTGATTTTTTTTTACGGGAAAATTGCCTTTATGCTAGGGTGCAGAGGAGCCTGGAGAGAAGCAATGGGAAAAGCTAGTTCTCCTGGGAGATTCCCTCATTGGAAATCGTGTCTTTCCCCAGGCAGCAGCCAGCAGCTCCCAGTGGGTGCCTGCCCTTCCTCAGCCTGGTGGCAGACACAGGGTGGGCCACGTTCGTGCCCTGGGACTGCTGCAGGAGGGGACTTTCATGATGCTTTTGCACGCCTCCTGGATGTGGTGCCAGGGGGACGTCGCACCAGGCGCTCCCACCTCACCAAAACGCAACGTTCCTCCAGAGGGAGGGGAGGCAGTGGCTCACGGAGGCTGTGATCTTCTCATTCCTGAGCGTTGTATCCTTCAGAGGGGACCGAGGCCACATGAAAACTCCGTCTTGCCTGTGGTTAGCCACGAGCGACTGCTCCAGCCCCTTGTCAGACACACGCAGGAGTCAGAGCAGGGAACGATCACAGAAAATGCAGGATTATGTTGCTATGGGAGGGGGTGGAAAGAGCAGGCTGGTGCCATCACAGCCCTTTGCCTTGGAAAACGGGGAGCTTGTTTGCTTTATTTTTTTTTTTTCATTTTACGCTCTTTCTGTTTGGCTTCTGCCTCTGCTCCGGGAAGCCAAATTAGCTCATGGTCTGAGGCTCCAGAGCTGAACATAAGCAGAAGCAAGCTGACATTGGCTTGAAATAGAAGCAGAAATAGAGCTGTTTACCATCCTGTTTCTCTTTGACACTTTGAAGGAGCAGGAAACTCTTTCAGGGCATGAGCACTCACACGGCAGCCACCAAAAGCACATCCTTTACCCCCCCTGCTTCCCACGTGGTGGGTGCTTTATGGCTGCTGCTTGTACCCAACGCAAAGGTTTGGGAGTTGCACGTCCCCAGCTGTGAACTGGGGGCAGTTTTAGTGCAAAATAGCCTGGGAAACTTTAAAATTCATCTGATTCTTTGCCCAAACACCTGTGGGTGCTATGTTGCTTCCCTTGACCAGAAACCAGAAGCCCAAGTCTCAATGCCTCCCAGCCCGGACGCCCTCACCGATGCACAATTTGCTCAGGGAATACGAAACAAAGATGGAAAAACAGTTCCCTAGCTGGCTGCCTCTGCCTCATTACCATCCCTTCCTGCTGGTGGCTCTATCTGGAAGCTGCTGCCCCTCTCGGCACTGCAGCCCGCGTGGGGATGCAGAGTATTTTTAGCCAGGACTGTAATGATACGGTGGCAGATCCTCCCTGCAATTCTGTACAGCCTCCGAGTTTGGGGGATGATTTCAGCCATGGTGCTTGCACGCTAAATAGCAGGCAGGAGAAGAATGAGCTCTTGATTAAAATGTGTCTAGACAGCCTTCTGCATTTTTGAGTCCTAATTTAAAGGACGTAGGTAAGAAGGGATTTACATCATTTCCAAAACCCGTTCTGCTCTTTCTGATGGTTGTAGGGCAGTTGTCATAACCAGCCCTCATTTTTTTTCTGCAGTCTCAGGACATTTGGTGTCCCTAGCCCTGGACATATGTGGCTGTGGAAGAGCAGCGGCTTCCTTTTCTGTAATGAGGGGAAGTTGTCATCCTTAATGACCTAAAGCAAATGAGACCAGTAATGGTTGAAGTGTGGGGTGAAGAGGGAAGTGAGACAAAACTGATACTAAGTGGGATATTCTGGGCCATTTCATGACTTTTGAAGGCTTGGGGTGGCTATATCTATGGAGAAGATTCATGGCTTTGTGTCATTTAAAATTCCCACTCCTGAGTCCGGGATCCAGCATCCAGCAAAGCCTCTGGAAGGAGAGGCTGCATGCAGGAATGACCGCCCCAGGGGACTGGATGTGGCAACGAAGCCTTTCCATTTGGCGACCAGCTTGTTCCAATCCCAGCCGTGCTGGCGGCGTCCTGAGGTTACAGCACGTTTGCTGCAGGCTGTGAGCTGCCACCAGCAGGACACGTTTTCCAGCAGCACCAGCAGGCTGAAACCAAGAGCAATTTACTCTGCCTGTAGGAAATCCATCAGGATCCCAATCAGCCCCGTTCCAGGTAGCTGTTAACACACCCGTCACAGCACAAAGCCCCCCGATCAGTGGAGCCACTGGGTGCACATTTACTCCACTGCAATTACCGCTGGCACTCAGATGGATTTGGAAATCAAGTTCCCCAAGAGCCCTATCAGGAAAACTTGAACAGACCAAAAGTTGAGCCTGCAGCTTCCAGCCACCAACTCAGGTCTGACAACGTGTTTTTAGCACTTGTACCACTCAGCCTCGTGTTTGGTCACAAGGACTCGTGGCGGTGGAAACTCACTGTTAGATGCAGCTTGATTGAAGGACTGCACAGCCCCTGGCCTCTTGAATGCAGACACAGCCAGCAGCCGGGGTTAATTTTGTTGGGAAAAAGGAATTGAAACTCCTCAGACTCAGCTAAGAACAAAAAAGGGATGTTCAGGTGTATTTTGCAGAGATCTAGAGCAAACAGGTTGTGGACTGTTTGGGCACCAAATTGCTTCTGCCAAGATCCATTTGTCCTGCAGAAGGACCTGACCCCACGAGGCGCTGCTGCTGGGCAGGGCAGCATGCTGAGCGCTGCAGTAAGCAGCTTTCCCAGCAACTGGGGCTCTCTGCTCTGGGAACTGAACAAAGTAAGGGAGAAAATTAAGTTTAAATGAACTCCTAATAGGGCCTTAAGGAGAAAATCAGAGGATCTTTTTTGGTCCTGGCAGAGGACCTGATTTGCAGTCGCTGCCATGACCAGCAGTATTAAAAAGATGACAGGATAAGAAAAATGGAGACTTCTGTGCCTTTTCACATTCTCCATCCTGTTACCCTTAATGGCTCTTTCTCCTTAAGAGGGACTTCATCCTATGAGTGTGTCACCGGGACCTAGATGAGGATGGCATTGCACATCTGGAATAATGCTTTATGACAGCCCTGTGGAGGTGGGGGGACTTAATGAGAAACACAAGCTTGCAAAAGGTGGGTGGGAAAATGGGTTAGAGATACAGCAAAGTGGTTTGCATCCAGATCACAGGAACATCTACCGAGTCAGTGTGCACTGATTTTTGAGCTAGGGGTGTTGTTGACTCCTTAATGACTTCTCCATCCACGGCCCATTAGGAGGTTGGATGTACTTAAGACGTGAGTCACTATTCTGACCCTTACAAGGCAGAAGAACCCAGGGGAAAGCATGAGCTGGGTCCTTATTACGTCTGCAGATGACTAACACCGGGAGCTTTCCAGCTGTGTCATCACAAGGGTATCATTGAAAACCAGTACCAAAGCCCTCCCAGTCTGTGCCATGGGGCGAGGTTTATTTTTGGATCTGGGTCTCACTTTCGAGGGCCACGATCCCTGCTCCCATCAGTACCCTAAGCCTCTTCCAGCTCGGGACTCCCTTGTTCTAGGATGGGATGGGAGCTCATTTTGCAGGCAGACGAGGCTTCCCACAGCTATTGTCCCGTGGCTGTCTGCATATTTCTGCCCTTCACTGTCCCTGCTCCCAGAGAGCATCTGATCCGAAGCTCTGTCATCCGAAAGCACACAAATTAAACTCTGAACTAAATAAAGAGAGACCCCCTCCCAACCTTTACTGAAATACTCTTTAAAAACAAATCCTTATATATTCTAAACTCAAAACCATCTGGGTTTCCAAGCCTCAGGAAATTACAACTCCCATTCTGGAAATAAAATACATGTTTGTCCATATATCACATTAATTAAAACCCATAATATGGAAAGGGGCCGGTAAAATGCTTTCCTGATGGCTGGCAGATTTGCATAGCAATTTCTCATATTACCCATTGCAAACATTACTATTATTATTATTATTTAAAGGGTCATATTTTCCTTCATGTCAGCCGAGTGTAGAAAGATAATGTGTTCTTTGGTGATCGGGAGGGGAAGGTTCCTGGTCTCAGAGCGCTCTGATTATTATTTCTGTGCATTGTCTTGCACATGAGGCGTGTCCTGAAGCCTTGCAGCCAGGCTGACTTGCTGGTTGTAGCGTGTGATTTTAGCAAGGAAGAGATTTTACACTGAATGATGACACTGGTAATTGAGAAAAACAAGCTCTGGCAGAATGAAGAAGACAGCAGATCTGTTTTCCAGCCTGCTACTGGGAGGCTGTGGCTGTGTCCCCCATTTCTGTCCCAAGGACCATTTCCCACCTGCAGTGGGTGGGGAAAGCCCACGAGGGCTGGAGTCTGCTCCATCCCTGCTCCTCCGAGCAAAGCCCTGAGCCCTGCTCCTGGCCCGTGAGCAGGACAGTAGGAAATGCCACATCAGAAGCATTCCAGCTACTGGGGAAAATGATTTGGGGACTGGGAAAACTGCAGACTTCAGTTGTTCTTCGTGGCTTCTGCATTTTTTCCTAGTGAGGTACAGCGCACGGAAAACCGTCGTACACGATGTGGTCAGCGTTTTTACCATAAACAGAGCAGTTGCACATTGTTAAATTATTATTAGCTTAGCTACCAGTGGGAAGGTTGTCTTTGCCCCCTCCAGGACCAAACCAAACATCCACTGGTTGCACAAGCTCCTAGCCAGCCCAACACCCTTACAACGTGCCCGGTCTCACATCTCCCCAGCCACCGACACTTCTTCCCCCCCAGCTTGAGATGAAGTCTGAGAAGAAATCATTTGCAAAGAGATGAACTTGTGGATTCTGAGCAGAGTCCAAAATCTTTCAGACTTCAACACGAGCCTTCATTCACCACTTGTGTCAGCCCGTCCCAAGCTGAAGAGCTCCCTGCCAAAGGAAATCTGGACCCAAAGTTTGAATTCCAAACTCTGAAGCTGGCAATATTTGCATCGAGAAATCTGACAAAAAGAGGGAAGTTTTTCATGGCCATTTTTTTTTTTTCTCCCTGGATACAACTCGTGCCATTCATGCCAACAACAATACCTATTTCGTGAAAGAATTTTATGGTGCTTCACAAGGTCTAAGCTACAGAAAAAAAAGGCATTACTTTACCAAGAATGAACTTGATGTTGTGTCTATAGCAGAAAGATGTACAAAATCCAACTCCTCATCCTCATCTTAGGAAAATCCATCAAAATGAAGCTTGGATGGCACACAGCTGGTTAGTGTCATCCTGATCCCTGAGTGCCCATCGTGGCCCTGGGGTGGAGGATTTCAGCCTGCAGAGCCCTGCCGCAGGCAGACAGCCAGGGAACGTGGCAGAGCTGTGCCGCAGGGACAGCCAGCACCGTGTCCTGGTGTCTGCCACGCTGGGAACACGTCCCACCTCCCAGCACTGGATCGCTGACCCCCAACCCCTCCTTAGCCTGTGTAGGGATTTCAGGGCTTTAATTCCTTCCGCAGCCCTTGCAGGCTTCATGCTCATCAATTAACAGCTCGGCTATCGTCAGCCAAGTAACTGCACGCTCCATATGTGAAATGCATGAGGTCCTGTGACAGCTACCTCATCTCACGAGGCAGGGGATGTCGGGAAAGACAAAACATCCCATTCCCTCTCCTCTCTTGTTGAAATAAATGTCATACACTGTGATCAGCCTCCGTGTACATGCACGCAGACAGCAGGAGAAAATCAAACATCAAAAGGGGGAAAAAAACACAACTAACAGGATATTGACATCAATAGGAGTTCTGTGAATGGAGATGAAATGTAAAATTAAGTGGCAATCCGGCTGATAGAAGTTAAGGATGCCGTTAACCCACAAGCAGATCTGCTGCAGGCAGGGAGGGCAGGAGAGCTGCTGAGGCTCAGGGCTGCTCGTTCTTACCTGGGCACCTGGGCTGCTCCTTTCTCTGGAATCTGGGGGGAATTCGACTCCCAAATTCCTTGGAAAGGTAGGCATGCAATGCCATGGGCTCCTTGGAAATTGTCAGTTCTCATTAATCACTGCTGTGGATCTAACAAGTCAGCTGGGGGGAAGCAGTTTACTTTGTCTTCCTCTCACCATAATTTTTCTGTTGTTCTTTTCCTCTCTGTCTGTTCCAGTGACAAGGCAAGAAAAGGATGACAAAGGGGAAAGAGAGAGAAGATGCAGGGCAAAACAATCTGTCAGGATTTTTAGGGGTGAGAAATTGTTAAAAAGTGCTAAAAGAAGTTCCTGATGGAAAATTCCTGGCAGCTTTCATGTCACAGCCTCTGACCCTTGGGCAGCCCCAGCAGACACCCCTGGTGTATTCCCAGCAGTTGGGTCAGGGCGCTGGGCCTGGATGAAGCCACCCTTGCAGAAGCAAAGCTCACATTGGGAAATCAACCCCCAAATCCATTTCTGGGGACTGAGCAGCCAAATGGCTCGGGCACCCCAGCCTCAGCCCCATCCAAGACTGTACCCCAAGGGGACATCACCCTGACTGCCAGCTGCCTGACACCTGGAAGGCAGCACATTCATATATATCCTTAAAAAAAAACCAAAACCCCAACAGGATATTGACATCGATAGGAGTTGTGTGCACAGAGATGAAATATAAAATCAAAAGAAATATTTTCTTAACATCTTTTTGTTTGTTTACTTTAAGCAACAACCAGGCATGGAGTTTGTATTAAGGACTGGCTTTTCTTGCACATTTTTATCTGACAGAACAAAGGGATTTATTTCTGCAGTGAAGAAACAGCGAAATAACTTGTAAAGGCGCACTGTAATTCCATCTATTTGAAGTTGCTTCTAGCTCTGAAGCAGCCGCAGATAACTTAAGACGCTGCAAGTTCAGAAGGGATTTTTATCTCGCTGTTTGGGAAAGCATCGCCTTGACTTTATCGGTGCAATCTCAGCGTGAGGCTGTTGTTTAAATAACAGGAAGGGAGAGCAGCAGCCCTGGGTCCAAGTTTGCCCCAGGATTTGGGATGAAAGGCTGGCTGCCTGGCAGGGGACCCCTCTCCCCAGAGCAGCCCCATCCCACGTGGGAGAACTGGGGGGAGACCCCCAGGACCTGCTGTTTTCAAGGGTCTGTGCTTCCCTACCTCTTCAGGGGACCTCGGCTCAAAGTATAAAGAGAAGCCCTGATGGATGAAAATAAAATGACACCGTGCTGAGGTTCCCTGGAGCACAGCAGGGTGAGCAGGTCCTGTCCCCTCCAGCACCTGGTGCTGGCGCGTGATGCTCCGGCTGCTCAGCCCCTGCCAGTGTTTAACCAGCACCACTTGCCTGGCCTGAGCTGACCCAGCCAGTACCTGGAATTAATGAAGCAGAGAGGCCACGAAGGCAAAAGGTTGATAGTTAATGTGTTTCAACCCCAAAACAAAGCGGCCATGGGCATTGGGGAGGGGAAGGGCAATTTGGGTGCGCTGCAGCCCTGGGATGGCGCTTGGCAGCTCTGGTCCCCTCTGCTGCTTGCTTGGGTGGCTTCAGGGCATTGCTGCTTCTTAGCTTCAGCTTTTTAGCTTGCATTTCTTCTCTGGCTTTATAGCTTGAATTTATTGTCCTGCATTGTTGTAGCAGGATTAGGGCAAAGTTGGTAGCTGTATGATTTCCTGCTCAGGAGAGCAGGCAGCTCCCAGCCATTCAATGATGAAGATCTCAGCAAGAATTACAGTCGGGTTTGCATTTGGACTTTGCCAAAATCAGACCTTTTGGGACAGAATTTCACCCAGGAGAGGCTTCATGAGGCTGTGGGTGCTCAGCACTGGGCAGGATCAGAGACGGGCACATCACCAGCCCGGCCCTGCCGTTCGGACCTGGGACCCCGGCCACGCGGCGTAGCAGAGGGCCGATGACAAAGGACATATGGAGCTGTGTGCTTCAATGTACATTTTCAAAAAGCTATTTAGTGCATTCCATCGCACCGAGTAATGCGCTGGAAATGATCCAGGCTTGGGGATGCTTCTGTAAACACATCATCTCCTTCTGCTCTCCCACCTCTTTTGCTGCGAGGGGAAGGACGCGGCATTTCCCTCGCTTGCTCTGGAAGCCCGGGATGCTGCTCAGGACCTCGCTGGTCCATAAAAGCACCATCATTCCTTCTCCCTCTGCTTTCAAGTCGGTGTTGTCCACGTCAGAAAGCCTCGCAGTCAGCAGTGCTTCATATAGTCTGTGCCTTGAGGAGATGATTTCCTAGAAGCAGCCATCTCCTTCTCCAGCTATGAAAACATTCCCAGTACATCCTGTATGCGCAGCTAATTATATGCAGCACACACGCCCATCAGAGTGTTTATTTCTAGCTTTTTATTTGTTTGAATTGTTACTAGAGATAGGTGACACTTTCTCACAAAGCCTTTTCTACGGGAAAATGCAGGTTCAAAGATGCCAGACTGCTTTGAAAGCGGGTATTGAGCCTACCTTCTTCATCACTTAGGAAAAAGTAAACTTTAAAAGTCGTTTTGAAACAGCAAGTTGGTAGAAACAAGCTCTAGATATATATATCCATAGAAACAGCGAGCAGATGTATAGGATAGGCTGAAAATATCAGATCTCTTAGGTTAGGATATTTTCTTAAAAAGAACAAATAAAGTGAAGCTTGGAATCGAACCTGGATGCTCTGTTCAAAGCCAGGCAGATGTATTCCAGCTGGGGAGGAGGAGGTATTCAAAACAAAGTCTGATTGTTTTCCAACAATGTCTAGATTGCCAAAAAGCCAAATTAGCATGGGTTGTTACAGCCTGATATTCAAATCCACCCTTAATTGAGCCCAAAGCTACAACAGTTCCTTATTTCCCACAGAATTAAAACTCTGAGTTTAAATTTTACGGTGGGAGGTGTTAAGAGAAAGCCTTGCTGGGTTGTGATGGCCAGGAATTGGCCTCAGTCCCCGGGGTTAGGGGTTGCCCTGAGCAGTCTGCTGAAATTTCAGATTCAGCAGTAAACTCAGTCGAAAATGATTGCTTTTACAAAATAGCCTGCATCTGTAAAATGCAAATTTTTCCAAGAAAATATGTCTGTCTGGGGGAAAAATTCTGCTAAGAGGGCCGTCCAGCTTGGCCCCAAAAGAGACAGAAGGGGCAGAGCAGAGCCCCTGGGCCTGGCAGAACTGGAAGCTGAGTGCTGAGCCCCGGCTCGCTCCCGTGCTCCCACAGAAAGGCCACCGAGAGCCCAGCCCTTACGGCAGGGCAGATGGAGAGCAAATGTCATGACTGTGCCTTGCTGCCGCCTGCATTTCTTGCTTTCTCACTTTAGCAGTTCTCCTCGTGGTGAAGAGAGATTTCTCACAGCCATTAACTTACATTTTTGGTTGAGTTTTAAGAGCTTGTCCAGTAAATTTGGACTTTCCCTACCTGTTTATGTCTCCGATCCAGCCCATCATATCCAGAAAGAGCATTTACTTAGCGATTCTCCACTTCTTGTGTGTGTGCGTTGAGATTCTCAGTCTCTGGGCTATCAATTTCAAAGCAAAGCCAAATATAAGAGTTAATTGGGAGTTCCAGTGCAGAGCCCCCCCCTGCACACATACACGACCATCGCAGCTCTGAACTCTTGATCGAGTCATGCAGGGCGAGCAGTTGGTGCTGGTGCTGTGCCTTTGCTCCCTGCTCCTGCGATGGGCTGTGATCAATCTGCAGCCCTGACAACTTCCATCAGTGATTGCAGAGGTGAGTGTCAAGGGAGAGGGCGATTCCACTGGCCCCAAAAATTTGTAATTAACACAAAGTCTTCAGAAGTAATTTGTCCGCAGTATTTGTCTCTGTGCCAGTTACATGTGGAGCATCCCTGAGGCTCGGGATTTGCTGATGCAATCCTAAAGGAAGGGATAAATGAGGGCATGGACAGAAAGGATTATGGCTTCTTGGAAGAGGAAGTGCAAAAATGAATTCTCAAGGTGTAGATCATGGCCTGACTCTGCCTGGACCTTTGCTTGTGTCCAGACTATCTCTCCATCATCTGTGTTGCAAAAACCTGTCCCACATTTCCTTGCCTTCCTCCTTCCATCAACATTTTGGGAGGGCACGGTGCCTTACGGCTCACCAGAAAGTAGCCTTCACCTGGCACCAGAGGTGAGTGATTTTCCAGGTAGTGCAATAAGCAGAGAACAGCACAAGCTCCACTCATTACTCTCTAGGATCCATTTAATTAGAATTGGAGGGAATGGAGAGTAAGTTAGGATCATATTTCTATTTTATTCTAAAATTTTTTGGAAGTCTTTGATTACATCCAAGCAGAGATGAGCATTCTGATGTATTTTACTCTCCTGCTGCAAGCACGAAACATTACTTTTTATAGATCTTCATCTTTTTTTCCCCAGAAATAAAGACGGAACATGTGCAATTAGAGCAAAGCTCACGTGCCTGAATTCAGGGAAACATACCAATAAAGGCAGTTTGCATTCTGAGCAGTCTGGAGTTAAATTTAAGGGCTGGATCCATCTACCTCCAATTTTGTTCTGAATGCTAATTAGAGTCTGAGGGCTCTTTGATTGAAGCAACAAGGAAAACACAGTGTGCACCACTTCTTCCAATTTCCAGAAAGCAGTAGGCATGAGATGTGGACGTTGTGTTTAATTTATGTTGTGAGAATCCCTCGCTGCATAATGCCTCTGTTTCCAGATATTATTAACAGGGCTGGAGTGTCCTTCCATGTGTGCTGGTGGAAAGTAACCATAAATCAAACACGCTTCTGGGATGATTGCAAAACCTCCGCGAAACTTGACTCACAGTCTAAAAATGTGCTTGTGGAATGGCTGTGGTTGCATCACGTAGGTGCTGCAAAGCAAGCACCACTCGGGGAACCTCCTCTCCCCACCCGTGCCTCCCTGCAGCATGATGCTGTACAGCAGGGGGCTGGAGGATGCTGAAAGGGCATCTCGAGGAACAAGCAACGCTCCTTGCTGCCTGTGCTTCCACTGCTGCTCGTCTTAGCAGCAAAAGGGTAACTGGAACTGGG
This sequence comes from Aythya fuligula, assembly GCF_009819795.1. NCBI lineage: Eukaryota > Metazoa > Chordata > Aves > Anseriformes > Anatidae > Aythya > Aythya fuligula. The sequence goes on from NC_045577.1 coordinate 5,971,500, forward strand.
ATCAAAGAGGCTTGGTTCAGCTCCCGAGTGCCTTTGCTGCTGTTGAGGAGAATAAAAGAGAAGGGAAAGGAGAGGAGCAAACATCTGGAGGTAGCGCATGGCAGCGTGGCCTTCCCCTCCAGCGAGCAGTGTGCAGAGAGGAAATTGCCTTGTGGATAGCTGATACGGGTGTTTGCTCAGGGGGAGCACTGGGCCTGGGCAGGGAAGGGAAATTCCAGGGTGCCAAGTCAAACACAGGGAAAAGAAGGCAGATTCTGCAAGAAAAACTGCACGGTGGAGAGAGGCACTGAACTGCTGGCCAGGAGCTGGGGATGGGCACTTGGGTGGTGGTCCAAGGTCCTGGCATGAAGCACATCCCAGTATCCCAATATCCTAACATCCCAGCATCCCAATATCCTGACCTTGGCATCCCAGTGCAGCCCTGGGCCCTGTGCACTCTCTGGTGCCGCGCTCAGGACCTCAGGCATAGCTGTTTTGTGCGGCCAGCTCCAATATCTTGTGGTTTTGTCCATTTTTGGAGCCTTTGTGAACCAGCTTCCAGCTTCTATTTGGTGTGAAACCAGTAGTAAAGGAAAAAGAAAGTAAAAAAAAAAAAAAAAGTTTTTTAAAAAAAAAGAGAACCAATACATAACAACAGAGTTTTCTGTGACCCTCCTCTGGCCTCTGCTTACAAAAAATCCTGGCATCCATAACGATCAGGCCTTTGATTGAATGACATTTTAATTTGGGATATATTGAAGCAGTATGTTTTCCGTGAACGGTCCCAGCACCAAAAGGGAAGAAGAGGCTCACAAGAACCTCTCCGGCTTCAGAGTCACAAGATGTGCCCCAGATGCCATCACGGCATCTTTGATAAGCAGGCCTGTTGATTTAAAATAGGGCAGGGGGGTGAGCTAATTGAAACCATCGTGTTATGATAACCAAATGTCCTATGTCTTTTGCATCTCCCATAGATGGCAACGCATATTGGAAAAAAAAAAAAATAATAATGCTATGTCCGTTTTTGGGGAGAGATCAAAGGCTCTCCTGGAAAGAGGAGCCCAGTTGTCCCCTGCATGCATCTGGGCTGCAGACAGCTGCTGGAAAAGCCTGGTTCATTCATCCCCGGGGCAGAGGAATGCTGTCTGGGTGCTTTGGAAAGTGCAAGGGCTGGCTCAGGGAGGAGAAGGCTCCATGTCAAGGGGGCTGCAGGACAGCAGCGTGGCTTTATGGCCGGTCATTCCCAGGTTTTGCCCTGTAGTGGGGTCCTCTGGCTGTATTACAGCAGGAGGTGCACCTGGTGGACACGGACTGTGGTTTGCAACAGGAGGTAGCAAACACAAAAAGCAGATTCCATGGCCTGGGGAGACCAGAGCTCCCTCTAATTCCTGGGGTAACCCAGGGTGAACAGCCTTCTCCAGACTAATCACTGCCTTTGGAGAAGTATCCCCCCAGGGGCCAAGGTTGAAAGCAGTTTGGCAGAGGTTTGTTTTCACCCAGGCCCTGCTCTCCGAGGCAGCTCTGCCCACTTCCAGCCTTCAGCTTGAATTTGGACTGGAGTCAGAGGATGGAGCGAAGCTGTCCCTGCAGCGAGGGGCATCCTGTCCGGGTGGATCAGGATCACTGCAGCCCTGCACCATGCACATCCCTGGGGGCTGCCCCGACACGCTGCTCTGCAGAACATCTGCTGCTGCCACCGCGGCGCCGGGGCCCTGCTCAGGGTCGGTGCTCTCCTGGCCTGGACAGGACCGGGCAGATATCTCATTTATTTACGAGTGAGCATTTCTCTGCAGGAAAGGAAATCACAGGCTGGAGGAGCTCACCTCTGTGCCTGTGAGAGGGAAGCATCGGATTTCCCCCAGCAGCCACGGAATAACTGCAGGCAAAGCTCGGATCACCAGCCATGCGACAAGCCCTTTTGCTCATCCCTGTGTAAATCTTGTCGCAGGAGAAATTAAAAATAACATTTACATAATTGGCATAAACTGGCACCGGAATGCAGAGGGGAAAGGAGAGCTTCATTACTCCGGTGCAGTTCAGCACTGCTCTGGATGCCCACAAAGATGCCACTGTCCCTGTCTGGTGAAGATATTTCTGAGGAAAAAGGGGTGGATTTGGCTGATTTTGGAAGACACCCTATAGCACCAGATGGTACATATATGTGTTTTTTTTTATTCTCCAAGGAGGATGACCCGTGAGCCACCAAACAGGGCTTCATTGCTTTCTTCTGCATCCCCTGGCACATTTGTGAGCACAAAAACTCCGCTTGTTTGCATTTATAATGAGGCATTTGGAAACACCTGCCAGTAGCTCAGCTTACCAACCAGACACAAAGCCCACTTTCACTTGCAGGCACTTTAAATTGCAATTAAAATTACAGGCCATCTTCTCTTCATACTTACATGAGCAGAAACATGGCGTATGGCCTCTAGAAATCCAGAATAACTCAAAGCAGAACTTGTTCCTATGCCTTGTCAAACGGTATGCCGAATACAGAACATAACAATGAAAAAAAAGAAGAAGAAGAAGAAAAAAAACCACTTTATTAAATGCACAACACCGAGTGGATAGTTTTGCTAAACATTTATGAGATATTGGAAAATTCAGCTCCAGCCCTCATGTTTCATCAGCTGCAGCTGAATACTTCAGTGCAGATGGACAGAGCCCAGATGGCAACCTCGCCTGCGGAATTTGCCTCTGCCCTGGACCATATGCTGCTCAGAAGGAAAAAGGATGCAGAGTTTGCTTTGAAGCTTGGTCTTTGGTACTCTCTGGGCTGGCGGGTGCCACATGGGAGCTCAGACCTGCTCGTCGACACGCGGCTGCCCTGCAAAATGAGCCCTGGTGACATGGCAGGGACGTGGCACTAGCGGTCCCATGGGTGTGTGGTCGTGGGCCACATCCTGCTGGCAGGAGGGCTGAGGATGTTTGGTGGGATTTTGTGGGACCATTACTGGACAGGGAATTAGGCAGAGGCAGGCATCATCAGCAACACCAGCTTTTAGGTATGGAATAAGCAGGTTGGGGAAGGTTTCATGGGTTGGGCTGAATGCTTTCTGCAGGAGCAGGAGGTTTTTTCTTTCTGGAGAATGTGAGAGCTGAGAAAGCATCTTCAGCAAAGGTGTTTGTAAGCCTGCAGCTGAATTGTCTTCTCTCTGCATGCAGGAATTACCCTCCTTTATGGCTTCCACGTTCCCATGAGATATCCTTCTGTAGGTGCCCAGCTTTGGGTGAGCAATGTTCCCCAGGTGTGCATCAGTTTTATCAGCTCCTGATTCACCAGCCAGCAACGTTAGTGTGAGAGGAAGAGGAATTGGGCTCCTGGACACAACAGTAATTACTGAGACCTAGACTGGGGCACTTGGGCAGTGAGGGCAGGGCTGGATCCTTCCCTTCCCACCTCACCCGCCTGCTCCCTGCTCCCTCCATTTCCCATTTCTGCAAAGCTCGAGTGGAGAAGTGGCGGTGTTTGCCCTGCACACACAGCTCTGTGTATCCTCTCTGTAGCATTTGTTTTTCCTAGATATACACACATTTGTCCACAGCCACTTCTACAGCCAGAGATGCTCATTTGGCATCCTGTGTGGAAAGTTTTAGACATTTGATCAGAATCTGTACGACCTTCTGGGGGTTGCTTGCCAGCTGAAGAAAAAAGCTAAGGCCAAAATTAAAAAGAAGCCTTTCCTTAATAAACATAAGCACTGCAAATATAAACACTTTAAAAAGCAATTAACAGCATTTAGAAAGTTTTGGTGAATCAATAAAGCATGAAGGTGAAACAGTCAGGCAGAGGCAATGTTTGTGTCAAAACACATTTTGTGACTTTTTCCTCCCAATGCTCTCAGAGAGCTGGATTCAGAGAGCTGCCCTTCGATCTGTGGGTCTGATTTCCTACCCGCAGCTCACCCTCTTTGCCTTGGGCCTGACCCAGGGTCCTCCAAAATCCCTGTGACTGCCCGGGGCTGTGCTTCACCCCGCAGGCAGGCAGCGAGCCCCTGCTCCCGGGCTCCTCAGCCTGTCCCCGGCGTGGTGCCACGGCAAGGGGAACCCTTCTGCTTTCCCTGGGGTTTGCTAGCAGAGAACAAGTGTGGGGCTTTGGCTCCATGGGCAGGCTCCACGGGGCAGCCCCTCTGCTGTAGTACATCCTTCAAGCTGGGGGCTTGGGGCCCAGATGGCAGAAACAGCAGCTATGTGTTTGTTTGTTTGTTTAATTTATTTATTTTTAAGTTTTATCTTATTTTATTATTTATTTTATTTTTAAGTTTTATTTTATTTTATTTTATTTTATTTTATTTTATTTTATTTTATTTTATTTTATTTTATTTTATTTTATTTTATTTTATCGTATTGTATTTTACAGAATTTATTTGCTCTCACAAACACCTAGAGAACATTTTTCTCAGTCACCAACTAAAGCAGTTTTCCCCTCTCCTTCTCTCCCCCCCCTTTCCCTTTCCTTGCACTGGGAAGAAGGGGTGTGCGGTGGGAGCAGGGCACACTGGCACGATGCTGTCCAGCCAAACCACATCCCAGCCTGTCCTCGGGCCAGGCACACCAATCTTGAACCTGGTCCCAGCAAGGGGCTGGGGAGGCCTGGGCTCTCCTTTGGGTAACCTGCCCCATCCATGGGGGCTTCTCCTTCTTCCAGGTGCTCCCGGGAGAGCTGCTGGGTGTGAGCTTTGTGTTAGTTGGTGTCTGGACAAAAGTGGGGCGTGGATTTGGTACACAAGCTGCAGACTGGCGAGAGGGCATTCCCACTGCCTGCCCATGAAGAGTCTGTGGGAGAACAATGTATTTTTTTTTGCAGAATTTCTGCCTTTAGCAGAGGCAAGACAAAAGGCCAAGAAGCCGCCCCAGAGTCTCGCTGTGCTTCTTGTGGGCGTGGGAGTGGAAGGGAGGAGAAGTCGCTGCCTTGAGTCACCGCTGACCTTTGAAGAGAGTCCAGCCCGTGGCGAGGCTTTGGCCAGACATGAAAAAGTCCTTGCACAGTCACAGCCCTCTGCACGTCCAAGTGAGGATCCAGCACAGCTACTGCCCCTGCCTGCAGGTACCACTGGGTGAAAGCTGGGGAAAGCTAAAGGTACAAATCCCTGCCTGGCTTCCCAGTATGTGGGCACCTCTGTGCCTTGCCATTCTCAGGGTGAACCCAGAGGAAGTCCAGGTTTCTTCCCCATGCTGGAAAACAGTGCAGATAAGCTCTTAGTCCCTTATAAAGATGGAAAGGATCCTATAAAGACAGGACTGCTCACAGCATGGACACACCACCACAGCCTGGCTCTGCCTTGCCCATCGCTTAGCTCTGCGTATGCCTTGCTCCCACTCCTGCTTCCTCCTGCAAGAAGCCCATGGGCAACCAGGCAAGGACATTGCAGCGAGTTTTAGGGCCGTGCCTGTTGTTCGTGGTGCTGGGATTTGAAGCTCTGCCCACAAAGGGCAGCTGGGCCAGCAGCGCTGGCTGCTGGAAGAGCACAGGAGCCAGGGCAATGGCAGCTCTCTGGGTGGTCTCCACCATGGCAGGACGTTTTGTTACGCTCTGCATTTCCCTATGGGCAGAACCGGGGAGGCCTGACCCAGATACAGCTTCAGCTGAGCACAAGTTGCGTTCAGATGACACAGAATTAAGCTTATTTAGAGACCTAATTTAACTGTGCTGGGGCTGATCCTGCAGATGAAGAGGGTGCCTCACTCTCCCCCTAACAGGGCTTGGTGACCTCGTGAGCTCTTTCTATTTCTTTTTTGTTTTTTCCTCTCTTTTTTTTTTTTTTTTTTCTTTTTCCCCAAGGCACTTGGGGTTTGGCATGTCTGGACGTGCAGGTGCAGAGCGTACAGGAAGATTCGCTGGAAAATGACCGTGATCTGTGCAGAGGGGATTTGAGCGCCCTGCCCGCCGGCAGGAGGACTTTCCGGACCGCAGCAGCTGAACGTGCACAAAGCCCAGCGCTCTCCAAATCCCCTGCAGATGCTCTGGGGACGGCCAGGACCCGCTGCTCTCCCCTGCCAGCTGCCGTGGACCAGAGCAGCTCGAGGTGCCCATCCCTCACCCCACCACGCAGCTCAGGCAGGAGCCAGGTCCCTGCACTCGCACACCCCCGGCACCCGAGCCCTCCCTCCAGGGCACGTGTCAAGAAGCCGCCTTCATTTTCCTGACATGCTTTTCCTGCTCCCAGGGCTGAATTAACACTAAATGAGACTCAGATTCCTCTGTGATTAAGGCTCTCTGTTCCCCATCAGCCTGCTATTGAACCTCCTCCTCCAGCATGAGGGAAGCTGCTGCTCCTCCTGCCCTTCCTCCAGCCCCATCGCCCCTCTCTCCCCTCCTCTCTGCCCATCCTCATCCCATTCCCCTTGGATCCCTCTTCCCATTTCCCCTCTGCTGCCAGCACGGGCTGTTAGTGGAGGGCTGGCAGGTTTCTCCCATTGCTTCCAGTGCTCTTTGAACTGAGGACGGAGCACATGTTTTTCATGAATGAGAAAGCAATCCGAAGCCATGCAAACAATAAAACAACAATCACACTTAACGAAGCAACCTGGAAAAAGTCGTTTGGGAACGGTCAGAAATATTTTTTCCCTCTTTTTCAGTTTTAGTCCTTTTCATCCTTTCCATCTCCCACGCTCCCCTGCTAACAAAGCTTGAAAAATCGCAAGAAAAGGTTGGCCCGCGGTGGCCCAAACAGAAGTGAAAAACCTCTCCAGGGGTTTTGTAAGTGCGTGCCTCCAGATCCCAGTGTTTTTTTGCAGCCTGTGGAAGGACAAGCATTTGTCTCCTCTGCTCTGACTCTAGTATACGTGTTCCTGGCTCCCATGGAGGCACCACCGGACAGCCCATGCCAAACAACGCGCCAGAAACCTGACCTCCTCGTGAACTTCGGGCCATATTTTCTAGTCCGTGCCCAGATCTTCACAGGCAGGGCTGTCTGGCCAGTGGATTCTGGCTGTTTTGCATGGAAAATGAGCTGTGTCGGCATCCACGGCCCGGTGGCTTGCCAGCTGAGTCCCTAGGAGCACTTCACAGCCTCCTCCCTCCTTGCCCGATGCATTGCCTTCACCGATGGGGTTGCAACGAGGGGACCTGGGACCCAGACCCCGGGGGTCTGGGGCCAGCTGGCCACCCCCCAGCTTCCCACTGCAGCAACCGGCATGCAGCAGAACTCGGCGTTCTCCTTTTCCTTATTTTCCTTCTTCCTTCTTCCAGAAAAGCTTGAAGTTTTTTTCACGTTGTGCCCCATTTCCCCACATTTTCACGTGGTGATCCGTGCATGTCTCTCGCAGCAGCTTCTGCTTGCTTGGCTGGCGAAGGTCTAATTCAGGCTGGAGCTAACCCCAGTACCGCTCCTGACCCAAATCGATGCTTTCTGCCCCAGCCCACGGCAGTGTATGCTGATTTTAATGACCAGGGCACCAACATCCAGCACTAAAGATTTGCATTCAGCTCCCTACTTGGGGCTGTAATTGAATTTTGTAGCCATTTCCACTTCGCCCCCTGGGTCAGCAGCATTTGTGGGGGCTCCCAAAGCTCATTTGGGAAGTCCCACTGCACAGCCCCTTCCCCTGAGGTACCCACAGGGTCAGGGACAACCTAGGTGATCTCAGACCTCTTTCCTGTTCCTTCTGTAGTTAATGCATCAAAGGAAGATCCCTGGTTAAGTGGTTCTCTGGTTACTCTATTAATGAGCCTTTTAATTAGTATCCTTTTTTTGCTAAGTAATTGCTCCAGCATTAGATCCTCTTGGGCAATGCAAATGAACTGGAAACAGGGCGTTGCAAGACAGTGGGGGAGATGAATGTTTTTTAGCAGGATAAGGCTGGAGGCTTGTGCTCACGCAGCTCTTGTGCTCAGAGGGGCTGCCTTGGGGAAGGTGGCTCAGGGGTTAACGAGAGGGGGATGCCAGACATCAGGTCCTTGGTAAAGATGCTCAGTCATGTATGTGGGATGAGGCTTTGGCCAAATGGACATCAGGCTCTTGGCTCGTAGTGCTGCCTTTCTGGGGGCTCAGTAGGGATCCTGGCCTTCCCACTTGCCTGCTGGCCACATCCTTTGATAACCGAAAAACAAAACGCACCTTCGCAAACAGGGACAGCAGGAAAAGGCTGATGGGCTTAATTCTGCCCAGGCTGGCTCCTCTCCAGGTTTTTTTGGGTTTTGTTGCGTGCTCCACACTGCAGTTTTGTCACGGTTTCTTTTGAGGACCCTGCCTCTGCCTGTGGGGGTGTTCCCAGACTGGCAGAGGGCTGTGGCACCTTGGCGGACCCCAGACTGCCAAAACAGCTTGCTAAAACTTCCAAAGAAAAGCAGAAAAAGGGGTCTGAAGCCCCAGCAGAGAGCCGTGGCTGGCGGCGCTGCTGCAGGTGAAGATCGCCCCTTGCGTTTGGGAAGCTTCCAGCTCAGCTGAACGCTGCTGAAGCACAATAAATGGGCACTCTGTAGCAGCACTGCTCAAAGCTCTTCCCCCAGCACCGTGGGCCAATGTTTCCTCTGTCAATACAGTGGGGTCCCCACAAATCCCCTCCTCACCCCTTGCCTGGAGGTGGCATTCATGTGGCTGTTGCTGCCTTTTATCCTCTGCATCTTCAGGCAGAGCTCACAAGTGATGCTTTGTACAGGAGAGAGGAAAAAAAAAAAGAAGTGTGCTGTAGCACAGGAGAGAAAAAAAACCCTCATCTCACCTTGTGTTTTTCCTGGAAATGTCACCGCCTTTAATGCATCAAATAATTAGAATCACTTCTCCCCTTTTGTTTGCCTTGGCCCTTGCCGCTCGCGTTGACCAGGCCAACGTAAATCTGTGAGCACCGCAGGAATTTCAGCCCATTCTGCAGTGCTGGGCTCAGGGGGAGAAATGCCTGGAGCAGCCACCGCCCCGGCTCTGCTCGACGTGTCCGAGTTGCCCTGGGCACAGCTGGGCACTGCCCTCCTTCACCAGGAGCCCTCACTGCAAACCGAGCGCTGGCTGCCGGGCACCGGCCTCTAAGAACCCCAAGACCTGGTACTGGGGTGGAGAAAACCAAGAGAGGAGTTTAAACGCGGGGGAGATTTCAGCTGGGAGAAGCCAGGAGCACGTGCTGGAGCTCGGAGCTGGCAGAGGGAGGAAGAGGAGCAGTGGGATTTACCCAGCAGCCAGCCCGCAGCAAGCAGCAGCTCGTGTCCTTTGCCTTGCACAGATGCTGCTTCATTTGTTTTGTCTGTCTTTTCCACCGAGGCAAAACAGCTCTGGGGATATGGAGGGAAAGCTGGCGAGCTGTGGGGTTTGGATCCGGGCCAGGCACTGCCTTGGGGAGGCACCTGGGGGTGCAGGGCCCTCAGGGAGGTCCCTGATGCTGTATTCTGGGGAGGAGAAGGCACAGCTGGTGCCCCTTTTGGTGCCAAAATTCCACATTTGTGTGCACCCTGAGTGGTAGGACTGAGTGTGATGCTGGAGGTTCAGATGGGCACATACCTCCCCAAAATCCCAACAGGAGGCTGAGCAGGTGACTTGGTCTTGGCAGCTGGGAGTGATGAGGAAAATCTCTTCTCCCCTAGGCGCTGGGGAACACTTTGAGGTGATGTGGTGACCTGCGAGAACAGGTCCCCTGCAAACGCTGGAGTACTGCCTGTCCTGGGCAAGGTGTGTATTGCACCTCGTGCAGAGGAACTCAGCACCCCGTTGGCACCTGAAAGCCCTGGAAGGACAGACAGACAGAAGAGCCAGCGACAGACCCCTGGGGGTGTGGGTGAGATCTGTGTGCTCGGCTCCTGCCCGCCCTGCAGCCACCCATGCTGGCTGCCGGCCTCCAGCACAGCTCTGGTAGGATCAATGTGTGTCAGTGGGTTATTAAATAAATGTCCGGAGGATTAGCTGTGCTGTAGGTATAGACCCCTTTCAGATTTGCTAGGTTTCAGCAAGTATGTTTCCAATAATTGGCGAGTATTTTTAAGAAATGAATAAAACCTACGCTACTAGAGCTAGTCCTTCCTTTATTATAGGGCACTTATCGCATGCTCAAAAGCAGATGTCTTCAATATCTGAAGCAAAGGAAAGTAATATGGGAGATCTCTTCTTAAATGTGAATGTGTGTAGTCATAATCACAATTATCAACTGTCACGAAACACACACTAATGAAATTTTTTTTCAGCCCTACTGGTTGCAACTTCATAATGGGACCTGGTTAAGAAATAAAGACAAATAAAGGAATTTCCCTCGAAACAATTTGAGATTTCACAAGACAGGAGAAGGATCAACTGGGTGAGATGTCTGCATCTCCGAGAAGAATTGCAGACAAAGAAAAAATGGATAGGGTGTCTCAGGGAGTGCTCAGACAGTCTGAAAGCCAGTCCTGCTCCTGATTCCCGGTGATTATATTCTTTCATAAAACTGAAATTGGGAAACTACCTGTCACTGCTGCTGCCGCTGTTGTCGTCGCAGAGGTATTTATGAGGCTGTATGCGGATGTGCTTGTGCAGAGTTGCGCTCGCCTGCTGATTTATGTGTACGGAGGCACACCACTGCCTTTTCTCCAGTGGGGAAATAATTGTCCATATTCTCGGTGAGGAAGACACGTGGTTTTCCAGAGATTTTTGTCTGAGAACGCAATCAGCTGAAGTCAGTCCTGCTCTCGGGGATCTGAGCAGAGCCCTTCAGCGTTACTCAAGGAACTATTTCCATGTAAGAGGGAATAAACGGGCCTTGGCTGTGTGCGTACATCCCTAATGATCTTCAAAACGCTTTGACCATGTTCCCTCTTCCTCCTCACTGCACCACCCTGCAGCATATACAGAAAATAAACACGGAAAATAGGGCATCCACGACTTACAGTGAGTCCAATTAAGCCACAGAACAGATTCCCCAGGGATATAACACATCCTCAGTCGCTTGGAGAATTTATGTTAAGACAGAGGCTGAGCTCGGAGCCAGCTGCCTGCTGCGGGCTGGGCTCCTGGGAGCCACCACCAGGATTTGGGGTCTCCAGACCAGCTCTGGCCATGGATTTGACAGCTCACGGGGCACCACTGGATGCAGCTGCTCTGAGTTCAGCTTTGACTGGGATGATTTATGGGGCCGAGCAATTGAGACTCCATGGGTAGAGGTCAGCAAACCCTGGGCTCTTTGGGGAGTCTCGTGCTGCTTTGGGGCCGCAGCGCTGCTCACAGCAGCTCCAGCTTTCCTCTGCAGTGGGGCAACACTGAGTCACTTGGGGTTTGGTTCAAATAGATAGCCCTGGTCCAGCTGCTGAGACGGGTTTCTCTCTAGCACGTTGCTAGTTTGCAACATCGTTTTGTCTCCAGCTGTTATTGGGCTGTTGCTGTAAGTATATTCACTCCTAATCCCTATTTTATAACAGAGGGAGAAAACACCCAGTGATTTTCCCTGCTGCAAGGTCCCAGGACATTGGCTCGCAGACTTTCCGAGCTGAATGTGCTGCACCCGGTGGACATCGCACAGCTCCACAGGTTTCAGTACTGCTGTCACCAGCTGAGACTCTGTCCACAGCAATTTTGCTTTATTTTGTTTCTAAGCTGGTGCTTGAGCTTTTTGGCTCACAGACAGGTTTTTCCTTCCAAGATTTCAATGTTGGAGGACTGTTTCCCTAATCCCCAATAGTGTAAGATTATCTCTAGCCAACTATTAATCAAAATCAGAATGTAGTTCTGCTTGCTTGTGCTGTTGCACTTGAGCACATATAAAATCCTCGTTTTTCTCCGAAGAAACACAGTTGCTACTTTTCTAATTTGCCCCTGGTTTCTTTAGCACTAGCCCTCAGACACAGGACAGCCACATTTCTCATCTGCCTTCAGCCTTCACCAGTCTTCCTTAAGTACTCAGCATCATACCTGGATGCCACACGGACCGAGGGATGTGTTAAAAATATGGGTAACAAGCAAACACTGATTGGGGAAAAGCTTAAAACAAGCTAGAAAACAAAGAAACTGGCTGATTTTCTTCTTCCCCAGCGTACTCCTTCGAGTGCAGAAGAATGAATTGCCTTATAAAAACCTGGCATATTGAGAGGCAATTAGCTCTTGCGGTGACATGGGTTATGGAGCAGAAGATGGATTTTTATAGCATATACCATGCCTCCTCGAGCTCTCACAGTGAAGGGAATCAGATGCCTCTGACTTCGCAGGGGCTGTAGCTGGAACGGCGCCGTCTGCTTCAGTGGCGAGGTGTGCGAAGCTGTGCCTTTCAGGCACAGTTGGTGTATTGCAAAATGGGAGTCCCCAGGGACCTGAAAGGCACAGGAATCCACGCATGGGAGAGCTGGGCTCCCCCACTCACCCAGGGGTAAATAACAGCTCAGTCACACACAGGTTTTGTGCCTGGGCAGCGTCCTCTCCTGCTTCCCATCCCCTAGCTCATCACTATATCAGTTCCTAACCGTGCTTTCATGAAGAGCCTGGCACCAAAGGACTCGGGTTGGTGCTCAGGGGACCTCCTTGTCCTGTCCTGAGCTTTAGGCTGGGCACACTCCTTTCTGCACCCATTCCCATTCTGACTTGGTGCTGTTTAGTGACTCCTGGTTGTTTAGGAAGCATTTTGCTGGGGTGAGGATTGTCTCTTATTATGGGTTGGTGCTGTGGATTTGGTGCTTGGGCAGCTGCCCTAAATAATAATTTATTTGTTTTGGTGACTGAAAGGTGCTCTCTGAACACTGTGTGTTTGAGACACCTCCAAAACGCAGCCAAACAAGCACCCTTCTTCCAATGCCAGCATCTCACCAGGGCTGCTTTGCACTGAGCGTGCTGGATAAATGGCACCCTGGAAAAATGACACTCCTGCAGGTCCCAAATCCTCAGTCAGGCACCTCTGATGGGGACAACCCTGCAGGAGGTACAGCAGGACCCAATCCTTTCAGATCCACTGCAGATCCTGTGACTGGTGAGTTCTTTCCAACCACAGTCTTCTGATGGGGCTTACATCAGCACCAGCTGCCTTTCTCTTTTAGCCTCCCTCCAGTCTAAAAAGCAGCCACATTTCCTGCAGCAAAGCGAAGCAGGGGAGCTGGTGTTCCTTTGCCATATCTAATTTCAGGCAGCTCTCTTCCTTAAGCTGGCCATGAACAAGCGAGGCTAACGCAACGAGGATAACTTCCTTCAGAAATGATTCACCCATGCCGAGTCCTGATCTGCTGCTGTCGGAGGCTCTTTGCTCAACAGATTACAGCACGATGCCAGCTCTGGCTGGCAGACGACGCCAGAGTCGCAGCCATGAAACTGGATGTGATTTGCATTCGTCCCGCTCACCCCGCGAGCTGTCGCAGGGCTGGATGCTGCTCGCGCTGGCACTTGCTGCCTGCCGAGGAATCCCGTGTTATCGCTGCTGTCATCTCCCAGGCTGCGTGTTATACAGAGAAGGAAAGCTGCCAGGTTGCTCTGAAAGCCAGTAGGTATTCTTGGAGTCAAAAAAAAAAATCAAAAAAAAAAACACACAAAACCAGCCTGGACCCAAAGCCGTTGTTTGAGCTCTGCTTGCTTTTGATTTCCTTGAGAATTGGATGCTCTGCTCCCTCTGTCCGCTTGCAAAAGTGAAGCCTGGATCGGGCCAGCTGCATCCTCAGCTTCATATCAGGGGGCCTGATCCAGAGCTCAGCAAAGCCAAAGGACCAGCTCCCCTTGTCACCAGAGCTTTCTGGATCAGGCCCTGGACAAAATCCTGCGTCCTGGTGCTGAGCAGTGCCTGCTCTCTGCCTTCAGCAGCAGTGCAGGTGCTCGGGGAGCCCGCGGGACGTCCAGCACCAGCCTTGCCTTAAAGGTCTGCAGATCCCACAGGGTGCACTTGGGCCTTCTGTTAGGGAAGTTTTACAAAAAAACTGGCTGAAAGTTGCATGTTGATGTGGAATGGTCCTGTAATAGCCTTGAGTGGGTGTGAGGAACCGGGGTCTGTGTGAGAGGGGACTTGGTTTATAAAGGCCCCGTCTGCCGCAAGCTCTGCTTCCTGGGTTTGCTGGCCAGCAATTATCCTCACTTGAGCTCTCCAGCTGAAATGAGCAGGGATGGCGTTTGCTTGTTGAAGTATGAAATGAAAATCTCCTCTTTGCCGAGGAAAGGCCAGACAAGCTCCAGCTCCATCTGCGTGCTCTGAGCTGCGGCGTAACCTGGGCAAGAGCTTCGGGGAGGATTTCTATGGGGAGAGTGGCTTTTTTTTTTGTTATCATGGAAGACAGAAAAATCCTGCTTACAAACTCAGATTTTCTAAAGCTGAGTGGCAATTCTGAATGGATAAGGAGTCCGTATAACTCTCCTGTTGTTGTGCATCCCTGTGTAGATCTGGCAAATTTAAACCGTGTGGTTTTTCATGGGAGGGGAACACAGACAGGCTCACCTGAAGCATTTATTAACAAGAACCTGCTGTGGTTTGGTAAGTGGAGAAGCTGCAGTTTGACAAGGGAACAGTTGGGGAAAGAAAAAAGTCATTACCAAAACTCTGATTAAAACGGACAGTACCTCAAGGTTCCCTTCAAATGCTGAAACCAGTCTAAAACAGTGTTCTTGAAAATATTACATTAAAGTTAAAAAAGAAAAGACGTTTTTTGACGTAAATGGAAAGTGCAGCTCAGCAGAGAGACGGGGAAGCTGTAGCAAACGTTCTGATGATTCTAACTGCAAGGGAGCAGGCTGCGTGCTTGCAGAGCACCGCAAGGCCGAGGTCCCGGGGTGGATTTGGAAGATCAGCTGCTGCCTCCATGGTGCCAAGCGATGATGCAGGGCTGGGAATGTTACAGCTCTGGATCAGCAGCTGGAGGCCTCCGAGGCCAGGATCCTGCTACAGGCCCCTTGTGACCCGTCAGCCCCTCTTGAACCTCTCTCGAATGATCCCATGCTGCTGAGTGCACCACCCTGTACAAATATGTATACAAATATATGTCCATGCAGGTTTTTTGGCCAGAATGTATAAACTCTGTGATCTTTGCTGCTAGATCACTGGAGAAAGATCTCAATTAATAAAACTAAAATGTACCCAGTTTGCCCCTACTGCTCCGAAGGTGCCAGCCTTCTCCACCATGCATTCCCACGAGGCACATGTGTGTCTCTGCTCCCTTCAGCAAGTACCCACAGCACCCCAGCTTAGATTTCAGCACTGACTGCAAGGGTTCATTGTAAGTAACGTCAGGGCGAGTCCCTGAGATCATCCCAGTGCTTGTGTTCAGGGCCAGGAGGACAGCATGGAAACTGTGCCAGAAGAGGCCCAACTAGCCACAAAGGCTATCTCCAGTGGCTGATGTTGTAAGCTTTTGTTTGTGTCCCTTCTAAACTCATTTTCTTTTCACTCCAGCATTGACTTGGATCCTGAATAGCTCTTCTCCCCATGTAGGATTTACCCTGCAACCCATTCCTGTTCCCCAGCTGTGCCTCCTCTGCTCTGCCTTGCTGGACTAAACAAGCTGAGCTGCTTTAGCAAGGGAAGCTCTTCATCTGCAGGTGAGTTATCTGTTCATCTTCTTCATTAAGGAAAATGGGAGGACTCCTTGTGGACCCTCAGTGCTGCATACACACGGTCAGAGAGAGATGCTGGAGTAAAATTTGTTGGGAATTAGGCAAGCAAGATAAGGAGTGGTAGAAAAAAGACATTCACCCATTTTGCAGCCAAACCGCCCAAGCACAGAGCAATTAAACAGCTTGAAAAAGGTCATACGAAGAACATGTGGCAGGGCTGAGATTGAAACCCAGATCTGAGCATTAACCACGGGGCTGCCTCTCCTGTGAGAGCTGCTACAGCACAAGCAACAGCAGCTCCCCAGCTTTGTCCTGTTCCCAAATGAAATTGTAGAGTGGATGGGCGACCTTCATGCTCCAGTCCGGAGAGCACTGAGCGGAGACAGGCTTGGGGCTGGTCTCCCTCTTCCAGGGGATCTCTGGGCTCTGCAGGCAGGAGGGCTGAGCTCCAGCAGGAAGGAGCCCATCTCCATCCCATGGGGGAACGTGGGCAGAATGACCATGGCAGCATTGGTGTGGTTGTGGCAGAGTGGGAGGCACAGCCCGATGTGCCAGGGCGGCGCTGAACCCTTCTCCGAGGACATGCTCCACCTTCACGTCTCACCTACGTCAGAATTACCTCATCTTCATAACGCCAGGAATTTCCAGCTGGCGCAGCCAAGCATTTAGCTGCTAAATTAAAGTTTCTACCTCTCCCCGGAGTGTTATTTTCTCTCGATTTTTTTTTTTTTAATAAATTAATAATAAAGTATTGTGCTTGGGAGATGCAGTGGATTTGGCTCCAAGAGCGGCAGAGTGAAACAAGTACAAACATCGGCTTGTTTGTGTTCACGTCTGTCTCCAGAGCTGGGGTACCAGCAACCAGATCCTTTGCTTGGCACTCGCCAGAGCAGCTGGAAGGTGTGATGGATGTTTTTACAGAAAAGAAGCCTTCTCCTCCTCCCTGCTCATGGCATGGCACAGCCGCTCCTGCCGTTGGGCTGCGGGCGCTCCACGGTGGGGCACCCTCTCCCCGTGCATGCTGGTGAGTGCTCCCAGCATCTCTCAGGGGTGGGATTTCTTCAGTGCAGACCCACAGAATATTTCAAGCCTGGTATGTGCAAGGCAGCAAGGTCCCTGGGTTCCTTGCCAAACACCAGCAAGGTTCTCTTTGTGACAGAGACCCCCTGCAGTATGTCCCGTGCCGTGTCTCCAAAGGTAAATCCGATCCATCCCCTCAGTGAAGCCAAAGTTGGCAAGAAGCAAGGCAAGGCCTGGTGTCAGTGGCCAGCTATTATTCTAAGGGTGTCCCCCTCCAAAAAAAAAAAATAATAATAATTAAAAAATCTCTTGGAAAACAAGATCTCATCCATTCTCCTGTATGGGAGGTGACACGAAGCATTGCCTGCTCCATCCCGCTCATGGTTGCAGCCCGGCGCAGCATCACCTGTGCAGGAGAGGAGGCTAACGTCGCTGGCTCTATGGGCTGCTTGTGCAACAGAGGGGGGCTCAGGAGGGTTAATAAACCCCCAAATTCATTGGGGTGGTGAGTGAAACATGCTGACACACAGAAAGAGGGGCTGGCCCCCGAGCACGGCAGATCTGTGCAGATGTTATCGTCTTACACCTGGGCAAGGGTCCATCGGGGCAGGACGTAAATAAAGCGGCCTGCTCTAGGCACGGCTCTGGTTTCTGTCCTGGTGTGAGCACTGATGCCAAGGGACATCCCACGGCTGTAAACACACAAGGAAAATTGCAAAGTCTGCAATCTGTGGGTTCGTTAGTCCGTGCAGCGCTTCATCCATTAACTTGGGACCTGGTTTTGTAATCGCCACGCGGATCTCCAGCTGGATGCTGATTTACAGCGGTGCCTTTCCCCCAGCATTTCGCTGCTCCACAAGAGCTACGGGCTGCCTACGTAACGGGATGGCTTGGCACTGCAGCCATCTGCGGGCCGAGGTGCAGCGGGGGTTTAATGGCAAACAGCGAAATGGCTGAAAATGGCAGCGGGAAGGGACAGGGGATGCAATGGACAGACACTGCTGGAGCTGCAAAGCTGTGATGTGGCAGCACCGCAGGGCTGTTAGGCTCTGAAATGGCACTGTAGGATGATTTATATGTATGATGGAGGAGGTATAGGCTCTCTATGTATATGTATTACCAGCATTTGGCTGGAAATAAAACCCAATTCCACATTCACTTGCACCGCAGAGAGACTTTATGTGGGAATTAGCCACCGACTGACCCCATTGCTCTCACTGACAGGGGATCTTTGTGGGATCAGTCACTTTTATGCCCCACCAGGAGCCCTGCAGCAGAATGCCTGCTTGCCTGCACCAGGGCAGTCGGGGCAGCCCCTGCTCTGTGTTGTCCCGTCATGCTGGCAGAGATTATCTCTACTCTGGCACGGCTCTGAACTCTACCAAGATGGGGCCGGTAGGACAGGAAGGGAAGGTTTGCAGGAAACACCGTGGAAGAACCAAGCTCAGGGGGGAGAAAGGAGGGGAAAGAAAAAAAAAAAAAAAAGAAAACAAGTAGCAGGCAGATGAAGTTTCACATTACGAAGGGCTGAGGTACCAGCTGAGCCCAGTTCTGGGTGATTGAGCAAGGCAGGAGCGGGTTTTATTAGGAGCTGAAGGCAGGAACCCTTCTCTTTGTTTTCCTGGGGTGATGCTGGGCCACAGCTGAGCTGGAGGATGAACACCAAGAGAGGGATTCCTCTGGATCCTGCTTCTGGAGGGCATTGCTTGTCTTCTGTGTGTGCTGACCCAAGAAACACCCTTCAGGAGGCCTTTCCTCAGCAGGCAATGAAGGTGGGAAATGCTCTGAGAGCTCCATATAAAATTTGGCCTGGTTTGGGGGATCCAGGGGACCTGTCCTGGTGTGCAGGAGGCTGTGGGTACAGCTGCCTGGGGAGGACCCCCCAGCTAGGAGTGAAGGCACAGGGAATGTTTTCTTACAGAGATTTCATCTTTTCTTTGTGTGCTCGTCTTAAAAAAAAAAAAAAAAAAAAAAAAAAAAAAAAAAGCCTGTATGGTTTTGATGTGGGCTAGGCTGGATATCATGGGTAATGACAGGCTAAAGTCCCTAAATAGCTCTGTAGGAACAGCTGGCTGAATATTATAGCTTGAATAAGACCAAGTCTGCTACTGGGTGATCTAGAAATTACAGACATACCCCTGCACGTCTATGGAGAGACTGAGAGAAGGGAGCTTAAAAAAAATAAGTGCTATTTATGTGTGTGAGCCTGGTATGATAGAGAGGCATTCATTTCAGTACACCTAGAATGTAGAATATTTGTAGTGCTGTCGTGCCCTAGTAACAGGCTGGTACAATATTTTGTATAGGATGAAAAGCTCTGAACCTAAAAGGCTCTCCCTTGTGACCCATGGGGAGGATGCTCCCTGGGCCCCCCTGCTTTTTGGGAGGTTTCTTGCTCTGGGAGCACAGGCTGCTGAACTGGAAAACATTAACTTCTGCTGGAGTGGGGCTTGATTTAAAGGACAGCCTTCTCAGGGGTGAGAAGCAGCTTTGCAAATACATTAATGAGCTTTCCAATGGCTGGGCTTTATGTTCTCCTTCCTACTGATAGCAAAGGCGGCATGGTATCTTGGGTTGTGATATTTATTGCTCGCAGCTTAGTTTGATTCACTTGAACCTGAATTTCCAAGCCACATTAAAGTCAAGGGGTGTGAATCCACTTAAATTGAAACCAAATGACAGCTGGCTGGGATCCCTGGGAAGGGAAGCTGTGGAGCTATGCACGCTTCCCACTGAAGCTGATGGGGAAAGTGGTTTTATACCTTTGTCAGTGGGAAAGCTCCCATTAGCTGCTGGTGGCAAAATCAAGTTTCCAGTCAAAGTGTATATTCAGTGTCTGTGCTTGTAAGCTTTGTGTGTGTGTGCACGGGGACCTGAAATGATGAAAACTCATCTGAAGCCTCAGCCTGGAAGCTGATGCAGGTTGCTTAGGTCCAGGCTGAGCTGCTGTGGGCGTGTTCATTGAGGAGTGGAGACTGTTTTCAGCCTAGATAATTAAAAAGTAATTTGACATAACCACAGAATAGCATTCCAGGGACTAGAGGCACCATGTCTTCTTTCTCATTAATTAAAGATAATCCAAAATTACTGTCTTTAATTACTTGCAGAGAAGGGCTTAGGAGCTCTAACATGATGCAGTGTTTGAAGCTGAAAAATTCCTCAAGTCCCAGGACAATGTGAACCAGCATCCCCTCGCAGTGCCACTAGGAGTAAATATCTTTATGAACAATTAAGATGTGTAATTCTGAGTTATTGAGGAGATGAGTTGGGGTGCCCATGGTATCAGGATGTTGTTTTGCAGTTCTGCTGGTGCTGAGATGCTCAGAGGGTTGGTTTTCTTTCTTCTCAAGTGTTTTGTGTTCTTAATCCACGTTGAATTAGTTCCAGCTATTAGCAATAATTGCCAGCTTCCACATGAAGATGAGCTGAGTACTGCAGAGCTGGTAGTTATGAGTTTATCCAAAAATGCTTTTTAGGTGTTTCCATGTCCTTCTGTTTACGTGCAGGTGAGAAACTTTCATTATTTCATGCTATTTCTAAGTGCATGTAGAGGAGCACTAATGCAGAAATGTTTGGTCTGATCTAATTTTTTGCAGCTGTGTGCTTAAATTTTGAGCTTACCATGAGCATTTTTCCTCTTCATCCAGATCTCAGCAGGAACTAATCTTTTACCTGCTGGTTCTCAGCTGTCACCCATTTGCAGATTGAGTCAAAGCAGACTTGGAAGAAAGATATGGAAAAAAGATGGGATAGCATCTCTGACTTCTGGGCAGTGTCCCTAGACCCAGAGATGGAATGGGGAGGTGGTGGGTGTCTGCTGGAGAGCCAGAGAGCTGGGGGTGTGGGGCTGGCACTGGTGTGTGCTGGGGTAAAAAGGAAGAAGGATGGCACTACTTGCAGTCTATGTGACATCATTTGCCAAACAGGCCCCTGAAAATGGAGCTAAAAGCCTGGGAAATAAACCTGGGAAGTTGGGGGGATAGTCTGAAGCTGGTGGAAAATATGCAATTAAAAGCACTTTGAAATACTGCTGAAAAGGTGAGAATTGAGCTCTTATGGGGTGCAGCTGCTGCTTGGCAGGCCCTGGGGTGTGTGGTGCTGACCTCTGCTCAGGGGTCCTCATCCAGGAGCAGGGAGGGACAAAGGAAGAGCTGCTTTCCATCCCAAATCCTGTTTGGGGTGTGATCTTATCCTTTTTGTCTCTACCCCCGATTCCCTGTAAAATAGGAACAAGGATTTTTATTTTCTTTTTTTTTGGGGCAATCATTTTCTTTCAAACAAAGCCTTTGGGTTCAGGCCTGGTCCCGTAAGACATACTTGAGGTTACACCATACAGCCCAGCTGGGCTTGTCTACTCTCCTGTGGTGTTCCCTTCCCTCTTCACTTTATAGATAGCTTATAGCCTCGTGGCTCCTGAGCTCATACTTTCCTATTGAGCTGCTTCACACTAAATCATCATTGACCATTACCACTCTTCCTTAGCTTCTTACTCTGATTTCATGCGGAAATAATTCTTTATTCTGGCATTATCTGAGCTTTCTGTACCTTTCAGTAAGTCTGGCATTGCAATGCCATAATTTAAGAAAGGGATGGGGGAGGCACAGAAGATGGTATAGAAACACGATGCAGTTCATCTCACTGCAGCAAGCTGTCCAAATGCACGCTTGCTGCACAAGAGATCAGACTGATACATTCATTTCAGAGCCAAGATGTGAGGATGTTTTGCTGCATGTTATGCAGGATTCAATGGAGCAGAGAGGGCTTAAAGCTCCCCCAGTCATTCCCTGCCTATGACAAACTGTGCCATCACGCTGCTGTAAGGCAGGAGCCACATACACCGTCTTTTTTATATAAAAAAGGGAAAAAGTACGAGCAAGGCTTTGAAAACCCATTTATAGCTCCCACTGCAGCTTGCATAAGTGTCACCTCGCAGTGTCTAGCCAGGAGACAACTGTCTGTAGCTGTCAGCCCAAAACCTGGGGCAGCTCCGGAGCCGTGCTGGTGGCGAACAGCCCCGTGTGCTCGCAGTCTTGGAGCTGGGCTCTCGCTGCATCAGCTCTTTCCATCGTGTGGGGGGGCCTGGGATGCGAGTCCTCCTCCTCCAGCAAGAGCAGCAACAAAAGTCACTCTTTAGCCCCTGCCAGCTAAATGGAAGAACTAATCAATCTGTCCTGCTCTGCTTGTTTAATGTTCCTCTTCTGCAGAGAAGTGAGACAGTTACTTACACTTTCCAATATGTTGGGACAGTCTTTTGGCCTCAAAATGCTCCAGAATAATGAAAAAGTCTATTTACAGTAGCAAAAGCTCAGTCTGCTCCCTCCTGGGATTAATTTACTACACTGGGATTTCTGAGAAGACTGTTTTCTGTCTCAAAACTAAGAGTGGCTTGGCAGCTGCTTATTAATGCCAGGTATTAAGCTTTCTCAAAGGTACCATGTGATTTATTTCTTAAAGAATTTTGTGAACCCTTCTGAAGGGGAAGGGGAGAATAAAAACCTTTCCTCCTGTGGTGACAGCAGCGTGGTAATGCTGCTCTTGGACCATGGATGCATTTGAGGGAGGAGAGCGCTGCTGGAGCTGCAGGCAGTTTCTGCACAAGGGGCAGGCTGCAGCTGGGCTGCCCTGATCGCCCTTGCCCCAGGGCTGCTGGTGTTCCCAGCCTGATGGGGAAGGGCTCGACCCCATCACTGTAGTGTCAGGCCAGGCAAATAGACCCTGCTGTGGGGCTGGAGCGACTGCATCCACTGTATTCACCTCAATTTGCAGGGCCTGATGGCTGGTCCATGTTTCAGGGAGTCAGGTTTGGACAAGGAACTGCTGGGACAACCTCAGCTTAAGCTGCCATTTTGGTTTCCAGTTTTGCTTTGTTTTCAGCAGTAATTGTGTGATTGCTCCTGCAAAATGTTGTTTGCATTGCCGTGCATTTGGGCATGCAGAAACGCAGCTGCTTCTGTCATTGTTGTGGAAGCTGGTTCAGGAGCAGTGGGACCCAGCAAGGTGCTCGTGTCCTGGGGGAGCTGTGCTGGAAACCTCCCAGGAGGGCTGGAGCTGCCCTGTGCTGAGGCTGTTGAACAATGTGCAGCAACAAATGGGTTATAGGCAATGAGTTTTGCACTCTGCCATCTGATGTTGTGGTGGGTAAGTGAAGAGGACAGCGCTGTGAGCACCAGACACATCTTATTATCTGGGACTGGCTAAATCTGTACCTTCTGGGGACTGGCTAAATCCACACCTTCTGGAGGCTGCTGTGTTTGTTACAGCTATGGTTTTGCTTTGCTGTTTAGCTGTGGAGGAGTACTCAGGGAGGTTCTGACACTTGATGCTGTATATCTGTCTGCCCATGGTGCAGTGCTGTATCTCTGCCCTGTGAAAAATGAACAAACCCAAGTGCTACACTGAGAGGAGTACAAAGGAAGCAGGGTTTGTCTTCCTGCATTCCTCTCACCCCAAATGCAGGCTCTGGCCTTTCCCTCCTTGGCTCCCCAGCCCGTGCCTCCACGCACACGCTATCTTGCCAGTGCATTTACATTCTTTGAGCCGAAATCTGACTCGGAGCTCCCGCCGCAGCTTCGATTCACAAAATTCCAGGCTCACGTCACCGGAGTCAGTTAAGAAAATAAAAGCCCAGAAGAAATGAAAAAGCCAGCTGTGTATTGTAGTAGAAGTGCCGGGAGTCTGCTGTTCCAGGTCACAACTGTGATTTCACTTCTGTCTCGGGATGCCAGTTGGTGTACGGCAGTCCCGGAGCTATACGGAGGGGTTACAGGTTTCTTCCTTGCAGCCTATAGATTCTATAGCAAGACAGCTGACTTTCCATTACTGAGAGCCTCTGGACCCCAGAGGGTCCCTGAAGGCAATTATTCCTAAGGCTGACCAGCTCATAAATTTCACATTTCATTAAATTGGTTGCTCTTGTTTTAAAAACAACATCCCAGCTGTTCCTCGTGTCCACCTCAGGTCTAACAAGGAGGGAAAAAGCCAGATTTGTCCAACAGTCTCCCAGACTGTAGCTTTTTCCATACGATACCTTCCCATGCATTAAAGCTCTGCTAGACTCATTATGATGTCTTTGAGCTGCGAGATGTTTGGCAAGAAGAAATCCCTCTTTCTCTTGCGTCAAGAGAAAGCCATGGTATGTATGAGAAATGCAAATAGCTCGGCTAATTCGGGAAGGCAGCGGCGGAGATCATGGCCCGTGTCCCACGGAGTGGGGTTGCGCCTTGGCTGCGGCTCCTCGTGCAGCGTGGGTTGTCAGCTGGAGCTGCACTGCTGTCTAACCTCTGGACAGGATCAGGGATGAACATAGCACTGCCAAAAGCAATTCAGCTCCTAGGAGGCAGCTGATATACTGCGACATTCTTTTTCTTGCGGGAGATTTATTTTCTTACCAGATAGCCTCAAAATTCTCCTGTTGAACTCTTTTCTGGACGTGGAAGAAATACTTCTGTTTGCGCACACGTTGAGGCACTCTGCCGGCTCACTAGAACTGCTTGCACTTCCAAATTTGCTTACAGGATCGAAGTAGGCTGTGGAGAACAAGCATTTGTGATGGCACTTTCCTCTTCTTTCTGCCTTTCCCTGAAGCGTAGCAGCAGTCTTGTCTGTCACCTCTAAATACTGAGGTTTTCCATTCTAGTTCCAGTGTGTGCAGGTTGGCTGCAGTGTAACCATGCATAAACTAGACATGATGGTGGAAACTGTGGCTGGGATGTTCAGCGACTTCTCAAAAGCCACAAAGCTGGATTTTTGCTGCCTGTTTGCTAACAATGCCCACAGATCATCTCCTGTTCACATTGCTGTGCTTTAAAAGAGACAGGAGTGATGGCTGTAGTTCTCCTCATCCCCAGGGCTATCGATGCCAGCCTAGCATGCAGGGAACAAGGGGGCCCCTGTTTAACCTAATGATGATAACTGCATGGCCAGCGAAGGGATGAATAACCCCATGGAGCTAAATCCTTTTCAGCTTCAGCACAATGCTGAAAATGTGCTGCTTTATCGTGGAGCCTCCAGTGTGCCTGCGAGAGGAGTGGTGATGTTCCCACCTGCTGCTGGGGAGGGTTAAATGGAGCCTTGGGAGGGAAGGCGTCCTTGCTGGGAGGAGAGGATACTACGATGGCCAGAGCACTCTTGTTTGTTCTCCTTGCCTCTCCCAGGACTGCCTGCAAGGAGGTAAATCACTGAGTGACAGCCCTCTGTTCTTCAAGGCTTTGTCTTCAAATGGCAGTGCTCTCATTGCACGCCTTCAGAGTTGCTGGGACAAATTCTGCATCTAATCTCTGCAGGGTTTTTGTGCAAATGGCCCCAACTTTCTCTTGATTTTTTGCTGTGATGCCACTGATGTTAGGAAAACGCTACCTCTGTTCTGTTGTATGTGTGTGTTTTGTGTGGGAATTGCCATCCGAGAGGATCTGCGTGTGAATTAACTGCTGTTATGCTTTGCTTTTTGACAAGCAAATGTGGATCTCCCTTCTGCTATTAAATGATACCTGGGCTGCCACAAGCTGCATGTCTTCTGTGAGCTGAGATGCTCACCGTCCCCGAAAGCTGAACTGTGAATTGCAAGATCGGATTCCTTCTGTGCTTGTGGGACTCCAGTAAATGAAAAGCCAGAGCAGGAAAAGCAGCATTCACAGCCTACCAAACTCCGTGTGTCAGAGTTGCTGCAACACTACAGACAAAAGCGTTTCCAGCCTGTCTGAAGAACTTGCTCAATGGTCCATGTGTAATCTACAGACTCTGAAAAATAGTCAGGTATTTAGGTGTTCCTCTGGGGATGCAAAAATGCAGGTGCTGAAGAGGCCAGCATATGGCTTGATTAGGAAATGATATAAGTAGCACATCTGGGAGGTTTCTAATATTAGGACACACTTCAGCTATTATAAAGTATGTTAAAATCTAAACTTTCTGTGATGTTACTGAGTAGCTTTCAGTATCATACTGCACAGGCACCCATAATTGACACATGCCTGTTCCCTGGAATTACTATTGAATTAAACCAAAGTATGTCTCATCTGAAAAGAGCCACTTCTAACTTTCTCCCTTGTCCTGCCTCAAAGTAGATGAAGTGAAAAGTCACTTGAAGGATGTTATTCAGAGCTTCCTGAGAATTATGTTTGCTTGTTTTGCTGTTGGCAAGCTTTGAATCTCTAGGACTAAAACTCGTGGATGTTTACTATTTACCTTCTGCAGCTGGGGAAGCCAGGTTTAAATCTGTGCTCCAGAACAGGTAGGCAGCAGGTCTCAAAACAAATATCTAACGTTGGTTTTCTCAGAGGAAGTGACTGATCCACCAAAGAGCCAGTGCTAGGGCTGGGGAATAATATAGGCTTCTTTCCCAGGCCAACAATTCAGTTGAGAGGTGCTTTCCTTTAGCTGTCGTGGTGGGCTACCAGCCCACGGGAGCAATGTCTTGCTGCTGGAAGTCCTCAGCCTGGTCCCTGCTGATGTCTCCTAGTACCTGTTAGAGGCTAGACTGCTTCCTGCTGCCTTGGGACAAATTAGCAGAGGGTGGCTCAATGGGCCTGCCTCTTCTGCGGAGGCACTTTATGAGGAGCACGCAACTGGCCTTGGTGGGACAGGTGCTGCTCCTGCTGGCTGCTCTGTTTCCTTTCCTTGTCTCCTGGGAACCTGATTTCCTCCTCTCCCATCTGCTTTCCACATTTGCTGCCTGCTCAGTGTGGGTCAGAGCTGCTGTGCAGGGACCCAAGCCCATGGGGGCTGCCCAGCAGAGCCCCTCCAGTGCTGGGGACTGGGGGCTGTGATGCTGTGCAGGGAGGCACGAGGGAGCCCGTGTACAGGAGCACAACTCAGGCTTTCTGTGACTGGCTGTCTTTATTCAAATACCAATCTCAGCACCTTATTGTGCAGAAAAAATGGTGAAGCAAAGAAATAAACTCCACAGGGCAATGGGATTTCTTTGTCTGTAAGTAGTTCTTCTGATGTGCCTGGGTGTAACTAGGCAGAGGTCAGGTGCAGGAGCTTTAAGAAATAATTTTATTCTTTTTGTAAGTTTTAAAGTTGGACTGTGTTCTTTTGATTGAGCGTCTGTCATATTATAGATGTTCTTGGAGAGTTGAGAGGAAAAGCAGCTTGAAAATTCATTAAGGAACTCTTCCGTGAACCTTGCGATTTCCAGTGGCATATCAAAAAAAAAATCAGCTTAGAAAAGCAGCAAGTGTTTTAGGTGCCTGGCCAAGCAGCAAACATCCTCCAAGTCGTTTATTGCTAAACAGAGGCAGGAAAAACTGTTGCAATGAAAAGTGAAGTTACTTGGAAGTTGGAATGCCCTTTCATTTGAACACAAATAGTTTGCTTTCATCATTTTTCTCTGTGAATTGGACACATCTGTCTTAATTATAAAGACTTAGTATGTAAAAAATAGAGCATTTGGAGTAAAAGGTATTATCTTTCAGTGATGCAGTGTACACTAATGAATGCAGGAGTTAGTATGACATGCAGTATCTGTAGCCATTTATTCCAGGGGACTGGACTTCTGCAATGCTGCTCCAGAATCAGTGGGATGCAGAAGGGTTGTAAGGACAGGGCAGCAATTTGTGGATTTTCTGATGCTGTGGTGTCTTTACTACTGTTAGCTTCTTCTCAGTATCTTTAAATGTCAAAAGAAATCTGAGTATCTATTCCCTTTTGAGGGGAAAATGTGGTCCCAGAAGTGTAAGAAATGCGAAGAAAACAAGAGGTGAATGCTTCCATGACATAATGTGAGGGATGTGCCTTGCCAGTCCAAACTTGGCTGGCATATCGATGCAGTAAGCTGTATCCAGTAGGTAAGCAAATGGTGTCACCCTCTTCCCAGATCCCAAACAACCTCCTTAATGTGTAGGCAGCAGCCGCCGATCCTCATGGAACAAACATGTCCCCTTCCAGCAGGAGAGACAACACAGGGTCCTTTGATTCCTCCTAATTGCCTTTCAGTGTTTGTGGTCCAATTGTACAGTTTCTGCAGAAGTTCAGTAATTTTGGTCGCTGGCTTCCTCTCCTTGCTGACCTACAAATACCAGTTTTCAGGGAGAGATTTATGAGCGGCATAAAATTACCATCTTGTAAAAGCACAAATCATGGCTATAAATAGGGGTCTGGAATATGTGCAGGAGCCCCGAGGGAATAGTGGCTCTTGCTTTGTCTGCCCAGGATAGCCCTGCTAACCCAGGGTAAGGAGCCCGGTGCTCTGACTCTTGTAAGCTGGATCAGAGCCAGCCAACCTTCCCCTAATCCCCATCCTTGCGAGGATGGAAATAACATCTGGCCAGGCTGACAGTGGTCAGGCTGTATAGGAGCTGAGAGCTCTGAAAACTGAACCTCCTCAAGCCTCGTATGCATTTATCTTCCCTTGCAGAACATTAGCAGGCAGAGTTTGTTTTCAGTGAGTTATTTAGCAGAGAGGGGGATTAAGCCGAGGGCTAGCATTGATTAACCCCTGCATGTTGAGTTGTTTAACAGCGTAATGGATTAGTCATGTTTGCTGGTGACCTTTGTCAATTGAATCCTCCATCAGAAGTCTCTGCTGTCTTTTTAAACATACAGATGCTTAAAAGCAGAGTCTATGAAAAAACGTCCCTAAAGTGAGTAGCTGGCTTAGAGCATGGGACTGGGGCAAATAGTCCTGGAATTCCTGATTTTTGGTTTGGTGTAGAGGTAAACCATGGCACCCCACTTCTGTAGCTTGGCTACTTTATGTTGCCCATCAAATGAATCAAAGTGCTTGTAGGCTTCTCTATAACAGGCATGAGGCAGAAGTTGTCTAAATGGAAATGCATTGCTGGAAAAGGACTGGATTTTCTGTGGGACTTGGAAGACTGTAGAATGAGAGTCCAGCTTGGGACAGGAGTTAATGTCACCCTGGAAATTAAACCACTGTCAAGCTTAGTGATTAAGTAGTTGACTTTATTTAAAGGAAGGTATGGGGTAGAAATGCTGTGAGTGTAAATGTGTGAAGCTCCATTGCTTTTGAAGGAGCTATGTCAATTTAGATGATCTAGATGGCATTTCTGCTGCTGGGGGGAGGAAAAACTGCTCTGTGGGGCCAAACATGACCCCACGATGAGCATCTGTAGGAGACGGAGGAAAAAAGGGTGATGTCCCAAACCAGGAGAAGATGTCCCAGGCTGGTCCTGTCCTGGCCCCCGCAGCACCACCAGCTGCAAGGGAATGGGGCAAGGGCTCCTTGTGGTACCCAAGGGCTATGGAGAGCCCTGACTTTGGCCAGCCTCAGGCCCAGTGGAATGTCTGGATGAGGGTTTCTCAGATCTTCCATTTCCTCAGCAGTGCCATGAAGCTGTTATACTTGACTTTACAAGCAAAATACCTTCCCGCTGCAGCCAGGAGTTTTCTGGGCTCATTTTGCTGTAGTACAAGTCAGGTCAAGAAGTTTGTTTGGTTTACTAAAGAAGATACTTCAGTTCAAACAAGACTTAATTCAGCGAAGCCCCATGGCCTCTGAAACTTGATCCCCTCTGGCCTCATGATTTATGAATACAAAGCTGGGGGGAAGTCTCGCTGGAAGAAAACAAGCTGTATGGAAAAAATAAAGGCATCGGAGCAGGTAGGTGTTAGAAACCCATCCGTGCAGAGATGGCACAGCCAGGGGGTGTCATGAGCTGCAAAAGTGCCCTGCCCTCCTGGGGGGATTTAATCCTGTGGAGGGGAGCAGCTGAGGATGGTTTGGAGTAGGTGCCCTTTAGCAGAGGGGTTGGACTAGGGTCTCTACAGCCTTGTGCTTTTTGTTTTCCACAAATGTGGACAGAACTGGAAGGAGAAAAAATCCCTAGTGGCACTGAGGTGGTTTGGTGGTGTTCGGAGGTGGGGCTGCACCAGGTGAGCAGCGATCAGGGCAGGGCCCAGCATCTTCCAGCCTCCCCTCCTGTTTCTGAAGCATCCTGCCAAATTCCTGTTGTGAGCAGCACTAAAAAAGACAAAACATCTGGTCCTCATCAGGACCACAAATTTCTGTGCTGGCTGAATCTCCTCCCCCAGTGTTAATTATACAGATACCGATGTGCTGATGTGCAGTTGTTGCCCATGTGCGTTGGATGCCTGCGTGTGCTGGGGGCTCCGTGCGTGTCTGCAGAGCCCCCAGAAAGCACAGTGCTGCTTCCCAGGGCTGGCAAAACCACGGGGAGTGACGGAGCGGATTGCATCCTGAAGTATTTGCTGTGTCACCGTACCCAACTTCTAACTCAGTTACAAACTGTAGGGCAAATATCAGGGTTCCTAGAGATCTGGGTTGTTTAGGGACAGTGCTGCAAGTGAGAGCCGATGGTGTGTATGTGCATGGCTTGCTAGCTTGTTTTGTAAAAGTTATGGGTTAGTTATGGGTTAGTTGTAGCTCAGATACAAAGCACAGCAGACCACAGCCTGCCTGCTTCCTGTACCCTGACATGGTTTTGTGAGAATAGTTTTAATGCCTGAGGAAAGAGCAATTAGGGTTGATACTCTGCTGTGGTCTTTTTTTCTGCGTCAGATGCTTGAAGGGAGGTGAAATGCTAATGGAGTATTTTGTACCTCTTGAAAATGTGGCCAAAACACCTTGGACTTGTGCAGAAAGGTGTCTGAGGAAGAGACCAGCCAACCTGAAGTTTCAGATGGCTGCGAGGGTTGGTAACAAATCCAGCAGCTTGTGGATGCTACAGAAAGACACCAGCCCTGGAAAATCCCATCCCTCAAACCACTGAGGGTCTGCAGTAGGGAATAGAGGGACTTGTGGGTGCTGCACCCTGGAGCCCAGCAGAAGTGAGGGGTCTGCACCTCAGGCCAGGCTGTCTGGCTTGCCCCAGTGCTGCCCAAACTGGAAAAATCATCAGTGCGAAGAGGGAGTAAAATACAGCAGGGACTTGTGGAAAGGTGCTGATGTGTCTGAAAAGGTGACTTACTGGAAACACTGAACAGACAGAAGTAAAAATTAGTCATGTTAGAGACCACTTGGTAGCTGGATAGGATTCCTTGAGTGATTCATCCACAAAAATGACTGCTTTGCCTGACGTTTTATTTCCCCTCTCTATTTAGAAAGTAGCTTAGACTTACCGAGACTGTGGCCCGTTGTCTGAATTGCTTTTTGATAGCTGGGTGGTGCGCATAGCATCCTCGTATTCTCATAATTTCTAAACCACTGCTTCAGCAAGGGGGGGAAAAGAGGACAAAATTGAGGGCTTTGTCACTCCAGAAGCCCTCAGAGGAATGAACCTGTAATCTTGAGAAATCAAAGGGGAATCCAGGGAATGTTGCCTTGTGTCTTTAATGCAATAAAATTACAAATGGAAATGGCTGCCTGTAAATTGTGTCAGAGTTAATTGATAGAAATACTGGGGAAAAAGCTTTGGATGGAAGTCTCCAGGTTTGAAGCTGCTCGATTTCAGTGGAAGGACTAAAGAAAGGACCATCAGCTGGTGCAAACAAAACGTGCTGGGATGCTTATGTCAGTTCTAGATGTGGATAGAGTAATTCATAAATGATACCAGTTTGGGGTGCACTTGGGCACACAAAAATGTTCACTTTTCATATTGCTACTGGTCATAGGGACTAAAACCTACCTGTGATTTTTTTCACCAGCTCATGTGTGGGGAATAAACCTAGCAAATGCCATTGTTTGTCCTAAGGAGAGCATGCTTAACATGAACAGGAGGGCCTGCTGTGCTGCCTGGTGCTTGCCAGCAAAGGTCAGTGTCTGAGGCAGGGGAAGGCTGAACCAGCTTGCCCCATGGTGGGAGCAGGAGCACGGATTCTCAGTGCTGTGACCACACGTTCTTGTGAAATTCACGCAAATATTTTCAGGATTACCAGAACACAGAAACCATCAGCGGAAAAGATCTCTGGTCATCCAACCCACTCATGGCAGAGCAGGGTCGTTCCCAGCCATGTATAGCTTTGTCCAGACTGATTTGATGTGACTCAGGCATTCAGATTTTTTGCCACTTCCTTTGGGCAAAAAAGCTACTTCTATGGCTGAGGAGACCTTGATGTAAGGATTATTTTCCTGGTATCTTAGACTGAATTTTATGGTACTTAATTTCCATCCAGTAATCTCATTTAAACCATGAACTGTACCTGGTTGGTGTTGTGCCCTCCCATATGCACAAGGAGTACACTCAGGTGGTGCAGACTGAGAACCCTACCAATTTGGGGGATTACAGAGCTCTGGAACTGCTGTAATACAGAAAAAAAGATAGCTTTAAGGATGTCTGCAGAGCAGAGCTGTGAGCATGGATTGCCATGCTTACAAAATCTATTCCACATACTGTAGGTTAAAATTTACAACTTCCAATTTCTTAGGCAGTTTGATATCCCCAAATTTCCAGCAATTCATTTCAGGTTCAGGACTTTCCTGGGTAGGATTCCAGCACATCTTTAGGGGAGAGTTCATCTCGAAGAATCTTACTGTTGGTAGCTGTGGTAGGGGAAAATGAAATGCAAACTTCTCCTCTATGCAACATGAAAGCTTGCTTGTACTTAGAAACCCTCAGTTCTGGTATTTAGCGATATCAAATAACTGCACGGACAAAAATAGCATGGTTGAACACACGAAGAAGCAGGTAATGAGGGAGGATGTGATGTGATCACAGTTGACATCTGCCCTGATTGGCATCACAGGTAATCTGAGGTAGCAAGGAGGGGAAGCACCTCGCTTCTAGAAAATGGGCTGTACCAGCAAAACTGCTCACCTGCATTCCTGGAATAGCAATGAGAAACCCAACAATTGCTGGGAGAAGTGACCCTGACAGGTGGTGGGTAAGGCAAACTTGTGACCACAGAGTGCAAGAAGTGGAGGTGCATGGAATGCGAGCTGTCACCTGCTCGCTTGATTCCTGTCAATCCCTTTTTATCCCCGGGGAAATTCTAAAGCCTTTCTTATGGACAGGCTTGAAAAGAAACCCCACAGTGGCCTAGATGGGAATATTCCTAGCAGGCACACGAGCCTGGCCCCTGAAGCCAAATGTCATGGGAATTCTGGACCCGCGGGGAAGCCTTGCGGTTAGGGCTCACCTTTAATCTTCAGGCATGATTATGATGGGTGAACTAGAGCTCAGAAATTAACTCTGCAGTCCTGTCTTCAGCAAAGCCTTCTTTGGGGTCAGTGAGAGTGAGTAATTGAGGAGTATCTTCATTTTTTTGACCCTTGTGAAGATCACAGGGTAACTCATAGGTCCTTGTGCAGCCTCAGGGCTTAACGCAACACTTTCTGTAGCACCAAGGATTATCTGCCTGCAGTCTAGACAGATTATATAGGGTTTAGCCTGGGCTGTTGACCACAGATCATAGGGGCATTTAGAAATAAAACAGATATGGAAAGTGAATAGCAGCTCTCCTGCTGGCCTTCCAGCCTGGCACTGGGCATGGAGAGAGGAACCAGACTGAAAGGTGAAGGTGAACTGAGTTCATCCTTCTCAACAGGCACAGCGGTGTGATTTCTGCCCTTCTGTGTTTAATATCAATGCATTTCAAACATACAAGGCTTGGAGTTAACACCAAACTCAGGAGAAGGCAACAACACTGGAAAAAGAGGAGGAGTGGAAAGTCTGTTCTTCTTATAATGCTATTTCCTCTATTAAACAAACCTCTTTGACTATGAAGCATTGAAACATACAAAAAAACAAGCCCCACCTTGTGCTGGCTGCTCTTTTCACTGATGGGGCTTGTCCTGGTGCCACCTCATGGCAAAAATCAGATTTAATTTCCACCAGAGCAGCTGAAGCTTGGACAAGCCGTCTGTCCAGCTCCGAGTGCTGGAGCTGTTTTGTAAAGGAATTGGCCCCCAAAGCCAAAACAGGTGTTTAACCACCAGAGCCATGTTTTTATTTTTGTTCTGAGATGAGATTTAACTGTAGGAAGAATTCACATTAACCTGATTTAATTAATTTTGTAGCTGCTATTGGACCATAAAGCTTTTCTGAATGGTGTTTCACCTGTTTGTAGATGGATAGTTTTTTTTCAAATCTCTTAATTCAAAATGTCTCAGCACTAAACTTGTATTTTTTTTCTTAAGTCTTAAATTACATTTAAGGAATCATTTCCATGGCAGCAGGTGTGAGATCATAGTTCAGGATTATGACTTCAGCATAAAGCAATTCATAAAGGTTGGGTTGGGGTAGGGATGTGTTAAAGGCAGGTTATAAGATTAGGAATAGAGGAAAACTTTTTACAGATTGTGCTCTTCATGAATAACATTTGCAGTCATTGCTGATAGCAGTTGTCTTCCCTGATTATTTATGCAACAGCTCAAGCAATTCTAAGAAAGCCATTTTTCAATCTGTTCTCATCAGGTGTTCACAGGGTTTAACTGGTTATCAGTAAAATCTAGTGTTTTTCTGACTATCCCAGTATTTACTTTCAAACTACAGAATGCCTTTGAGTTTTTTGGCTGAATGCTCGTGTTTGACTAGTTTCATAGTATATAAATGATTGCCAATTTCTGTTATCCATATACCTTGTGTCTTTTAAAGCTCACCAGCGTCTCCCATCCTATAAATGGTAGCTGAGCTCAAAATGCATTTAGTCTTAAATACTCATATAA
Source organism: Aythya fuligula (assembly GCF_009819795.1). Taxonomy (NCBI): domain Eukaryota; kingdom Metazoa; phylum Chordata; class Aves; order Anseriformes; family Anatidae; genus Aythya; species Aythya fuligula. Next base: position 6,005,424 of record NC_045577.1, read on the forward strand.
AAATATCTCCTGTTCCTTAAAGATCTCTGGCCACCTGCCCCTGCTGCAATCCATTCTGTTGGCTATAGAGATGTTACCCCAACTGGCTGCTGGAGGGATTTGGAGTTGGCATGAACCACCCCAACTTGTGTAAGCCTACTCAGAGCCCGCAGCAGCAGATAGATGATCCAGCCTGCTCCAGCTCAGAGGCTGGCTCTTGAAACTTGGCATGCAAATGCTGGAATTTTCCAGTTTGCTCTTACAAGCTTAATTCTGTGTTTCTCTGCTATTGTTGAGGAGGGGCAAACAGGTCTGTGCAAGCTTCTAAATCACCTGGAAAGCAACTGGAGACTGACTTGGACTGCTCGGCACAACTCCCTAGGCCAGGCTCTCAGCTGCTGCGTAAAGCAAAGTGGCTTCACATCTGGTGAAGGTCTAGGTTTGGGTGTTCTGGCTTTTGCTTTGGGAGCCCTTGAAGTATGGGTGGTAAATGAGCACTGTGCTGCTCTGACCTGCTTTTATTTCCTCATTTGCTGTGCTTTCAATGCACTAGATATCCCCCTCCTATTGCTGTATGCCTCTGAAAGTGAAGGTGACTTCAACTCTTTGAGATTTTAGGTGGCAATGGGATTTTTACTTGCAGCTGGAAAAAAAAGGGTCTCATCCCAAAACAATGAGCTGCTTGTGTGGTCAGAAATGCCAGCAACATCTGGGGTGAGCAGATGAAAGGTCCTGGTGCTTATGTGGCTGAGGCTGAAATCAAACCCCACCTCTGTCACTGAGGCTGCCAGTGCCTTGAGAGGGCTCTCCAGCTTCTGGGCAGGGATGAGACATCCATAGAAATATTGTGGATGAAATTGCATTGTTTTGCTGCCACAACAAGTGTTATTGGGGAGAGGTCTCTGCAATCTTCAGGGTTTGCTGGTCCTTCTAGCCGTCATAGGTCCTCGTCTGTACTCCTGAGGTTCTCTCCACGTGACCGAAGGGGAGAGCGAACATCTCCCTCTGTGATGTGCTGTTTGACTTGTGGAGTAGCTGCTCTGCTCCATGCCAGAGGCACCTGTGAGCCTGTGGGAAGGACTGTCTGTGAGTAGTTGGGGATGTTGGAGCAGGAGGTGCAGTGGTGATGGATGCTGCCCTGGTGTTTGCAGGGAAGCACAGGTGTTACTCGTACCGAAAGAACTCGCCTCCAGGCTCCTCCTGGGTACAGAGCCCAACTTAATTTGTCTCGCCAGCCTCCAGTCATCTGGTTCCTAATGAAAGGTGGGTACTGGAAGAGGCTTTCATCTAAGACGTGCCCGGGAGTGCCACTGGCACCGTACTCACCCTGCGCAGGGCTGCAGCCAGCACGTGCGAGCTGCGTGCCTCCTCCAGCTCCTGGCTCGGGCGTGCAGCCAGCGTGTGCCTCCCCTGCCTCTGGTGAGCAGCTCCATCAGCAAACAGCCTCCCGTGTGTAGCTCGGGCTGGGGCCTTTCCAGGTTTGTATGGAGGCTGGTGGGAGGGGAGGACATCCCAAGAGGTCTAGGTAAAGGGAAATGCTTCCTGCATCTCTTTCCTTGGAACTGTGAGATAGCCTCTTTAGGCTCCATGCTGAGCACACAGGCAGCACCTGTTTTTCCTTTGCTCCCTTGTATGGATCTGGTGGGATTTGGCCTCCTGTGTTTTTGGGTTTTTGATGTGCCAGCTGAGAGCAATTACCTGCACAAGGAGCTTCTGGCAGCTCAAAGATCAATGCTGAGCAAATAGCTCAGTGTAACCCCTGTTGTACCAAGCCTTCCAGTGGATGTCCCCCAAAGCAGGGACAGGATGAGTGACCCCAAATCATGTGTTGTCCCTCTAATTATTGATGATAAGCAGGAACAGCCAGTGGCTATCCTGGCTCTTGCAGTGCTGAGTGCCAAACCCTTGGATGAGGAGGCAGGGTGCTGAGTGCAGGTGCCAGCCATGGTTATTTCCCCTATGGACAATAAAGGGCCTCAAGGTGCTGCTCTGCAGGGGCTGGGATGCTTCGGTGGGGCTTAGGGCATGAGTCTGTAGGAGAAATCGCTGCGCCTTGAAATCTGGTGACCCCAGATACTCAAGTCACAGGACTAGGGACTTTTCAGCTGGGTGCGTGCTAGCAGTGGGCATCGTTCAGGTCAGCAGGTATCGGTGCTAGGAAGCACCTTAAGGGGAAGGCTGCGCCTGGTTGTTTTTCCCTGCCTGCTCTGATCTGGGGCTTGCTGGGGGCTGCAGCGCTGTGTGCCCCTGGCCCTACAGTGCAAGGTTCAGCCTCTGCCAGGACCCTGGGGCCTGAGGGGTGGATGCAAAGTCTGCCTGGGTGCTGGGGTGTCACTTAGTGGTGCGCATCCCTTGGTGTTTGTCACTTCATGGTGCACGTCCCTTGCACCATCCCTCAGCGCTTGTCGCTGGTGCAAGGGCCACGCACTGTCCTTCGGCGTTGCTGATGGTGCATGTCCCTTGCACCGTCCCTTGGTGTTTATCCCAAGCGAGCAGTGCTCGGTAGCTCCACAAAAAGACCAAGAGGAGCAGAGCAGTGCTGGGACCGGGGGGCGAGCAGCCCCGCTGCCTCTCCACCGCCCTCCTTGCAGCGCCAGCCTCCTTTTCACCAAATCCTTGCATTTTGCCCCTTCCAAACCCCTCTCCCCGAGAAACCCCAGGGCTGGGGGTGCTGCTAGGAGCCACCCAGCCGTGCTGAACCCCCCCCTCCCCTCAATGTCCCGGACTGGGGCCGGGCCGGGCTGGGGGGCGGGCGGGGGGGCCGGGCCGACCCGGGCGGGGGGGCTGCTCCGCCCGGCCCTGATTTGCTGCTCGGCTCCCAGATTGACAAACTCTTGCCTTGGGTTTAAAAGAAGAAAAGGGAAGGAGGGGAGGGGGGGGGAAAAGAGAAAAGAAAGTTTTGCGCCGCAGGAGCGAGGCAGGGGCCGGGGGCCAGCGCGGTGGAGCGAGCGCGGCAGAGCCCCCGAGAGCTTTTCGCCCATCCCATGGCTTTATAGGGCGGCTGCTCTCCGGGGGGGGTGGGTTGGCGGGGGGGGGTCCGAGCTGCTTTTTTTTTTTTTTTTTCTGGCGTGTTTTCTTTTTTTTTTTGCATTTTTTTTTCTCCCTGAATTGTCCCGAGCTGGTACCCCGTTTTTTCTGGACCATGGATACGCACACGCGGTGGAAAAGGCGCAGTTGGATACGGAGCTGCCTGCTGCTGCTGCTGGGTGCCGTGTCCCTCGGCCGGGCAGGTAAGAGGCAGGGGGACCCCCCCGGGACCCTCTTCTTTAGGCTTTGGTGGGTGCCAGAAGCGAGCCGGGGCCGCTGCGCCCTGCGAGCGGGGCTTTTGTGCGGGGCGAAGCGCTCCTGGGCTGCATTCCGGGAAAAAAAAACCCTTCAGCTGCTCGGGTCTGAATGCCATTTGTCAGGGGGCCCGTAAAAGGGGAGGAAGAAAAAAAAAAAACACCCTTAAAACAATAGTTTATTCGTCTTTCTTAAAGAGTCTGCCTGTTGCTTTTTTGTGTCCTGCAGCAAAAAGCTGGGACGTGTTGGCGGAGGCTGCAGCTCTTTATATGGCCGGGCGTGGGGATGTGTTTAACCGAGCCTCTCTTCTTGCACAGCTCTCCTCCCCGAGGAGCAGAAACTTTTGTCCACAAGTAATCTGCTCTCCTCGCCGTACATCAAAGCCCAGATCTCACACACACAAAAAAAAGCTGTGCAGAAGTTCCTGCTCGGCTCCTCAAGACGCGCTCTGCCCTCTCGCCTCGCCAGCCCGAATTTTCCGGGTTTCTCCTTAAAATCGTGGCTCCTGAGCGGGGCAGGAGGAAGTGCAGAGAAGCACCAGATGTGGAGCAGCACTGGGCGTGCAGCGAGAGCCTGGAATGTCACTTGGACAGCCAGGCAGAAGCGGGGCTGAGCGCTCGGTTTCACCAGGCGAGCGCTCTGGTTTTGCAGAGCGCGTTTCCAGAGCTCTGCTTTCCAAATGTCTGCCGTCCCCAGGGTGGATGTGAAATGCCAGAGCAGGCTGGATGGAGACTTGTGGAGCTGCTCTAAAAGTTTTGTGTGTTCTCAGGGTGTTCGCTGAGGCTGCAGTGGGCACTTGGTATTGGTGCACCGAGCTCTTTTTGAGCAGTCCTGCGAGGGGACGGCTAGCTTGTTGGCAAGGCTGCTTCTGAAATGTGAAAAGTTGGAGTCGTGCAGGGTAACTTGAGAAATGGAGTAGTGCTCTGAAGAGCAAAGAGCTGAGATGTCTGGGATTCAGCATTCATGCTCGATATTTGCGTGCTTGCTGTCTTCCCTGAGCAGCCCAGGCAGTGGGGATTGCGGGGCTGGTTCTTAGCAGGGTGAACACTTGTGGGACTCTGTGTGTAGCAGTGTGGTTGCAGACTATAGTTTCTGAGTTCCTAAAACTTCCTTAAGAAAGGTGGCATATGAGGAATGCTTTCATTGCTGGTTTGCTTGCAGAGTTTGAGCAAGATGGGGAAAATAAGTGCTGGTCAATGAATAAAAATCGCTGCCAGAAAAAGTTAACAGCAGTGGGACCTACTGCTAGAGTCTGTGTTGGGCTGCTAGAGCAGTTCTCTCTGAGAATACTGGGGTGATATTAGCTCTTGATTCCCTTTTTGTGCAGCCAGCTTGTCTGGCCACCCTGACTTTGTGTTAGTTGAAAACTGGACTACCTTCAGTCTCAACTATTTCAAAGGAAACTTTATCAAGTTCTCTTTTTTCTTTTGTCTGTGGCTGTACTGATGTTTCAGTGGTTTCAGAGCATCCCTAGGTGTATTGCCTGTCACTGTGTATCCTTCAGACAGCTTCAGCATAGGACCTAGCTCCTTTTCAAGTTAGCAGGTAACTTTTCTGGCAGTACTGGGTCCAGCCCTGGGCGGCAGCTGCAGGAAGCAGAGCTGTGCTCTGGCTGGAGCTAACGAGGTGATGGGTGGCTGGTGAGCTGTTGTAGGGCCAGCCCGTTGCTCCAAGTAATGGCTCTTGTAGTGAAAGCTTTGAGTTTTCTTAATGAGCCTCCTAATAGGGCATCAAATAATTTAAATGAGGGAGGAGTCAGATTTGGACTGGTGATGGCATTGACTAATGCTTTTTATAGCCTTTTAATCTTTCCAAGTTTTCTTGGGTTTTATTTCAGCCAGGATTGTTTCAGTTTCAGTTCAGTTGGTTTCTGTGTGTGGAGAGGTGAAGCACTTCTGTGCTCATCCTCAGCAGCAGATCCATCAGGTGTCCCCAAAGAAAGGGAGAAGAACCCAGGACAGAAGGCTTCCAGGGAAAATAGAGAAATCCCAGTGTCAGGAATGGCACGAACTGAACTGCCTCTGAACACTGCCCTTCCAGCTCACATTTTCCCATATTTTAACAGATGATGTCACACAAATCCAACCCGCAAAGTTGGAGCCTGTCTATACTTTTACAAATGCCTATAAAATTGGATTGTTTTTTTGGGTGAAAACTTCTGGAAGCAGCAGTTTCCTTTAGTGGTAGAGAAGTGTAATAATACATGGCATGCTCTTCAGAAGAAATAAAAATGCTGGAAATTATGAAGTATCCAGTTACCATCTGTTGCTTCTCCCCTTGGCTCTTCCCCAGTCATCCAGAATGAGCTAAAGAATAATCCTTATCCAGCCAGTTAGAAGTCCTTTTGTTTCATATTTTGCCAATTGAAAGCGTTGATACTGTTTTACAAGAAGAAATATGACTTTAAGCTTGGAATTGATGGCGACTCTGATTTCCAGTGTAAAACCTGGATTATGCTGTCAGTGCATTGCCAGCTTGGAACAGGACTTTCAGTTAAAAGCAGCCCAGCTGTCAGCCATGCTCCGTCCAGGGGACGGGGTGCAGGCATTTGGCTTAGGTAATTTATTATTCTTCCATGTAAGCTGGGGTCAGGATGAAATCCCTCTGCAGGCCCTTCCCTTAGAGGCAGTTTTTGAAGGCTGCTCTGGCGCTCGCCTCCCTGCAGGGCTGGATGCAGGAGCTGGTTCCCAACCCATGATCGAGGAGCTGGCTCCCAGCAGAGCTAATGGGAGTGTTGGCTCTGTGGTCCAAAGCACAGCTGCATTGCTTGGGCCATGATTCTTTAGGGATTGGGTCCCTTTTCATCCCTGCTTTTTAGGTTGTAGCTCTCTAAGGCAAAGTCTGTTGGAGATTACCGATCCTTTCTCATGTGCAAAAAGCAATGATAGCGTGGACCTCCTGCCTGCTGGCGTTGCTGTGTCAGAGCTCCACTACTGGATCCTGGCATGTAAAATGTCCTGTAAAAGCAAGAGTAAGCCAATAAAACTGGTGGTGTTCCTAGTGCATGCAGATGTTCTGCCCTAGAACAAATAGGGGGGGACTGCAAAAAGGATGTGCATCCTTTTAAATGGGTACTGACCCCTGCTTCTCACTTTTTGTTGCTGAATGGGGATGGATTTCTCAGGTTCTTACCATGCAGAATAGGATTCCCCAGTGTCTCGTGGTTACCTGTAGCTGCATGATGTGTTGTGGGCTGTGGTGATGCCTGTCCCACCTTTGGGGGTGATGCAGTGCTGTGGTTCCTGCTCTGAACTCTGCCTCCTCTGCAGCAGGACAGTGATGTGCGGGTAGAGGTGTGAGCCTGGGAGCGAGCTCAATCTGGTGTAAAAACTCCATGAGACAATTGGAAGGTGATTAAGTTTGGTGTATATTACATGTTCTTAAGTCTGTCTCCAGCTTGATCACCGTGGTCTGCTTAGTGCCTGGGCTGGCTGTTGGCAGCTCCCAAGGGAACCTGTTGAAGTGCTGTTGCTGTCTGTGTGGCAGCAGTGCTGTCTGTGATGCTCAGCACAGCAGCTCTAATTTTAAAGTACCGTTTAATTCCCTCAGAGCTCCAACACAAAAATATTTGCCGCTGTCAGCCCAGCCTGTTAATGGCAGGATGTCCTATCAACCAGCAGTGTGTCCCGGACTGCTTTTCCTCTGCCAGGGGCGATGGAGTGAGGTCCTGGTGCTGTTTGTGCCTCAAAGCTCCCCATCTGTCCCGCAGCCCGGCTTCAGGGCATGGTTTCAGAGTATGTTCTCATAACTGCTTTGAATTAGATCTGTTCTTTAAGCCAAGACAAACTATTGCAGCAGATGCTAAAAAAGCAGAAGGCACTGCCGTGGCACATATCGCTAATGCAGAGGCGTTTGGGGAAGTACCATTTATAGATGCATTTTTAGGTAATGTGAGTTTTGTCTGGACTTCTGAAATAAATCAGGGAATGCTTTCCAGGAAACCACTCCTCCGTCTGAATTTTTCTTTGTCTGTAGCAGTAAAACAAATCAGCAAATGATTTTAAGTTACGTTTTCTACTTTTGTCTTATGCCCTGATCCTTCAGGCTGCTATTTGGGTGCTGGGACTGCAGTGTGGTGTGGGGAGCGCATTGCGGGGCTGCTCTTGGAGCAGGTGGGAGCTGCATGGCCAGCTGTACTGTGCAAACATGCGATTCCCAAACTTCAAAGAAGTGTGTTATAGCAATACTGGGAGTGCTTTCACGGAAGCAGGTTGAAGATCATGTGCTTTTTGGGCTGACAAACCTTATATGGGGGAATTGGGGAAAGGGGAACAGAGGAGCTGGTGTAGGTAGGGTGTGAGGTATCAGCATGGTGCTGCTGTGGATGTAGCTGGAGGACGGAGGGACCTAGGAAGGGCTGGGGGCAAGGAGCTGAGCCCGGGGCTGTTGGACAGCAGCAGACACTGCAGGTGTAGGGGTGGCTCTTGGCCTTGAAGGGCTTTCAAAGGGTTGAGCTTGTTTGCTGGCTTGCTGCTTGGCACCTGTGTTAGAGATGGTTAGGATGGTCTGTATACGCTGGTTTTTGGGTAGAGATGCCTGGTCCAAGTGAATTGGGAAGAACAAGTGCATTTTGAGCTCCTGTTCTGTTGCAGGGTGAATTGACTTTGAGGTGTAGCGGTCCCTATGGCTGTAGAAATCCCTGCTGCATTGCATGTGATGAAGTGCCAGATTTATATTTGTATCCATGTGGCAATGTATATGCTCACCCAGTTTGCTTAGCAGGAACCTTATCCTTAGGAAGCAGCTATTCTATAAAACTAAGGAAACATTAAATTTGGGTTTTGGTTGAAAACATGATTACTTCCCCTGTGTGAAAACAGGAGAATGGAAATTCCAGTTTAAAACAAGATCATTATTTAGGAAATACACTAGAAATGAACCACAAGTTACACCTCAAACTACATTCATGTGGAGGAAGACTCTTTCCAGTGTAGGCTTCCCCTTACGCCTGTACGAAAGCCCTTACTCTGCAGGTCTGATGCAGTGATTGAGGACACTCTGGGAATGCTGAGGCCTTTCAGTCATCCGCTGGAACTGGGTCAAGTTAAATATCTTCACTATTTGCCCAACAGTGAGTGTCAGTGTCACCACAAAGGCATGCGTGCACAATTGTGCTTCCGCAGCTCAGCCTGATGATCTGCAGGGTTCCCCGAGCTATTGACACTTTGAGCTGCTTTGGAATAGAGTTGCCATATGGAAGGCAACCATCTGACCTGGATTCATGGCAGGTCTGTCCTGTACGAGCAGCAGGGCCTGGAAGTGGAGCTGTGCTGGGACCCCCTGCCTGTCCCAATGTGGGGGTCCCCCTTGGATCAGTGGTGGCTGGGGGCACCCCAAGGGAGGACCCGTGCCACAAAAGGCACTGCTCCTGCTGTGCCTGCTGATCCCGAACTTGATTTGTGCTGAGATGTGGACTTGGTTGTGTTCGTCTGGGTAAGGGCTGCTTAGTGCTGTTCTTGGCTCTTTTTTACTTGGATTTCTCTGATTATGACCCCCCACCTTATCATTACAGAGCTGTCAGGAATAGCACTGCTTTTATTCCTTGCTTTTGGGAGGGTGACTTTCTGGAGAGGTTTTAGGAGACTTCAGGACAGGGAAACCTTCCAGATGAACACTGCTGTGCCTTCTGGAGAAAGCAGCGAGCCCCACATCCACAGCAGGATGTGGTGCGGTGCCCTGTGGCAAACCAGGGGGAGCTCAAGTGTGTTTGTGGGGCTTGGTTTGGCCCTGGGGAAAGCTCTGCCCCTTGTGCAGAGTTAGCTTCTGTCAGGAGCTGCTTTGTGCCTGAGGAGCAGAATTGCTGGCGTGATTTGCTCAGGGTTTTAAGCCTCCTGATACCCATCCTTTAGCAGAAAATTACCCCGATGACCAAGACATCAAGACTGCAGAGTAGATATTGGAGAATGAGGGAGTGGGGCTACTGCATAAAAGTATTCTGCTGGTAAGAGTTAAAGCCTTCTGCAAACTGCAGGCTCCTTGGACCAGTGGCAATGAACCAAACCTCTGAAAGTGGCTAGACTTTGAGCATCAGCAGGACACGTAGCAGTGTCCTGAGTTAGCCTCACCGGCTGCGGGTGCAAACCTCTGACCAAGGTAAGCAGGGTGCTGTCCTCAGACCCTTAAGATTTCTACCTTCTGGTGTTACCTGCTTTTTTCCTTCAGCTGTTTAGGCAATGCACCCTTCCTTTGCCCTCCTGGCTTGCTTGAGAGAAGTTGCTGGGACCCTTTTCCAGCTGCAGCCTGGCTTTGGTGTATATCAAAGCTTTTTTTTTTTTTTTTTTTTATCCTTGGTAGCTCTGCTGAAGCTCACGCGGATATGTGCTGAGTTTGCAAACTGGCAGTTTTCCTTAAAATTGAGACCTTTGTGTGAAACAAACAAATCAAGAAAAACCCAATATGGGAAGAATGACTAAAACCGGAAAAAAAGTTGAGACATGAAAGAATGGAAAAATTGTAACAATCTCATGTTATGTGGAAAAAACTTAGGTTGGCAATGGGGTGTAATTAGCCATTGGGTTACTGTCGGCAGATTTCAAGGCTCTTGAAATGAAGCCTAGCGCGGAGTGAACCATCCAAATGATGCCGTGGTTTCTCTGCGGACACGTCTGGAAAATCTTTGGAACTAAAATAAATGAACTACACAAAAGGCATTTTTGAGGTTGGTTGCTCTGAGTCTGGACTCTTCTCTCCAGAAGCCAGCAGGATTCTTTGCATCATCTGGAAGCTTTCACAATGTCAAGATGTCACTTCTGAAATTAGGAAAATGATAGTAATGTATTTACAATGCAGAAGCTTTTCTTCAAGGTTGGATAAGGAGCTGGAAGGAAAAAGGATGGCTTGGGGACTGAATGAGTGGAGTGAGCTACACCAGTGCTCGTTCCCAAGCTCTGCTGCAGCTTTTCAGCCCCTGGGCAAGTCCCTTGCATTTCTGATGCCCTGGGGCCTGATCCTCTCTCCCTGCACAGAACCTGGCCTCGAGTCACTGCTGTAACACAGAAGTAAGGCTGGATGCTGATATGCCAGCAAGATGCATTTGTTTTCAAGCACTGAAATATTCTGAGCCCTTTTTCATCCCCGTGCCTCAGGTTATGTTCTCAGTTGTGGTCTGAGTTGTCTGCTTGAAAAATGCTTTTCCTCTGTGGGCTGGTCTCTTCCTGTCTAGCAACACTACTAGTGCATCACACGCTGCAAATCCAAAAAGGTTTGGGTTTTTGTCTTCAGACTTTGAACAGATTGTTCTTACAGTTTAGATGATGGGGAGTAACACAGAGCACCATGCCCTTACATCTGCTGCTCTCGATACTCTGAAGAATTGTCTGTAAGTGAAATCTGAAGGCGGTGGAGGGTCTGTTAGGCATCCACACATGCTTTAGTTTACTGGGAAGAAAAGCTTCTGGAAGCTGGAGGGATGGAAATGGAAGCAGGGTGCTGGATAGTGAGGCTGGGGCACCCTGTGGGTGTTGTGTGCTAACCCTGGGCTGTAAGGTGAGTGGATGTCAGTCTGGCACTGCCTCGGAGCTGGAGATGTTCGGCTCTTGGTGCTATAAGAAAGCAATTCCAGTGTGTTGTTACCGAATATCCCACCCTCATACAGGCCCTGGGCTGAGTGCATTTGTCCCTAATGAGTCTGGTTTGATTTCTTGTGAAGTCCCCCATGCCTGATGCTGTATTCCTTGTGATGCTCAACTCATGAGGCTCAGGGCCAACTTCCCATCTATCTGAACAGGGTCTGGCTTTCACCTAAGGAACCCAGGCACCCTATTTTCCTGGCAAGGGATGGGGTGTGTTTCAGGGGCTGTGCTCCCCTTAGGAAGCTGTGTCTTGCTGAGGATCTGGGTGACCTGTGGGGCTTCAGTGCATCTGGGTCTGTTGGCTCAGGCTGACCCTGCGTGCCATCCCTGCCTGCATCATGCTGTGCCTCTGCAGCCAGGGAGATGCTAATTCTTTCAGAGTAAATAAAGTAATAATTTTTTTTTTCCTGGCTCAGCTTTTAAGCAAACTGTTGAAAGCCCTTTTCTTCGTGCTCTGCTTTGCTGCAGCTTGCGGAGGGTGGGGGAAGCTGCGGCTCTGTTGGAAACGCTGCACCAAGTCAATGAGGGGAAACTCCTGGAGAGGAGAGGTCACTGAGGGGTTTGCTGCAGCCCCTGCTTGGAGGGACTCTCAGGAAGTTTTAGTGGCTGGATTTAGTTTCATTCATGCGTCAGCTGGGGTTTCTATTTTCTGTGTGGACATGCAGGAAAGCCGTGCTTCGGCTGAGAGCCTCGCCGGCCCCTTTTCCTCTTCCCTTCCTCCCTCCACCCCCTTTTCAGTTTCCAGGACAATACCTCGGTAAGAATTCCTTGCAGCTGAATTCCTGGAGGTGACACTGCCAGTTTCCCAGGATCTCTTGCACTTGTGCACCGTTTTATATGGACTTCTGCCAGTAGGGTACGAGCTCCTTGGGCTGCACCCCTCTGCTGTGAAATAAGCAGTGGGGTTGCATGGTCTTGGAGGGGCTCATCCTGGATGTGCTGGAATGAGATGCACACGCTGTGTGCCCTTGTCTGCTGCAGGGTAGAGAGCTGGTCCGAGGGCTGCAGTTCACCAGCTGAATAATGAGCGCATTGTTTGTATGCCCTTATTTCCAGCTTGCACCATTAAAAGTGAATAGAAAGGTCAAGGAGATGAGTCACGCTGAACACAAGTGTCATTCTGCTCAGAAGAAATGGAAAAAAAAGGAGCTTCCAAGCCAGGTGCTTCAGCTGGTGCCAGACAGCTCTGTTTCACTGTATTTTGAGAGTTACGAGATGAAATCTCAGCTGAAATCTGAAATGTTCGGGCACCTAAATGTTAGCAAGGGTCTGGAGCAGGGGTTTGGCAATTGTAGTTGCCAGGGGCTCAGAAACCAACTGCTGATGTAGGCTGTACACAGAAAAACCTGGATAATATTCTGGAAGCAGGCTTGTTGCTGCTGTACTGCTTCAGTGGCTTTGCAAAAACAAAGCTGGAGCTTGTTAGTAAGCTCCTCTTCTTTCTTGCCACTTCTAAATTAATGTGGTAACTCCTAATACTCAGGATGCTTTCCTCCAACACTTAGCAAGGCTAGCAGTGTTAAGATGCTGTCCTGGGACAATATCTCTTGAAAAGCTGGCAAGAAAAGGCATGGACTTCAAGCAGTGGGTCCTGGCTTGGTTGCTGCACCATCCTGGAGGGAAGGAGCTGCAGCATTAGAGCGGGGTGGTGGGATGTGTGAGTCCATAGGGTGCCTGGAAATCAGCGTGGGCACACCCTATAGTTTGCCCCCATCCCCCCTTTCCTGGCCTTAGTAAATGCCCTGTTATAAATTAAGCTTTTTTAATTTCCTGCCCAACAGATTGACTCGGTAAGCCCCAGGCAGCGGGTTAACCACACTGGCAGAGCACTGAAAATAGAAATGTGGCTTGGGGTTGCACTTGTGGAGGGGGGAGTGGTGGGCTGTGCATGGGTTAATGCCAAGTGGGTGGGATACGATGGGGAGTTGGCCAGTTTTCCTCTAATTGATACTGCTGGGGCAATTTCAGTAAAGGAGCAGCGGTGCCTAGGAGGCCAGAAAACAGAAGCTGGTTCAGCAGCTGTTAATGCTCATTTTAGGGGGATAGAATTTAAGTCCCAGGCTCTTGTACCTATGGGTTTCGCTTTTCACGTGGCTGAAATACTCTCCTTGGGGATCATCAGCACTTGGGCTAATTGCTTTTTGCTGTCCTGGAAAGGAAGGACGTGTGGTGTGGGGGCAGTGGTGCTGGGGCACGCACCCTGCGTGTCGTCTGGTGCTGCTCTGGTGTTTTGGCAGAACGCGAATCCTGAGAGGCTACGTAGAAATGTTTACATTTTTGATTTCTAGCCATTGGATTTTTCTGCTGTGAAATCATTTCTCTGGTGTAAAAACCGATATTCCTTCAGAAAAATAACGAAAGCCCTCGATTTGTCCTCCCCCCTCAAAGCATAGCGTTAGTAGGAAACTAAGCCAACCACTTGCCTGTCTAATGTGAGATGATTTCCACAAGCAACTTCTAAAGGATTTTGTCCAAGCTAGCTGAAAATTCAATATACATTCCATTTGATATCAAATGACGGGGAATGTGGGCTCTTCCCCTAATGATGTGATTTGACCTACAGGTGTAGTAAGGCAGGGAGGAGTTGATGGCTCACAGCTCTTGCATGGGATGGTGCCTGGTTTGTGCATTGAAGCCTTGGCTCTGATGTGTTGATATCGCGTGGCAGCGGACCTCTGGAGGTGGATGAGGTGGGTGTAGGGGTGTTTGGCTGCTGACAGGTAGGACACAGCTTGTAGGGCTGGCAGAGCTGCTCTGCACTCCCTGCTGTGACCCTGCTGGAGCTGCCATGCGGGAGAAGTGTGCTGCAGGGCAGGACCCGTGCTGGACGTGCCCGTCGGATGATTTTCCCTAAAAGATGTGAGGCTGTCCATCCTCCAGTTACAGCATCTGTTCCCTGGCCGTGTGCTGCTCAGTGTCTCGCCTTGGAAAGCTGTCGATTCCTTGAAGGATAAGGAGTGCTTGCCTGGAGCCCTGTGGCTGCAGATGCTTCTCTTAATGAGGCTGGTGTTGTTTTTCTCTTGATCCCTTTGGGTCTTCTGCTTTTTGTAACAGGGAGGGCAGATCACAAAGAATCCCCTTGTCGTTTCTGTGATCCAAAAGCGACGTGAGGGTGGGAGGAGGAAGCAGCTTTCATCCTTGTCACTGCCTTTTGGCACACGTGGGAGAGTGCTCATATAGGAAAACTGCTCGGAATGTTCTCTTGCAAGGGTTTGCAGGGATCAGGAGAGGCATACCATCACGTCGTGTACGCTTGGGGAGAAAGTCCCTCTCTCAAATGTTTAAATTACAACAATCTGTCTTTCTGCCACTGTTGGATGCTTTCCCTCCTGACCTCAGGAGCTGGGACCAGGAGGAGGAGCGTCCAGCCCCCAGTGCTTCTAACTGGCTCTGGCTTTTCTAAAAACTTCACTTCTGATTCCCTGCAGGACACAAAACAGAAAACAATAAGTCCCATATCTGCTCTGGAAACACAGATTTTCCCTGTGCTCTTGTAATTACGAGAGATATAACAGGAAGCAGGGAATCCTTCATGCACTGGAGATTATAGTCCTACAAGAAGTATAGGAAGAAGGCAGCAGGCATGCTCAACCCTTCTGCCAGAGCCCATCCAGAGGGTTAAGGCTTCTGCAGGGTCTCAACAACTGTTTTTCCTTTTTTCTCCTCAAACCACAGGTGCTCGCCCAGCAGGGTCTGACTGGGAGATGCTTGCTGGGAGCAGAGCTGAGAGTTAAGGGCCAGGCAGGATCAGCCCTTTGCTCTTCACATGGGACCTCACAACCAAGGAGCTCCACAGCTGCTGGCAAACAGTGGTGCCTTGCCCTGGGGGGTCGTGGATGTGCTGTGCCGTACCTGACCTCTGCACGCAGCCTGCAGGGGTTTACTTTGAGGGTTGAAGTCACCCCCGCGTGCCAGCTAGGATCTCACTCTGACCTTTTGGTGTCCGCACGCTGAGTTTTGCTGGGCAGAAGCAGGATTTTGGTGCTTGGCTGCAAGTCCTGCTCTTGCAGCATGCTGTGCTGCTGCGGGCATCTGCCCATGTGGGACTGGGACCCTTGGGGACCGCTGGGACCCTTAGGGACATAGCTGCTGCTGACCTGGGAAATTAAGGCAGTGACTTAGAGGGCATCATTAGGCCTTGGCCAGATGGTCTAGGGCCCTACTAGCATTGGGGACACATCCAAGTGAGAACAGACTGGCTGCTAAAATGGGCACGATTCTAGCAGCCTAGAAATAGCTGAGTCTGCCTGAGCAAAGCTGGCCACTTCAGGGTGTGTGTCTATTTATTTTTTTTTTCCAAGGATGAAGCAGAAACATCTGTTTTGCAGGGGTGGGGTGGGTGGATTTTGCCACATTATTCCAGGTAGTGGGCTGTAAGGAATGGAACCGGGGTGGGGTTTGGGGCCCGATGTACCTGCCCCTCTTGCTGTGACTTGGGTGGTTAGTGGTTGTTTGCTGATGGTGGTGAAGTGCAAATATAGTAAGTCTCCGTCAATGGTGGAAGGGCTAAAATATGTGGGAGATGAGAGCTTCTAGGAAACTTCAGATTAGGAGAATATCCCTGGACTGATTAAATGAACCAGCTTGGGGCTCTTTGCAGTTCACAGGACCCTCTGTATCCTATTGCAGAGGGGCCTCCATGCCCTTAAAGATCCCTGCTTCAGTACTGTGAAGCAGAAATTACTTTAACCTCCTTTGGGACAAAGCTCTTCATCTGCATGTTGCTAATTTAGGATGTGAAGGGATAATCTGGTATGCATGCACGACTTCTCAGAAACAGATTACTGCCTTCCTCGGTGGGCCATGGCCATATGTCTATGCCCCAAAGCGGAAAGGCGAGGGGAGAGAGGGAAGTGCATTTATTTTTTTTCCTTCTCCTGAAGGACCACTGTGTTTCTGTCCCTCTAGGAAAGGCTCTGGTTCATGTTGCAAGCTCCCCTCATTCCCCAGCTACAGGGTTAAGCGTCAGCTTTAGGATTGCAGGTCTGTGGCCTTAGGGTCACTTGGAAATCCCAGCTCCTGAGGATCTGTGAAATGAGTTTTCCTATGCTGAGGACCAAACCTGCAGATGTGCCACAAGCAATATTTGGGGGAGCAGTTCTGTCTCAATACCTTTATTTCCACTTCAGTGAGCAATGAAGAGCAGTGGCGGGGTGTCAGAGCAGGCAGGTATGTCATGTCTGTGCAATGTCAATCGACGCAGGATTAAATAAGGCATGTGGAAAATTCTTCTAGGAAGCGAAGCACGGTGAGAAATAATCACTGGAGAGCTCGGGAGGTGAAATAACCTGCTCGAGACAAGCAGCAGTCCTCATCTGTGCCCCTGGAAGCCATCCAAATGATGGATCAGCAGCCTGGGAGGAAGTGGCATACTTGGCACGGGTGAGGCTCGCAGGTCTGAGAACATCCCGCGGTGCTGAGGAAGCAGCTCTCTGACTGCACTCAGATGTTTTGTCGAGCGTGAAGTATCCCTGAGTGAATGGAAGGGAGGATGTGGGCAGGGAGCTGCTCTGTAAGGCAAAATCGTCTGTGCCCCTTGGAGAAAAGGGGTGAGGAGCCAGTGGTCGCTGGAGGGGCTGCTGCTCCGCTGAGGTCTGGCTGATTTTTCTAAATGCTTGTGAAAACAGCAGAGTTTTATGGTTGCTTGGAATGGATATGGGTTAGCTTGACCCATAATATCCTGGGTTTTAGTATGAAATTTTGTTCTACTGTGTGCATGTAGCTATGCTCTTCACCTGGAACTTACCTGCATTGGTCCTGGTGGCTTTTGGCTGAAATGGGCAGAAGGATAAGAGAAGCCAGGATGGCACTGGCAAAGGGGAGAGTTCCTTCCAAGATCTCATGGGTTTGAGTCTTGTACATAGCTGGTATTTTGTAGAATGGCTGTCTTCATGTCAAAGTGAATGGTTTTTCCCTTGCTTGCTCTGGAAAACATCTTCATGTATTTTTGAAGGGAAGAATGTAGTGCATCTTTGCTCTTCTGTAAGGATGCAATTTGTTTTCCCGTAGTTATGAAAAATCTGCCCTTCCTCTGAGCCATAGATGATGGCACATAAAACGTACACAGATTGCTTTTAAGCTGTTGAATATACCCAATGCAAGGTACTTCATTCATAGCTTGTTTTCCTGATGGAGAAAACATCAAGCGTGTTCCACATATAGATCAGTCTTCCCAAAATACGCTGATAACTCTTTCTGGCATTTGTCTCGTCTCTGGTTTCCCAAATACTTTATGTCATTTGGCTGCTGCTATTGCTCAACACACTTTTGCTCATTTGTATGATGAGTGGTGCTGGGCTGCTGTACTTATCTGCATGGGTTGGTGCCTCGATGCATCGCTTGCTGCCTTGCTCTGTATATATGTAAAAATAGCAAACATTCCTTACACACGTTCACGAATGGATGCACAAGTGATTGGAAGTGTCAGCATGCACTTTTCCAGATGGTAGAAGCATGTTCCTTCATTTACTTCAAATGTCAAACTCAATAAAATTAATTACTACCAGACTTGAACTGAAGTGATAGTGATTCGTGTCTCAGTTCCCCCAGCGTGGGGTGAAGTTGCATGCTGTAAAGAAGCAACAGCCTTCAGGAGTTAAAATGCAGTCTCTAGGCTGACTCCAGGCCCTTCTGTTGCTCTTGTCCTGTTTGTGGTTGCAGTGCCAGCATCCTGGAGCTTGCTGTGATATCTCTTGCTGCACTATAGTAAGCTCTAGCTCTACCCTTAATCTTTTGTTTTTCTGCTTGTCTGCCAGAGGATGCCTTTTTTTCCCCACTTCGTGTGCTTTGAAGTTTGCAGGCTTCTCAGGGGTAGCAGTTTTGAAACTACCTAAGCTGGGCAGGGCTGTAGAGAAATTGTTCTTGTCAGATGTTGAAGTTTCAGGGATGGGTGCTGGGTTTGGTGCCCAAGTTAGGGCAGTAAAGGACTGAATTCCAGCTTAGCAGCTCTGAGAGGATGCCAGGAGCTCTTCTGACCTCTGGAAACCAGGCCGGATGAGTCTCGAGGCAGTCCCATAGAAATCAAATCTATGAAAATCTATAGAAATCAGTAACTGTGTTAGTTCCTGGTGGCTGTTGTCTCACTCCTGTGGTTGGTGGGCATCGTGGCTGGCATCACAGCTGTCCTGCTTCTGGGAGAAGTGGGCAGAGCTCCGGTGTTTGGCATTGCATGCAGGCACTGGCCCAGGTGCAGACCCAGGAGGCTTCATCCTCATCCAGATCCTTGGAAACAACACCATGCATTTGTTTGGAGTGTTTTGTTTCCACCCTGTACTTTGTCTTATTGTCTTAAAGTCTTGTAAGGGATTTTCGAGATGATTCCCTCTAATAATCCATTGCACCTCTAAAACACCACGGTTTCTTTTAGATCATGCCCTGCAGTATTTCTGGAAGGGAAGCACTGGTCTGCCGTTTACTTTGAGGAAATAGCTGTTATCAGAGAATTTCTAATGGTGGTTAACTTGGAATTCACACCCTTGAGGTCTCCATACCTCTCCAGCCTCTTATCCCGGCCTGACACTGCCTTAGTGGCCACTTTTCCCAGTCTCTCCCAACGCTATCTGTGAAGGCTCCCTTACCTCTGGTACCCAGAGAAATAAACAGCCCTGGCTCCTCTTGCCCTCTATTGTCTCTCTCCTTTGTGTTAAGTACAGTAATGCCTCCAAGCTACCCCGGGGCTCCTCGGTTCCCATGCCTCCCCATCCCTCTCACAAAGGACCTCTTTTCTCCCGGAGTTCTGGGTGTTGTGGCTTTGCAAATGTGCCAGCGACCCTTAGCTCGGTATGAAAATAGCCCCTGCCTTTTTGTAGCTGTCACTTATTTTTGCTCTTTTAATTAGACTTGATCCTGCCTGTATTTTTTCCCTTGACCCTTCTCTTTTTACTGCAGTATGTTTCCGAAAAGCCCTTTGGCTCCCTTTCTACCTGCGGGTACCCAGCTGTGCTGGCTCACAGGCTCCTCTTTGGGCTGAGCTGGAAGTTTAATTGCAAGGCTCCAAACTTTCCTAAATATTTCCCAGTTGTGTGTTGTAAGGCTCCCCCGGGATGGGACTGCACACTTGTAGTTCGTTCAGAGTATTCTTCCATCTGTTTTTTCCTAAAGCTGGTGGCTATTTGTGTGACTCCCCCAGATACTTGTCTCTGGGTATTTTAATGCTGGTGTGATTGAATTTCAAATATTCCTGCTCGGTGGCATCTCCACCCACTCTGTCTGGTTGCTTTTCAAGTGTCACATCCAGACAAAGAAGGACCTGGAAACTCTTCTCATGCACAAATTGTCCTGTGTGGAGGCTGTGGTTCCTCTGAGTGTAGGAGAAGGATCTTCTTCTGCAAGAAATAGCATTGACTGCTGAAGTCTGACCAGAAATGTGCTGTTTTACACCATGTGGGGATCTGCCCTGTGGTACCTCCCTGATGCATAGCAAAGCTGTTTTCCCACCTCATCAATATCTCGTTAATCAAAGTCCTGTTCCTGGTGCTGATCGAAGCTTTGGCCTTTGCACAGGCACGGCATTGTCTGGGATAACATTTCCAGCTTGGTTTTCGGTGACCACCCTGGAAGTGTAAGGCTGGAGCAGCATCCCCTGGCCACCTGCCTGCCTTCCTTGTCCCAGCTGTGCTGCTGCTGGCTCTGTCAGCATGCTGATAAATCTCTCTGGGTCCAGCCTCACCCCCTGCCAAGCTTACTGACTTTTTCCCTCTGCCTTTAACTTTTTCAGCAGGCTGTGCTGCTGCTTGGAGGAGTTACCTGTGCTGGCTGCCACTACAAAGGGTGGGTGCGATTAAGGCTAGCAATATTTCCAAATGTATCTTTGGGAGCTGGATATCTTTCTGGAGCATCCAAGTCTGTCACTTTGCTAAAGTTTGACTAAATAGCAGTGGTAAAAAATAAAAATAAAAAAAAAAAATCCAGTTTAAGGCCTCTAAAGCACATGCTTAATTAACATTTAGTGCCTAATTTAGGTGATAAAGGAGAAGTTTATTGGATGGTCAAGTTGGTAATGTCTGATGTGTGGAGCTGCAGATGGACTGTCTTGATTCATCACTGATTCCTGTGACCTTGCTCCTTGTTCACTTGTGTTATCCTGCTTTTGGTAAAGAAAACAAGTATTGTAAGCCCTTAAAACAAATAAAAGGCGATGTCAAGGTAAATGTATTATACAGCAGAGAAAAACATTTAAAACGAGGCTAACGTGTCAGGGCATTGATTTCTCTGCTGCTTCTTACTTATCTGGTTTTTACCTGCTGTAACATAGCGGTGTGGGCTGTGCTTGTACTGTAGTCGGGTAGGGTGCACATCAGTACCAAGCTGCCTTTAGATGAGCTGTCTTGGATCAGTATTTGGAAGCCCAGTGCTTCCAGGGGCTTCAGAGCTTGGTGCAGAAGCTGGGTCTCATTGCTTGTAGAGCTCAGGGCACTGATGCTGCTGTTAGGTATCTGAGGAGCATTACTAGATCTTTCTTGGGGCTCTCAATATGCTGTGATTGCATTTCTGAGCATCATGCAAATGATGCTTGTTGTGTTGTGCTCCTATACAAATTTGCTTTCTGATTACCCCCCTCTTAGGGACAGCCTCCGCCAGCCTTATCACCTCGCCTTATTAAGTAAATTGCCACTGAACATATTGGGATTGTTTGAAAGCAATGTAATACACTTTCCTCGGTGGGAATAGGGCCTGGAAGAGTTGTGGGGAACATATGGCTGTGCTAGGCTTCTGCATCAAACCTTAGCTCTGCTAAGCCATTTATTTACAAAGCTGCAGTTGTTTCCCTTTGGAGAATTCAGTTGTCTGATAGAAAATTGGTCCTTTAGTGCTACCAAATATCAAACAAGGCAAAGCCTGGGTTTTAATGGCCAGCCCATCAAGTGTTGCTCTTCTGTGGTTTATTGGCTTCAAATGGAGTTTTTCCCATATAGCTGTGGGTTTTTCTTGGTCCTTGGAACTCAGACCAATTCTAGGAGCCTTTTTGGCACCATTTCAGGCTGGGGGGCACAGCAGAAAAGTGGCCTGCAGTGAGCTTAATCTTTTAGCATCTCTTTAACTTGCTATTTTTTGTCTCAAATGTGGGGAAGAGTATGTTTGGAATTAAAATAGCTTTTCACTGCTGCTGGCAATGAGACTCAATTTTCTTCATCTTTGATCTTTTCCTAAGGCAGCACCAAGAGCGCTACGAGTTTGTCATTGTCTGGTTCTTGGTAGACCTCTGGAACAGCTCAGATTTGGATGAATCATCATTTTCTGTGTGTAATCTGTGTATAACTTTATTGTTTGCTTATGCTTTATGCACCACGGTAACTACGACCTGAAAAGCAAGTTATTTGCCAATAACACATGAGGGAAAACTTGCTTTGAATGGGTCCCTGCCTTGCTGTGCTTTCCTCTGCCAGTCCAAGGACAGTGATTCAAAGGATGCAATGCAGTAAAATTGCTTCTAAATGTGCAAAGGGTGGCCCCAGCTGCTCTGTGGAAGACACCAATCCCTCTGTTGTCCTCTGCCAGGAGCGTGCTTGTGCCTGCCTTTATGTTGCCCCCTCAGTTTGGTGCTTTTCTCCTGCCAAAGAGCTGCCAGATGCCAGAAGCATTTCCTGAAACCACTTGGGGGATACGTGTATTGGGATACGAAAAAGCATTGTTACAGTGTCTGCAAATATTACAGGCCTGACTGATCAAAGTTGTGATTGAGCTCTTAAAACCTCTGAGTATGATTAAGGGATCATGCCATGAACCAATTCCAAGCAAACGAGAATAAGCTCAGCACTAGAACTCTCCCCCAGATGCTGAGGGGGAAAAATGTTTTTCTTTACAGATGTAAAAAGGATGTCCTGCAGACAAAGCTACACTGAGGGGCCAAAGCCCTTCTCTTACCTACAGAAAGCCTTTATGCAGCACCAGTCACCGTGCTAGCTGAGTACTATGCAAGGAAATCATCAGCTGCTTTCGGTAGCTGGGAAGAAATGAGGAGAAGAATCTTTTCAGCTGCAGAACTTATTTTGTACCCTGTTGCTTGTGATGTGAAAGGAAGTCCTTGTGCTTTCTTTAACCCCTCAAACGTAGGGGCTTTCGAGCAGTGCTGTGTGGAAGCTAGAGGAAGCCCATCATATCTTCAGCAGTCACAAAATAATTCTTCTGTTTTTGAAGAAATCACTTTGGAATCCGAAGCTTCAAGTATCGTCTAATTTACACAGAAGTGTTTGACTCGAGGGTTTTATTGGAGCCTTGGGACTGGTTCACAGGAAGGTTACGTAGTATTTGTCTGCAGTTTTACTAGGAGGGAACACTGATTGCTTTCTTGCTCAAGTTAAATGGGCTCGTGGTGAGCAGAGCTCTCCTTGCAGATACCGAGGGTCTCCTTTCCCTGGGCTCCCCAGAAGCATCTCACGTGGATGTTTGTTTGGATGAGCCACCAGCAATGGGTGCTGGTCCCAGCACCA
Organism: Aythya fuligula; assembly: GCF_009819795.1. Taxonomy (NCBI): domain Eukaryota; kingdom Metazoa; phylum Chordata; class Aves; order Anseriformes; family Anatidae; genus Aythya; species Aythya fuligula. The sequence goes on from NC_045577.1 coordinate 6,027,685, forward strand.
CCTCCTTCTGTGGGGGTGGCAGCTTCCAAATAAAACACAGGCTGGCTTTGGGGTCTTTCCTCTCTTCACATCTATCCTAGGGGTGGGAAGATCAACAGGAAGGGGGGGAAATCTCCTTTTACTGTTCCAGCTTAGCTTTATGGCCCTAGGTAGCTTTGTTTCTGTTCCTTCTTTGCTGTGCTCTGATGGATTGTCTTGCTTTCAGTACCTTGAATCCCAGCTTTACAGGCCTCAGGAGCACAGTAAACCTGAGAAAAGCAGAGAAAAGATATTCAGGATGTGAATTACATTCATCAGCCATCAGCTTGGTGGCATGATGTAGCAGTAGGGAGCAGGGGCTGAGGGCAAAGCTGTGAGCTCCCTGTACAGAAACAGGCTTTGCTCTGGGTCTGGCCATGGCTCCCTCCAGCACGCTGCAGGAGAGGCTGTGATGGGGATGTTCTCTTCTCACCTCCTTTCTTAGAAAACGTGGAAAAGCTGGGGAATGATAGCTGGAGGGGTGGCCAGGCTGGGGGCTGGGATTGCAGGGACTCAGAGTCACCTCCTTTGCAGGGGTTCAAGAGCATGAAGGGGTTTGGGTGCTGAGCTCGACTATTAGAATCTGGGAAATGGGTGTCTGAGCCAGGCTACAGGAAAAGGGATGGTGTGGAAAAGTTTTCTAATAACAGGATTGAGAGGAGCCTGCATGTGCATGGGTCCTGGGGCATCAGCTGCGTGGCAGGGGGAGCAGGCATGGGAAGGACTCAGTCTTGTGGCACCAAGAAGGGGTGTTCTTATCATCCACTTCATCAGTGTGCTTGGAGCTTTGCCTTAAAACTGGCTTGTGCACATTTTCTTCTTGAAGACCACCACGAGTGCCTTGGCACGCGTTTATCTCAAGCTGCTGTGCTAAGTGGTGCCTTGCTTCTGGCCACATCAAGCTCGTGTGCTGGAGCTATGCTGGGCAGTCTGCATGCATTCAGGGGAAGACTAATCCCAAAAGCTAGGATGTAAGGCAGAGATGTACACAGAAGTGACTCCTCCAGGGTCATAGCGTAGTGCTGGTAATAGAGCTGAGAAAATTTGGCATTTGTGGGTATTTCTGCCAGGAGACCTCTTACCCTTTGCCCCTCCGTCTTCTGCTTTCCCAGCACGCAGCCAGCCACGGAAGTTTTAGCTCCTTCATCCCCTGGTGTCTGCAGGAAGATGTTATGCCCTAGATATTATTCCCTTTTGACGCTTCCCTCCCCTGGGCTCCCCCAGCAAGCAGGAGGTGACTGAAGCAGCACTCCTTGTCGGTGCTGCTGGAGGACCGCAGCGAGTTCTGTAACTGCCATTGGCCTCTAATTAGATGGCTAATGCCAAAGGAGCAATAACAAAAGGCCTTCTTTAAAACAAACCGATGTGAATAATTATGTAAATATTTGTCTGGGCCAGTGTTAGAGTCCTGGGAAAGCTTTTTGGATGGTTTTCTTGGATATTTCTTGTTAGCTTTTATAGTAGCATATTTCAATTTAGCTGCTATCTTTGGGTTTGAGTTCTCCTTCGTGTATAATGGAAGACCCGAAATGACATTTCAGTTGCTAAATGCAGCGCACTTCCAAGAACAGAAAATCATGCAGAAATCATTGCAAGCAATTTAATGGAAAATATCTGAAAGGGGAAAAATGATTGTGCAGCGATGAGTGATCCGGTGACCTGAGCTTTCTAAAAATCAATTCTTGTCCCTCTTGGTCACTGCCACAATATGCCCTGATGGCAGCTGTGGGTTTTAAGCAAAAAGCCGTGATTTTATAGGAATAATGCTCCATGATCAAAACCCCCTCACTTTTGAACTGGCTCCTGAAGTGGGATTTCTGTCTCCTGCTCCAGGTAGGGTGGTGCAGGGAGGGAGGAGGCTTTTGTAGGGTAATTAGCTCCTATTTGGCTCCTGATAGCTGTGTAATGGAGAGGCTGCTCTGAGTTAACGAGGGGGCTGATGGCTTGCCTTTCTCACCTCCTGACCCAGGGTCAGAGATCAGAAAGGTCAGTCAAGGCTGCACACTAATTTCGTGGTGTTGCACTAATGCTGCTTCCTTAGCTCAGCTCCTGGGGGTTAAAAACCCCAAATGCCCCTTCCAGCCTTTGGGGGTGTGGGGTGGGGGCATCCTGCTCATCTCACAGTGCTATGACTGCAAAGCCTCATTGTGTGCATCTCCTTAATTCAGGTGGAAGGGAAATATATAGCCTACTTGTTTTTTTTTTTTTTTTTTTTTTTTTTTTTTTTTTTTTTGTGCTGAGATTATAAAGGAATGGGAGCCGGAGTGTTTTATTTGGATGAGCCTCTTTTTGTGCATGGTTGGCCATCAGCAGATTATATATTATTCTAACTAGTCCCTAAAAACTCAGTTGGCTTAACGTAAAATGTTGTTCCTTTCCCTACTGACAGTAACAAATTCATTTAACCACCTAATCAGGAATAAGATCAGCTGAATGAATATGGGTTGGAAGAGAGAAAAATCATCAGGGGCTAGCAATGTAAGTGAATTTCTCCTGCCTGCGTAGTTACTTTGTGGGCATCAAAGATGTTTTGTGGTGTTTGAGAACTGATGAAACTTTTGGCTCTGGGTTCATGGTTTAAAGAAAAAAAGAAAAAAAAAAAAGGCTTTAAAAACCTTTTTCATCAAGTGAAGCAGAGTTTTGAAATTCGTCTTCCAGCTATACATTTCTGAGGAGGAAAATCAGATATAGATATAAAGGAAATGCTAACAGTTTATTGATTTAAACATCTAAAAAGAATAATTGGTTTCACATTTGTTTCAAAAATATCTACGTATTCAGTAGTGCTGGAAATAATTCAGTGGGCTCCTTAAAAATTCAATAAGACATTTGAAAATTAAAATTGCTTATGCTCAGTCCCATAAACTCTGTGGACAGCAAAACACCCACAGTGCATGAAAATGAGCTTTTAGCTCTGAAATGTTTGCTGTGGAAGCATCCCAGCTGGGCTACCTGTGCAGGGCGTGGGGCGGTGCCCTGCAGCAAACCCTTGTGTGGTTTTGTTCCCTGTTTAAGTGGTGAGGTGATGCACTGGTGAGTTGATGCTGGTTGCCAGCCCCAGCTGTAGCTGCGGTGTTTACCATGGTGGAAATAATTGTAATTATGTGGTTGCTTGTGTCAGTGCTCCTGGATGGGCAGTCTGCTTGCTGTGCTAACGGAATTAAAGGGCTGGGCATGGCTACAAGAAGGCTATATAGAGAACATTCCAGAATGGTGGATGTTCCCCCAAATCTTGTCCATTTTGTCTGCTCCCTCCAAGCTGTGTTGATCCGTCTTTGGGGAGCAAGGAGCTGGACTCTGTTCCTGTGGGTCCATCCCAATGTGTGATGTTCTGTGATCTATCAGAATGCTGTCCCTCTGTACCTCTTGTCCCTTGTGTCCTTGTGCAACAGCAGCTCTGCCATGGCTACTGGACAGCCTGCTCCCTGGTACCTCTTTAGCATCTCCTGTTTTCCCCAGGTACCCCAGGAAAGCGCTGGGAGGGAGCAGAATTCTTTGCACTGCACTTGCAAAGAGTGTCAGTGTGGTCCCATTTCTCTTGGTACAGATTCCTGTTTAGAAAGTGTCCAGTGAGCTTTTTCTGACCATGAAGATCCCAGGAGAGATGTGTTTTTTGCCATTCTATGCAGATGTAGGCTGCTTATGTTCATCCTGGTTTAACTGCTTGCAGCCACTAGTGTGGGAGAGGAGGGGGAGAAGCCCTGCCCATGGCTTGTGCTGTTCCTAAACTGTCCTGGCAGATCTGCAGCCACCAGGGCTGACTGCAACGTGGATTAGCTGACCAACTCTGTATGATCTTATGCATGGAAGGTGAGACATTGCACGAGTTGTGTTTGACTTGGGCTTGCTTTCTAGCTATGTCACGGACCATTGCGTGGAGTAGATCCTTTTCCCTGTGCCTATACACTGAGTCCTTATAATCCTCATAAGCATCCAGAATACAGATGGGTTGAGGGACAGTTAGCCAACATGAAATAATCCAGAGGGCTACCAAGCATTACTTTAGCAGGAAAACTTTGTATTTGGGGAGTTCTGAGTGAGAAGTCACGCAGAGGGAGGTCATGGCCTTGATCCACATCTGCCTGACTTTGAGCAAGGCGATGCCCTTGTTCCTGGTTAACTTCCAGGTAGCTTTGGATGGCAAAGAGAGGAAGCAAGGTGCTCAGTGATGTGCTCTAGCATCCTGGAATGGCTGGGCAGCCCTGGCAGTGTGCTGTGGCAGCTGATGCAGGATCTCACGCCTGCTCTGATGGTGTTACAGCAGCTTTATGTTCTTCTCCCTCCCCATTCTGGGAGGTGAGCATGTCAACTTGTGTTCAGTGCAGGAGTGACCTCTCTGCACTGCACTAAAACTGGTTGCAAACTGTCTGACTTGAATGCACTGTTGGATCAGGCCCTAATTGCAGGCTGTAAAGAGCATTAATTAGTTGATCATTACAAAGTACTTTGAAAATGCAAATGTTGTCCAAGTGCCAGAGTGTCTGGCAACACATTGGGCTCCTTGGAGTGGAGACAAAATGGTGAACTTGCCTTTCCCCTTAAAATACACCTGCCATGGGGCTTTGCTCCAGAGAGCTGCGCAGAGCCCTCCCTGCTGAGCCGCGGGCAGTGCAGGGAAGTCAGTGTCTGTCCCCTAAGCCCCAGCCAGAAAATGATCACTGAGAAAAGCAGGAAAGTTTTTTGTGTTTTTTTTTTTTCTTAAAACCTTCTTTTGCCTCAGGTGAGACCTGCAGCCTGGTTGGGTTGTCCTGGGCTGTGCAGAATGGTTATGATGGAGTGTGACTTTGGGTCCCCAGGGGATGCTGATGTCCCCAGCCCCTGAAGCATCCTATTCTGCACGTGTGGTCCTGTGCTGACACAGAGCTCGTGCTTGTTGGGACAGCTTGGTGTGGGAGACATGCTGCCTGCAGCCCTCCTGCTGTGGAGCTGGGCTGTGTGCTCCCACAATCAGGTGCCTGCTGGTTCTTCCTTGTTTCCTGCAGAAAAGCACGAGGTGCTGGGCAGCTGGGGACATCTCTATCAGTATTTCTGCTCACCCTCAACCCAGAAAAGCTCAGTGCTGTGCCTGTGGAGCTGATTTCTAAAAGGCTGTGGTGAGGCTGTGCTCAGGCAGGTGACAGCCGCTTCAATGTGACTTCTCTCTGGTATGTCTGCATGTGTGGCGGTCTAGAGCCTTGTGAGGATCTAAGTGTTTTCCTTTGTTTCTTTATTAAAAAAAAAAAAAATGGGGAATTTAAGAAGGGTGCGGGTTCATCTGCACTGAACTTGCATCCATTCATGGTTGGCATTGAGAAACTGCTCCTAAAACCGAGCTCTTGGGCCTCCCCGTTAATCATTCGGAAGATGAAGTCATGCCCCATCACAGTTCCCGTTTGCAGATCTGCTGAGTGCATGCTTGTGGCCCTAATAATGCAGCTCTAACAACTCGGAGAGCTCGAGTCCGCCCGCCCTTACTGCGTGTAAAGGGCAAGGCTCTTGCCAGTAACCAAAATCCTGCTGGAAAGCTTCCCGAGATGTCACCGTGACCCAGAAACACTGGAGGGAAGTGGTGGGGAAGGGGAGAGCTTCCCCTTGCCCTGGGGAGCGGGGCTGGGCCTGATGGGGCCGTGGGCAGGCCGGAATGCGTGGCATCCACAGCCCAGGCGTGCGAGCAGAGGCCGGGATGGCGAGGCCGGTGATTCACCTCTTTCCCTTGGCCCTGCTGTCAGGACAGACCCGTAAAAAGGCTTGGACACTGAACAGTGGTGCTGGGGGCCCTGACGTGGCCCGGGGGTGGGGGTGGCTGGGCTCATCCTTGTGCTCTGCCTTAAAAGGATTGGTAATTTTTTTTTTTTGGAGTGTTTTGCTTCAGCGGCCTCCTCTTTGGGGGCATATAGTTTAAAAAATAAATAATAAATAAAAAATAAATAAAATGTAAATCCTAGTGATTTCTGCAGGGATGGGTGGGAGCTGGGATTGGGATTGTACGCGCTGGCTTGGTGCCCCATGGGGCTGCCCTTCTGGGGAGGCCACCACCGCCTTTCTCCTGTGCTCCTCTTTTCCCAGGATTTGTGGGAATTGGGATCAGCAGCTCCTCAGAGGGTGCAGAAATCCCTCCTGTAGGATGTTCCCTTGACGTGCTGTCAGCGTGCAGCAGCAGCTGCCCCCAGCATCCCTATGATGGGTATCACTGGGCTGCACTACTGGTGGTGGTGCTGGGCTCCCAGGAATTGCCCTGGCCAGAGCTTCCCCTGTCAGGAGATGGCTTGTCAGCATCCCAGACCCCTTCAGTACCCTTCGTGCTTCAAATACCTCTGCTCATGGAGCCAACCCTGCAAAGCTGTGTTTTTTCTTCCTCTAGAGCAGAATCTGAAATCCTTCGTTCTTCAAAATGAATGGGATATTTGCTCCTCGTCTTGAATGGGGCTGGGAGTTTCCCTGAAGTCTTAAATGCTCGCCTGTTTGCTCTGAATTGTCCTGAAGTTCTCTGCGTGGCATTTGCAGCGGAGATTATTTGCGTGGTTTAATTATATTCTGTGGAGGGAAGGCCTGCTCTCTGCTGCTGGCTGCTAACACCACAGCTTTGTTAGAAACCCAAATGATTGATTTTTTTTTAAAAAAATGATTTATGCTGAAAGGAACAAAGATTATTTGATCCTCGGGTTTTAATGTAGTCTTGCAGAGCTGCTCTGATATCGGTTCTGGGTTTCTTTCTATCCCTTTTGGGATTATGTATATGATCTTTTGAATCTGGTTCTGTATAATGGTTTCCTTTGTTCACAGTTGGGACTACTTGGGCCTTTAAAAAACCCCATAAGGGGACGACATGAGTCATTGGTGAAATATTCAGTTATCTAGAGCAATGTGAATTGACAGATTTGTTGCAGCTATTGGATCTGAGCTGATGTGTACCAGATGAGGATCTGACCCTGGACGTAGTCAGCATTTTTTGCTGTAGCGTGCCCCTTCCTAGGGAACGAACTTCCAGAGCTTCAATCCTGCAGTTCAGACTCCCTGATTATCCTTCTTAAAATGCCTTTCCTTTGTCCAAATGTCATTTTGTTTTATTGGGCTGCTAGCATGCTGAAGAATTCAAGGGGCTACTAATTCAATCCAAAGGGTGCTCGAACAATGGCAACTGGAGCTTAAGGTTATTTTTTTTTGTTGTCTTAGCCTCTGCCATCTTGTTTGGATAGTTAATTATCTGAGGGCTGGAGCCCAAGTCCAACAGTGGTGAAAAGCATATAGATAAGGAGCAAAAATTGTTGAAATTCTGCAGGCACGAAGCGGATGTTGCTAAGTGAAGCAGCTTCGTTCTCATCTGCATTTAGCTGTCTGGTATAGATATCAGTACAGGAGCATTTACCTTTTGGTGCTTGAATCATTCCTGCTATAATCATGGATATTTAAACCTCTGGGCAGGGGCTTGGGAACAAGAGAAACCCTGAACATGGTGGAACAGGCACCCATCCCCCTGAGCAGGTCTGGCTTTGGTGCTGCTGCTCCCTGTGCCTGTAAGGGCAGCCCCTTGGCTCGGGCTAGGAAATAATTAAGTGTTTTAGTGCTAACAAACAATTTTGGAAAAGCACTGGGTGGGGGAAAAGCCAAACTGGTGAAGATGGAAGACAAAGGGTTTGTTTGTGTTTTTCCCCAGCTGGCTTCCACACTGGGCAGCAAGGTGCCCAGCGTGCTGCTCTGGTGCTGAGGTTCAGCTCTCTCAGAGGGACCTGGACCTTGGCTGGGTTTCCTGGGTCAGGATTAAAGCACACTGCTGCTGGGTCACAGCGGGCTCTTCCTGTCCCTGGTCGCTCCAGTGATGCTGTGCCAGCAGCTCCGTCCTCTCGCAGCTCAGGGACTTTTTGGGCTTCTGTTGGAAATCACTTTTTCTTTTTAAAAATAAGCTGTAATCTCTCCTCCATCTCTTCCCAGGAGGGCATTTTTACTGTGTGTTCAGGCAGCCCTGCAGAGCCCTCCTTCCCTGTTTGGGAAGATAAGTGAGACACTGGTGCTCTGCTTGATGCTGTTTGTGCAGGATATATTGACTCTATTAACTGGGGGAAATTCGGTAATAATGTCATGCTTGTCATCTGAGTACCTGTAAATCCTTATAAAATGTCTCGTAATCTCAAAACACAGATGCTGGTGATTTTCTAGCTTAAAGACGACAAAATATGGGAATATGAAGGCATGGGTTCTCTGGCTTCGCTAAAGCCAGGGAGCCGAGTATCCATCCACCCTGTGTCTGTCACGTCACCTGGCACTAATGGCTCAGCCAAGGCTGTACAGGTGAACCAGTGACTTGTCTGGGTCCAGGAGCTGGATCTGTCCATGCTCAGGGCTGTGTTCTGCTCTTGGTGTTAGTGGTGAGAACCCAGGGGCAACGTTTACATCTCTGAATACATCTCTGAATTTGTACAAGATAAAGGAGGCAACCTAAGGTAGCTGGTTAATCCTGGACAGTTGTGGGCAGGGGAACTGCAGTGCACCTCTTCCATTTTTCCAGTAAAACTGTTCCTCCTTTTCTTTAGGATTCAAGGTAATCTTCAAGGAGGCACTTTTCTGAAGTAATCCTTATTCACCTTGTTTGCTGTCACTACTTGCTGAGGGCTGAGATAGCCTGTTCATATGGGAAGGCTCCCCTTCCTAGGAAGCCTGGTTCTTTAGTGATGACACTCGAGTACAGATGCCCAGACTGGGTTCTGTATTAAATGCTAAAGCTGCAGAGGGCACCTGGAGTGAGTTGGGAACAGAAATGCTTATTCATTCTTCACCTTGTGATCTCAGATCTTTGGCAATAATTGCACGTAAGCTGTAGTATGACTAAGTGCTGTGTCATGAAGTCCTGAAAGTCTTTGGATGCCCTTCAACTGTTATGAAACCAGATATAGAAGAACGGTTCTTCACTGTTACAGGGTGGTGACCTCTTGTCCAGACATTCAAACATTGCAGTTGTTACACGAATGCAAAAATACATTGCCTGTGCACAAAAAAAAAAGTATGTTTCAGGAGTTTCAGATACAGGTGGGGATATCTTCACTTTGAAGGGTATTACAAGGTAAAGAGTTGGAGAAAGGGGGATTTTTTTGGCTCCTAAACTCTAGGAACATAGTGAAGATGCTGAAGACATGCAAGATGTTAGATATCACTGAAAAAGCTCCATAAGTACCCCAAGATGTATTAAGTGAAAGGGGAAGGCTTTCTTAAACCTAGTTTTGGGCACAGCTGCGTGTATTTTTGCCATATGTTTGCTGTACACGTACTGCACTGCACAGTACGAAACTGCTGCTAAAGCCCTTTTCAACTTCTCCATTGAGGTCTTTTGGAAAAGCAAATGTATTTTCAGCAATGCCATATTTTTCTATAGCATCCCCTGCAGCTTTACTAGAAAATGCATAGAGATCTATGAAAAGAAGTGGTTGATTTAGGAGCTAGCTTACAAGGGGTGAACTGAGTGCTGCAGGTACAGCACGGATTGCAATGACATGGAATCTGATTCTTGTGCCAGGTGCGCCCTGTTGTAAACTTGCAGGTGAGATGCAGTGTTGCAGCACTGCAACTTGCTGGGATTTGCATGAGGGATCTCGATACCTGGCGGAGTTCTCTTGTTTTCTATCTGAAGGTCTCTGCTGCTGGAGTCATGTTATAGCTTTATTTTAACAAATGATCCTGAGTGGTAGCTGGAAAAGCTTGAACATCACACTGGAAAAACTAGAAGGCAATTTACAAGATCTATAAAATTTCCTATACATAATTAAAAGGCCACTTTAAATAAAAAGGACTTATCCTCCTTTATATACTTGGAAAAAAAAAAAAAAACATTTAGACTTTATAATTTAGTGGAATCCATTCCATGCTCTTGTCAACCACCTTTTTTTTCCTTCTGCCTAGTGCCTGTTGGTGCTGCTCAGCGTGGCAGGGCTGGAGAAGCTGCAGCTGAGTGCCCTCCATGAAGCAGGGAGGCCGTGGATAATGCCTGTCACCAGTTGTGCCAGGCTGCAATAGCTTCACTCTTCAGCTCAGTGGCAGTTTTAAATACTACAGATTTCCTTGGGGATTTACTTAAATGCCTTGAAAAATGATGGGGGAGAATTGTTTCAAGGCTTGTTATTTGTAATTTGGTAATCCTTCAGACACCGGAATTGCAGATACCCCCCCAGGTAATATTGTAAGCTACTCATGTATCCTGACACTTGGTAAAATGGTTTGGGGCCCATTCAGGAGCATTGCTTCAGGTGTTGTTGTTATTATTACAGGCATAAATATGGCTTAGATTAATGACTTCTGGCGAAGGCTGCATCTGCTCAGATTTTCAGAGTGGTTTCTAGAAGCTGCAAGTTGATCTTGCACTGAGCTTCAGCAGCACCATTTCCATGGGTTGTTTTCTTTGGAGGTAGGATATAATGTCTTATTTTCCTGGTGATCCATCGTGCTTTCAAGAACATTAAGCTGGCGAACTACCAAGTGAGTGGTAAAAGGAGAGGAGCAGGGAACCAGTGCAGTGTGCGCTTCTCTGGGCTGGCACCTCTTTGCTCTTGTAGGAGTGAAGAAATAGTGAGGAATTTATCTTCTGCAGGTGAGAAAGGAACAAAGTGCCTTGGCCAGAAAATGTTATTTTAGGAGGGTTTGGGTTTGGTATCAAGCCTGGTGGAAAAAGCAGCCCAGTTTCAGAAGAGCTCGCTGCAGTTCAGTCAACGTGGTGGAATCAGATCTGACTGCTTGTTCCATTTGGGCTGAATCCCTTTGGAGATCCTGTCCTCAGGGAATTTCCTTCCCTTTCCTTTCCATAGGCCCAATGGGCTCTGGCTGAGCTTGGGTATTGTGCCATGCAGGCAGAAAGTCTATGGGAAAGGCTGTTCTCCCCAAAAATTTCCAGCAAAGGTGTCTGCAAAGAATGTATGGGAAGCTTCCAGCAAGAGTAGGTAGCTCCTTTATTCTGCGATAGAGCAGGCAGTAGCCATGAGGCCTGAACCTGATTGCAATCTTATTCTTACTAGGATTTTTGTTAAACTTGCTAAATTAAACTGTTTAACCTTCGTATAACCTTTATGTGGTGCATGGAAAGTCTTTAACTGGCCTTCAGTGAAGTGTCTAAAAGTCTGGTTCTCCACCTTTCTGCTCTATGCAAGTGTAATGGCATTAAATAATCCTTGTTTATTGTTGCATGTGTCCTGAAGGCTCAGTATGGTTTAAGACCTCTTCCCCTCTTGTAATTTAATTTAAATAACAGGGAAAGGTGAGAATGAACATCCCAGTCGTGTTAGGAATGGGGCTTGCCCATGGTCACAAGTGCTTGGTGCACTGCAGTGTGCACCTTCAGATGTCAGGGATGCTCTGGTGTCCTTGACTTGATTCAAGACTTCTGCCATGCTTCTGTGTCACACAGCTGAGCCTGACCAGTTTGTTTGGCTGCATTTGAGTGTGGCAGGGCTGAGCTGGAGCCTGTGTGCAGCCTGAAGCCAGTGGGCTTATTTCAGTGACTGCTACTTGATTTGCCTCCTTGTGATGTGTGAGAGGAGAAAGGCAGCTGGCCACTGCTGCCCGGAGGGTGGAGATAAAGCTAAAACCTGCAGCCTCTAGCCAGGTTTTAACAGGTAATTAAAAAATTAGGAACCCAATTAACACAGATTGGTTTTGTGGTTAAAGCTCTTGTTAGACATGGAGGAATTAAGGGTTTAATTCCAGCTTTTGCCACTGCGGGCTCAATGTGTCATTCATCTCGGCTCTGTTAAAGGTGGGGAATGGTGCTCTGTCTCACTCAAGGGCTTCCCACTACTGGGGGCAGGCTTTTGGGGCAGCCTCTGGCCCAAGATAGCCCTGATTTTGGTCTGATTTTACCTATTTATGGTTTGCTTCTTCGCCTACTGGGTTTATTGCCATCCTCTGGTGCAGCAGGGAAGGAGCTGCTGGTCTCCTCAGGCAGCTCTGTGCATCTCAAGCAAAAGAATGACCCAGTGTGTAATGTTGCATAGTAATGTTATTCATAAAATAGCAAAAAAAAAAAAAAAAAAAAAAAAAATGGAGCTTTCATATAGCAACAACTAATTCAGCTCTTGGATGCGGGCCAAGCCCGGTGCAAGCTTGTAAGAAATACCCTGCAGGGCCTGGCCTTGGTCAGGCTGGTCTCTGTCCTTCTGCGGCTTCCGTCGCAGCTCCTAACAGGAGATTGCTGGGTTTAAATTTGGCTGAAAAAAAATGAAGGGGAAATAAACTGGTTAACTGGGCATGAATAAGAGCTGCTCCTGTGTGAATTGCATCTTTCTAGAAAGAGCTGGAGGCTTTCATGCTGCTTAAATCCTACTCAAATCCCACTCAGACCAGAGCTCTTAGTGCTGGAGCACGCAGCAAAGGATCCAAGCTGGCTCCTGAGCTCCTTAGGAGTAAGCAGAGGTGATGTTCGTGCATGTCTCTAACAGAAGCTCTCCTCTCCTGCTGTTCACCTGCGCAGTCTGCAGTCTGTTTCCTACTCTGAGTGGTGCCCACACTGTTGTTTTACTTTAATTTCTTGTGTTGAGCTAATCCATCACAGTTAGAGGCGTAGAGGATCTTCAAAACGAAGATGAATTGCGCGTTGTGTTAGGAGACGGAGAGCAGCAGAGGCTGGCAGGCAGATGCTTGAACCATCCTGCACAGGGTGCTGGGTGCTGTGGTGCTGGGTGAGGGCGGTCGGAGGGCTGTGAGCAGGGGCTGGAGAGCAGAGCCTGCAACCTGCTGGTGGCTGCTGGAGGAGCTCCAGCTCTGAACTCACTGCCTTGCTGTAACTGCTGCAGGAACTTTTAGCAAGCAGCAGCCTTCTGACTTGAAAGTGGTATAATTCAGTTAATGCATAGAGCTGGCAAAATCTGCCTTTTTTTTTTTTTTGTCTTTGTGCTGCACTTCCCCTCCGTGCACTGCACAGCTGCAGCAAGCAGCACTTACCCCATCCAGCACTGTACACTAATGCAAGATGCCCACAACTGGCTCTAGTGCTCCGGGGCTGCTTTGCTGGGAGTGTTTGCCCAGTTCTGGTCACCCCAGCAGATGGGATTTTAGGAGATGGGATTTTGAGTGGTGGATTCTTCTGCAGCAGTTTCTGTTCCTGCAGCCAGCTCAGCCCCGCTGCGGGACGGCTGCGTGCAGCGCTGCGAGAGAGGCTCCAAATCCCCTGCAGCCTGCGCCTGGGGAGCACGGCTGATGTCAGGAGTCTGGAATTCACATCCCCTCCCCCTGCCTCACTGCCTTTTTCCCCTCTTCTCTGTAAATAAATTTTGGAGGCAGCTCGGTTCTGGCTGAGCTGAATCTCCCGGAGCAGAGGGAGGGAGCTGGAAACAGAGCTGGACTTACACTATAATCACTTTTGTTGCTTATAGGCAGCTTGGGCTCTGAGTACGTAGGAATTTCTGCATGAAATAAAGCATGGTTAAAGGCAGTGGGAAGATCCAAGCTGCAAAGACTGCTTAGACAAATGTCATCCATATTCTGTCTAACAAGAATGAGAAATGAGGAAATATCACAGCTGTATGCTTCTTGGCCCCGACTCTCTCAGCTGGTTTATTATCTGCTGTGTTGACTTGGATTTGCCATATGTTTGCAATCTCTCATTGAGGACCCAATTTCTCAGGATTGTGGAAACTTTTTAAAGCTGCCTAACAATGTACGTGAGTTTTCCATGCAAATATTAGGCAGATCTTCTTGGTAACCAAAACTTCATTTTTTTAAAAAGATCTGTTCTTATTTCTTTCCAGTGCTGGCCTTTTTGTGTTCAATGCTAACGTATATATCGTAGTCCATCCCTGTGGGTGAAGGCAGTGTTGTCTGGCACAGGCTTTTGGAAGACCCTCTTGCAAACCCTCTATTAGCAGCTGGCAATGAGCTTTGCACCCTTGGCCATCGGCGTGGCGAGATGTCCTGGGACACAGATGGAAGCTGGGGCAGCCAGCCCAGGGCTTGTCTGGGCTGTTGCAAACATCAGAGCACCTGATGCGTGCTTGTCCTTGAGGATCTGAGGAATATCACTCTTCAGGGAAAATAATGGATCGTGTGGCAAAAGAACACAGCTGTGATGTATTGTCCAGGCGAGGCTAAATGAAGCTGTTGTGCAGGCGCTGGCTTTGGGCACTGCCAGGGGTTTGCTGAGTTGGCTGGTTTGTCTTCCTGACAGCGCTTCGCTGCGAGTATCGGGTCGAAACTCAAAACAATTTATTTTTAAGCGTTTAAAGTCGGATCTGGTTACTCCACTTCTGGTGATGCCATCTCTTCTGACATGAGCAAGACCAGATTAGGAAACTAATGAGATGGCTCGCGCTATTTAATTGCTGCTGGAGAGACCGAACTGCCTGGAGGTGACAGCCCTGGCTCTGCTGGCACGGGAGCATGGGGTGTGAGCAGCTCCGTTAGCTTTTAACTGGAGGCTTTTGCTGCTGCACACCTCAGTAAGGATGGGAGCCTGATGGGATGTGGTCATGGTGGGCTGCAGTGGCTGTGCTCTGCCCTGGCAAGTTCCTGGCAGAGGTAGCACACTGCATGAGGCCACAAACCTGGATAAGCTTTTCTTTTTTCAAGCTGGGGAGTAACTGTGTTTTTTTTTTTTTTTTTCTCCTGTAAAGCTTGTGTTTTGTTGGCAAGTGCAACTGCACTCATGTGCATTGCTGGTTGTGGGAATTCATAGGGGAATACCTGCCGAAGGGGGGAATTATTTGACAGCCCTCATCTGGGCTTGGGTGCAGTGGCAGGGCAGGCACTCGGCTGCTGGTGGTGGAGTTGTGCTGTGTTCCTGCCCTAAATCTGCTTGCTTTGCCCTGGGCAGGTTAGATGCTGTGCACAAAACCCTCCGAGGGTGTGAATGAGCCTGCAGGCAGCAGGAACCACCTGAGCACTGAAACATCACGCTGGTGTGGCTCTCTGACATAGCTCACTTGTAACCTGAAGCATGGCTGTGGGTTTACTTGATACTCTAGCTGCGGTGCATCACCATGCCCTTGTTTTGCATGGTACAAGCGTGCAATCCTTAAGGATACTTGCTCTCACATTTTCTTGTGTATCAACCAATTTAAGAATGGAAACATTTGCATCAGCAAATTTCTGGCAACTTCCTGATTTAAAGCCTTTCCCTGAGATCATGAATTTCCTCTGTGATACTTAATCTTCGTGGATGTGCTTGTGTGATGGGGATTGGGCAAAGACATCCAGAAAATATATAACTACTCCAGCTAATAAGATAGTATATTCTCCCTTCTCCCCTAGTGCAGACAACTGATCAACTGTTCTCTGCGTTGAATTAGTGTCTTTGACCAACAATACAGCATCCTAGCTTTGAAGCTGATATTAACATTGTATTTGCAGATGTATTGAAAACTTCTGTCATCTGTTATTTAAGGGGTGGAATGATTTGTGATGTAGGCTAATGATTTGGATGTGAAGTGCCAGTCCTGTTGCCTGTTAATTCTTATTTTCTTTTTTCTTTTTTGCAGCTGAACCTGCAGACCTCTTGAAGGTCCTAGATTTTCATAATTTACCTGATGGTATAACAAAAACAACAGGGTTTTGCACAAGCAGAAGATCTTCAAAAGAAGCAGATGTTGCTTATAGAGTAACAAAAGATGCTCAGCTTAGTGCACCGACAAAGCAGCTGTATCCTGGTGAGTATGCAGCTTTTTTTTTTTTTTTTTTTTTTTTGTTATGTGGAACTGCCTGATCATTTTCTCAGTGTTTCTCCAGGCACATACAGGGCCTGGTTCCTTCATTTTTTGTGCATGTATGCTCCCTTGGCAGGGAGTGACTCTGCTATTTTGGGAGAATGTAAGCTTTCAACCATCAAATAACACCAGAGTAAGTTCTTTTGTTGATGCATTTGAATATGGGGGCAGGTTTCACCGAGGGAGATGTGGCCACTGCCTACATCTGTTCCTTCCTATATTAGAAACTTTCTACTGTCTCATTATCACACAGTGGCACCCAGCTGGGGAGAGAGACTTGGAAGACACGAAGGAATGCAGACCGTGTTTTGCTCTGTTTGTAGAGTGCCAAGCACAGTAGGGTCTTATTCTGCGGCTGTGGTGTCTCATAACACAAATAATCACCATATAAAAGTAATAGACTGCCCCCACAAGAACAGATGTCCCAAGAAAAGTTGTTTGAAGGAAATTGGAGGTTCATCAGAGCAAGCCACAGAGATGCAGGAGTTTACAACGCCATTGGAGGCCATGTGGGCTAAGGACTGTTCTGCTTGTTGCTTGGGATGTGCTGGAGACTTAATTTTTCAAGCCAAGGGTGATTAATGTGAAATGTGGTTTTAAGACTGGGCATATCAGCAGACATGGAGAATTACTCACTGCATGACAGCTTCAGTCTCAAACACACGGCCACCATGGAAGCTCTCCTTCCAGGAGTGCTGCTGTATCTCCATGGTATAAAAATAAGGGTGCAGGTACTGAGAGCAGGTGTTGGAGGGCTTCCTAGGTTCGGTAGGGAACGTGCCTTTGAAGGTTTAGCAACAAGGCACAAAGATGTACCTCATTTGTGAAGCAGCAGATGACTGAAGCAGAGCAGACAGACACATGCACACGCTCCTTTGGTGTTTGAGAGAATTAATGGTACAAAATCCATTAGCTAAATCAGAGGTAATGTGGCATGCCACTACTAATGTTTTTTAATTAACGTGCTGCATCTATCAGAGCCAGTCTGTCGGTGGCCTCAATGAGGACTCTAAGGCTGGACTGCAAATGTGTTTGCAGCCTCTAGTTACGTATCTCCCTCACTGCATGCATTATCGCTGAGGTTATTTTCAGACTTCATTATTGGCTTGTTTTGACAGTAAGCAGGTGAATTATATTCTGTGGTGAGCAGGAGTGCACCGTTCACCCTTCCAGCATCTTTTGTTTAAGATCTGAGAGCCTGACACAAAGAGGAGGGTGGCATGGAGCTCGGTGTGGTGTGCCTGGGCTGCGGGCTGACAGCTCGTGGCAGGGTCAGCACTAGTGGAGGAGCTGCTCATTTTTGTATCAAGCCCTGTTTTAGTGTCTGCTATATCTATCACGTGCCTGATGGCACCCCTCGGCCAGGTTGTGCCTTTGTCCCAGAGGAACATCCCATGGATACGGATGGGGAGCAGTCATCCCAGGGATGGGCTGCAAGGGCCCTGCAGCAGCCCCTGTGTCAATGATCTTGTCCCAAGGCAGGATCAGCTCAATGTAGCCAGCACGCATGTGCCTGCTGTCATGCACTCTGGATCTGGAAGCATTCCCAGGCTTGGCCTGATGTGCTCAAGCTCAGAACTGCTTGAGGAATCTCTTCCAGTTTGGAGTATACAACCAGAGTTGGCTTAAGAGCTTTTCAGTGGTTGTAGCTGTGAAATCTGGTCTAAGGGCCTTTGTGGTGTGGAAAGCAGCAACAATGGTGACCCCAGAATAAAAAAAAAAAAAATTAGCCAAGAGACTCCAGCCTTGCTTAACAGCCAAGACTGTATGCTGCCACCTCAGACAGGTTGACCCAGGAGCATGCAGAACTGAATTGGGGTCAAAGAACCCTGCTGTAGGAGATGCTCTTGCTTTTGACCCACCTTAATACTTGTACATCCTCTTCGAGTTCTTGGCTTGCACCTATGGTCTTTCATGGGTGAGAAGATCTGGATGGTGTTTCTGTGGTGTCATCAAGCAACTTTTCAATCAATTCACCTGGACAACTGGAGTAGCTGGAGTAGCTCTGTCCCTATTGAGTCTTCCAAAACATTCTGCCTTGCTGCTTGACAGGAGCTAGGAAGGGAAGAGCAGAGGGAAGAAGCACTGGTGCTTTCCATCAAATCCACAGAGGCTTTTTCAGCACATCTCTAACTAGATATGACTGTAGCTCACCACCACCAAATGAGTGAGTGGGGAGGTAAAGACAAAGTAATTGTAGGGCAGTGTGTTGGGGACATGTGGTTTTAATACTCCACGTTAACAGGTGGGATGGCTGTAGGATAACTTGCCCTCTCTGCTATCAAGCACCCTAGGCAAATGTACACTGTACACAGTATTTTGTGCTAATTAGAAATTGGTGTTTTTCTAAGATGGTAATTTTATTGGCTTTGCATTCTGCTTCTGCAGCCGCAGCCAACAAAGCAAGATATATCTATATATATAAAGCCTGTCTGTTTTTCAAACCCACAAGAGTGAGAAAATCTGCTGAGATGCTCTTTGTCCTTGCTCTCTAAGTTCTGCTTTCCAGCAAAACTGTGCTCTTCCAGCAGAGGCAAGAAAGGCAAAATTTCAGTGGCAGCCAGCAAAATGTCATGTGCATTCCTTTAGCAAATTCTGTATTCTCTGCACTGTCTGTGGGTGTCTGCATATATATTCTGTATGTATTTAAGGGCTCAGAAATCTCTATTATAGCTTGGACAGTTATCTCTGAAGAAAAGGAGCCATTCCAAAATTGGAAGCTTTCTCAGATGAAGAAAAGGGCCAGAACTTGGTGACACTGAAGAGTTGTTTTCCTTTGAGAACTGGCTATGGAAATGACACCGTCTTGCAGAGCAGATCTGTGTTGTGTTTGTATCGGGAGCTGGATCAGCTCACTGTTCTTGCTCACTTTTATTGCACAGCAAAAACTTTCCTGCCCTTCCCTTTATGCACCCTCCTGCAAAGCAGCATAATGAATTTAAAAGGACTTGGCCATGGGGTAAAGAAGCACTGAGCCAAATTCAGCATTGGTGTGGTGCTGTTAAGTAAAGAGGTGGATGCACAGCATCTCAGAACAAGCTTGCTTAAAATGGATTGAAAACGAAGGCTTAATCCCAAACCTGTTGTTGGGAGTGACTCCCTTGTCTTTAAGGGGATTTGGGCCGGTTTCCACGTGCTTCATATGGTCATTGTCATGTATATGTCCTTGTGTATGTGGATTTGTTTTCATACGTTGTTCAATAGCCTGGGTCACTCCTGTGACAGTGAAGGCATTGTTATTTTGCCAGGACAGCAGAGCAGTAACAGTAATGTCAGCTATAATTCATCCGTTATGGTTATTTGGGTTGAGAAACTCACGTCACCATGGAGACATCTTAATAATAATGAAAAAAATTAAAAGCAGCTTTTTAATGAGTTGGCAGCTTGTTCAAGTTGAAAGGTACTGTATTGTGGATTCATAATGAAATTTTGGACATGAACTATTCTACATAAAAGGCCCAAAACTGTAGCCTGTAATTAGAACCAGGAAGGCGTATGGTCTTGATTCAGTGCTACAGGAGGATTTGTATACAGCAGGAGGGAGATAAAGCTCAGCTCATCCTATGGGAGGCACGAAAATCAGATGCCTGCCTTTGCCAAATATCTGGCCCTTTGTCCTAGGGGGGAAATCAGGCTATAATCACAGTACTTAATTATTGACAGAGTCCTCCATTCAGAATATGCTTTATGCTTCTTTCCAAATGCTATTTAATGAGGGTGAGGGATGTTAACTGGGTGTAAATGCAGTGTCTCCATAGGCATCCACAGGTGCCCTGTTCGGGTGCTGTTTGCAGTGCTGTCTGTAGCAGTGCTTGTTAGCTGAGCCTGCTGCTCAGCAGGCTTTCTCCTGCCTCCTCCTCTGCCCTGCTCTGTCATCCTGTGCTGGAAAGCTTAATGCATTTAAAGCACCAGTTAATAAAGTTTGAGCAACTCCCAGGCAGAAGAGGGTGATTTGTGAACTTCCTAGACTTCCTAGCTTTGCTGTGGTCAGAGAAACTCATGCCCTGGGTCCTGTACTCATGGCAAAATCCCCTAGGCAGCTCTGGGATGCCACCAAAGAAAAGCCTATGGGGCAGAGGAAACCTATTTGAAGCTTTTGGGCATTGAGCTTGACTTTTTTTTTTTTTTTATAGTTTATATGGCTGCAGATCTGCAGTTTAAAAAATGTGTTGCTCCTTTCCCCGTATGCTGCCAGCTGCCACATGTGTAGATGGTCACAGCACACGCACCACACTGCCTGTGGTTGGGCCACCCCACTTTGCTCTGCTGTGCCTTGCTGTAAGAATTCCCAAGCAGATACCCAGTGGTACAATGCAATCCTTGTTTTTGAAAGTCTGGACCTTGGAGGAGAAATACTTCGCAAGTCTCAAGCTGCTGAAATGCAGCATGTGAGCAGGTTATGCCCTGTAGGTACCCTCATTTCCAACAGGTCCTGTCTCCGGTAATAATTTGATCAAGGAAGATCCTTTAGCAATGCTCCTGGTATTATTAAAGACCTGTTTTGGATGTGCATCCAGGCTTTTTGGTTTTTAATGCTTCTGCATGAATGGCAGAAAAAAAAAAAAAAAGTAAAACCCAAGGAGCTGTATCCTGAACAGAGCGTGACTTAGTGATCTTCATGCCAGTGCAAAACTCTGCAAACCTTGCAAAAATAGAGATGGGTCTGCTTTCCTGAGTGGAGAGAAAGCTAGGAAAGTTGTTAGCTGCTTAATATGCAGACAAAATAGCATCTTCTACTGTTTGCCAGACTTAGCAGATATTTTTTCCTGTACCAACCCTGTAAGCCAAAGCCACAGAGTGCTCTGTTCTGGTCTAGAAGAGATGAAACCCGATGCAATTCCCATACTCCCTTACACACAATATTGAAGGGATTTATTTGCCTGGCATGGAATGCTTCATTTCCTCTGTCCTCTGGACATATTAAGTTAATTTGGAGATTGTGTGATAAATGAAATAGAGAAAGTTCTTGCCTTCTCTCCTAAATGCTCCAGAATACACGAAGGAAGGGTTTGGTGTGAATAGATTCAAACCAACAGCTCTTTTAGAACCTCTGCTTTCTCAGCATCATGTTCCCATCCCAGAACAGTAGATTCCTCACTTGTGATTTGCTTGGAAGTTCAAATGTGGTGTGACTTTTATATCTGTGGTATATTGCAATGAGGACTGGAAAAAGGCTTTCTGATCATTAATGGGAAGATCCCCAGCGATGCCCAGGTCTGTGTCTGGATGCTCAATATGCCTTTTGGGTAGGTGGCCCTTGAGAGGCACTGCCCTGCTTTGGCTTTGCTTGTGCAATATACTTTGGGTTGCAGCATGTCCTAACCTAGTATCAGTAGGCTTTGGAGGAAAAGATGGATCTTCAGCTGGCAACTAAATGCTTCCCAACATACATTTTTAGGGTGCACACATCTGGAGGGGTAAACAGTAATCGGTGTTCTCCCCATAGGTCATTAGACAGCACTGTTTCTGTAGGGAATTGTTTTCAAGGAAACCTGACTAACCTCTCTGCTTTTCCACTCCAGCTTCCCCATTCCCAGAGGACTTCTCCATTCTAACCACTGTAAAAGCGAAGAAAGGAGGTCAGTCCTTCTTGATCTCAATTTACAATGAGCAAGGGATCCAGCAAATTGGTGTGGAGATGGGTAGATCTCCTGTATTCCTGTATGAAGACCATACAGGAAAGCCAGGCCCAGAAGACTATCCTCTCTTTAGAGGCATTAACCTAGCAGATGGCAAGTAAGTGAAATTTTGTGCACAAAGGGGAAAAACAGTACATTGTTTATATCAATACCAGCATGCGTTGAACATGATGTAAAATAGGGGTCATATATAATGTATGTAGACAGCTTTGACTGCTGCTAAAAGTCCTCTTCCTGAACCGTACCCTTTTGGCAAATAAACACTGCATAAAAAAAAGGGTGAATCACATACTAGTCTGTGCAGACTGTCTGGTGTTTATAGGGACAGGAGCACTGATTGTTACAAAGGGTACTAAGAATCAACTTGGTCAAGAAAAAAAACACATTGAGTCCCTTGCAGGACCTGAGGAGGGTGGAAGAGGGAAGTTAGCAAGTTATTAGGGTGGTTCCTCTGCCTCTAGGTGAAGCAAGAAAAGGTGTTCTGCCTGATTTGGAGGGTGAAAATGAAACATCTGCCAGCACTGTCACTTCTATTTCAAATAAGTCTAGGGTCTGCCCAAGGCTGATTTTCATCAGTTTGCAGGCAATAGCGGTCATGAAGGCTTCCAGGAACATTTTATGAAGGATTCATTGTTACTACAATTGTTGGCTTGTTCTCGGAAGTCCGAGGCTCTGTTTAACATCTGTGAATTGTTTTTGTAGGTGGCACAGAGTAGCTATCAGTGTGCAGAAGAAAAATGTCACTTTGATATTGGACTGTAAAAAGAAAATAACCAAGTTCTTAGACCGAAGTGACCATCCCATCATTGACGTCAATGGCATCATTGTATTTGGAACGAGGATATTAGATGAGGAAGTCTTTGAGGTAAGTCAAGACAACGAGCAGCTCTGGCAGCATTCCACAGAGCTGATGAGGAAGGCTCTGGCTGGGGGACTTACAGCTCATTTTTTGGGACTTGTCTTGGATTTTTGCATAGAAGAACTCTGTAATTTGTTACTTAATCTTTAAAGACTTCATTCTGACTAGGCAAATGCTTTCTGCACTATTTAGTGGGCTGCATAACTGTTGGAGTTAACTCCCCTGGTTCTCTGGTTTCACACCCTCGCTGGGGTTTTAGACCAGCCCCTACACAAACCTTGTAGGTCTGTGCCTCTTGTCTCTCAGCTCGGTTAGCATGGGAAGGGCTCCAACTTCGGGAAGTAACAGGATTTCATTCATCCCTGTATTACAATTTAAATCATACTTGAAGGGCAGTGAACAGATGAAGGCATCTCCCTTACAACTCGTGGTACTCTGTGGGGTTCTCAGAACTTGCTCTTTTCCTGTGCCCTGGTCATTGATTCTTGGGTTCTTGCACCATGACATGAGTCTCCTTGACAGATTCTTTGGCAGCCCTGTCACCTCCCACACAGTGCCTGCTTTTTCAAAAGCAAACCAAAATCGTGATGGGCGGAATGTTCCCATGAGCTCTTGTGATTTAAGCAAAGAGATAGAGAATTATTTATAGACCAAGTACATATGGTAGAAGAGCTTTTCCTGTAGCTCAACAGATAGCTTAATATATGCATTTCACTAGCAATTTCAACTTCTGTGGTCTGCTGTACTTCTGAGGCTTTTGTGCACAATAATCTTGTCCCTGATCTTGCTTGCAAGCTAGAATTGCTTCCCCGAAATCAGCGCCAGTGCAATGGAGTGTAAATGAAGACCTATTGACTTCTCTATCTCTGTATTTATTGCGTTTGCACGGAGGAAGTGCTGTATCTCATGGGCCTCCTAACCCAGTACAGGGATGGGGAACATCTATCAGTGGTGGATAATTAGGGCTGTAGCGAAGCCAGCCTTTGTCTGCACTTCGCTGTCACTGGGAAAAGGAAAGTTCCAGTCTGTTTAACGTTACCAACATCTGGGAGCTGGCGCACTGTAAACACAGCAAGAATGCATGGACTAAGCACTGCTGCCAAAATCCCAGTTAGAAAGTTCGAACCGGATTTTGAAATTGCATTAATAGACATTCCCTGGGAAGTCTAACAATTAAAATGGAAAGTAAAAGCTGGGTTTAATGGGCACTGGAGCATATCTTGCAAGTATTGGATATTCTGTGGAAAACTGAGCAATTGCATTCGTTGCTGTATTTTAAATGAAGCCATTGTGTAAAGTGATGAGCTTTTCTGAGCAATTTTTCTGAACCATTGGACCTAGGGATCTAGTAGATCTCCTTAAAGAAATCGTTGCATCCAATCTGAGTACGGAAGCTAATTTAGGCTACTTCATTTTGCTGCCACTTGGTGAGCAGAGTCTTCTGCTTTATAGAGAACAAAGCCTCCTGGCCTTGTTGGAAATAATTTATCTAGGAGTATAAGCTCAGGGGACTTGTGAAACCTCTTAGATCCTGGGAGGTGGCATAAAATAGAGCAATTGTTCCCCTGCACTGGAGGCTGTTGCCTTGTCGTCAGCTCTGGGTACAAAACACAGCTCCGAGATCATTGCAGGCACTTCCTGAGAAACTCACTGTGGTTATTCTACCAGAACTCGACAATTAACAAGTTTTTTTCCTACAGCTTTCTCCTGCGTGTTGTAAACTATCAGTACATTTTTTTTAAAAAAGCAACCTCTTCCGTTCTGGTATTTATCCTCTTCTCTTTTGTTGTTCTCATCAAACAAAGAGGTTTTTCAACATACACTCTCATGCACACTAATCAAGATACCAGCAGCTTTAAACCGAATGTAATGAATAGGTTTCATGAAGGCAGTGGACTATATCCTAATTTCCTTCATATCTCGGCAACTTAATTTCCTTTAGCCCCTCCTTTATTTTCTGCAATCTGCAAGCCTAAGCAGAAACTGTGTAGAGCAAATTGTGGCTGAGGATGATGGGGAAGGTGTCAGCAGTGGGATTTCCAGGCACACGCAGCTCTCCCACAGTCAGTCCAGGAGCTATGCCCTGTGAACCTCAGCTAGTTAACGTGGTGATGATGAAGTTTTGAAGTCTTCTGTGACCATGGAGCTGCCTGGGTGTTGCGTGCCTGTCCCTGCTGCTGAGAGCTCCTCCAGCCCCGTTAAGTGTGGGTGAGATGGGAGGCAGCGGCCGCGGGGGCTTAGGTTTTGTCTCAGCTGGGATCAACAAGATCCCTAAGTAGGGGGAATTCCCAACCTCCTTGCTTGGACTCTCATCAGGATTGGAACTAAATACAACCCCAAACACTTTTTGTTTTGAAAGTCAGAATTATTTAAACTCCAGGTCTAGCTGGGGTCACAGGGAAGCGGCTCTGCTGCATTTGTAGCTTGGGCGCACGGACGGTGACTTCTCTGCTCATGCCCTGCTGCAGAAAAAGCCCAGCAGGAAAAGTTCGAGGAGTTTCAAAATATTTCTCTAGCGCGACATTCTTCCAGTGGAAAAACGACTTCCTCTCATTAAAATTCAATTAGCTGGGAGGCTGTGTGGATCTCTGTGCGGCTCTGGGAACGCCGGGTCGGTTTGAAGAGGGGCCAAGCCGAGAGCCTAGGTTGTACAAGTTGAGTTTTGTGCTGAGCTCTTGTTCGGAACACAAGTTTACAAATGTCAGGACGAGCTCGGGCAGCGGCGGCTGGCTTCAAGCTGTGGCTGAGAGGACGCTGTTGTGAGGCAGCAAAGGGCCTTTTGCAGAGCACGAGAGAGAAAAGACCAGCCCGTGGTGCAAGACAAACACTTTTCTCTCCTCCTGCAGGCTGTGGTAAGCAGAGTTCCTGCGGCTACAGCAACATTGGGAGGAAGTCAGAAGGCATGTGAAAGTATCTCATTTTTAGAGGGAATGACCATTTCTTTTGCAACATTTACGTATTAGGAAGCAATTTCTAGCAGTCTATTTGTTACGCAGAGAAATAAAAGGAGAATGAAGGTTGGGAAGGGGACTTGCCCAGAAGGCTGAGCACTAAAGTCAGGGGGAACTTTCCAAAGAAATCAACCCTGAGATGTGCTGGGTGGTGGCTCCATGCTCTTCTTTTAAGAGGTCATCAACCACAGCTGCAGCTTTTTGGGGTGCTTTGTGGGCTCCCATGGGAGGCACTTGTGACCGCTCCATGCACAACTCATTGCTGAGCCTCGCTCCTTCCTAGCAGGTTGAGCAACGTGGCTTGAATATTGCCCACCTCAATGCAGAGCCTGGCGAGGCTTTGTGTTTAGTAAAAGCAGTGTGCAGCCCCCTAAGCCCCCCCCCAAGCGCTGTGTGGGACAGCATCTCCCCGGGGGCTGGCTCTTCCAGCCAGCCGTGGTGGTGGTGGTCCTGGGGAAAAAGCAGCTCAGACAGCTCTTGCCTGCAGAAATCATTCTGGTTTCGCAGGCGTGGGTTGAAACACAGTTCAGGTCCTGGCTCAGGAAGGTCGCTGGTGCTGTGTTTGTCCCAGAAATGGCTGTTAGAGCAGTGAAGAAAGAAATCCCATAACCTGCAGCTTGGAGGGTCTTTATGAATGGAAAGTGCTGCATAACGTCTGGGGCGGGTACACATCCCATCTGTGCTGGGTGAGGTGAACTTAACCCCTCTGCGATGCTGTTCTGGAGAATCTTGGTAATCCCCCAGAATAATCCCCCAGAAGCTTGGTTTCTGCAACAGCATGAGGCCCAGCCCTGTTTTACTGCTCAGCCTTCCTCTGTAGACCCTCACTTCACAGCGACGGGCTGATGAACAAAAAAGAAATTTGTCTAGACCGTGCCGAAGTCCCAAATGTGCACTGTTGTCCATATTTCTGCTGGAAGCTCCAGATTTGTGTTTTTCCAGATCTGCAGGAAGAAAACTGTGTGAGGCTGCAGTGCCTATGAAAAAAAAAAAACAAAAAACAAAAAACAAAAAACTGTACAGCACCTAGCTGGCAGAGCTGGAATTGGCATTGTTTAAAACTGTGCTGCAAATACAGATACCTTTTTTTTTTTTTAAAAAAAAAAAAAAAAAAAAAAGTAAAATTGAGGATGCCCTTGTAACAACTGAGGACATTTCATGTTGATTATTCTTGCTTCAGCTGTTTCAAAAATTTATAGGCCTGTTCCACCAGCTAAGTGGCATTTTGACCCTCTAAAAGCAATGTTGGGGTCTCGTCTGATGTTGGTGTAGAAGAAATTGTTTTTCCCATGAGTGGAAAAGTTCAGTGCATAACATTGCTTTTTACACCTGGCTGCTCTGGAAACAGGAGGAGCTAATTTGTCACTGTGTCATTGGTCTGGTTGGTCCTGTAAAAACCAAGTGGTTTCTTCGGATCCTGCCAAGCGAGGTGCAAAGCGAGAGGGTCTCAGACACCTGTGCGTGCCCTTGTGCCAAGGCAGTGAAACCAAGAGCAGACAGGAGGGTTTGCTGGCGGCGTGAGCCAAACGTTGCCCTGGGATGAGACGTGGTGTGCTGCACGGGGCTGGGTGATGCGAAAAGGATGGCACTCCCTGTTCGCTCTCTTCCTTTGTGGTTTTTTGAAGACCGCTAGCAAAATCAAGATATCGGAAATAGAAGGAAAGCAATTTGTGCCAGGGTGAGCCAGAAAGGCTGGGCGAGGTGCCAGAGGTGCTCTTAGGGCCGGGGAACGTTTCAAGGCGCAACAAGAGAAAGCAGAATTGACGCTCCAGTGCTCTTAGCTGAAACATTGGTGCCGTTCAGGTGCTCTGTTGCTTTTGGGCTGAAATGCTAGCTCCCTTTTCATCTCCTGCCTTGTTTACACTTAAAAACAATTATCACTGGGTCTGATAATCCCAGATTTCGTTTTGCTATCATCATGGCTTTCTCCCTCCCTGCCTCCCCGTGCTCTTGGCTTTTAGCATTTCCAGCTCTGGAAAAAGTTCATAGCTTTTACATTTCTGCACATTATTTTTTTCCAGACAGCTCCAAGGTTACAAGATTGGATCAATAAATTTTGTTCTAGCAAAAGGTATACAACTGAAAATAGGCTTCCTATCAATGAAAGTGCACCTTGCTGTAGTTTTTGGTGTTTGAGGACAGATTTAGGGCTCTACTTTTGCAGGCAGATCTGCTGTTAACAAGTCAAATAGCCTTGATCAGCTCTTGCAGGAGGATAACTGCACTACTAATACAATGGGCTTTGGGGAAAGCTGGATTGGTGGTACTGCAAAATTTGCAGGCTTTATCTTGTGGGGGAAAAACCTACTGTGGGAGCCTCAGCTCTGAATCTGATTCATGCCTAGATCCTCTTGTGTGAGCGTAAACAGCAGTGGCAAGGCGTTGGAGCACATGGAAACATTTACTTCTTTACAGGAGAAGCAAGAAGCTCCCCAATCTCCTCAAACCAAATACATCTTAGTGGCTATGTGGAGCTCAGGGGGGCTTCTCGTGAGCATCGTGTCGGGCCCATCCTCTGCAAGATCTGGGTTTAGTCCGGAGGGGCAGGAAGGAACTGGCCGGAGCTTGTGCTTAGGTTAGTTGACCTTCGAAAAACACTTCGAAAATTAATTAGGGTTTTATACTAACCTGAATTTCTCTGTCGAGATGCACCACAGACACATGCTCCTGTGTATTTTCCCCTACCTCGGCAGACTGCTGAAAGAAGCTAATTTACAGTCCTGGCTGCCTGCTTTCCTAGCCCTGCCAAATCTGATTTCACCTCTTTTGCTGTAGAGCCTTTCAGGGAGTGCAAAGAGTTGATGTTTTACACCACCAGCATATACTGTGGTGTGAGATGATGGAAAATAAAATGTCCTGAGCCAGCGTTTGGGTTCTTTATTGAAGATGTCTATAGCTTTCCCCAGTCTCCCAATAATTCTCCATTTAGTTGCTGGTTTTCTCGTCATTTTCTTCTGCTTTTGTTTTTTCAAAGGGATCCTCTTTAGTGAGATGGTGCACTTAAGACATATGGATTAAATCACAGAGTGAGGTTCTTCCAGAACAGCAATGCTGCCTAGAAAATGTCTTCAATTGCTGAAGATTATGCCTCTGGATGGCTTTGCAATTAATGGTGAGATTTTAGTGCCAGAGGCCAAGCAATGCAGTCAGTCTAATCAAAACCCAAATGTGATATTTGGCTCCAGTTGGCAAGGGCTTGCACTCGAGATCGTCTTACACAGGTGCCCAGGGATGTCATCTGGTTTTATCAGCGTGTCTGCAAATGCGTGCTTGAGCGGAGGGAGGGACAGAGCCCTGTCCAGAAGCAGAATTGCAAAACAGCTTGTAAAAGTTAACCTGTGCTTCAGATAGCTTCATCTTGATCCGAAAGTGACACCGTGTCATACAATCCCTGTCTGACAGGTTCCTGTAAGAAGAGTAAAGATTTGGGTGGAAACATTGGATTAATTGTTTGCATGCACTTTGCTCAAACTTCTTGTTTTTCACTTAGACTTGCTGGGTAATTGGCAGCTCAGACGTCTGGAGCGCAGTCAAGCTTTGTGACTGGGTCAGGGTTGCCTGTAATGATGTAGCTTTATTAGTCATAATTACAAAATACAAATATTTAATGTTTTTTTCATCTTTTTGTTGTTTGTTAGTGATGAATTCCATTTCATAAGCTGTAAAAAGAAACTGCTTGGCTTGTGTAGGTAATTACTGGAGCTTGCTGCTATCGAATGCCTTCTGGCCGATGGTCGCATCCAGTGCAAGGGGAGAGACGTGTTTCATTGTTCAAACAGGCCATAAAAGTGCTTTTATTGATGCTGAAGTTATGCAGTGCATCGTTTATCTTTTAATATGGCCAAGCTACGCACCGGGCCCAGGAAGCTGTATGGCTTCGCTGCTTGCCGTTTGCCTGGAGCCAAGCCCCGGCTCTGCAGACAGAGCAGCAGAGTCCTGATAGCACAGGTTTGTTCTTGGGACTGTTAATTCTCTGTTAATGCCAGCTTCAAGGTAACACCTTTCTCTTACTGGTTGATTAATGGTTGTGCTGGTTGGACTGGCCCATGCTGAGGTAGCTGCAGTTTGCTGTCATGTACCTAAATGCAGAAACAGGATGGTCACCTGCAGATGGGGAAAGATACCCACTCAGGAGCAATTTTGTGAGGGCTCCCTCTTTGTTATTTGTCTGAAAAGCGTGGCGAATGAAGAAGATATGGAGTAATTAGCAGTCGTTAAAATCTAGTAATAAATACCCTCTGTAAGTGGTCGGTGAAGGAAACAGGACCCTGGGCTGGGGGACTGCTTGGCTTCCTTGCCTGCTCCTGGGCGGTGGCTGCAGTAGCAGCAGCATGACACAATTTTATTATTATTACAGTTCTAACAAGAGGCTTAGAGGCTAGTTTCCTTATTAGCAACTGCTGCAGGCTAATTGTTTTTGAGGTTTTGCTGTTTTGGAAGGTATCAGCAAGGATGCCAGGTGGGAGCAGGGGAGAATGGTCAGTGGGAAGGATGCTGAGCAGTGCCACAAGGGCTCCCCATCCCTGCTGCTCTCCTGGGCCTTGGCACAACAGCCTGGTTTGGCCTGGAGAGGACAGGCAGGCTGTTGCCCAAGTTTCCCTGGCCTAAAGAACCTCCTGCAGGGAGCAGTGACCAGTTCAAACAGCTGACACGGAAAGCTGAGAGGCCTCTTGAAGGCGAAGCCCATCCTTCAGAGTAGTCCATCCACTGCAGGGATTGTGGGGTTTGGGGAACAGAGCTGTCTGGCTGTTCCTGGCACTCACTTGGCAGTGTTTTGTGCTCAAATACTGGCAGGCAGCACCAGAGGCAGGCCTGTTACACGTGATGGATGCAGCTTGGTGCGCTGTCATTACTCCTCCAGCCCATGGCTTCGGCTGCAGCTCCCTTCCCCTGCTGGATAGCGGGAGGGAGGAGAAAGGGGGCTTGGTTTCTTCCATGGAAACTCTGAGGTGTAGAGGGCTGGTTGCAGAGCCCAGACAGGGTGAGGTAATGCTGGAAACCTGCTCCCCTCCGGTGACGACATGCCAAGGCGTATGGTGGCGTTGTGGACAAGGACGTCCCCTGGGAGCAGGCAGGGGGACGGGGCTCGGGGAGCAGAGGAGGCGCTGCGAAGGGACCCGGTGTGTGCGAGGTGCTGGAGAAGAGAGCAACCGGGATGCATTGGGGAGTTTGGGAGAGATTACTTTCTGCAGCTTGAGCGAGGGGGAGAAGCCAAATAGTTGTGCTATTGGGGAGAAGTTTCCAGCTGAGCTTTACTGGCAGCGCTGCTGCGCAATATGTAAAAGCGATTACCGAGAGCAGCAAGAGCAGTGGCTGTGCCACCAGCCCGAATCAGGGCATGTTTCCCCTTTCCTGCTAATTTGGAAACCTCGTTCTGTGTGTGGGAGGTCACACCAATTAGTTTTATTTGCATAAAAGCAAATTTCTGGAGCAGAAGCCTGTTGGATGGGAGCGCATTTCCTTCCACATACAAAAAGCCCGATTTGCATGGTTGCAGCAAATTGTTATAGGAAGCACGGGCTTGACTGAGCCAAGCTTGGGGATGAGCCCCTGCACTGAGGAGCAGGGCCATGGGCACTGAGCTCTGGTGTGCAGGGCAGGCAGGCAGCGGGCTTGTGTCCTGGGTGACCTGGCACTGCTCAAAATGAGGTTTCTTTGTAATTTGGGACTTGATTGCTGTTGTCCCGCCTTGCAGGACCCTGCTTTATATCTGTGACTTCTCTAAGTCAGATTTTTACATAGTAAACCCAGCGTAGATGAGCCCGTCCTAACTAGAAGCTTCTATTAGCTGACTTTGCGTTCAACCCATTCCCTTGTCATTGAGGTACGAACAAATGAAACACATGTTCCTTACACATGGTGAGGCCTTTTTATTTTATTTTATTTTTTTTTTTGAGGCAGTCTGGGCTGCGTGCCAAAGCCCAGAGGAAAATCCTAGCCCACTCCAGACATCCCCAGTGTGCAGGTGTACTACTTACTTCGACAGAGCCAAGCGGGATCGAATGTATATGTTCGCAATAAATACATCACCCCGGGGACGGGAGCTGGAAGAGGGTATTCCTAATGAGTTGTGCAGAATATTGGATGGGGTCTGTGTATTTGTGTGTGTGTGTGTTTTCTATTCCCTCCAAGAACACGGAAAAAAGTCTCTCACCGTGGGCTCATTGTTCTCCACACGTAGCCGCATGCTGGCCCCGGTTCAGGAGGTCAGGCCTGTTTGAACAAACAGTGCTCTGGCCACTGGAGTGAAATGTGTGGGGAGACGAGAGAATTGGTGGTGAATATTACATTCATGCACTGTTCTCTGCTCTGGAATGTCTGCAAACACAGGAAGGTTTTCCTGGGGCTTTGATGCCTCGCATAAGCAAATTTTATCTGCAAATGATGTTTACCCTTTTCCAGCTTGCTGCTTGGAATACTGAGATGCGAGCTGTGATGCTCAGCTACTGCTGGCCACGCTTGGCATGCCGCGTCCACTCCTGGTCTGTAACAGGGTTTGTTCGGATAACCACATTCCTGGGCTGAGCTTCACATCTGCTCTTCGGGCCATAGGGTGCCCAAACCCAGCTCTTGGGGTGAAAAGCTTGGGTAGTGGCAAAGAACTTTGTTACGGGAGCTGAGCAAGATTGTTTCAGCACGAGGCTTTTTGGGATGGGAGATGCTGCAAAGAGGGTCTCTTGCAGGAGAAAAAAACATCTCTTGAGGGCAGTCAACACTGTTCAAACATAATTGCCAAAGGTTGGGAATATGGAGAAGAGGTGCATGAACAGCTGAGGAAGGACAAGTAATTGAGTCTTCTGGGGAAAGAGGGAGGAGGAATGGTGTATGGACAAGAGGTATTGCACAGACCTGTGCGTGTTAGCTCCACTACCCATTTTCAGCTCTTTCCTAAGCATTACTTTCCTAGACATTGCTGTAATGCCCAAATGTGCAGAAATGTTGGGAAGCAGCAATAGGAACCTGCACCGACATTTCCTTCTGGGGTGGTCCCAGCAGATGCATCCTGCCCTCCCTGCTCCATGGTTTGGTGATCGCTGCTTGCCAAATGCAGAACACTTTCCCAACCAAAATTTGGTGTTAAGTTGAATTCTGAGTGTGTCAGCAGATATCCCCACGGCTAAGTGCGTAATCCCACTTACATCCTGAGATAGCTTTGGCAACCAGGTCTATTTTCCCCCCATTCCCTTTAATCCATAAAACCTGGATTCTGTATTTACCTCCTGGGGCAGAAAACATTCCAAGTCCTGATTAAAAGCCTCTGTGTACACAAAACCCTTGATCCTGAGCCACCTCGGTGCGGAGGGCTCGGCTAAAACCCCAGGGTGGATCTTGGGGTTGTGGCAGTGTGTGAATGGAAAACCCTTTGGCAGAGCTGAGAATGGCAGCTCAGCTTCCAGGTTAATCCAAGTATGAGGGGGGGAAAAAAAAAGGGATGGAAGCAAGGGGCGTGCAGCTCAGGTACCTCCGTGCTCAGAAGAGCTCCAGCTGGTGTGGGATGGGAGCAGGAAGCCCTGATGTGCTGCTGGAAGCAAAGCCCCCCTTCGGTGATGGAAGTGAGCCCAGGGGAAGCTGGAGCTTTCCAAAGCTTTGGAGCTTGCCTGGGGTTTTGTGCTGGAGCTTGGAAGCAGTCGGAGTGGGGAGGGGAGAGGATGGGAAATCCAGGAAGGAGCGTCAAGGGGCTGCACCTGGTTGCTCTTTCTGCCCCTGTAGCAAAGTTGAGAATTGTGCAGTGGAGCTGCCAAAAGTCCTGTGCGCTTGGACCTTCGTGGATGGCCCTGACTGGGTGCTTGCTGGTGACTATGGCTTGGTCTTTTGACTCTTTTTGTTCTCAACCAAGGTGCAGACTCTTCGCCACCTTCCCTTTGCCTCTCCCACCGTGGGTAGGGATGGAGACAAAGCGGAGGTGATCCTGGGTGCAGATCCTGGGCTCAGCACCTCCCAGGGCAATACTGCCACCCTGCTCAGGTAGGGCTAAGCAGAAATGAAGCAACTACCCCTACTCCAGCTCATTGTGGCTCCAACAGCGACTTCTCAAACACGTAGCTCGGGCCAGCAGCTCTGCTCCTCCACGACACATTTTCCACCGTGCGAGTGCCCCGCGCAACGCTCGCATATCCAGCTTGGTGTGGGCGGCGCAGCAAGCAGGAGCTGATCCCATTCCTCATTTTCCATAGACGAAAGGGAAATAAATCAATGTGAAACCGGAGCCAGGAAACAGCACCGCTCAGCACGGGGAGGGGGGGAGAAGACACAAAAGAGCAGCGCCGCGATGTGCCGGGCTGCAGCCTGTAATGAGGGAGAATCTGTTTTTAAACTATCCCTTATGGTTCACACATATGTCATTGAAAAATAACTTCTATAGGAAAAAGCCAGCCCCTCGCTCGGTTATTAGTGGATTATTTGGGTTGGATGGAGAGGGGAAAGTTGGAACAGCGGGATCAGCACTTGGTAACCCGGTGACATCAGGAGATGGAGTTGGATGGGGGAAATGCAGCATGAAATGGAACGGGAAAGAAAATAGGGAGCTTGAGTATGTGGTCAGGGCTGCGAGACCACAAGAAGAAATTTGAAGGCTGGGCAGCCTTCGGCGGCCTCTTCTCTCTCTAATTTGGGTTTAAGTGGAGTTTTCAGAGGCTGCATGCAGAAATGTAGCTTGGATCAAAGGGCACTGCCCAGTGCTGACCCCTCAGGCTGCGGGGGACAGGGACATCAGCTGGGGCATGAGGGTGCCTGCTGTGAGGGAGGGACCCATGCGTGATGAGAAATGGGATCTGGAGAATGGAAATGGGACCTGGAGGGTGGGTGGGTTGGCAGGAGAGGGGGGTGAAGTGCTCGAGGAGCCATGCAGGGCAAGGGACATGGGGAGCTTGAGTTTCTTTCAGGGGTCCTGATCCACTTTTTAAGCTTAAAAACTGGCTTTATGGGCATGTGGAGTCATGCTTTTAGATCCAGTAAGCATGGGTTAAGGTAATCCAGCAGCACATGAGAACGGTGTGCATGGGTCTCTCTCACCAAAGGTCATCCTCCAAGCAAAATGCAGTCCCCCTGAGCCTGAACACGTACGCTTCAGAAAGACTTATCTGGAATACACGGGTTTCAAAATGAGGGTGTTATTGCAAAACTGCTGATTGTTTCATCTCTCAGCTTTATTAAGGGCTGTTTAAAGGGCTGGCAGATCATGACAGACAATGGCATCCATTCATTTTGCCCTATTCATTTCTCAGAGGCCTGGCCTGGTCTTTTCCTTTTCTTTTTTTTTTTTCTCCCCTTCTCCCCTTAATTTCCATGCTGGACAGTGGAAGGCCAGGCTGGCACTGTCCTCCCGTGATGGAAATGCCTCCCACAATGCGCAGGCTGTCAGCTGTCACTTCTCCAGTGGCCTGGATTGCCAGTTCTGGGGGATGTTGCCTGTGGGGCTGCCATCCTGGCAGTGCCAACCTGCACCCAGCCTCGAGCACCACAGAGGCAGCGTTCATGAAAATCTCTCATTTCTTGCAGCAGTCCCTGACATGAAGCCAAACTTCCCCGGTTCCAGTTGCATCCCAGTTTGTCCCAGCAGTTGGTTTTGGTGGGCTCCGAGCCCTGCCGATGCACCGTGAAGTTTTGTGACTATTGAGAGAAATTTTTTGAATCGTCCAATTTGCTGCTTGAAAGTGTTCAGGAGCGTAATCTGACTTGATGCTCCAATTAGGGAACAAGGCTGCAGCGCGCCTCAGCCAAATCGGCTCCTGTTTGAAAACCGCTGGGAGGAACTGCTTGAGAAACTTGTGCTGTGCACTTACTCATGCATTATTTTGTGAGCAGTTTGGAATAGCTACTGACTTCAAAAACAAATGTCTGAATTCTGTATAGATGTGTTAAAATGAGATCCCATCTCTCGAATATGAATATGAGCCAGCAGTGTGCTCAGGTGGCCAAGAAGGCCAACGGCATCCTGGCTTGTATTAGGAACAGCGTGACCAGCAGGGCTAGGGAGGTGATCGTCCCCCTGTACTCAGCTCTGGTGAGGCCGCACCTCGAGTACTGTGTTCAGTTTTGGGCCCCTCGCTACAAGAAGGACATGGAGGTGCTTGAGTGGGTGCAGAGAAGGGCGACGAAGCTGGTGAGGGGCCTGGAGAACAAGTCCTACGAGGAGCGGCTGAGGGAGCTGGGCTTGTTCAGCCTGGAGAAGAGGAGGCTCAGGGGCGACCTTATCGCTCTTTTTAGGTACCTCAAGGGAGGCTGTAGCGAGGTGGGGGTTGGCCTGTTCTCCCACGTGCCTGGTGACAGGACGAGGGGGAATGGGTTTAAGTTGAGCCAGGGGAGTTTTAGGCTAGATGTTAGGAAGAACTTCTTCACTGAAAGGGTTGTGAGGCATTGGAACAGGCTGCCCAGGGAAGTGGTGGAGTCACCATCCCTGGAAGTCTTCAAAAGACGTTTAGATGTAGAGCTTAGGGATATGGTTTAGTGGAGGGCTGTTAGCGTTAGGTTGGAGGTTGGACTCGATGACCTTGAGGTCTCTTCCAACCTAGGAAATTCTGTGATTCTGTGATTCTGTGAATAATCTACTGCCATGAAGTCACTCTCAGCTGGTGTTGATATTGCAGAGGAGCAGTGGTTGCAGCTATTAAAAAGAATACCTGTGAACTCGGTGCAATTTGTGAGCAGTTTTTAAAGCGTTCCTTTGAAAGTTATCCTATAGATTTGTGCTATTTATAGCTAAACGTTTGTAATCTGGAATAAACCCACACCCCATAGTGGCTCTGCCATGAGGGTTGTGTCTGGGCTAGGAGTAAAAACAGTGGCAACGGAGCACATGGTGATTGTGGGACGTCTATTTTTAGGGATCAGTGGTGTAATTTGTCCGCACGGAGCGTGACATGTTGATTTGAAGTTACCAAATGAAGAGTTTGAAAGGAGAAATCACAGAGCAGCCAGCTGCCGTGTGGTCAGATAGAGGGAGGGGAAAAAAATAGCTCCGTGGTTTGCTCTTAGTGTGTTTGCTGGTGAGCCAGTGATGATTACAAGCCTGTTGTGCAGATGGATAAATCACCGAGCGAAGGCTCAGCCGAGGTCACCTCGGTGGCAGTGCCAGCCTGAACGTGACCAGTGCCTGATGACAGGTCCAACAAACCCTTGGGCTCTGTCCTGTGCCACCCCTCTGAGCTGCCAGGGGACCCAGCTAGCTGAGACCAGGAGATGCTCGGCTTTCTCCTCCACTCCTCTTGGATCTGGAAAATTGAGGAGGAGAGGGTGTCTGCTATGTATAGGCAGAAACACAAGAACTGCTTATTTTGTGGTGCTTCAGCTCATCTTTTTCTAGTTGCTGCTACAATTGGGACCGTCAGATGCTGTGAGATGAGTCAAGTCTGCAGTCCTTCTAATTTGTCTCGTGGTCGCTTCAAGCTTTTCCTATGGCAGGAACATCAGAGATGTCTTGTTCTGAACGCCCCTATCGCTGATCAGAAGTGGGCTCGTGCTGCACAGCCCCCCTTCAGACAGTGAGCTTGTACGATGCCTTTCTTTTACCTGGCTGCCCGTTTCCATGACGTTTATAGGAATTTAATTATCTTGAGCCTTTTTCCTCTGTCAGATGTGATTGAAATCAGCCATTAGATTGGAGAGTTATTGAGATAGACAGACACACCTGTAGCTGCGCAGAGATCACATGTGGCTTGCTTTCAGGGGAAAACAGCCAAAAAAAAAAAAAATGCTCTGCTGTCCTAACGAATTCATTAGAGGGGAATGCTTCCTCATGTGTTAGAGTTTAAACCTTCAGGTTAAATAACTCAGCGGGGTTTGTGGTGTACACAAGAGGATGAGTAGTTGTTAGCGATGTAATTCCAGAGGTGGCCAGGAGGCTGGGTCATTTCTTTGAAGGTGTTTCTCTGCTGTACATGCAGGAGGTGTGCTCCAAACGCTTCCTCTAGGTAGAAACCCTATTAAAACAGACACTTCTGCTCCTTGTGCTGGCAGAAACGCAAGCACTGGATGCTGGGAGGCAAGGTATAAGATCCCACACAAGGAGTACACACACAGCAAGTCTGCCAAGGACCTCCACCAGGTCTGACCTTAACATCTCACATTCTCTAGGTGATGGCATGCGTGTGCCAAGTCCCTCTGCCAAGCTGGCCCTGCACACAGGGAGGCTGAAGCTGCTTCTCCCTCGTTCCAGCTCTTCTCAGAATCAGGTTTCCTACTTTTCAGTCAAAACTAGAGAGGGGGAAAAGAGATTCAGGCTATTTACCACGTTATGGGAGTTTTGGGGCAGCCAAAGAAAACTGAGTCAACTTGGAAGCGCTCTCTGCAGTCAGCTTTTTATCTTCTCTATTTTTTTTTTTCTTACCCTGCCCCAGAAATAGAAAGAACACCTTTGCCCAGCCAGCAGCTCAAAAAAGAAGCCAGCAAAGGATTTATTTCTTCCAACCAGGATTGTACCATGGTCTAGAACGGATCACACTGCAAGGTTTCTATCCCAAAACTACGAGAACTTGTTGGGGCTTTGGTGACAGCCCCAGCAACCCAAGGGGCTCTGGCTGCCGTCAATTTTCTCTCCTCGGGAAGGCGTTAAACTGCAGGAGACCTGCAAGGGCTTCTTAAAAGAGAGAGGTGGCAGCTGGCCAGGAGAGCTACACCAGGCTGCTTGTGGAGGAGATGGATGCAGTTCTTCATCCCCCAGCCCCAAAGTCTCCATGGAGCTATGGCACCGAGGGTGTTGGCTACCTGCACTGCTGGGGCTGAAATGGGGGCACTGGAGGGGAACAGGAGCAGGTTGTGGGGCTTGGCTTTGCATCTGCTGCAGGTGGAAGTCTTGTAAAGATTGTTATTGCCTGATTTGGGTGACTGGTGAAGGGGGATAAATGGCACATACTCAACTGGCTTCACTCTGGCCTGGGTCAGTGCTTTAGGGACAGGGTTCAAGGCTGGCGGAGAGGTGCAGGGTGCCCCCAGGTAGGATCCATGCCTTTTCCCTGGATCAGGTCTGTCCCTGGGGGTGTTGTATGCTAGGTGCTGCAGCAAGCAGCGTGTTCTCTGCTCCGGGGAAATGCCCAGGTGCTCCTCAAACACCCCTCAGGAACCCTGCCTGCCAAGTCGCAGCTTTCACAGGAAGAGGCTGGCGATGAGGATTAAGCCCTGTCCCCAGAAAAACCTCTAGGAACGCCTCAGGCTTGGCTTTAGCAGGGTGCATGCCCCGTGCTTCAAGTGGAAGCTAATTCCCTAGGAAGTCAGCATCTTCCAAGTATCCAAATCTTTCCTGGAAAACTCCTCTATCAGTGGAGGAGCTCTTTCAAGTCAGCAGGGCTTAACATCTGCATCCAGAGATACCTACTTTAAGTGCATGTGCTTAGGTGCACAGCACAGTTGTGTGATAGTGGCTGCAGATCCAGGCTTAGAGAGGCAAGCAGGGGGGCGATGGAAAAAGCTTTCTCATCACTTGTACGCTGACTGAAGTGGAAATAGCCTGGAAAAGTCTCAAAGTCTTATGTTGCAGGGTAATTAGACCATTAGTTAAAATGTCTATACGGAGTGATAGATTTAGGGTTGCATATACAACTTTAAATCTGGTACTTCTAAAGTTTTTGGAGTCTTGGCAGCTTTTTTTTTTAAAAAAAAAAAAAAAAAAAGTGCATGTTCACAAGCAGGTTATTTAATAAAAAAAAAAAAAAAAAAAGCAAAATCAACTTTAGCCTTGTGGGCTCACATTGACATCTCAAGATTTTTTTAGCAATGATGAGATGTGCACATAGGGGCACCTGCATTTATGCATACATATATGAACGGACATATATGAAATATCTATTATGGATAACTTAACCTGCAGCTGCTACTTCAGGGAGAAAATATTTACTTCGGTGTGATGAAACTTGAACTAGGAGTCATGCAGTTTAATAAAAACGTGTGGTTTGGATTCCTCATTCTTCCCATATGTTTCTAATCTGCTGAGGGGGGGTTGTTCTGACATCTGCTGAGAACATACAATTTACCCCAGAAAAAGCTGAAAAACGCTCACTTTGCAAATATAAAGACTGACCTAACAATAAGAAAATAAAATTTGAGAGTAATATCCTCTTTATTGGGGCAGAGAGAGGTTGGGACTGTCAGGGCTTTTCTTTTTTTCTTTTTCACCATTAAAAACCTGAGCTCTGCTATTATTTTTCCCTTCTTTGTGAAATAGCTACAGACACATCTCATATTATTTCTGCCTGTGTTACCACGGTGCTTGGCCAGGCTTTAGAGAAGGAGTGAGTATAAAGCAGCCTTTTGTAACACCACTCTCCCCGTCCCTCCTTCCTTCCAGGCTGGGGCTGCACAGTTTGAGGAAGCTGTTTGATAGCAATGCGCTTTCCGTGTCCCTAACTGCTTGTTTCACGCCCAAAAATCCTAGCAAATAGATGGCAGTTTGTTTAAAAGACATAAAACGCACAAAAATAGCAAAAGGAGCGGAGTATCTGGGCGCGGTGGCTGTTGATTTAAGGATATCTTTCTTTTTTTTTTTGTCTTTGTTTTTTTGGTGTTCTAGCAGCCTTTGTATTTGCTTTATTTTTTTCAAGTCAGCTTGGCTGCCTTTTCCTTTCCTGCAGTCCCTACTGCTTGGCGGCTGCTTCGCCCTGCCCACGCCACCCCATCCCAGCGGTTCTGAGATGGACCTGGGTTAGCAGGAGGGCAGGGAGCTTGAAAAGGGAGAGAAAAACCAAAGCCTGCAGATATTCCCTCTCTGAGGACTTCAGCACACGATGGTGATGCTACCACGCTCGCAGCAGCTGCTGTAGGGCCGCCTGCATGGGGCGTGAGAAGAGCCAGCATCCGAGGAGCCGTTTCTCAGCGCGGCTTCCTCTGGGTGGGTCTGGCTCCCTGGTGCAATTAGCCCTAAGAGTTA
The DNA here is from genome assembly GCF_009819795.1 of Aythya fuligula. Classification (NCBI taxonomy): domain Eukaryota; kingdom Metazoa; phylum Chordata; class Aves; order Anseriformes; family Anatidae; genus Aythya; species Aythya fuligula. Next base: position 6,067,659 of record NC_045577.1, read on the forward strand.
TTAAAAGTCCTCGTCAGCTTTGTGGTGCAGCCGCTGTCTGGCAGCTCGCGGCACCAGACATGAGTCAAGGGAAAGCTGGACGTGTCCCTGCTACGTGCATGGGGCTGCTGCTGCCTCCCGACCTGGGATGCTCCTACGGGAGCCTCTCAGCTGCCGTGGTCATCTTTATTTTTTTTAACCTCCAGCTTATTTTTTTTTTCTGGAAAAAAGCCCACTGCTGCCAGCAGCCGTGCCTCTGGGGCAGCCTGGCTCTCTGGGTTTGGACGGGGTTTCTCTGCCTCAGAACCAAAACCAGTGAGCACTGCGGTGCTGCAGGAGCCTTGCAGTGAACGCTTTGTGGGTTTGGTGCTGTCTGTGATGCTGCCGGTGCCCCCTGCTCTCCAAGCTGCCTGTTTTTTGGGGTGGAGAGGAAAACAATCCTGATGTCCCTTAAATTCCTGGATCTTAGTTGAGCGGTAGGTTGCTAATCTGCCTTCTCTGGGATTTTCCACCCATTTGGTGGATTTTTGGGTAAAAACTCTTCTACAAGGTCTGGGCATTGGCTTTTAGCTGGGGAAGGCACGTCGCACTCTGGAAGCAATGCTCATTTTTGGCTTATAGGGCAAGCCACGGGGTAACAGCACGTGCGATGCGCACGTAGTGCTCCATCTGACCACCACAGCCCCTTCACAGGCAGCTGGGCTCAAGGTTGAGTAAGGTTACGTACAATTGCTGCTTTTTGGGACCTTTAAGCTGGTGATTAGACATCCCTTCTGAAAGAATGAGGGTTTCAATTAGGCGCCGTGCCGGGGGATGAATTGGTGCTGGCGTGGGAAGGCCGGAGCTCGACTTGGGCTCTTGCCTGTTGTTAAATGGCTCTTTGAGCATCGCCAGGCTTTATCCTTCTCATCCCATTCTCTTTGGGGTGTTGACTGTCCCTACAGGGGATGCTCTATGGGTGGGACGTGAGAGCTATGGAGTTGGGTGGGCGAGGGGAGGGTGACTGGAAGGCTACTGGTAGAGGGATGGGACGGGAAAGGGAAAGGCTCTGGGCTGCCGGAGTTTGGGGAGGATTCCACGGATGTCTCAGGAAGAAATTGGGGATGATTAATGGCCATGACAAACTCAGCCATTTGGAAAGGCAAGAAAATCTTTCGCCCATTACGAGTAGGAAACTCTCCGAAATAGCGGACGGCTCTGTCCGTTGCCTGTAGAGCACTGTTGTGTAAATAATCCATAGTGCTGATTAATGCTGTGTATGTTGTCTTTGGGAATTAGCTCCGCGCTGTCACTTAAGCAAAAATGGACTTTGGCACAAGCTCGGGCTCTGCGTTTGCTTCGGTGACTGCTGCGGGTGCTCGGCGCTGAGCCTGGGGCTGCAGGCGCTGGCTGAGGAGTGCTTACATTAGCTCGGGACGTTATTTACATTGCCTGGCTATTGGAGCTGAGGTCGGGGGGAAAAGAATAGTAGCCACTCAAAAATTAAGCTTCCTGTAGTGTCTCCCCCTCTGTTAATGACTTGGGTCCTTGACTGGTATTTGGGTTTTGGCAGAGTGACGGTTTATTTGGGGGAGCTTTCCAGAATTAGGAAAGCCATCTGGCTTTTGAGCTCTTGGAGAATCGCTTGTCCTTGTCTTCTGCTAAGGAGCTGTTGCTAAGCTGCTTGTGATTTGTATTGCTGTGTTAGGCTGAGATCTGTCATAACCAACGCTGTGTCGTGCTGTGGCCTGTGCAAGCACACAAGAAATCACAGAATCGTTATGGTTGGAAAAGCCCTCCAAGATCATCTGGTCCAACCATCACCCTACTGCCACTGTCACCCACTAAACTGTGTCCATGATGCATCCTCTTGCTATGAAAAAAAACATTTCTAAGAACCGACCTGGAGAGGGCTGACCTGAGCGTGCACTGGTGTTCCCCTGCCCACCCTTTTGATGAGAGCAGCAAGTCCCTGCATCCCCCTGCGATGGGAAATCGGGCTCCTCTTGGAACTACAAAATATGAAAAATTGAAATTCCTAAGCAGGTTAACTACCTTAGAGCTAAAGGGCTTATTTTCTTGTTGCTGTGGTCAGGGAGGGAGGCACACAGGCTGTTAATAATTTCTGTAGCTCTTGTTTGTAGATCGTTTGTTTTCAGAGTTTAACGTGGGGAACGCTAGCAGCTTCTCTTTGAGGTGGGGATGCAGAACTGGGCTGGACGTGGTGAGGGCTGGGTGTCCTGGGGTACCTCCTTTCCAATGCAGAGCTGCAGTGAGAAAGAAGAACTATCATCAGCCCTTGAGAAAGGTTTTTACTTGAAGCTGTACTTGGTTTTGGTGAAACTTCTATCCCTTTTCTGCAAAATTGAACTTGTTTTTTTACTAAAAAGGACTCAGAAGAGGCTCTTATCTGAGTGCCAAAAGCCAGGAGGGAGCCATTCTTGTGGTGACTCGAGCCCAGGAGGGGAAATAGCAGAGGTCTCGCAGCAAAACCGTCTGTCCATTCCTGCAGCCCCCTTTGTGCAGGACGGGGAAGGAAACATCCGGGTTGTCTGCATCCAAACCACCAAATATTCGCAGCTGACTCATGGCTGTGTGCGAACCGAGCCCTTCCCTTTTTTAATTTTATTTATTTTTTACTGAGCCAGATCTCCAACTGCTTGCTTCCAATTTTGTAAACTTTAACAATCCAATTTTGTAGCGCAACATCTTTGGGGGCCTGGAGGATGCCCTTCGGGTGCCAGTCACTCAGGCTCGCCCAGCGAGAGCAGGTCAGGATGCAGGAACAGGGGGGACGAGGCTTTGCTTGACCCCATTGCTGCTGTTTGGGTTCTCCTCTGCAGCAGCTGTGTTTAAAGGACAAATCCTTGGGTGATGCCAATACCACGGAGGATGCACTGACACCGAGCAGTCACCGTGTGTCCAGCTGGGTTTCCTGCTGTACCAGCAAGGGGCCATGGTGAATTTTGGGTCATTTATTGTTTCTCTTTGTCACCAACCTCTCTACCATCACTTCTCTGCACACATGGAGTCCTGCACGGGGCAGCCGTGGTATCCTTAGCAGGAAACCTCTGTCCACGGACAAGTGCTAATGACAGCTTTTATCAAGTGGAACATCTGAGGCTGGCAGGCCATCTCCGAGACAGGGATTAGGTTTTTTAGAAACTTGCTGCTGGGATCTCAAAGCTTTCACTTCACTGTAGGGCCCCGCTGATCTTCTGCCACTCTTAAGCCATCTGATGGGGTTTGCATTTATGAAAGTGGCAAGTTTGACTCAGTAACATCCCAATTGCTTCTGATAATTAAGATTTTTTCAAGATACACATCCTGGGTTTGTGGCTTTCCAGTTTAGAAGTGGGAATTTTAAAAGGCTCATCAAGTAGCCGTTATTCTTCTATAGTGCAGTGTCCCTAAGACTTCTGTGGTGGTGCACTAAAACAACAGCCCGGTTAATTATCAGTGCGTTGCAGTGGGAGCCCTGAAGAATCCCAGTATTTATGGAGCTGCTGCCAATGCCAGATGAAGTCACTCCGATTATCCTCGCCAGCTGTTTGTTTTGTTGAACCACAGCAATTTCTCCAAGTTACTGAAGTTGATGTCATTGGAAGTGATGTGACATTTTTGCACACATATAGAATAAGTGTTAAAAAATGCTCCAGAAGAGCTTTTCCAGTCGTGTCTGGGAGCTGGCTGGGGAGTTGAGTTAAACTGGCTTGATGGAACTTAATCCATAAAGCAAATGAGTCATCAGGCATAAATGGCTTTACCATAAATGTCAAACAAATTCATACTGGCCGTGACAGTTAGCACTTACATCTGTTTGGTGGAGCAAAAAAAAAAGCCTCACAATTCACCATCGTTTTCATAAATGCGCTGTTCTGCCTCTGCCTCTTCCCAGGAAGTTCTAGGAATAAAGGTCAACGTTTGATTTATTTGCCTTTTTTTAAAAGTAGCTCTTCTGGCGGATGAAATATGGGTTATCTTCAGACAAAAGAAGAGATTTTTATGGGAGTAATAAGTGGTCAAGTGATGCAGGTCTTGGATTACAGCGTGCCTGGACGGGCTTTTTTGGGCATCTGTGTCCAGAGGTGCCCCAGGTGTGCTGGGGGGGGCTGGAGTTTGCGAGGCTCACGATTTTTTACAAAGCAATGCCAATGCATTACTGACTTGCTCCCCAGCTGAGATACCTCTTCGTTTGAAACCTAAATAAGCTGGCAGGTAAAATCTTGGAGCCAGGCGGTGTCACGGGAAGCCCTCTCCTCTGCAAAGGCTTCATGGAAAATCTGTGGCTGCTGCGGGGTGGCGTGAAGGGGGGGGTGACTTAACGGTATCTTCGGTATCGCGGCTCTCACTGAGAAAAAAAGATGCTGAAATAGGAAGGAGAGGGGCCAGGGTGCTTTGTGAGACCGTAACAGTGAGACAAATAGACCTGTAGTGGAGCGGGGCTGGCCGTGCCTCTTTTGGCCAGCAGTGGGGCTGGAGGCAGCTATCTCTGGGCGAAATTTATTAGCAGCAACACACTTGAAAGGACACAAAAGGCTCGCGAACCTCCCAGCACGGCTTGCTCCATTTAAAGTCGGCTTTTTAAATCAAAGAAATGGGGCTCTTGACAGCGGAGCTTTGTGCATCTTTTGTGCAGCTCAGATAGCGGGGCTTTTTATTACAGGCTAAATTAGCCCGTTTTATTGTTTTGCACTGAGGGATGAGGTCAGTTGATGGGGAATTTTGCTAACAAGGTTTCACTCCTGTCTGCTTTTTACGAGTGTTAACAGGGATGCCCACCAGCGCTGTGCACTTGCTGTTAATGAAACCAAGAGGAAGAATCTGGCAGCCCCCGAGCTCTCCTCCTGCCCTACCGTTGAGCTGCTCGACCCATGGCAGGGCACTGAGCTCGGATGCTTCCTGGGGCTCATTCTTCCAAATTCTGGTGCCCTGGTTTTCCTTCTGGTTTTGCATGCTGGAACAAGAGAAGGATGGGCTTTGCTCTGCGGGGCGATGGGGTTTGAAAAGGAAGTGGGAGAATAGGAATCGTGTTGGGTGATGCTCATGGAGCGTGGTGAGCTCTGAAGGAGCTGTCTGATGCAGCTCACGCCTTCTCCTGGCACCCTTTCCAAGCCAGATTTATTCAGATACACACTGACTTCAAGTTCTCAACCCAGAGCTAGCAGAGGGAGCTTTGTTCTTCCTCCCCTGCTTACTGGGCTGATGCCATCCCTCGGTGTGTTGCTTTGGGTGAGTTTGGGGTGTCTGCTGTGGCTGCAAAGCCTGACCCTGGAGGTGCTGGGACTTGCAGCGATGTCCTGTGTACTCAGAGGAGCTGCCAGAGGATGCGCTGCTCCTGTTCTGCTGCTGGGAAGCAGGGCAGGATTGGGCCAGGATTTCTTCCCATGCATAGCTCAGGAGCTGCCGTCAGCTGAGACTAAAAGTGAACTCAGCTGTAGCAAATTCTCTCCTGCTTAATCTTTTGTGCTGTGTTTATCCAACGTGCCTTTCCTTGCTTTATCTGTTCCTCGTGAATACACCAGTTTAGTTCTGGTCACTTATAGGATACAGGCTATCAGCTCTCCTTGAGGTGTAAATCCAGGCTTATCAGGAAGAAAAAGCTTTCAGGCTTCCTTCCTTGCCTCTCAGAGACAAGCACTGAGTCTGCTTCTGCGACTGTTTTATTTCAGCTTATTCCAACAGCAGCAGATACTCCACACATGCAAATGGGGGAGCTTTGCCTAATGGAGAAGGACATAAATGGCTTAACTTGGTCCTGTGCGAGGGCAGGGATGGTTGGGGTCCTGCACTCAGAAATAGCAGTTGCAAGGACATTCACATCATGAGCTTCAAGCAAATTGTCTTGCCCAGGTTGGGCATGCTCTGGAGGTACACCCAAAGGGGCAGGCTGCTCTGAGCTGCGTGGGGAGGCTGGGATGATGCTCCGTGGGGTGAGAAACCCCAACCCCTCAGCAGGTCACCCTGCAGGCGGTGGCCAGGGCTGGCTGGAAATGGGAGATGGTCCTTGAGACAAAAACGTATTTTCCATTTTCCTTGTCCTGCATCCCCCTTTTTTTGTGGTCACGCTGTGAAAAAAAAAGCCAAAGCAACAATGACAACACTGAACTCCATGGAATTACTTAAAAAAAAAATTTTATATATATATATATGTATGTATTTAATGGTAATTGAAGACCACTTTGCAGACATCTCTGTTAATTTTCTAAAGGTTATTCGGAGGAAGCAATGGCTAACAAGCTTAAACCACGGCTGAATTTTAGGATAACTCGCATAGCATTTGAGGGGTGTGCAGGTACTACAGGGAGGTGTAGTATCCAGAGATGAAGGCTGTGAACTCTTGCAAACCTGCTTTCCTTGCAGATCACTGCCAGAAATGCAAACAGCACAGTTTTGGTGAGGTCTGAAGGTGGTGTTCGGGTGGCACTGTGCCACTGGGGGGCTGTCCCCCACCATGGACCCGCTGGTTCCTGCACCTGGAGCAAGCCCAGCTCGTATGCGTGAGGGCAGCCCTGGCCTCGTGCTTCAAAAACATCCTTTGGTTTTCCACAGGGCTCTGAGATGTTCTGGCCAGGCTCCGGTCTGAGCTTCTGGTTCCTATTACGTGCCCGAGTTGTCCTCTCAGTTCTGCTGTCATGCTCCTTTTTTATCCTCAGCGATATTTTTCTATTATTAAACCAGGCTTTTCCCCCTAATTAAAGCATCAGCTCTAAAAATCCAAGTAGTAAGGTCTTGTCTTATGTAACAGTCTACTGAATAAGCTGTGTTTTTGGTGTTATGGATAAACAGTGCCGTGATTTTTTAGGAAATTTAAGAGCAATTTCTGCTCTGACCTTTGGCTGTGCAGGGTTTGCTGTGCAGGCCTGGTGTCTGGGGAGCTTGCAGTGCACCTGGCTTTCGAGCAGCCTCTGCAAACTCCCTCTATTTTTATTTTATTTTTGTTTCTGATTATCAGGTGTACTTCTAATCTCTCTGCATCTGCCACTGCTGCAGGTGGAAAATTGAGGTGAGGCAGGAGCTGGTGAGGAGCTGATCTCTTTTATGAGACAAGGTGATGGGGTGGGAAAAACAGGAGTGTTGAGGCTAACGAGCAGCTGGGGAAGCAGCCCAGCACTGGGGCTTGTGCTTTTTGTTTCACTGTGGTGTTTCATCCTCTCACCTGCAGGCTCTGTGCACACCCTGATGCTGTGTTTTCTTCCTCACAGGGTGACATCCAGCAGCTCCTGATCGTGGCGGACCCCCGAGCAGCCCACGATTACTGCGAGCACTACAGCCCCGACTGCGACACTGCCATCCCCGACTCGCCCCAGTCCCAGGACCCCAACCAGGACGAATACGTGAGTGGAGGGACACGAAGCCTGGGGAGACCCCTGGGGAAGATGGGATGGGGATGCTTTGGGGGCAGCGGCATCAAGCTCCATGCCACGCTCAGCTCCTTCATCCCATTTGCCCTACAGCTCCAGCACAAGGCAGCGGCCCAGACAGAGCTTTGTTTTTAGGATCCACCACTCCTGGCCTCTGCCTGCTTGGCTCTTCCCCCCAGGAGTTTCCCTTCCTTTCTGCACTCCTCCTGTTTCCAGCAATGAATAGTTGCTTTGAGCTCAAAGCTCGCAGCAGAGAGAGCCTGAGCTGACTCCGAAGCACCGACCTTCCCAGGCAGGTCGAATCCTGTCCAAAACATGCACCTGTTCCTAAATTCCAATTTTTACTGTTAAACTTGAAAAGAGATTAAGCACTTTTTTTTTATTAGCACTTTCTTGAAACAGGTGGCAAGGGCAGGAGAAGTGATTTTATTTTATTTTTTTGCCTGTGCATTTGCCATTTGAATTTCATTTTGGCAGAAATGTTCCCAGCTGATCTGTAATGATTTCTCCTGTACATGCTGCTGTGCTAGCTAGTTTTTTTTTCTACAGTCAGATTTATTTCTTCATGGAAAGAAATGGAAAAAACAACAACAAAACAAACAAACAAAAACACTGATAGCATGCCTCTTTATTTCTGCTGCTCAGTTGGAAATGCCTGGATGTGGCTGATTTCCAGACGACCATCACCTGAATTTTACACATTTAGGAGAGGTCTTGAGCCCAGCTCACAGCAATTAAAGTGTCTGGCACCCTCAGCTGCTTCTCAGTTCCTTGGCTGCTGCTTCTGCCTGATCTGTAGGTGCTCGTTTGCATGCTCTCTTTCAGCTGGTCTCGGAGCTGCAGGCTCCTGCCACATCCCCACTGAGCTGCGATGCCATCGTCCTGCTCCAGCTTGGGTTTAGGTTAAAAATCTGCTCTGGGGAGCAGCGCAGGGCTTGCAGCAGCGTGCGGCAGAGCACGGCAGCGACGTGCTGTAACTGTGCCACCAGTGCTGCTGGAGAAACAAAAAAGCAAAACAAAATAGACTCTATGGTCAAAATATATGGTAGTAGGAAAAAAATAAAGCTCTGCTTTTGGAGCCAGCGATGCAGCAAGAGCTGGCTTGTCGTAAGGCCCTGTGTAAGAATAACTCCTCCATGTGCCGGCGTCTGCTGCCAGCAAGAGCGATGGACTGGCAAAGAGATTTGCCATGCCTGGCTGTAACCAAACGTTTGGTTTGTATTTCATTTTGAAGAATGACTGACGCCTTGTGGAAAACCCTGAAAATATCTTGGTTTTGAAGCCCTTCCGCCTGCGGGTCACGGCAGATAGGAAATCACACGCACACCGTTAGTGCAATCAGAGGAGTGAAAATTGCTGCCCTGCTTCTCAAAGTGTGCATTCATCTTCTTCTGTGTGTCTGGGATGTGACCCGAGTGAGCTCAGCAATTGGACATATAATAAAAAATCACTTTTTTGTTTGATTATGCTATCATGGGTGACTATGATTATGCTATCAAGGTGGCTTCGATTCTCTCTGCTAAGGTGGAAGATGCCCCACAGCTGAGAGATTGTTGGGAAGCTGAAATGACAGCAATTATCAAAGCAATCAGCCCAAAGGCAGGCTCTTGGTGAAGGTGTTGTAGAAGTTGATGAACAATAGGAAGGGGAAAATGACGCTGCACTGGTCTGCACCATGGCATGGCCTGCTGATGTGAAATAAAACCTAGAAAGGGCTGCCAGGAGTGCGCTGGGTGCCACCAGCTTATTTCCTGCTTCGTGGTTTCTCTTTGCAGTACACCGATGGGGAGGGAGAAGGTGACACCTACTACTACGAGTACCCCTACTACGAAGACGTCGATGAAGCTGTAAAGCCTGAGGCACCCACCACCAAACCTGCACCCCCCGAAGTGGCTGCTGGAGAGCGACCTGAGACCAAGCAGGTACCGACGCGGGGTCCTGGCAATGGGGTGGTTGGTAAAAACAGCACCGGTATCAAGAGATGAGCTGGGGGGTGGAGGATGGTGCAGAACACCCCTTCTATTTCTCTGGTTCTGGCATTTTAGCTGTGTTTCTCCCACAGGACTATCCTGCCCCCACACCATCACCTGACACAGGGAACCCCACGGGGCGGACGAAAGGGGACGCTGCGGTGGATGACCCCCTCGTGGACGAGTACAACTACGAGACCATCAACGAGGAGTACTTCACGCCTCTCCCCTATGAAGACGTCAACTACAACGAAGAAGTAGACCCCCAGGGTGGACTCACCGAGAACGCCGTGGAAGCTGAGCTCCCCACAAGCACCGTCGTCACCTACAACGAGACCGATGTAAGTTTAATGAATGCTCTTTCCCTTCGCTTTGTTTTTTATTACTTCTGATATTTCATAGCCCTAAGCAAAGGAGATGTGATAATCCATATGGTAAATCTGTAGGTGGCTTGGCCTCTTGGAAGAGGACATTTTAAAAGAGATACTCTTACTTGAGATATTCCAGGGTGTGGAAAACAGATATTTAGGATTTGATTGGGGACAATTATCCTGGAAGAATCTGCTCTGGATTTTAAACTCTTACAGTTGTCCATAGATTGACCTCTATTTTGAATACAGATCTACTAAAAATGGGATCAGTCTGGATCCTAGAGCTGATATTCTCTGGAGTAACTGCATGTTTAGTTATTTAATATGCTTCAACTGAAATATGTCATGCTTGAGACTGTTGTACCCTGAAGTCTTGCCCAGTTTTTGTTTTTATGTAGGAGTTTGGGTAGTCCAACATTGGTCTCATCCTTAGATGATCCAGGAGCATCAGCAAGGGGAGCTAATAGTGGGATAATGTTTTGGGGTGGATTTGTTAGGACCTGGCAGAGTTTTGTGATTCCTCCTTGAGTGGAGAGGAATGGGACTGCAGCACTCAAGGCTTCCTGTGAGATGCTGAAAGGTGGCAAAAGAGGCCAAAACAACTGGAGCTGGACCCAAAAACTTGAATTCAGAGGCATTGGGGGGAAAATGTCTGTAAGAGCCAAGCAGCTGGAGCACGGCAGGAGGTGAGGGCCGGTGGGGCGATGGGATCGAGCCCAGCAGCTGGGGATGGAGCTGCCACGGAGGAGGCAGCTGGGCGGCCCAAAGCGATACGCAGAAACAGAAAAAGCCTCCAGCACGTCTGAGGGAAGTGAGCACCAACCTGAGGGAACCAAAGGATGGGAAACATTGTTTTAGTTTCCTGACAAACAGCCAGAAATCTCTGGCTAACATTGAACTTTCTAATAAAGAAGAATTGAAGATTGGATAGGGTGACCTTAAAAAAAATTGAGAGAGGAAATAAGAGGCTCAAGGGCCACGTTAGCACTTTTTCCTTTAGGAAAAGGAAATAAAAGAGGAGGATAGGTCAGGGAAACCCACTGCAAAGCTTTCTTTTGTGAAAACTGAGCCTGCTCTCAGCACAGCAGCTTGCAGGTGAGGGCGTGCAAGATGCCTTGTCCCCATATCTTGTCCCCAGAAACTCCAGAAGAGGTGGCGTGTGAAAGGGGAAGGCTCCAGGAGTACTCCAGGGTGGGAGCCTGCTCCAGTTCACCCAGTTGCTCCACCGAATCGCTCAGTGATGAGCAGAGAAAGGGACGCAACTTCCCCAGCTGAGGGAGATTTCCATGCACCAAGGCAAAGGCTAATGCAGCGTGAGATGGCGCAGGCTCCCCAAAAGTGGCAGCCTGAGGTGCAGGGATCCCAGCAGAGGATGTGGGTTTCAGGTTCACACCTTGAAGGGGAAGGTCAGGGCCCTACCTGCAGCTGTGAACTCTCGAGGGAACAGAAACAGAACCCTTTAACCCAGTAGCCAAGCAAGCTGCCCACGAGCAGTGTGGAAGGGGGGATGTCTGGCACCGGAGTTCACCTGCAAGAGATTTGGGAAGAGAGCAGTTCCTCCATCTGAATTTACAAGGCGACTCTGTCTTACACGAGTGGACCTTTCAGGGGGTGATGTGTGAGGTTTTGGAGGCAGGTGCAGTCTATTAACTCTCCTGGGCTTGAGCTTCATTATGGCTAATAACGCCGTGATAAATGCCAGTGAGCAGTTCTGAGATTGAGTAGGCAATACTCCTGTGAACAAAAGGAGCAGGGGACAGATATATTTTGTTCATTGCCCGCAATTCATCAAGCAGTTTACTTTGCTTGTCTAGATGCATATACCAAAGGCTTCCTATCTGCATCACCTTCTTAAAAGGGAAGGCTAAAAGGTGATTTACAAGAAGCTGTTATCAGCAAAGAATCGCAGTATTGTGCACAGTGATTTTTTGACCTCTTGTTTTCTTTTTTTGGGCTGTGTTCTGATTGTTAAGGGAGATTATTTTTATTTTTTCCCAAAAAAATCTGCGAAATCTCAGCACAGAGAACTTTCCTTCTGCTCTGCAGTTATTCAGAATATTACCTCTTTCCATGCAAATTGATTTGGGGATATCAGAGTATCAAAACAGACTTTTTTGATGTTAATGTCAGGAAATGCAATTTGAAAAAAAACTTGCTGTATTATCTCTAAGAGCTTTATAGAAAGATAAACAGGTTTTGAGGTTTCAAAGTGCAAACCCAGATAAAAGATTTTTAACAGGATAAGAGGTGTGATAGCACTAGATCCATTTGCATGGTACAAAGGAAAAGTAATGCTCATTTTTCCAAGTTTTCTAAGCAAGAGTCACTATCAGGTTGTTAAAAAAAAAAAAAAGTCCATAAACATAAGGTGCAAATTTTTGCTATGTCAAAAAATTGATCTAGAAGCAACTCAAGTCTATCAGTGATGCTATCAAAAACCATTTTCAAAAGTGTTTAGTGCTTAGGAAATGTGTCAAAAATTTTATAAAAGAACCTGCAGCCAACTTTTGGCCTTGCCCAGACTTTGGATTGAGAACCGTAACCGAAGTTTTCGTGTTAAATGTTGGCAAAGAAATTTGCTTTTAAAGTTTTCTACTCTATACCATGAACGGATAATTCACTAATGTTAGAATCAGGCAAAATCAGTTTCCAAATGGCTCTGAGAAGTTGGCAATGATACAGAAAAAAGATGGGGAGAGGGACAGGGTGTTGAGAGCGCATTATTTTCTAGCAGGGCCAGAACTATGAAATTCTGTGGTGTCCTTTTGGATTTTACCTCTGTTCCCAGTTTTTCAATGCTCTGATCCAAGAAAATATGAGACAGGATGATTTGTCATGATTTTTTCCCTGCTAATTAAATGATAAAGTGGGCAGGGCTAGGAAGTGATACGAAAGAGCCGAAATCTCTTTATGTTTGCCTTAGCACCAGGCTTATTCTTTAAACCCTCTTACATTTAGGTACAGATGCTCATGCTTATGGATTCTGAGCAGTTTGGGCACAGAAACAAGGTCTGGAAGCGGTGGTGGCATTTAAGTAGTTCTGAATTCATAGCAGTGAGGAGATGATTTCTCTGGGAAGCACTGGAAATAATTAAATTTCTGGACCATTTTGATTATTACCTGGATGGGGAAGAAACAAAATGATTATCAGCACATGTTCTTCTTTATGGTGCTCTTCAAACTGAAGGGTGCCAGAGACAGTTGCCTGCAAAGCTACAGAAAGGGCAAGGAGATGGACATAAGCAAGGAAATTCTGATATTTATTTAATATCCTTGTTTATAGACCATAGTATCTGTTGCTGTGAAGATTCAGACAGGATTTAGGGATTAATGAATCAAATTTGTAAAAATTTCTGCTACCGCTCTTTGGAAAAGCACAACTGTCTTGGATCCCAGACAAAACAAACAGGAGGTTTTTGTATAAGCAAGCTTGGATTTTTCCACATTTCCTCCTGTAATTAGATTCTCATAATGACACGTTGCGTTTTTGACATGACTTTTTAGAATGAGACTGGATGTGATTTTTTTTTTTTTGTGTGTGCTTAATAATCCAGCAACTCCAACATTCAGGCTGAGAGAGATGAGCAGGGCCTGGAGTTGGAAACTTCGCTTCCATGTTTCTTCAATCCTCTGGAGCTTGTGGGGTTGTCCTGGCAGGAGCTCTTGCTCCGTGCTGCTTTGCTGCCCAGGCTGTTACACCCAGGGTTATGTCTGGGATTGATGGAGAAATCCCAGGGAAGGCCAGGGTACACATCGATGTGAACATCCTGCCATCAGAGTAAGAGTCTTGCAGATCACTGGAGACCTTAAAACTCCAGATTTCAACTTTCCTGCTTTTTATTTGCAACTATTATTATAAAGCTGCTTCACTTCCCCAAACCTACTGTCTACCCTGAGGTTTTCAGCATGTGCATCCTATAGAAGTTTGCATCCTGACGTGTTCCTCCTCTTGCTTTCAGAACCCTCAAGAAGGAGACGACCTGGATAAAGATTTCACCGAGGAAACAATAAAAGAATACGATGGGAATTACTACAACTACTACGACAGAACCGTGTCTCCTGACATTGGGCCGGGGATGCCTGCGAACCAGGACACCATCTACGAAGGGGTGAGTGCTTCTTCCATTGGATGTAAATGTAGTTCAAAACATTTTTATTTAATGTTATTGAATGTTCCCACAGTGATATCACAGAGATGAGCACTGCAAAAGGCAGTGGTCCTATCCCATTTGGGTTCATCCACCTTGATGGACGTGCTTGCTGCACGGGAGATGGCTCCATGTCCTGGTTAGGTGGAGGTGCCCCATTTCTGCCCTACAAAATCCTGCAGTCCTCTGGTGGCAGAAACATCCCCAGGTCCTGCGTGGGGCCATGTTGGTGGTGTGAGCGATGTTCTCATCAACTCTTTACCCTTCTTCTTCTGTCCCGTGCTGCAGATTGGGGGTCCGCGGGGTGAGAAAGGACAGAAGGGGGAGCCTGCGATTATTGAGCCGGTAAGGACGATCTCTGTTCTTTTTTCTTTTTATCTCCCAAGGAAAAAGGCATAAGGGGTGTGCTCTGTGTGATTTGGTGCTCTGTATTCTGCTGTGTAGCTCGGAGGAAATCTTCCCATGAAATAATTACTTGGTTCATTTTAATATAAAATCCTGTAATCTTTTTTCTTTTCTTTTTTTTTTTTTTTTTAATTTCACAAAGCAGCCTAAATTAGGAAGGAAGTGCAAAATTTCCCATGACATCTCTCATTCGCCGTAACAACCCAGGCCGTGTAAAATGGAAGTGCCTGGCAGAGGCCGTCCCCAGCTCTGTGGGATTTTGAGGACCTCTGCAGCTGGTGGCCAGGTCCCATCCTGACCTGAACCTACAGCTCAGGGCCACCTTTAATGGTGCAGCTAATGGGGTCGGCTCTGTGGAAATAAAAGGGTTCCCACTGCACACGGGGTGGGAGCTGAGCAGAGAGGCTTGCACTTCCAGAGGAGCCCTGTGCTGTCCCAGGAGGGAAACTCAACACTTTCCTTCGTTACAATTCTGCCCTGGCCCACTCCCGAGGTGTTTTTTTCTTTCTGAAGAACAATAAAAACTGCCTGTGCCCTTTGCAGTCTGCAGAAAATGTGGGTTTCCAAGTGAGCATCCCTCTGTAGGTGTGCACAGGGCTGGAGGCTCTGCAGTCCCCAGCCCTGCTCGTGCTGGGACAGCCACTTTTGGCTCAGTTTGGGCAGTTAATGTGTGTCTGCCCCTCGCTGGGCACCACGGTGCCCCTGGACAGCAACCAGGGGCTTTGCATCCCTGCAGTCACCCCATCAGCAGCGTCCCTGAAGGGCCAAGCACAGGCTCGCTGCACACCAGCAGCTCAATTAACCTAATTTCCCTTGGCAGAGGGCCCGTGCAGTGCCCAGTGTGGCAGCAGCACTTCCCATCGCCCCCAGCCCCTCATTTTCCTTTGCATTTTTCCTCCCTTTCCCTCTCGAGGAGACCTTGCCGGTGCCGGTGGGGCCATGGAGGAGCCAGGGGGGCAGCAGCAGGGCTCTGCAAGCCTCCCCGCATGCTTGATAAAAGCATCTCTGAGCCTTCCTTCCTCCGTTTCCCTTCTGGGTCCCGCTCTCGGGCTGCAAACAAAGGGCAGGGAGCGAGCGATGCGCTGAACCGCAGCGCGGGGAGGGTGGGGGGCGAGCAGAAAGACGCGGGGAAAGGCAGCCCCAGCAGCCTGCCCTCGGCCAGCACCAATCCGAAACGTTACAGAGCGAGCAAAATAGTTAAGTTTAATCATCCAGAAAGAATTTGGCCGCCTTTGCTATTTCAAAACACTGGAGCCACGTATAGCTTTTTGCCAGAAAGTAAACAAGACCAAATGCTGCCTCGCTCCTCTCTGCTCGGTTCCTCCGCGGCGGAGAGAGAAATTCACATTCGCCGTGCTCTTTATCTCCGTTTTGATCGGGGCTGCAGCAGAACAGGGGAAATAAAAACCAAGCAGGGAAGGCGGGTTCTGCTGAATTTTCTCAGCTTTTCATTCACGCCGCCCGGCCCTCAATCCTTGCTCGGTGCTGACGCTCGCTGGAGGCAGCAGGGCAGCACAGGAGTGGGGTGAGGATGGTCCTGCTTAGGGGCACGGGGATGTTGGGACCCCCCTCGTGTCCCAGCTATGGGGTGTCCTGCCCTGCCTGGCTGCTCCCAGAGCCTCCTCGTGTTTCTGCCCCTCGTGTTGCTGAGCCCGTTGTGTAAACAGCTGAGATCCCTTGCCGAGGAGACTCTCCAGATGTCCCTAAAGCTAGGGCTCAACGTAAACCGACAGATAAATACGGGGAGATGCCAAGGATGTTTGCGTTGTGAATTGGTTCCTTAGCCCAGACCCCGCCGTGCCGGGGAGCATCCTGCAGCCAGCCATGGAAAGCCCTGGTGCTGTGTGTGATCAGGCCGTGATGATGCTGGCACCCAGCAGCTCCAAAAAAAAGCCCTGGGGGGGGGGACAGAGGTGGGCTGTGGCTCTCAGCACCAGGCTGGAGATATTTACTAGCCTGGTGAAGGGAAGGGTTGGCATCGGTTTGTGTTTTGGAGCCTGCCACACCAAAATGTGCCATCGTTGGTCTCGGTGTCACCAGGGATGGGTCTGAGGGTGCCCCTGTGGGCTTGCTGGGAGCTTTGGGGTTTTCTGAGCAACGTCCTCGTTGGGGACTGAAAAGGAGCTGGTGCTTAGCAGATGTCATTCCTGCGGGGAGAGCCTTCTTTATCGGCTTAGCTTGCCACATCTTGCTAGCCCACAACAGCAAATAGCTCACTTAGTGAGGGTTGGGGCAGTGCTGTGTAAGGTTTCCCCCTAATTTACACCCAAAAGAGAGCTGTGGCTCCGTGGCGGTCAGTGACACTGCTCTCAGAATGGGGATGGAGCAAAGGCCAGGAGCTGTTCTCTTTACCCGCAAAGAACAACACAGGTGCTAGTAGGACATCTCCCAAATGCACCCAAATCTGCGGAAAGCGGATTTAAATGACGTGGTAATGGAGAGTACGGGTGTGGGGAGGGACAGAAAATAACGCTGGCCCTGCATTAATGGTGCCGAAACAGCACTAATGGAAGCAAGGCTGGCTCCTGCCAGCATGTTTGGTCTAATTTTTGCTCCTCTGGGGTTAGGCACTGTGGCTTTGGGGGCAGGCCTGGGTTTTCTTCTCCCCATTTCAGACCCGTTCAGCTCAGCCCTGTCTGCTCCCGTGGCTGCCGTGGGCTCAGCCGATGCTTTTAGCACCAGAGCCCAGCCAAGGGTTGCCCAAGACCAAGCGCTTGCTTCCCCCAGGCTTCTTCCAGGCAAGCCCGTGGGGATCTGCAGGCTTTCCTAGGCTGCTTGCATCCCCTGGGAGCGATTTCCCCAGTTCCACAGAGGAGCTGGCAAGGGCTGAAAGCGCTTTGGCTCGAGTGAGGTGCCCACTGGGTGCGTGGTCACTGGTCCCGAGATAAAAAGGCAGCGCTGGCTGTGGGGCTCTGCCCAGCACGGCATCCTGATGCCTGCTGGAAAACGTTTGCCTGGCTTATTGGGAGGTTTTTTCCCTGCCTCTTACATACCAATGAGGGGAAAATGAAAAAAAACCCACCTCTCAATTCTACTGAGTGCATGATAGATCTGATTTAAAGTTATGACAAAATATTTAGATTAAAAGGAATGAAATAACATTATTCTACCATTTTGCCCACACAGTGATTTCCTAGGTACACAGAGTAAATCACGGTGTGCAGCCTGCTAGAAAAGTAATTTCAAAAAAAAAAAAAAAAGAAAAAAGCACCTTGCAGTTTGATTATTAACTTTTTTTTAAAGCTGCTTGGGCTCAGAGACAGCTTCTTCCTGACAACGAGCCCTTCTCCCCCTGCAGCACAGCCGAGGTTTGTGTGCGCCCTGGGTTTGCCTGTCCTTGAGCTCAGGGAAAAGGTTTTTTTTATGGAAGATGCCCCTGTGCTGTGGTGAGGCTTGGTGCTGGGGGAAAGGGCTGTTCTGCCAAACCCTGCACGGTCCAGAAAAATGGCATTTGGCTTTTCAATGCGCAGGGGGTGTCACTGGGGGAGAATGGGAACTGCTCAGCTTCTGGGATGCCCAGACCCAGCAGCAAGGCGTGAAATACTTAAGGACAGACAAAGCTCTGGGCTCCCAGCCCTGATGTTGACGTGACTTGGAGGATGTGCTCTGCTAATCACTGTTTTTTTTTCCTCCTTCTTATTTAGGGAATGCTTGTGGAGGGCCCCCCAGGTCCCGAAGGCCCGGCAGTAAGTGGCACTTTGTTTACACCTCACTGGAGGGTGCGTGGTGCTGGATGTGTGCATTGCAGGGAGCTGAGCAGAGGGCTCAGCGCCCATCTGTGCCTGGGATGTGTTGCTTCCATGTGCCATGCATGTGTACGGAGCGCTTTGGAGTCTGTTTTCTGGAGCAAAAATAAACAGAAAGCTCTAATTCTTTTCCTGTGCTTTCTATGAACGTTACAAATAATGCACATTTTCATTCAGTGGCTTATTTTTATTATTTTTTTCTCTCCTAGGGTCTTCCAGGACCTCCAGGACCAACTGGACCCGTGGGCCAAATGGGAGACCCTGGGGAGAGAGTGAGTACCCCTGTTTTTCTCCTCTTAGAAGCCTTTTGTCATTTTTTGTCTTCAAAGCGGGACTGTGGTGCCTTATTGGAACCCTAAATTCTGCTGGTTGCACGAGGCGTTTGATGGTGTTCCCTCTCTGAGTCCTTGGTCTTAACACCTCAGAGCTGGGTGAAGAGGATGTCAGCCCTAAAAGATGCTTGTGCCAGGGTAAAGGGCAGACCTTTGCACCCAGGGACAAGTGGCTGGGGACTAACCACGGTAGTGAGCAGCACTAAGCACTTTTCTCCAGGCTAAAACCAAGACTAAAGCTGACAAACCCTCTCCTCTCTGCCTGCACCCTTTGGCATGTTATTAGTCATTAGGGCATGGGAGCTGGGCACTGGGAGAACAGGGTGAGCCAGCACACAAAACAGCCATGAGCACAGAAAAACGGAGCTCATTGTGATTCTGAATCCTCATTTCAGCTGGTGGTGCGGGTCCTGCAGCAGAGGGGTTGGTTTTGGCTGCATCCAGCACAGCCCCTGGTGTCGCACCACCATCCCACTGTGTTTTTCACCCCTATTTTAGGGGCTGCTGAACTCAAGCCTCAGCTCAGCAAGAGGTGTGCAAGCATTAGGCATGCAGGAAAAGCTTGGCTTGTCCTCTCTGAACAAAACGAGCTGTAATGGGGCCAGGCAGTTGCACCAAGGCAAGTGTCCAGGGCCACGTCAGGCTCGAGGGCTGCTGCTGGGAGCAATTTTAGCGGGCGCTAGAAGTCCACCTAAAAATAAAAGCGGCCCTAAGGACAGGGCACTTTGTGGCCTGAGGCACACAGTCTAAGTGACCAAAAGGGCAGAAAGCATGCCTACAGATGGCTCTTTGAAGGCAGGCTGGCTGGAGGTCTATTTTTCCAGCCTTTCTCTGGGAAAGCGGGGGCGGGAGGAGAGCAGCAGTGATGCTGATGGCAGGAGATGTGCCTGGATGCACCGCGTCCCGCAGCTGTCAGTGCTGTCACCCGGTGAATGCAGAATGCCTCGGCGATGGAGGGAGTGCTTATCAGCAAACACTCCTCAATCTGATGGCCAGGGCCTCAGCAGCTTTTCCTGGCAGATAACGTAGCAGGGTCTGACACACCACGGCGTCCTCAGCTGTTTTAGCAGCTGCTTTCTGAGTGGGGAATTGTCCTATCTGTCCCTGGGCTGCATCAGGGATAGGATAGAGAGACCCAGACCCTCTGCATCTGCAGGGTTTCCTGCTCTGCTGGCTGAGTTTCTTGGATTTTGTCTGTACAGGATGGGAGAAGCTGCTCAGGCTCAAATGGGAAGGTCCATGCCGACAAGGGTGTTGTGCTGTTCTGATGCACATCTTAGCACAGCTAATTGCTGCGACTCCTGTTAAGGATTCATGTTGTAGCATTGCTGTTTGTCTTTTTTCCACTTTATTTTCTATTTCAGTTGCATAACCTAAGACCCAGAATGAACACGAGGGAGGATTTGTTCCGTTGCAGAGAATCAGAACGAGATTTCTGTGCTACAAAGGAGCTCAGTGTAGCTTTGTTTGTAATGCTTAAGCGATGCTGGAGGTTTGCATGGCTGCCTCTGCAGTAACTATCAGGTCTGCATCGCATCCCCTGGGCTTTATTCCTCCTTACCCTTGCAGGCAGGCAGCACCAGTGGCAGCCCCTCAGGAAAGGGCTGAGCACATTTCCACCCTAGGATGGGATGAAGCACGATGTGAAAACTCCAGCTAGAACAGCTAAATGTTCTTCCCTAAATCCTCTGTAGCCAGGCTTTCTGCATTAAGTAGGGGCTGAGCTGGTTTTCACCAGTCTCTCCTACCCTCAGCTTTTAAAAGCTGTCATCCCTTGCAGGAAAGGCTTGGGGTCACTCTGGAACAACACTCCTGGGTCTCTTTTATGCCTCACATCCCCCTGAGCTGTTGTCCTCCCCTTGTACCCTTCCTCTCCCACCCATCAAGGTGGTTCTCCAGCCCGCCCATTCACCAGGAAAAAAAAAGCAAGAGATGGGAAACTGCATTTTGGTGCTCACTGAAAGCAACACCCCGTTGTTGTGGGATGTCCCCCGTGGCCTGGCTGCCATCCTTGGGGCACAGCAGGACCAGCTGCACTGCCACCTTTCCTGCCTGCTGGAGGATGAGGCAACCAGCTGGCTCCAAACCTTCCTTGCTCACCTCCCAGCCTGAGGACGTGCGTGTTGCAAAATGCAAGTGTTGGGAGAAATAAAACCATTGCTGGCCTGCACTGGAAGGTGTCTGGTGTGGTTTTCAGGTGTATTTGAGGAGATTGCTTAGGTGTTGGGGTCGTGTGGCAGTCAACCTGGCTCGGGCCCCATATTTTTAATTAAGGCTCTTGGTTGCCTTGCTGGTCCCAAGGGCCTTGGCTGGAGCTCGCTGGCTGCCGTGCTGTCACAACCCCCCGGAGCCCTTCTGTAAAGACCCTCGCTTCATTTACACTCCTGGTGTATTTATTGTTGTTTTTTTTTGATGGAACAGTAATAACATTTCTTGTGGTTGTGACATGATTGAGAACGAGAGGCCCTGCCTGAGCTCCATCGATCGGTGTCTGCGAGCTCAGAAAGTCAATACGCAGCCACGAGCCCGCGGCTGGGTGCCAGGGCCACCGCTCCAAGGCTTGCTTAACCCTCAAGCCACCACAGATCTGGGTCTTCCTGCACTGCCCTGGCAAGGCTTTGCATCCTTCAGTGTTGGAGTTTGTAGGGGACCATCCACAGTTCATCCGGGCAAGGTCCCAGCAATGTTTGTGCAGCACAAATCTTGCAGCAGCCTAGGATTAGTCAACACAGCCCTTGGTAGTCTTCATTTGCCCTCAAGTTCAGCCTCCATGGGTCCTACATGTTGTCCAGCTTGCTCTTCTACTCCCCTTGATGCTCTTCCCTGCTTTTAACAATTATTTGTGTGCCAGGATGGGTGCTGACCCTGATGAGGAGGGAGGTAGCGCTTCTGCTGCTTGTCCACGCAGATGTTTGCTGGCCGGGCTCCTCCTGAATGGCCGTGCAAAGCCAACCAGCAGCAGACACACTGTCCCTGATGTTGTCATTACACACCCTGAAATTAAAGGCTTCATTTGCATTCTAGCCCAGACAGCACATCCTGCTTTTACAGAGTGTCCAGAACAGAATGTAATCCAACATATTGTGCATGGAGAAGTGATGAACTTGCAGAGCCAGGAACTGAAACTGTATTAAAACACTCTTTTCAATTAGAGCAGCTCCTCTTTAATTTGTTTATTATTAACCCTGCGCATAGCTCATGAATTTACATGGCATTTATATGTGTACAGTGAGGAACATTTCTTATGCCAGCATCTGATAAGGACTTATTTGCAATCAGGCAGGTGCACTGAATTAATATACCAACAATATTCAGCTATGTTAATATTGGCCAACACTCATTTAGCTCTGTTTTATTCATCATGTCAGTTTGTTCATTTATCCCAGTTACTTTACAAAGCACAGAGGAGCTCACATCACCAGCAAAGCTGCAGAGCAGCCTGTTTGTGGGAGGTAGCAGAGGGCTGATGGGGAGTTTCTTTCAAGTGGTGGGAAGAAGGAAATATGGCACTTAGGAGGCCAGAGAGCTGTTTTGTGGGTACTCCAGAATGGAATGAAGAAAAGGGGAGATTTTTATTAATATCTTTAATTTTAAACGAGATGGTCTGTAGCAGTATAACAAATCTCACCCTGGTCGCTGACCCTATTGTGTGTTGGGAAATAAATGTGGGTGCCTTGGTGCTGCTGGGCTTCTGCTCAGCTTCCCTCCAGCTCTGAGCAAAAGCTGGTCTCAAAGCCATCATTACATTTCCCAACCTCATGCAGTCCTAATGTCTCCATGGCCTTATTTCCACTGAGAATAGTTTTTCATCTCCAGAGTTTAATAGGATCCCTAAAATCCTTCCTGCGGTTCTGAAAGGCTCGAAGCTTTCAGGGTACCCTTTCTTCCATCAGACTGCAAGCGGTGCCTTACACAGAAAACCCTAAATGCTGTGAGAAAGATCTTTTCTCATGAAATTCTATGGCCAGGGTAGAAAAATAATCCTTGACTTGAAGCTCAAAACTGCAGGCTGGTGGGTGGGTCTGTGTGCCTGCTGCTGGGCACTGTTCTCAACACCCACCGTGTGTCTGTCCATCACTGTCTGCTATGTGATGATCATGAGAACTAACACAGATGTGAGGTTAAGCGTTCCCTTGAAATATTGCATTAGTGTTTGTGCTCAGCGTGGCATCTTGGAGCACTGCACCAAATGGAAGTTGAAGTTCCCATCCCTGGTTGCTGTATATCAGCAGATCTCTGTTTACATAATGAGAGTGACACAGATTTACACCAACGGAGGGTCTGACGTGCTGCATTTCTTAAAGGCATTCAGAGGTTTCTGCAACCCAGCCTCAATTTAAATTTACAAAGTGCTTTGTGGTTTGGATTTTTCCTCCGTGTCACTGCCCCCCACTGCTCCACCCCGCAAGGAAAAGACCTCACGCACCCAACCTGAAACATAACGAGGCGTTTTTGTAGAAAAACACCCCGCCAACATTTGTCGGGCAGAGTACACAACAAGAGATAAACAAGCTCATTCCTGATCCGTCATACGGGGGACCAGAGCTAAAGGAGAGGGAAGAGAGGGAAGAAAGTTTATTATATAAAGACGAGCCTGGCCTAAATTATTTATCATGCTGCTGGTGCGGCAGATGGGGCTGCCCTCTGCACCTCGCCAGCAGAGCCAGGGACTCCGGTGTCGGCCAGACTAAGTAAACACCAGGAATGTAACATCATGAGCTTGTCTTGAGAAATGGATGGGCTGGCGTGTCGCGCAGCCTTCCTTCGGCGCTGAGGGAGCCGTTGGGTGGTTTTGATGATAAATCAGGGGCTGCAGCTCTGGCTCGCTGCAGCGCTGGGAGCAGCGTTGTTATTCCGGGCCGGTTGCAGTGCGGAGCTGGGCGCCTGGCCCACGGCACCGCGCTGCCCTGTGATTGTGGTGCAGGGCAGGGGAACAGCCCCGCGGGGTGGGGTGATGGTGGCTGTCGTTCCCCAGGGCTGGGCTCTAATTTAGGGCTCGGAACTTTGGCTCGAATGCTTTATGTTCCTTTTTAAGAGGGAGACGAGGAAGGAGATGGTAGGTTAAGGAAGGCAGGGAGGGTAAGGGAGGGAGGAAAGAGGTGTGAGGTGAAGCTGAGTCCGGTGCTCCTGCAGAAATGGGAAGGTGCACGGCTGAGACAAGATGTGGGGGAAGAAAACGTCAGTTCCAGTATGGCCTGAGACCTTCAGCCCAAACCAAGGCAGATCTGAAGGATGTTTATAGATGCCCCCTTTGTAGAAATAGACCCAACGAGCACCCAGATCTGAAAGCAAGACAATGGGGCAAGGGAAACACTTCAACTACCTTTTCTAAATCTTCTGCTTTAGGGACTTTGTACCCTTTTGTCTTTTCCTCCTCCCTCTCCCAGCTTCACCCCCCTTCCTTTGCATTGTGTGGTGAGCACACATCTTCTCAGGACAAGGGCTGGCTCTTCTGTGTCCATAGCAGTCTGGGATTGTGGCAGGATTTTATTTTCCCTTTTGTTTGGTGTCTGGATGGGTTTGAGAGCTTCAGACAAGTGGGAGAGAATACAAACTAATGTGGATGTTTATCGCTTGCCCTCCTAAGGGCTTTGGTCCTCCACAGATGACTTTATTGTTGGCATTTACTGACCAGGGGAGTGTCCAAGTCCTCAAACCTGAGCTTCTGGCCAGGCAGTTCTGTCTGCCTTGCCATGAAGAGAGCACCAGAGCTCCTGGGTCAAGATCAAGCCACTCTCAGCCCTTTAAGCTGGTGTGAAAATTGCAATTCTGCATGCTCACTGAGTGGTTGGATGTCATCCTCGTTTGTATGTAGGCTTGCTGGATGGTTGTGAAAAGTTGGGTTAACTTAAACTTATTGCCGAGTCCACAACTGTGAGTGTGAATAATTTGTGGGCTGTCTTATGGAAATTGGCCATATTCGATTATTTATGGCTTCATCAATACATCTTTTATTACGTACTTGTTTCTTTAGTGTAAGTTAAAGATACTCAGCTGATGTTAATCAGCACAGCTCTGTTGAGATCCTCGGAGTTTGGCTGATTTACAGCTGCTGACAGGATCACTTCGTTGTAGACAGAAGTAGCCTCACAGGACAAAAAAAAAAAAAAAAGAAAAAAAAGACTGAAGAGAGAAAAATGGAATGACCCAGATGACTGAACATGCACGGAAATGTATTTATCTTTCCACATTTCTATTTCGCTGACCTGAGTTATGAAGTTTCATATACCTTTTTAATAGATTTTAAGAGACTCTACTAAACATTGATTCCATTGACTTGGAACAACGCAGAGGGTTTTATTGTTCACTCAAATATTGCTTATGGCAGACACTGAAAATATAGGGGCCAGGATGTAAGGAGAGGGAATTACTAAGAAAAACCATGTGCGCTTACAGATGTGCTTCCACAAAATTTGCCAGACCGTCAGGATGCCAGCGTGCTCAACATGAGCTGTCAAGATAGGGAGCCTTTTGTGTCACAACACGCCTTTACAACCATAACTAAGATGGTGTTACAGAACTTTATTTTTATTTCTCTTTCTTATAGGGACCACCTGGCCGTCCAGGTCTTCCAGGAGCAGATGGTTTACCAGGACCACCAGGGACAATGCTTATGTTGCCTGTAAGTACAAATATAGCCCCCAAAAAGGCATTTAAATGACTTGGGCTCCTTGGAGTTAAGTGGTGGAGGGTGAAAGTCATGAGGAAGCAACTAAAGACATCTCCAAGGGCCAAATTTTGGGCATTACCCTGCTTCTTAAGGTGAGGAACCTCTAATGGCTGTTCATAGCAGTTCATCCAGGTTCTTACGGTTTTAGTATCTGGTCCCTTTTGACGACCAGTGGTTACTTTGCACTGTCTTTTTCCTTTACATGAAGCTAGCAAGTACCAAGTCAGTCTTCTTGATCCCGGGACACTAAGCGAGTGATTATATTTTGTGTCTCCTTTGATGTGAGAAAAAGCCCTCAGGAAACCAGCTGTTGAAAATGAGTGGTTAGGTACCAAAGGGAAAGAGGCTTTAGTGAAAAACCGCAGCACTCTTGTACGGGCTCCAAATCGCAGGGTGATATGTGTGTAGGTTACTGGCAGGGTGCCGAGGAGAGCCTGGGCCAAGTGCTCAACACGGAGCTTAGCTGGCCATTACAATACATTTGTTGGCCCCTACAGAAACCAACCGTAGGCCTATAAATTGTTTCTTTGGATCTGCTTGCCAAGTTCGTGTGGTCGTATACCTAGAGCCAACCAAGCAAGACGCAGAGGTGAAGTCGAGGTGAAAGAGCCTTCCAAGTAGGTTCTGCACTCTGCCGAATTCCTCTTGCAAAACCCCAAAACACGTGCAATTAAGGAATTGGAGATGGAAGAGACAGAAGAAAACATTAAACAATTCCTTCCCTTTCAAGTTCAGGAAAATTAAAAATAATCATTATTTTTTTGAATCCTTTGCGTGTAAGGATCATGGCTTAAACATTAGGATGAGTTTCCCTGAAGTATGCTGCCATGCTTGGGAAAGGCAGCCTCGGTCCCATGGCCACGAGACAGCTCCAGCCCAATAACCTGATACAACCCCATCTCCACCAGCATCTGCACGGGGGCTCTCAGGCCTGTGAGAACTTCGGCGTTAGTTTTGAGCAGTGGTGCATGAGGTCCTTACAGTTCAAAGCCTGCAAGGCCTCCTATTGTGCATGCTTTGGCCTGGCAGCGTTTGCTGTGCTGTTATGTCCATGGGAAACAGTCCGTGTTCGCTGGCGAGCTGTGCAACCCAAAAGCACGCTGCTTAATGGGGTGGTCTGGAAGGACACCGATGGGCCTGGGGCAGTCATGCTGAACAGAGCTATTTAGGAACCAGGCTAGCGTGAGTATGGAGACACAGCAACCCCGTGACCTGCTTTCTCTGTCTTGTTCCCATCAGTTCCGCTTTAGCGGAGGAGGAGATGCTGGCTCGAAAGGACCACTCGTTTCAGCCCAGGAGGCCCAAGCCCAAGCCATCCTGCAGCAGGCCAGGGTAAGTGAAGGGGAGCGGGGTGTCTCTTGCAGCAGGTCTGTGTTGATGAGGAAGACAAGATTAAACTTCTCAGAGGAGATGTCTCCATGTTTGCACCATCCATGCTGGTAACAGTCTCTTGACCTAGGTCTGAGGTGGGATTGCTGCGTGGCTTGAGGTGATGACACCTGGATGACTTGGCATTTTATTGAGCACCAGCAACAGGCCAGGCTCTAAAAACTCAGTTTTAAATTACCTACGGACCTTGGAGATGGCCTTCTGCTGATGGAAGTAGACATAAACCTGCTGCAGCGTTCTGCTGTTTATGCTGACAGTTTTGAGAATCTATATGAAAAGTCGTGGCATATGCTGTAGGGGATTTCTTTCTTTCTTTCATTTTTTCCAGCAAATCTCACTCAATAATTAAATGTATGTCACAGATGTAAGCTGTTCCCAGCTCCATGAATCTCAGCAGGCAGCCTGCAATTTCCTTTAATATATTTATTGAAAATACATGATGAATATCTACACCTTTTTTTGTTTTGTTTTATTTTGTCAAATGACCTTATTGATTAGTGATCACATAATCCCCAGCCGTGTTTATTATTTAGGCTCACTGGTGAAACAAGATGGGCCATGCACGTTCCCAGTACAATTCCTGTTCCCTAGCTGGATGAGTATGTCAGTGTATAAGGCTCCATCCTCAGCTGTTCAAAATAAGACTTCATTTCCAGGCAGGACAGCTTTGAATTTTCCCTTCCATGAGTGCTTGTCTGAGGTTACATTTGATCATTAGCACGTTGAAAGCAGAAAAGCAGCAGGCACAATTATATCAGAAGGGAAAACGTGAGGACCCCTTGAGTGCATTTCTGATTTATTTGCCCCAGTCTTGTCCAGGAAGGACCAGATCCTGGCTTTGAGCAGTAAAGGGGAAAATACAAGATGGTTTAGCAAGGCCAAAAATGAAAGGGGATGGCTTTGGGGCGCTTTGGTTCTCTTCCAGCCAAATGCAGCCATCAAAGGACATAGCTTAGCTGTGCTTCCCAGCATCCAAAGCCCACGTCTGCCGGCAGCTGGGTCTCGTAGCTCAGATGCTGTTGATGGGCTAAAAAGCAATTCCTTTCACCCTTGAGTGAAATAAAGTCCTTTAGGATCTCCACCCAGCTGGGTGACACATGCCCTTTTGGGTTTATAATGAGGGCTTTGGCTCAGCTGGGACTATTTTGCTTTCCATCCAGCTCTCCTTTAACTAAGGAGTTCAATTTTTCTCATGTTCAGGCAGAGCACAGGGCCCTGATGCCACCAGCCACTGCATTTTCCTATCCATTAACCTTACTCTGAGAATGATATTGGTGGATTATGATTCTTGTGTTACCTCGTCAGTCTTAATTTCCAGGCTGCCTACAGTTTTTCCATTAGCATTTATTTTGCTGGGAAATTGCTTTTCTTGACCAGATGAACGTTTCATGAGAAGCATCTGCTTTCTCAGACCTTTTTTGTTGTTGTTGTTGTTGTTTTCTTCTGCCTGTCAAAAATAGTGACTGATTTGAAAAAACAAAGTATCCCCCCCCCAAGAAAATTCTCTTTTCTGTTTTGTTTTTGTGTGTGTGTGTTTTGTTTGTTTAATTTTCAGTAAAATGTTGGGAAAAAATTTAAAAAATAATAAATCCTGGGCAACTTTTGGGCTGTGGATGAAAATTTGATAATTTCCATAAACAGAAAGATCCATTTCTTTACAAACATCAACCTATCATCAGGCAATTTCAGCTGAAAACCCTGATACTGAAGTGGACAGGGAGATAATTTTTTTTCTGTGGAGAAGTTATGGGATGTGGCAGGAATGAAAAAAGAGTCCTGCAGAGGGAAGTGCTTCTTTTTCTCTCTTTTTTTTTTTTTTTTTTTTTTTTTTTGGGTGGTGTTGTTAATTGCATTATTAGGTTGACTTATTCCCTTAAAATTTGGCTTTCAGTAGACACTGAAAGTAGACACTGTCCCAGCCAGCAGTGTTCCGGAGCAGCTCCCTTTTAGTGGGGAGTTGTAAAAAGATGCCACATAATCCAGCATTTGTGCAATATTTACACAATTCCAAGTTCAGTCACGGATAGGTTTTAATTCCTGTTATACACAGATAATTACAACTCTTTTAAAGTGTCGAATTGTCACGAGGGAACAAATTGTCCAAGTGATGTTATGAACTGTGGACGGCCCCATTACCCTCCACAGAAATTACCGACTTGATGCATGGTTACATGACTCCTTAATTACTGAGCTAAACGCCCCCCATTGCAAATTGAATTGTTCTATTTGGAAGATGCTAAGTAGTAATTAAAAAAAAAAAAAAAAAAAGGAAAAAATCCTCCAAAATTAAACTGCTAGTTTCATAAAGAAAAAGCCCTCCTAAACCAGGATGTGAGCAAACCCCTGTAGCATGTTTGGGTAAAGTTTTGTCATTTACCTTCAGTAGATTATTGTTAAAAGTGCCCGTTGTATTCTGTTTGTGTGTATTTTTGGAAAAGGGTTCAAATGCAGGAAAATCTGTGCTCTCTATCTGCCATGGGTCTCAAGCGGGGTGTTTATAGGTATCTACCTGTATGGGGCTGCAGGCAGCTGGGCTGTAGGTCCGTACATTCCCTCAGCAGACCGCCACCAACCAGGGGTTTGGCCCATTTGTGGAAGCAAGAAGAAGTTGATCAGTTGATCAAATTTATTGAGATTATGGAAATAGCTGCAAGGATTCCTGGTTCTCAGAGCATGCAGGGAACATGCAGCTCGTGGTCCAGTGTGGCCATGTCCCATTGAGGCAGTGACACAGGGACACAACTAAAGCAGCATCTCTCTTTCTGTTTCAGCTGGCACTGCGAGGACCCGCGGGCCCAATGGGTCTGACCGGGCGGCCCGGCCCCATGGTGAGTAAAGAAGCAAGGAGAGAACGAAGCTGGCACTGGTTCAGCACCTGCTCTTGGTTACCTGCATGAATGCCTTCTCCTTAACGCCCTTTGGCTCTTCCCTCTGGTTCTGTTGTGGCAAAATGCAGTGAATCCCATTCTCTGCCCACAGGGACCCCCGGGCAGTGGAGGACTGAAGGGCGAAGCTGGAGAAATGGGGCCTCAGGTGTGTATGGCAAGATCGGGGGGCTGCGGGGGCTTTGGGGAAATGCAGGTGTGGAGCAGCCAGCCTTGCTTCAGGGGCTGCTGTGGGGGAGCAGCTCAGAGCCTACAAATGCAAACTGAAACCAGGAAGGTGTGGGAACATCTGTTCCACGTATAAATGTCCCTTCAAGTATCCAAGTGCAGATTCAAGGCATAATTCCAAGCCAGCAGCGTAAAATTCTGCAGGTGGTTCTCCTTTCCTGCAAAGGCATCCACAGAGGGGTCCTGAAGGCCCTCAATACCCCCAGGTCCCTCTGTGAGCACCCCAGAGGCATGATGTGAGGGGGGGTCCCGCAGGCTGCTGAGGGGCAGGGGGCTCCTTGGTGCGCCAGCCTCTTGCCTTCCCCATGGCCCCAGCCATTCCCTGGCCACAAACGTTGGAAAAGAGATGTGGTGTGGGTGGCCTTGTAAATATGAGAAATGTTGGAGTGTGGGGAGTTCCTTATTGCTCACAAAATTGTCCTCCGGAGTCGTAAATCCTGCATCAAAGGGAAATTTTCTAATGGGGGGCAGGGATTTGTCTCCACCACCCTGAGCCTGTGACAAGCGCAGGGCTGCTCACAGGGTGAAGGCTTACATTTGGGTCTACGCATGCAACTCCCATCCAGACATGCTCAATCCTGCATCTACCCTGTGTGTTTTGAACCCCGGGCTCTGCTTGAGGGGTTCACCCCCCATTTTGTCACCCCGTTTTGTCACCCCTCTGACCCTCACCACCCCAATGGGGCCTGGCTGGGGATGCCTGTGGGGCCGCTGCTCCGGCCAGCTGCACAGGGTCCGTCTGTAATGCTGCTGGCTGACGGCGTTTCTTTCTCTCTCCTCGTTGCATCACAGGGTCCACGAGGCATCCAGGGCCCTCCCGGCCCGGCAGGGAAGCCAGGCCGCAGGGTGAGTGTCCCGGGAGCGCTTCGTCCCGTGGCCAAAGCAATTCCTGAGCGCTGAGAGCATTGCACAAGCGTGGGCTGGCGGCCAGCCAGGGGCTGGTCCAGGCCTTCTCGGTCCAGCTGGGCAGACACACGCGGGGATAAGAGCTTGGGGTAGGGAGGAGGGAGGATGGGAAGAGCTGCATGTCCATGCTTCCCATGTTTTAGTTCCCAGATTTTTGCTCCATGGTGCTGGGGTGGGAGCTGCAGGAGCACCCTGGGCTGCTTCGGGCAGTCCTGGTCTTTGCAGCATGCGAGGACCTGGTCCCTGGGGGTATCTGAGCTGGCAGAAGCAGTGCTCACTTGCTCTGTTGACATTCCCATTGCACAAATGCTGATTTTTATTTTACGGAGTCCTCCAGCTCTTTGTGTAAGCTTACCAGAGGAAGAAATTAAGAAGTTTTTTGTGTGACTCACATCCGGCTTTCATAAACTTTTATCTCATTTCAATTTGTGAACATCAACATAGCATATCTTAAAGTGTAATGGAAGGTTATTTTTTCAAATTGATGACTGTATCCCAATGTCCATGCTGTGAACCAGCTTCCCTGCTGTTTGCCATACTCCAGCCCACCAGGCTGACCCAGGATGGTGCTGCAAGAACAGAGCAACATTTTCCCTTTGCCCAGGGAAGTTGCTGCCCAGCTGGCAAGCTTTAGCTTCAATAAAGCTTTGCTTAGCCACAGACCAAAGAGCAGATGTCTCCGCAGTCCTACTTTACCCCTTGTGTCTGACTTTGCTTCTCTCTGCTGCAGGGACGAGCTGGCAGTGACGGTGCCCGGGGAATGCCAGGCCAGACAGGACCAAAGGTAGCGTCACATCTTCGTGTGTTTTTGGAATTTGCATCAGCTGGTTAGCAAGCAGGAACGGGAGGACCCTTGCAGGAGAAGCCCTCTTTGCTTGGACGAGGTGGCTGAAATGGTCCAGCGACTCCTGTGAAGATGTGGGCTCCACATTTGAGAGCTGAGGGAAATTAAACACACACCTAGAAGGCAGAACAGCAAGAGATTGTATTTTCTTTTCTTTCCTTTTTTTTTTTTTTTTTTTTGGTGCAACTTTATTAAATTGCTGGATCCCCTTAAGAATGAAACATGCTCCCTTGGCTGCAGTTGTAGAACAAATACTTCAGAATCCTAATTACAAAAAACAAACATGAATGAGCAGTTGGAAATATCCTGAAATATAACTACCAAAAAATACCTATTAAGTGGGTGAGGAAATGTAGAAGGCATGGTGAGGAATTTTAATGCCTTGTATTTATCTTTGAGACAAAATCCTTTCATTCAGCTGTGATCTGCAGGTATTATCAAGCAAGGAAGGAGCTGTTCCACTGAAATTGAATGCAAAGAAAGTTTGCTCAGGGAATCATGTATTAAAGGTTTTAAGTACTTTATTATGTAGATACTTAAAGCTGGAAAAGATGGGGGGTTTTGATACAGAGACAGGAGGCTGCAAATCATTTATCCAGTAAAGTGCTTTAATGAGCATCAACTGCCCTCCAAGGAGTGTATGCCAGGGAAGAAGGGAAAACAGAATAATGAGCAGCTCTGGAAACGAGCTAAATCTGCTGTGAGCAGAGCCAGAGCAACGCCCCATGAGCTGACAAAAACGAAGGAGCCATCAGTTACCCTGGTGCATCTCCGTCAGCCTTGGCCAGGTCGATTTATCCTCCAAAATGCTCTGTTGTAACCAACTTCTTCGTTCGTAGGTAAAAGGTTTGTGGGAGGAAGGAGTGGTGCTCATCCCACTTACCACTAGTGTGTGCTGTGCCTTTTGACCAGGGGTTCCTCACTATACAAAGAAAATGGGACTTTCCTTTTTTATCTGTGCCAGGTGTTGTGTGACAACATCACCCGCAGTTTGCAGGTGCCTTTGGGACTTCCCTTTTCTGAAGAGCTGAGGCTTCCACAGACAGTCTGTCTCAGTGCATTCCTGCCCCTATTTCCCCCCAGAATACAGGGAATTGGAACAGGGCACAAATTCAGTGAGGAAAAGCAGCTGTGCAGAGGAGAAGCCCTGCTGTGCTTTGCTGGGTTTCACCAGGACCTGGCTGCATCCCAGCGCTGGGGGACCCATGCTGGTCTGAGCCCCAGGAAGCTCTCTGAACTACTGGGGTTTTAATTTTTCCTCCTCACACTTCAGCTTCCCAAAGAGTTGCCCGTTTCCTTTGGGAACATCTGCAGAGCTGGGCAGGGGACGTGAGGAGCGAGCAGCTGTGTGCTCAGTGTGTCCGCACGACTTCTGTTTTCCCAGCGTGGTGCCAAGCACAGAGCAACACGCCCGCCCTCCTAGCACAGCTCCTTATTTTGGGCTTGGCATCGTGCTCCCCAGGACAGCCAAAGCCCTGTTTGGCCAGGATTAGAGGGGTGTGTATGGGATGGGTTGTGGTGGAGGCCAAGGTGGTGTCTGGGGACCTGTTGGCAGGAATACTGGTGCCCAGCTGGCTACCATTGGGTCATCATTTGTAATTCTGTGGAATAAAATGAAATAAATTGCACTAGAATAACCTGTCCAGAATTGAGATGCTTTAGATGATGGGACTCCGGAATTCACATGGAAAAATAATAAGTCTGTAGGTGCTGCAGGAAAAGGGAGGAGGTAAAATGGCTTTATTTGAGCATTTTTCTTTTTTTTTTTTTTAGTCTATAACTTTGAAATCATCACTGGTCTGATGGGAGGTGAAGGCTGAATGTCTGAGGGAGAAAATCAATCCCTCCTTGACACAGAAAGGAAACAAATTGGAAAGATATTCAACAGCAGGTGGAAGCGTGTACTAACCTGGCTTTTCTTTTAGGGTGACCGAGGGTTTGATGGCTTGGCTGGTTTGCCTGGTGAGAAGGGAAATAGAGTAAGTTATATTCCACTTGTTTCCTGGCTGCAGTCTGTAATGAAACCTTGGCAGGACGACATGGCTGGGAGGAGGGCAGCTATTGCTGGGGATGAGCCAGAACAGTGCAACGAGAACAAGAGTGTCCTGAAGGATAATGTGGGATGTCACAGCATTGCTCCCAGGCACAGCACTCACATCCTGGGAAGCTGCAAAATCCTTCTGGGATTGCTTGAAAGTGGAGGGGGGGGATCACTTTAATAAAATGCAGACTGAAAAATTAGAAGCAAAACCTGCTTTTAGTGCAGATCTGGATGGGAACTGCCAAAAACACAATGGGATAGTTCGCTTTGGCTTATAATTAAACAATGGGGAAAAAAGCAAGAAGCTAGTTATTTTGGTAGGCTGCCTCCTCTCCCTAGAGAGAGCCACTGTCTCCCCAGTTAAACCATTAGTTTGTAAAGCTGGGGAGTTCTTGAGACGCAGAGATCGCATTATGATTACAAGCTACAGAGGAAAGGCAAGACAGTGCCTGAGAGAGATGCTTAATTGGCGAGATGTGAGATAGTGGGATGCCTTGGGTGAAGGAATATCTGTGTGCAGAGCCCGAGTCCCCTTTTCTTGAAGGAGCCACAGTATCTGCTTGTTTCGCAGACCCCTAGTGAGATGTCATGAGTAAATCCTGTGCCTCATGCACAGGAAAGTGAGGATACGAGCATCCTCAGCACATGGTGCAGACAGAAAAGGCAAGCCTGTTGCTAGGTTTCTCGCTATTACCCGATGTTTTCCATTGCCAGACTGTCCACCTTCTCTGAGGATTTTCTGCCTTTCCTTCACAGGGCGAGCCAGGCCCCCATGGACCCCCAGGGGCTCCCGGAGAAGATGGGGAGAGGGTAAGTTTGTCTGTGTCTGCAGCAGTCCTTTGAATTCATAACTGAGCCCTGTAAACGAGAAGCAGATGTGATGGCAGCACCGGGCGCACGTTGCCTGCTGCCATCCCCTGCAGCAGCAGCAGCAGCAGCAGCTCGTCCCTGCAGCGTGGTGCCACGGGATGAGAGTGACATGGGGCAGACAGAGCAAGATGGGAGGAAGAAAAGTGATGAGGATTTTAAGTATCTGGTCAAAAAACTCTGTTTTTGTTATGAAAAATCATGTCATTGATGATGTGCGCTGCTTGTTTTCTAAGATACGGCAAATTGCAGCACGACTTGGGGAATAGGGAGTCCAGATGGACATGGGAATCAAAGATTAAATTGTTCAGTTCAACACCATGCAGCAGTCGATAATCGCAAGGCCTTTAGCAAAGCTCAAACTAAGCGATACAGGCCTAGAAGAGATGGTTTAAGAGAAGAGATTGCAAATGCTGAATGTGTAGTTCTGGGAAGTGTGCGGTTCAGTTGGAGGAGTATGGATTTCCCAGGCTCTAATCCCCCTCCACAATGTTCTCTTTCCACCTTTGGCTATCTGTAAAGCACAGATAATAATGCCTTCCTGACCACAAAGTTGTGAGGATTAATTAGTCGTGGATATAAAGGGCTTTTAAGTCGAAAAGACCTAACTTGCATCTTTGGGGGAAAGAACAAATTTCTGGAGAACTTTAATCCTAAAGAGAAAGAGAAACCATGTAAGGGGAAGAGAGGGCATAGCTGAGGGGAAGAGAATGCATTTTATCAGCAGCAGAGGAGGGTTTGCATGGGCTGGCTGCTAGGATTGATTTCCTGGGTGTGGGCGTGCTGGGTTGTGATACGGTGTCCCTGGGGGAGCCTCATGTGTTAGGTGGTTTAAAAATGACTTGGAGGAAGCACCATTGGTGGGCATCAACAAGAGGTGGGTGTGGAGGGATGAAGAATTACCCCTTTGATGCCTCTGGTTTATCTGAGGAGCCAGTGGGTTAATCTGGCTAAATCAAATTCCCCGGGCAGCGCTCCCATGCTCCCCTTCAGTAGGCACTAAATCTTGTGGTTATTGACTCACATGGCCCGAATTGTTCCTACAGTATCTTGGCTATTAGCAAAATCCATCTTTATAAACACTGACATGAATTATGAAGTATCCATACAGCATTTCTAATCCTCGGTAAATTCTGCACACGCAGTATTAGTCTCGCGGCTTACGAGGTCTTCCTTATGCACGGCTACCCTTTTATTACTCCAGGGAAGCTGCTTTTCGGTGTGATTATTATTTAACAAGAATGAAACACCTGTGATGTGACTGAAATATAACTGCTTTGCTCTGTCTCTTTTGCTGCTTCCCTCTGTGCCTTCGCTGCCGAGCAGGGAGATGATGGAGAAGTTGGACCCCGAGGGCTGCCTGGAGAGCCTGTGAGTACCTCCTGGGGCTCGGCGTGCAGCAGCACCGCTTTGGTCAGGGGCTGGACATGATCAGGGTGCTTTAGGTGTCCCATGGGGCAGCTCCTGTGGTGCTAATCAAGACCCCCGAGTTCTTGCAGGGAACAGCTTCTCCTGCTTGAAGATCCAAGTGAATGGTTGGGAGTCTCTTTGCCTTAACAGCTCTCGTCTACTTTTTTCACCAAGATGCCTACTGAGGAGAGAAGATGCTTTCTGATCTTGTATTACTGATGAGCAAACTTCTCGGTGATTCTATTTGCTCAGTGGCTAATATTTGAAATTTAAACCCTGTCATTTTAAAGGTAAAGCTTAGCTTAGGCTGGTCTCTCGTTTTTCCTGCATGCATCCTCCATCTGGACTGTTTAGGAGTCAGGTAAGTGGGCTGGGGTGTGAAGTGTGCATGCTGAGTGTAAGTGAAATGTGAGTTTTGTGAGTGTTAGTAGCAAACAGCAGTGAGGAATGGTTTTGTCTGCTATTGCAGGGGCAATGGCAGCAATCAGCCATGCGGCTCATCACCTGCACCCCTAGTTTAGTGCAGTGTGAGTGATCCCATCTAAATCTTAGGATGCAGTCCTAGCAGGACTGAACACAAGGGGACGTTTGCCATGACCTCAGCGGGGCTGGTGTTCTGTTCACAGCACACAGAACTTTATAAATCTGCAGAGTTTGTCAGCGTCTGGGCCTGCAGCTCCATATGCTGTTGCTAATGCTGGAGCAGCCAGGCCAGGGCTAGCGAAGGGGACAGTTCCTATCAACAGTAAGGTGAAAAGGAGATGCTCATGATTTGAACAAAAACCTCCTGAACAATCCCGACAAGTGTTTTGGGGGAGCGCCCCACCAAAAAGAAACAGCTGGGTTTTCAAATCAAGACTCTGAAGGCATTTTCTGTCCCCAGCACCAACGATTTCTGATTTTGTTGGCAACGATGAACTCTGTTTCTGGCTGACCGTAGATTTCTGAGTGTAGTACAGTCATTGGCTGCTCATAGTATCCCAAACGCACTTCCTTTGTTATAAAAAGAACATTAACTATCTATCATTGGCCATCAGCTTTGCTTTCAAAATGTCTTATTTTGTTGTTGAGCGGCCCAGCATGGTGGCCCGAGAGTAATTGATGAGAACTGTTGGACACACTTCACATGAGAAAGGGAAGGCTTGGCATTTACGGACTCGTTGGAACTAAATTATAGACGAGATGTCTGATTAACTTCTGGGAAAGATTAATCAACCCAGCTATCTCCTCAGCACATGTCTAAGCAATAACTTATGGGTTATTAACTTCTTAAAAGCATTTATATGCTCAGGTAACAGAGTAACAAAAGAGGAACTTAAATGATGATCGTGCATGCAGGGAAGCTTATTTTTATAGCAGCCATACAAGAAAAAATATCAGTGGTTGCCAGAGGAAAGGCTTAAATTGCATCACAGGAAACTTCTGGTCATAAATACATGTCCCAAATCTGCATGTTTTTACCTGCCCTGAGCCAAAATAGGGTCTTACCAAATTTAATCGTAACTGATACTAGTGGTGTGACTTAGAAATTCGTTCCTCTTCATCCTGCCTCATTTCCTTCCATAGCTGGTTTATACAAGCATCAGCCAAGGAGCTGCTCTCCTGGGGCTTAGGGTACAAAGGCCCCAGCCCCTGCAGGACCCCAGTGGCTGGGAAGGGCCCCGTGCCCATGCATCCCGTTGGCCCTGCAAACTGCTTTTCTGCAGGAACAAAATCCCCGTGGCCTCTGAGATCAGAGCCTTTCATAATGTCTGCTCTTCTGTCCTCTAACATTTCATTTTAATTCCTCTGCGTCATAAAAAGAGATGTGCAATATTTGGGCAGACAGATAAAACTGCCCATCAGTCAAGAACAGTTTTCCTCCGTGACAGTGAATGAACACCAGCCTTGTAAATGTCCAGGGTCCTTTTACCATCTCTAATTGAAGAAAGGGCCTGAATTTAAAGGATGAGCTTTGCATCTGAGCGCTCAGGTGGGCACACAAGGCCCCCTCTCTTTCCTTTTGCTGCAAACCCACCAGGTAGAGGGGCTGCTGGAGCGGGGTTTGCAAAGTCAGGGAAAGTACATTGAAGCATTAGCTGTCAGACTCACTCTCTCACATGGATACAGTTCTCCTGACACATCAATGCAATACTCAAATCTCCCCGATTTCCCTGAAGATGATGCTAGGTTTCATCTGGTGAGAAAGCTAGGAATGGCAAGGTGTGGTTTAAGAACCAAATGCCTTTGAAAATGCACTGTTATGCTGCAGGCATAAAACCTTTTCCAGCCTTACTTCATTGCACAGATTGTCAATGACCAGAATTAAGTCTGGAGAGATTCAGAAATGCTAACCTTAATGATCCA
Organism: Aythya fuligula; assembly: GCF_009819795.1. Taxonomy (NCBI): domain Eukaryota; kingdom Metazoa; phylum Chordata; class Aves; order Anseriformes; family Anatidae; genus Aythya; species Aythya fuligula. The sequence continues at coordinate 6,105,539 of NC_045577.1, forward strand.
TTAGTGGAATAAGCTCGTTCTTCATGGCGCTCTCCGGCTGGAATGACTTGGCTGTGACACGTTTTGCATCATTGTGTGCATTACAGGGTAATCCAGGAATATGATTAAATTATTTAAAAATTAAAAAAAAAGTGTATGAAGTGGGCCTTCTTCCAATCCAAGGGATAACTGTATGCATGGATATTACCTCGACAAAAAGCATTTCAAGGGTGCATGCACACAGGATTTCTCTTACTGATTTTTTAACCCAGACAGCTGCTGTTACTGCAAAACCAGTAGGGTCGTGGCCAGCCCCGATGCTGTGCTGGGCAGAGCAGTGCCTGGCACCCATGGCGGAGCACAGGATGCACTAACCCTGCTTGTTTGCTCCAACAGGGACCCCGAGGACTGCTGGGACCGAAGGGGCCACCAGGACCACCAGGGCCACCGGTAAGTTCCCAGGGCTGCTGCCTTCCTGGGTCATCTCAGCCAAAGCACCCTGCCCCAATTAGTCGTTCAAGCAGATGATGCATCTGCACAATTCTATATGTCTGTGCCACAAGAAGACATGTTCATAAAAGTTGCTGCTCAAAGGCTGTATTCTGCCCTGTTTTCAGTGCTGTCACCTCTGCATGTGGCAGCCCAAAATTTGGCTCACCCGAGTAGAAGTTAATGCCTAGCTCAGCCTGGGAGGGCAGAATGAGAGCTATTAACGTGGTGGCTTTGCTATTAACTTTTTCCTATAGGGTGTTGAACCTTCAAAGCAGTTTGTTCAGGTTTCAGGCAAAAGCCAAGGCAAGAATGTGCAGTTTTTATGCAGGAGGCAGCCACCCTATTTGTCGTGCACTGCTGGCCAGGGAAGTGCTGATGTAAGGGCTCCTTCTGCAAAGCACTGCAGCTCACTGAGGTCCCAGGATTTAAAAACAGGACCCTGGACTGCTGCTAGAGCTGAGGGGGTCAGGGTTTTAATGGTGAGCGTGGTGAGGTCCTTAACCCCTCGTGGGATGTGGAGACATCCTCACTTTGAACTCCTAGTCTGCTGAAATTAAATGAGGCTTCAGGATCTGCTCCAAAGCTGTTAAAAATGGATAACCTAATGTGCCCTAGAGCAAATGGGTGAACGCAGAAGCCCCAGCAGGAGGTTTGCATTGACCATCTACCACATTACACCCTCACTGAAGACGATCAGGGCAGACATGACCCTGGCTGCCTTTTTTTGTGGCCCTCTGGTACAAGGGGGATTATTTTGTTGGCACAGGCTCTGTTTTGTTATTGAGGAAACCTCAGCCTTGGAGGCTTTGCTTTGTCCATAACTCTGTTAAGAACAATCTGGGTCAAATCCTCGTTTTGGCACAGCCTTGTTGGCTTCACCTGAACAATGCATTCCTGTCCCGAGCGAGGTCTGTGTCCAGTTGTTCCTTCTCACGAGCTACTACCAGTCTGCTCGCTGTCGGAAGCAATCCGGCTGCAGTACGTAGCCAGGATTTCTTCATCTGGTGCTGATTCTGCTTTTTCAGGCAGGTTAAACCAGTGGGAAAATACCAAAATGACTCTTTAAAGTGTTAATTTTTGCTGGATTCATAGAATTGGCTGCTTAACAAAACACCTTTAGAAAATTGCTCCATTTCCACATGGTCTAAAGGGCCTCCTGATGTTTTCTTATTTTTATTGCATTTTCCCTGCTTTTGTGGTGCGAAATATGCAGATATTTTCTTAATGCTGTTTTTTCAATCCTTTCCCAGGGTGTGGCTGGTATGGATGGACAAACAGGTCCCAAGGGGAATGTGGTAAGTTTTCACTGCAAGTTTTACAGACGGTTCAGATATTATATAGAGAGAGCATATGTGAAGTGTAAAATGTACTCCATTAAATTAGATTTGCTAATTGCTTTTTAGCCTGGTCTAGATTCCTATCAGGGCCTGTGAAAACCACCGAGAGTATCTTCCTACAGCAAACCAGCAAATGGCTGTTAATTTATTATAATTTCTGATGGAATTGCACATTATTTCCCCGTGAAAGATCAAACATTCTCATCAAGACGTGTGCTGTTCTAATGAACATCGGAGCACTGTAGTTTAACTGAGGGGGAAAAAAATCTTTGTATGCCTCCTCGTTGGCTCTACCAGGCTGAAGGGACTCCTGCAGAACAACCTGATCAGAGCTAGGCAGCACTAAAGCCCCTCACAGCTTGTTTGGGCAGCATGGCCACGCACAGAAGTGTGTGTGCAGTGAAATAACTTCACTCCTCCTGCCCCACCATGGAGTGAAGCTGTGTTCAATGCCCAGGAGCTCCTGGTTGCCAACAGTTAGAGAAGGGTTCGAGATGCAAGAGGGATGATGCTGTTCAGGCGTCCAGCTCCGCTTGCTGTTTTCCTGCTCTCAGCTCTGCCTTTGCCTCCTCACAGGGTCCTCAAGGTGAGCCGGGCCCCCCAGGCCAGCAGGGCAACCCAGGTGCTCAGGTAAGAGGGAAAAAACTGGAATCAAAAACCAGGAATGCTGGTTTGTAAGAAATAGATGGACCAGCAATAAGGAGATTTGCTGGGAATTGGCTCCATGTACGTTGCTGGCCCAAAATCTTCCTGAAAACGCTCCCAGTTTCAGATCCCTCCTGTTCTCACCTGGCTCTCGCTGCCACGGTACAAAGCCAAGCCCAGGTCCAAGCAGTCTCATCAGCCGAGCCACATGTTGTGGCTCCTGTCTGACTTTCAGCATCCCCCATCCAGATGTTGGGAGCCAGAAGGGTAACGCAGATGTCCGAGTCCTGCTGTCAGCCTTCGGCACGGCTCCGCTCCCATCGTGGGGATGAACCTGGCTGCACACCGCGAGGCGGGATGGCTCCCCGGGGGAGAAAATGAAATTACAAAAATGAGGTTTTATCAGCTGGTGCAAGGCGTTTTGAGAATGAATGGAGCCGGGGAAATCCCCAGCCGTCGCAGGCACTAGAATGATGCTTGGCTGAGACATTGCCAAAATGCATTTGGAATGAATAACTCGTTCCTTAATGACCCTAGGTTTTTCTTTTCGCAGGGTCTTCCAGGTCCACAAGGCCCCATCGGTCCCCCAGGAGAGAAAGTAGGTTAAAATGCCACAGCTCTGACTTAAGACAACTGTTGCCATTAATATGCATTTGCTGCTTCAGCTGCTCCTTTGCCCCATATGCAACATCTGTTTGCAGCCGTGTCCATGAAAGTCTAATGTGTCTCATTCCAGACAGAAGAGAGACAAGAAAATGCAGTTTACCTCGAATTCATAATATTTGCATTCATTTCCTATTTTAACAGAAACATTCTGAAGGCAGCCGATGGCAAAACATTAGCAGAGGGCTGAAAATTGTCTCTTTCTGCGGGCTAAGTGCCTGGAAGTCTGATGGGGATGGTAATGGGAGGAGCTGGGGGTTGGATCGCTCTGCCGAGGTCTCCTCGTGCTGCCTCCTCCCCGCTCCCAACCCATGCCAGCTCTCTCTGATTTCCCATCGCTGTCGACGTGGAGTTGCTGCTGTCCTCATTCCCCCAGCAGTGCTGGGACCATCAGAGTTTAAGCAAGGGCATCGTTTTTGCCCATGCAGATGACAAAGCAGCTATTGCTGGGTGCTCGTTCAGCTCCCACAGGCAGGGGATCCATCCAGCACGCGTGCGGGAGAGCTCCCTGCTCGTGTTGGCAGCCCGCAGCGTGCTGAAATTATCGATCAGCAGGGGAAGAGTGAAGGAGCACATTAGCAATTCCAGCAGATAAAGGGCTCTCGGGTTTAGTGCTGAGTCACGCACTTGCAGCAGCAGTGGCGCTCCTCGATAGCGTGAGAAATCAGGGGGCTGCTTAATTACCGAAGCGACCACTTCCCCACGTTAAAGCAGCAAGGTGCAGTCAATGGGGGCAGCTCCACGCCTGATTTTCTCCCTTTGCCTATTAATCTTCCTGCACTTGTCACCAAAGGGTGGGTATTTCCTAGCCTAGCAAGCCCCATGCTTTTACTTGCTCCCACCTATGCTTACGCATGGTGCCTTTCTCAGGGCAGCCACTTGCTCCCAGCCCTGGGCTCTGTTCCCAGCCTCGTGCCCAAACGTCTCCCTCTGAGCTCTGCCAGGCCTGGGTAAGGTGCTGGCACTACTGCCACATCTTCCTGGGATGCTGGAATCCCAGATTCCTTTCAGACTCCTTGCAAGTCATGGCAGCTTTCCCAATAAACCCACCTCCCTGCAGCCTTTCACGACTAAAGCAAGCAAAACTGGTGCTCTGGGGGCTCTGGCTATTGCAGCTGATGATTTTTCTGTTTGTTTTTAGGGGCCTCTGGGCAAACCCGGTCTTCCTGGCATGCCTGGTGCAGACGGTCCTCCGGTAAGTCATCCTCTCCCAGATCTTTCCTTGGCACAGGGACTGCAGGGGTGATCCTGCACCCACCCATCCTTCCTGGGTGCACCGTGGGCTTGTGAAGTCTGTGAGCCTGCAGCCTGCCCACGTTTCACCTGGGCTGAGGGGTTTGAGTTGGCCCTGCTTTGAGCTTTGCTCAGCCTCACAGTGTAGCACAGGGCAATTCTTGCCGTCTTTTTGGGCTTCTTTTTCCCCTCCTCCTGCTTCTCGTTTATGTTTTATGTAGGCTGGCAGCTCACCGAGGTAAGGATGGTCTCGTGTGTGTGTGTGTGTACTGCAGTGCTAGCACACGGTGGTCCTCATCTCGCTCAGGACCACTGGGCACTGCTGCAGAACGCTGATAAGAGGCTGAAATGGTATATCAGCACGATATTCTTGCAGCTTCCTCCTAATCCTTCTTTAAACAGCTTTTGCTCATTCCTCTAGAAGTTGGTGCTAAAATCTCTGGCCTTTAAAATTGATCTCGTTTTTGCACACCTCAGAGACACCTGATTTTACAAGTGACAAATATGAAATAGTTACATCCCACTGATGCAAATGCAAAGCATGGCCAAAAAAAAAAAAAAAAATCCATTTCCCACCCTGGGATTATCGTTACTATGAGGGGCATTTCAAACATCCTTACAATTGTTAGCTGAGTCAATAGAGCAGCTAAAGCAAAGCCCAGAACATCTCCAAGGCTGTAGCTTTCGATGTGAAATTCCTGCAGCAGCCTCTAGGGAGCTTCAGCTGGAGAAGGCGCTGGGTCTGTTTCTGTGCAGGCTGAAGGCTGTGTGAGATCAGCAGGCTGAGCGTGCACGGCTGTGCCCAGACGCTGGCCCTTTGCCACTGGTAGCCACGTCGTTTGCGAGCAGGGTGTAGGTTTGCAAGCATAAGGGTTGCTCTTCCCAAGGACAAAACCTGCCTGTGTGCCTTTTATAGAAATTGGTCTTGAAAGGCGTCTGCAAATCCCCGAGGGCCTGAAGCATCTCGCTGCAAGAGCCAACCAAGTTGCTCATCAATTTTTTGATCTCAGTAACAGTAATGGAGACGGGCATTTTGCAAACGGTGATGATTTAGTGTGGAGTGGACGGGTGCTTCTGAAGTCTTGTTGCACTTCCATTTTGCTTCCCCCGGGCTGCAGGCAGATGTCAGGAGCCGAAGGCAAGCGCTTATGCGCTCCCCCTTTGTGCACTGATGCTGTTGGTGCCGTTTAAAATCACAGGGCCAATTCAGATTGTATTTTCTCTGCATGTTATTGACGCATAGCTGACAGCTGTCATGTTGTTTCTTTATTAAACCAGCTTGTTTTATGAATTCCTGCTTGTCTGACATTGCTGTTATGAAGACTGATTATGGAAAATAGTCTTGTGATTTTACTTGTTACATTGCTCTATTTTGAGTATTAGAGGAGACTTCGTATGTAAAGAAACTACCGAGTGAAGAAGGTCTTAGTGGCCTTAGAGCAGTTGGATGTGCTCTCATCTTCTTTAAAAAAAAAAAAAAAAAAAATGGGAGAAAAAAGAAAGTCCTGGGGAGTGCAGCGAGTGCCCTCACGGAGGGCTTATTGCTTTTGTTTGCATTGCCAGACAAAAATTCATCTTCTGACCCGGCTCCATCTCGGTTCCTGCAGTAGAAAAATCACCACTCAAAACTTCTCTCAAGGATTTCCCCAGTTTCTCACTAATCCTTCCTGTTATACCTGAGGCAATTCGCACCATCTTTTTTTCTGCTGATTGAAATCCCAGCAAAAGGCTCCTAAAGGCTGTGAATGAGAATGTGGTGGAGGCTCTTGGCTGTTGGGTTATTCAGCATCAAATCCCCAGGGGAATGCTGGCCAGCAGCCAGCCAGCCAGCGTCTGACAGGGATGCAGGTTAGCTGGGGCTTTGTCATGAGATCTTGTAACCGACCCCAGGAATTAGGAAATTAATGCGAGGGACTCTGACCAGTCTGGGCATCTTGTGATCTTCACAAGTTTGGTAAATACAGAGGTAATTTTATCTTTTTTTTTTCTGTCTGCAAAATGTGTGTGCTGCTTGCTGCTGAATGCACTGAGATGTTCAAATATGAGAAAAATATTGCAGAATGGTTTGTGCTTGTCTGCCGAAAGGAGGTAAAGGGTAAGAAGGTTTAAACATCCAAGAACAGCAACACAGACCAAATGCAGTCCTCTTTCTTTTGGGAAATGCTGGCTTCAGAGGGCTTTTTGTATCAGTAAGAGCTTCCTGGAGAGCAACTGTTGTCTTGCAAATAAATCATAGCTGCCTGAGCGAGCTTGTTGGCTTCCAAAGCGTTCAGCATGCACCAAACCCATTTTTCTCTTCTGTTTGTCTCTTGTATTAATAGGGTCATCCTGGCAAGGAAGGTCCTCCTGGAGAGAAGGGGAGTCAGGTAGGTGTCAACAAGATCCTCATTACTGTTAAGTATCACAAAATACAAATTAAGAATTTCATATTAGCCTTAAAAGTGAAGATCCATTGCCAGGGCGCCACGAAAGCGCTGCAGCCAGCTAGCTGCTGGAGCTGCTGCTTGTAGGAGGGTGAGATTTCGCTGTTACGGGTCATGGTTCTTCCCAAAATAAAACAAACTGTTGTCAAGAAGACGTTTGCCAGCACTAGAACTTGTGCTAGCAGAGCTGCGTTGAGCAGTTTCGCATTCTTGGCCAACACAGCAACGCTGCCAAGGCCGGGCAGGAGCGGGGTGCAAGCTGGGGACGAGTCCGTGTGCTGCATGGGGTTGGCTCTGCAGGGATATGCCGGGGGGACCGAGCTGCCAAGGCATGGATCGGGGACAAGCAAACCCCACTGAAACAACACCAGAAGCTGAGCCCAGCTTGTCTGCTTGGGTCTCTCCGTTGTGCTGTTTTTTACTCAGCTTTCTCCACGAGGTCAGGGAAAGGGAGGTGCAGAAATAGCGAAGCGCTCTTTCAGCATCTGTGACAACCCCAAAAATGCCCCAGGTTCAGGGGGGTGTTGTAAGATTTGCAGCTTATTCAGCCCTCAGATCTCCATTAAGGTGTTTGTAGTGGTTTTGTTGAAGCTTTTTCTCTCCGGTGCTTTGGTGGCAGGAGAGGAGAGGGGGCAGTTGCAATTTTCCTGGTGATGCAGCAGTTGTTGCTCCTGAAATCCAGCACAACACCGTCCCTTCTGCCCTCCTTCCTGGCAAGCAGCGCCCAGCTGATGTGAAAGCTGAAACTGTGCAGGGAAGCCTAAGCAGACATAAATAAATACCCTTTGTGGCACAGGGGAATGCAGAAAATAACTCTTTTTGTATTCCTGGCCTTCCATTTTCTTCCCCTCCCCTTGGTTGAAGTCCCTCTCTAACAATATATTTGAGAATATTGCCGCGGGCTAGAGCCCTTGAATTATACGGGTGTCTGTCTGTCTGGGAGATTTACCGCCTGCGTTCCCTCTGCGTCCCATTCGGTTGAAAAACATTGCATTTGTCAAAAGTGTTTTACCGGAGCACAGCCCGGCTGCCTCGAAGTCCCCCAGCCCCGTGCAGAGCAGCGGCCGCAGCCCTGGCTGTGCCCCTTGTCCTGCTGCCATCCCTCATGGCTGAGAAATCAAAACCCTCGCCGCTGCATGAGAAGCCAGGCAGTGGTGGTGGGGGGGGGGACATTTAGCAAACGTCAGGGAGTCAGCAGGTGGAGGTGCAGGGCCGGCACACGGCTTGTTGCTTGAGTTATTTCTCCAGCAGCCGTGATCTTCGGGCAGGGCTTGATGTTTGTGCGGGGTCTGGGCTCCGCTGGGCTGTCAGGCTGGAAAAAGTGCCTGTCTCAGGCTGGAGGAAGTGAGAGAATAGTTGTTTAGCTGGCTGATTGAGGAGAATAAGACCCAACTGGGCTTGATAAAGAGCGTGATTTATTGGCAGGCAGGACAGCGTGGTGGTGGGGTGGTGATGGAGCACCCGCAGGGCACCTGGTGGGTGCTGTGGTGGCGGCACTCACAGCAGCACTGGTGGTCGACAGCTTTTGGTAGCAGGAAGGAGTTTTGTGAGCACCTCCCTGCCATGTCGCCAAGGCCAAAGGACAGCATCCAAGGCGTGTGCCTCGAGCAATAACTCCTCTGATCTGGTGATCATCGCCCTGAGCCGTGTCATGCCCAATCTAGGCTGGAGCGTTACTGCGAAACCAGGATGGTTTGGGAGCGGGGAGGCAGCAGAAGAGCATGTTCTTCTCTCTCAGACTTGTTTTTTTTTTCAATCCAAAACACAAGTCACTGATCTTATGTATAAATCCCTTTGTACCGAGTTGTTGCTCTGCCTTTCCTTCATCCTTTCCCATTGTGTGGATCTTTGCTGTTGGCTGAGCTGAGTGCACCTGCTCCAAGTGATGTTGCTGTAGCACTCGGTGCTATTTTGAGCTGTTTTCAGATGGTCACTGCCATTTCCGCCCAGTCTGAAGCAGCCAGATGGCTGGGATATTTGTTTTCCACACAATCTCCTTACTGCTGCACCTTCGCATTGACTTGATGTGTTTTTCTTTGCCTTTTTTTCACCCCAGGGTCCACCAGGTCCTCAGGGCCCCGTTGGTTATCCAGGACCACGTGGAGTCAAGGTAAGGAGGATGCCAAAACAGTGTCCGCCCTTTTGCTTGCTTAAAACTCCTTAAGAAGAAGCTTAAGACATCTCTGCCTCATGCTGGAGATGGACAAGGCCCTCTCAGTCACACCAAGCACCCTGAGGAAGGGTCCTCTGCATGCTCTGGTCCTGCAGCCATACGGACGGTGAGGGACGGTAGGAGAGCATGCTTTTGGGGCACAATCTCGAACCCCCATGGGTAACACATTACCTGCCCTGTAGCAGTGCCTCAGGGAAACCTGCAGAGCTTCCAGCCCACTGTGGAGGAAACAAATCCTTCTGGCAGGTCCAGAAGCTTTTACCTGCAAAGGAAGCATTGCTGGTGGGCACAGGTGCTTAGGGCCACCTTGGTGACACCCTGTTTGCTGCTTGATTCAGCCTCAGTCTTGTGTCTTCCCACAGGCCACGAGGATTGCAGGTGCCCTGCTCTGCAACAACACCTTCTAGCATCCTTCAGTGCTTTGGAGAGATTTCTCTTTTAATTCTCTGTGAGCATGGCTCAGTCCCATTCCAGTCGTTTCCAGTTTACAGCCAAAGCAAATCTCAGCCAGAATGTGAAGACTTTAACAAGGCTTGTTAATAAAACAAAATAGCCTATTACTAAAACAAAGCAAGCTTTTCATGCTCCTGATCCAAAACCTTGTCAGACGGCGCTTGTAGGTCTCAGTAATGTGCTCTTTCAGTAGATTGAATTCCAGCTCTTCCCTGCTGCCTGCAGCGCTTGCACACCAGTAAGAAGGTGCTGGGTATTTTTCCCGATTCAGCTCCGGCTATTATGCCCCATCAAGATGTATTAATTCAGGTGCAGTTGCATCTTGCTTCCCAAAGCTCCAATGAATCCGCAGGGATCTGTGCTAGATTGGTGACGAAAGGTGAATTTAAACTCTCTTAAAGCCCCTTGTATATTTTTTCAGTAGCACAAACCCATTTGCCGTTCTGCCTTCAAAATTTAAGCTGAATGTATTTAACCAAAGCAAGCTTTCATCTCGGTTCTTGCAAGGTTGCAGATTGAGACATAGTGGTCCATTAGGGAATGGTTTGCTGTTGTGTTTACCGCTAAAGTGGAACTGTTCCACATTACAGTGATCTACAGAAAGTATGTCATGCACCAAATCCATAGTGCGTACAGAAGGGGTTTTGCTTCCTACAAGCAGCATCCTATTAAATGAATGAATCTCCAGTTCTGAGAAAAATGCGTCTCATTGGGTTTGCAGCTATAAATAATTTTTAGATCTCGCCTCACTTACCAGAGCCCTGTTCTACTGCACAAATTTTGATGTACTTTTAATTATACTTTCTCTTGACATGCCTAAGGGAGACAAAAAAAAAAAAAAAAAAGTTAAAATGCCCTGCACAAAATATTCCTTTAAGAAAAATATCTTCGGCATTTTTATTTCAGGAGTTGCATTGCTCAGCTGGTGTGGATACCTTAGGGTGGCATTTTATCCCGAGAGGCAGGATAGATGAGGAGCCTGGAGGCTGGCGAGGTTAGGGCTGGTGGCAGAGCAGGGGCCAGATCCTGACCACACTCAGCACCTCCATGGACTGATCGCCTTAGTGAAGCCCTGGATGGTTTCTGCACCACATCTGCACAATGTCACATATGCCTGCACCAGTCACATTAGTTTTGTTTTGTTTCTTTTCTCCTTTCAGTGCCTAAATGATTTTTCTAAGCAAAAACCACACTGAAAGGTGATTTTTCCCTCTGATGGCCAGGGAGCATGCAGAGCTGGCTGCAGGCTGAGGACACGGTGTGCCAAGCAAGGCTTCTGTGCCAGGCATCGTCTGTGCTGCAGCATCTCTGCTTCTGGTCAGCAATCATGTTTGTGCAAATGCCTCCAGGAGAAACTGAATCTCCTTTCAGTCAGCAGTTTGCTTCAGGCATGCTTGTTGTCATCTTTTTTTTTTCTTTTCTTTTTTTTTACCTCTTTTTTTTTTTCATTGTTTGGGGTTTTATTCAGCATCACCGTGTCTGATTTATAACCTGGTGAAATTTCTCAGGGCGTGAAAATCCTGTTTGGGCACGTCCTTTGTCACCAGTGGTAGCTCGGGAGCGAGCTGTGCCCCAAGCAGGTGATCCTGTGAGCTTTTCCCAGCCCTTGCAGAGCTCCATGTCCATCTTCCAGAGATGAATTCCAGCCAAGGTGGAGCCCTCTCTGGGGCTACCCTTGCAGGCCAAGCAGAAGCCTTGCAGGGCAAGCAGAAGCTGAATGGGTGCTTCAGGAGCAGCCTCAAATGTGTTTACTTGCTCTGCAAAAGGGGTCCCGTCAGGCAGGAGGAATGAAATCCAGGCTTTGCCGTTGATCTGAGGAGCGCCAGGGTTTCAGCTGACAGCAGGATGCTTTAAAAATAAAATAAAACAGTGTGTGCACGGAGGTGAGAACCGTGGTGAAAAAAGAAAGAACCAAGCTAAACCTTTGTGGGTGCTAGACAGGGCGCTGCAGAGCCACAGGGAAATCTCCTCGGTGTGCTCAGACTGAATTCCCAGCCCAGGTGTCCCTGCCCAGCTCCTGCACCGCCTTCCTCTGAATGCACAAGTGTACTCAGCACTCAGGAAATGTTTTTTGGGGTAAAATATATGCAGAAAACAAACTTTCCATCATGAGTTTTATCCCTGGGAACATGGTTCCAGGGGTTAGGCTTGGAAGAGGCAGAGACCACCAACCCCACCCGTCCCACTAAGAGGTTTCAGTCTCCAAGCACTCACAGCTGGAAATTAGCAGGTGATGTTTAACTAGCAATGCATTTCAGACTATCACAGTTTGCAAGATGCCATCGTCAATGTTGGAAGCAAAAATCACCATTGTTAATGATTCTTAAGCTTACACATACCATGTAACATCTCGTTTTGTCTTCTCCAAGGGAGCAGATGGTGTTCGCGGGTTGAAAGGCACCAAAGGTGAAAAGGTGAGTTAACACCCTGTGTTTGGATCAATCTTCTATAGCCTCTTAGTGTTTCTGCAAGACCCATCCTGCACAATGTGCTGTCTGTGAAATTCTCTTGCATGAGGGGAATTTTGCTAGAATTTTGTTTTATTTGCACTTGGGAGCAGTGCAGCCCCCACGACCTGCTTGGGGCCGGGGCTGTCTGCTGCAGGTAGCTGTTACAGATAGCTCAGGTTCAGCTTTGGGATGATTTCCGCCTGACAAAATTAGCAGCTTGAGTTTTCTGGGCACAATTCCACGGAGATGAAGTTTCGTAGCATGTGGCAGCTGGGGAACTGCTGGACCCAGGGAGGACAGCACATGGGATGTGCTACCCAGCCTGGTCATTAGAGCAGCTTGTGAGACCCAAGTCAGTATGAACGAGGACACAGTCTGTCTGTTTGTATGTCAAAGATGGAATTGGGTTTTCCCAAAGGAAGCAGAGAAAAATCTTGCCTGGTTCCAGCCCTAAACAGCTCTGTATTCCTTCATTCCTGCTCCAAAAAAAAAAAAAATCAGCAAATCTAGGCATTTTAGCTAGGGAGTCCTGGCAGGGACCTTCAGGACTCGAAAGGTCTTTCTGGGAATGGTGTCCTCATTGCCTATGAAAGATTTGCTGGAGGATGAAATACATTATTGATTTGAGTTCTGCAATTAAACCTTCTTGGCTGAAAGAAATATTGCCACTGTCCTAGAGGTTCCCTTGAAGCATGGTGTAAAACATCCTCGATGAAAATAAAGCCAGTTGTACTTAAGAAATAATTGGTTCCCAGTACTGGCAAGGTGTTGTTACTCATATCGAGCCAGATTTGTGATATCCTGACTGGCAGCCAGTGCGGGATGTGAAGGAATACTTCCTTGGGATGCCTCTGGGATCTTGACAGCTGCAGCCTGCTTGGGCTTCCATGTGTGTGTCCTCGTGTCTGCTTGTGTGCACCCAGGGCTTACAGAAGCCAAGGACCTGACATTGTTCTCCTTGTGCAGGGGGCCCACAGCAAGACCAGGGAATTTTTTTTTTTTTTTTTTTCATTTATACACTTTGTCTGTTTTTTACCCTCTCTGTTTTTTAGGGTGAAGATGGCTTCCCTGGCTTTAAAGGTGACATGGGCATCAAGGGAGACCGGGTAAGAGCTTGTGACCGACGAGGTCTCGTAGTGCTCCTTCAAGCCCTGCAGACGTGGCACTAGGGCAGCAGGGCAGGCTCTGGTCAGGGTCTTTCTGGCACATCTGATCTCCAGGCAGGAATTTCATGTTCACATCAAGCACAGGGGTTATAAATTCCTAAATTTGGAGTCCCATCTTGATGGTAAACTAAAACTGATTAGTAAAAGAGGGCCAAGTCTTGCTGCTTTGACAGCTAAGAATCCTGCACAATCTAGCTGTGTCACATTTATTTCCATTTTCTCTTTTCTCCCATAGTACTGCATCTCGGGTCTGGTAGGCATCTTTATTTGCTGCACCTGATGCGTCTCCATGCCATCAGCATGGGTTGTAAAGTTACTGGGAACACACTTTAACAGAACCCAGAGCAGTGCGGCGCAAGCTGCCAGGGGTGCAGGTTTACATCAGACTCTTATCTGTAGCAGCAGAGCTCATTGTCTGGCTTCAGGGCTTTTAAAGACAGAGGAACACACACACACTGCCAGAAACCCCAGATCATGCTTGGATGTGAGCAGCAGCTGTAGCACAGGGCTTTGCAGTGTGTTTGTCCGTCCTTAGCATCCAGCTATTGGGGACAAGGGGTTTTTCTTGTCCCATCTCTTCAAGTGGTTGCATTGCTTGGGGCTTGGTGTCCCCCCAGCTGAGGGAGAGCTCTGTGCTCATTTCTCCCCATGCTTAAAGGAAAAATGAATGCCTTGCGTGAAGTAAAAGTACAAATCAAATCTTCCGTTTAAATCCCAGCATTTAAACGTGTAATTGGTGGGGTTCCTGGTTCACACTCCACGTGTCACCTTGGAGCTGGTGCTTCCACAGGCTTCAGCAGACCTCAAGGTGGCCTGCTGGGGAGGGGATGGCTGTCCTCACCTGGAGCCCACAGCTCCAGCTCCCACCATCAAACTCTGTTTTATGATGATCTGTGTGATCTACAGCGAGCTCTGAAAGGACAAAGGCACCCAAAAGCTTCACATAAAGATCTGTGGCTCACCTGGTGAGCGAGAAGGCCACAGCCCATATTCACAGCATGGAGACATCTCCTGCTGCCCACTGACAAAATGACTACTGTTGTTGTGTGTGCTGCAGCCCGCAGTGCTGTAACAATTCATGTTAATGGCTCCGTCTGCCCGTGTTCAGATTTCCTAATGATTTTCAGCACAAAAGCTCCAGCCCGATCTCTATTCTCCAGTTGCCCGTGGCTCAGGCCTCAATTAAACACTTCCCGGGGCCTGCTTGCACATCAAACCACGATTTGGGAGCCGGGAAGGGTGCGTTGCAATCAGAGCTAATGAAGGCTGTTTCGGTGGAGAAATGCTTCATGTAGATGGGATAATTGGGCCACCAGATAAGACGGCTGTAGTCAGAAATAATAGCCAAGCCATATGAGTGAGAGCTTGGTGCTCTGATAACGCTCTGCAATTTACTCGAGGACGGTCTCAGCTGAGCCACTTTCTCCAAGAGTTGTCTCAGCAGCTCCAGGGAGTATCTGATGGCGTGTATCGCTGTGTCAGTGCCCATCTTGTCATTTACAGGGGGAGATTGGGCCTCCTGGTCCACGGGGTGAGGATGGTCCCGAAGGCCCCAAAGGTCGCTCTGGCCCTAATGGAGATCCCGGTCCTCTTGGTCCTGCTGGAGAGAAGGTGAGTCTTTGGGATGGAGACACCCAAGTGGGTTTTACAGCAAAACACGTTGCTTTGGGGCTTTTTTGTGGTGTGTGGACAGAGTGGCACCCAGCATGGGGCATAAGGGGTGGTTTTGGGGCAGAGGGATGAAGAAGAGGGGCAGGAGCTGTGTGTGAAGGCTGGTGTGTGCAGTTCAATGTGAGTACCAGAGGGGTCCCAGAGGAGATGGAGTTACTGCAGTGATGTGAGTTGGGTGCATCGAGGTGTTGGTCTCTTTGGGATTATCTGCTTGGGTGCAAAGTCTTGGTAAAAAAAAAAAAAAAGAAAAAAAAAAAGACCAGGGAGGGAAGCCACCTAAGCAACCTTGGCTCTTGACTTCTACATGCTTAACTTCTCCCCTTTTAGCTGGTGCAAACCCGCAGCTGCTCTCAAGGCCTCCGTTGCCCCCACTGACCCACTTTCTTTTTGTGTTTCAGGGAAAACTTGGCGTGCCAGGACTGCCCGGCTACCCGGGCAGGCAGGGCCCAAAGGTAATGGGGGGGTGCTGTAACGTGATGGGAGGAGATGCACAGCGATGGGGGCTGCACAGTGTGCACAGCAGCCCCCTCCAGGGCATGCAGGACCACTAAGGCAGCAGATAAGGGCTCTGTGGGAGCTTTCGTGCTAGCAATAGGCATAAAGGTGCTTCTCCCGGTACTGGGCCTTGTATCTTCAAAGCTTTGAGCTACTTTAATTAATTAAGAAGAATAGCTAATGAATCAGGATCTCCCTGAAATTAAAATAGAACTGCTATTTACAGATTTGCAAACATCCTTTATATCCTACCTGCACGCCCACCTTCATATGGGCCATTTTCAAATGCCCTTTTTAAATTAAAGCTGCAAATTCCACCCCATAGACTGAGGCTACAGCCCAGCTTTTACATGCCCTGGAGGCTTTGGGAACTTATGTTTTTGTTAACTTTTTTTTTTTTTTTCTTTTTAGAATCATATTTTATTATTCATGTTCATTGCTTAAAAAAAAAAAAACAGTCTTGTTTAACACTGGAGACATAATTAACTGCAAGAGATTGTTTTCTGGTTGTGGTGTTGATGGTTTGTTTTTTTTTTAATTTGCCTTTTTTTTTCTGGGGTAATTTTTTTTTTTTTGCATTTTTTCAGCTAATTCATATTTTAAAAGCAGCAGCAGCTATTCTCCAGGCAATTACATCAGAAAGGAACAAGCCAGGAGTTAAATTTTCATGTGCAACATAGTGACTTAGGAGCTAAACACAAAAGCCTGCTGTTCCCCAGGCACCTGGTGCGAGCGTGGGCTTGGGCCTTTGCAGCGACTTCTAATGAGGCATGGACCTTTTTATTTTGGTTTGTTATTTTTGGAGAAAATTTGGCTTCTGAGGTCATTTCGGGTCTGTCTTCGATTTTGTTTTTGTTAGAGGAAGGTTTAAAAAAAAAAAAAAGCACCAGGAGCTGCAGACGTCAGCGAGTTCGGCCAGGGTTATTTCAGGCTAGCGGGCGCCTGGCACAGCCAGACAGAGCCACCCCGTCCAGTGTCCTGAACCCATCCGTCTCTTTTCTCTCCCCCAAAAGGGCTCAATCGGATTCCCAGGATTCCCAGGAGCCAACGGCGAGAAGGGCACACGGGTAAGAGCTGCTTTGGCTGGCTGCTTCGTTGATTTTTCCCTCCAGAGAGCAGCCCTTGGGCAGGACTGATGGTGGTAAAATCCCTTGCTGGCAGCTGTCACCTCCCGGTCCCCAGGGCAGGATGCTGCTGATGCCCATGGTGGGCACAAGTGACAGCACAGTGCACGCCTATTACACAGCAGAAAGCTTTCCCTCAAGATATTTCAAGAGATTTCTCTGGACCTGAATCCTCTCCTTGCTGCCAGACTTTGCTCGGGGCATGAAGAGCTTTTTAATTAATGGTAATTGTTAGAAATGGGTGAATCTATTCAGAAGCAGCCAGAACCATCTTAACCTAACTTGAGATTCAAAATACGTAGGTGAAAACACACTTAACATGTTTCTCCTTTTAATAAGTGGAGCTGTTTTAAATTCCTAAACAGCCTCAAAATGTAGGGGCTCCATCCCCTGAACTCACCTCTACCTCTCACCCCCTGCTCAGCTTTGTGCTTGAATAGCAGGGAATTGTCTAAATACACCAGTGATCTTTTATTTTATTTTGTATTATTTTATTTTGAGGATGACAAGGTTGAGTTAGGGGATGGAAAGTACAAATGCAGTCATTTTCTTCGTGAGCTCTGGTCCCAGGGAAAAAATAGGGGGAGTAAGGAGAGTAAGTGGAATTAGTTTCCATTTTACTCTCATTTAAATACAAATGACTTCTAACAGACGTGTTTGATAGGAGCACAGAAAATACAAATCACTTTGCACTGCATTAATATTGTGCCACCGAAATTTGGTTTATATCCCTCTCTTTTTTTTTTTTTTTTTCCCACTGAGTAATTTTCATCTCATTCTGAACTACAAATCCCCTTCCCTCCACTCCCAGCCAGGCAGGAGAAGGGAGGCAGCTGCCAAAGCAGCCTCAAATTTACTGTAGCTGTATAATTACCACCCGCCTTATCCAATATGCAAAAAAAAAAATCCTCGGGGTGCATTTCTGGGTGACATAAACCAGGGCATGGGCACTGCAGTGATAGGGAAACATGCTGCTGTGCACCCCCTGAGCATCCTCACCCCTCCTGCTTCATCTGGCTGCATCTGGTGGGATGTGGAGCCAGCCCGCTCGGACAGCAGGCTTCTTCGGGAGCACAGTGGGAGCTGGTTGTCTGTAAGAATGAGAAAAAATAATCAAGGATTAAGCTGGATTAATTCTAATTCTCTCCAGTGTTCGCTTGGACCATTTACACCACTCTGCACCTAGTCCAGCAGCTCGCCCTTGTTTTATTGCTATGTTTGTCTGCGTGGGAGAGAGAAACACTTCCATGGACAAATCTCTCCTTTTAGTAAAAGGAGCTCAGCTTGAAAAATTTATAAGGGTAGCAGAAATACAGATTTTCAATGACTGTTTTGGTATTCTTCTTTTTTTTCCTCCCAAGTATCTGATTTGAAATAAGTGAAAGCGATTATATAGAGAACAATAGACTGAGCTAGGATCACACTGCACGAACCAAATGGAGACCATCAACTGAATTTAAGCCTCGTTGAGTTAGACTTGATAAATTACACTCTGCTTCTCCCGAGACCAGTAAATTTGCTACTTTATGAGCATGTCCACATGCAGTCAAGAAAGAGAGTTTGTAAGATTTGCTTCTCCAGTGCATTGTGGGGTAACCCAATTTGCAGCTGAAACAACCAAAAATCATTTCTGTTTGTCTTTTCTTTTTACAAGGTATTACTATTATGATACTCCACACGGTTGTTTACGTGTCCAGAATAATAAGAATCACAGGTTTTTCCTACAGTTGTCATCATCTAGGCATTGAAATAAGCTTTCCATCTCATTATTTCAACAACATGGATAGTTATTCTCCCCCTAAAATAGTAATAATACAAAAAAAGGTGAAAATAAGGAAGCCCAAGCAGAATCAGCAGCAAGGCCAGCACCAGCAGCTGAATTTTGGTGCTGGCAGTGCAAAAGCTCCCCAAAGCTGAAACCACAGCTTTTGGCTGCACACAGGGGCTGGCAAAGTTAAGAATTAGGAAGAAAAGGGTGTCTTTGATGTCTTTGGAAAGGAGTGCCCTGCAAAATATCCTGGTAGTTTTGGCAAGCAGCTCCCCAGTGCCCGGCTTCACCCAGCGGCCTGATGCGAGTTTGGGTGGGCTGGCTCGGGCGCTTTCACAAACTGATCATGAAATCGATAGTTGGAAATGTGAGTAAGTGATCTTTATTTTTAGAGCTAATAATCCCCAGCCATTAGCATGGGATAATAGATCTCCCTGCACGCCCTGTCTGACAGAGCCTGGAGGGTGTGCAGGGGGGGAGCCAAAATCCAGGCCATTTATTTGGGTGCCTAAAAAATAATCTGAATTTAGATGCCTTTCCTTCGATATCCCTGTTTGAAAAATGTAGGCCTGTGTGCATTTACAGTGCTATATAAATTCTTAGCAGCAGTACACAGCGCTGTATGCATGATTAATGACAGCAATAAGCAGGGGAAAAATTTTGCTTAAAAATAGAATTGAGAAAGAAGGAAGGGAGTGTGGGGGGCTACCTGCAGGGAGGCTGCACTCTGCACCACCTGATCCAAATTCAGTCTCTTGTAGGGAAAGGAAAAACAGATGGAGTGCTTCAAAATGATTTTTTTGTAATTAATTAAAAAAGTATGCCAGTAGTGTTTATTAAATGGAACCGCAGAACGAGGAAGATTCAGCAGGGCTAATTTTAGCAGCTGGAAGAAAGTTGATTTAAAACTTTTCCAGCTCTTGTTTTATTTTTGCCCGTTTAATGAGTGCCAAATACGAAAAGGCAAGATTTTTAGATGATGGATTTGGGGCAGAAAATGGCAAATGATATTTTAAGCATCTGTGTTCCTTACATAGAAAATCCTTTTCTTCCTTCCTTTAACAGGTGATTGGTAAAAAATAGTAGGCTGCTGGTCCAAAGGAAGAAAGTCAAACCTATTGGCTTTTTTTTTTTTTTTTTGATAATGACAGTAGCCAAAACAGCGTCCTCAGGTAGCAAGATCTGGGCTTTTACTTTTCTTTTAGGCACATGGTAATGGAGCTTAGCATAATGCCAGATTTAGAACCCAGCCGTCTTTGTCTTTCTTCTGTCAGAATTAATCACAGTCCCCCATTACGGGGAACTGACTGCATCTGTCAGAGCTCATAAGCCTGCTGTTTTGTCGCTGCTGCAAAGCAATGTCTTAAATTACTTGTTTAGCACAAAGTTCACAAAGATGAGGAAAGATTTGTAAATATGTGGGGCAGCTTAATTGGCTTGTGTAGCGTAAAATAACTGCTTGGGTTAGGGTGCCTGCTCTGCTGCTGTCATTCTGCACATATTTAACGCAGGTCTTGCAGTGTGCGTGTGCATCAGCACATGCTCTGCGTGAGCTGGGAGAAGGGGAGGGCGAAGATCAGCAGGAAAGGGGGTTGTGGATTTTGGGGTGGCAGAGCAGAAGAGCTTTTGGCTGCCCCTGGTGTGTTTGCTGGCTTTTTAGGAGCCTGCGTGGTCCAAGGAGGTGGCCTCATCCTTGGGGTGTTTTTTGGGTACTTTTAGGAGACCGTCCCTCAGGTGTTAGATGCCATCTGGGCACTGGGGTTGCTGTTCAGATGTGTCCAAACATTACAAAAGACAACAAACGCAATAACCAAGAGCTATGAGTAAAACTGCTATTGTCTTTTTGATTGCAAATGAGAACTGAGGAGATTTGGGGGCAGTTTGCATGTGATAGGTCTCCGTTGTGCATTCCCCTGCTGCGAGCTCAGCCTGTGGCTGCTGCTGGCCCGTGACTCACCTGTGTTCCTTCTCCTTGCAGGGGACACCTGGCAAACCAGGTCCAAGGGGGCAGCGCGGTCCAACGGTAATCATTTTTTATCTTTTTTTATCACTTCTTGTGCATTTTGAAAGCTTGTTAATACCAGACGAGGTGTGCTCTGATTCATGTCCTACCTGGGCAGGATCTGGCCCTTTTTCTGGCCTTCAGCCTTAAAGCCAAGCAGAGAGGGCACTACTTTGGGGCTGGGGCTCACCAGTGGTTCTGGTTTGGAGCCATAACAAAATGGGATGTTCAGCCAGCACTGCCGAAGGCTCCTGGCATCCTGGTGCTGCTGGTGGGACTGCTCTTTGTCCTCGTGCAGCTCAGGTGCTTGAGCTCTTTGCCTATCGCAGTGCAGTTCTTCTTGCTACCCAGAGCACTAAACCGTCATCTTTTGTGTCTTTCCAAGGGTCCACGTGGGGAAAGAGGCCCTAGGGGAAGCACTGGGAAACCTGGCCCAAAGGTAAGGTTTGGGAGAGCCTATGATGGTAATTAGGAAGAGAACTACGTCCTAAAAAGTGTCAGCATTAGAGACCATCTGCTTCATTGCCCTCCGTTTCCCTTCTCTCCTTTTTCCATTGTATTTTGGAAGCTGAGCCCTCCTGATCTGCATTACCCAGCCAAATGCCTTGTAACCCAACTGAGAAGTCTGTGCACAGGTCCTAAAAATGCAATGGCTTTGTTTCGGCACAAAGCCTGACCTGAGGCCCCGTTTCACCCAGGGGTCACCCCATACCAGGGACCACCCCAACCCTGAACTCCACTGACGCTTCCCTCGAGCCCTGCACACCCTTGCACCGTGCTCAGCCGCTTTGCATGCAAACTGCCGGCCAGCAATTGGCCATCAGACACAATAGACATTGTTCTGCCAGCCAACCCAGAGGCATTCTCAGCTCTAGCACCTGCTGCAGAAATGGATGAAGTGACCATCAATTGCTGGGCGTGATGGAAGCAAAGCTGCCATAATGAGGCGCTGTCACCGCCGCGCTGCCGGCGTTAAAAATAAATGCCTCGGCTTTGTATCGGCATGAATTTTTGATAAATACCTCGGCTTTGCTGCGGCATTTATCTCTCCGAGGGAGGCTGTTAGCTGGTGGAGATGTCCCGAGCCCGCTGATGTTATCTTCCCTGTGTTTTTATTAAGCAGTGTGGGGGGAATGAGCAGCTGCTCGTTTTTTCGCTGGATGCTGTCCCTGATGGAGAATTATTGATAGAGAGGGGCTGGGGGGTGTGCTCTCACCCTGGGGTCGATGCCATTTGAAATCTTTGTGCAAAGCAGCTGAAGTGGTGATGCATGTATTTTTAATGGTGTTTTGTTGTGTTTGTTTTTTTTTTGTTTATCCTTAAAAGGGCAACTCTGGTGGTGACGGCCCCCCTGGTCCTCCTGGCGAAAGGGTAAGGCAGCGCCGTGGGGCTGGGGCAGGGACCTATAACCTCTGCTGGTGTAACCCAGCAGAAGTGGGGGGTTCACAGCAAGGGGATTTTCCTGCAGTAAGCACCCTACAAGTGTCTCATGAAGCAGAGAGGGCTGGGGAGCTCCCTGCAGCCAGGATACGGGCTAAGAAAGTGCTTAGAAAAAAAAAACAGGTGAAAATTATTGGTGTGGAGAGAGGTCTCACAAGTCACACACAGCCCTCATGGCGCTTCTGAGCTCTCCAAGTGAGGCTCAAGTGGGCCTTTGGGTGTCCTGTGCCAACGGTGCTCCATGGGAAAAGGGAAAAGCCCCCCACTCTGTCTGTGCTGACGGCCAGAGCCTGGTTTCTGGAGGAGTTGGATCCACCAGGACCTCTTCTGCTTTCTCCAGCCTACAGCGTGCTCGGTGGAAAACAGTGAAGCAATGGGACTTTTGTGACTGTAGTCTCAATATCTGCAATTTTTAAAAATTTTTCTTTTGTCTCTAAATTCTGTATGAAATTTCCCAGGCAGGAAACATGGAATTGGCCTTGCGCTTTGCACATTTTGATGGTTTTGGGTGAAGGGGCAGTTGCTGATGACACTGCAGCATTGCGAAGGGCAGAGGGTGCCTGCAGCACCAGCCCCAAAAGAGCCAGGCTCCTTCCCATCCCTGCATGAGCTGGTAGCTCCTGAAGCCCTCAGCTGAGCTGGGATGGGAGAAGACCTATTTTTCATAGCTTTGGGAGGGAAAGGTGGCACTAAGAGGTGGATGACCCTCTTTGCCCAGCTGGCCAGCATGCTTGGCTACATATGCCCTGTGGTTCTTACTTCTCCAAGGTTTTTTTTTTTGAGGGATGGCCCCATGCAGTTGTGCCTTGCACTTCAATAGCATTTCTTTGTGGCAGAACGAGCCAGTTTTCCATTTCTTTGTGATCATCTACTGTTCACACAGAGCTGGTATTTCATAGTAAAGCATATACGTTCCTTAACCATGTGCTCTCTGCCTTGTTTTATGTCCAGGGACCACCAGGGCCTCAAGGACCAACTGGATTTCCTGGACCAAAAGGCCCCCCTGTGAGTAACTCTCTTTCCAGAACATACAAAAACGTACATAAAGATTTTTTTCAGCCAGCTGTAATTGCCTGTGCCATCTCAGTCTTAGCTGCTTCTCTGACAAGTGGTGACATGCCCAATAAAAGGCATTACTGAGCCATCATGATAATAACCCGGCGGTTTAAGATTTTAAATAGGCAAGTAAATTACAGCTGATTATAAATGTTCATTTCCTAATGACTCAATATCACTAGGATCTTTCACGGTTGCTCTGTTCTTTATTTTTCCTCTGTACACTGGGATGACAGCACAACAGAGTAACACGTCTGTCTCTGCAATTATTGTACACTGGTGGGGAGCCGCAGAAAAGTTTTTGGAGTGATTTCTTTCCCTGTGGTGACAGCTCGCTCAATGTCTGGATCTGTAATATAAACCTGTAAGATTTTGGGGGGGATGTGTGGGAAAAGGACATATCTTTTAGGGTTCTGAGCACCCCCATTTCACTGTAAAATGGGTAGGAATTAATGCAAGGATGCAAGCAGGTTTGATACAGTCCTTTATCTTATTTTTACTACTGAGCACCCGGTTCTGGTCCTTCTCACCCTGGTTTTCTGCCATAGGGTCCTCCTGGGAAGGATGGATTGCCTGGTCACCCCGGACAGAGAGGAGAAACTGTAAGTAGCCAAAAATCCTGGGCAGATCATTAGTCCCGAGCCTCGTCTTGCTGGCTGGTTTCTCTAAACCCCTCCGTGCAGCTGGGGAAATGGGGCCGCCCGTTTGTTTCCCCCAGAGGTCTGCGTGTCCCCAGCTGCGTGGGGTGGTCTACAGGAAGCAACCCTCTTCTGAGCAGGATGGCTCGGGCTAATGATGATTGGGGTGAAGGCCGTGCACCAAGCCCTCTTTCTGGCCCCATAGTCGATTGTGGGGGGCACGTGGGTCATACACGAAGTGGATTTGAGCAGAGAAGCAGCGAGCAGTGCCGGAGCAGCTGGCTTTCTGCGTGTTGCAGGGGCAGTTCCTGGCTAGGTGGGAGGATGCTGGCTGGGTCAGCACCCCAGGACTCAGCGTGGTACTTACTTTCTGAAATGGAGAAGGAGCTGGGGGTGATTTCCACGCATGTTGTGCACCCCAAGGACTCACCAGAGCACTGGTCCCTTTGTGCTCCGAGGAGGACGGAGGGGAAGGCTGTGCCTCTACCCAACTTGTAGGAGCACTGTGGGTGAATCTGTGCTTTCTTCCCCACTCCTCCCATTGGAAAAGTGCAGGTTTTAGGTCTCACAACTCTAGGTCTGCGATAACAGAGATCTTTTGTGCGAGACAGGCTCGCTCCTCAGCTAGGCAGCGCTCAGCTCTCTGCATGCAGCTGCCTTAGGTCAGGGGCAGTTTTACTGTCTCTGGAGCCCGCCATGGGTAGAAATAAACACTTTTGCCTTCTTCATGCACCATGAGGCCACCACCAAGAACTGTTGCACAGTAGAAAAGAGTTACAGCCCCGTTTTGGCAGTGCTTCTTTCAGGAGGAAGGCAACTCCTGGCCAAGATCTGTGGTGCAATGGTTTTGCTCTAGCTTGTCTGTCCACGCCAGTTACTGCAGCACGCTCACCTCTCAGCCCTGCCTTAGCACACCAGTCAGAGCATCTCTGCTGCGCTGCCTTTTAGCCAAAACTAATCACAAGGATCTCGCCAAGTTTTGCTTAAGGCCTCTCCCCAGGCAAATGTCCCTTGCTGCAACCCACGGAGCAGCTTCTGGCCGTTCAGGTACCTTACCGCGTCGTGCGCATACTGCTTTGTCAATTTTAAAAGGTTTTGTTGCACAGATGTAATCAGTGTTTCTCACCAAAGGAGAATGATGAGGCATGTGGAAGGTATGATGGCTGTCTTACGTCTCTGGTGGTCTGTTCTCTGCACCTTTTTGCTCGAAGGATACCCTAAGCAAAAATGACTGTTCTGCCGCGTATTTTTCTGCATGCAGTAATTAGTACCTCTCTGTTTGGCGCTTCTGGAGATGCTGATTCTTTTTCCTCGGCTGTTTACAATCCAGTTCATTTGCTGTTGGTACGTGCCTCTCCCCAGACTGCATGCTGCATGTTAGCAAATAGACTCCTTGTTCTGCGTTTATTTTATGGGAAGGAAACCCAACTTTCTCCACTCAGCTTCACGTTTTTCTTCACCACCTTTCCTAGCAAAACAGCATTGAGAAGGCTTTGCACATTGTGCGTTTTTCCCCCTCAACTTATCACACAACAGTTTAATTAACTTGCCTGGCATTTGCTAAGCAAGGCAATGCAAACACTGCTCAGTGCCACGCCAGTTATTTATGCTCTGTCAGACTTTATGGTGATGGTTGTGGTATTTTGAGCGCACAGACCTCAGGTCAGGATTAACTTAAAGATGGAGAGAAGAGCTTTCACCTGCCAGAGTCTGATTGTGACATTTAGTCTTCCTTCATTGAGTTATCTCTAACATCCAGGACACCTAAGCTGAAATCAGAAAAGGCTGTAGAAATTTTACTTAAATCTGCTGTTATCAACTTCTGAGACCAGAATAAAAGACCAAATTCTCAAGTCTGCATGAATATGAGTGAAGAATGGGCTTTCAATCATTTTGGGTCTGAAAGCATTCCCTGATAGCTGCCTTCGGGAGTAACTTGCCTTTCTAAAACCTGTTAATCTTCACCACGAACAAGCAAAGATCACTTTCCCCTGAATCCTCTTGGGATGCATGCAGACACACGCAGAGACCCAGGTAGCAGAAGTCACTGTTTTGTCCTCCTGCCTTGCACAGTGCCAAAAAGAGGAGGTGAACATAAAAACAAATTAGATGTGTTTTCCACATCGGTAAGCTTGTTAGCGCACCCTGTACCTTCATGCAAGAAAACCTAACACCAGAAGACTGAATCAAGTCTGTGTGTCAAATAGCTCCCTTTATTTTGCTTTTCATTTAGGAGCAAACAGTCATGCTGAAGACGCCAACATATTTGGCCGTATTAGATATATTAAGATGGAATCTCTAAAAGACAAGAGAAAAAAAAAAAAAAAAAAAAAAAAAAACAACAACTAAAAGCTCTGTGCCCATGGTTCAGACAGGATAAAAGGAAACTCCTTTCTTCAGATTAAAAAGAAAAGTCCCGCATGGAGGCACTTGAAGTATTTTTCTAAGATAAGAGCTTAAATTGTACATTCTTTTCCTAATGATGGCTTGCCATTTCCTCATCAATGACACGATATTTTCTGTGATCTGCAGACAGTTAGAGTAGCTTTGAGTAGTTTCTTAGCATGACATGGTACCGTTGGCTTGGGACTTATCTGCTCATCTTTTGTGGCAGTGAGAAATAGCCTGTATGCCCTAACTGACATTTCTCAAGCTTGTCAGCATGCTACAGTCAGAATGATAATTAATGTGCTTTTTAAAGAGTGGCTTAGGAGAACTAAACAATTGCAGTGGTGATAGTTCATTATTGCCACTCTTTAAATGTCATTATAAGTAGCTGTCGTGGAGACTTCGTTACTCATCATTTGACCATCCAGAGAGAAACACGTCTGTGATTTATTTCAGCAGACGTTGAGGAAGGAAATAAAACTGCAGGGCTGGGGACTGGCACTGCCTGTGGTCACCCAGCCTCAGGGCTCCCTAGGAGTGAAGCTCGAACTGGGAACCGCTCTGGAACTGGGAGCAGGAGAAGGGAAATGGTGATGAAGAATTGCTCAGCATTAAGAGCAATAGCCATTAATAGCCATTTCCTCTGTAGGTTTTATGAGTGTAGCAATTATTATTATTTTTTTATATGGCCAGTCCTTCAGCCAAACCACAGTAGCTCCACCAAACCAGCAGAGCTGAGCTGAAGATCTGATGGCCATCCAACAACACACCCACTCATCCCTAAGGCAGCACCCAGAACCCTCCACTGGAGCTGAAAGGCTTTGATAGTTCCTTTTTCTACCATTCTCTTGCTCCCATAAATGTACAGATAGACATTTTACACCTTCTGTTTGATTTCTCCTTCCTTCTGCCTTCGGGTGCCCATCGCTCACGGTCAGCAGCTCTGCCGGGGAGGAGCAGGCAGCAGCTGGCCATGAGCCTCACGGGAGCACTCCATGGCAGAATCGTCACCTTTTTGTCTTCTCCCTTTTTCTAACAGGGTTTCCAAGGCAAGACTGGCCCCCCCGGCCCCCCTGGCGTTGTAGGCCCTCAGGTAAGGAACAAATATTGGTGCTTGCATCAGCCCCTTGTGGCTCATTTTCCTGGGTACAGCATGCAGGTAGGGTAGGAGAGAACAGGATGGCGCTTAGACAAGGTGTGTGAGCCCTGCCGGAGATGAGGTGGCTCCTGTAAACTTAACAGAGCTGCTCTGGTGTAAAACAGATGCAGGATGGGAGACACAGACCAGCTGTGTGCAGCCTGACAGAAGGACCAAAGAGTTTGATGTGATTCAGAAGGGCTGTGCAACCTACTGGGCAATCGGAGCAGTAGGAGCATGATGCAAGAGTGGTGTGACATTTCGTTAGGAAGAAATGCATCCCTGTTTGACATGAAGTGCTGCCAGATTCTGTCGGAATTGTGCCTTTTTTTTTTTTTTGATTTTATTTCAGTTGCAATGAACTCAGTGCAATCTGGAAATAATAACTACGCGACCAGAATTTGTACCCCTTAAATACAAGCATGCAGGGCTCGTGCATCGGTTGTGTAGGTGGAGTCCTAGGCTGAGAAGGACTGGGGTTTGGTTGTCTTCTTCCCTGAATTGCCAGGGAGGTTGCTCTTTAATTACAAAGCAATTAATTTGTCCTCTTTAATGATAGTGTAAATTCTCTGATTTGTAAGTTCCATGATTAGGGGCAATTCCCCGACTGTGTCTGTCTTCTCAAGTGCAAATTAGGTTCCGTGGCAATTTCCTTTGGCTCGGCAGCGTGTAGTTAGTCTGATGTGTGGCTGCCGAGCGATCGCGGCGTTCTCCTTCTGCTTAGGCTAAGTGGCACCCTGCAGCGTGACACGAATCACAACCACGGTCCCAGCGGACCCCGACGTGCAGGGTTGTGGTAGCATTGTGCTCACGGCTTGTGTCCTCCTCCAAAACAGGCCACTGGGGAACCTTCTGCTCCGGGCCTCGTGGCACACTCGTCACCATCAGTGCCCGTGTATGGCACAGCGGCAGGCAGCAACCGCCGTGTAGTACAAGCCTCATCCATTATTTATTCCCCATATTAGGGCAAATCAGCATGATTGTAGAATACTTAGGAATTTTTCAGTTAAAAAGACAACTAAGCGTAATAATTTGAGTGATGATCTCATTTATGTGAACGCTTTCTTTCCAATACCTCCTGTCTGTTCAGTGCAGTTTTGTCCTCTTCCGCACCAGAGATCCTTTAGGTGCCAAAGGAGGCATCTCTGTGGGGATTCCTGGTGACACTGCAGGGGACGGATGAGGGAAGAAGCATCTTCCATCCTGTAGCAGCCTAAAGGAGCAAACTGATGCCCTTCCTCCTCTATTTGCTCTGCTGACACCCACCGCCTTCTCCCTGCTCTCTGTCCTCAGGGTCCGACTGGTGAGACGGGTCCCATGGGTGAGCGGGGACACCCAGGTCCTCCAGGTCCCCCGGGTGAACAAGGTCTCCCTGGCCTCACTGGAAAGGAAGGGACCAAGGTAGGGATGAGCAGCCTGCTGGCTTCCCCTCCTTCCACTCCTGGACAGCTGCCCCTCTTGCAGAGGTGGAGAGGGATGATCCAGTAAAGAAATGATGTTTCACAGGGCTTTGTCAAGGCTCTGGCACAGAGAGAGGAGCTGTGCCCCCATGGCATCTGCAGCTCCTTAGCTCTTTGTCCTTGTTGTTACAGGGGGACCCTGGTCCCGCCGGCCTCCCCGGGAAGGATGGACCCCCAGGCTTGCGAGGCTTCCCTGGAGAGCGAGGTCTCCCCGGCCCCATCGTAAGTTTCTGTCCTTCCAGCAAGAAGGACACCCCAGCAGCGCAGCACACAGCTCCCCAAATGACTCCATTTTCCCATCTTCTTCCCTCCAGGGTGCTCCAGGACTAAAAGGCAATGAAGGTCCCCCAGGCCCCCCCGGTCCAGCAGTGAGTATCGTTGCCCTCCCAGGCACCACCTAACACTTTTACAAGCTTGGCAAGCCAAAACAGAGGGTTAGTCAGCGCAGTGCCTCCTCCGTTACTGTGCTAACTAATGGCTTTCTGGATATTGCTTTATTTTACAAGACACACATGTAATAGCTCAGTTATTTTATGGGGTTAGCTATGAACATACGTGACAAGCTGGGGGAACTGGGATGATCCAGGACATCCAGAATTTTGCTTTTAAGTCACCAGCTTTTCTTCTGAAAGTTGTTCCCACTTAAGATGTGTGCTCCGTGCAGCCCTTCTGGAAGAAAATACTCATCATCGAACCCTCCCGGCTGCGTTAACCATGAAGTGGTCACACGCATGTTCCAAGCTGATAATGTGCCCCCAGGAACTGAGCTCGCTGTACCAGCCAGGGGAGAACTCAGCAGTTTCAAGGATTTTAATTAAGATCTGCAGAACCCCTTGGGCTGATGGTGCCAAGCCACCGCATGGAACTCACCCCCTTTAGACGTGCTCATTTACTAAGTTCATGCATTTGCAGCGTCCTACTGCTGCATTTCTTTCTTTCTGCATATAGATAATGCTCGATAACCCAGTAATGCTTGCTCCTTCCTTCTCCAAACAGGGCTCTCCTGGCGAGCGAGGCCCCGCGGGCTCAGCCGGCCCCATCGGCTTGCCAGGGCGACCTGGCCCCCAGGGACCTCCGGGACCTGCAGGTGAAAAGGGAGCCCCAGTAAGTACCAGTACACCAATTAACAGCTGTGGGTCACGTAGAACTAGAGCTGAGCATGGAGATAGTCCCCAGACTGGGTGTAAAAAAGGAAACAAGAAACAAATGCTGTGTGTTCCTGTGGTGTGAGCATGCCAGTCGTCTGCTGGAGCCCGCGCAAAGATGCTGAGAGCAGCCGTGCACACTCTCACATCTTTCAGTCCCTCGGCTCACACATGAGATGTCACCTGCAGGCAGCAGGGAGTGGGCAGGATGCCTCTGCTTGTCCCCAAGGAGCCCAGTGCCATGGCAGTCCCAAGGGGGAAGGCTGTGCCACGAATCTGTGCCCCAGGAGCGTTGCTGGAACCATCTCTGACGTCTGGGTTGCTTTGGTTCATGCCCAGGCTCAGCCTCAGATCCAGCAAAATGAGCAAATGCTGGCATCAGGGATTTCAGACTGCACGAGGACACTTGCACTGATTGATTGTTGTTATCAGAAGCGTTTATCAGGCAGTGTATTCCACATTTGCTGGCTTATTTGGAACTCCAACAGCTAGTCCAGAGGCAAGAATTTCTTGGTGAATCAGCTTTATGAACATCTGTCCTGCCAAGTATCTATATGATGTGTTATTGGATAGATGAATAGGCAATTTATGTGGCATCTAATTATTCAGAAGAGAGCATCCAGGATTCAGATGCAATTAAATTATGTACAAGGAAACTGAAAAATATCCACTGTTCAGTTCCTATAAACAAACAAATTTGAGTAAAGGCTCCAGGCTTGAGGAATACAAGAAGATGTTTAAGCAGGAGGCCAGCAGAGATTGCTTTATTTGCTTCATGTATTTTCTTTTGTCCAGAGGCTCAGGAGAGAGCTCAGGGCCATTATTTAGGGATTAGTCAGGGATGGAGCTGGGGCAGTCAGGACCAGCATCAGTAAGAACTGGTCTGTGGGAATAAAAATTAGTTGGAGACTTGTTTGTCATTCAGAGAGAGATGGCAGAGGGTTCAGATTAAATCTAATTGTATTGCTACAGCAGCGAAATTGCAGCTGTGATCTGGGTATTCGCCGTTTAGGTTTGTTTGTTCTTTATCTCTGGAGATAGAATTTTTGTCTTGTTCAGAGAGCGAGCACAGAGAGAGAGAGAGAGAGAGAGAGAGAGGGAGATCCAGGAAATATCATCTGGAAACATGTCTTGCTCTACGTGTCCATGCAGTTGGGGTCGTTTTCAGCTGCATAAAATGTTAATGGACTGCAATGGGTCGGTTGGAGGGTGGAGGTGAGCTCTGCCTGACCTGTCTGCTCTTTTTGCTTCCAGGGCGAGAAAGGTCCTCAAGGCCCAGCGGGTCGGGACGGCATCCAGGGCCCGGTGGGACTGCCAGGCCCAGCAGGTCCTGTCGGGCCCCCTGGCGAGGACGGAGACAAGGTGGGAGAAGTCCTCCTGCTGTATGGGGTCACTGGGGGGGAATGGGGCCGCCTGCCCCAGTGCCACCGTGCCGTCTGCTAAAACAGGGATGTTTTGTGGTGCTCACAGTCCTGCAATTCGAGCAGAGTCAGGTCTGGGAGAGAATCAGGCCAAATTTGCCAGCCAAACCACTCGCTGAAATCCAGTTAGCCTTCCCCGAGCCTGTAGCAGGTGGCCTGCCCTCAGGCGCTTGGCCTTTCCAAATTAATTACCTTTCCCACTCTCTCATTAAGCCCCTCTAGGACTGGAGGATTCTTAGAAAGCGTTAGCTGGGGTGTATCGCTCATCACCGCTAACGAGGCCTGCAGGATGTTGGGTCCTGCATCGTGCGGTGGCTTGGGAAAGTTTAATGATGCAGAAGGGTTTGGTTACAGCCAAATCACTGGCCCTTTTCAGCATTTTTAGGGGGGTTCTGTGGGAATCAGCATCTTTTGGGTGAGGACACGGAAGCTAACTGTGCCCCTTTGCTCCTGGCAGGGCGAGATCGGGGAACCTGGCCAGAAGGGCAGCAAGGGTGACAAAGGGGAGCAGGTGAGTGCGCCGGGCATCGCCAGCAGCTGCTCTTTGGAGGAACATGTGGTGATGTTGTGTGGCTTGCTGGAAACAAAACGGTATCGTTTTAACTTCTTCCTGTCACTCCTTCCTCTTCTCCTTTGCTTCATCAAATACCCACATGGTGTAAAAAAAAAAAGAGTGAGTGCTTGAAGTGTTTTTCTCTTCAGCCCGTGCTGTTAGAGCTGGGTGTTTGGCTGCGGTTACTTTTCTGGTTGCTTATAGCACACTGAAGCATCCTTTGTGTGCTCAGAGGCTGAGGGATGGAAAATAAATTGCACGTGTGTATCTAGAGAGGACTGAGTGGTGTGATATTGCCTTGCTGGAGCAAAGATGCGTGACTGATGGCTAAAACCAAGTTCCCCTGTAAATGTACCGAAGGAAGAAGTTGGATTGCACTGGTTTTGGCTTCTCGGCCATGGAGGCAGGTAGCTGCACCCCCCAGGAGGGGATGCTGGAGGTTAATGGTGATCTGTCAGACATGTTATGCTACACAGAAACACACAGATGGCTTCCTTCTCTCCAGAAAGATTTCCAGCTTCCACCGCCCCCAGAAAGTGTTTTGCAAAATGAGTTTAAGCACGTCCTTGGGCACAGCGCTGCTGCACCAGCACTGGTGCACCAGGGACCCTGTCCACCCACTGCCCTCTGTCAGAGATTTATGCTGGTTTAATGGATGCTGTGCTTATTTTACAGGTGAGATTTTTCACCTCCTGCTCCTAAATGTGACATTGCACTTCTGTTTCATGACAGGGTCCACCAGGTCCTACTGGCCCCCAGGGTCCAATTGGTCAGCCAGGCCCAGCTGTGAGTATTGTCAGCAGGAATCCTGCTTCTTACCATAAAAAATATATATATATATATTTTGGGAAGCTCTGTAAAGAGTTGCAGTTTCTGCCTGGCACTGCTCATACCCAGTGCATGGGGATGAGCATTGCTGGCTGCAGCAGGAGGTGCTGGGGACGGGGCTGTGCACCCACCTCGTGCCCATGCTAAGCCACGTTAGACTTTTTCCTCATAGGGAGCTGATGGAGAGCCAGGTCCCAGAGGGCAGCAAGGCCTCTTTGGTCAGAAAGGTGATGAAGGACCTCGAGGTTTCCCTGGTCCCCCTGGCCCTGTGGGCCTGCAGGTAATTTGTAGCATCAAGGGAGTGCTGGGGGTGATGAAAGCTGGGGCCTCCACCAGAGATGTTCATGGCTAAAAATTATCCCTTCCTACATCTCCTCAGGGCCTGCCTGGACCACCCGGTGAGAAGGGAGAAACAGGTGATGTTGGGCAAATGGTAAGATGCTTTTCTTCTATTTTCATCACTGATGTAAGTGTTTCTCCAAGAACACATCTGAGGTTTGTCTCCCCTTTCCCCAGGGCCCGCCAGGCCCACCTGGGCCCAGAGGTCCGTCTGGACCACCAGGAGCAGACGGCCCCCAGGGTTCTCCCGGGGGGATTGGAAATCCTGGCGCAGTAGGAGAGAAGGTAAAGCATCCGCCCAAACTCAACTGAAGCCTGCAAGAAGTTTGCTACTTGTTTGGGGGCTTTGCTAATAAGGAGGTCTTCTGTGTTAAGATATCGATGTATCAGGGTGATCATTTAAAATAGAAAAGGGAAATAAAAAAGCCTGTTGAGGAAGATACGCCAGGTCTGCTTACTGGTCTAGCTTGGATGCTGAATGCTCCTATTATGTGAGCATCATCCTTGATGTGCTCATGTGAAATGAGACCTCGAGAGGGCTCAGGTGGATGAGTGGCTCTGCAGACTGTGCCAATTCCCACAGTTGTGGTGGGCTCATTAGAGAATTTGTTTTGGAGCCTGAGCTGTATTTTCAGGTGATAAGGTAAGGATTAGGCCAGGTGAGTGGGGTGGTGATGGGGGTAAATTCATGGCTGTGGGCATTTTGTTCATCCACCTGGTCTATAAATAGGTGCCATTTAAAAAGAGGCAGCTCCTCCCAACCTGAAGCATGCTTAATGCAGTCCTTGAGGTACTTATACTAGTGATTTCTCCTCAATTAAGTAAACAGATCTATTGAGAGAGATATATGTTGTGTATTTTTGTTATTATAAGCCAAAAGATGGAAATGTGCCTGAACAGAAAATAGTGAGGTCTCCCTAGCATGTGGCGTGGCAGCACCCAGCCCGTGCCTTGCTGGGGCTCACAGCTCTCAGCAGGCCCGAGGGGTTCAGCACGTCAGCAGAAAGCTCAGGACCCTGCAGAAATACAACTGTAGGCTTCTTTTTTTCTCCCCTGCAGGGTGAACCTGGTGAATCTGGTGAGCCTGGTCTTCCCGGGGAGGTTGGCCTGCCGGTGAGTACGCTATGGGATGTGGCGGAGAGAAGATTTTTGTCTGTGGTACCCCCAGGGAGCTGGTGAAAGAGGTTTTCGGGAGGGATGGATGTGGATGGGGACTGAACCAGCTGGGTTCTTGGTTTGGGCGTCAGGCAGAGGCATTGCCATGGTACGGGGTATTTATAGGAGAGCGTTTAGTCACGGGATGCATGCTGCCCACAACAACAGGAACACCATCGAATCTTTGTGGGAAGGGACTGCTAAATCACGTCCTTGTGCTTGGAGATACAAATAGAGAGTTCTGTTCAGAATTGATTAAAGGATAATTAGGGATCGGTAAGTTGGTTTACTGGATCATAGAAACATCCTTTTTTCCTTTACAGGGTCCTAAAGGTGAAAGAGGTGAAAAGGGTGAAGCAGGTCCCTCTGGTGCTGCTGGTCCACCTGGTCCCAAAGGTCCACCAGGTGATGATGGGCCTAAAGGCAGCCCTGTAAGTACCCCATGCTGTCAAAATAGCGCTTCCTTGTCTTGCCCTGTGGAGATTTCCACATGCAGAGACGTTTTCCAGGGATTACTGTGGAAATTCTAAGTAGTTTACCAGCCAGAGAATTTCCCCTCTAATTAATATGTGTTATTAATCCATTCCTTTAGGGTGCTAATGAGGAAAAGACCCAACTGTACAATATCTTGCAGCGTTACTTGAATCATTAGTCCTTTTTGCAGGCTGTCAGGAAACACACTTATGGAAAGGGCCTGCAATAGGATTACTTTGCATCTGAGCTTGTGCATTGCAAGGGTCCTCTGTACCAGAGCAAAGCTTCCAAGATAGCAGAGAGGAGATTTATGTGAATCTGGGAGCAGTACCTCTGGGGTCAGATCCCTGCTGATGCTAATTGCTGTAGCTCTATGGAAGCCAGCAGAGCTGGACTGATTTATACCAGATGACAATGGTACAGTATTTGTCTTGCCTGCTCCTTTGATGCTTGTTGGCTGAAGAAATTCATCATGCGATAAACAAAGATGGCATGAAACAGCAAAGGAGGCAGGGGAGTTAGTCATCTCTCTTAACAGATGGGGTTTGGGGAGAGTGCATTATCGGTTCAAACTTAGTGTCTGAGCGCTGTTCTCAGAATCATTTGAAGTGCACAATAGGCATTATATGGAGGAGAGTGGTGGAGTTGTTTTAGTCATTAAATGCTTTGAGAGGATCTTCAGGTGAAAAATGTTACACGTCGTGTAGTAAAGAAAAGCAAAACCTTCTAATCTGCACATTCTCCAAAGCTGAGAGGATTTCACTGTCACTTGTCTACTCTACTTGTGAAAAACTAGATGAAATTCCCTGTGTAGATACTCAAGCTTTGTATAGCCTGGCTGCAGAGCTGCAGAGAACTGTAACAGGATGAAATTACTGAAGACACAAAACTGGGATGTGAACTGGGACTGGGTTTGAGGGTAGGGAATTGGGATTTTGCTCCACAGGGCATCTCCCCATGTTGCCAGTGGGGTGACAGGTACAGTGCTCTGCAGCTCTCCAGGTGCAACCTCTTACCTGGGGATCTCCCTCTTCTCCCTTCGCAGGGTCCAGTTGGTTTCCCTGGTGACCCTGGTCCTCCCGGAGAACCTGGTCCAGCCGTAAGTGTTTGTCCCATAGAGGGATAATTAGGTTTTGTGAAATATGACTGTGTGCTGTTCGTTCACCAGCAGCTCCTCTGGTCTTTACCTGGGGAAAGGGTGGGAAGTCCCACCATAAGACTGTTCTTCTGCCCACCCCGCAGCCTTTGGGGTGGTAGCAGTTCCTGTCCACAGTATTTGATACGGGAGGTTTGCTGATGCTGGCATTCCCAGCGAGAGATGGGAAGGGATGGTTCCTGGTGACATTAAGACATGCTGAACCACACTTGTTGGGTCTGACATTTTATTTAGCTCCATTTGTACCCTATATATTCCTGCTTTCTTCCTTCTTCCATTTTAGGGTCAAGATGGTCCCCCTGGTGACAAAGGTGATGATGGCGAACCTGGTCAGACTGTGAGTAACTGGATGGAAGGGCTCTGTGTTCAGTCCCCAGTGTCTCTGTGCAGGTCCAAGGGCTTTAGCACAGAAAGATGTACAGCAACAAATTCCCAACAGCTTCCCCAGCCGCCTGCCCCGTCCCATCCCTTCCTGTCTGTGTCAGCCTGGCCACTGCCATCCATCCAGGCTGCTCAGCAATACATCCAAAAAGCAAAACTTTAGTTTACAAAAAAAAAACACAAAATCTAGCCTTTCGTTTTAAGCTCGCCATGCCTTATGGTATTACATGGTGGGAAGGGATAAAACAAGATACCACCTGCACCCCAAGGAAGTGCTGGGAGTTGTACTGGCCGCCCACACCCCGACTTAGCACAAACTCCAAATCTCAGCTGGAGTTTTGCACGCTTGCTTCTTCTTCCCATGTCTCATGGTGCAGTAATGGCTTCTCCTCCACTCTCCATTTAGGGTTCCCCAGGTCCCACGGGAGAGCCAGGACCCTCCGGACCCCCAGGAAAAAGGGTAAGCTGATTGTTTAAAAATATTTTTCTGAATGTACTCGTGTTGATTTTTTTTTTTTAACCGATTTTATGACTCCGTCTAAAGTAAATGCCAGGCAGTAGCATGTATAAAAAAAAAATTGACATGCCATCCACAGCCATTGGAAATCAATGGGAAGTTGTCAACTAAATCTCATTGTTTTTTCAAAGATTCCAACACCCAAAAGAAAACATAAATTTAAGGTGCTCCTTTACTTTCTCTCTCCTGGTAGAGACGAGAGATTTTTTTTTTATCAAGAAGCTAATTTATAAAGCCTTTCAGAGATATTTGTCTCCATGTTGTCTTCTTCTCTGGGACTGAAGCACTGTTTTGGTAATTCCACTAGGCTGTTACAGATCAGGGTGATCTAACTGTGTTTTGCATCTATTTTGTGCTTTCTTTAGGGCCCTCCTGGTCCAGCTGGTCCCGAAGGAAGGCAAGGAGAGAAAGGAGCCAAGGTGAGAGCTGAATGGGATTTGTCTTCTACCATATCCTTCATGTGCCAAAGCTCTCACCCTCTGACATTGTTATTGAAAGACAGTCATTTGATTTTGCTGCGCTACAACAAAATAGCCTGAATCTGGGGCTGTTGGCCTCAAATTAAAGCGTATGTTTCATCTTTGAACAAACTCCGTGGAGTTGATTAGAGCTTGGTAAGGTCATGGGAATATTTTTGTTGCTTCGAAATGACAAAGTGCCATATTTGGCAATTTAATGTGTTGTGAATAATACGGCCTGCAGAGCCGTGCATCATATCCCAGGGCAAACACAGCATTATTGGACCGTGGCAGTTTCATTAGGGGTGGTGGGGAAACGGCAAGTGGGATTGCAAATTACAGATCTAATTGTTGTGGCAGGCACAGGAACGCTGGTGGAGGAGGATGTGCTCTGCTAGCACATCTCTCAGGACCGAACCAAAGGAAGCTTCACGCTCTGGAGGGCTCGCAGCAAAGAACCGTTCCTGCTGTAAATCAGCAGAAATAGGCAAGGCTGAAAAGTGAAGCTGTTTGGAGACTTGTCCCCAGCACATCAGGGATAGGGAAGCAGCAGGAAAATCAGCGAATGGAAAATTTTACATGCTATGCAGGGAATTGTGTTTGTTTGGTGACATCCTGCCAGCCACTGCTGCATCTCTGAGAAGATCACTTGATGGCCCGATGCAAATTAAACTGTGCTGTCTTTCCACACAGGGTGAAGCTGGTTTGGAAGGACCTCCTGGGAAGACAGGCCCAATCGGTCCCCAGGGTGCTCCAGGGAAACCCGGCCCTGATGGTCTTCGAGGAATTCCTGGTCCAGTCGTGAGTATTCCCCAAAGGAGCAGAGTCTGAGAACATTTCTGCTCAGGGCTGTGCTTTAGGGGCATTTGCTGTGGAAGGCAGCTTGTTCCCAGTGTAACGTGCTGTCTGCAAGTGGGCAGAGAGCTTCTGTGCTGCAGTGCCTGACAGCAGGCAAAACACACTTAGTGGAAATAACGTGATGGTGGATACCAGCTCCCAGCACCTTTTATCTGAGTGCTGGGTCTGCTCTGGGGCAACATTTCCTGGAGCTTGAAAGCCCCTTTTCCAGTGGAGATTGGAGCACGAGGGGGGTATAAACACATTTGTCCTTACCACCTTTAAGAAAACAGGGCAAATGTTCCCTGGCACAGTGGCAGGATGAGGATTTATGAATAATCTGAGTAACCCCAGCTGGGAGCACTGTTGTCATGAACGATGGCTTTGAGGGAATTGTGATGTTTTACAGGGTGAACAAGGTCTCCCCGGATCACCTGGCCCAGACGGTCCTCCAGGCCCAATGGTATGTCCGGACCATCACATCTGACGAGGTTTTGAAACGGGAGAGCGTATTTTCCATAATCTCATTCTCCCCTTTGTTTTCCCTCCTGTCTCCCAAAGGGCCCACCTGGTTTGCCTGGCCTTAAAGGAGACTCTGGCCCTAAAGGTGAAAAGGTAAGAGTCGGTGCATGACCTCGCTGATGTCTGTGTCTGTTTGCACCAGGCGATGCAAACACCCATCTGCTTTAGGGCAGGAGTCTCCTTCCCACAGAAGGGTATGAAGTATATGTCCCATACAAAACGAGCAGGCACTTGGGTGCAGCAGTTCTGTTTCTGCATTTGTAGCATTTCCCGTTGCAAAAAGCTCATCCTTTCACTGCTCTGCCGCTTCCAGGTGTCAAGGGTAGCTGCAAACTCCTGTCACCTTGCTTAGATATTTGTTTGTGTACCTGGAGATGTCTTTGATGGGTAGCTTTGGCGTTCGGTTACCTCCAGAGAGAGATCGTAATTAACATCTGCTATTTTCCCCTAGGGTCATCCAGGTTTAATTGGTCTTATTGGGCCACCAGGTGAGCAGGGAGAAAAGGGCGACAGAGGTCTCCCAGGCCCCCAGGGCTCAGCAGGACCCAAAGGAGAGCAGGTAAACGTCCCATAAGACCTTCATTAAACACGTTTTTGAGCTGGGCAGGGGTTGCTGCCTTTGAGCAAGTGCGGTATAGGAGAGATGGTCAGGCTCAGCAAGGGAGTCTTGCTAAATTTTGAGGAATGTTTGCTGTTTTCTATATTAATGTGGTTTATTCTACATGTGAAATGTAGAGGTGCTCCACAATGACCCATTTTAGTGGAAAGCAGTTTCTCAGGGCTTGTATGAAAAGAGTTGAATAGGCTTGGAGGGATGGTAACATTAAATATGCATCAGGAGGACTGATTTTTAGAACTGTGTGCCTAAATGAGATTTCCCACTCATAACCTTCTCTGGATGCACACACTTAAAAAATAATAATAATATTAATTGATTTTTCAAATTTGAATGTCCTCCAAAATCAGGTGGTCAACTGTGAGCAGATGTTAATTGCATAGCAATAGGCCAGCATCACTGCATGCAAATCAGTGTTGTTCTGCTTTTATTTTTCAGGGTATCACAGGTCCTTCTGGACCAATTGGACCCCCAGGGCCACCAGGATTACCGGTATGTGACAAGTAATTATCTTTGAATTCCTGGGGAGCTCTGCAGCCCTTCTGGGGTCACCTTGGTGCTCCCAGATAACCCAGTTCGGCCCATCTGGCCTGACCTTGTTTGAGGATGCTGTGGGGAATTAGGATTGCCCAGCTGAGCCCATTAACAACACCTGAATGAGTTACAGGAGTACCCAGTGGGTGGAAGTCAGAGGGCATGCATGGACCTGTGGGAGGGATGCAGGCTGGTCCATCACCAATGTTTTTAGTCTGTTTGCAAATAAAAATAGCATCCAGCTCAAATGGATGTGAAAAGTATACACAAAAAGGGAAGTGAATGTTAAAATTGCAGAACCTTGTGTAACAGTACTGTGTCTGTAAGGAGAGGCTGAATTCTCTGCTGACAAAGAAACTAACTCCCTTCTTCATTCTTCTCTACACAGGGTCCACCTGGTCCCAAAGGTGCTAAAGGATCATCAGTGAGTATAGACTTTGTTAAATGAAGAGGCTGAGGATCTCTTATTAAGTGCATAACCTGCTGCGACATCTCCCCATCAGTAGCATTAAGGCAATTAGCCAAAGATGACTGTAGCAAATACAGCCTTTTCAGGTTGTCCAAGCCCAGAAGTTATAATTGGGGAAGGTTTCTGTTCCATGCATTGTACTTCATTGAACGTCAGTGTAGAAAAGATTATAAGGAGGAATCCAGTGCATAGTCCTTGGGAGAAAACCCGCTATTGTAAAGCAGAGGATATTAAAAATAGAAGCAGGAGGTAGCAAGCTGAAAAGCGAAGGTGAGAAATGCATCACTAAAGCAGGCTTTGTACTACAGATCATCTATTCAGGCAGCTAAAAATTCCTCCTGTGCAACTTCCTAAAGTCTTTTTTTCCATGCAGAATTAAATATTTTATCACTTTTAAGATTTTATTTGATTTATAAACCTGTTGAATTGATTTGGAGACCTCATACATTGAAATATCCTTCCTTTTCTGCAGAAGCTTGAGCAAAATTTGACTGCTTAATACCAAGCATTTGACAGACATTTTCTCTTACCAAGCATCAGAGAGTAAACAAAATAAACAGTTTATTGGGGGGTAAGGGGGTAGGAGACTCTCTTTGTGTCCCTAAAGGGATAGGAAGATAGTTTTTGCTGCTAGAGACTATTAAAAGAAATAATGTAGTGCAGTATCAGTAACAAGTGTTGTTTTTTTTTTTTTTTTTTTCTTTTTTTCTGAGTGATTTATGTTTTTCCATTGTTTCTCCACCTAGGGTCCAACAGGTCCAAAGGGTGAATCTGGTCTTCCTGGGCCCCCAGGGCCTCCTGTAAGTACAGCCCATCGCATGAAATGTGAAAGGAGGTTCTGATTTAACAGGTGTTGTAATGTAGATATCCAGGTAAAGATTTAGGATGTTGTGGGTCCTGCCAGGGAAGAAAGGAGGCGAAGGGAGAAATTAGTAATGGGAGGAGGACAAGAGAAGATGAAACCCATGTTCATGCCTCGTGACTGGGGTTTTCATTAGCACCATCATGGGTGTTTTACCTGTCTTGTGGTACTGTTTGTCAGTGCTGGTGGCTGCTTTGGCCATTTCTTCTGTCTCTTCCCCCTTTGCAATGAGAAGTTACCTTCTTTCCCCTCAACTCAGGGTCCTCCTGGAGAAGTCATCCAGCCGCTGCCCATCCAGGCCTCCAAGAGGACCAGGCGAAACATCGATGCCAGCCAGCTGGTGGATGATGGAAACGCTGACAACTACATGGACTATGCAGATGGCATGGAGGAAATTTTTGGCTCACTGAATTCCTTGAAACTGGAAATTGAGCAAATGAAGCATCCGTTGGGCACTCAACATAACCCAGCTCGCACCTGCAAAGATCTGCAGCTCTGTCACCCGGATTTCCCAGACGGTGCGTCCTGGAACTGAGCAGGGACAGGGAATATGCTGTGGGTTTCCCACTAATAGTGAATAGTCAAGGGGAAAGATTTGGGGAACTTCTGGCCCTTGTGTCCCATGAGGATTGTAGCTTACCCACAGAGAAGAATGGGGATGTCTGATGCAAAAAAAAAAAAAAAAAAAAAAAAAAAGCTATTCCTGAAAGGTGCTACTTTATCACCTGGAATCAGAACAAAAGATCTCCAAAAAATACATGTAATAGTGGCCTGTGAATGAGATGAAATGTACCTACCAAGATGGTGGTTGAAGCGCCCATTGTCCTCCCTCCACAGTGCTGATTCTTTCTTCCCCTCTCTGCCCTGTCGTGCATCCAGGTGAATACTGGGTTGATCCTAACCAAGGATGTTCCAGGGACTCTTTCAAAGTTTACTGTAATTTCACAGCTGGTGGAGAGACTTGCATCTTCCCGGATAAGAAGTCTGAAGGAGTAAGTCCATACAACTTTATTTTTCTCCTATATCATGATGGTAAGAGGTTGTTTCCTAATGCGAATATTCCCAGAGAATCCATATCAGGTGATTTGAACAGTAGCAAGTAAAAATCCAGAGCAGTTCTTTTGTTGTACAATGCTGGCTTTTAAAGTACTAAGGAATATGTTTACAAAGAGAATTTCTTTGAGTAAGTCAGTTTTAAACTTTGAAGATGTTTTCAGGCATGATAAATGCTAAAACCTTATTTTTTTCCTTTGCAAAGGCAGAACTGTGTTGGTGCAGGAGCTGTGGCTCCCCACATTTAATTCATTCCTTGTCTTCCCTCCTGCAGTGGGGCTGCCTCTCTGCCGCTGGTGTGCGCAAGCACCACTGCCTCCTCCGTCCTGGCTGTGCCTTCAGGCAGAGCAGATAAATGTTCACCTCCTGTAACTTTCCCTGCTGCTTCTCGGGGGTATCTGGTTTCCTAAATGGCTTCAGCCAGTCTCAGCACTGTTCCAGGCACTGAAACACAAGATTGATTAAGTTAACATGTACTGATGTGCTTAGCTCACCCATACTCATGTTTTTTGCCCCATAGCCATGCACCTTATTCTGTGGAGCAGCTCTCCCTGCTCCCTGGGGACCAGCTCTAGCGCTGGCCAAGCTGAAAGTCTTTGTATAGCAGCCTGGGGGAGCGCTCCCAATGTCACAGTTGTGCTGCAGCTGGCACGAGGTGCAGATGAAGCTGTTCACTCCAGTGGAAGCCGTTCGCCTGCTGAATTTTATCCACCAGAAATATGTGCCAGTGCAGGGCAAATAACATAGAGCATAAATATTCCCTGATTTTTTTGTTAGGGCTGTTTAAATAGGAGATAGATTTATTCTCCTTTGCATTACCTTGCCATGGATCTCCTCAAAGTGTTGACAGCAAAAAAAAAAAGTGGATTCTGCCCATGATCTTATAGCAGATTCATGCCCCACTGGCTCGGCCAGTGGCTGTTGGGCCCCACTTCATCCCCTGCCAACTGCTCTTCTGGACACAGGCTGTGATGCTCCCCAAATGCAAACTGTGCTACACTATTGCAGTAATGCCGTAATGAGAAAAAGGCTCAGCCTGCTGGTTTTCCATGGAGAGGGATGAGAACTGCTACCACACAAGCATGAAGTGTTGGCTGAGTGGTTTTACTGTAAGTCCTTGCAGGGCTTGACATCTCCCCTTTCAGTCCACCCCTAGCACAGTGGCAGCACACTGACCAGCTTTATGGTTCACAGACTGGAAAGGAAGGGATAATCCTGAGACACCTGCATAAAGTTTGCCCATTGTTTTTGGAGAGATTTACGGCAGAAGCGAGGGAGGTTTCAGAAAACCAGGAGAGCACACGGCAGCTGCACTCCTTCCTTGTGCTCTGACTGCGAAAAGTGCTTCAGCTGCTCGGATGGTCAGCCATAAAGGATGCTCTGACAGCACGTTTCTTGTCAAGGTCACCCCCTGCACTGCTCCAGGTGGCTGGAGCTCCATCACGTGCAATGGCCCGGCACCGATGGAGGAGGATGTGCAGCCTGTGCTGCCCCTTGTTGCTGTACAACTGCAGGAGGCAGATGGACGCTTTTCCTTAAGCGTGCTCTTTGCCTTTCCTAGCCCCACAGCATCTGGATTTGACATTGGAGTGACAGCAGCCTTGTCTGTTACCAGCACTTCTACTATTCATATTTCCTTTTTTTTTCCCCTATGTCTTTCCTTTCAGCTCTCCTGCCAACAGACTGCACTGCCGGTTTGGCATCCAAAGTATCCGGAGTTAGTGATCATTAGCCCTTAGTGAAGGAGGCTGGTGCCAAGCAGTGGCATCTCCTTCTGCTCGAGAGGCTGCTGGCACCTTAGGGCTCTGCCGGCTGGTCTTGTTACTGATTTATAAGGATTAAGGAAACATTCTCTTTAAAAGAAGTCGGACATTTTCAATAAGACTTGCAGACTCTACTCATGGAACTGAATGTAACTTTTTTTCTTTCTTTTTTTTTTTCTTTTCTTTCTCTCTTCCCTCCTTGCCGTCCGCAAACTAGGCTAGAATTACTTCTTGGCCAAAGGAAAACCCAGGCTCCTGGTTCAGTGAATTCAAGCGCGGTAAACTGGTAAGATGCATCTCAGTGCTTTCTGTTTTCTTTAACCCGTGTCATATTTTACAGAGTAAAATGGCTCGTTGGCCCAAAGAACAGCCTTCCACATGGTATAGTCAATACAAGCGGGGGTCTTTGGTAAGTGGCTAACCCTGGCCCTCTCGTCTGAATCAGAGCACGTTACCTGCTTTGGTATGGCCAGACCTGTTGCACTCTGCATGCTGGACTAATCGCCATCACAAGCTGCAGTTAAAACATTTAAGGTGGAATAATTGAAGCAAAAAAGAAGCAAAACCCAATATGGGTTTTGCCCCGAGCAGGCTGTACCCTGCAGGAGGGTGTTGCTGCCTCCTGAGCCATTCCCACTGTGACAAGGGCAAACTGGGTGTCCCCATGCTGCGGTCCCCAGGGAGAGTAGCTCTATCTTCAGAGAACCCTTGTGTGGCTCCAGGCTGGACTGGGTCAGGTTGTCCCCAGGGGAAGAAAGGGGGGCTCCCACAGCACCAGCAGAGCCTGGGAGAGGTGAAGTCATTGAGTCAAACGAAGATTTCAAGCCGTGAGTGTGTGCCAAGCTTGGTAGCTTGGAATTTTACTGATTTTTTGTTTTCTCCTTTAAAAAAATCCTTAATTGTGGCTATTGTGAGGTCAAACAATGCTTGATGTCAGCAAGCAGCCAAGACAGCAACACGTAAAAGGGTTTTGTCCTGTAGCAGGTTTGTGGTGGATGGATTGCTCTC
This sequence comes from Aythya fuligula, assembly GCF_009819795.1. Taxonomy (NCBI): domain Eukaryota; kingdom Metazoa; phylum Chordata; class Aves; order Anseriformes; family Anatidae; genus Aythya; species Aythya fuligula. Next base: position 6,149,824 of record NC_045577.1, read on the forward strand.
CCACAGAGCCCATCAGCAAGTGATTAGCACGATCCAGCTCTCCTTCGGAAACAGAAATCTCCCGCGTCTGTATCAATTCTTGTAGGATTAGCAGGATGCATGTAATGAGCTCAATCAAATCAGGAAGATTAGGGAAGGAGGAAATACTCAGCAGAGAGAAGCAGGTGGAGGTGCTGATGGCCCTGCTGCCCAGGGCAGAGGTTTCCTGCAGAACGTGCAAACTTCCACCTTAAAGAGCAAACGAAGGAAAACACTGCCTTGTTTTCCTAAGCCCCATTTCATCGCCACTAAACGTGTATGCTCTGATTCTGCCCACAAGAAGGATATGGCTTCTGCAGCTTTTCTGCACCATCCGGCAAGGCCGCAAAGCCAAGGCTTCAGCCTCATCGCTCCTTGGAGGGCAACTGCTCCTAGCTTAGTCACAGAGCACTTCATCAATTAATGTTACAAGTGCCTTCATCTCTCCATTTTCTCTGCTTCTGTTTATTTCTTTCCAGTCTGTTTGTCAGCTACTTTAGAGGCTGAATGGCCAGTCTAGAGCTCAGGGCCCTTTTTCTAAATAGGAATTTCAGTGCCACTTGGAGCCCTTTGTTCCATCTTTCCATGTTGCCGTTTTCTTGCTTTTTACCTGTTTCATGTTTTCCATTTGGAAAAAAGCCACCAGCACATAGAAGACATTCCTAAGCAAATCACAGAACTGTTGAACACACCGGCCATAAATATGGAGTTTGTTTAAAACAAAAAAAGTAGCTCCATTTCACACCAATTGGTATTTGGAGCTATGAGATCAGTAAACGGGGAAGATGTTTGCCTGGATCAATTGAAGTCTGTACAGGCTGGCAGGATGGGTGTCAGTGCCCCTTGGAGTGCTCTGCTCACCCCTAGAGCTTTTGTGCCCAGCCCAGCCCCAGCCTTTCTGGGGCTGAACCCAGGGGATCCCACAAATTTGGGGAGGATTTCCATGGGACTGTTTATGGGGCACCCCAAAGGAATCTCTGCTCACACAAGGCGTGCAGTTGTGCCAAGGCCAAGTTGTGCCTTTCTTCTGAGAGCACCTGAAGTAAGATGGACAGAGTAAACATGAAATACAAAGAAACCATCTCGTTTTGATGCTTCCCCACTGTCATTAATCAATGACACAGAGTACCTGGAGTTAATTTCCCAGGATTTCTCATGAGGCAGCCAACCTGCATTTAGAGGGATAAGAGGGTTGCAGATGTTTTCTTTTGGACTCTGCTTTCCTCCCGTGTGCATTACTCATGCACACCCGTAATTCCCAGTAGCTCTAACGAGACCTGCCATCTATCCCATCCTGTTATCCTTCAATGCCATATGGCATCTGCCACAGGCAAATACTGTCACACAGGAAAAAAAGGAAAAGATTGATTTTTGCAGAACCAGCCAAGCCTTGTGCGTGCAGCCGGTTCCCAGTGGCTCCAGTTGCAAATCTCGTGCAGCCTGCAGAGGCAGAACAGCAACTGAGACCCCTTAGCACGCAACCAGGCTCCCAGGCCAAGCACTGATTTGAAATAAGAGCGCAAGGAAAAACAAATCTTGCAGGTCGATGGGTAGCTGAGACGTTGAGTGCATGCCAAGTAGCTGGCATTTTGTGTCCCTCTCCTTCCATGTCCTGGTGGTTTTCTGGTCTCTCTCCACCTGGCATGCGTGGCTCTCTCATGGTCAGTCATATTTAACTCTCAGAAGGACAGCGCAACGGTATCCTGACAACCGGTTGGTATACATTTCTTTACTTTTATGATCTTTTTACTCGTGATTTTGTCATGTGGTTACAAATTTGTTCTACTGTTTGCAGCTCGCGCCATAATTTGATGTTTCGTGGTACCTTGAAGAACTCTGCGTTGTTTCTGTGCTGTGTTTTTCCCCCAGTTGTTACTAAAGAAGTCAGCTGCCTGTAGACAGTTTCCAGCAGCAGCTCTGGCAGCTTGGCCATGGCTGGAGACACCACCCTGAGTACAGTCGGTCTGTACTTGTGGTCTGGCTGGCCCACTGAGCGTTTGCTTCCTTGGTGGGGCACAAGAGAGAGTCCTGGAAAGGCCCGAATCCTATGGGGCTGGAGGGGATTTCAGTAACTTGTTTTGCAGAAACGTATTTCCAGAAGCTGTTCTCCCTTGGGGGAGAAAAGGAGCCTGATGTGCAGATCGGAGCAAATCCCTGTGCAGGCACAGCTGTGTGGCTCTGTGTTTCACGCCATGCCCCAAGGGCAGCAAGCAGAGCTCCCCGTGGCTGATGCAGCCTCTCCAGCCCCTGTTGGCAGGAACAGGATTTCTATATAAAGGTTGCAAAGATTGTTTAAAAGCCATTGTACTGGTATCTAGGAAAGATGAATGGGAAATGCCCCTGTGTGTGCAGAGCAAAATACCTACAGAGGTCAAAACTTGTGTCAAATGGGGCAGGAAAATAAAACCCTAAGCTCCTCAGTAAGTCTTCTTCTTCTCATTCTTCTCTCTTCAAAAGCTGGAGAAATATGCTCAGTATTGGCTTTAATAACCATTGGACATATATCCCCAGATTTGTTCAGCACTGCACCCTTTTGCAACCAGGGCCAAAATCCCCTTTCCTTTCTCCTCCTGCCCCGTGTTAGCCTTGTTAGTTCAGCTCATGAACAGATCCCAAACGGCAAAAGAAATAACCTGCCCTGGCAGCAGAAGGACCAGAACATCCTTGTGCCGTGCAGCATGGCAGGAGCAGGATCCGTGCCCCGCTGGGGTGGGGAGGTCCAGGAGCAGAGGGCAGGATGCCCGTGAACATGGGGATAAGGATGGGTGAGACTGGTGGTCCTTGGAGCCCCCCAGGCGGGTTGCCTTGCCTCTCACTGCCCAGTGTTTCCCCTTCTCCACTTCCCACAGCTCTCCTACGTGGATTCGGATGGGAACCCCATCGGAGTGGTGCAGATGACTTTCCTCCGGCTCCTGAGCGCCTCGGCCCACCAGAACATCACCTACAACTGCTACCAGTCCGTAGCCTGGCACGACGCCACCACCGACAGCTACGACAAGGCCATCCGCTTCCTGGGCTCCAACGACGAGGAGATGTCCTACGACAACAACCCCTACATCCGAGCCGCCTTCGACGGCTGCGCGGTACGTGAGAAGCCCCCGCAGAAGGGATCTCTGAGCAAATCGCTTCCAAATTTTCCATGCCATGGGGTGGCCTTGAGGGTTATTCCCAGGGTGGGAGACCTCCAGCTTGCTATTCCCTGTGCCACAGCTCAGCTCAAGGCCAGGGGAAGCTGCAGCACCTCTAGAAACCGCATTTATTGGGTCTGTTGCTGGCTCTGCATACAGAAGGGACCTGTCTAAAATCACTGCTTGCTTTTAAACGTTCCCTCTTGCCTTTGCTCTTACTGTTGACTCACAAGGGGAGGTGTGAGTGATGACATCCAGGTGCAGGGGAATTCTGCAGGCTTTGATAATAATTTTGCAAGTGCTTTCAGGAAATCTTAGAGGCAAAGCATTATGTTGGGGTGGTGGTGCTGCTGCTGGTGGCACGCTGCTGAGTGCAGCCTCAGGAAGGCTCTGGGTTGTGCTGGGTGCAGCTGCTCCTCAGCTCCTGGTGGGTGTCCCTGGGCTGCCAGAGGAGTCCAGCACAGCACTTGGTTTGCTCTGTGCCTGCTCTACATGAAAGCTGCCCGTGCCCTTGGCGAAGGATGAGCCAAAGCAGCCCCCAGTGCTCTTTGCCTTTGCAATGAGCAACGGCCAGATCTTCCATAGGGGCCCAACATCTTGCCTTTGCTTCTTCCTCCTCCTGTTGGGCACCTGATATGGGACTGAGCTCTGAGCAATCTACCCTCAGGAGCTGAAAATTTGGCAAAGCAGGTGCCGCTTGTATTTATTTTGAGATCCAGTTTGCTGGTGCAAAAGCCTGCATAATTCTCACCCTCTGCAACTGCAGTGCTTGAAGCCCATGGGACTGAAAGATAGAGATGTTTGACAGCAAAAGCCCTCCACATAATTTGAGATGAAAGTGATTCTGTTCTGGCGCACACACATTTTTTACTGTAGGAGCAATGAGGAAAATCAAATTAGAATCACTTCTTTTGACACTCACGCAGAGAGGGAAAGGGCATTCATCCCTCTGCTGAAAACACTCAGAAGTCACATGGGGAAGTTTATCCTCAAGTACTTCAGGTCTCCTGCTAACACATCTTGTCCTCAGCAAAAAAAAAAAAAAAAAAAAAAAGCCTTCCCCTCCCTTTTCTTTCTTAAGACTCGGGGAAGCTGCGAGATCACACGTTGCAAATTTTAAGGCAGATGTGTCTGATGAAAATCCTTTCAGCTTAAGCGGTGCCGCTCAGGTGCCCTACATTCCTCTCCCTGTTCTCTAATGAGGGATATTTGCATGGAAACAGGTCTGCCGCTCCTTTTGGTTTTATTCGCTTGGTCGCTTCACAATGAAGGCTGTAGCACAGGTTGCTGTCAGCATGACCAGTCTCCAAAAATCAAAGGCTGGGGCAAGAATTGGGCAGGGAGCAGCAAGGACTGTGGTGGGAGGCTGGATGAGCCCTGGAGTTGGTGCCCCCGGGGGCATGGAGCTGTGTCCTGGCTCCTTGGGCATCACTTTGGAGCTGCTGGGTCTCAGCCCCTTCCTTCCTGCCCCCTTCTGCAGGAGAAGTTCCTGCAGACTCTGAAAAGGAGGTAAAAAATGCCAGGGGAGCTCATTGCATCATTAAGGGATCAATTTAGTGCAGAGCCACGTCCCCGTGAGATGCTCAGAGAGCCTTGTAGAAAGATGCTCTGCATCTCCTGCACTCCTCCACCATCTCCGTGACCTCAGCAGGTCATCCTTCGTGAAACACAGGCAAGATTTGATAAGATTGAGCCCTGCCAAGTGAAAAATTAGGCCTGCCTACCCAACACAGCACTGCCAGAGGTCCCGGCAGGACCTGTGCATTCACCATGATTGAGGTTGCCGCAGCCCACACTGGAGGAACTCCAGGGCTAATGTCTGGGCCATTATTTGGATGTGTTTTTCCTGATCTTACAGCCCTTTCTCAGTAGCTGTGCTATAACCTATTCTTTTGAGACACACAAATCAGAGGGTAAGGTAGAGCCAAAAGCTGCTCCATAAATTCACTTGTTTGTGCAGCTTTGTATGCCCCCGGGTGCACTTCTGCTCCTCCAATAATTATTTATATTTCAGAAATAACTGTATGGCTAGCAGGCACGATAAAAAGACAACATCACCTTGTGAATTCCATCAAACTTTAAACGTGGGCTTTTCGGTAGCGCTCGGATAATAGTCAAACTAATATATTCAAATTAAATCGCTCACATTTGCTCAACAACCCATGCGTGTCCTCGGGGAGGCAACACAGCTATAGCACAGCCACAACAGTTTTACCAGGCTCCCGTTCCAGCTCTGAGATGTGCTGAAGGCAGCATTTGTGCTTGCTGTCTGCATGGCAACAGCTGTTCTGCTCCAAAGTCCGTGCTCGGGCCACTTGTCCCCCTCAGGGTTTGCTCAGTGATCCCCAACCATCCTGCTTGAGAGCATATCTAGTGCGTTTGCAGGATAAATGTTTGTGGGTTTTTTTTTGGTGCTGGATGCTTCTGAATTGTCTCAGGAAATACCTGGGTGATACCATCTCCATGTTCCCAGCTGACCAGTGAATGCTCATTCATGATAACTGGCTGGTGTGGGGTTGGAGGCATCACCAGAGCTCCTCTCTCTCCTCCTTTTCCCCTCCAGGCAAAGAAGGGTTATCAGAAGACTGTCCTGGAAATCAACACGCCCAAGGTCGAGCAAGTACCCATAGTCGACATCATGTTCAATGACTTCGGAGAAGCGTCACAGAAATTTGGATTCGAGGTGGGACCGGCTTGCTTCATGGGCTAAGAGCCACCTGAAAACTAGTCTCCAAATGAGCAACCTCGTAACCTCATTGCGCCATTTAATTAATTAAAAAGAAAAAAAGAAAAGAAAAGAAAAAAAAAAGAAAAAAAGAATTCCTTGTCACATGCACGTTCTGAAACTGGACAGCGATGGGTTATTTTTTTTTTTCCTTTTGTTTTGTTCCTCGTCTTGCCCGAGTTCCTCTGTGCCGCTGCACCCACACGAACCCAACCGCGAGGACCGTTCCCGCGACAGACCAGAATCGCATGACCTGAGGCCGCACGCGTGGCCCCAAGACCTGTCCCCGTGTCACCTCCCTCCCGCAGCCACCTCTGCACAGCCACCTGGGGGTCCGGAGATGGAAACACATGAAAGACTTCTTCTCGCCATGAGATGATACCAAGAGCTTGGCTGGAGGTTATCGTTTGTTTCTAAGAAAAAAAAATAATAATAATGGGGAAAAAAACAAACTTGAAACTCCTGCGTTCGGCTTGACGTTGAAACCGGGGCAGTCCTGGCTCTAATCCAAACCCTGCTGAAGTTCTTCATGGTCATCTCGTTGGCTTCTGTGAGATTTGGATCGGGTCTAGCAAGCAGATGTAATGGCCGTTTCCAGCATTCGTACTATCTCCCTTGAATCGCCTGATTCCACTTTTTACAAAATTTTCACCCACCCAATTCGGTTGCTAAAAGCCACGCCGGGCGTCTTCTTCCCCGTGTCTTAAAGGTGCTTATATTTTTGTATGTTTGTAAGTAAATATGTGTATTGTATATTATTTTAAGTGGTTAAACGTTCCTGGCTTCATAACATGCATGTGACCCTGTCCGTACGATGACAGCCCCGCCACGCGCGCCCTCCCTGGCACTGCCCCATGCCCAGGGGCTGTGCCCAGGCACGAGGCTCTGTGGGGTGAGGACCCCCCAAGCCTCCCGGCCACTGCTGCCTTTGGAAGGATTCGCTCCAAAATAAGGAAAATAAAGCCACTTTTTGCTAAGATTCCTACAAAACGCCGACCTAAAAGCAGAATCCCATTTGCATCTCTGCCTTTTATACCCCTGCTTACCTTAATGTGCGTGTTTTAAGTTAATTCTTCTCGCCTCCTTTTTTCCTTCAGCATTCTTTTAAAATGTTTAAAAAAAAAAAAATCTATTCCCAGCGGCAGATTGCACTGGCAGGGGAAATCCATTTGTCCTCTCTGAATACCAAGTGTAAAACATAACACACAAAAAAAAGGAGAAAAAAAAAAAGGTGCTTTTTATTTTAAATGTTTTTCTGTGGTGCTATCTATTCGAGTAACATTTACACAACACTGGTTATACCCTGCCAGTGGCCAGTCTCCCACTGGCCTTTGCTTTAGCCACTTCCAACGCAGACTGCACGCTTTTGCTACAGTCTTTGATTATAAATGCATGCCACCTTCGTATTCGTTATGTAGAAGGTCTGCTCCTCTCTCTAATTGTATTACAGTAGCTTTTACAGCCCATGTAGAAAGTATTAAATGTGCTTACGCCTTTTTTTTTTTCCAAAAAAAAAATATTCATGCATTTTATATGGTGGTAATCACACCAGATTGTACTCAGTTGCTGAATGTTTGTGGTGCTAATTTATGTATTTGTTTGCTGTCCGGATGCGAGGACGAAGCTGCGTGTGCAATTCTCTTTGTCTGCCCGTGGTTGCTGCCAGGATGGCTTTTTTTTTTTTCTTTTTTCTTTTTTCTTTTTTTTTCCATGCAGCATTTTTGGATCGCAACCAGCTGACACCACCTTCCTTCTCCGTTTGTTTGTTTGTTTTCTCCCTGGCCATTTCCTTGTTTAGATCTCTTGGCTGGCAAATAGACGTTGCAGGGTTTTTATTATTATTATTATTATTATTTGGCCTGGAGTATTACAGCGACGGTTGAGCCAAGGGGGGTCTGCCACCGTAAAGGAAAGGACATCACATTTACTGTGAAGAAGAGCCTATATATGATGTCTTTTCCCCCCTCCTTCCCTAGCAGAGGAGGGAGCGATGCCGAACCCGAGCCCATGGTGTTGGCTCGAGGCGGCGGCGGGAGCTGCGACGCTGCGTGGTGCTTTTGGGTCTGCAAGAGCCGTGTCCATCCGTCTCCCTTCTTGTGTTGTGTTCTGTCTATTTTTTTTTTTCCCGCTGGGGGGGAAAAAAAAAAAAAAGAAAAAGGTGCTATCCTAAAAACTGCAGACTCCAGCAGCAAAGCAGTGCAGTTGAGCATATGATGGTGTATCGCAGAATTCAGCTGCTCACCTTGGCGAGAGCCTTGTCCGGGAACAGTGGGAAGGTCAGGAAAGGTTGCATGTTCCTCTCTGCAACAGATAAGCCATATATCAATGTATGTACACACGTGTGCGTCTGTCTAGGTCATGTGATTCTGTTACGATGAATTTTCATCAAGGGAGCTTTTTTCTTCTTTTTTTTTTTTTTTTTCCTTTTATTTCCTTGCTTTAAGAAAAAAAAAATCCTCTGTTGAATTCCACAGTGTTGTAATTGTACTGAGCTCCAAACTGTTCCGATTTCCCCAGACCACTTAGCTACGGTATATTGCAATAAAATTACTACTTGTATTTGCAGACATTCTTTTTGTGTAATTTTATTTCCCTCTTCCCTTAATATATGACTTGAACAAATGTTGATAAGAAAAATAAAACCTATGGAAAAAAAAAATTTAGTACATAAGGCCCTTTTTAAAATATACTGTCAAATGACATATTGTACATTTCTTCAAAGTCCAATAAACGTGTCATAAAATTTAAGTGTAATGCCCATAAGAGCTATTTTTAAATATTTTAAACCTGTGTAATAAAGGAATAAATGTAATAGATTTTTTCAATAAATCAAGTTTACTGTTTCCACCTAAACCAACATGATGTGAATGTCTTCTTGGAGTTGGTTGCAGCGGGATTTCCCCACGACCCCTCTGCACGGTGGCACGTGAAGAGTTCATCAGAGAAGCGGTGAAAGCACCTAAAGGTTACGCACCATAAAACATGAAAGCAAAGGCATCCGAGAGAGACCTTCCAGGAATCCTATATCCCAGTGACAAACTCGGATCAACCCAGCTGTGCAAAGACATCACCCAGGGACTTCAGCTGCTGGGATCAGGACGAGGGCCCCAGGCCACCACTCTTCAGTTCTCCACCCCAGGAGCAACATCCAAGGAGCCTGACTGTGCATCGAGGTTAATTCAGGAAACAAACCCCACTTCTGCAGCTTTCTGGGGAGCTTCTCAACCCCAAATTCCTGCCTCCACCTCCAGGTGCTGCTGGGGGACATGGGACGGGGCACTCCTTGCCCTGCCTCTCCGCGTTTCGCTCCTGGGATGCACATGAAGATGACGGCTCCTCTGGAAACCAGTGTAAGAAATGGCATGTCCATATGTCAACACCACGATTCTGGATTTGTGTTACTCTGCTTCTCAAGTGCTTCCTGCAGACACCATTTGCTGGTACTGCTGGTTCTCAGGTTCAGGAGACAGCACCTTAAAAGCTTGGTGTTTGCAGTGCAGCAGGTACGTACAGGAGAAATGTGTCCCACAGGCAACCTGTGTCCTGTCAGCCACCCCCCCCTTCATCCTTGGCTGTAATTAGTGGTGAATCTCAGATTAAGAGAGCTGCTCAGATAAGCAGCAGTTCTTTATCCTACCTGTAAATTAGCTTGTAGGAGTCTGGGTAACCCTGGGATGTTACGGCCGAATCTCCATCCAAACGGACCCCAGAAATGCAGAGGTACCACAGCTAGGGTAAATATATAAAAAATATATATGAATAAAAGTAATAATAATAAAAAAAAAAAAAAAAAAAAAAAAAAAAAAAAAAAAAAAGAGCTTGAATTGCTTAGACCTGGCTAGAAAGATTTAACTTAATCCTGATGGTGTTTCAAGGAGACGCTCACCTTGTCTGATTGCTAGTTGAGGTTTGCAGCAGGTTGTTGTGGTTGCAGCAAACATTTCTCATGAATGCCTTGGGGTCTCGCTGCCGAGAGGAGCTTTGATCTGCTATTAGGAGAAAACAGAGATCTGAGCGAAGGATTGACTGTTCCTGGAGCTGCCAGTGCTGGAAGGCACAGCAGGTTTTCACCTCTTTTCTTACAACAAAGAGCCCGTGATTTGGAGTGAGAGCTACAGGGCAGTAACTCTGCCAAGTGCAATATGGAGGTAATTTTGGGACAATCCGCAACAGAAAGCAGCAGGTTGTTGGAACACTGAGACAGTTCAGTTTTTCTCTGTGCTTAGGTTTTCCTCTCCCTGCTATGCACATTTGATCCCATCAGTGCAAACAAAAACCAGCACTGCTGGGGGCTGCTTTGTGCCCTCACTGTCCCCAGAGAGCTGGGGCTTAACTCTGCGTGAGACCTGAAGAGCTTTCCCTTTCAGCTACCCAGGCTGACCCAGGAGCGAGGATGTGTGCGTTTGCTCCCAGGCTGCTTCCTAAGGTAAAGCGTGAATGGGATGGGGACAGGGACGGGGGTGGTGGCACGAGGCAGGTGCTGCAGCACACCGGGTGCTCGTGTCGGTCCCGTCTGCGTGGTGCTGGGACACGCCGTGCTCACTCCATGTTCACCCCATACTCACGGCCCATTTGCTCGTTGCACGACGTGACAGCTTTTGGGTGCAATGTGCCATGCTCTATTATTATCTCTGGAAGCGATGCTCCTCCCAGCTCCCTAAATACCACGTCTGCATGAGACTGGTAAAAATAAAAATGGCTAAAACAGAAGCGTTGGCTAGGGTTAAATTTAGAGAGCAGATCCTGGGGATTTATTCCCTGTGGTCTGAGTGAGTTTGGGCAACCAACCCAGAAGAAAACCTGTGAATGTGTGCTTTATACGAAGTGTTGGGCTTCCTTAGTGCGACTAAAGCTCTCCTGGAAAGAGCGAAACAGCAAGGGAAGTGGGAGGCAGTCACTAGAAGGAGAGAGGAATAAGCTCTAGCACGAAGCGAATGCAAAGTGTTGGCTAGAGTGTGGCTTTAGTGCTGTAAAAGGCAAACTAGGATTATTTTCAGTGCTCAGCTGCTTTTTGTCCAGCATCTTCTCCCCAGCTAGGCCTGGTTTGGCTGCTTTTTTATTAACATCTCAATCAAATGAATTGAACTGATCTGACTCACAGCTCCAGGGGAAAAAATAATAATAATAATAATATATATATATATATAAAAGTCTCTCCATGGCTTGCTGTGAGAAGGGGCAAGAGAGCTGGAGAGGCCTCCTGGCAGTTCTCTGCTACCTGTAAATTAAGCTGCAGTCTCCAGCGAAGCCGATTCAGTGCAGGTTGAAGGTCTGCCCTCCCCTTTCACACCTGGCATGGGAACTGTGCCGCTGCAAGCTCACTGCTGGTTTTCCTTCCAGCAAGCACTCCACCAGACGTGCAGCTTCCCAATTATCTTAGTTTTCATGCAGGTGACCTGAGCAGGACAGACCCTTGGGGGTTTCAGATGTCCAGAAAGTCCTCTAGACTTTTTTTCCAACAGTTTTGTGCCTTGGAATCAGGGAGCAGTTATTGGTTATCCTTAATCTGTGCCTCCACGTTCGTGGCACCACGTCCTCTGCTCTGCCTGGTGCTGTGCTGGTGGCAGGGCAGGATCTGTCCCCTCAGCCCCCTGCTGGTGCTGAGGGCTGGAGCTGAGCCCCTCAGGCACAGCCACCTCCTCTGCTCTCCTTTCCTGCTCCCACTTTGCTTCCTTTCTGCCCCACCACGTGGTGCAGGAGCAGCAGGCGGGCAGCAGAGCCTCAACGTGTAACTATCCATAAATCATCACTGCAGTGGGGCCTTCTGCTTCGTTTTCCTTTCTTCTGTCCTTCCCATCTATTTTTCTTACTTTAAGGCACGAGTGACTTCACTGCTTGGCAGCCTTTGAAGCCAGCCTGGGCTGCTGCTCTCAGCATCTGCAGCAGCTGTTCCACCGGTGCTGCTCTCCTGCTGTTACAGTGGCACAAAACAACCGAGCTTTGGAGCCTTTCAAGGATTGATCCAAGGTCTGAATCCAATCAGGAAGCACTCCTGGCATTAGAGACCACAGAGCAGCCTTGGAAGGAATTTATTCTTGACCCATCCCTCCACCAGTGCTTCCAGCTGGGGGGGATTGCAGCCCCCTTGAATACAACCCTTGTAAGTGTGTAAATGCAAGGAGAGCTCCAGTACCAGTGCCTTTGCTGGGCTTGTAATCAAGCTGCTGGGTTTGGGGCTCTCGCTGGATTTTCCCCGTGTCACAACACTGAGAGCTATTTTGCTTTTGATCCCCAAAGTGGGGGGAGTGTTAATGCGCTGTGGTTTTATTTATGGCACCTATCGCTGTTTCATTTATTCCTCGTAACTTCTGGCTGCAGATTTTTTCATCCTGGGGCATTGTGGCAGTGAAGTGATGTTCTCCAGAGGCACAAACTCAATAGTTCAGACAGGCCCTGTGCGCTTCTACCTTCCCAGCAAACAAAACTTAGCAATATATGCTTGTATTTAATGGGTTTTCTCAAATAGCCCAGAGCAAAACTAAACACCCCAAAGAAATCAAACGCATGAAAACCCCAAAGAAGGAGCTGTTTTTTCTTATTCAGAGAGAAGCCAACACACTTTTTTCTTTTTTTTTTTTAGGAGATGCATAACTAAGAGGGCTCTGAAGCGCTAAAATTACATCTTGTACAGCACAGGCTGTCACACTCAGAGGCACCCCTGAATCACGGCTCATCGCAGCCGAAAGCGGAGAGCAAATGTGCCATCATCGGGCCCTGCGCTGGGACACTGCGTTCTGGTGCTGGCTAATTATTAGTATGTTAATTTGACAATGAGACGTTCCTCTTCGCAGGAAATTTTCAGCACTGGGCTGGGCTTTTTCTCCAGCTGCTCCTTGGCTCTGTGGATTTTGTGTTGTCTCTGTTCCTCTGGGGCAAAGCCGGGGGCTGCACCCGAGGGGACCCTTCCCTAACACCCCAGGGTGGGTGATGGTGTAACTGTGCTGGTCGAGCATTGTGCTGGTCCTAACAGCCTGTGTGACCATGGGGACATCCCGTAGAGTGGCCAAGTCATGGTCCCAGGTGCTGGGCTGCTCCTGAGGCCCCATCTGACCGAGAGGTGGAGAGTCCCTGTCTGCAGGACAGATCCTCGCCATGGGGGTGACGCTGAGTTTCAGGAGAAAGTGGGAGCAGCCACCCAAAAACCAAACGTCCTCTCTTGTGGTTTGCCTTTCAGGCAGGCTGATCAGAGACCCTGTTGAAACAGAAATCAAAAAGTTGCCGGACCTGCAGCATTAATTAAGACACACAACAGGGAGAGATGGGGAGAAGCACGGAGGGGAGCGCCTGTTTGTGAATTATTTGCTCTGAAAGGAAGCGTTTGTGAATTCGACACACATAGATCATTTTGGTGGCAAATGAAAGAAACTGAATCAAACGACCCGGGAAGTTTGTACACCGCCGTGGATTTAATTTTCAAACCTGCACCGTGCAAAGATTAACCTTGCTGAAGGGCATTAGCAGAGCAGGCAGAATGTGTAAAACTTAATCCCCGCTCCAAGTTTCTTCAGGAGGAAACACCAAGGAGAGACAAATGCAAGTTGTATGTAAATCTCTCTTCTTCCCCTCCCTCCCTGCTTCTCTCCAGGTCTACATTTTGGCTGCTTCACCTGCCGAAGCCTGCCTGCCCAGCAAAGCAGCACACCTGGACCACGAGCGGTTTTGCACAACGTAGCTGCTAATCAGTCCATTATTGCTAATGAGCATTAATGTGGTTTTGAGCAGGAAGGTCTGTCCCCGAGCACAGCCTGCTGCAGCAGCCCCCATCCCTTGCTCCTGCAGCCCCGGGTGCTTCGGAGCTCTGGGAGCCTCACGGTCGCCCTTTGCTGATGTCCGAGGAGCAAAGAAAATGCACGATGTAACCCGCAGCCTCAGTGCTCTGGGGATGAAATATGCCTTTGGAAAAGCCATTCAGTCCCAAATAGCCTCTCTCATCTCCGATCCTTATGGGTTTTACGCTGAGCTAATCGCTCTTCTATCAGCAGCGCTACTGCCACGTTTATTATGTGCCAGGAGGGATTTCACCAGGCAGGGCCCCCGCAGGGTCACATCGGCCTGAGATGGCTCTGCTGGTGCTCCCCATCGCCTGCTCACAACAGCGGCCCTACAGAAACCCCTGTGGGTAATGGATGGCATCTCTGAGCCCATGCAGAACAGCCCTGGTGCTGCTACCTCCTGCCCCGAGATGCTGGATTGCTGCAAGGGACACCGGTTTGCTGGGGGAATAAAAATGGGGCTCAAATGTACACCCTGAAACAGGTCAAAAAAGGGTCCAGAAACACTCCCGGCCTTTCTTCCACCTGCCACATAGAAACCCACCAAGGACTAATGAGTGTTTCCCCAGGGCCTGGAGAATTCCAAGAAGTACGACCGAGGGAGGTGTACAACTCACCTCCCCAGATTTTTCTCCCTTTTTCCTCTAATTTTTCCATTTGGTGAATGGCAACACGCAGCCATCCTTATTGCTGCGTGGTGTGGTGTCTAATTAAATAAATGTTTCCACAAGGATTTGAGACCCTTGGTTGAAAGCCAGCTATTTGCTATTAGATCTTGTTAATAAGGTCAACGACGCTCCGGGAACAAAATATTTGTGTTAAGTGCTGTAGATGAGGTAACGGGGAGCCCACACACACCACCCACTGCAGCATCGCCCTTTCCAGCCGGCACGCCACGTGGCTGTACGAAGCCGTTTGCTGCCCCGGGGTTTGTGCCGTGGAGCATCCCCATCTCCTCGGGGTCACACGTGGCAGAGCACAAGGTTTTCCCGTTCCTCCCGCGTGAGGAGAAAGGTCTGAGGAATAATTCATTTGCCACCTTGATTTTTTCCCTCCCTCCCCTCTAAAGATTGATAGCGCTTTGCCGAAAAGGGGGAGAAAATCAAGTTGTGCTGATCTATGACCCGACACTATTTATTCTCATGGAGTCTCACCTGCAATTTGTTCAGCATCTCTGGAATTAAAATCCTTTTGCAATCTTCCTGGCTACTTGAAAATATGCCATTATTTCCCTCCCTCAGATGCCTCTTCCCTCCGATCAGGGCACAATCTTATCAATGCTGGGGATCCTGCTTTACATTCAGAGTGTTGTAGAAGTTTTGGACCATAAATAATGTTGCCGTGCAGCTCAGGCAGAATTATTTGGGGCTGTTTCTTTTTTTTTTTTTTTTTCTCTTTTCCTTCTTTCTCTCTTTCCCTTCCTATCTTTCTTTCTTCAGATCTTGGAATGGGTGATAAATTAATCATTTCTTCCCCCTTAGCAACCGCCAACGTACAATATGGAGCTGATTACTTCACACCTGTGGTTTAGACTTGGAGGTGACCCTGCAAATGGCAAAAAAAAAAAAAAAAAAAAAAAAAAAGGAGCTCATCATGTGGATCCTGTGCTGCGGGGAGGAGCAGAGCAGCCAGGAGCAGGGCTCAGCACATCAGTCCTGGAGAGCAGCTTACGGCCCCGGTGTCACCTCTCCATCCCCAGCACTCAGAGAGGGCACAGCTTTGCCTGCACCATGCATGGAGCCTGAGCCTGGGTGCATTTCCTGAGCCAGTGCAGGATGGTTTCCCCTTTTTGCAGGGATTAATGCTGCTTGCAGGGGTTCATTGCACAGCATTTTTCTTCTGATTAGCGGTAGAAAGCAGCTGAGGACTGGGGGAGAAGAGCAATCAGAGAGGGAAATGCCCAGTCCTCCTGGCTAGAAACCCGTCTGTTAGCCAGGGCTTTGTGCATTTTAGCTTAGGAGCAGAGCCCTTGTGGCTCTGACCAAGTGAGGGGCACCAGGAGCCCCCTAACCTGCTGGTAAGAGGCTCAGAGCTGCTGCTGTGGGGCCATGCAGGAGGAGCTGCAGCCCTGGGTGCCTGGGGAAGCGGCTGGAAAGGACGGGCAGAGCCCCTTGGAAAGCATTTTCCTCTTCTTCCCTGCATCCCTCCCTTTAATTACAGAGTAAATTAAAATCTGAGATGAAAAAGAAAACCACCTGAAATGTCTGTCCCATGTCATTACCCACTTGAAAAGACTTTTCAGGGGCCGATCCACCCCCCTTCTCATGGCTGCCTTTCTATTTATTTTCTAAAAGCGAAAGATTTTGTGCTGTTTTGTTTCTAATTTTCTAGAGAGCTAATCGGATTGGCAAGCAGAGAAAGGAGCTTTCAAGAGAAGCAGCTGCTGACTAGCAGATAGCATAGAGAGCTGGGAGTGTAATCCGAGCTTTGCCCACAGCCTTATTAAGATCTAGATGCTTTATTGCAGGCATATATCCGGCTGGATTTCACATTAGGTTTTGTGATTTCTCCCTTCCTCCCTCCCCTTCCTGACATTTTTTTTTCCTCATCATATAATTTTCTGCTTTTTGCTGGAGGAGTCTCGTTTAACTGGTACACGTGTTGCGCTGAGCAACGTCCTCAATTTAAATGGAAATTCTATCAATAACAAACTCACTATCTCGCCTCGCCTGGGAAAGGGCTTAGAAATACCATTCCGAGGTAAAAAGCCCCGAGCTTAAGCCCAGCGGTACAAGAACAGACACCACCCTGCTGCAAAGGCCAATTGCAGATAATAAACTGCCCATTTGCTCGCAGCCAAGGCACCGTAAATTCTCTAGATGAAATATGAGTTTGGTAATCAAGTCTGAAAATCAAATGAAGGTGGGAAGCAGCAGCGATCTCGTGATGTGGTGACTGGTATCGTACATCACGGCAGCCCTAAAGGTTTGGCTGAGGGCAGGGGCCAGGGCAGGGGCAAGGAGCCAAAAACCAAAGCTACAAGAGCAAAAAAGAACTGGGGGCAGGTGGGAGCAGCAGCCTTAACTCTGCTCACAGCACCTGCAAAGAGCGTGGGTTAAGTGATGGGGTCAAGGGCACAAGGAGGTTCGGGTGGGTAAAGGGACTCAGCACAGGTTCATGTCCCAGTCTTTCACCCTCTCTAAGTCTGCAGCTTTTGCACCCTGTTCCCTTTGTCTCGTTTTCTCCCAATTCATCCATTTTATTTCAGGCCTGGCTGTACTCTCCCCGGGTCAGCGATCTTCCTGTGTCTCATAAAGCTACAGAAGCCCTGTAATGCATCCCCTACATGGTAGAGCCTAAATAGAACCACTAATGTAAATTGACACAGGATTGAAAAATATTCATCCCTTTTCTTGTAGGGAAGGGGCAGAACACCTAAAACAAAATATTCAATTTCCCTTCCATCATTCAAAATTCCAGAAATCTCTAGAAACTGCTCGTTTCTGGATGGGAAACTTTTCAAAGTGAGAAACTTCAGCAGATCTCCATGTTGTTAAAAAGCCATTTTCTCCTAGAAGGGGTACTTTGGAGGAAATTTTTCAGCCAGCTGTAAAAATAAATCATCGAGTATTGCCGCCTTTGACTGATGAGATTTATAGGTGCTGTATGGATGATTTATAGAGAGGATCACGTGAAGAAGCTTTCTTGACTGCACTCAGTAAAACCAAAGTCTGAGCCCTCTCCCCAGCTGCTGCAGAACCCCGATGCCCTACTGCCTGCTGCGGTGCCGGGTCCCATTGCACCAGGCGAGGCTCGAATCCTGAGTGCAGGATCAGCCCCATTTCTGGCACTGCCTTTGTACCGGGCTCGTCTCTGGGACACGGGTGATGCACGAGGAGGCAAGCAGCACAGGCTCGTGCACGTGCATCCCTCTGTTTTTAGAGGCAGGCTTCAAAAATCAGAGCGTTGGGAGGCGAATCACCTCCTGGTCGATATTCATCAATCAGGAGGATGTTCAGGAGGCCTGGCTGTGATGGGGCTTGTGTGGGATGCCACAGGGGATAAACATCTCTTTCAATTTGTGTCGGCTTTACTTGTGAATGCTTTTGCTGATGTCCAGAACGCCGGGTCCCCGTGGTGCCCAGCATCCCTCAGCTGGGCCAGCAGCAAGCCCGGGCTGTGCCCCTGTGTGTGATGAGCTCTGCTTCATGCCCATCACTGTGGGTCATGCAGAGGGGAGAGGGCTCCAGGCTCCCCAGAGATGGGGAAGTTTCCTGTCCCTGTCCAGACCTGGGCTTTAGCTGTTCTCCTGAATCTGCTGAGGTTCATTTATGTGATGGAGCCTCTGCCCATATGCTTAAATACCAAAGAAACGCAGCCTTGTGACTGCCTGCTCGTTTGTGATGAATAATTTTGGCTGGCAGGCAGGCAGGCAGGGAAAGAGGAGCACTTTCTTTGCCATCCACAGCTCTCAGCCCCTGGGTGCGAAGTTTCCATGCCCATGCTTTCCGTGGAGCTCTCCGTTTGCTGCAGCCGTTTTCCCCTTTCAGCTTTGCTTTTCTCTTTCCACTCAGTGCAAAGTGCGAAGCTGCCGGCAACCCCCCAGTGCCTTCCTCAGAAATAGCTCGAGCAGCGCCTTTCTCCTCGTGTCATAAATCACAGCAAGAAAAATGAAATTAGGGGAGCTTAGGAGAGGCACCAAGCCAGGGCCACTGCTGCATTCCCCGGTCCCATAGCATGGCCAGCATTCAGGTGGCAGCTCGGCCCTTTGCAGCAGATGTCTCCAAACCAGGATTGGTGCAGCAACACCAGGATTGAGGAAATCACATGTAATCATCTGCTCTGTGTGTCTGAACTGAGGGTGTGTCAGATGAGGCTGGAGGAGCCACCTGTGTGACATTAAAGTGAAATAATTTGAGGAGTGGAGGAATCAATTTTATCCAAAGCTATTTTTCCCAGAGATGGAGGGAGAGAGTTTTTTGTCTTAGTGCCCATCCTCGGGCAGTAAGTGGTGGAAGCTCTGTGAAATATTGTACGAGAAAATGAGTTTCATTCACTAAACAGAGTTTGGGAGCGAGGGAAGGCGATGTGCTTCCTGAGCAGCACGGGAGCCAAAGGAAGCTCGGTGGCACCTTCAGTCTGTGCGTAGCATCTGCTGATATTTCCTTTTTGGCACCTACGAGGCATCTCTTATCCCTGCTGAATTTCTAAGCAGCCATGACTGCTTATGGAAAACTCAAATCCGCCAAACAACAAATAAATGCCAGCCGTAAAATAGCACAAGTAGCAAAGCAGATTCTCCTGCGGAGGGAGCGGTGCCAGGAGCTGCGGGGAGCTCGGGGGGGGTTCAGGCAGGTTTGGTTTTGGAGCCAAATCTCCTTCCTCTGCTGCAGGTGTGGCTGCACCAGCTGGAAGCACCGCATCGCCCCAGGGCAGCCCTTTCCACCCACCCAAAGAAGCGGTGTGATTTGCCAGAGTGGAGGGCTGAGGAAAGGTTAACACATTACTAAAAACTTCATTAGTGTGCTAACAGTCCGGAAACTTGTGCTAACAAGTGCTGCACAAGAGCCACAACAGAGGGGAACAGCCACCAGAGGCTCTTCTCCCTCCCTGTCCTTCAGCATCTCACCTGTCTCCATCATCTGAGTCAGCCTTCCTCCCTGCTCCTCTTCATCAGCTCCCCACTGCCTGCCACCACTGGGAACCTTCCCCAGCTCCCATGCCTGGCACACCAAATTATTCTTTCCCTCTGCTGTTTATCTGCTATTTATCCATATCTATATCCCTGCCTCGTGCCCGCTGGGGCACCTGGCGAATCCCAGGGCTGGGGCCACGAAGTCTTCAACCCCAAAAGGTGAAAGGACCAAAATAAAGCCTTGGCCTGATGGCCCAGTGCAGCTGGCCACATCAGCAGGATTTAAGCCATGCCTGAAAACCTGCAGGAGCATCCAGATGCTGATGGCCCGGAGCGTGTCCTCGCTGAGTACTGGTGTTAAGGAGGTTTAAACAAGCAAATAAATGGGCACAAAGGTGTTTGTAATGGGTCTGGTGGCTGACCTAGTGCCCAGTGCTGATCGCTTATAGAATTATTGACCTGATAGTTTGCTGCCTGAGAGTTTTGAAAATGCCAGGTGGGTGTTCGTAAATCATAGAGTCCCACACATTTTTCTCTCCAGACTCAACCCACTGCTGTGGCTGTGTAAATCACGATGTGCAGAGCCTTCATTGGATGCCATAAATCTCAGAGCTCTCACCTTCTTTATTTTCCTTTTGTCTTTAACAGAGCCCAAAGTAACTCAAAGTTTTGCTGTCAGAAAATTCACATTGGGCACTCTGTAAAGCAAAAAGGGCTTTTTTTTTTTTTTTTCTTTCTGTCTTTCATGGGCCTCTTTCCAAATTAGAGTGAATGAGACGATCATAAGGAGATAAGGAAAGGGTATTGAAAGAATGGTCCAAATTGTTTTAGAAATGGATCTCAGGGGGGAACACAGTTATAAAAATTAAGCCAATTAGATTGAATATGGCTTGTTTTCCCTCTTCATGAAGAAGCACGCAGAGGCAGATAATTAAGGCCGGTGCAGATATAAAGATTAGTATTCCTGGCTGCGAAGCCCACAGTTTTAATTAGTCACTGGGTCTTTCTGCAGGGCCACGTTAATAGACAAGGACGTGGTGACCTTTTCCTTTTTTTTGTCAAGTTCATTACATCCCTGCTTATTGCCATGAAGCTTTATAGCTTTGTGCTTGCAGCTGCTTCTAAGGCAAGATGAAAGCCATAAGTGGGGGTCACCCCAAAGGTGCACCCAGCACCTCATCCCAAACCAGGACGTCCTTGGTTTTCTGTCTCCCTTTGTGCATGTCCTTTGTGCATCTCTGGCTGCTCAGAGCAGGGCAGTGAGAACCACAGAGGCTAAAGGCAGGTGGGGACAGAGCTGCTGATGCTCTGGGATGCGTGCCTCGTATTTTCAAAGGCATCTTCCTGACTTTGTGCTAAAGTCACCGGGACTCAAGCTTTTAACATGAGTGGATGTCTGCGAAGGAGCCACCCTGCCTGCCTGACCTCCCTGCTGCTCTGCCTACAGGCAAACACAGATTTCTCCTTTCCTTTTTCTACACGTGCTGCCACTTCCCTGTTATCTTCAGCCCCCTGTAAGAAAACGACCATGAGACTTCTTAAGGAAACCTTAAGAAAGCAAAGGTGTCTTTAAAGTGCTGATAACTTCACCACCACATCTTCAGCTTCTGGGCTGCACTGCATGAGCAGATTGCCTGCAAGCTCTTTGAAATACAAAAAGCGGCCATGAAATGTTAAATTTCACCCTGATCACACTGCTTTATTCTGGATGCAGAGTGCTATGCCTGGCGGAGGTGCAGGTGCCCCCCCCCAGTGTTGTCAGCGTGAGGGGTCCTGGGGATAAGACAGGAGCACATCATCCCTGTGCAGGGGCACCACGAGAGGCCGGGGTGGACGGAGATTTAAGGGAAGGAGCTGAAGATGCTTCTCTGAAGGTTTATTTTAAAAGGACCAGCAAGAATATAAAAGATAAATTTATAGAAAATGACAGCAGGGTTTAAAATCCAAGGATGCTCTTGGTGTCTGTTAAAACAGAAAGTCAGTCCTGGCCATAAGGGCATTACACCCCCTGACACAAGCAGGCATCCAGCTACTTTTCATATAAAAGAGAAAAAAAAAAAATGGTTAGAAACATGGAATCACGACCTGCTTTGGGTTGGCTGGGCCCTCAGAGCCCACCCAGCACCAGGGCAGCCCCCTGCTTTTGTCCCTAGGGCCCGAGGGGACAGAAGGGACATGAAGTCAGCGGGCATCGTTGGCACAGATCCTGCTGGGATGGTCACGGAGAAAGCTTTCCTGTCTCCAGGATAAATTTGTTTTAGGAGTTGCATTTAGATGTGTGTGTGTGTTTGTGAGTGTGTGTAGGGCAACCTGGCTGCTTAGCAGACCATTAATCTCTGGGGTTTATTGATGCTCAAAGATTATTTGCAGGTCTTTGAAATGAAAGTATCTGCCTCATCCCTTTGTAACTGTGTCAATATCTCTACCAGGCTGGAGTAAATCAGCCAGACTGACTTTGAGAAGTCTCTGCTATTACACCAGGGTAAAACCCACGTAAAAGAGATCAGAATCAAGTCCAAAACCTGGCAGTAAATGAACTGCAGCAGCAAAAGCAAGTTTAATGGATATGTACTGCAGTTTAATGGATATGTACAGCCCTTGTTTTATTGCTAGGTTTTAGTAGAATAGCATCCATTTAATTGACTTTGATAGAAGGGGGTCTCCTCAGTGCTGCAGACTAGGGCAAAACCGATCATGAATATAATTAAGGCATTTGCTTCCAACATGTGTTTGCTTTTCCTGTAACTCCTGCCCTGCAAGCATCGCTGCCTGCAGAGGGACGGTGGCCTCGGTCTGCCCCTGCCCTGCCAAGGAAAAGAGGGGAACACTCCCACCCCCTCTGCTCTCCCCAGCCAAGCAGCTGGAGAAAAACTTCGTGGGAACCACACTCTTATCTCAAGCACAAACACTATGGGTGACAGTAGGGGTACTCTCAGCAAGCATTGCACTCCAGGCTTCTTTTGGGGCTGGGATGGGAATGATGAGCATCCCACCAAGCCCACTGCTGGGATTTAGGAAGCCCCTCTCCCAGATGGCCCCTGCCACTCGCCGGGGGCACCTTGCTTTCCCCCTGAGCAGAGAAACTGTTCTGCTGCAGCTGGTGGCGAGCTTGCTGCTTTTCGCTGCCAAGCGGGGCCGTGCCTTTGGGTTCTTTTCATAAGAAAAATAAACTAAAAATAAAGGCCAAAATGTAGGACAATTATCACCCAATTAATTCCACTCCTGTCACCGTAACATTCTGTTCAACCTTATTCATTGTTACTTGATCTTCAGCTCTTTAATATTTCAGGTGACCTTTGGGGCTGGAGAGATGCTGCTGTTCCTCACCAGCAGCCATGAGCCAACTTGTGTATCAAGTCACAGCAGTACACCAACCCTCATTTATCATTCCATTTAAGGTGTCAGCAGAGCCATTATTCAAATGAATGGCCACACACGCAATCAATCTTTAATGAAACCATAATTGCACCTTCCACTCCACGAGACCTCTGCTTTTCTTAAAGGCATCTTGTGTATTAATTATTGAAAATGATTGTGTTTTACCAGCAGCAAGTTACAATTCACCAGCTGCCATCTTTCAAGAGAGTTTGAGTCGGGAAATTTTTGATTCTCTGTTTCGCTAGGGGATGGATGAACAGCAGATATTGTTCTTCTTTCTCTCACTTTAACATTTCTCATGATTAAAGGGGATTTTTGCATCTGCCAGAAACACGGGCCCAAAGGGGTGCTTGGCAATGCAGAGGTAATGTGTGTGCATGCCACTCAAGGTGACACTTTTGAATGTCCCTGTGCATGGGACCTCTGCTCTGTAACCTGTGGTGTTTGTGGCGAAGTTAATGAAAAGCCCCCAGAAAATGTTTTCAGGGTAGGAGACCGTAGAAAGTACTCAGACTTGCTGTATTTACCAGGATTTGAGAGGGTAGATCCAGAGACAGGTGATAGTAAATGAAGGCCTTCACCAGGTGAAGCTCCTGATTGCTTTTGCCCCATAAAATGCCAGCAGCTGCTCCCTCCTTATTCTTTGCAGACTGAGGGGGTGAGAAGTTCTCTGTGGATGCTTTGAAGTAGAGGTAAGCTAAAAGGTTTAGTGCTGGTAGCATTTGGAAACTGATAAATCCTGTTGATATTCAGGTTTTTATTGAACAACAGATATTTTCAGATGAACGCGGAGAACTGTTGTGAATTTATTGACCCTGAGATATTTCTCTTTCTGAAGGAGATTAATCACAAAAATTCAACTGGCTGCTGTGCTGCTTGGTTTGGAGGTAAATTGCTCAGCAATGGAGCAGTATTGAAAAGAGAAAGCAATGGCTGTGTGCTGAGTGCTGCTGTTGTTCTTGGTGTAGCTCCTGTAGGTTACAGAAATAGCAGCAGGGCACTGCTCCTACTACACCCACAGATAAGCTAATATCAAGGAAGTTCCTATTTTTAGTTACTTTATTTCCTTAGCACTGTATTATTCTTTCTGCATATTTTCTTTGCTTTAATTGCAACTTTTCAGCAGTTATTACAACTGATTTTTTTTGTCTTCTCCTTTTCTTCCTGCAATTACCAGCAGCCTTGTTGGAAAAGGATATTACATTGGCCTGATACCCTGAGCTATTTGCACTGATATCCCCACGGAGGAGAAGAGCTGGCTGGGAGAAGAAAATGAACAGTTCTATTTATGCAGCAAGTAAATGATTGTGGAGCAAGGTAAATATGCTAACAAAGAGCCTCTGTTTGCATCAGCTGTGACAAGGCTGTGTCTTGGGGAGCAATCTCTCTTGTTAAGTTTCTCTCCAGTTCATATTGACTCTCCCTGCACTGCATTATGGCAGCTCTTGCATTGTATAACAGAACTGCTACAGATAAAGCAACCCATTGTGCAGGTAAAGCTTTGTGCTTGGTGCTATATGTGCTTTTTTCCCCTCTCCAGAACTGTTTTCCTTTGCTTCTCTCTATTCTTCTCTGCTCCCAGCTGTCCTGGGTCAAGGTGTCCCTGTACTGAATTGTATGAGTGTTGTGCTCAGTGCAGGAGACAAACCAGCTTTTAAGAAACAGCCCCAGCAGTCATCAGCACAGAAGCATGGGGAGGGTGCTGTGACCATCCCTTTCCTCCTCTGGGTCCTGCTGTAATTCTCCTCTGCCCACCAGCCCCTTCTTAATGCATCCTCCTATCCCTTAATGCCAATCTACAGCTATAAATGCCTTGGCCCTGATCAGGGGGGTCAGACTGGGATCTCTCTTGCTCTACCTTCACATTCCTGCCCAACAGCAGCTCACCTGCCCTGTGTGATGCTGCAAGATGCTGGGCTCAGTCCCACAGGGATGCTTCTCGTTTTTTGAAGCCATGTGCTGCAGAGCTGCAGGCAAGCACCATCTGTGTGACCAGGGGTCCCTGCGAGGGCAGGAGGACACCAAGCTGGTTCTGCTGGAGCTGGGCTTGGTGCCATTGCTGGCTGTGACTATCAATGAGGTGTACAGGCACAGTCCCTTGGGGTCAGGGACAAGTGACCCATGTACCTTCTTATTGTATCCCATCTTATTGTAGCTCTCCTTGTATTAACTCCTTATGCACAAAGGCAGCTCCCTGTGCTTTCTGTGAGCACCAAGTGGAGAAAATTCTGCCTCTGCTTACGTCTCCTTGGGGCTGGCTGGCTGAGCACCACATTGCAGATGAAGCACAGGGACAAAATTCCCAAAGGGGCATTGGCAAGCTGAGGGCATTAGCCCTGGAGTCCTTCAGCAAGGAAGGGAAGGAGGGGAAAAAAAAAGCCTTAAACTGTTCTGCCAGCGCAGGATTAGTTAGTGCAAGGTTAAATCTCACTTCTTAAAAGGCTGGATTGCAGGGTGATAAATGACATGGCTTCCTGTATTGTTTGATAATTAATTGTTTGAATCCTGTTGTATTAAGGAGGGGGAAAACAGGAAGATAAAAGAAGAGGGATGCCCTGCTCCTTCTGTACACACTGAGCTCCATTCATTGGGAAAGGATTTATAGTTTTCATCATAATTTAATTCTAAAACATATCACTTAATTAAGGGGATTTATTAAAATCCTCTGGCAGTGCCTTTTTACGATTAGCCCAGGACTCAGCCCTTGAATGTCATGGAGAAAATTCATCAATTGATTTGTTTAACTGCACAGGTCCCCCCTCCCTGCTCTGGCAGACTCTGTGGAAGGAAGAAATCTATAGTCAAAAGCTTTAAAAAAAAAAAAAAACTTAAAGATGGATTACTTTGCTGATCTCATCCCTTTTTTTCCCCCCCTGCCTTTCCCTTCCCCCCCATCTCCAGGACTGGTTTTCCAAGCCTTCATTAACGAGCTGATTAATAGTGACAATGGAGCTGTCATTTTGTCCACCAGAGATGAGCAGTGAGGCTGCCCTGGCTGCCAACAGTGATGGGCACAGCGATGCCTCCGCAGAGGATGCAGGAGATGTGCTCACATCAGGATGTGAATGGATCTGCCCTTCTGCAGGGCATCAGATCCTGCTTTTTGTATCAGCCCCAAATCAGTGAGATCCTGGAGGCTCTTTTTCCAAACATCTTCGAGGAGAAAAAAAGGCTTGGGAATGTTTCTAGGCTCCTTGTAGTGCCTATAGGCTTGAAATATTGGAGGCAAACGAACACAACATGGGTTGTAGATAAGCCTCCTGATCCTTTAACCTTTCTGGGAAAGAGGGGTCTTGTTCAGGCCCCCAGAGGGGACTGTGGTGGGAGCACACCCAGCTGTGGGAGCCAGCTCCTGTCACCAGCCCTGGTGCTGTCGTTTGTCTCCCCTGGAGTTATTCCCTTCCTGTTGGAACTTCTGATAAAACATCTTGAGAAGCACTCTTCTCTAAACCCATAAATCCTCCCGTAACCCAAATGGGGAGCTTGAGAGTCTTATTAAAAAACTCGTGAACGAGTTCAAACCTTCTCTGATGACATTGTGCTCGTAGCCTTTTAAGTCTTCCACTGTGAAAGCAGGAATTTCAGCACTGAGTTTGGCACTGCTCCCTGAGCTAACGTCTTGTGCTGAATACAAATCAGTGCTTAAGGGCTACATCTCCGGATCCTCGTGTCGGGCTTAAATGCAGTAAATCTTTGGATGTAGCTGTCTATTAGCCCTGTTTATTAGATCTGGAAGGACTAGCAGAGAGAGAAAAGAAGAAGAAGCCCACAGAGGGAATGCTTTTTCTGTTCTTTTTTTTTTTTTTTTTTTGCACTGTATGATGATGGGGACTGAAGGTGAAATATTGCTTTGTGAGAGGCATTTGCAATCTGACTGCACCGATCATTTAATTGGCCCCTATGTGTTAATAGTAGGCAATGCCAGCACTGGTTGAGAAGCTATTCTCCAAGTTAATCCCAGAAGTACAGGTTTGGTGCTTGGGGTGGAACATAGCAAGGCTCTGAAATTGTTTAAAAAGACACTTCCTAGAATTGTAATGGGCTTTGTCACCCTAAGCCTTTGTGACATCTTTCTGCTCATACTCCTGCCTTTCAGCCAGGTCCGTGATGCTCAGGCAAGTCCCTCCTCTGGCAGCACCTTATGCACTGCAGTGTTTTTTGTTTTGTTTTTTTTTCCTCACAGACCATGGGAATGCTTCCTCCCACGGTGATGGAGTTGCCTCTGCCATGGTCTCAGTGGGCTGCTCCAGCAGCTCCTTGGGAATCCCAGGGTGCTCGCAGCTTGCAGGACTTTGCCTCTTGAGTCCTGGGGAAACTGCTTACCCCAACGTATTTTTTTTTTTTTTTCAATTAAAAAAAAAAAAAGGCTAATTCCACTTGGCCCTACGAAGTGTTTTTTTCCATAGCTTTCAGCTCTCCCATCTTTCCTGTTGGGGAGTGAAGGTTGCCAGTGCAGCAGCTCATCTGCATTACTAAATATGAGATGTTGTCCTAAGGCTTATGAAATGCTGTCAAAGGACTGAATTAAAATACAATGCCCCAAGTTGCTCTCAGTTTGTATTTAATTAAGGCATTTCATTCATCATTTATTTCTGCATTCCATCAGCCATGGTAGTTTATCAAGGAAGAGAATAAAGGTTTCCTTCTGACAAAGATGCTGTTAAGTGTTTTCAGAAGGCAACAGGCTTCTCTGGTGTCTGTACCCCTGATGATTTCTTTAAGCCATACATCTTTTTTTAATGACATGGGCAATTTTATATTTACTTTATCCTAAAGAGAGTCCTGCTAAGTTTACAAAAAAGAAAATGATTTCTTTTTTTTTCCACCCCTCTCGCAGTGCTGGTTGCATGCTGCTCCCAACACTGGTGCCCAGTGCTACAGAGGGATGGAGAGCTGCATCGCCCTCCTGGACAGAATTAGTTGATGGTGAGGAAGAGACCATGATGGAGACTGCCTGGTGCCTCTTGCAGTGGCTGCTGTGAGCCAGGAGCTCCCATCTTCCCTTAGGAAATGTCCCTGTGCTGGATCTGGAGTCTTTCAAGTCTGGATACAAGGGTGATGGTGTGCACTTGGCCCGGTTTCTGTAAAAATTCATTCTGAAAAGAAGGGGTTTATATATATCCTCCCATCTCTCTTGCAGTTACCCAAATGTACCCTCTCAGCACAGATAATTAAAAATGAACACACATCCCCAAGGAGAGAGCTATTCTGAAGGCACCTCAGGTGTGACCAAGCATGCCTGTTTCTGTGTTTTACCCTTTGAGAGCTTCACAAATCAAAGAGAATCATTTTCAGACAGTGATGAATCGCTTATACTCCCATTTGTTTGCTTGGAGTCTTCCTTTAAGAGAATGTGAACATTTTTTGCTGGCTGTGAACGTGTGGGGGAGATGCTTCAGTCTTCCCGAGGTGTGAAGAGCAAGCACAGCACTGTGATGCTGCAGGGGGGGCGCATCCCTCCCGGGCTGTCTGTGATGGAGGCACTTGGTGCTCTCTCAGCCCTGTGGGGTACTCAGCTTCATCTAAACAATTCATCCCAGCTCAGCTACATCCCCCTTGATTTATACAACCCCCTCTGCTTTGCCCCTGATCTGTATCCAACTTGTCTCCCTGGCTCTGCCTTCCCTGGGGTGATGGCTGGCACTCCAGTCCCTCGCTGGGGACATGCAGGGTAATTCATCGCTGTTGGCAGGAAGGTGGAGGGGTTTTCATAACTGCGTGCACATGATCTGCTTTTTACACGGGTCTAAATCTGGATCGATGATCCGCCCTGTCCTCTGAAGTGCCGTATCACAGCTATGACATCTCAGAGCTGCCTTCAGTGTATCACTACAAACAGACTTGCCAGAGCGCTTCCACAGCTCCCATCCCTCCTAACAATGTATCATGTAGGGAAATTAAATCTGAAGTGCATATGTGACCGTCCTTCTGATGGTCACCAGGGGCTTTGCTGGAATAAATAAAGTTCTCTTCTGGTCTGGCTGGCCAAAGAGTAGCCTTTGCTCAGATCTTTCTGGCAGTGCTTACCATTTATCTGGGTCCAGGTTATGAAGCGAAGGATCTGTGCCATGATGCCATTTGTTGCTGACAGCTGAAATCCTGGCTCCTCTTGATTGCGCCTTCCTTGCTGCTGGTGACAAGTAGGAATTTTCTACTCCCCTTTGCCACGTGTGTGAGCAGGAGAAAGGCTTCCTGATCAAGGCTCACCCAGGGCTTCTCCTCTGGCAGAGCCATCCCAGCTGTGCCTCATTTTTAGAGGCAGAGTAATGGGAGCAGGAGCAAGATGGGAGAGCTCTGCTCTGGCCCTGCAGCAGAAGATGCTCCTCCTGCTCTGGTCAAGGTCTGCTCTGCCCTGGCTCCTATTGTGTGGGTGAAAAATGACCAGGGAGGATAGAACAAGGGGTAAGAGCAGGAAAGTACCCAGACGCTTGTGCAGTGATAACTTCTTTATTTAAAAATTGGAAATGTGTTGGTTCCTGTCCGTGGCAGGGGGGTGAAAGTAGAGGATATCTAAGGTTCCTCCCGTCCCAAGCCATTCTGTGATTTTATGGTTCTGGGCTGTGACTGAACACACAGGGGGTGAGGAGAGCTAGAGAGGGGAGAAAACTGCTTCTTCTGTTCAATTTTAACTCCTTCCTCACTTCTTGTAGAAACGGTTAAAATGGTAAATGCAATTCCACAGTTTGGTGACTTGGGTGACAGCCTCAAGAGAGAAGCAGTGAAGAGGGCCCTTAATGGTTATTTATTGCTTGCTATATGGACGTGGTGGCACGCCTGCAGGACTCAACTTCCTCCCTGTCTTGGCATATCATCCTCTAGGACAGCAGCACCTGGGCTGGGCCAAGCAGAGAGGTTTTATTGCTGCTCGCCTGAAAGTACCTGTTTGGAAGATGAATAAAAAGCACTCTTCACACTGCTGTCAGCTGGGCTCCTTTTAAGAACAAGTTTTGCCCATTTAGTTCTGACACTTAATAAGAGCTGTAGCAGCAGAAGCCTTGTATTGAACTTGCTGCAATCGGCCCCTGCTCTGCGAACGCCGGTGTTAAGGAAGCACTTAAGCTAAGGCAGATGTTTACGTGAATTTGGGAGCAGAAGCTGCAAAATACTTAGAGACAATACAGCGAAGCTTCCCTCCACAGCACAGCACTGAAATTCCCCTCTTTGGGGACAGGTCACATTTCATTTGGTAATTCAGTTTCCGAATACACAGAGTGCCTGCAACAATGTCCCAGCACACTATTAATTTGCACCATGACCCAACCACCTGAAAGGCACCTTTTTCAGGAAGAAATAGCCCATTTCCTTCATATTGTTGGATTTTTCTCCCGATTCCCCTTGCCTTTTTTCTTGTTCTTAGACTTATCCACTGGTATTATTGATTGAAGGCAGGTCTTGAGACGCTGGCTGTGGGTGAAGGCAGGTGAGGAAGGGCAGCACCAGGCTCAGCACCATGTGCAGCCTCTGTGCATGGTGTTCAGTCTCCAGCAACGATGGAAATGCTCTGTTTTCGGGGACAGGGTGAGGAATGCTGGAAGGGGAGGGCTGCAGAAGCCTTTGCTGCCCCTTGGCATGGGTGGGAGCACCCACCAGAGCTTTCAGTTGCATGACAAGCCCCATCGTAGCCCATCGTGCTGCAGGGATGCAGGAGTTCTGGATGGGATGCCCACGATGAAGGAAGCTGTGCAGGCTCAGCTCCAAGCTGCCCCATGCCAGGAGCACTGGTGCTACCACACCGGCACAGAGCTGGGCTAGCTGGCTTTAATTGTGCTAAGCCTCTGATTGATTTCTTTTTTTTCCTTGTAGCTCATTACCCGGCAAGTCATTTTAATTAACACCATCTAATATGGGTTGAGATGTATTTTGCAAATGTCAGCACTCTTTTTTTTTCTTTTTTTTTTTTTTTTCCCCTGTAGACCAAATGTGGAAAGTTACAAGAGGACAGTGCTAAATGATTTCAGTTGATTTAGCAGTGGTAAAGCAAGTCGTTAGCAAAGTGCTTTATGAAGCCATAAATGTCCTTTCCAAGTCCTTTATGAGATTCCTGGGGAAAATCTGTTTGTCACAGAAGATTATGCACTGCACTGCTCCTCACCTGATGAGCACACGGATGTGAGCAAACACGGGGCTTGTGCACCTCACCCTCACAGTGCTGCTGTTATCAGAAGCTGATGGCAGTGCAGACCCCGTGCAGCTCCGTTCCCCCAAATTCTGCTGTTTGTGGGTACAACTGCAGGGAATTTCTCTGAGCCCCCTCCAGACCCTTCAAGTGTGAGGTGGTGCTTAATGAGGGTTGGTAATTACTAAGAGTAAGGCCACTGATTACCTGGGAGTTGGATAAAGTGCCTGACAAAGTCACTGAAAAAGCTGTGCAGGCAGAGCCTGTACAGGACTAGGCGAGCAGCCCTATAAAATATTCTCTCTCCACTCAAACCTCTGACAGCATTGCATCTTTCTTTCCACTTATGTTCAGAGAAGAAAAATTAAAATTTTGAAAAATTTGAGATTTGAAAATTTTGAAAAATTAAAAGAGAATAAAACCGGAGCATCTCTGTTAGGAAGCTGATACAGTTAAAGTCTGGAGCAGACGTTTCTGTAGCCCCACTGTAATGTAAACCAAGGGAAAAAACATGTTGAGAGTAAAGAATACGATGGAGGCAATGACCATGGACTGCCTTGTTCCCTAGAGTCTTATTTAGCTTAGTTTCAGAGGCAATGTACTAAGTGATTTGCTGTTTCCAACTCACTCTGAGCTGCCAGATCCAGCCCAATAAATAGCAGGCAAGTTTAGCGTACAAACAGCACATTCATAAACTGCAGGTTTGTGTAAATGCTCCTCCTCCTCCTCCTCATTACAGGGGCTCAACGGGCTGTGCAAAACCATTGAAGAATTTCATACAGTGCTGATCATGTCTAACAACACGTCTAGATATATATTTTGCAGCCCGTGCCTCTTAGATGCCCGGCGTGCTGGGCCTGACCATGAAACGCGGCAGGTGCAGCGTTGTTGCCTCTCATCACCCACACGTGCAAACTGACCTGTAATATTTAACAGCCATTTAGCAGGCAAGATTTAATGCAGACTTAAAGCACCAGGCCTGTTTTTTTCCCCCCCTCTCCCTTACATTTGTACGATTTCACTGGCTCCAGTTCAAGCTTCATTAGGAACAGACTATTACGCACAACAGCCGCGGATGTATGGCTCGTAATGAGTGCTGGGGTTTGAAGGCTTCCTCCTACTCTGTGCCAGCAAACCAACCCTGTAAAGCTGGTACTACATCTTTTTTTTTATTCACTCTCTGTGAACAGTTTTTCTGTGGAAAGAGCCGTGGAGTTGTAGGGTGCTGGGCTGTGCCCATGGACGAGCACGATGTGAGCCCCGGGCAGACCCCACTTGGGCTCTGATGGGGCAGGGACACAGCCCTGGGGGCTGCCACCTCGTGTCACAGCCCCCTTACTGTGCAGCCAGCCCCTCC
The DNA here is from genome assembly GCF_009819795.1 of Aythya fuligula. NCBI lineage: Eukaryota > Metazoa > Chordata > Aves > Anseriformes > Anatidae > Aythya > Aythya fuligula. Next base: position 6,181,893 of record NC_045577.1, read on the forward strand.
AGGAGGACCACCTGCAATACCCAGATCTCAGCTTGGAAGCGGGTGATAATAAACGTTAGGGATTAGGATGAAATCCCAGAAATGCGCTACCTCCTGGTAGGCCAAAGGCTGTATGCCCGAGGGTTATAATTGCATTGAACTGGCTATTAGCACTGACAGCATCCCTTCCATAACTCTTTTCTCTCCTTCCCGTCCAGCAGTTGGCTTCGTGTCAAGTTTCCTTGCTGGCACACGCAGGCACAAGCAGCTCCTCACTCTGTGCCTCCAGTGGGCATCTTGGCTGCTCGCTGAGGCTCAGTGGTGAGAATCCCACCCTGGAGATGTACTTGTCCTAAATAGAGAAGGCTCAGCTTTACCTTCCCATTGCTTCCTTAGGTGCACACATTTACACCTCTGGATTTCTACCGGTGGGTAAGGGGAAAGCCACATCACCCCAAGAGCTTCACCAGTGCCTGCGATGCACATCTCCTCCTGGTCCTCAGCATTTCTCCTCCATCCTGGCTGCCAGCAGGTGTGCTGATTTGGGGAGAGATAAGGAGAATAAAAGTGTCACGTGTACTTTGGGAGACCAAAACTCATACATCTGGGGGAGAGGTGGTAGCTTCCTTCAGGGAAAAATGTTCCCTGAGAGCTATAAAGAGATCATTTCTCTGTTTTACTCCATGGCAATTACTTCCACGTGGCCAGCAGAAGGAGGATGATCAGTAAATATTTTAGGCTTTCAGTGAGCTCAGTTTATAGCTTGTCTTAGCATCAAGAGGAGAAGTGCAGACCCAGCACTGAAAGGTTTCCTTGCTGGCCTTTGTAATGCAAAACTGATTCCTTTGTGATAAAACGCAGGAGCCCAGAGTCTCTGCACCTGAAATCTCTGCAGAATTTGTTTTAGTAGCTGATGGGGGGGTCAGGTCCCACTGGCGATGTGGTAGGTAGGAAGACAGTGAAATATCTGGCAATGGAAGCTCCTTTCTGGTCGGAGGTAGCTGCAGGCTGCAGCACCAGAGTGGAATGATGCCCCAGTGCTAATTTAACCAGGATTGCTGATTCCTTCAGGACATTGCAAGAACACCCACATTTAGCAACCATGAGCTCTTTGGCTATCACTGAACCCACTTTGCCCACTGGAAATTTGTGAGCTCTTGGCTAGAGTGGGGTGGGAGGGGAGCAGCAAGGGGATGACCCCACAGGGCAGCCCAAGCCAGAACCACGAGCCTTTAATCTCTGGGGATGGCAGCGTGGAGGGATGAGCAGAGCAGACGAGCCTGAGCATGCTGTGGGCTTGTAAAACACACTCTGGAAAGTGATAAAATGTGGGCAGATGCCCACCCTCGTCCAGGGGGTTTGACTCATCTCATCCTCGCAGCGTGGCGTTGGCATGTCCAAGACACGAGGGAGGTTGGAGAAATGCGTGTGAGGACAGACAAGGAGAAAAAAGAAAACTGGAGGAACTTTCTCCCAGCATCAGCACTTCGGGAGCTGTGGGTGAGACATGCAAATGAGATTGATTCATCGTTCTGAGGGGAGTTGGATGCATTTAATTTATTCTTAAGCATCTCTGTAGCACTTACATAAAGCTGTGTGGATGTGTGCAATACATCCCTTCACCCCAAAACCCCAGGACAGGGAGGTCAGTAAGCAGGTTACAGGGTATTTACTGCAAACCCACAACGTGCCCAGCTCTGCACTCCAGGTCTGGGGGTGCATCTGCTGCTCCCCAGCCCCAGCACTCCTGCGGATGAACATTTTGCTTTGCAGTCCTTTGATCTGGCTTGTGCTACATGGACTGGGACCTGGATCAGACCCAGCCTTCCCAACACCTGGAAACTGGCTGCTGATGATGTGCAGAGCCCCAAGAGACCAGGGAGCAGCTCGGAGATGCTGGGGAGGGAGGGGGTTAAACCACCTTCCTCTGTGCAAAGCCTCCGCAGCTTTTCTCCTCATAGACAAGCCTGAGTCAGGTGTGATGAATAACTTTAACCACTCTTAATTAAGTACCAAGTCATTACCAAGGAGGCTGCAGAAGTCTGGTGGAAGAGAGGAGGTTTAGGATCTTCCTGCACCTTTAGGTTAGTGCAAGCATTTTGGTCCTTCCCCTCTAAGGCTAGGGTTGTTACCAAAGTATTTTTATTTTTTGCTTGGCATTTAGAGAAGGTTGCCACTTCTCTGGGGTCCCTGTATCCAGACTTTGACTTCTTTGTACACGCAATCTCATTTTCTAGGGGTCAAGGTGAGGCAGATGTGCTGGATGTGGCTCTGGTAGGGAAGATGGGTCGGTGCTCGCTGGTGGTGCTGAGCGCCGTGGGGGGAAGCAGGGGGCGGCAGCAGCTGCTCTCCTCCTCCGACAGCACAGGGGATGCGAAACCAATGCACTACTCCTGCTTCTGGCTGTGAAGCCCTTGCTTTCCATAGCTTTTAATTCTGTGTATGTTTTTACCAAACCAGCGTAATTCCAGCTAGAAAAAGCTGGTGCTGTTTCAGGTGTCCCTGCGAGGGCTCATCGCCCGCTCGTGTTCTGCACAATCCTGAAGACTTGTTGACAAGATAACCATTTTTTTTTTTTAATTTTCTTTTGCTGTGGGGAGGAACAGTTTTCCCTTGTGCAAAATCACAGTCTTGACTCACTCTGCCATGCTTCCTCCTGTTTCTTCCATCTGCTCGTGCTTGGGCAGAGCTGGCAGCGCTGCCTGCCTTTTGCTTCCCCCCTTGGCCACCGCTCACCCCCGTGCCGCAGCGAGCGCCGAGCGTCCTCCTGTGCCCATCTGCAAGGTCAAGCAAAGGTACCCGACGTCCTGGGGGAGTTTTCTCACCTTTGTACACACACAGAGCCCTACATGCTTTCAGCCAAGGGATTTGGGGTTTGTTTAGGGTTTTATTGCTGGGGTAACGGTGTGCTGCCAGTCTGGGTTCCCCTTTGGCTTCAGGCTCTGGGGCAGGTGTGGGGCTCAGCTGCCTTCTCCCCCCAAGCAGCTGGGTTGTTGAAAGGAGCTGAGCCCCTGAGGGGTTGTGGGGATGGGTGCCGGCCACAGGGGGATCTGCTGGGGGTCAGAAAGCAGCCAGAGGGGCTTGCACCTGAATCTGTCCCTGGGCACCTCCAGCAGCTGCTCCCTGGTGGGGGTGAAACTCAGATTGTGGCAGTGCTGGAGCAGTGCCCTGGCAGCACAGCAATTCCTGGGCTCTGCTGGTCACCCAAAACACCGAGCACTGCCATGCTGCTGCTCAGAAATCCTCTGAACTGGGCCCAGGCAAAGCAATCAAGAAGAAATTAGATTTAACAAATCCATGCTGGGTGTTTTACTCTTTTGTTCCTCTCTTTGTTTCTGAGCCATTAGCTGATTCATGGGTCACGCTTCCCCACCTTTGCTCTGACACCGCCAAGGCTAACATGAGAGCTTTTAAAAAAGTGAAATATGTGAGACCCGAGTACCTACCTCTCCCTGAAGCTGTGGGCTTAACAAAATCTCTGAATATCGTATAACTCACGATTAACAGAGCAACAGTGATCAAAGCAGCTGGGGGCAAATTATTTAACCTCAAGGAAAGGCAGGTTTGGGCTGGGCATTAAGGAGAATTCCGGCTGAAAGAGGCGCAGGTGCTGGCAGGGATTGCAGGGGAGGGAAGGATGGGCAGGGCTGGGGTGGCAGCCAAGCTCCCAGCCCTTTCACCTCCCTTATATTAAACCCTAACAACTCTCTATCCCTCTGTGTATGCAAGGTGAGCAGTCAGGGTGTGTTTAATGAGAAACAATTAAAACGGAGTGCTTCCTCCAGAGGAGAATCCAGCTGGGGTACTGGGGTGAAACTCCAGCTCGGTTGCGCCTGGCCATGGTGAGCAGAGGCAGGGGCAGCACCACCAACGGGGCAAAATCCTGCCCCAGCCGAGCTCTAGGTCTCTGCCTTTGTGGCTGTGCTGCCCTTTTCAGGTGCTCAGCCCCAGATCCTGGTGGTTTTTGCTGTAAAAACCCATCCAAAAGCAGACGAGGGACCAGTCCCCGAGGCCTGAGCTTGATTTAATACTAATCGCTGCAAACATCCAAACTGTGGCTGGGGCTGGCTTTAATTAAAATGACAAAATAGGGGAGCCGTGGGGATGAATTACTGAAGGAAAATGTTATATTTCCCTACAGCTAGTTTAATTAAAAAAAAAAAAAAAAAGGCATCAGGCATGACGGGCCACGTTTGCTTTGTCAAAAGTGGCACAGGCAGGGCTGGCACGGATACAACTGGCAGTGACACCCCAGGGGGGTCACATCACCCAAACCAGTCCCTGTGTTATTAAACCCTCATTGACAGCTTGGTTCCCCTCCAGTGCATCCACTTGACCAGCCTTGCTGCATTTTTTCCCTCACTGCCCCTTTATTCGAGCCTGGGGGAGCGTTGGTTTAAGCAAATGACCTCTGAAGATGCTGTGGTTGGCCCCGCTGTCCTTTCCATTTGCATGGGCATGATTTTGATGAGCTGAAGGCTAGCGGCAAGTCTTTAATTTTGGATGGGAGGTGAGGGGGGGTCCCCTGGGTCTGGCTGTGCTGGTGAGTGAGGTGAGGTGGAGTTTTCAGCCCTACTCCTGCACAGACCCTACAACATCCCAGTAGGAAGCAGTAGATGTCTCGTACCCTCTGCACCACCCAGCAGCCCCCCGCTGCCCTCCCTGTGCAAGCAGGTGCATTTTCCAGACCCAAAGTCACCAGGGGCTGGTGGAGCCTTTGTTCTCCCTACTTGCTGGTAGAGCCCCACCGCCTCTTTCCACGGCTGCTTTTTGTTTCCTTTTCAGAGCAGCCAGTGTCTGTGGATAAACAATTCTTGACCTGCAGTTTGACACGCATCCAGCTGAACTCCAGCGCCTGATCTCTCTAGCTCCAGAGACTCCTGCTCTCCTTCTCCTATTAAAAATAGCACTCTCATAGCAAGCTTTTGCTTCTCACCCACCTATTGAGCTCCCAGGGTCACCCGGGCCCTCATTAAATGAGCCCCCATAGCACAGCTCATCTCCTGCTCTCCCCGGCTTTGGCAACCGGAGCACGCCGCCGCAGCTCGCCTCAGGTCTCTCCCGAAGCCCTAAGGCATTTTGATGTTTATTGATCGCTGATTTTCATCCATGGTGGTGGCCGAGGAGCTTTGTCTGGTGCTTGGATTAAAGAAAACTTCGGCATGAATCTACCAGCACGTCAGATGGCATGGGGCTCCTTGTGGCTCTTGTACCCCACCAAAGAATTAAATCATCCCCCGTGTCGGTGCACGTGTGTCCATGCAGATATCCGTGCCTGCAGATCACTCTGCAACCATGGTTACAGTCTTTTGGGGGCGAGGAAGGCTGGGGCAGGCTGTAGGGTTGGCTCTGTGCTTCAAAACACAAAGGGGAACCTGCCAGGGGTGGCCCTGTCCTGCTGGGAAGCTGGTGCTGAGGGCACGGGGCAGCTGCAGGGCTCGTTTTGCACGGAGGGCGAAGCCAACACCACGTGGAGCAGCAAGGGCTGGGCCACCGGGTGATTCACCACGGGGACGGTGGTGCTGAGCCAGGTCGATAAGGAAGCCCGGCTTCCAAATGGAATTAAATAATTATTCTCACTTTCTTTGACTTCGGGAGGATCCTATTAAAGAAAAGAGCCTGGATTACCGGCTGGCTGACATTTTCCTCTGAGCCTGTCTCCAGATTGGATTTAGCTCTTTTATCTCCTAATCCCCAGAGCTTTTTAATGTAGAAAGTAATGGCATCCAAAGGCAAATTTAATTTTGACAAGTAATCTGACTTCCTTTCCTTTTCTGGAGTCGGGTTTTAATCCTGTTTGCTGTCTGAAGCTGCATTATGTGGATGTATTTAAAATCCTTACTACTCTAAAATCTTCCGTAGAGGGAGAAATATAAAGTGAAACTTTGCCAGCCTGGAAGCAAGGACTAGTTTTTTTATCAAACACTTCAAAACATCTCCTGCTTACAGCTGCTGGAGTTTTTAAGCCCTGCATTACGCTGAACTTTGCTCTGCGCTTCTGGGAAGAGCACATCAGCAAATACAGTTTTTTTGGTACAAACGAATTCAGTGCCTGGCCCTGCTCCCACTGAAATGTGGGGCTGAGCTGCCCGAGGATGGTGGTAGCAGAGGAGAATGTTATCAGCAGCTTGGTTGGGGAAAGTTCCCTTCCTGTTGCTCCATTGCAGTTGTTGGGATTGCTCATATGGTGAAGATTTTGGGTCTCATCCAGACATGTTGTTCATGTCTGGTAGGTTGGGTCCAGAGCAGGGGAGCCCTCAGGGTGATGTCCCTCTGCCACCAGTGTGCTCCAGGGCTGAGGATGCTCCCTGCCGGGCATCTGGAGCAGCATTTGGCATCAAACGTTGCGAATCCCCCTAAAACTAAATCACAGATGAAGGGTGCGATAATGGAGCTCCAAAGCTACTCATCTCAGCAGAGAAAATAGAAAATCACATTGTTATTATGTTTCTCCAGCTCTTTTGGTCCCACACAGCCACATCTAGGTGAAGATCAATGCCTGATCGTTGGCTATTTCCGACAGCGACATCACACCCCGTGCCACTGCCCTGCTCTGAGTATACGGTTTCCCTGAAAATATCAACTGCAAATAGGGTCTTCTCCTCCTGAGAAAATCAGTAGTTATTGACTGGGGACTGTTTTCACTAAAGGCCGTAACACACAGAACGTCCCCATCACTCCGCAGCCCCGCAGCTGATGGTTCATTATGCCAGCACGTAAACACCCGGCTCCTGCGGGTGCAAAATGTGCAGCTCGAGGCATTGATGGAATCTCGCTATTAAATAAAAAAATGAGCGTCTGTCTCGTTCTAGCCCTGTTTAAAAAAAAAAAAAAAAAAACTCAGCAGAAGAAGGGATTATGTATAAATACATCTATTTGCAAATGTCAGCTTTGAAATAGGGAGGAAAACGTGCAGCGGGGCTGTGGGCCAGCGGAGGTGGAAATGGATTGGGTTTCACAGGGGGCTGCCAAGTGAAACAAGTGGGGGCTCTGCTCTGGGTGCAGGCGTGATGGAGGCAATCAGGGGAGCACAACCCACGGCTCTTGTGCTGATGGCTTCTCTGCAGAAATTTGGCATGCGAGCAGTGTTAAGTAATCAAGGGGCAAACTGGTGAAACCAATTTCTTTTGCAGTTCCTGTGTTTTCTTTCCCCCTCCTTCCCAAGACACTGATTTACCTTGCTCGGGAGCTGTTGGGGGAAAGGGATCCAGGGATGCAGCAGCAGGCTGGTTTGGTCAGGAACTAGGGCAAAACACTTGGGTAGGGTTTTTATTTGCAGCTGCTTTTCCCTGCCTGGCTCTGAGCTGTCTGGAGTAAGCAGCATTTTCCCAACCCCTTTTTTGACTGAGCAGCCACACCTTGGCCATACGTCCACCCACATCCCTGCCTTATCATCAACACGCACCCCATAACCCTGGCACAGCCATAAACTGGAGGGTCATCACTTTGTAGCTGCTTTGAAGCCCTCCCTGCTGCACTACAAGGTTCTGAACCTTCATGTCAATAATTATGATGCGCTCAGGAAATGCATCTTTCCAGGAAACAAAGATCAGCTCAGCCCAAGCACCACGTAAGCTTCATTTCTTTCACGTGGCAGACTATGTGGGCAGGAAATGTTGTCACTCTATACCCTGTGGATGACTGATTCTGGACCTGACCAAGTGCAAACAAGCACATCTCCATCTAAATGATCTGGTGAATGATCCAAATGATCTGACACCGAGAAAAAGGAGAGAGGGAAAACTCTCTCCCAGTGTTGCTGGGTGCACCTAACATTTTTCTTCTTGTTTTCAGCAGGGTGTTCCAGGTCAGACTGGGGAATGCTGCAGATCAATGCACAGGTGACATCTCTCTAGCAGGTGTTTTGTTACCAATAAACCAGGTTTGTACCTTGGGATGATTCACTGCCACACCTGGATCCCTTTTATCAGCAGTGGGCCTGACCCACATCTTTTTGACCCCATTTTTTCCGAAGTTTTTTGAGTATATTTGAGTTCAGCCAACCCAGACCCATAACCAAACAGTCTCCCAGCGTGATGTGTTCATTTACCAGTGCCTTCGTTAGGCTGTGTCCACAGCCTGGAGGGAAGTGAGGATGTCAGGTTCTGCAGGAGGGATGCAGCTGATGGTACGTACCAGCTTTTTTCCAGTAATCTGCATAATACTGAAATACTTAAAGCTCATTATAGAAATAAACCATATTTATATATATTATTATTGTTGTTTTTGCAATAGATGGTGTTGTTATGAACTATTTTTTTTTATCGCACCTGATTTGTCACATCAAAACTCAAAGCTCCCAAAACACCATTGCCAACAGTAATCCAATGCGAACTGTATGCAGGAATATTATGATGGATTTGTGAAGGTGACTTAGGAGAGTGGTAACTAAAATAACAATTCTGCCTTATAGCATCCCGGTTTGTATTCTCAGGAAAGGGAGCGGAGAGGATTTAAGCTATATTAAGATTTCAGCACATCTGCAGCAAGTGAAGAAGCGCTTCCACCAGAAATGTGAATGTCAATCTTGCCAAGGGAAAACACAGAGGAAATAAAGTCTCCTTGATAAAATGGATAGGAAATATAAACTATTTACAGGTGTCATGAGCAGCCTCTTAGGCAAAAACGGAGTGCCAGCCCCATGCTCCCCATCCATCCAGCAGCTGTTTACCATGGGGTGTGTGTGTTTGTGGATGTTTCCTGGTCCAGGTTTACACTGTGGGTCTGGCTGCAATACTTTGTGCCACCCGGCTGGCAAACAGCATCCTATTCTTCCAAATATCTTTCCAAAATATCCTATCCAGTGGCAAACCCATCCTGCCCGTCTGCATTGCAGGACTCTGGTGAGGCTCTGAGGTTGGAGAGGATGCTGGCTTTAGGGACAGCCGGAGACAGAAGGGAGGCAGCCAGAAAAGAAATGCGATTGCAGCCAAGCCATATGTCTGTTTTCCCACTTCCCCCCTGTCTTTCGCTTTAATATTAAAGCAATAACAGTGTGTTATGCAGAAGTGAGAGATGCTTCTCAGGACTGGGCTTTTTCCATGTGCAGACCAAAGGGTGATGGGCAAAGCAGAAATGTTGCGATGTGTCTGGGAGCCAGGGACAGGCATCCAACCTCTGCATCCCAGCCTTGCACGGAGAGCCTCAAAAGGAAGACAAGCAGCCTGCCTCCCCCTGCCTTGTTATTAATAACCAAAATTTGCATTCATATTAGCCTTCGGTAAAACCCTTCTAAGGACATGCTGAAGTCGGGCTTTACAAATTTCTGCAGGATCCCTTGGGAGCAGCAAAAGCCTCTGAAGAAGCAATATTTGGATGGGAAACTTATGTCCTCCAAGCTGGCAAGTTGTAACACCGACACAGCTCGTTCCTGCAGCTGCAAAGCTCTGCCTGCAAAAGGTGCAGAGCCCCTCCTGCCTTCCCCTCCTCCCCCCCTCGTTATTTAACAACTGGCCGTGATTTACACAGCTCATTAATGCAGCGGTAACACCGGCACAGGCATTCCCAAATAAACCAGAAGGTTTATACTTGACCTGGGCCCTCTGCTCGCTGCAGCTGCCCCAGAGGATTTGAAGAACAGTGATTTGAAGTGATTGCATCGGGTAAGGACGTTACACAATGCAAATACAAGTGGATGCCAGCATTTAATTTTTAAAAACCGCTGCTATGAGAGAGCCTTTGAGCCAGGGACAGCACCAGCCCAGCTCCCTTCACAGCCTCTGCCTCACCCCTGCAGACAGAAAAGCAAAGAGGGACCAGTTTCAAACCAGAAAGTTTTTTTTCAGGTGGCCTGGATGGGTTTGCTCCAAACAGTCCCCTTCCCCTTTACCCCCTTGGGGTGTTGCCATCCCAAATGGGGGCACTGACAATATGGGGTGTCCCTGTGCTGCTCACCCCCTGGCAGCACAGACAAGCCCTCGGTGTGCTCCCAGCTAGTTTTCCAGCAGCAAACACATAAGGATCAGGGGCAAATGGTAACGGTGATTATTGGTCGCCCTTGGGTGAGGTTTTTATTGCTCTATTTTGGGTATTGCAGAGTGAGGGGAATAAAAGGAGAGGGTTTAAGCTGACGATTACACACTAAATGGCAGTGTTCCTGCTAATGTGCTGAGTGCCTACAAAGAGCTGCTAGTCAAACACCCATAAAGGTTTGCTCTGCTGATGTATATAACCTCCTGCCTTCTGCAAATGGCTTAACTCCATCGGCTCCTTGCTCATTCCCAGGCAGGTGCTGAAATCCCAGGAGCTGGAGCACGGAGGGCACAAGCCCAGGAGGGCCCTCTGGGGACAAGGCAAGTCCCTGAGGTCCCCTCCTGCCACTGGGACCACCAGGCTCAGAGGTGACCCGTGGTGAAAGGAAGCCTGTGAGAACAACTCCAGCAGGAGACAAGCTTGCTGAACACACCAGGGAACAAGGCAGTGAGACTGCTCCTGAATTCTCAGGTGACAAAAATTCCCTGGGGTACCCTCTGGATGTCTGTGAGAAAACCTTTCCCTTTGCAAAGAGGCTTCCAAAGGCAACAGGATGGGGACAGATCCTCCCAGGACCACAAACAGGTCTGATTCCAGGGATGCAGATTTCATCCTTGCTTTTGCCACACCAGATGAGAGCTGGACCCCAGCAGGAGTGAACCCCCCAAAAGCCAGCACCCCTTTCTGCCCGTCCGATGGCCGCCCCCACTGACGGATCCTTCCTACACCTGCCAAGGCCTTCTGTGCTCCACGCAGCTCTGCCCAGCTGAACGCCTTCCAAGTATTTACATACAAAAGGAATTATTGCAGTTCCTCTTTCTGGCTCCCCAGGCTACAGGAACCATCTCTGGCCGGGTTGGCAGGCGGCAGCGCTTCCTGGGGAAGCAGGCAAAGCAGCCCCGAAGCCTCTGTGCCAGCAACGCCCCCAGGATCTCTGGCACCATCCGAGGTGGAGAGGAAGAGAGATTTTAAGGATATTTCATTGGGATTGCAAAAAATAACAATAATGGGTTGGGTAGAGAAAGACCCATGTTAAAGCCCCCAGGCTCGCTCCTTTGCTGCCAGTATGAAGGGACTGGTTGGAGCCTGGGATGGTGAAAGGCTTCTCTGACCCGATGTCTGTGCAAGGAGCTGAGACAGAGAGATGTCCCCGCTTCCCCCTGCAACTCTCCAAGCTGTCAGCAGTCCTGGGAGGACACTAACAGGAGGAGAAAAGCAGATCCTGGTGGGTCCCCATGGGGAGCAAGCCTGGGGAGTGCAGGGATTGTCTGCAGCAGCTTTTGGCTCGGGCTGGAAGGAAGCACAGAAGGCTTTGTGAAGGTTCAGAGTGAAGTGAGGACATGGAAGTTCTTCTCAAAATGCCCCTGTGGACCTATTAATCGCAATATTGGATCTTTCGTCTTTTCTAGCAGGTTCCTAGCAATAAGCACGCAGCCAGCTTGGCTGAGGGTTTGTTTATTTTCCAGCTAATGGAGCAGCAGGATCAATTCCAGCTAACAAATCTGGGAATATCAGAAAAATGATGTGCAATTCCCGTGGAGAACTTGTAGCGTACACCTTGTAGGTGGTTATTAGCAGCAGCAGGATTAATGCAGTGATATGGTAGAGGGCTAGGAACGTCTCGCAGAAATGAACACAAATCACAAAAAGCCCGTCACCGGCAAAGCAAGAGGAGCATGTTTGCCCTGTTGATTATTACCAGCCACTGACTAGACGGGGAAAATTGTGCTTGGAAACAAGGCAGCGCACATAAAAACCCAGCCACAAACGCTCCCTGCAGTAACTCTTCCCGCAGGACTCTAAGTGGTGCCTGAATGGTGCTCATCTGGCATCGCGCTGCAAATGAGTTCAAAACGCGACCGTCCAACCCGAGCAACCAGCACTTGTTACCAACCCCATTACGCTCTAAGTGGCACTTTAGCTTTGCTCCTTGCTCATCCACGCTGGGCTTGGGTTATTTAACACATGGGCTGCGTTGCACGTGGTCCAGCTGGAGCACAAACTGCCAGAAACCTGTGCATCCTTCCCGCTGCCTCGGCCAGTTTTCCCTCACCTCCGCCACGATGGACTCACCAGGAGAATTACGGATGTCAAATTTCTGGTGACTCTCTGTTGGTCACATCTTTTTGGCCCCACGTACACATGAGCCAACAGCCAGTGCTGGTTCGGGGCTGCCCAGCACACCCCACGCTGGGCTCTGGACCCTGTGGGTTTGCAGTTTGGGGTTGTAGGGCAGGACCCCAGGCAGCCCACCGCAGCCTTCTGCTGGGTACCTGCAGCCCCCCATGCCCATCCCTGAGGCAGCACAGCCCCTCTGCCTGCAGATTGCTGCCCCAGAGGTGGGCTGCATCTCCCAGGGGAGGAAGGGCACAAAATCAGGAAAAGGAGAGGGAAGAAGCCGGCCGAGAACAAACAAAAAATATTGATATAAAATTCATGGAGTTTTTGTTTTCCAGTACCTTGTCTGGGCTTTCAGCAGCTTTCTGTGTTCCCTGTGAGCAGGTCACTGCCTGCCGTGCGCAAACTCTTCCCTTTTATCTTCTTGCCTTCTCCCTTATTTTTAAATATGCAAATACATCAGAGGAGCATTTCAAACTCCTGACTAGGCACAGATCTGAAGGGCCTTTGAGCTCCTGAAGGCCTGGCTCCAAAAAACACAGGGATGCTGTGCGCTCCCTCGGCTGCACCCCCCTCCAAACCCTGCGTGCCTGCAGCTCCTGCCCCCCACTTGGCTCCATCTCAGGCAGGGATTTGCAGGAGGAAGGCACCAGGCTGAGGGTGTAGAGGGAATGCAAGGCTTTAACTTGAAAACATGGAGCGTGAGTCATAATTCTCGAGAAACAGAACAAAAAAAGAAGGAAAAAAAAAAAAGATGTGCCAGCTGGGAGGCATGGTGGTTTTGAAAATCTCTGATTGGCTCTGATTGAAGTATTTAGCTGCAGCGGGTCTGCTAGAAAAACCTGAATGAAGGCAAAGAGGTCCTCATTCAGCTGAACACACCCGGCTCTGTGTAACCGGGGATTTAGCGCTATAGAGGGACAAATCCAAGAAAGAAAAGTCCAGACGAACTCTGAAATTACAAGCGATTCCTCTGGGAGCAGCCAGTGTTGCGTTTTCTTTCTGCATCCAACACCATGGCCAATATTTTTTGATTTACCCCAACGCTAATTATATTCTCTCTTGGGACAGCTTGGGCTGGCACCAGGTATCCCTGTGCCCTGCTGGGCTTTGTGTGCCCCGTCTCTTCCCCAACAGCAGGCACCTCGTCAGGCTTCAAATACAGTCATTCTTCATTGCACTCTGCTTGTTTGCCACTGGGAACTTGAAAAATGCTAAGTACCCAGGAGGAGCTTTCAGTTCTGACCTGATCCCTGGGCTGACCCACAGTGTACGGCTTAATAAGGCTGGTTTATGTGTGCCTTACCCTAAATCTAAAGGTCAGGGTTCTGGGGGCTGTAAATATTCAGTCTGCACAGATTGGGTCTTTTAAACCTCCTTTTAAATATTTATGATACTGCTTCCATGGCTGCAGGAGAATGTTGTAATAGTATTGTAAAAAAAAAAAATAAAAAAAAATCCTTCTGTATCTAAAAGCTCAGCGTGAGCCATTTTCATATATTATGCATCACTAAGTGCTGTTTATGGCCACATTCAGTGGAGCCTGTGCTGTAACAAGACAGAGTTCACGCATGCAGGGCCATGCAGCACTTCTGCTGCAGCAGGTGCAGCAAACGGGTGTTATCTCAACATGCTAAACATGATATTTTGCTGAAAAGTGCCAGAGAATTGCAAAACACTGCCTACGTCAGCTCCATTAAAAATATTGCATTTTCACGCTGCAGTTCGTTTCGATCACAGCTGTGCCCTGCTGCCTCTTAAAAGCTCTCAGTAAACCCAAGTGTTAATTGTGAGGAAAACATCTGCAAATAAGAGTTGGATGCAATTAACAGACCAGCCAGAGTTGTGGCCATATAGCACCTGTCTTGGTGTCTGGGACTGCCCTGATGCGATGCGATCGCCACCAGAATGGGAATCCAGTCTCTGCAGCTCAAACTCAGGGCCCGTGGGTCCAGCAGGGAGGTCAGCAAAGCGGAAATCGCTTGGAGACTTAATCTGCTTCTAATGAAGATTGAGATGGGCTTTTGGCTCTGTGCAGAGCTGCACAGTTCAGCCTGACTGATACCTCCTTCTGGATGCTATTGGAGAGTGGCCTTATTACCCTTAGCCCTCTAATTTTCAGAAGTCCTTACAATTCAGGGGAAAGCGCTGTGTCAGCTCCGTTTCCCAGGACTCGTGAACCTGTATCGTGACCTTCATCTCCCACGTGAAGTCATTTTGTGCAGAGCTAGGGGGAGCTCACCAGGTTTTCCCGTCCTGCTTTGAGACTGGCCTGCGAGCTCCAAAGAAGCAGGGGAATGATGGACAAGTGGATGGATGATGGGCACGCATGAGCATGCATACAGAGCAGGATCTCATAAGCTTCATTTCCTTAGGAAATCAGGTTTAAAATTAAGGCTAATCAGAGTTGAAAAACACTGCAGTTACCCTAAACCAAATGATACTATAATGTACTCAGTATATTACATTCTCAATAGCAAAGCAGCATCTGCTACATAAAATGAAATGTGTGTGTCACCATATGTAGGCAGCATAATGTGGACTCAAATTAAATAAAAACATTTCAGGGTATATGGTCCAATATGCAATCTGGGCCCTGGGAAATGCTGAGATTTACTCTAAAGTTCTTAGCAGTTGGCTAAAACGCTGAACCCAAAACAGTGCAAACTTGTTTTTTTAGCAACATAAGCTGTTGTCTGCACTTCCCTCCCAGTGAGCCAATATCACTTCTGGAAATTCAGGAGTGCATTGTTTGTTTTTTTTTTTCCCCCATTTGATTCATCTGGGCTTCTTTCATGAGGTTTCTTGCTGCTTTGCAGGAGCTGTGAATTACCTGAGCAAGCAGAGCCCTGAGCAGCAGCATCTGACTGGGGGCTGCACCCAAGGACACCACGGAGCTGCAGGAGGGCATGCACCTGCCAGCCCCATGAAGTCCTCAGCCTGTTATCTGTTATCTGTGTGTCACCAATAAATGGAAAGAGCCAAACTGCAAAATGACTTCACTGCCACCTTTTAGAGGAGCCTCTCAGAGAGCAAGTGGCTCCTCAAGAAAGCACGCACAATTTAGTGCTATTTCAGAAGTGAGCTGGCTGCTAAGCTGCACGAGGCTATCTTCCCGGTATGAATTGAGCTCACCGAGCCTCTGACGCCAGCTATTATCCTCCTTGACCCTGCCTGTTGATACAAAACCAGGGCAGAAAGTGCTGATTCTCTCCAGGTGTCAGAAACCCTAAGAACACCAGAGGTTTGGCCTGGCTGGGATGGCAGACAAGTCTGTTGTCACCAAGTGCTGGTCCTCGTGTGGGTTCGAGGCTGCAGGGAAGCTCACGAGCCCTTCAAAGGCTGCTAATATGGATTTTGTTTTCTTTCCACGAGATTGTATTGGGTACAAAAGAAGAAAACACAAAGCCCTTTATGGTGCTGGGAAGGAAGGTGATGCCCAGCAGTTGTGGCCAGCTGGCTCAGAAAATTGTGCCCTTCAGAGCCTGCTTTGCCTGCCATGGGGTTTTATCTTCCTCGCTCAAGTCCTTGAATTATTTCCATAATGAAGAGGCCGGGAGAGGCATTGCTCTACTCTTGAAAAGCAGTGAAACAAAATTTCCAACTGTGAGCTTTGGACCGAATTGTCTGATGAGGAAAAAATACAACTGTAAAGGAAAACAAAGGAAAAGGCAGTGCTTCTAAGGGAACTAGCTGTGCAACCACCTGGAAACTTTGGCTACACCTGTAAAAGCTCCAGGAAACCACCAGGCCACAAAGGCGAAATATCTGCATGCAGTTTGCACCAGGAAAAGGGAATTCAGGACCAATTACAGGACTGCAACCAGCCTGATCCTGCCTGGGGCAATGCAGCCAGCAGCAGGCTTTGCCTCGGGACCATCCGAGACCTGGTGCAGCAAGGGGACAGGAGTCGGCCCCTCACCGAGATGGGAGGAGTAGGGCTGAGGAAGATCATAGTTATTAGTTTAATTAGGAAGCCCCCCAGGCTGAGGCAGATCCCACACAGACACACGAGACCCTCCCTGCTGCTAGGTTGGCTGCTGAAAGTGCCCGGTACAACCAAGCACCGAGCTCTTTTCCACTTCCCTTCCTACTCTTTGTCTCCTGCACCTCCCCGGTTCTTCAGCTGCTGGATTGTTTCTTGTCTCTGATGTAAAAGGCTGGTTCTTACCATTCCTGATGCACACTGCTGCTTTCTGACCTGTTCTCGCCTGGTCTCCCTGAAGCATTAGTGGATGGATTGAAGTCTGGCAGTGTCTGCTCCTCTACCCGCTTCTGAGCAGGAAGGTGAAGAGCTGCACAGAATGAGAGTTGTTTCCTGAAAAAAAAAAAATAAAAAAAAATAAAATAAAATAAAAATAATAATAATAAGAAGAAGAAGAAGAAGAAGAAGAAGAAAGCCATTTTTTCAGATACGTATGCGTAACTGGCATTTCTTTCCTATCCCCTCTGTCCTTTGGGTGCATTTGGAATCGCTGGTGCTGAGACAACAAGTGAAAAGACATGGGATGTGGCCTTGCCTGACCTCAGATCAGCAGCCCACGAGATCAGGTCCTCAGAGAAGGAGGTAAATCCATGCTATTTGCCTGAAACCAGCAGAAGTTGGCCCAAGGTTGCTTACGGCACTTCAGGGTATGGGCAGATACCAAGGCAGCTTTGCCAGTGTCAGTGTGGACACACACTTTGCAGCCGTGCTGTGAGCAGGCTGCGGCTGTGGGGCATGCAGGAAGGCTTTTGCTGAAGCCTCACATCTCCAGCTGCAACAGGGGGAGGCAGGAGCCCTGTTCCTGTTCGTGGTCCTTCTGACTGAGCCTATGTGGGACCTGGGGGTGTTATCACGGCTCTGAGCTCAACAACTGCTTTTGCCAGGTCTCCTTCATGACCGGTGCACTCTGTGCATCCGCAGCAGGTTGTTCTCAGCTGGTGAAGGTGAGGAGGGGACATCCCAGGAGGAGCTGGGCCCCCAAAACCAGCCCCCGAGAGCTCAGACCCAGCACAGCCCAGCTGGATCTGCAAGGTGGCGTGCGCCTGGCCCCAGAGCTGTCCTCATCCAAGAGCTGGGAATGGGTACAGCTGCTGCTCATCGGGGTCCCTCAGCTCTGCACCTGGGGTCTGAATGCAAAACCTCCCAGGGAGAATCAGGAGGCACTACAGGGCCGCTTTTTGAACATGTGTTCAGCCAAGGAGCGAAGCAAAGAGCAAACTCACACCTAGGAGGGGTTTGGAAGACCCAGATGAATTCTCCTCCCATGCATTGACCGAACCGAATGCACAGCATCAGTTTGGTGCCTCTGTTGGCAGCACACAAGGACAGGGGCAGGCAAGATGTTTCTGGACATCAGTAGCACATGGGCACGTGTAGGATCATTTCTCAAGATGGGGAAAAAAAGAATAAACAACCTGTAAATACCTGTAACCCTGGGGCAATGGAACATATATCCTGGCAATGTATGTGGGTTTTACTGTTTCATGACAATTTGCTTTGCTATTCATGAAAAAATATGTTGGTGCTGTTACCTTAGCAACTGCCGCATCACGTTATGGTGATGCTCTGCCCAAGGTACATGGAGCCCTGCCTTAAAGGAGCACATCCGTCTTTCCTGGTGCCTCTCCCCACAGAAAGGGAGCCCGGCTGAGCCAGCACCCTCGCCAGGGAAACCACAGAAGGCGGTGATGGAGCAGGAGGAAATGCGTTAATTTAGGTTTACTGCTTGGACCACAGCACTGTCTGGTCATGGCCCGGAGTCACTTTGGACTACATGCTGTATAAAGTTGCAGCAAAAGGGGGTTATTTTCCCCCAGATGGTTCAACTTTGTAAAAAGAAGGAACAGGGCAGCAGGTGGCCACAGGCAGGCTGGATGCGCAGCATGGAACAGCTTCATCCAGCATCTCCACCTGTACTGTCCTTATTAACATCCCCTACAAGAGAGGGCCAATTTTCCAAGAAACAACAGGTTTTGTTTCTTTTTTATTGATGTCAGTGAAAAACACCACCAGAGAAATTCCCCCCCAGACTGTGTAGCTGGGATCCCAAGGCAATTCCTAAGGGAAGAGGAGGAGAAATCCATCACGCAGGCAGTCACGGTGGCATCCCGGCTGCCAGAAGAAAACATCCCGCGTTCATCATTGAGTTTGTCTGCATGAAATGGGCTGTTCAGGAGGATCACACGTGTATGATTTCCTCTGAGGATAGATTGCCTGCTCCTCGAGTATCAGATGCTACGGAGCCCTCACTGCCTGCTGACTGAGTGCTCCCCGAGGGGTCCTTGCAGCGAGTCCACCCGTCACACATGCTGAAGCCCCATGACAGTGATGCTCGTGCCAGGCATCTCTCCTCTATCCCCTGGCAGCTTTCTGACAAAGGGATCGATACTTCGGGTCTCTTTTGGAAGTCAATTTTCTCACTGGCAGCCCTTGTAGACCACCAACAAAACGTCAGCCGAGCCAGAGCCTTGGGAAGGGACAAGAAAAATCCAGACTCCCTGAGGGTGCGAGTGGTGAGCAGGAGAGGAGATGGGAATGTTTTACAAATGTACCTACCTAAATGTGTCCGTGGAGCAGTCTCCTTGGGTTTTGTGTCGTTTGGAGCTGTTGTCGAGCGTAGTTTGATTGCATGGCTCAGTGGGGGTATTTATCACCAGGTAGCACAGCCTCTCCTGCCTGCTTTATTTGCAGGGAGAAAGGGCAGCTGGCCCTGCCTGGTGCCCATCCAAGTCATGCCATCTCCCTTAGAGCCATTACTACTACATCTGTCCTGTGAACGTGGTGGCCTGCTTCCTCCTCAGGGGGATTTTGGCTGTGCAAATTATTTGTGGCTGCTCCCAGAATCGCTCATTGCTCTCCATCCCTCCTTGGTGTCACACACACGGCGGGGGGGAGATAACGACAAGGGGTGAAAGGCTGCTGGGGCCATCACAGCCAGCCTGGGGCTGCTGAGAGTCTCCAGAGCTTCATCCAAACCATCCCAAACTGAAGATGTCTCCTGTTCCACTGAGTTCACTTTCTTTTGTCCTCTGGCTGTATCAGGGCTACCAGAGCTCTTCCCCCCCCACCCTGGTTTTGCGAATCCTCTAAAGCCCCCCAGGCTGGTGACCCTGGGGCAGCCCCCCTCTGCACGGGATGTCCCTTGGTATCCACACAGAGAAATGTGCAGGTGTGGAGCAGGCACCCACAGTGTGGAAAATATTCGTTTCCCTGTGACTTTCTGCAGGAAAGGCCCTTTCAGGGAGCAGCACGCAGCTGGCTTGTCCTTAAGGAGCATTTTGGCAGCCACACCTGCACTAAACGTTCCCCCTGGCACTCCTGACACCAATATTTCAAGGGAAAGGGCCCAAAAAAAAAGATGGGGAGGTGCCTTCAGTGAATATACACAGGGGATGTGACAAATGAGTGTGAAATTAGGTCTTTTGAAAAAAATTGTCTGAAATGTGCCGTTCTGTAGGTAACAAAGCATCGCAGAAGCTATTTTCACCCCACCTGGAATAGCCTTCATCCCAGCGGGGAGGAAAAGCCGGATCCTAGCGTGCGAGAGGCACTTGGCTGCACGAGAGGTTTTAAAAAGAGCCGTAACAGCAGGCGAGAGGAGATGGCAGGACCAGGAAAGCTCACAGCAAGGGACACCGCCGCTCTTTCAGGAGAAAATAGAAAGTTCTGTGCTTTAGATCCAGATCCCAGCAAAGGGCAGAGAGAAGTAGGCCACGCGAATGAAGAGCCCTCTGCAGAGAAAGCCACGGACATGGCTCTGCTACGCCTGCAAAGGGACCGAAGCAGCCCAAACCCAGCTCCCAGGGGCAGGCAGGAGCTCAGTGGGACACCGGGGCAGTTTCAGCAGCCTCAAGTCAAGACTGGAAGAGGGAAATGTGTGTTTTTCCCCTCCAGATGTTGCTGCCAGCTCAGC
The DNA here is from genome assembly GCF_009819795.1 of Aythya fuligula. NCBI lineage: Eukaryota > Metazoa > Chordata > Aves > Anseriformes > Anatidae > Aythya > Aythya fuligula. Next base: position 6,201,860 of record NC_045577.1, read on the forward strand.
CCTCCTGCAGAGCCCAGGACCACGGCCGTCCCCTGCCCACACCATGCCAGCACCCAGGGCAGGGGGGCAGCAGGCTCCAGGGAGCAGAGCACTGGCCAAAATTGTGACTTATTGATCCAGAAGCATTGTAATCTGCTCTCCTGCATTGCACAGCAGTTTCCTTGACTGCACTGTAATTCTGGAGGGGCCTGGATGCCTCTTTGGGAAGGGCTCCTGGCTCCGAGTTAACTGTGCCAAGCAGCGGAGGCACCGTGCCTCCAGCCGGGTGGTTTCACACTCTGATTATCCTCCCCCGAGGGAAAAACAGGGCCTAATTCTAACCAGAATTTTTCCGACTTCCAGTCCACACTGTGGACTCCAGCTTCACCTTTTTCTTTCTTTTTTTTTTTATCAGATAAAAGAGCCTTCATGTATAGAAAGCTCCCCCCAGGCCGCCTCCTCGCAGCACTGCCTTTAGCTGGTGGGAGAGCTGGCGCTGCTTTAGTCTGGCGCCACGGGCAGGTTCTCCACACCCCGAAACGTTCACGGCTCTGAACCTTTTCCAACTTTCTGGAGGTATTTTTCAAAGTCTGGTTAAGGCACCGCAGGAATCAAAGGATCTGGGTTGTTCCCAGGCTCCTGGGCTGTGTCACACCGGGCCCGTTTTTTCCTTTCATTTCTCCTGGTTTCTGTGATTTACGTCCTGGGAGGGGAGCTCCGAGGGACAGGGCTGGAGGGTGGCTCTGCAGGGCCTCACCCTTGGGAGCCCAGAGCCTAAGTTCTACAACTAGGTTCTTGACATTGATTATGAAAGAGTGTAAAAGAGGAATAAATTAAGACAAATTACACAGCTGATGCTTCTGTCGTTTACCCAGCTGCAAGCCATGACTATTACCATGAAGGTCAATGAAGCTGGGTGTGTATAAAAGCAAAGGAGGGGGGAAAAGAAAAGAGATGCCACTTTGGGAGCATGCTGTGGCTTTCCTGGGAAAAATGCCATTTCATAGTATTTTTGGTACCACTTGTCAGTAATTCTCTAGCCTTCCCCTGCCTTGGGCTGGAGCTGACCTGGGCAGGGCATCCTGATGGGATCCCAATGGGGGCAGGTGATGCCCGAGGTAAGGTGCCAGGGGAAGATGAGTTCAGATCCCATTGGGCGACTGATGCTTTTGGCCTCTGTGCATTCCTCCTGCTAAAGTCAAGGGGAGCTTAATGCTCTTTAAAGGTCCTTCGTTTTTATGGGCTATAAAGCATTGACCTTAAAGGGAGGTGCTGGGGGAAGTATATTAAAGAGAGATCTATGTTGGATAGCCAGACATGCCAGCTTTCCCCCAGCTGCTCTCTGGAGTGCCTTTTTCTGAGCTCTTCCTAAACGAATCTCTCGATTTTCTTGATGCATGGTGCTGGTGAAACCCACAGCAGCCATGCCCACAGCCCAGCTTTCCCCTGGCCATTTGCTGATGGCAACGCATTGAAGCTTTTCTCCATTATTTTCTTGGCTGTTTGTCCCTGCTGGACCTCAGCCCAGGGTCAGGGGGCTGCAAATTCCCTGACTTCTGCCCCTGATGATCCCTGGATGTGGGAATGCCCTGTGTCAGCTCATCCCCATGGGGAGCCCATTGACCCCTCCTGCAGTGACTGGTGCCACGTGGCTGCAGAGAGAAAAAAAAAAAAAAAAAAAAAAAAAAAAAAAAAAACCTTTGCAATGAGCAATCAAGGAAAGAAAATCCTCTTGTGGGGCCTCTGTTAATTGGGGGCTGGTAGCAAGCGATTTCTATTAATGCATTTGATGATCGTTAAGAGAAGTTCTGCACTGCATTTCTCACCTCTGAGGCAGGGAGGTGATGCTTAGCACCTGCAGTGCCAGGTCCTAAGAGACTTAATAGCATTTCTGAGGTCCTGGGAAAACCGTGGGCTGGAAAGCATTCAGAGGGCACGTGAGAGAGAAATGAGGGGTGCACAGCCCCTAGGGACCTTGGGGAGGGGAAGAGTCCCTAGGGGAGGGGAAGGGCACCACCAGCAGAGCCCTGGCAGGGCGGTGGGCGCAGAGGATGCTGAGCGAGAGCGCGGCCACCCCACTGCTGCCGTGAGCTTGGGTCTGAGCCTCCCAGAGGTGTCCAGAGCCCTCTGGGAGGGTTTGATTTGGGCACACATCTTCGCCTGGGGGTCTGGGACTTCGGGTGCTGGAGCCCCTCTGCCCCGGGGTGCTGGTGGGGAGGGGGTTAACACCCCCACCCCATCCGTGAGCCTCCCGCTCTCCGGCTGCCCGTTCCCCCTCTCCCTTTGCCGTGTTTAGTTAAATTTCCCCCGCCTTAGTTGATGTCACATCCTGTTCCACAGCCATCCCCTGCCAGTAGCCAGCCCTACCAATTCCTTTCCTTTCTTTTTTTTTTTTTTTTTTTAATCCCTGTCCTCTCCCCATCACCCCCCCCCCCTCCCCCTTTTCACGGCAAACTTTTGGCAATAGCAGGGATAATCGTTTCGTGCTCCGGTGAATTTCTCCTCGCAAATGTCTTTCGAGCTGGGGAGCCATTAAAAAAAAAAAAAAAAAAATTGCCAGAGAGCAGAGGAGAGAACCTGGGATCCCAATAAATATGCAAAGTGAAGGCTCTGCTAAGCAGATTTCTTGCATTGCTTCCTGGGGGTGCTGAGAGCCGCCTGGAAAAAAAATCACCGATTTATTTCATTATTTTTTTTTAATTGCATCTTGTCTCTATTATTATTTTTATTTTTAATTAAAACAACCCGTACAATAAAGGGGAGCGAGGAGGCAGCGAGGCGCTCGGCGATCGGCACAGGGAGGCTCGCCGGGAGGAGCGGAGGCGATCTGCATGCAAGGTGCCTAGAGCGGGGTGCGAGACATGCAACCGGCAAGCAAGCTCCTGACCCTCTTCTTTCTCATCCTGATGGGCACAGAACTCACTCAAGTAGGTTTCGCTCTTGCTTCTTCTCCTCCAACCTCCCCATCCCCACCTTTTTCTCCCCAACGCCATTTTCTGCTAAATCTCGAGAGCGCAAATAAAAAGAATTTATCCCCCTCGAGTAGGGGATTGCACCCTCAGGTCCACCCCCCCTTTTGCTGCAGCCCGTGCCCTGGGTGCACCTGCAGCGGGGCCGGGGGGGGGACAGGGTGGGGGTGTGGGCACAGGGGTTTGGGGAGGGGAGGAGAGGGGCTGCACGGGGTGGGGAAGGGGCAGGGGGCTCTCCCGCAGCCCCCCTGGGGGACATGGGGCCCTTCGGTGTCCCCCCGCAGCCCCACTCATGTTTGTGGGTCGGGGGGGCTCCGTGGCCCCTCGCTGCGTGCGGCTTGGTGAAGTTTGGGGCTGCGTGTCCCGTGTCCCCACATGTCCCCGTGGTGTCCCCACGGGGACGTGCTGGGAGTGCCCCGTGGTGATCCCTGCCCGTGCAGCTGCTGGCGTGGGGGCAGCTTTACCGGGTTTTAGGGGACGTTTAAGCACCCCTCAACGCTTCCATCTGTGACAGGCTTGTGGGGGAGAGAGAAGCATCCTATTTATTGCCCCCCTCTCAGCCCTCCCCTCTTTTTCCTCACCGGATTTTAATGCTCGCCTTTACTTTCCTGGCCCCTGCGCTGAGTGAGTAGTGGGGCTGGGGGGGGGGGAGGAAGGAGCAGGAGGGGAGGCACACGGCCACGTCCCTGGCAAGTGGAAATAAAAACTCCATTTGACTTCTTTAGCATCACTGGGGAGAGGGAGGCAGCGAGGTTGTGTTCTGTGTTTTTTTTTTTTTAATTTCCTACGGACAGTGGGAAATGAAGTAAAGTAATTGCAAGAGGATGCTCTAGATTGTGGGGTTAATTGTGGTGCTGCCTAGAAGCAAAGAAAAAGACGCTATAAATAGGGGAGGAATGGAGGCTTCTTAGTGTAGGAGCAATTAGCAGCTGGGCTCTCATCCTGGATGCTTTATGTAGATTATTTCTTCCTTTCTGCTGCTGACAATGCTCTCTCCTGTCGCTGCCCTAGTGCTGAAGTTTCTGTAGCTGAAGCCTTTGGGCTTTGCACCCTCGGAGTATTTCTGCTGCCCCCAGGATGAAACAGCTCGAGTAAGAGCTGCCTTAATTGCATGGAGCCCTCCGGAGAAGGGATGGGGGGGGGGGGGGCGAAATAATTCACTGGGGGTGAGGGAAGACATCCAGGCTCTGGATGAAGGAAGGAGAGCTGGAAGTGAGTGCCCGAGAGAAGCCCATTGTGTGCGAGAGGAGGCACGCGGCAGTGCGCATGCGTCGTGCCGGACAAAGCAGCCGCCGATCCCCCAGCATCGCTCAGAAATCAGCAAAAAGGGGGCTCAGCACCCGGCCCAGGGCATGGCCAGCTGTGTGGGGAAGCAAAGTGGTGCTGTGGGGGCCACCCCTCGCCCTGCTGCCCCCCCCCCAGCATCGCCGCCTGCCCCAGGGAGCGTGGCTGTGGTGTGGGGACCCCGCTGATGCACCCCTCTGGGTGCTGCCACCCCTCTTTTGGCTTTGTCAGTCCCCATTGCTCTGCTCCGGTGGTTCGTGCACGGATGCTGAGTTACCACCTCTCATTCTGAGGATGCCTCTGTGCCTGGTGACTTCCTCCTCCTCCTGCTTTCCTTTCCGTGAGCGCAGCGTGCCAACTTCTCAACCAACTTTAAAGCAGGGTGGGAGCGGCGACTGAACCCCCTGAGAGCAGAGCTGAGCACTGCTGGCTACCTCCCAGCCCTGCCCTGCCACCAGCAGAGGCTTGAAGCCCCTGCTGGAGCTGTGGCTTTGCCCAGCTGGATTTGGCCAGGGCACTTTCCTGGCTCGCAGGGGTAGCCAGGGCTCAGTGCCTGCAGGTAGCCACCTCCTGCCAGGCCCCATGGAGCAATCTCACCAACCTCGCCTGGCACTGCAGAGCCCTCACCGAGTTCTAGCATCTCATTTCAGTCGCACAGCTGCCAGATGCAATCCCCAAATACGCCTTTCAGCCCAGGCACCGCCCAGCTCCGTGTCTTCCACGTTTAGTTCGGGGCCGGCTTCACATCTCCATCATGTGCGTGGAGTCTCTGCCTGCCCCTACAGGGATCCCGTGCCGGGGGAGGATGGACCGAGGCTTGGGGGGAGAGGGTTTTTGATTCAGGCAGCGTTCCCTGATGGTGCAGAAGCCGCTGCTTTCCCTCCTTGCAGCAGCATGGGAAGGCCAGCATGCAAGAAGGATAGAAATGGGGAGGGGGGTGGCTGTTTAAAGGGGCTGCAGAGGGCAAGCACGTGGCTGTCCTTCCAGCCAGCACCATGCTGGATGCCCGAAAAGCCTTTCTCGTGGTGGGGAGGGCATTATCTTCAGTGTGTTGGCGCTTCAGCATCCTCTGATGATCTGCCTGGCTGGGAGGGAGGATGCCTGTGTCCTGAGAGCACAGAGGGGATGCACTCGCTGCAGGCTGCATCCCCAGCTCTGGGACCTGCCTGAGGTGGGTGGTAGGTTTACACGCTCCCCTCCATCCTAACCCATTGCAGGAGCCCCCGCGTGCCCCCAGCAGGCAGTGCTGGGGGGGGGGAGCACAAGTGAGACCTGCAGGATGCTCTGGGATTCTTTCCCGTTGCCCAAAGCAGGGGTTTACTGGGGAAAGCAGGGGGCTTTCTGTCCTCGTCCTCTTCTCCAGGAGAGCCCAGGACAGCTCACTGGGTGGCCGTGAGCAAGCAGAGCCAACCTACACTCTAAGGATTTGCCCCCCCACATTGCTTGTAACGTGCAGGGCAGAGCTGCCAGAAGGATGGCGGGTGTGGGAAGCTGTAGCAAAAGCAGGGGCGCAGGATGCTCTCTGTCTGTCCACCCCATCATTTTGTCCCTCCTTATTCTGGCTGCCTTTGACTGTACACCTCCAGGGAAAGCTCTTTGTGTTCCTCAAAGTTTCATAGGGCAGCCGGCGCCCTGACGCTCCCATACCCAATAATCCCTGAAACCACAGGGGAAGAAATTGGTTCCTGGAGCGGGGAGGGACTAAACATTTAGGGCTTTGGCAAGACAAAAAGAAAAATAATTTTGCCATTGATTTTCCTAGAAGCTCGCTGGGTCTCTCAGGGCTGTTTTGGGGGGAAGGAGGAAAGCTGCCAGCCCCACCAGGCTGGGGATGTGCCTGCATGTCCCATCCCTGGAGCTGCTGTGTCCCAGTGCCCCCTGCCCAGCCGTGGGACCCACGGGGACCTTCCCGTGGCCAGACTCTTCCCCCCGCTGGCAGGGAGGCACACGTGGAAGTGGCAGGATTAAGCTGCAAATCTGCAGCCTGTAGCAGGAGGCAGCTGCCTCATCTCATAAACCAATTTGTGTCTCATTTCGCCAACTTCGGCTTTAACCAATAAAAAAAAAAAAAAAAAAAAGAAAGGTAATTTTCAGCCCCGGGTTGTATTTATTGCTCAAGTTATCAGTCCTTGTAATCAGTATTAGCATCACTGAGGAAAGTAATACAAAACTAATTACGATCCGAGTGAATTAGATGGATGCGGGCTGTAGGCTGCACCGGCTGTGGCAGCAGTGAACTCCTGGGTTATGAGTGATTTGTGGTGGCTCGGCTCTGCCCTGGGGAAGCCACAAACAAACGGGAGCAGGGCAGGGACAGGGACACCGAGGAGCATCCCTTTGGTGTGTGCTGCCCACAGGTGTCTCCGTCGGGCTCTTTGGGAGACCTGGGTTGGAAAGGGGTACCCGAGAGGTTGATTTGGTCCTGCTGTTCCTCCTGAAGCTTGCACTTGGGGAAACTGAGGCACGGAGCCAAAGCTGTGCCTTAGCAGCAGGAAATCCTGACCACAAGGAAAGAGTGCCTCAAAATCCTGATTCTCCCTGTTTTATGGGCCATAGGCACCGCTCGCTGCCACTGTCCCAGAGCTGAGCCCCGGTCCCTGCCTCCTGATGGCTCTGTCTGGGGTTTTGGCCCTGTGCAGCTTCCTCCCCTCTCAGGACCCACGTCCTGGCTTCCAGCCCCTTTTCCCATCCCAGCCAGGAGGCAGCATCCAAAATCAGCCAAAATTGGAAAAAAAAATCTCCTGGGCAGATGGGCAGCAGGATGAGAGCATGGCCCAGCCCTCGGTCTAGGACTGTTCTGCCCAGAACAATGCCGTGTTTCCAAGCAAGCAGCGCACGGAGCAAGTTTTCGATGCACAGGCACTTTCTGGCTGGAGGCGTGCGGCTGACCCGGGGAGATATGCCAAAAAATAATCATCCTTCCTAACCAAAACATTGGAGTAACAGGAGCCCGCTGAAACCTGTGCCGACTTTAATGGGCTCAGCTCTCGCCCAGAGGCTCTGACGTGTGCTGGCACTCTGTTAGAGCACGGGTTTAATGTCAAGAGCAGCTTTAGCTAAACACAGATTTAGCGAAGTGAAGACCTGCAAAGGGGATTATTCGGTTGCAGTGTAACACAAAGAGCGTCTTCTTCCTGCAGAAGAGCGTTTCTACTCGCCGTGGGACAACCAAAGGGAAATACCAAAAAAACAAAGGGACAACAAAAGGGAGAGTTTTGTGTGCAGAAGGTGTCCCAGCTCCTGCAGGGACTCTCTGGAGCACGTTGGGTTGCCTGACCCCAAATGTGGCTGCTCTAGGGGTAAGGTGCAGCACTGGGAGCTGGCTGCCACCTGGGGCACTGGGGACACTGTTTCCAGAGCACTTCGGGGTCTTTAAGTGCTGTTCTCTTTCTTTGCTTTCCCCGTCTGTCCATCCAAAACCTGCCCATGATGGGAAGAGAACAGTCAGCTCTGTGCTGGTGCAGTGCTGAGATGGCAGCATCCAGCTCCAGGGCTGAGGCAAGCTGGTATGACTGACAAAAACAGCCAAAAGTGAGAAAAATGGCCAAAAGGGCAAGGAAATGTGGACCTGGAGCTCTTCAGTGCCCATATACCGGTGCAGAGGGATTTTGGATACCCCCTGCCACAAGCACAGGTGATGGGGAATGCAAGGGAAGGGGGAGAACTTTCACCAAGTTGAGGGAAGGGGAACATCATCCTTGTCCCCTTAGCCCCTGAGTGCCAGGCAGAAACCAGGGGGGCACAGCGATGCCTCATGTGATGCTGGGGTGGGCTCAGAGCCCTGACAGCTCCTTAACCTCAGCCCAAAGGCCCTGCGGAGCTGCTCAGCATCCCCAGGGCTTTCTGCCGCTGGTGCCAGGGAGCTCAGCACCTCACCCTGGCTCGCAGGGTGCTCTCCCCATCCGTGTGTGATGGCAGGCAGAGGGTGGGTCCCCTCCACCCTGCTGCTCTCCCACCTGCACACAGTCCCCGTGGCTTTGCAGGAGCTGCAGCACCCAGAGGTGGGGCAGGAATAGGAACAAGAGGCTGCCGGGAGGGATGCAAGGGGTCAGCAAAGACCACCAGAGGTGGGTTCACAGCCTGTCCAGCATCTACAGAGACGAGTTCTGAAGAAAAGACCCTTAACCCAAGTGCCAAAGCAGAATCCCTGAGGTTACACAGCTCCAGAAAGCTGCTGGACACTGGGAAGGTGCTGGGCCCTGCCCTGGGTGCTGTGGGCAACCAGCACAATGGGACCAGTCCCTGCTGCGGATGCCGGGTGCCAGCTGAGCTGAGCCAGCTGGGAGCAACAGCAAGAGCTGAGGCTGCTAAAATTCGGTGTATGCATTTGAAGGGAGCCCCCTTCGCTCCCCGTGCCATCTGCGGAGCGCTCTGCTTGGGGTCTGCGGGCACCAGCTCCACTGAAGCTTGGTGGTGGCGGAGACTTCGGCACCTCTTCTCGGAACCAGCCAGGAGAGGGAGACAATGACCGCCGTGTGCACACGCACACACACGCACACACATGCACACGCGTGGGGTTTCTGCGGACACTGACCCTCGTGGGTCTCCTTGCAGCACCCGCTCCCGTTTTGCGTTGCCCCAGGAAAACAAACCAAGTGGTGGAATTTTCCCCCAAGCAGCTCTTTCGGAAGACTCTCTTTTTTGCTTTTCTCTTTCTGTCCTTGCTCAGAAAACATGCGTGTGAGCAGCATCTTTTGTTCCCCAACTCTTCGTCCTCCCCTGCTGTTTGCTCGCTGCTGCCAGCAGCCCTCCTCTCCTCGGGGCACCCGCGAGGTGCACAGCAGCGCACGGGTCTTGCAGGGAGGGAGGGCACGGGGAGAACTCAGGAACATCGGGAGCCTTTTTTTTCGAGGCGATGCCCTGGGTGATACAAAGCAAAGCGATCAGGAGAAAGGTGAGCTCAACCAGCTTGGCAAACTGGCACTGAGGAGATTTCAGCAGATGTTACGGTGGGAAGTTGCTCTTTAAGGGCCGCATCCTGGAAGGCCCATCAGTGAATGCTGGGCTCCTACAGCAGATTCGTGCCCTCACTGTTTTTTGTTGCCTTTGCTTTCTTTGGTTTTATTCTCGTGCTAGGCTCTTAAAACTGGGCAAGCCATTGGGGCAGGAAAGCGCTTTCCACATCTGCAGGTCATTTGCTTTTGGGCATGGAGGTGACCCAAGTCATTTTCCTGCTGCCCACGAGCTAGCACAGCCCGGGGTGACCAGCAGCATCTCCGAGCCCAGCAGCCAGCACTGCCTCTCGCCTCTGAAAACCTTTAATCCCTGAGAAAGGAGAAGGGAGGCACTCCTGGGGACCTCTTGTGGGCCAGGTCCTGCTTTGACCCCAATGTTGTGGGCTAAACTTGTGTGGCCTTGCCATGGAGAAGGGCCCTGGTTCTCTGCAGGCACAGCTGGGTCCTGAGGGCTCAGCACCACCCTGCTCAGCTATCAGCGCATCCAGACACCGACCTTTCTGCAAAGGTGTGAGAGAACCGTGGGTCTCATGCTGTCCCTCCCTTAATGCCCCTTATGTTAGCAGCAAAGACTCCCAGGACCCTGCTTCTCTTGGCTATTTCACGAATTCTGGAAGCAAAAGCAGCAAATTCAGACTGATTTCTGCCACGTTTCCACACACGCAGCCTCCCCCTGAGCGCAGAGGGCTCCACGCCAAGTGGCCAGAGCAGCACTGCTGGTTGCTGGGGGTGGGCTGGGGAATTGCACGGGGGTCCTGGTGCTGGGCCCCTCCTTGCGTGGCAGGGGCCAGTGGCTCTGAGCCCTGCTGTCCCCGCCTGCAGAAGCTTTAATCGTTGCATTTGAAGGGCACATGAATGAAATCAGGTGTGTGTGGTGGAAAGGAATGTTTCTTCAGTTCTGGTGGAATCCCCAGCAGGGCACAGGGGTGTTTTTTCCTTCAGTGAATACTACTTTAATTAATAATGGGTCTGTAGGTCTAAGTCCTTTGTATGTGTGTGGAGTAGACAAATACGAGGGACAAACTTTTCCTACAAACTCAGCTTCAAAACAAACATTGGGAGGATTTAAGCGTAGCACTCCGGTGTTTTACACGGTATGAGATCAGCCACCAAGGTCTGAGCACAGCACGAGCACCTGCTCAGAGCAGCACAGGCCGAACTGAGGCAGAACAGGAGCTGCGATTTTTTTCTAAAATATCGAAGTCATGCAAGGCTTTTGCCTAAAGAACCTGGTCCTGCAGAGCCTGAAACACCTCCTTGGTGTTGACCCCCTTCACAGGCACAACTCTGCACAAGCTGACAGCAGTTTTGCCATGGAAGGGATGCCCCAAAACCTGAGGAAAACCTTGGTCTGGGTAAAGCCCATTTCATGGGATCGAAGTAGTTTAGCTAATTCAGGAGCCCTGAGCAGGACAATTTCTGACCCAGAGGGCAGGAGTGGTTTTCTCACTGATTTCAGCACAGCAGATGGACCTGTCGGCTGGCTGCCTTACCGGGGTTAGCGCTGGTCTGTCCTGAACAGTGGGGAAAAAGGCAGGGGTGCCAGGATTGAGGGTGCTGGGCAGTGAGGAAAGGGAATTGCATCCCAGATGCCGCAGCCCTGACATGCACCAGGCAGTGCCACCCAGCTAACAGCATCCAATTCTGCTGCTGCACTGCCGGAGGGGCAGGATCCGACCTGGCATCCGCGCTCACGCTCAAACTCATCTCTTTTTCTCCACCTGGTGGACTTGCTGAATGTACACTCAGTGCTTCCCTGAAACTCCCTCGTGCTCGCTGCAGAAACAGCTCCACTCTGCTGTCATCCGTCCCTGGTCTCTCTGCCCAGAGCAGCAGTGCTGGGGGGCACTGGGGCAATCCCAAGCTAAGGGCAAGGTCCCCAGCCAGGGGCAAGGTGCCTTTAGGGACACGCCAGCTCTGCTGCGAATGCATTTTAGGGCACAGTTTCTTGCTTCCCCATTTGAGATTTGCTGTGCACACCAGTCTGGGCGCTGTATGGCAAGGAAATCCTGGGGGTTCACAGCTTTGGGGTGCTCCTCAGTGCTCTCACAGCTGTGACACCCGCCACTCCCAGGAGCTGTGCCATGTGGGGAATGGTGCCAGAGGAGGCAGATTTGGACCTCGTCTGATCAGACCCCAGTGGGGCCCAGCCAGGCTGGGGGTCCTGGAGCAGGGCCATGGTGGCTGCTTCATTGTGCTGAGGCCGGTGCTGTGCCGGTGGAGCAAGGGGCATCGCTTTTATCCTCTGGAGAGGGCCAGGGGATCGACTTCACAATTCACTTTTCCCTGAGTGGTTAAGGTTTGCTTAGGGTGGGTGTGCAGGGTACCTCAGCTCTCTGCTGCCTGGGGAATTTTGGCTCTGAAGCCACCGGGACGGTTCTGCAAACCCCTTTGGGGGGGGCACAAATGAGTGCTGTCTCGGTCCAGAGGAGCTGCATGGGGCAAAGCCACCACCCTGTTCAGTCTAACAGCCCACGGGGTTTCTCATCGGGGTTTGCCTCCGAGCCACCCCAGGCACAGCAACCAGGTTTCTTCCAACTGCAGGACGTTTGGGGGATGTTTTGGGGGCACCCAGTGCTGTCCCACCTCCCCTGGCCATACAACCCTGCCTGCTGGGAGTGGGGCGAGAGCAGCACGAGGGGTGGCACTGCCAGCTGGAGGGCAGGCTGATTGCCTGGCATATTGGGGTTCAGCTCCTGCGTGGTGTGCCACGGGCTGAGGCTGCAGCGTGGCGAGGGGGCACGCAGGAACGTGGGGGATGCTCCGATACACCACAACCCGGGGAGGGGGAAGGGGACTGCGGGCCTGGAGACCACCAGGTGCCTCCCCTGGGTCCCACACCTCGTGGTTTGTCGGGGAGCCCCCTGCACCTGAGTATTTACAGGGGGGTCACGGCTCCAGAGGGCTGCTCCTGGCTCCCCCCGGTGGCCAGCAGCTCCCTTTTGTCCCCCGGAGAAGCAGCCTCTCGGCCAGGAGGGGTCTTCCATAGGGTCCCCGAGGGGGCTGTTCGCCCTCCAGCCCCCCATTCCCGCACCCTGGCTCCGCAGCTCCCCACGCCCCCCCCCCCCCCGGCAGCCGGCAGGGGGCACCGCAGCGCCGCGCCGCAGCGGGGAGCCGCCCCCTGGCCCCGGCACCCGCCCGCGACCCCCCCCGGGCTCTTTTCCTCCCGCCTTCTCCCCCCCCCCAGGTCTTTTCCTCTCTCCCCAGCTCCTTTTCCCCACCACCACATCGTACCGGCTCCCCGGCTCTTTCCCCTTCCCCCCCCCAATTTTCCCCTTTCTCCCCAAATCTTTCCTCCTCTCCCCAACTCCTTTTCCCCGCTCCCCAAATCCATCCCCTTCTCCCCTGTTCTTTCCCCCCTCCCTAAACCTTTTCCTCTCCCCTTCCCCTGCCCCCCTCCCCAAAAGCAAATCTCTTGCCCTCCCCCAAATCCCCGCTCCCCCTTCCCCTCCCCAAACCTTTTCTCCCCTCCCCAAATCCCTTCTCCCCTCCCTCTCCCTCTCTCCCCTCTGCCTCCCACCCGCCCTCCGCAGCCTCTCCGGCTGGCTGGGCTCTCCCCCCCTCCCCTCCCCTCCCCTCCCCTCCCCTCCACCCACCCTGCCCCTCCCTCCCGGTCCCGTCCCTCCTCCTGCAGCCGCTCCGCTCCGGCTGGGGCGCGCCCGGTGGCGGCGGGCGCAGGGAGGCAGCCCCGCTCCGGGACCGACTCCGGCACCGGCACCGCTTCCAGCACCGCTTCCAGCACCTTCAGCATCCTCGGTAGCCCCGGGCAGGGCCGTGGCGAGGTTCTGGACGATGGGCAGGCGGCGAGAGGCGGTGGCGGTGGTCGGGCGGCTGGCGCAGCCCGTCCCCAGCGGCATGGAGCCCGGCGCCGGTGCAGAATGAAGGGTGCGCGGCGCCCCCCCCCGCAGACATGTCTGTGCCTTTACTCAAGATTGGAGTGGTCCTCAGCACCATGGCCATGATCACCAACTGGATGTCGCAGACGCTGCCCTCCCTCGTGGGGCTCAACACCACCAAACTCACGGCGGCCTCGGGCGGCACCTTGGATCGCAGCACGGGAGTAAGTGCGGGGGGCCGGGAGGGGGCTGGGGGGGGGTCGGGGTCTGCCCGGAGCATCCCTGCCTCCGGGGGTGGCTGCGCCCCGGTTCCCGCCCCGCTCCTTCCTGGCCGCCCGGTCCCTCCCCACCCGGGTGCCCCCCGGGTCGCCAAAATCTCTCCTTGGCTAAATCCCGCCCCGGGACCCCCCCTCGGGCTGTCTGGGTTTGTCCTTGCCACCCCCCTCACGGCAGACCCAGCGGCAGCCCCCTCGCTGCAAAGAGCAGCGCCCCCGGGGGGAGGCAGCGCTGCTGCCCCTCGGGTGATATGGGCATCACCCAGGGGGGTGCTTTGCCAGTGCCCCCCCCGTGCCGTGCAGGCAAGGTCAGGTCGGTTTGGGGTCGCGGGGGCTGGCAGGAGATGGGGGAGCGGGGTGGCGGTGTGGGAGGCGCCCCCAGTTCTGCTCTGGGGTTCATCCATCCCCAAACCTGGGCAAACTGGGGGGGGGGGGCTTTGCCCTGCCTCCAGCCAGGGGATTGCAAAGTTTCCCTCGGCGCTGCTCCGCCGTCGCCTGGCGAAGCGGCTCGGGACAGCAGGTGCGAGTCCCGCAGGGTCTCGTTTGCTTCCCTGCCTTTAATCAATAGTCGTTAATGGGATGGAAAATGCAGCGGAGGAGTTGCGGTGTATTTCGGTCGTGCCTGATGCCTCCCGTCCCTGCTGTGCTGGAGGGCTGCTATGGTGGCTGGTCTTGCCACTTTGGAAATGGCTGAGGAAAACAACCCCTCTGCCTTGTCTTCCCGGAGCAGGAAAAAATGGGAATCTTTCGCCTCCAGGCTGCATGCTCGTGCCTTAGAAAAGAGCTAACGTATTTCAGCTCTGCTGTTCCAGGATGAGTATTTAATGTAGTGGCTCTGCTGGTTGTGAATGAAGCTAGTTTTTTTTTTTTTTTTTTCCGTGTTACCAGGGATGATGAGACCTTTTTTTTTTATTTATTGTTATTATTTCTGGTTGCTTTTGCTAGAGAATCAAATTGTTTGTCTGTCTGCTAGCTGCCTCTCAGTGCGTGTCTGTCCACATGGGTATTTGCAAGGTTATTTGTAATGTATTAAAATTGTAGAAAGAACATTTCCCTTTCGGTTGGCAAAACAGTGGCACCTTCAAAGTGAGCGGAGGCTGAATTGTGATTAAATAATGTATTTTGCAAAGTGCTGCAAGATCAAAGGGAAATTAAGATCAGAGAGCTTTGGAGAGCACAAGGGGCACGGGGGGGGGCCTGGGGCATGTGCTGTGTTTGGGGCTGGGCTCCCTTTCTGTGCTGCGTCCTGGAAGCTCTGACGGAGGCACCGATCCTGCATCCTTTCACTGCAGGCGTGTTTTGTGGGGCACAGCACCAGGGTTTCCCTGCCTGGGACCCACAGATTGTTTGGAGAGAAGTGGCTGTCCTGGTGAACCTGGCAGAGGACGGGGGAAACGTAACTCCCGGTATCTGCTTCCTCAGAAGAGCTGATTTTCCTGTCGCCGGCTCCAGGAGAGCTCTGCAGATGCTCATTGATCACTGCTCAGCGCTCAGCCAGGACACCGTACGCCCCCTGTTAGCTCGGGCACATCCTTCTCCCGGTGTCAAGGAGAAGATGAGTGCTGTGTAATGACAGCCGGGCAGCGGATTTCCCACCGGCTCGGCACCCCGCTGCGCTCGGTGCCTTACAGCACGCTGCCCACCCCCTCTGCAGCACGCCTTTCCTCCTGTCCCTGCTTCCCCCTTGCATTGCCCTGTCTGCTTCAGCTCTTGCTCTCCCTTTCAGACCCTTCCTTTATTTGTCCCCAATCCATATTTTTGCATTACAAGTGAATTCTGCTGGCTGGGCCCTCGGAGGAGCTCCCTCCGCTTGCTGCACAACCCCAGTATCCTTCAGTCCGTGCTGCTTCCTCCCTCCTCTTCCTCGTTCATCTCCCCCACCCCTCCCTTCCTTGACTTAACCCATCTTTCCCTGTGTTAATTAGGTGTTGCCTACCAACCCAGAGGAAAGCTGGCAGGTCTACAGCTCTGCCCAGGATAGCGAGGGACGTTGTATATGCACAGTGGTGGCACCTCAACAGACGATGTGCTCGCGTGATGCCAGGACAAAGCAGCTGAGACAACTATTAGAAAAGGTAACGGCTGACCCGTTCTGGGCAAGGTGGTTTGGTTTGACATGGCACAGGGGGTAAAAACATGAGAGAGTTGGGCTGAGCCTTCGTTTCCAGAAGGGACAGCCCCCTTGGGCCAGCCCTCCCGTACTGTCGCTGTCCCCAGGTGTGCAGTGGGGAATAATCAGCCAGGAGGAGAGATGTCTAAATATTTCTGAGGCACAGAGGAAAAGGGACCATGGCCTGAGGTCAGGTTAAAACTGCTGAGATCAAAGCAACGATATTGAATCACATCAGTTGTTTTCTTTTTTTTTTTTTTTTTTTTTTATAAAAGGGTGTAACTTGCTTTTTTTTTTTTCATTATGTTAACACAAGCTGTTTGAAAGGATGAGTCTCAACAAGATGAGAGGAGAAAGAATTAAAAAACCAAAGCCCGTGCACTCTTAGCCAAGCTGATATTAAAAAAAAAAAAAAAAAAAAAAGGTCGACTAGAACACTACGAGCTGTCAACATCAAATATTACAGAAATGACAGTTAGTGGTTTTCTTTCTAATGTTGACATCCACTTGATTAGTTTTTAATAGTCTGCTGTCCGAAGAGATCAAAGAATCTCATTAGGGAAACGCTCCTGATAACAAGAAATTTTCCAGATAATAGATTTCATTGAAGAAATGCCGCTTCATGCGAAATGGTCCTCTTCTCTTTAAAATATAAGTGGACTCGTGTGCTGGATGTGTAATTATCCTTTGTGCCCTAATGCTACGTTGGCGTGTGTTGTGCATGACAAAATAACTTCCACCCTGATGCTCTCGGGAAGTTGATGTATTAGGAACTCATAACAGCATTAAACCTACACTTAACTGATTCTCCTACGTGATAAGGACAATAAACTCAGACAGAAAACACTTAGCCCTTAAACAGCTCTTCGGTATGTCATAGGCTTCTAAAAATAATCGCACTCAAGCCTTTATTTCTCTAAGCAACACCGGCAATTGGTCCGGCAGCACATTTGTCTGAGAGGCAGCAGGCATTGTGCTAGCAGCTGCTGTGGCAGTCAGAGCCCGCTCGCGTTCCCAGAACTGCTCACATGCAGAAAACAAGTAGGGTTTGACCCAACGCCCTCTGCTAATGGGCAGGCGAGCAGGGCGCAGCAGCCCTGGGATACCAGCAGGTGCACTGCGGAGGGTGGAAACGCTCGGGGATTTTTTCCCTTGGGCAGCTCTCCGGCTGCGAGTGGATAAAGCGAGGGGGGAGCGGTACGTGAAGGCGTGCGTTCTGGGGATGTGCTACCTGCCTGCGGATCTGTCTGCATCTCACTCCTACGCTAACCCATATCAAACCCCCAAAATAAAGAGTGGGCTCTTGGTGCCAGACATCTGATCTCGATCAAGGCTGAAACGAAAATCCCTTTAGGGAAACGCAACTGCAGCGGAGAGCTCCCAGCTCCCCAGGAAGGATTTCAGACCTGGATGCTTCTTCCCCCAATCTGACGTTTTACCTCTAGTTTTGTGATGGGAAAACTCTCACCTCCGGATTTCTCTCCGCCAGCAGATGAAGAAGCATAATGTGTCAGCGAGGTAATTCTGTTTGGATTTTCAAAGCAGGAAACCTGGCACTCACCTACAGAAATAATAAGGCATTGCTTTCGTGAGCCAGAAGAAAGCTGCCAGTGTGTGTGTGTGTGTGTGTGTACACAAGGCAGTTACAGCATCCTCAGTGAAAATCTCCGCACAGGGGCATCAGGGGCTGAAGGCAGTTTGAGATCCCCAGCCGCCGAGACCCCAGCTCCCCTCGGCACACGGGGCGTGCTGCTTGCAGGTGATTCCTGGGCACCCCAGCAGTGTGAGGAGCAGCAGGTGCAAGTGAGCTAAGGTGATGAGCGAGGTCTGCTCGCCGCCGCACAGGCTGTTCAGGCCGCCTTCGGACACCGAGGTGCCTGAGCTCATCCTTGGCTGCCGTGCGCGGAGCCCTTCCTGCCTTCCGTGCGTCAGGTGCTGAGGCCAGATCCTGGGCTGTGTCCAAACCCAGCCGTCACCGAAATCCTGTTCACGAACAGATTATGTTTTATCTTCAAATGGATTTTTTTTTTTTTTGGCCCTGTTATCTGGGAGGACTTCCTCCTCTGACAGTTAAACCACTTCTCGTTTCCTGCCAAGGCTTATTCTTTGCCAGCACTGAGTTCCAGCTTAAACAGTTCTTCTTGTTCCTTTGATACTCGCTCGGAGGTGTATTTAGAGAGGACAATGATCTGCTCAGCCTTCCACAATCCTTATAAAATGGACTTCTCTTGTAGTGATCCCTTGGCTGAGTCCCTCTCTCTGCCAATTTTTCCCATAGATCACAACAATCTCCCTCAAGATGTCTCAAGCTATCACTCCATCAGTTTGTCCAGCTACCCCAAGCTCAAGCTAAGCATTCATCCTACCTCAGACCCCCAAAATGGGCTCTGAACTGCCCTTCCTGAGCTCATCAGGACTGGTCTATGTTTCGAGATGACAAAGAAGTCATCCTGACTTTATGACAAGAATAGAACTGGAAGCTTTGCCTGTATCAGTTTTCTGTCTTATACGCTGAAGTGGGCTCTTTTCCCCAAGACAACCACAGGTATACCTCTCTCATCAGCTTGATGGAAAATGAGGTTTCACGTCGAGAGTGCGTGCTCAGCCAGTGGGGGCAAAAAGCATTTTAGCTGCTATTTGAGGGTAGTAGCTAATGGATAAAGCAGAGGGAATCTGAGACAATATCCTCAGGTCTCAGTTCATTAGAGCACTTATGTACACGCTTAAGTTTAAGCTATGAGCAGTCTCATTGAAATCTAATCATGTGCCAAAGTACTTTGCTGGATCAAGGGCTTAATATGCTAATGAAGGAAAACAAGTAGATCTCCAGATGATGAAGCACGCATTACTGTCAGAGATTAGGAATGACGGAGATGGAGTTTTTACCAGTCTGGCCAGAATCCTGCCTGGTTGAAAACAATACAGGCAACAAATAGTGAGAGCCTGAACTTGTAAAACAGATCCCTAAAATAGCACGGCGGCTAATTTTAGATGTCTGAGTTGAGAGCCCTGCAAGGAGGCTAATTTCCTCTGCAGTCAGGGGAGAGGCAGGCTCCTCCAGAGGTGATTCAGAGCAGGAGCCTGCGCGAGCTGCTCTGATTCATTTCCCAGCACAGTCTGTTCTGCCTCTACACGATCCGGGAGCAGCGCCAGGAGCCCCCTGCTCAGCACCTGCAGGGCTGGGTTATGATCTCTGCTCATCTGATTGCTTGGCCTAAAGTTGGGGCTGGGCATTAGTGGACTAAATGAGATCGATTTTGTATGATCCCAACAAGTCGTTCCTATTCCAACCCGTTGAAACAATTCTGCTACGTAGATACGGCTTGACTCAAAGGAGGATAGACTGGATTAATGGGATAAGGATATCTAACAGGAGGGATTGCAGACCAGTCAGGCTTGTCTGAGGCCTTTCTTCTCTCTCCAAGGGGCACCTCCCAGTCCTGTGGAGGGTCTCAGCCTGACAAATACCTTCACCTCTGCTGAGGACGATTATTAGAGCCCCAGGGCAGTTGCGCTGGTCGTACAAAACATTTCCTCGCCCCTGGCCTTTGAAATACCAGTTGCCCATACATTTTTAATGGTTCCCTGTAATAGTTTTCTTGTCGGTGTGCATGAGCAATGGGCGTTTTGATCACTTTGGAGACGCAGACACAAAAGTTGGCATTTGACCTGCGCTGCTTTCAGCAGGCAGGCTGCTCGATGCACGCGGGTGTCCCAGCCTCTAAGGTAAGTCACAGCAGCACCGTGTGGGCTGCTGGAGGAAACGCTGCCCTTACACCCTTCTTTCCCCATCTCAGCTTTCTGTGTTTTGCCCCATGAGGGACAGAGTTGGAGGGCTCTGGGAAGCATCTCACAGAGATCGTTTTGGCTCATATTTGTGTTTTGCTCAGATCCCCACAGAGGAAGAGGCTTGAACCAGGAGGCCTTTGATGCTAGGCACCGTGCAGCACCATGCATGGATGCCTGATTCATTTTAAACATGGGCATTATCCCCATTAATGCTGGCAGGGCCGGGGCATTTCCATGGGTACCTTGGCAGTGGTGGTGGCACCACGTGGGGGCTGAGCCCCAGAATGTACCAAACATGGTACAAACACAACCATTCCCAAAGCAAAGACCTTTAATTTTACCCATTGTTTAATGCTAAATATGTGCTTAGGTACTTGCCTAAGTCAGAGCTTCGTTTGCTCTCTCATAGCCTGAAAAATGAGAAGCAAATCTCTCAATAAGTGAGGGGACAATCAGCCTTCCAAATCAGGTCATTTAGGCTATCATTTCCCCTGTTCCTTACACCTCTGCCATAAGCAGCTTTTTTCTCACAAGGAGCCTGGCCAAACCTTGCATCATTCCTTCAGCAGGGCCAGATGGGCACACAGGGGGATGCAAGAAAGTGCCCGGCACAGCACCCACCCGCAGGGCAGGGATGCACCCGTTATTCCTCAGCTCCGGGGCACCCCCAAATCCACAGCTGGATTCCTTGTGGCAGATGCTGCTTAAACCATAGGGCTGTTTAGGTACCAAGTTTTACTAGCTGGGAGGAAAGTTTGCACTTAGGCAATCAGCGTCACTTATGCACGCAAAGAAACGATAACGTGCATCTCAGCAGAGGTGGTTCTCGGAGTCAGATGTGCTCCTGTTAAGCTAATAGGCTCTCCTTGTGCTGCACCAGGCACCGGGTGCTGTTCCAGACCGAAAGAGGCCGTTACCACTAATGCGTCTCGTACTTGGCTACAGCCCTCATTTGCACACGGGATCGCTGAGTTATTCTCTGCAGCACAGCAGAATAAACATTTCTGAAACCACTTTGCTCTGGTTTGGAGCGTGGGGTCATAATACGAGGAGATGCTGTTGATTAGCCAGTAAATAATGCATCTGCTGATTGCCCTTTAGCTTTGTTGACTCGGGGAAAATGTCAGCATCTGCATTCGGCCGCGAGCAGTGCTGCCCTGCTGCTGAATATGTGCCTCGTGCGTGACAAGTCCCTTCTCGTCTGACAGGTGCAAAACATGTCCCAGTCGATAGAGGTGTTGGACAGGCGGACTCAGAGAGACCTACAGTACGTGGAGAAGATGGAAAACCAGATGAGGGGACTGGAATCCAAATTCAAGCAAGTGGAAGAAAGCCACAAGCAGCACCTGGCAAGGCAGTTTAAGGTAGGTGTGCTTTCCAATCCGCTTAACCGAGCCGTGGCTAGCGATGCTGTGGGGCGCGCGCTGTGTCCCCAGCCCTGCTTTGCTGTGCTCGTGGCCACCCAGCCACCCTCCTGCCCAAAGCAGGGCTAGATCCAGGCTGTAGGATTGCTTCCTCTGCCACAGAGCATTTTTTCTGCAGGGTAAAAGCCTGAATCCCCATGTTCCCATACCCACAGGCTGGCGGTGCCCCAACGAGGCTGGGCTCCGTGCTGGGAGAGCCTGGGCAGGATGAGGCCAGGCAGAGCTGGGACTTCGTCCTGTCCCCATCCCCACCCCTGCCCAGCTCCAGTTTTCCTTGGGAAGAGCCAAGAGCACAGGCTTTGTGTATGTTTCTCTACATACCAGGCTCTCACCCCTTTGCTGCCCTCCTTGGTGAGGTTGCATCAGTGGGGCAATCAGTCAAGCAAACAACCACCCCCCCCAAAAAAAATCAATGTTTGGCTATTCATCTGTCATCAGGCTGGCAAACTGAGCATCTTCAGGGGTGCAAATGTCCAGTTTTGAATCAGGATGTTGGCAGCAGAGCCTGGGCCTTCTGGTCACTGGTGTGCCTTTTGTCCTGGTGTCATGCAAATTAGGAGGAAAAAATCAGCCTTTTCAATGAAGCTGCCAATGCAGCAACTTTCAAGAACATGACCAAAATGAAATTGCCCAAAGGAGGCTGCCAGTACAATTTGTAATGTTACACTTCAGTAATATTTTGGATTAAGAACTAAGCACAAATTTGGAAGATTTCTAGTGAAATCTGGGGACCCGTCCCATTGATCCCCATCCTGCTGCCCAGCTGACTGGTGTTTTAAACCAGGTATTTCTTAATTGATACGATAAATGCCGAAATACCAAGATTATGTGATAAAAAGCTGGGAAGAAGGCTCTTAAAACTTTCCACCAACTCTGCCTTCCCCGCTCCCCATCCCCAGGACCCTGTTGAGCTCCACAGCCAGGATGCCAGGCCCATTTCCCTGAGTGGAGCATGAGTTCCTTTTTTTTTTTTTTTGCTCTTCCCCATTCGGATGAGTTTAATCCTCCCCATCACCTGCCAGGGAACTTGCACCAAGGTAGCACGAGCCACTAAGGAAATAAACAAATTCCCCACACGCAAGCCACAGGAGGGAAAGCCTTTCAACTTAAATAGGAGGCAAAGAAACAAGGCTGGGGCCAGTTTCTGATGCTGTCCACCCCAGAGCTGCTTCACCAGGCAGGCAGAGGTCACAGCCTGCCCCTGCGCTGCTCTGGCTGGTGCAAGCAGCGCCAGGTATACCCTGTACACTGACATGCTTCATTAACGGGTAGGTGCATGCATATTTATGTCTACTCATTAGCTGCTGGAGCAAAGCATCCTTAACAAAATGCTGCATACTGTGCCTTTAAACAAGGCCTTCGTTTAATTAAAAACAAAAACGAAACAACAACAAGCCTTCATTGCTGCAAAATAAATGTGGTAATGACTTGGATTTTTCTGTTCCTCATAGCAGGCCTGAAAACAGTGTATAATTTTTGTATAATTTGCTGCCAAAGCATCATTTTAAGTAACAGACACAGCATTTTGTTTCTGCTAATGCCAGCGTTAAAATATGAGTGGTTTGGAGATCTTGTGTTGTTTTTCGTTTTGTTTTGTTTTGTTTTTTTTTCTCTTTAGTTCCGTATTTGTCTATGAATGGCTATCTATATAAGGCAGGTTAGTGAGCTAGATCCTCAACAGTATTTCATTTTCTTGCTTACAGGGCTAACTTAAAAGCAAGTTTTTTCAATGCTGCAGTGACTGAAGAAGCAGTTCACTCCCATGTAACCATGAAAAGAGGGCCACAGAGCATTTTGCACCATGCATTTATTTTTTTGATTATTTTCCAAATTAGCACCATATCTCACTAAGGAACCTTGAACCACACAACCGAGATCTTCCTTTGCATGCAATTGTAGATGCATTTCATGAATAGTTTGAAACCCTTGTCAATGCATATATATTATTTTATTTTATTTTTTGGAAAGAAAAAAAAAAAAGAACTCTTTGTGTATGTGATCTGAAGCATGTAACCCTAAGATGTTGCATTCTAAAAATGACAAATAAAGGCCTTTCCCAAATATTTTGGTGTTCTGCAGCCTGTTTAATATGTTCTTTCCAATACATCATTTGGACCAAAATAATAGTTTAAATAATTTTAATGATAATAATTTGGGGATATGAACATTGCACTCACGTAGGAAGCAACCAGGTCAAGGCAGAGTGTTGCAGATTTTTGCACGCATAGCACTGAACCAAGCTTATTTTAACCTTGCAGGCAATAAAAGCGAAAATGGAGGAACTTAGGCCTTTGATACCAGTGTTGGAAGAGTACAAAGCCGATGCAAAATTGGTATTGCAGTTTAAAGAGGAGGTCCAGAATCTGACGTCAGTTCTAAACGAACTCCAGGAAGAGATTGGCGCCTATGACTACGAAGAGCTTCAGAACAGAGTGTCAAATCTTGAAGAAAGGCTTCGTGCATGCATGCAAAAATTAGGTAGGCTCAGAACAACATGGTGGCACTGGCTAAACACCATCGATGTTAAAACACACGTCACGCCTGCAGACAGAGATGCTAGACCGGACATCTCCCGGTGCCTCGCCTGGCTGCGAGAGGAGCTCGCCCGGCCAGGCTCGATCCTGCAACTACCTGCGCTATAAGGAGCATCCGTCCTGGGAGTAGTCCTGCTGAGGATTACTTGCACGACTGATGTTGCTCATGGTGCAAGTGCTTCAGGATCAGGCCCGTAAGTAGGCATGTGACTCTTTGCAGCGTTTGCATAAGCGGGCGGTGAAATGCGGCAACACGCGGCCTCCTAAGCAACGCTTATGCACAGCAAACACATGCACCCGTTCTGCTTACGCATCGGTGGCCAACCCGTTTGCTACCCGGACCTGGCACATTAGCAAATGTCTCTGCACCCCGCTTAAGCAGCGAGCGTGCAGGCGGGGACCCAGTTTTTCCTTTTTCCTTTTGCATCTTGCAAACCACTGTCGAGAAGAGCATGATGACGTAGCGGGCTCGCGGTCGGTGCAGACTGTGCAGGATGGGGCCCCTCCCCACCTCTTCCCTCCCCAAAAGAGCCGGGAACCCCTTGGGTCGTAGCAGTGCTAGCACCAGGGAGATGTCCCCGAGCCTTTTGGATGGCTTTGGCTGCCCAAGCCCGCCCCGAAGCCTGAGGGGTCCTGGCTGTAGCCAAAATCCACATCCTGCCCCCGGGCAGGGGGGAAGGAGGGTGCTGCCTCCTGCCACTGCAGGGCTCCCTGCCGCTCGTTGGCTTGATTTAATTTCTCCTTACGTTATTGACTTTCTCGTTAAGCAATTTAGGTAATCTAAACACATTAACTGCTCTGCAGTCTATTTTGGTAGCACATATGAAATTACACTCTCAGGTAACTTCAAGAAAGAGCTGATCTCTTCTCAGAACTGTGTACCCTTGGCAAGGTAACGTTTCCTTTCTCTCATGCCTCCGCTGTTGGAATTGCTTTTGCTTGTTTCTAGACACCTCCAAGCCCCTGCAAGCGGCCTCCTCCCTGCATTTCCCCTTATCAGCTACCTCTCCAGTGAAATTTTGGAGGGCAGGGCTGGGTTTGGTTGGGGGAGATGGTGCCCGACTATCCATTTGCTACATCCGTAGCCTTCAGCCCATCTCGAGAAGATGCTGATGATGGATAGGGGGAACAGCAGCAGGACCAGGGATTTGAATCTGGGCTGTGCAATTGCCTTCCTAGGGACAGGTCTTTAAATAAATCCCTCCCAGACCTCATAGCCCCTCTCCAGTGGGTTTTGATGGAGCTGCCCAGCCCAAGCTGGCTCCACCAGAGTCAGGGACGTTGTGATGATCCTCCCGCAGACCCTGGGCAGACTTTAAGAAATAAATCCCAGACCATTCAGGGCTTCAAAATAACCAAGTTTTGCTCTTGCACAGTTAGCCCCTTCTGCTCTGGGCTGTGTTGTTCTGGCTCATTGTGTCCCCCAGTGCTCAGGTCTTCCAGCTGGGACAACCGGCCAGGTCACCAGCCCAGCTAAGTCTGAGGCAGCTGGGGTGCTGAGATCCTGTAGGCAGCCTTTTCCAGAAACTTTGGGGATTTTTTTTTTTTTGAATTTATTTCTTTGAGGTTTTATTTAGGCATTCTGGCTTTGCCCCTTCTTTTTTTTTTTTTTCCCCTTGCCTGTCTGCTCCCTCTGTGCCTGTGCCACCCAGAGCAGCTTTTGTGCCCTGGGGCTTTGCAGCCTCCCCCCCCCCGGCTGCTCGCAGAGACCAGCGCTGAGTCTTGCAAGGGCGCACCCGGGAGCGTTTGCTGCTCGCCTGGGAGGGTGATTTATTTGGTCATTTAGCAGCAAACAGCACAGACTGAATTTCCAATGTTGTTTATCACTCCGGAGTGTAAACCAGTGAAAATGGTAGTTAATTGAGTTAAATTCAGATAACAACCTCACAGACACTTTGCTGGCACACGATGAGACCCTGTTTGCTGAGGATTGTTGTTTGCTGCAAATTATCTGCTCCGAGGGATGCACTGGAGTCTCAAGCAGCATGTTTTAGCTTAAATTTGTTCCTGCATGTGCTAGCAGCACTGCTCACCTGGTGCGTGTTGGCCTGCTAGTGCTCAGGATACAGCTCGGAGCACCAAAAACAGGACCGGGGAGCACAGGACAAGGGAGGCAGAGGAGATGTGCCATGCTTCCCATTTGCCTCTCCCCGTCCTCCAGGTAGCATTGATGCTCAACAGTGCAGCAGCATTTCCTTTAGACAAGGTCCTTTTTTGTATTTTGGGTTTCTTAAGCATTATTGATGGATCAATAGTGAAAACACTTCCTGACCCTGGCATGTGTGTGAAGGGAAAAAGAAATCAATAATGGCACGTTCAATCTGTTATTCTGTTTACATTCTTAAAGATCACTATTTATATTGGGATCTTAACGTTTCCATTAATGCTCCTGAGAGGAGCCTTCAAACAGGGGAAAGGCTGTCATTCCTCGAGTCAAGGGGGAATTCAATTCGTCTGCACTCCACAGGCTCACGTTTGCTGGTGGCACGAGCCTTCCCCAACTCCTGCAAAGAATCCCAGCCCACAATCCTGGTGCAGAGGTGGGGAAATAGCAAGCGTGTCCTTCCTTTTTGGAGAAGCAGGGTCCTGCCAGCCTGTCCCACGTGTGTTTGGGATGGGGGGCTCCTGGCTGGGCAGCGCGAGGCAGTGCTGGTGGCGGTGCGGCGGCTGCGTTGGTGGAGAAATTGCTCCTGAGCTGCTAAACGTCACCGGGGGGGCTGGAGCTTAGGAAAAAAGATGGAGCGGGGGTGTGAGCATCCTGGGAGGATGGCAGCGCTCGATGTAACTGGCTGGAAGTTGTCTGCTGCTGCTGGAAAATTCCTGGTGTGGGTAGAGGAAGGGGCTGTGCGCAGCGGTGGCATCTCCTTGCTGCTCTCTGGGGCTGAAGGAAGGAGTCCTGGAGGGTCGCCCTGGGAGAGGCTGATCCATGCTGATGCCCAGGGATAGGGACACGCAGCCCCCCATGGGCCCCAAATAGTGCTGGGGAAAGTGGAGTGGAAACAGACCCTCTGTGAGTGCCCCCAAATCTGTCAGTCCCAGCTTCCCCCGCATCGTGCACTCAGGCACGGCCACCAGAACGAGCTCCCCTCCTGCTCATTCATCCCTGAGCGAGCTGAGATGCTTGTAGCATTTCGGCAATCAAAAAGGGTCCCAGAAGGAAAATAAGCAGTGAGCAGAGCCTTTGCCTTTCTTGTGTTTCATGAAATATTGGAGACGGTCTGGGAGCCCTGCAAGAACACTGCAGAGCGCGGTGGAAGCAGCAGGGCTGTAAGCAGGACCCTCGCCCCGAGCTCAGGACCACAGGGCTGGTAACCCCATGAGAGCTGCGTGGACCTAGCTCACCGGGGGCCAGGAAGCACTTGGCTCCAGGACCCTTTTCAAACTTTTTCTCTTGTCTAAGTGCCTCTCGTAGATTTACTCCAAGACAGAAAACACCTCATCCTGTATAAGAGCAACCCTCTTGCACTGCTGAAGAGCTGTTGTGAATGTGCCTCCAGCTAAACGTGTATGAGATGTAGCCTCACTACGTTCAAACAACAGTAGTTTACCCTTATCAGCTGCTTCTGCTTTTTTTCCTTTTTTTTTTTTCTCCTTTTTTTTTTTTTTTTTTTGATCAATGAGCTTTTATACAACCTTTCTCTCCAGGGAAATGGAAGGAAAGAGATAAAGTGACAGCAATGTAGGGCGGTGATAATGGAAGGCAGCACTGAGCAGATCTGTGATTAGAGGAAGGCTGGTCCTCTGCGATGGGAATTTACCAGACATTAAGCAGTTATTATTTTAACCCATCGCATCCCTTTGTCAATACCTTGCTTTCCTCCTGAGCTGAGAGGCTTTGAATGCATCAGCCGGGCAGAATTCCCCCTGCCATTCCCCTGTGAGGCCAGGGAAGCTCTCTGCTTTCTGGTGGGAGCTCTCTTTAGCTGCTTGGTGTCTGAAGGCTGTGGCAAGGCTGATGGTCCCTGTGGCCGTGTCGTACTGGTGCAGATCAGGCAAATCTTCATTTGTTTTATGTCCCAGGCCAAGGTGGCCCCTTTGCCCCTCAGCTCGGAGCTGTGGTACGTGGATGTGTCCCGTGGCCATAACCAGGAGCCCAGGGGACTGATGAGACCAGGCTAGGAGAAGGGCAGCCGGTGGGTAGTGCAGAGCTCCTGGGGCATGTTCTTGGTGACCGAGCAGAACCCTGTCCCAATCTGGTCCAGCTCCCCGTGCCTTTCAGCAGCACCCTGCAGGCTCCCACCTACTGGCCCAGCCCCGGACATCCTGACCCAGCACCTGGAGCATCTTCTCCAGCCCAGCACCTCACCATTTCCCCTTCCTCAGCATCCCAGGAGCATCCTCATCCCAGGGGAGAAGCCAGAAACACCTGGTGAACTTCAGGGGCCGGTGTCCCCTTGCACTGCTGACCTTGGCAGGAGATGCTGCCACCAGTCCGGCTCTGCGGGAATGTGTCCGGATTTTAAATGCCTGCTCCCGTAGCAACAGAACCTTCAGCACCGGCTGCAGCCCCTCCTGCTGCATCCAGCTTGGTCTCTTTGCCTGTCATTACGCCGTGCACATATGCCGAGATGCTGGTGTTTTGGGAGACCAGAATGGCAGCTGGGCTGAAAAATGGGGAGATGAGCGTAAAGAGGACATCGGCGTAGGGCTGCCTGCAATGCTGAGGCTGTAGCTTTGCAGGTATCCACTCACGGGTGTCCCAAAAGGGACACTGGGTTCAGTGCCAGGGGGCAGATAGGTGGAAGGAAAATGAGCTGCCGTGGGCTGCCAGCATAGCAGGCTCACAGGGGAGAGGTGCTGCTGCCTCACCTGGTGTCTATGGCTTCAAAATGCAGCCAGGCGCTTAGCTGGACTTGCAGATGTGCTGACCTTAAGTCTAGGGGCATGAAACCTACGGGGTGAAGTGCTTCACAACCCGGCCCTTCATTCCGAGCCCCAGGGTGCTGTGTGGGTGCACATCCCCATTGGAGCGATGCTGAGGCTGGGTCCCAGAGGCTCCTGCACAGCCTCCATCCTCTGCTGTGCCCAGCGTCCCCTTCTGGGGCTAGCGGGGTGGCCACGGTGGGCTGGTGGTCTCGGGTGTCTCCTGAGCAAGCAGACATGGCAGAGAGCAGAGAAGGTGGCAGCTAGAAGCTGGTAAATGCTCTTCTCAAGGAAGGGATTTATATTGCCTAGAATTTCCCACTTTTTTTTTTTCCTCCCCTGCATAACCCGTAACAAATGCGCGTTTCCAGCAGGGCTGGAATAGACACGTCTGTCTTTTTATCTTGGCTGCACCCACTCTATTACGGCAGAAACGAGCAGAGCTGTTCAGCTAATTTCTCCACCTGGCTGCTCGACCCTGGCTAACTCCTCTCATTTCCCATTCGAGCAGCGTGGCTGCTTCAGGAAAGCTTGTTTTCTTGGGGCAGTGTGATAAGGACACTTATTATTAAGAGGCATGAAACAAACAAAAGCACCCGGCAGTTGTTCTCAGCCTAATTACCTCTAATTAAATAAAAACCAGCTTCAAATCAGCAGGGCACAGCACCCTGAGCTGGGGCCTGGCAGGCAGAGACCCGCCGTGAGAAGGCGCAGTCCCGGGCCGCAGAGGGTGTTGGAAATGGTGCTCACCAGCCTTGCACTCTTTTTCCAGCTTGTGGCAAGCTGACGGGAATCAGTGACCCCATCACAATTAAAACCTCGGGCTCCCGATTCGGATCGTGGATGACGGACCCGCTCGCTCCAGAGGGAGAGAATAAGGTAAGAGCGCGGCGGCCCCGTCCCCGTGGTCCTCCCCCTCCACCAAAGCCATGGAAAACTCCTTAAATCCCAGCACCAAAGCCCTGGTAGTGCCCCGTGGTGCCTAATCCTCCTCTTGGGGCTCTGCCAACCTCGGCTGAGGGTGGGGAAGGGCAGGAGAACGATGGGGGAGCAGCCCCATGCTGTGTGGTCCCTTCCCAGAGCAGGTGAACCTCAATGAAGCCACTGTTTGCTTGGTCTTGGATGTGTCACCAGATCTGGGGATGGAAAATCAAATATTGGGTTTCTTGTCTGGAGTTGGAAGCCCAGAGGGAGCTGGGGCAAAGCAGAGGGGCCCATGGTCTTGATCCCTGCTGCTTTTTTGCTGCCTGTGTCCCCAGTACTGTCGTTGAACTCCATTTGTCCTCTGTCCCTCTGTCTTCCACCTGCAATGTTGTGAGGGTTTAACTGACTGCAGCGAGAGATTTGGTTTGGTCTTTTTTTTCCTTTTTTTTTTTTTTTTTTTCATTCAGACCATTCAATTTTGATCCCAAAGAGGTAGGAGGCCAATAACTGGCTGAAAATCAATCCAGGCTTCCCATGACTGATGGAATGGAAAATATCTCGAGTGTTTGCTGAGGATTTGCAGGCAGCAAAACAAAACAGAAACCACAGACCTTGGCTGCATGGCAATTCCCTCCTGCGTGAAGCAGCCTTCATCAAAAGATAAAGGCACTGGCAAGGGCTGTGTCGGGGCAGCTATTTTGGGAGCTTGCCCTGTGATCGGCTTTCTGTAGCTAAGAGCGCACGAGGGATGCTCTGCAGAAGCCGTCACTGGGGGTGGCTCCGTGTGCCTGGAGGTGTGCAGCGATGAAGCAGCAGTGACTTGGGATGTCGGGCTAGTTCCTTCCAGCAGCCAGCTTGGCTTCCCAGTACAATACCTCTTTATTTTACAATTATTAAACAAAGCATCACCCCATGAAATCCCAATTTGGAAGCAGAACGGGAAGGTTTTACCCACATCACACACTGTTTTCCTCATCAGAAGGGACAGAGTTGTCCCCTCCAGGCTGTGTCTGCTGCCTCCCTTGGCACTAACAGGGTTAGGCATGATTTATACATCTGTAAAGGGAGAGTTGGGTTGCAGCTGAAGTACATTAATTACGTGCTAAAGATCTTCCCATGTCTTCAGAGAGTCTTATCTCAAAATGGATTTTTTTTTTTTTTTGCCCATGTCTTTTTCTGCAGTGTGTTTTGTTGTGAGAGTACACAGGCAGTTTTCTCTGGACTGTATCTCAAGCTTCACAAGCGTGTGTGTGTGTATAATACATAAATCTACTGCAGATTTTATTACAAACACAATCACCCAAGTGAACTTCATTGGCTACCTGGCGGAGTGGGAAACCAGTGATGGGGAGACGCTGGCACTTTATCATATCCATCTTCCCTCGCCAGGCCCCAGGAGGTGTTTGGTGGTTTTCATGGTCATTTGTTCATGTCATGAAATCATTGAACACAACCAGGCACAATTGCAAGTCTCGCAGGAGCGGCGAGACAGCAGGTGGATGCTGAGCGCCGGGATTGATGTGTATTGGCAGGACAGTGCGGAGAAGGCTGCTCAGAGCCAGTCGGCACGACGAGGCACTGCTGCCGATCAATCTCTGCTTCTCCAAAGCACAAAACATCGTCAGATCCTGCCACCTTGCAGCACCAGCCTGATAACAGGGGCTGCTCTTGTGGTCTTCTCTTTATCTCTCCAAAAACTGAGCACAATGCATTGCCACATGGAGTTATTTAATGCCAAATAATGAAATGGGATTAGCTGAGATACAATCAGTTTTCAGGATTTTTTGTAATTTCCCAAGCTACTTTAGTTAAACACAGACTTTACATTAACCAAAGAGTGCTCTCCAGCATCATGTCCAGCAGCAGAAGCTCTCCCAGGTTGCAGGCACTTCTCTGCTGTGGGCTCAGGGATGCGCGTGGTTTTTTCCTGGTGCTCTGGCAGCCATCCTTGATCCCACAGCAGAGGTGTGAAGCCCAGAGCAATTTGCCACAGGATTACTCTCCACCTCTGCAGTGTTTCTGGGGCAGCACTGAGGGAGCTCTGAAGTTTCCTAAAAAGTTTTTGCAGACCTCACTCGGCCTTTCAAAAACAGCAGCCCAAATGTGCATGCACGCACAGGCATGTGTAAATGTTTGTCTGCTGCTCTAATGGACCCTGGAGACGGCTGTATTGAGGCTCTGGTATGATCAGATTTTGCAAGGTGTTTGCAAAAGGAGCATGCACTACAACATTACCCAAATCTGTGTCCTTAAAGGCATTCCCCACTGCTATTTCATTTACCTCTTTACCTTCCTAAACGTTTTTTATAGAAAGCAGCTGTCTCAACTTTAGGCAGCAAAGGCATACAGGATGTCTCTCACTGGATGGATATTTCTTCTTTCTTCTTTGCCTCTGAATTGATTTCAAATGATGAAAGCTTTTGTTTTTCTTTCTTTTTTTTTTTTCTTTTTGTTTTTTAAGAAGTCTAGACACCGTCCCCAGTGAACCGGTGTTTAAGTCATGGTCTAAAATCTCTCCCCCATCTCCTGACAGCAAGATTTTGATGTCTTTGTCTTTTGTATTTCAGCAGCCTCGGTGTAAGCTTTTGATGCAGAAGTGTATGATTTTTAAACCAATATGGACTTTGCCTGCATTTCCCTGACAATGAGCGATTACGTTCATTGCTTCTGCGTGCCAAATTAGCGGAGCTCTGCACAGCAGCTGCTATAATTTACTGAGTGCAGTTGTGATGGGGCTTAGAGGCAGCAGAGGCAGCATCAGTGTAATGTGCTGGGTTTAGCTAGAGAAAGATGCTGATTGCCCTCCGGAAGAACAGTGCCAGCCCCCAGGGAGATGCCAGCTTACCTCTGGGAAAGCTTCGCTCTTCACTTGATTTCTTGGCTGATTTGGGGTGGCAGCCTGAGGTTTATTTCTGGGCGCAGGTGGCAGGCTTTGGGCGCGTGGTTTTCCAGTGGGTGGCTCAATGAAGCCAGCCTCCTCGCAGATTTAGCACCCAGAACATTTTCTAGGGAAACATGTAAAGGTGAAGCACCTCTCCCTGGTGGAGGGCTCGGGCAGGTCTCTGCTCTTTCCTAACCCCAGGTTTTTCTGTTTCTCGACCAGGTCTGGTACATGGACAGCTACCACAACAACCGCTTCGTCCGCGAATACAAATCCATGGCAGATTTCATGAATACCGACAACTTTACCTCTCACCGTCTCCCTCACCCATGGTCAGGCACCGGTCAAGTGGTCTACAACGGCTCTATCTATTTCAATAAATACCAAAGCCACATAATTATCAGGTTTGACTTGAAAACAGAGACCATTCTCAAGACTCGCAGCCTGGATTATGCCGGCTACAACAACATGTACCACTACGCCTGGGGCGGCCACTCGGACATTGACCTCATGGTGGACGAGAACGGGCTGTGGGCCGTCTACGCCACCAACCAGAACGCGGGCAACATCGTCATCAGCAAGCTGGACCCCAACACCCTGCAGAGCCTCCAGACCTGGAACACCAGCTACCCGAAACGCAGCGCCGGGGAGGCCTTCATCATCTGCGGCACGCTCTACGTCACCAACGGCTACTCGGGAGGCACCAAGGTGCACTACGCCTACCAGACCAACGCCTCCACCTACGAGTACATCGACATCCCGTTCCAAAACAAGTACTCGCACATTTCCATGTTGGACTACAACCCCAAGGATCGGGCCCTCTATGCCTGGAACAACGGGCACCAAATACTTTACAATGTCACCCTCTTCCACGTCATCAGGTCTGATGAGTTGTAGTCCATCCTTGTTTAGAAACTGATTTAGGAAAAAATAAAATAAAAAGGAAAAAAGGGAGAAACGAATGAAAAAGAAATACTAATATCGAGGAAACACACTTTAAATAAGTAAATAAATAAACAGCTGCCAAAATGAAGACCAACGTCATGGAGGATTATTCAGCATAAACCTGACAGATCAGCATTACCTCTACATTTCTAGAAGTCTGGCCCTGTGTTATAGACTCATGACTAACCATGTACTTGCAGCTGGAACTGCACCTGAAGAACCACTTAAGTTTGGGGTTTTGTTTTGTTTCTGTTCCGATAGCAAACCTATAGTACATACTAAAGCAGTAAGGCAATGACTGTTGGAAGTTTATCCTTGGGAGACTCGCTCTCTTCTGTGTGTGGGTTGCATGGACATTTTCCGACATCGCGGTCAGCTGTGATGGATGTGTGATTTGTATTTCTAAGCAGAAAAGCTGACCCGTGAGGAGCTCTCGCTGTCTGAACAAGACCTATCACAGGTTAGTTTTATTCGCCTTCCATTGCAGCTACTGTCTCTCAACTGTGTTCTTGTCACTTAGATTAACTGTGCTGAGACCCGAAGTAGCTCATGGATCTGTGTCTTAGTAACTATTAAACACGATGGTTTAAGTATGTATTATGAACAAGTTGTTGTACCCATATTGTTTGAACTTATGTATTCAGCAAATATATTGTATAATGTATGTCTGTTATTTACCAGAGGTGGCAAAACTTTGTATGTCCAGTTTATGCAATGAATGTTGTAAATGCAATGATGTAGTTTGGATTAATAAATGATGGTTTTGTTTCTAAAAAGAAAAAAAGATCAGTGTTCACCCTTATACACAGGTAACCAATTTCATGTTGATAATTACAAGAATATTCTCTTACTGTTATAATATCTACATAGCATTATGGTGGTTGGAAATCGCTTCTGTGGAAATTCTGTGGCATCAGATTCCCATGGAAAGCTCTGTTTATGGAAGTGTGAAGGTAATTAATTTTTTTTAAGAGGAAAACTTTGTACTATCCACAGTTATCTAAGGAACAATAAAAATATTAGGAGACTTCCCTGCTTTGGTCATTGCGTGTTCTGTGTACGAGTGGCCAGGTGTATGGGGGCAGGATGCAGGAGGTATTGTGGGTTTTGGGGTGATGGTTGAGCAACCATCCTGACTTCCCTAGTGTCTGGAATCAAGTATTACGGGATGCCCATCTGCAACTGGGAAGCACAGGCTGGAGGCTTTTGCTCTCTCCTCTGCAGGAGTCTCTTCATGCTGCATGATGCAATTGGGTTGTTTTCCTTCTCAGGCACTTAGAACACTTCTCATCGTGGTCTGGCTAGTCTTGCACTAGTAAAAGTCTTCCATCTCATGCAGCCAGAACTGCAATGCTTATTATAACAAGCAACAGTTGCTGCTGGGGCCTGAGCACTCCACGCAATCATTCATCTTGTTTTTGCCAAGGCGGAGACTTCACGGCGTTGCAGACTGCTGCAGCACAGCAGCACACACTTCAAGATGATCCAGGGCATTTTTCCAGCTGAACACTCCTAAAGCATTTAATATTTGGAACTGAGGATGCTGGATGCTAACATGCTCATCGCAACCACCTTTAACAAATCCCACACGTCTCTGCTATCCCCTTGCATGTTTCTAGCAGGGCTCCTTTTACCAGGAACCCAGCACCAAGTTGGGTCACTGCTGCCACTGCCCGGGGTCCCTGCAGGTGCCTGCAGGCAGAATAGTGCTTAGCATGTTCCCACACTGCATGGGGAAAGGAAAGGCCTCATCCTGCCTTTGCCAAGGAGCCCCAGTGCTACTGCTCATGTGCAACTGGTATGCCTGGGAGCCCTGCAAATGGTGCAAAGGTGCCATTAGACCATTGCCTATTTTTCTGAGCAGCCTGTTTTCATCAAAGTATGATGTGAACAGCTATGTTTGCTGCTGAGGTTCAGCCTTCAAACTCAGCAGACTGGAGTGTTTGGGCCCTTGGAAGAAGAGAGGCTCGCCAATGTCCGGAAATGAAGTGTAAGCAACAGGTAATTGCTGCTAATTGTGTGTGCGGATTTCAACCTCTCGGCCTTTGCGGAAGGTCTCTGCTGGACTCTTCAGCAGGAGGAGAGGGGAAAGAAAGAAAAGAAAAAAAAAAAGACATTAAGTGGTTCCCAGAGCTGGGTTAAACCATGAGCAATGAATGATCCTCCACGTGCAGATGTCTGAGCCAGTTATGTGGGTTTGAGATACTGCCCTGTGTCAGCACTGCTCCTCTTACTGAGATGTTGGCTGTATCCAGAATGGAACATCTCTGAGGACTCGTTTCTCTACTACGAATTATATTTCTAGTGCACTGGACCACCACATTTGTGGAGATCTTTAATATATAGCAGTGGTTTTCCTTCCAAGAAGTTAGAAAAGGGGGATAGACCCACAGTGTACTTGGCAGAAATATTGATTTTCAGTGTACAAGAGAAATCTGTCAAGCCAAAAACGTTTAAGGCACCTGCACTCACTTCTACTTAACAAATGCATTTCTTCAGTGCAAATTAATTTAAAGGGAACACAGCATGCTTATAATTTTTAGAGCTGGATGCAGCAGCTGCAGGACTCAGTGGGGCAGATGCTGATGCCTACAAGAGGGACTGAGCTTTTGCAGCAAGCTGAGCGTGCTCATGGCTCAGCTTCTGTGTGCGTAGGGTTGTTCCTCCTGCACAGTCTTTTTGAAGTGCTGAATCGCAGCCACCGTCAGCTGTAGGACACAAATGACTGCTTTTTGGTGTTGCCTATTGTCCCAGCAACTGGGCTTTGCAGACTCTGCTTCCTGCCCTTTTGCAAGCCATGGAGCTGAGTGCATCACGCTGAGCACCAGATGGGTCTTCTTGAGAACTTCTGTCGGTGCTCACAGAGGTTGTCTGAGCCAATCTGTGCAGTTCCAGGGAAGTGCACGTGGCTGTTTTGGGTATACTGATGCGCATAGCAGGGCACCACCCAGACCTGCTAGCACCAAAGCACTGGCGGGCCTCTTTGTGCACCAAATTACCCAAAGTCAGTTTTGTCATTAAGCAAGATTTGAGGACAAAAGAACAAATTTGCTTGAAAACATTGATCTGCAAAAAATAAATTGAATTACAGAAAGGCAAAATAATGCTGTTTGCTTTAGGGCATAGCTACATTTAGACTCTAATTTTCCTAGTGCAATTCATTTAATACAAGACTCAACAGCACAAAATGTCCTTGAACACAACAAAGGCAGAGCAGCTCTTCTGTAACATGTACCCAAAGTTAATGAGATGAGAAAAGTGCTTTAAGGGGTGTACCTTTGTCCTATTTGCCTGTAGTGCAATATTCTATAAATGGATGCCATATGGTCATATAGTTAATGGTATGTATTACTTTTCAAGTGGATGAGCCATTCAAAGACAAGTACGTCCCAGAGGATTGCTTTCTATAGCCTATGACTTAATTATTTGGTGCACGAGGCTTGCTGGTCCAAATTTAGTCATGGGAGTCAGCGAGTTACTTCAGAAAAACATCTGACCGTACATTTGTATGTCTGTTTATGTGTTGTTAATATTTTACAAGGGATTCATTTAAAAGCAGATTACAAGTTATTTGTGGGTGTTTCAGTTGGACAGAGAGGAGCCTTGTGCTCAGAGGGCTCCATAGCGCCCAGGGTCTGCTCCCAGCCCTACGAGTCCTGGCAAGGAATCTGAGCAAACAACAGCAGCTTTAAGTTTGCCTGTCATGTTTCCTCTATTCTTTGTCCTTTGAGTCGGATGAGCACTGCTCTCTGGCTGGGGATGAATGGAGTGTATCTGCTCGTGGAGTCACGAGGCTGGCTTCCATTTCTGCAGTTCCCCCAGCCCCCAGGGTGCAGTTCCTCACCCTGAGACAAGTCCTCCCTGCAGCCACAGTCCTTGTCCTGGAGGACACTGGCACAGTTTTGGGGCATGGTGTGGCTCCTGCATGGCTACAGCCTCCTAGAAAGTGGCTTGGTGCTGGCCAGCACGGGCACCAGCAGCAGACTCAGCACCTCCTAGGGGAGATTCACCCTGGGAATCCTGTGGTGCTCCAGGCTGCATCTGGTACAGGCATAACTGGCTTTGTGTGCACAGGGGAAGCTCCTATTCTGACACATGGGATCCCTACATACTTCCCCACCAGCAGCAAAGCCCATCGGGAGCAGCTGTGGGCTATGAAATACAGCTGAGTGCTGCGATAGTGCATGGCCAGATTGTCCCACTCCATTATGTGCCGCTCACTCCACACCTGGCCTCCAACCCAGGCAGAAATACTGGCAGCTGCTGAGCATCGTCACAACACCGAGAGCTCAAAATTTTCCTTTCTTTCTTTGCTGTTCCTTCTCTGACCTTCATTAGTTCTGCAAGCACCGAATGCAGAGCCCATATGGAGACAGTTATCATAAAAAAATGAATCCTGGCCCCTTAATTAGCTCCTCATTATCTGGGAGTTCCATATTGAAGCATTAAGATGTTGCAAGCAATTTGGTGAGTTTCCAATTAAAACTTTTTGGAATTGTTGAGCCTTTTAATACTTTGTGTTTACAAATTACCTTGGACCTAGACAAATACACACATTTCCTTCATTAGGGATATATAGCTGAGGAGCTGATAGCTATTAATATTAAATCCTTGGGTTTAATAAAGTCATAAACTAAGCCAATGACACTTTTTGTACGTAACACAATAGAGATAACTCTCTTTGAATGAGTGCAGAAGAGTAAGAATCATTAAGAGGGCAATTATGGGCTGATGTCCTAATAAGTCCACTTTTACAGCACCGTAACTATAAAAACAAATGTGCGCATCCCTCCTTATATCAATTTACCCTGGATAAGTCCCTGCCAGATGAGGGGAGGTGCTGAGCCCCTCTGTTTGTGCAGGGACTGGCAGGAGTTAGCAAGGCTCAGCTCCTCCGGCAGCACGTTGCAGGATCAGGCCCATCATGAATAAATAAAAGCCAGATGGGCATGGATTATATTCGCTGTATTGCGCAAGCTGTTCACCGGAGGAGTGCAGCTCCAAGACGTGAGCACAGAAGAAAAATGGGTCTCTCCTCCAAGGCTCTGAGCTGCACAGACTTTGCCTGGGTTCCTCGGGTGCGTCTGCTGCTGGTGGCCCAGAAAAGAGGGAGGTGGGCGGCCCAGGGCCGAGCTGTTCCCAGTCTCTGCGGAGCTGGTGCAGAGCAGGAGTAGGCAGTGCCGGAGCCACGGTGGCTCCCCTGTCCTGGGGCGAAGGCTGAGGGATTAAGTGATTTGCTTAAAACCTCCTAAAAATGGGTCCCAAGCCATTTAGAAGAGATGACTGTCTCCACTTCTCACCCAGAGAGCAT
This sequence comes from Aythya fuligula, assembly GCF_009819795.1. Lineage (NCBI taxonomy): Eukaryota > Metazoa > Chordata > Aves > Anseriformes > Anatidae > Aythya > Aythya fuligula. The sequence continues at coordinate 6,239,939 of NC_045577.1, forward strand.
GCAGGAGGGACGTAGCCTGTCTGCAGCAGGCTTTAACCAAAACCTCAGCTGCGCCGAGCTTTAACCGACCGCAAACAGCTCCTTCCTCCTGCAAAGCAGTCCCCAGGCCCGGCGGGCTGAACAAGTTCATGGTCATTAAGAATCTTGTCTAATCACCCCAGGAAGGCTCTCGTCACCAAGGGGAGCCATCGAGGGATGCGGCTTTGGCAGGGGCAGAGCTGCGAGGAGAGTTCAGTGCCATGCACGACGAGCATCGCCTCGCCGTGCACCGTGCTCTGGGCTTTTGTTCTCAGCCTGCGCCGAGGACTTCTGATAACGTGGTGCTTATGTTCTTTGGGATGTTGTAAAGCCGAGAGCTGATCTGGATTGAACATGTCATTTGTATTCCCACGCTGTTTTTTAAGCAAATCTGTCAAATAAAACCAAAAAAAGAACGAGAGGAGGAATGCAAAGGAGGGCTTACATAAGGCATTCGCCGCACAGGCATCCACGGCCACTCCGGGCAGCGGCAGCTTCGTGATTTTGCTGTGCCCCAGGGGGAGGAATAAGGCAGCTGCACCCCAGCACAGGGAGCAGCATCCCAGAGCACCAGCCAGCACCCAGGCAGGGGATCAGGACCATTTCTCCATTTACCCATGGGCTGTTTCTTCCCTGCTGACCCCCAGTGTCCTCAGAGCTTTGGGGTGGCTTCGCAGTGAATCAGCTCCCTCTCGACAGGCCAGGGCTGAGCTCTGCTTCTCACCTTCCTCCTGTTTTTTTTTTTGATCTGGCTTTCAAAGACCTCATTGATTCCAGGAATTCTTTTTTATGCTTTTCTATGCATACTTTCCCATTTCTGAGGATCATTCTTTCTGAGAATCCAGCTACAAAGAAAAAAAAAGTGTCCACAGGCCAAGTAGCACCTGCAGCAGCAGTGTGGGTCCTCCCTCAGACACACATCGAGTCCCAGCAAGGCAGGCAAGGGACCTTGGGGAAAGGAAACATAAATCTGCCATCTGTGGCAATTTAGCATTTACCAGTCATATTGCACTAGGGCACTGTCACTTTGAATGAATGTTAAAGCGCTCCCTCTCTGCGGCCCAAGCAGTCTCCTTTTCCCATCAAATTGGCCATGGCATGCCATAATAAAATAGACATACTGTGGCTGCAAAGGGTCACTCGGAGGGGCTGACATTAGCTCAGGGAGGTCCCCTTGTGCAGGAGGCATTCAATTAAAGTTTTATTGCAATTCTGCAATGTGAAGCCGCAAGGGTGAGTCTCAAGAGCTGTGCTGGGATTTTAAATTAGCAGCTGAGCACTAATTGCCACTGATGCTGGCCATGAGCACAGGGCAGTCAGCCGTGCTCAGCTGCGGCAGCAAGGTTCAGGGAAGCACGGCGGTGGCACCAGGCTCCTGGTGGTGCTTCTCGTGACCAGCAGGATGAGGAGGCAGAAACACAGGGTGATCTCAGTGCAGGGATGGATGGAAGGATGCAGGCAGGGACGGGGCTTTCTGCAGAACCCTGGTGAGGGAGCACGCATGGATCTGGTGGCCCCAGGAGCCAGGGTTTGGACAGTGCTTGGGGAGCAAAGCGGGAAGTGAAAACTCAGATGAGTCCTGTAATCCAGGAGGGGTTTGCAGGAAGGAAAGGTGTGAGGTTAGGCTCAGCATCTTTGAGCACAAATATTTGTGCTCTCAAACAAGATTTCCTCTTGCAAACAGTGCTCAAGAGCTGGCAGCCTTCAGCTGCGGACCAACAGGCTGCATTGAAGAGCTCGGGCAAGAGCTGAGAAATGTCTCAGAAGTTCCACATTTCTGCTTTCCTGTAATTTCCCCCGACAGAGCAGGCAGAATCAGCACAAATCCACTTTCCTTAACCCACATGCAGGTTTTTTGTTGCAGTGAGGAAAAGTCCAAGCTCAAATTCAAAACCCCACTCATGTCTGTGAGGGAAAGAAGCCCTGGGGAAGGCAGGGTGCTGAGCAGGTCCCACACTCCTGCAGAGCTTCCCGAAGAGCCCAACAGCTTCAGACACAAGCGCTGCTCAGGTGCAGGTGCCTGTAGCACATCCGTCACTGCTGGGAAGACAGAGGGGAGGGAAAGCTGCTGCAAACAAGCAGGGCCCCGTGCCCAGATTTTAGCCATAACACTTTCTTTCAAAAACTCAATAAACCGGTGTTTTGCACAGGAAAAACTGTCAGACTTTTAATTACCCAACATCGTTACTGCGTTATGGTAATGAGAACGAGTGGAGGCTGCTCCGTGCCTGCCAGATGCTCGCACCCCGTGCAAAGCTCCCCCTCGCCACCTTAGCGAGCAGCAGGCGAGCGCTGCCCATGCCCGGCTGGGAGCCAGGGCGAGCATCCCCAGCACGAGCAAATCGGGGACAGAGAACTGTAAAACGTTCCAGCCTCGGGCATAAAAATAGCCTCTGAAGTTAAAGCAGATGGGATAAAAGCTGCGTAAGGGCAGCCAGCCCTCGTGCACCAGGGCGCACGATGGTTGTCAGCTAAGGGTCAGGCAGAGATTTGTCCTAGGGGTGATGCTACCTAATGGGCTGTGGTAGGAGCTGCGCTGCCTTCTGCTGAAAGCACACAGCGGTCGCTGCTTCTGGAAGCAGGCTACCAGACCTGATAGTCCTCAGCTTTGTTCTAAGATGTTTTGCATTTTAAATATTAGATGCGGTGTTAATATTATAATTCCCATCTGTTAAATCAGTATTGGAAGTACGCTGCTAGGCCAAACACCCACACCCCTGCCCTGATCCTCTTGGGAGCCCTCAGGTGCTCCTGAGGCTGCAGCTGTGCCATGGGAGCAGTCCCAGGGGTGTCTCCAGTGCCACCACACAGCCAGCCAGGAACAGGAGCTGCGTGTAAGCAGAGGGGAGAAAAAGTACAAAACTGGGGAACTTGGATCACTTTACCCCATAGCAACAAGCCTGTTCAACAGGAGGAGCATGTTCGCAGCAGATCCCTAAAAAAGGAGCTGTTAAAATAAACATTGGCATATCTCACACCTCCCTCTTCCCTGAAGGATGATCTCTGGAAGCACATGTGGACAAAGCAGGGAAGGGAAGAGAAGGAAAATCGTGATGGAAAGGAAGATTAGAGGTACTCTAATTAAGTGCTGAAATTAATCCTCTGTTGTCTTTCACTATGTAATATGTTTAATCATTACAGCTTCTCTGTTGTTCACTGATGAATCCAGCAGTCTCTTTCAGAGCATCTGGTCATATTATTCCCTTACTTAATGATAGCATAAAAAAAAAAATAAAAAAAAAAAAATAAAAAGTATTTTGTGTGAAATGTTTGCCCTAGATATGGAAACCATCCTGCAGGCAAGTGATGCAGAGGCCCTGCAGGCAGAGCCCGCAGCGCTGCTCACCCCTGTGCCTGCAGCCCTCACAGCACCTGGAGCATCCCCAGCCCAAGGAGGAACTCCACCATCGGGACCAAAATCCCTGTCTGTACATCAGTGTGCTGTTAGCATGCTTATAGAGGTGAGCATTCACCACTGGAGGAGATAAAAGGCCTCTCTGAGAGCACCCTGCTAGCTCCCAGATGGCTGGGTTCAGAGTTTTCCCCCTTTTCATGTGTTGCCTCCTTATATGGAGGGAGAAAAAATCCCATTTTTCTTCTTGATTCAGATTTCTGGAGACTTTACGAGTCTGTGCTGTGCTCTCAGGCCCTCCGGAGGTGGAGGTGTCTGCGCTGAGACACCAATGGGCCCAAGCAGAGTCCTTTAAGTGTGTGTTGGTCTTCCAGGGAAAGCCAGGAAAATGCCAGTTTGGAGTCAGAATCACACTTGCATTAGCTTCCCTTACTCCTTCCCCTCTTTTTTTTTTTTCTTTTTTCTTTTCCCTTCATCAGAGCAGCCCCAAACACCAACATGTCACCGTGACTGCAGAGTAACTGAAAATGTGACATGATTAGAGATCAGGACAATAATGAGACAGTTTGTCTTCCTTACACACACAACACTGGATGAGCTACTGGGAAATAAAAAAAGCTTCAATAAATCATATTGCCTCTGCCATGGAAGTAATAACAGCAGCAGCCCCAGTGTGGTGCGAGGGCTGCTCTGACCCCAGCTCCCACAGCCGGTCCCTGCTCCATCCCCATGCCTGCGGGCAGCTGGATGCAGGTGCAGGGGATGCTCAGACCCCATTTCCCCTGCCAAATCCCATTTTCTCCCTGAAGACGTGAATCTGAGGACTCTTTGCCCAAGCCCGGCCACATTTGGTGGAGCTTTGCCTGCAGTGAGCTCGGCTGCACGAGGAGCAAACTGCAACCCCCTGCAGCACCATGCGGTGCAGGGCCCGCAGCCGGGTGAGCACGCGGGTGCCTTGTCTCCTCCGTCCCTGGGAGGCCACCACAGCCCAGCAGACGTGGGTGGCACAGCCCTTGCAGCCCCGTAAGGGGCCTGCCTCCACCAGGCAAAGCTCCAGCCGATGCTGCAGGTGGGACACCCCGTCCTCTCTTGCATAATCAGCAGGCAGAAGAAAAGCGGCTCCTAACGACTTCCCACTCACACGTCCAACCCTCTGCGAATGGCTTCTTGCCCTGGTTGAACAGAATATTGTGCGAGTGCCATAAATAGGTAGCAATCAAATAATGCTGCAGCCCACTCCCATCTGCTAGCTACAAACCCTGCCCAAATGGAAGCGAAAGGGAGCTGGGAAGAATGGCTGCAGCCTGTGCCATACCCTAGGCGCTGGCACCTGCTTTGTGCTCCGTGCCCCCTGCATGCTGTCGGAGCAGGAACCGGTGGCCAGCCCCTCTCCGGAGCCAGGAAGAATTGCTGGTAGCTGATAAATGTGCTGGAGCTCAGGCATCTGGCCGACAGAGTCACGCGTTTGCTTTATAATGTGATATTGGCAGCGCTATAGGACAGCGCTGAAGAAAAATGAAACCAGATAGCGGGGAAAATGTGTAAAACTTAATTCAGGCTTGCATCACTTTGAACATGACCATGTGGGCACAGCTTATAAAAAAAACAGCAAGAGAACAGTCCTTCTGCTGGAAGAAGATCAGTTCAGAACACAGCATGGAGAAGCCAGGGCCCCTTTGCAGCACCTGCACATGCTCTGGGTGCTCTGCCTTGCCAGGGACCTGTCTGGAGGAGATGGGTGCCCACCCATGGCCCCGAAGTGATGGGTGCTGCTCAGCACCTCTGTGATGTGAGCAGGGTGCCCATAGCCCTGCCCTGCACCTGTGGGTGCACACCTGGGGGTGATGAATGGGGAGGGGGCGCTGGATAAATAGCTTTGGTGCTGCAAAGAGGATGTGATGCTGATGCCAGAAGGGGTTTAGAAGTGGAGGCCGTGTGTTCAAGTAGCGGGTGCAGAAGGAGGAATATAATCAGCAAAGGCAGAAGAAAAAAAAAAAAATAGATTAATCAGAAGGAGCCTTTTCATCTGCTTTCCCTGGTTCTTCTGCCTGACAAGTTTTAGCACCGTAAGCTCCAGCTGATCTGTGGCAAATCCCTGGGGTGTGAGGGGCAGGAGAGGCAGGACGGGCTCCGCTCACACCTCCCACTCCAGTGAGCCCATCGCCCACGGGGCCTTGGACTTCCTCAGCCCAAGATGCAAGCGACAGCGTGGTGGTGCCTTCGCTTGTATCCTCTGGCAGCAGCGCTGCTGCGACTGGAGCAGACGATGCGGTGCTGGGCGGATTTGGGACAGGGTCCTGAGTGGGGTGAGAGCAGCCTCCCCTCCAAACTCCCCTCCGAGCCTCCATCCAAGCCGGAGCTGCTCTGAGCGGAGACCTTGCAGGGCACAGGAGTGCTGATTCATCTCGCCGCCGCCTGAGACAGGAGAACATCTAATTAAGTCCACGGCACATAAATAAATGTACGAGGTATAACCTCAGGAGCAAAGAACAGCCCTGGAAACTCTCAGAACTGCACAATGTGCTTTTCCGCCTCCCTGGCAGGGCCTGAGCTCGCCTCTGGGACTACCCCTTTGTTTAGAAAATATCAAAGAGTGGATTATTTTTTTTCTGTTGCGCTATTAGTCTTTACATTAAAATTCGGCAATTTTCTCTTTTCCCTGCAGTTTGGCTGTGCCTTGGGTGCACTTTTGACAACGTTTCAGCTCTGACCTGGAGCCGGGCCCAGTTTGCAGCAGCTCGGGGGGTGCGTGGGGTCTGCAGCCCTCTCATGAGGAGCAAAAACCCACAGCAAGCCTGACACAAGCAGCAAACAAATAATTGCCAGCACTGTGCTAATTGCCAGCACCCCCCAGTATTAATGGCACTGCTGATGCGTCTGCAGCTGCAGGCCGGCACCAGGCTCCGTGTTTTAATTAAGCTTCATTAAGTGGGCTTTGCATTTGGCTTAGAATCGGTCCAGTCCCAGCTCAGCCCTGCAGTGGGAGCGAGCTCACAGGAGCCCAGGCATGGGGCTGGGAATTTTTCGGCTGTTTCTTCAGCGACTGCGATGCCCCAGCTCTGTGCTGAGGCTGCCAAGTCCCTGCCCTGCCCCTGCCCTGTCCCCAGGCACCTTTCTGGGCCTTGCAAAACCTCTGGCAGCCACTTGACATTGTTTTCCCTGACTGAGCAGATATCTGGGACCGAGCAGAGCCTCCCACATTGCCTCTTCCCAGTGGAAGGCTCTCCTTCCTGACCACCATGGTGGCTTTTATGGGGCCACCTCTGCCCTGAGCCTACATTACAGTGATGGGAGGAGTCCTGGCAGGACTCCAGGCCTGCCAGGACTGGGGTTATCTTGTCCTGAAGTCCCACAGGAGCTGCATGGCCCTGTAGGAACACGTTTTTCCTCCTAATGCGCTCAGCAAGTGGGTCTGTAACACCCCGTGATTATTCGGGACAGACTCGCCTGCCAAAACCCATCCTAGCATATTTCTGAGCCAACAAAACACTAATCATCACCAGCGGTACAGCTGATTAAAGAAAATCTTGAAGTTCTTGCATTGAACATGAGCAATAATAACGTATCCCTCTGACTCTTCCAAACAGGGGTCTGGGAGATTACTGCTAATCCTGTAATATATGCACATATCCCACTGCTTTCCACTGCCTGGCAATTTTCAGACGTGCTGTAGCTCCAGCCCACATCACAGCCCATGCTGGCTGTGCAGGAGCTTTCACTGTCCCAGTCTCAGAGGCATCTGCCTAATTGCACCAGCAATATTTTCTTTAATGTGCTTTCCTGCATTGCCTACGTCTGATAAGGTCAAAACCACCTTGAGGACAGCTGCTCGGCTGTCTGTTTTGGTTTCCCCTCCCCTGGATCCAGGGAGGACACAGCTGCTGTGACCTTTTACGTAAACCCAGCTAAAGGTGATCAGGAAATCCACGTGTATTTCCCAGAGTGGTTTGAAGGAAGGAGCAGGGATGTGTTTTATCTGTAATGCTCTCTTCCAAAGAATCGCTCGCAGGGTAGCAGGGCCGTTCACTTTCTTTCAGAAAAAAAAATGAAGGTGAGTGAAGCAGAGCATGTCTATCTCCAGGAAGAACTTCTCTGAGATTTCCCTTGGAATTTTGCAGCCAGAAATTGAAGGAAAGAAAGAGCAACCAACCTGGACTGTGGTGTTCAGCAAGGAAGGTTTTTCTTCTACTTGTTTTTTAGAATTACGACTGACGGTGTTGAAGAGATGAAAAACGAAGGCAGATTTTCTAAGGGCTCCTTGCAGGCTCAGAGCTCAGTCACAGTGACATGGTGGAGATTCCCATGGCCTCATCCGTGCTATGGCTATGAAGCCAGGAGCTCCAAAATGCTGCTGGGCCCCCCTGTGGGATCCCACCCAGCACCAAGCCTGGTGCAATCCGTTGCCATCTCCACCATATGATGGGCTCGGTCACTGGTCTGGGAGGGAGGAACCAGATTTGGGAACCAGTGGCTGCGAAAAGCCACCCTGACCCACTTTCCTCTGGATGATGGATGCAGGAACTGGTAAGAGCTCCATAGCAACTGGATGCGCACAGTTTAATTATTAAATCCCCATAGTGCTCCCCCGCAAAGATAAATGGAGCCGGGATATTTTCACCACTTGCAGCCATTAGAAAACCTCTATATTTAGAAGGTCCCGCTCCAATTTGCTGTGTGCCAGGCGGCAGCAAAGCTTGAGGACAATGTTTGGGGGGAGTGGGTCTGGGCCACGCAAGCCCTTCCAGGAAGGTTTGTAGGGGGTCATTTGGGTCGTCCCCTTCTCCCATGCCAAGCAGGTGGTAGATTCCCTTGATCAACAGCGGCATTTTACACCCTTGTGGCCCTGGTGCAAGTAATAATACCAGGAATAATGGAGTACCCAGTCACCCCATCCCAGATGTCAGCCCCAAATGGGGAGGCAGGTCCGGAGGTGGTGTTGGATCACTGTGCATCAGCTTCGAAAGATTTGAGAAAGAGCAGGCGGCACCTGAAGACCTGTATTATTGAGGTTATTTTTTATCGTTCAGGCTCTTCCCTATTCATCTTTTGTTTCAGCTCCTCACAACAGCTCAGGTCAGCTCTTATTATATTCCAGCTGTCCTTCCCATCCCCTGGCACTGAGTATTCAGACGCAGACGGCAAGAACTTTTAGATGGCATGATAAATAAAATAGATGCTATTATTAAAGTACTGTCCTGTTTTCTGCTGCCATGGTATCTCTTGTCTTGTCTGGCTTATTGCTGATGTCTTCTGTCAGCCCAGCTTGCCTTTCTCGGGTGTTTGATTTATAGTCCAGGGAGACAGAGCAAAAACATGGGAAAATTGCAAATGAGGGTGCCGGGAGGAGCACGGGCAAGAAGACAAAGAGCGGTTGATGAGGATGTGCAGATGGGTGCTTCTGCTGCTACCCTGCGGCCAGGGACAGTGTTCAGGAAGGTGGTGGAGGTGGGGAAGGCACAGGGTGCATGGAAAACCAAGTGGTTTGGTTTAGGGGCTCTGGCTTACAGCCTCTGAGCCAGGAGAATAAACCCTGGAGCAGAGAGGGCAATCCCTGCTCCTGCACAGGGAGAGAGGAGCTCCAGCATGGGGTGGCGTCTGTTCCTAAAGGTGCAGGCAACAGCCACGAGTGCCCAGATCCAGCAAGAGCACAGCACCAGCAGCCAGACCCTCTGGTGCAAATGAGCCCTGTCCCTTCTGCTCCAAGGAGTTTGTCCTCTTTCGTGGCCGTGTCTGCAGCCCGACATGGGGACGTGTGGGCAGGATACGCAGCCCTGCAGCTGAGAAACCACGGGGTGCTGCCTGCGCCGGGAAGCTGTCCTTGCTGGTAGAGGCTGCAGCTCTGCGGGATGCTATTTTCATTACCATGTCTGAGGCTCGTGATAATTGAAAGCTGTTCCATCCGGGCCCACAGCCTCCCCAAACTGCAGGCGCCTCTCTCTCGTCGCTTCTCTTGCCAACCCGAAACCCAGGAAGGATGTGAAAGTGCCAAGCAAATCGCCCCTGATTTTCGGTGCCTTTCACTGCAACCCCCATGAAATGGGGGTCTCGTGTCCCCAGGACATGGGACCCTGCCTGCCCCCACGGCAGAGCAAGCTTGGGTGTGGGAGCAGTCGTGTGCAGGGGAGGGAGAGCCTGCCCAATGGGTTCCCTGTAATCCTCCCCAAAATTCAGGAAGAAGATGAGAAATGCGGATTTGGGTTAGTTTGAAATGAAAATTAAACCACTGAGTTGTTTCATCCTCTCACATGGAGCGGCACAGGAATTCCAGCGGAGGTTTTGAGGCAGATGCTGCCCCTTTAATCTGGGGTTTTGGCCAGTTATACACACACACGCTCGTCCTGCTTGGATTACACTTCTGCATCAAGGATTACCGTTCAAATCCAGCAGTGCCTTTAATGCCTGGAACTGGGCAAGGAAGCCGACATTAATATATTTCAGGAGCGCAAAAACACAGACGGAGGGTTAGTCATTATAAAGTATGATGTGGGATTATAACGCAGGTTGGAGAAATCAGACGTCCTGGTGCATTTCCAGCTGTGTGTTTTTCTTGAGCCAGGGCACCCACTCATTGATCGGGTTTGGGATTCTAGACAATTATTTCAGGGAAAATGCAAGGAGCGGAGCTGCAGAGGGATGTTACCGCAGGGTGCCGTGCTTGCCCAGGGGCTCAGCACTGCCAGGATGGGGCTCAGCACAGCTCCTTGCCATACAACGAACCCCAGCTGGTGGTTTTCTGATCTACCTGGTGGGGAGCCACCAGCACAGGGGGCCCCGTGGATGAATCAGCAAACACCAGCATCCAGGGGTTTTCAAGAGGAACTGGGTTTGGGGTCTGGGGGCTGTGTTTTAGTCAATTTAATGTCTAGCTGAAGAGACAAAGGTGCTGTCTATAAGGATACAGGCATAAATGTGTATACAAATCACTTCTAAAGATTAGATTATTCAGGATGCCCTGGAGCATCCCTATGAACATAAATTGCCACAGTTGCATAAACAACATTTCTTGTTGGCAGTGCTCAAGATGTGGGTAGATGGTTGCAGGAGATTAAATTATGGGGGCTCCATGAATTACCATTCATCAGCAGACGCTATGCAGAATCTTAAGATATAAAGGAGAAAATAAACAAAAGAAAACAATACTTTTCTATATCCAGACATCTCAGGGAGGTCTGTGTAAGTAATTAATCAAGTAATTCCCCATCTTCTGCATCAAACCTTCTGCTTGATGCTGCGCAAATCTGACAAAGCACAAAATTGCTCCCGTTGGCTAAAGAGGTGTAAGTTTATAAAATCGGTGTTGCTTTGAGCAGTAAATGCCAGCTGGGAAGTGTAACCATGCAGCCGAGGAACCATCACAGCGAGCAGGGCAGGACCCCCAGTGCCAAAGCCTGATTGTCACGGGTGCAAGGGGAGAGGGGCATTTTGGTGCCTGTGGGCTTTCTGGATGGGTTTCAGTGAAGGGTTAAGTCTCTGCTGGCAAGGCATCCCCTCCACCCTCACCCCACGAGGAGAGGGTGCTAATTGAACAGGCTGAGTGGGTACCCGATCAGCACAAGTAACAGGTGAGAAGGAAATTGGTGAGAAAGGAGGCTAATTAGCTCCCACTTGCCACAAGCAATGAAATACCCCCCCAGATGCAGAGCCCAGCTCCTGATGGGGGGGGGGAGTTTGCCTCTGACTAGAGAGCTGGAGCTGTGCCCGTGCCCAGGCTGTGAGAGGTGGCTGTTGTTTGATAGTAGGACCAAGGAGGAGCCCTGCGTCCCGGTGAGTACCTGGCATCTCTGCTGTCTGTGTGACCTTGGCTGCGTTGCTTTGCTTTTCTCACTCGATTTCTGAAGCTGGGCAGAGATTTGGGAGCCTGTGTCTGGACGGCACAGCCCATTGATGTTGGTTCTGCTGGTGCCTGCCTCCTGAGTTTGGGGATGCTGTGTCAGGGAAATAACTGGGCCTCTCTGCAGCCACCTCTGATGTCCATCCTCCAGCCTTTGCTTGCTGGTGATGATGTTACCTTAAGGGGTGGATGAAGGCTGCCTCTGCAGCAGCATTGTGGGCTGGTTTCTCTCCAGTCTAGGTGTGTCTTCATCACTGGCATAGTCAGAGCAGGGACTCTTGGGTGCTGAGCAGTGGGATGTGTCGGGCTGTACACCCCCATGGTGCCAGGCTTCCAGTGCATCAGCAACAACCTGTGCTAAACACATCCTTGGCAGCATCAGACTAGGCATGGCATTAAACCCTCTCTTATTTGTACTTAGTAACACTGTAAGTGCTTTTACTCTTGCTCAAATCATAGTGTTAGGTATTAGTAGTAGTGGACTGCTTTTCTCTAAAGATCTGGGAGAAAACTATCATTCTGGCAATTCTCTAAGACTTGAAAGCAGCTTGGAGTTAACTGACACAGGTTCCCTGGACTGCTCATGTCTCAGGATGGGCCCTGGGATGTCACAGGAATCAGCTCCGTGTTTGTTCATTCCTAGTAACACTCAGCCAGGCTCCAGCAGTCCCTGTGCTGGTCCAGGCACCCCACTGGCAGAGATCAACTGTGCTCACCGAGTGTCTGAGAGCCCAGTCCTTTTATTTCTTCTGTGCTTGCAAGTAAGAAGAGCAGAAAATGGCTGTGCCATCGGAGAGTGGAGGGAGTTCAGCTGAGGACTCCGTCTTCAGTCATCTTGGCTGAAAATCACTCTGGGTAAACTTTCTATTTCAGTAGACTTAGGAAAGCAGAAACTAAACTGCTTGGGGATTTTAGATGGTGGCAGAGGTCAATAAAATATTGATGAGGCCTGCCATCTGTAGCTCTCAGATGGATGGGGAACAGGAATGCCAATGGGGCAGCTTACCTACATGCCAAAGGCAACAGAGATTGCTGTCTTGTTTAGATGGACATCCATCCTGCAGCACTGCAGCTGTTCCCAGAAAAAGAGTGGCTGGGTTGACACAAAAACAAGGCAAACCACAGAGTTTGCAATTTTTTTTCCAGGTTGTGATGTTTCTGCTCAATAACAGGCAGGCGAGAGGCAGCCCTGGGAGCACCCCATGGCAGCTGCGTGCTGGTCTTGCCATAGCTTCATTTAAATGGTGTTGTAACACACAATTAAAGCAAAGGACTGGAGGGAATTGTTTCCCCATAGATCTGATGGTGATGTGGGACCAAAGAAGAAATTGTAATGCAACTTTGATGCTCTAGGATGTTGTAACCCTGCAAGCCAGGGCTGTTCTGTGCTGGGGACATCTTCCTGCTCCCTGAGACCTGTCCCAGGACAGTGACCCCCGGCCCTTTAGTGGCACAGGGCACATGGCACTGCGAATGGTAGCAGGTCCTCCTAGTAGAATAATTAGACCCAAACAATCCGAGAAGCTGCGTACAAATTAAATCATTAATTGCAATCTCAGCCTTGGCAGTCTGGCAATGAAATGTTGTTGCCAAGACAAAACTTACAGCAGAGCCTAGTGCTAGGAAAATGTGAGGCACTTTGTTTTCACAGGCGAGGCAGAGAACCCCTGGGAGAACTGGGTTCCTTGCTCCTGCTTGGCTTTGTCTATAAGCAGAGTTGAAAGAGCAGCCCTATTTGCAACGTAAAGACAGATCTTTCTCAGTTTGTGCGCTCGCTTGATGTGGCCTATGGCTAAGAGTTCCTGCTACAGCCAAAGGAGACGTTCAGATCTGCCTCCAGAAGGCAACTATAAATAGCCTGCTTTGATGTATAAAGATGTTAAATGGATAACAGTGGAAGGAAAACAACAAACATACTGTTGAAAGGGTTTACAGCTTAGAGTTCCCAAGTGTGCAGCTGAGCAGCAGCAGAAATGAGGCTGGTTGAAGCTGTGTGCTGTTGGAGAGGGCACTCAGTGGGGACCCTGCAGAGGTGGAGAGCAAATCCCCTCTGGCCCTTACCCAGCATTGGGATGGGGCTGGGTGGGGACAGAGGGAATCAGCAGTGGTGTGGGATTTAGATGAAGAAATTTGTCTTGCTGCTTGTGTGAAGATTTCAATGCAGAAGCAAGACTTTAGCGAAATATTAAGTATGTGGTCTTGTGTTTTGTTTTGGTTTTTTTAAGGTGATCTCTTTCTAGATAGAAAGCCAAGTGCTTCTGAAGTCCTGCCTTCTGTCAAGTGCTTGCAGACTGTGGTGGGATCAAACCCAGGAGCCACATGGGCTCGGGTGACCCCAGTTATCCCAGGGGAGACAGGAGCAGCCCTCCAGCCTGTGCTGGTCCTACTGGTGATTCTGGTGAGCATTTTGGCAGCATCTCTTCCAGCTCAGGAGCAACGAAATGCTCTTGAATGGCAAGCTTCTGCAGCAAGGAGCTCAGTAGGAGGGTTTTTTTGCTAAGTTCTAATCCAAAATTACATGTCAGATTTCATTCTTTTTTTGGTTTTGTCACCAGATTCCCAGCTTGGCAATTAAGAGAGCACTGCCTTCTGCTTTTCTGAAATTCATGCACATCTTTCTCAGTCTAAATCTGCTCTGGGTTTACAAGAAAGTCCAGCCAAAAGCAGTCAGTTTGGAGGATACTTTCTTGTCTGAGAAAATCAGTTCAACTACCATGATGTGTGCAGGAACCTTTCTTTGTTTCCCCTGCAAAGAGGTGTCTTTGGTGCATTAAACCTTGAATATAGAATGAGCTTTTCTGTTCTTTTCCCCAAATCTTGTGTTCCTGTCAAGCCTGTAGCAGGTGAAGACATGCATCTTCTCTGCATGCTTTAAAAAACATGTCTGCTGGGCTGTGGAGCCCAGGTGTTGTTGTTTTACCCTTGAAATGATGCATTTTCTTTCCCATAGAGGTGGCCACATGTTTCCAAATAGCTTTCAGACTTTCTTTAACCTTTTCGAACTTTCCACTAGCAGGGCCTGCTCTGTTATTTCCAGATTGGGTTGGCATTTTAGCAGGAAAATAGCCTTTCTACAAAAATCATGACTTTTGGCAGCAAAAAAAATGGTTTTATTGAATGAAAGAATGGATCTTGCCCCTGTGGGAAGGGGAATGGCTGTTCCCTGGTGCCTGTGGGACAGCTGCTGCCCAATTTCCTTTCTGCCTTCAGAAGAACCTGGTGGGCAACTTGCAACCAAAAACCAGCTCCTTCAACAGAATATAGTAAAATAACCCATGTTTCTTATTTTGCTCCAATTCAGAGCAAACAAATACAAATAAATCAACTCCAATTTTTTCCCCCCTCTGTATTCTCCCTAGGGCTGTGCTGCTATTATGTGCAGATAAATAAATTAGCTTAAACAATGGTAAATCGTCCTGAGCTGCCTTTTATTATCAGAAAGTTGCATTGGCAACTAGATAATTTGCTGATGTTATTTTACGTGATCTTAGTTTCTGCATCTATTCATGAGATTATTGCAAATGTTATACTGGTGCATTTAAATTAAGCATGAAAGCCTTTTAGGGCTTTTTGCAATGATTGCTTATTTATTTTATTATCAATAATAAATTTAAGCCAAAGCTAGGAGTCCCTGTTTTCAAGGACAGTAAAATGCAGAGGAGAAGCTGGTGCCACATAAAGAGTAGCTCTTCAGGAACAGAACTGAGCCCATGGAAAGGCTAAAAGGAAACAGTTGAAATTTATGGTTCTTTCCTGTTTTTTTTTCTGGTCTTAAGCAAACTGTTATTGCCTCTGGAATTCATGCCCATGCTTAATGTAATGGGAAGGGTGATCTTTCTCTATATTGTGATCTTGTTGCTGTGCTATTTGGGGGAGTACTTAAACACCTTTGGTAGCACTGGTGGAAAACTGTACATTGTGGTTATACTTAGTGACAGAATTCTGTCTCTCTGCAGAGAGCAACTTTTACAGCCACCACTTTTTTTCTGGTATTTTTACTGTTCTTAAATAATTAAATTTATGTTGCAGTTCTGTTTTTATGTAATTAATTGGCTTCATTTTCCATCCAGACTTCCCAGGGAGAGGGAAGGAATAGAGACAAACCAGCTCTTATCTTTAGCTCTGTTCTAGAGTTGCAAAGTGCATTTTTTCCTAAAATGAGCATCCTTGCAGGGTGTCTGCCCTGGGAGTCAAGTGGTGGTGCTGGGGTGAGGGAAGTGGGCATGGGGGTGCTGGGGAGGGCCTCCTGCCCTCCTGTTGCAGCCTAGAAATATTTTGCTTGCCCTCTGGTTATCCCTTATCCAGTGACTCTGCTGGGTGGCTGCAGTCTGGCTTGTGTGGAGGCTGAGCAATCAACTCACTTAATGAACCAGTGCTGGGCTCATGCTTCACTTCCCTGGACAGCCCAACTGCCCAGCTCGCTGGGCAGCACCCATCAGTGTGCTGTGTGACTGAGAAATTGATTAATTGATCAGGGAGACTACAGCCTTTCTTCCTCTGTCTTAATTAGGCTTTCACTATTGCTCCCCTCCTGGCACAGAGTTTCCAGCACCGTGAATCTTGAAGCTGCGTTACAGCAATGATAGTTCAAAGGCAAGGATGTCCTTAGGACAGAATTAAAGTAATGAGAGAAAAGTCAATGCCCAAAATTAACTCAGGGATGGGTGATGCTGATGTGCGTCAAGAATTTCACACCCTCGTGAGCCATGTGCAGCTGGGTGGGTGGCTTCCCAGGCACCCAAAAAAAGCAATCATCGAGTTCCCAAGTTGGAAGTCTGTCCTTCTGGTGGTCGTTTCATTCATTTGAGCAGGACAATATGATCAAATCTGATTTGCCCTAGAAGAAGTTGACTCCTTAGGTCTCTCCTTCCCACACACTAGCTGGGTTTCCATGCATTAGCAGCTTCAGCAGGATGTGTAATGAAACACCTAATATATTATGACAAGTAACTTTTTTTTTGCAGTGCGGTAGTTAATGTTCTTTTCTTTTGCATGTATGCTTGATAAAATCCTCTGCTGGTTTGTTTTTCAATTACTAGACAGTTTTAGTGACAAGGAAGTTGTTTCTAACATTTTCTAGTAGAATCCTTATTATAATAATTATTTAAAATTAGGGGGTGAGTGGAAATGCTCTTGACAGTGAAGGATTGTTAGTGCTGATTAAAGCCAATGACAGCACAGGCAGGTATTAATAGACTGTTCCTTGCACACTTCTCTTCCAGCCTTTTTGTCCTGGCTTGCATAATTTGCTCTTGCCATTGTGCTGCTCTCCAGGACACTAAACAGGAACTTTGTACTTCCAGCTGAGGGATTATTACAGAGCAGAAGTCGCTGATCTCGTAGAATTGGCCAGCTTGATGTCTCCTGTGAGCTATTTGAGTAATCTTGGTCCTCTGGTCCCCACCAGAGAACATGATGCTCGGAAGGAATCCATGGAGCAGTTCCATTGTGTTGGCCACAGTGGCATTAACTTGTCCTGTGCTCACAGCATTTATTGTTCAACATTTATTTGACCTGTAGTGCTTCAGTGTGGAGTGGTTTTGTTGTTTGGTTGTGTTTGTTTTTTTTTTTTTTGCAAGACTTTCCTGGGATCCTGCAGACCCAATGCACGCTCATGCCATGCAACCTCTGCCTCCTGCTGCTGCCAGATTTGAAAATGTAGCTGCTGAATTAGTATCTCTGAACAAACATTTGTGAGCATAACTTGCTGGCTTGTTTTCCTCTTGAGTGTAACTCCTGGGTCTGCATTCTCTAACTTGAAGCAGTGGCTCATCTCAAATACTGCTGTGTATTATGGGTTGATCTGATCTAGTGACATCTCTTCCTTGTGCAACCAGCTTTATTTTATCAGGGCAGGAAAGCAGACTCCTTTATTTCATGGAAGCAAAGCCCATAGCCCTGTCAGAGAGGACAGCAGAGCTGTAGTTCAATGGACAAGGGGCGAAATACATAACGTGGTCAGTGCTCTAAGAGCCTCCTAAATAAAGACCTGGGGACTGAATTGTCTCAGTGCAAGGTAGACAAACTCATCTGAAATTGCCTGGTGCACTGAAAAATGAGGTGTGTGCAGGTGGAGGGCTTGGGTGAGAGGTCGAAGTGTTAAATTGAGTGCAAGTGCTGCTGGAGCTGTGGATGAGGACAGCAAGGAGCAATTCCACTGCTGGGTGGATTTCATTCACTTGGTGATGAGAGGGCTGAGAGGTGTGGGATGGCAGGGCTGGGGATGGAGAGGCGGTGGGCATGTGTGAGCCTTGTACAGAGAACACGGTGGGCAGGGTGGGGAGTGGGAACGCTCGTGGGAAATGAAGCAGCTCTTGTTTGTGAAACAGGGATGAGCCTGAAGAGCTCAGAAAATGAGACAATTTTTAAAGCTTGGCACTGAGAGAAATCTGCAAGAAATCTTCATGCACTGCTGGGCACAAACTTTTTTGCTGGTATAACAAGCCATTAAGGGCAGGGTGAACTTGTGCTTTTAGTATTGACTTCTGCTGAGCAGGCTCGCATTTCCCTGCAATCAGGCAAGAGCTACAGCCTCATGCCAGCTCTAAGAGTCCAGCCCGAATCAGGACTACAGGCTAGGATGCACTCCCACCTCTCTGACCACTTCTGTCTCTCAGCGCTGGATAAAAGTGGAACGAAACCAATAACAAGATGCTGATACCCAAGATGCAGTGATAAAGATAAATGTTGGGATCTCTAGCAACAGGGTTTTCTTCTTGGGCTTTGTTGTAGGGAAGCTGTATGTTTAAATACATGCTGTCATGTAAAAGACAAGGGATGGGTTAGGAATCATAGCTATTAAAGCCTGTAAAAGTGACTGAAGAGGAGTCTTTGAGTAGTACAAGCTAGGCTGTATCATTTGAACTGTCTGGCTCTTTGTAACAGCTCTAAGCCAAACATCTTCCTTGTGTTTGGACAGGGGGTTGTTGTAAGCACAGGTGCTTGCTGGTGAGAATAAACTCAAAAGTGTGGTTAATGAGCGGTAGAAGATTTTGCTTGTTTTTCCAATTTTACTTCCTTGCCCAATACTCCCTGGGGAGAAGGAGGAGCAGCAGGAGGGGTGGCAATGTGCCCTTCCCAGCCCTATGAGCACTGATTTACTGATTTCAAAGAAGCTCACTTACAGCTTCAGCCTCCTGGAGCTGAGACTTGGTCTGGGACATGTCCTTTCCATGTCACAAGCAGTATGGGCATACAGGTGCAGAAAAAGTGCTCCTGTTCCTGCAGGCATTAAAAAAAAAAAAAAAAAGCTGTTCTGTGTTGCTTGTAAATAAGTTGCAAGAAAACTGCTCTCACTGCCTGGGTAACTTGGGACTTTGGCTGGGGCTTGGTTGCTTGCTCATTAAGATCCTGGGTTTCTGGTGTTTGGTGGCTTTAGTGTGCCTAGGCAGGGGAGTGCGATGTGCTGCTGCTGGAGATGACAAAATAAAGGTGCAGCATTTAGCTGTGAGGAAGAAGCACTAAGCCCAGATTAAGTGCTGTTTGTATGTGAAAGCCTCATTTCAGCAAGAGCCCATTATGTATCCGTGGAATGAGTGATGGCATTATGAAAATTCAAACTGGTTAATCATATGGAGCTGCTGAGAGGAGAGGAGCTGATCCCCCAGAAAGGCAAATTAAATCTCACAGTCCACAAAGGCCCTGTAAGGAGGAGTTTGCTTTGCTGCCTCCGTTGTGCAGGAGGTGGGAAGCGAAGCAGGGAGATGCAGGAGGGCAGGGACATCCTGGTGCCTGCTCTGGTGGCTTCCAGAGCAGGGAAGCAGCCCCTTTGCTTCCAAAAAAAAAAAAAAAAAAATGGTGTGGCTGCCATGGGAAATTTGAGTCCCTGTGAAGAGAGCTTATGTGATGCTCCTGCAATGAGGTGACATTTCCCAAAGGTAGGGTGCCTGCTTCCCGGTGTCACCTGGGTTTATGCTCCTCGGAGACAAAATTTCCATGCGATGCACCTGAGCTTGCCTGTCCAGGGCTGGCTGTGGGTCTGTCCTCCTGCTCTGCCCTCGGGGCTCTCCTCTATCTCCTTGGCTTTTTTAGTAGCTAAATAAAAAGCAGAGCTGTCACCAGAGATCTTCCTTGAGGGCCTCCTGGAATCCAAATTAGTGGTGTCATCTGTGACAGTCTAGAGCCTTACCCCCCAACCTCTGTTTTTTTTTTTTTAAAAAAAAAAAAAAAAAAAGAAAGAAAAAGAAAAGGTTAAAATAGCCTAAAAATAAACATTACCCACAGAAGTTGGACTGCATGGGTCTGTCCTCCACCTCTCTCCTGCTGTTAATATTTTTGTTAATCCCCAAATCCTTCCTTTTTGACTAGCAGCTCTGCATTTAAAATATCTTATGGAGGCTTTGGGGCATCTTGGCTGCCTTAAAACAAATAATTGGCAGAGATTGTTTGCCATGGCTCAAGCTCTGATGCTCAAATTAAGGCACAAATTGATCCCTGTGGGGAACTGTGGGCTGAGCAGCCTTTGGGGATGAAACCTCCCGTCTTGGCCATGCGCTGCACCCCTGGGGACAGAGCAGAGATGATAACAGTGCTTTTCATCCTAAAACTCCCTGAGCTGGCCAGAATTCTGCAGTTTCTTTGCTTTGGCTGGAGCATTTGCTCCAGGAGTCAGGTGTCTTCACAGGCTAGGATTAAAAATAAATAAGCAAACTTCCTCCTCTCAGTTCCACACACCAGAGTATATAATGAAAAAGGAATTTTACACATATGTCCTTCCATGGTCAACATCCATCACTCCATGCCTTCCTGCTGACCTGCAAACATGCCCACAAGACACCCTCCAGGGCAGCAAGAGCCTGGAGGCAGCAGAAAGCTCGAACAGAAATGTCTCTCCCCTCTTCTCAGCACTTTCTCTATGAAAGGAAGAACAGCTTTCCCTTCCCCCAGCCGGGGATATTAATAAAAAACCTGGATCCTGGCCAAAACCTGCCTCCGTATCTTGCTGGAGTAGATTACTTTGAGCTCATCCTTCTGTGCAGCGATGGCCCAGCACCACCTCCGGATGACTGCAGCCCTCAGGGAGGCTCTGTTGGGCAGGAGGAGCCTTCCTGCTGGGGCAGGGGAGATGCTGGGCAGAAGGCGTGGGGTGAGCCAGGTTGCTGCCAGGGGACCAGCAAGGACAGAGCTCCTTCCCTGCTCAGCCCTGAGCTGGTGGCTTGCACCGCTCTGCGGTTTCGTTCGTGCTGTTCCTGCAGCACCATCTTCTCTCCTTGCGGAGCAAAACATATTGCACAGCTCAAGCCGTCAGTGCTAATGCTTCCCATCTGTGAGAGCAGAAGTAGCAGAAGTCAGCTCCCTCACCCTTTGGGACTCACCAGCTCTTTGCCACTAGGACTGGCAGAGAGATTACGAGGCATTAGCAGGAGGGTTTTTGTCTTGTAAGGGGAAAACCATGAAGGAGAGGTACAGCTCTTGCATATTTTTAGCAGCTGAAATGAAGCTTCAAATGGATGCTCTCTGCAGCTCTGCACTGAGCCCTTCGTTTGGGTGCTGTCAGTTAATGGCCTGCAGAGCTGTGGCCAGGGATGCTCTGGAGCTGTTGCTTGTCCTGCTCCTGACATCCCTGTCCACAGGGATCTCTGTGTAGCACCTACAGCACAGGGGCTTTTCTACTTGCAGGAGCAAGAGAGGCTGAACTTCCAATAAGTGGCTGTGTTTTACCAACCTAACACAGGTGGGCTGCAGGGGGTTGCCAGAGGTGAGATGAAGCCCACCTGAATTGGACTGCAGTTTCATACTGGGGTGATTCTTGTCTCAAACACATCTATTCCATTCTCTTATTTTTATTCTTGCATATGCAGGGGTTTAGAAGAGTGAATATTTGTCTTTAGTCCCCACCCTTGCAAAATAAAGACCCCAGAATGAGTTCAGAGATGCTTTTAGAAAGGCCCATCTATCCTGCTCAATGTTAGCAGGCGGTTCCCCTACAGACATTCAGCACCGGGTCTCCTAAATCAGCTTTCCAGAAGTTTAACATCTTCCCATTGTTCATTTCATTGCAAGACACATTGCATCCTTCCCCAGTAAGGGGAACTTTGCAATTCAAAGCTGGCTGTCCTGGCTCTGCATAGCCTGACTTATGAGGTGTGCCGTGGCCTTATCCTCTGATCTTCCTTCCCCACTCGCTTTCACATTACCAGCTGGAGGTATTGTGACTGAAATGTTCAGAAGCCCATCCATCACGATCATTACAAAGAAACTTTTGGGTTTAAACATCCCCAGCTATGTGTTGGGTCAGGAAGAGCCACATGTTTCAAGGAGTTTTTCCTGTGTTTTTGGAGGAAGTGATGAAGTGGTTGTTATTGCCTGGAGGCAGAGGGTATAAATCAGGGCTGTGGAGTTGGCTGTTCCTTATAATAGGAAACAAAATCGTAGGAGGATGAGACTTAGGAGGTTGCAGAGGAGCTTGATGAGAAACATGCTCCAAGAGGAGAGCTTGGGAGAACACCACTCTCCTTCAAGTTTCTCTTGCCAGTGGTGCACATTTTCTTCTGGTAAATGAAGGATGGATCTCATGAAAGACTCAAGTTAGCAGCCCTCACCTAAGGTCAGAAGCATTTAAAAACTTTCCTTTAAAATGTGCTGGCCCTGGGGTGTCTCTCAAGCCTCTTGGATGTCAAGATCAGAGTGAAATCCTGCATGAATCTCCTGCATTCTTCACACATCCTGGCAAGGATCATGAAATAAAACCAGAGCTGCTTTTCTGACCTCCTTCTGGCTGCATGAGACACAGCAATTTCAGATAATTCTTGAAGGGTAGTTGCTAAGTCTTGTTTTAGAGCCCTGACTTTGCCGTGTGTAGTTGGAAGGCAGAGCAAGAGAAATGGGCAGGACCCAGTGAGAAGCTGAGAGCTTCTGAGGCAGGCATCAGGCACAGGAATGGGCAGAAAAAGAAATAAACAGAGTGAGGGGTCCAGAGATCACCCCCACAGAGGAAAGCAACACGGACAGGGTTTGTTGCTTCTGTAGAAGCAAAGGCTGAAGGGAAAGACAGTTTACCAGATACGTTCACATTTTCCACAGAGAGGAAGAGGCTTCTATTTTCTTTTTCTTTTTTACAAGTTCACTGTGCTCACAAAGTGATAGGCTTAAAATAGCAGCAGAAGAAATTCTGGAGGAGAGATCAGACAAACATCTGTCAGGAGTGGTTTTGGTGGAGCTGATCTTGCCTGGAGGAAGGGAAATGGACTCAATGATTTCTCAAGGTCCTTCCACCCTGTCTCCCGTGACTCAGAATAGCCCTCTGGAGGCATTTACTCCTTTCAGTTCTGTTCTGTCTTAAGATGATTAAGGTCTCCACTGAGTTTTTTGAGTTAGCTGCCTACAGTTAGGTGCAATGAAGGGTTCCCAAAAGACTTTACAACTTCATTTTCCTTTCATGAAAGACCATATGCTTTAAGGAATAGGGTGGAGTCCTGCCTTTCAGGCAAAGAATAGAAGATGCTTTAATATTTTATTTTTTTTTGGGGGGGGAGGTGGGAAGTGCATACATTGCATATCTCTGAGGCATTAGCTTTGTGATGAGTGGACATGGACAAGCATGCAGAATGAAGACTAGGCCAGTTCAGAATTCAGGACACAAGCCAATTAAAGTGCAACTGCACTGAAACTTCAAGCAAAGTAGCATTTTATTTTTTTTTTTTCCCCCACTGTTCCATAAGCAAAATGCCCTGAAAGGTTAATGAAAGTGCTAGGCAAACGCAGCCAGAATGAGCATTGTGAGGCCAAATGACAAAAACAGGAGCTGACACTTTCCAATGAGCTCAACAGTGAGAATTTGTTTAAATGTAATTAGTTGGTATAAAAAAGACCAAAAATCCCTCTGGAGCCAAGGCCCTGTGACTATTTGCTGTGCCTTTAGATTGAACCAATACATCTTGTTATAGATGTAATATAGCTATAAGGGGGGGGGGGGGGGAAATCTCTCTCATTTTCTTGGAGAGATGGATGAAGGAGCAGGAGATGGAGGCTCCTGTGGGAAATGTGAGGGGTCACACCATGATCAACCACTGCCTGTCTTGGTGACCTTGAGTGAGGCCTTGAGCTCTCATCATTGGGGTTACCAGGGCATCAAGTGTGCAACGTCAGTATTCCCCAAGGAGAGTTGTGATGTTTCAGTATCGTTTACCAAAGAGCACTTGGGACCTACTTGGTCCCAAAAGCTGGACTTTTGAGGCCAAGTCTTTCTCTTTTCCCAACTTCTCCTCATTTTGCTCTGTCCCTCCAGGTGAAGGGATGCACCTTGATGGCTCTTTCTCATGTTGCAAACCTCTTGCTTTGATCCTTGCACCAGGAGAAGCCCGTATGGGCTGGAAAAGGCACCCAGGTTGCTGGGTTTCCCAGCTGCTGCCCAGGGAATGGTGGCTGATGGAGTCAAGGAAACAAATTGCCTTGCTGGAGCAGGTGAAAATCTTCAGGAGCAGATGGCACAATCAGTCTTCTCATTACTTTTATTGCCTTCAGAATGGGAGAAAAGTGAGTGCTTCAGGGGCTGGAGCAATCACAGGCTGACAAGCAGGTGTTGGACTCTCTCAGGCACCTGGGCTGATGCCATAGCTTGGGGAGAAGGGATGTAGGGTGGCACAGCACGAAGGGATGGGACAAGATGTCATGCAGCTGTTGTCCCCTCTGCCTTGAAGCAGGGTTCTTCTGGCAGACCACAAGGACAGCTGTAAGCTGAGGAGGGTGGGGTGTGTTAGGAGTAACACCCACCAAAGACTTAAAGGAAAGACTCACTGGTTAGGTGGTTTTAGGGGGTTTAGGGAAGCAGTGTACATCCCCTTCAGCATCCCTTAACTGAGAGCACAGTGCTTTTCAGTGATGCTGTTAACTTGTGTTTCATTAAATATTGCAATGCAACCACCTCCCCCCTTTCCATTGTACTCTTCTCCCTCTCCCCCTGAGCAGTGGCTTGAAAATTGCATGTTATGGTCAGAAATTAAAACAACTTCTTTCAGGAGCCTTTCATCATTAACTGCTCATCACTTTGGAGTGCCTCCTAAGGTCAAGAGCGTTTTGTCAGAGTCATTCATCAGCCAAGCATTTGGTGCATTATCTGGGGCTGTCTCTCAGGGAAGCCAAGGTCGAGCAGTAATACACAAGTGAGGTGACCTGCTCATTACTTTTGGAAACACTTTTTGTCAATGAATGCCCCTTAGTGAGCATTTAATTTAGATTTAATAAGGCTTCTAATGTTTGTTTAAAAGGACACTATACCTTCAAGGTATTTGTCATAATTGGAAAGAGGATATTTTCCTGCACTGTTTATTAATAAATCCCTTAGAAGATGGAAATTGCAATTAGCTCCTTCAATATCTCCTCTGGTACCCAGGAGGATGGCTCTTGCAATTGCAAGTCCCCAGTCCCAGCCTGCAACCAGAACTGGGAAACCCTGGACTTGATCAGGGTGAGTGCACATCAGAGATGCTGCACCATCTGCCCTCTGCATGGGGAGCTCCTCAGACTTTGGTACCTGCAGGGCTGTTTCCATCCACGAGGCATGAATACATTTACCCTGCCTTAGCCCGAGCCCTCCATGTGCCATGTGGAGGTGCTGGGAGGGGAGGCACTGGCTCACATCTATTTTGGATCTGTCTCCACCTGTGCTTTTTCCTAGACTGCCTCCTCCCCTTTGGATGGCAGGCGTAGCGTCAGGAGATCCTTCATAGACGCCACAAATAAAACTAAGTGATCTTTGCACAAGATGTGCCGTAGAGTATCAAAGACTCATCATCTTTTTATTTCTCTTCGGATATGTAAAAACTCTCAGACTCAAGCAAATGGAAGAAAAAAAATGCTTTTATGTACTTCCTCAGCCAGCACCCCTGACAGATTTGTACACCAAAGAAACAGAGTGGTGTCAAGGCTGCAGTTAAGAACAGGACATGATTGTCAATTGAGAGCGCATGCTGGAGTACACAAGAATATAAATTTGGGAATGGTGCTGCCTGCCTGAGCCAGCAGCCTCACCTGCCTCTAGTTTCTCTGCCACCACTGCAGGTCCTGATCCTCGGCTAGGGGATACAGGGGAGAACTCCCTGAAGGAGGGGATTTCTGCTTTCCATCAACCTGCCAGCATCCCATACGAGGTTCTGTCCTGTGTCCCAAGGCAGGGAGAGGGGCTGGCATCTGCTGCTCTTTGCTAACAGAGCAAGGAAAGCTCCTAGAGCCCGATCTCCCCGTAAGGATTCACTGTTTTAATCTGTGAGGCACCGTTGCTAAGTGAGGATCCCTGTTGTGCATTACCAGTATATAAAAAAATAAATTAGCTGATATTTAATTCTAAGATTATGTTGCAAAATAGCGGGAATTCATTCGGAAGACCATTAAGAAGAGTCTTAAAATGAAATGGGCTAATTTCGGGCTGAGCCTTTGTGTTCTGTTGTTTGGGAAGTCCTGACAGTGAGATAGATGCTGGTGGGAAGCTATTAGAAAAGGCAATTCATTTTTAATCCCATTACCCTGACACACATCAGTTTTTAAATCAAGGGATATACCCTTTCAGATGATCCTGCCTTTATTAGCTGCTGTCTGTTGCTTGGAGTGGGGGGGGATAGGGGAGAACAGGTAGAATTAATTCTAAATATATGCTATAATGTTAGATTGATTTCTTTATTAGCACCTTTTATAGTCGGTTCTCTTCATCGAAGAGCTCTGTCATATCTCCTGCTGACATAAAAAGATAGCCATGATGTTTTAAAATGAAGCCAATAAATGTAGAAATTTGTGAATGTGGGATATTTAATGGCAAATCGTTATATATGGTCCACCAAATTGGGGAAGCAGAGACTGAATTAAGCCTCCAGAGATCTGACATCTTATTTGCAAGATAAAAAGCACAAGCAGAGGCCTGGGTTGGGGACTGATGAATAATTCTGAGGTTTTACGCTACCCTTCCTGGGTTTATAATAGTTCCTTCAATCGCAGTCTGCATTGTTTTAAATTGATGAATAACTACCGAATTTCACAGACTCTTTCCAGTACAGGCACTGTCGTTGGTTTTAACCTTCCTCCTCCGCTGCTTTCAGCAAAGCACAACAAAAATGTCTCGCAGAGGAGCTTGTATCCATCCAACATCCCAATGGTGGAAAAAGCACACTCGATTTATTGGCAACACCTGTGTATTTTACTGCTCACCTAAGATTATCATTAATATTATTTCATCACCTCTAGAGCTTTAAAACCTCTGTCATGCTATCAAATGTGTGACAAACTGGGAGCAAGCACAATTTTAAGTTTTTTTCCTCCTCAGAAAATTCCAGCATTGCCATTCTGGCGTTGTCATAACTCAACTGATTGTCTGAAACACAGATCTGAATTTCAGAAGTCTGGGAATGTTTCATTTGCTATATTTTCACTAAAGCATTTTGTTGCTCTGAACCTGAAAGGTTTTGGAGCAGTTGATTAAATTGCCCTGCTGTCACCTGCCTCTGAATTGGTGCAGGATTGGTTTTGTGTTGAAAACCAACATTTCCCTCCACCCACAGGTTCCTGCCACCCTGGTGTGTCGGGGGCCCTGAGGCATTTGTCATCCTTCTACCTGTTTGCATTCCACTCCTCTCTTACGTGTTTATGGGGATGGCAATTTCCTTGGGAACATCACTGCAGTGACTTCCCCCATGGCTCTGGTGGGGTGGGAGCAGGAGGATGCTCGTGCATTGCCTGCATGGGCAAAGAGAGTGCTGGAGAGTTGGCCTCGGCTCAGGATGATCAGCATAAGGGCAGATTAGCTCAGCCTCTGACCCTGGAGCTGCCCTCCCTGGTGGCATCACCCCTTGGCTTAGGCTAAACGCCTCATTCAAGGAGCTGGGGATTGGGGTTGGGATGCTGGGGGCTCAAAACTACCCTGCAGGTTAGCAGTGGGGAACAACCAGTCCCCTCATCCTCCTCATCAGCTACTTTTTGGCTCTTGTGTCCATTCCTGAGCCCTCTGGGATGAACAACCCCCTTCTCCTTGGGTGGCAGATATCCCACAGGGGCTCCCTTCCCTTGGGGGTGCAGGTTAGGGGCCCTTCTGAGAGACAGGGGAGAAGGTGTGCACCAGCGCCATCCGTGGTCCATCACACAAGGCAGATGGCATGTGCCAAGGAAATTTTGGGGGTGAGAGGGAGCTGGAAACGGAGAGCTCACCAGTGGCCAGACCACCTCTGCTGTGGTTTGCAACCGGTGTACTCACCACGTAAATTAGTGTCCTTACGGAGCTGCAACTTGTGTCCCAGTTTTAATTCTGAAAACTAGCAGCAGCAGAACAGGAAAGGGCATTCATCATCTTGAGCAATGGATTTCCTATGACTAATATACTCACTGCTGCATTCTTCAAGGGCAGTGTCTTGACTCTGCCTCCTCTCTCCCTCCCCCAGAGGCGCGGAGGAGCGTGGCTCTCCCGAGCTAATGGCAGCAAAACGCTTCACGTGGAGGGGAAATTGCAATCGTGTGCCTTCCCAGCAGACGTGAGTGCAGCAGTTGCAATAAAGCTCCGTGTGCTGCTTGTGTTCCTCTGATCATCCGAGCAAGAGGCAGACCGCACGGGGATGGAGAAATAGGTTAACGGCTTCCATGTGTTGTAGGGTTATGGTCTGGAGGTGGATGGGGACCCAGAGAATGGGCTTTCTGTCAGCTCTAAATCACAAGCTAGCAGGGAGGATTGCTTCAGCAGGAGCGAAATTGAGCTCTGCATGGTTATTGCGGTAAAAACTTCCCTTCCATTAAAGCCAGATGCCTCCTCAAACAAACCAGTGGGGAGAAAATGGGATATAACATCCCCTTGGAGCAGCAGGAGAGCGGTGAGAGGCAGCAGCTCGAGCCCCAGCTGGGGCAGCCACCTGCAGCCCAGCGCCTCCATGCTGTGCTCATGCCCTTAGAGGCACGCAGACATTAGGGCTGTGTTTGAGCAGCACAGGGAAGGGGTTTCACCCAGCCCCAGGTGAGCAGCAGCAGCAAGTGGGTGGGCAATGGGGGCACAGGACTGGGGGCAGCAGCACTGGGGTGTAGCTCTGCCTCTGCTGGGCTTGCCCAAATGGTTTCATTTATCTGCCTCTCGTTTCCACTCCGTGTAAAACCCGAGGACGCTGAGACTCCATGAGACACAGGGAAAATGAATTATTATTTGCAAAGGGCTGCAGGTGCTTTGGGTGAAAGAGAATGTTGTAATTGCAAAGCAATGCTATTAAGTGGCAAATTGGATGAAACCTTTCACTAAATTAACTGTGTTTCAAAACGCTGCATTTGCAAAGGCTGTTCCTTTGTAAAATGAATCCACTTTTTCATGTTTCTTGCTTTAATCCTAGTTCTTAAAGAAGATTTACAGTCTCATCAAGTCCTGAGAGTCAATGTTAAATTATTGTAATTTATTCCACATTATGTTACGTTATTTTTTGCCACATATGGTATGTTACATTAATTCAGCTAATGTATGCTAATTTTGTGCTAAATTTATGTCATGAGTCTCAGATAGTATGGAGATTGATGCCTTAGAAATTAATGTAATAATAGTAATAATTAATAGTAATAATATGAAAACTTTGGTTTTGCTGTGTTGGAACACCTGAATACTCAAGCAGAGTTTATTGCAGCTTTGTCGCGTGCTACCCCAGCTACTCGGAGAGAAAAGAAAGAGATCTTGTCTCTTCTTTATAGGGTCGTATATCAGTCCCATAAAACACAATCCCAATTCTTGATAGCCCCATTGCAGCAAAAATTGTTAGTCTCTGTGGCATAGGACCTCTGAGCACCGTAATCTTTTATGCCTGTAAACTCCACAACAGCTGGACGTTAAATCTCTGGATTAATTCAACAAGTTTCCCCCTGCCCGGTGACAGGAGGCTTCTTTCCCCGGAGCACGGTGTGCAACGGCAGGGCAGGGATCTGCCTCGCTTGCCGCATTGCCAGCGCCTTGCTTCTCAGCTTGCCACCAGATTCAGCTTTTGCCAATTATTTTTGCTGTAAGCTTCACCCTCTGCAGTGTGGGAAACCCCCTTGGCACCTTTTTCCCCACGCTTGCAGCCCTCCTCATTCACAAGACAGGCTGGGATTTTAGATGAGAGCAACGTCACCAGTAATTCATGGGGAGAGCTCTTCAAGGCTCCGCTCTTCCCTAACAGACCACCTGGGGTGAAACACTGAACAGGCACCAGGCTCTTCCTTCACCCCCAAAATGTCTGATCCCCTATACCAGGAGCTGTGAAAACTTCTCCCAAATATTACAAAGCATGCAACAGCCTCTGAGGTCAAACAGAGGGAGGTGATGTGCCCAGGCTGTGCCCACAGTCAGACACAGCCCAAACTGTGTTTTCTGGTCAAAATTCCCTTTGTGTAAATTTTCCTATGAAATCTGTCCTGCATTTATGGAGTTATTAGTGTGCGCGTTAATTACAACAGGCTTTGATTAAAGGCATGGACCATAAAAGCAGATTAATGTTCCCCTGACTATAAGCTACACGGGACTGTGTGTGCACTAATTCAAAACCCATTGTCTCAGGAAAAATCAATCCTGTACCTTCCTGTGGGCAGAGCCCGGCCCCACCCCGTAATCTCCTGTCTCTTCACTGTGCTGAATGCATATGAGCTCAGAAAAATTCCCTCTGTTGCTCTAAGCCTTGCTGTTGTTATTATTTCAGAGTATTTAATCTCTGGGAAAACAAATATGAAATCAGTGTCAAGCCATTTGTCCTGCTTTGGTGGCTGAAACGCAGTTATTACCAAGAGCGGAGGAGGAACTCAGGATCACGAAGTGGAAATGCCTTTGGGGCAGTGAAAATGCTAGCAAAACCCACTGCTGTAGTGGGAACCCCACGGAGCCCCCAGGCAGAGGGGTGCCCACCCAGCAGGGTGAGAAGCGGCGGAGATTTAGGGCTGCTGCAGGAGAGCCTGGAATGAGCTGAGCTCTGCCCTGAGCTCCTCATCCCTGCACCCTACACAGCACGCTGTGGCTGGGGAGGGATGAACTTCCTGACATCAAGTTGGTGGGCTTTTCAGGATGCCCAAACTGGAGCCCCCACAGCCAGGGCTGGCTCCCCTGCACCTACCCAAGGTCTGTGCCAAGCCAGTGACATCGCCCTTCGGTCTCGGGTCAGGGACCTGCCGGGGCCTCTAACGCACGTCCCTTTGTTTTTCTGCAGAAGGGAAACGGCTTTTGTTCCAAATGTGATATTTGCAAACTATTGGAAATCTGTTTCCTCAACCCCCAGGCTGATGTGAATAATAGATTTTGAAAATTTGGTGCAGACAACACAGACATGCGGGATGATGAAGCAAGCAATATAGCTTGGCCCGAGGCCCATTTCTCAGTAGCCCTGCAGAAACTTGCCTGGTGACAATGACAGAGATTTTATAAATGAAGCTATTTGGTATTGGCAGGCAGTCAGGCTCCGTCATGGAGGAAAATTAGACTCCCTTTAGACACAGTCCTCTCTGTTGTACAACGTTCCCTTACAAAATATTACTTGAAATACGTGCGTAGATGCGCCGTATCCTTGCAGAATTGTCTCACCTTCTGATCCGCCTCGGTTTGGGGTTGAGCACACTGCAAGCACCCAGAGGTGCCTCCTGGTTTCTCTCTGATATGGGCGCTGTGTCTGTGGTGGGGTGCAGGGATGCTGTCATGGGATGCTGGGGGTTGGCCTCTGCCTACAGTTTTCAGGTTATTTCTGATAAAGAAACACCCCAGAAGAAATTTGTCTTTGCTTTACAGCAGTAAGGACCAGAAGAAAGGGCCCTTGAACTAAAAAGTCCACGAGCAGTTAAATGTTCTAAGCCTTGGCCAGTGCCCCAGAATGTGCATGGCCAACTTGGAGAGACGAAGCCCTCTCTGTGCTTGCTTTTCGATGCAGATTTAGGCAATGACAACGCAGCCTCACGTCAAACCCTCCTGCTCCCCCGGGCGCTACTCTGGGAGGCTGCCAGGCAGAGGAGGGAGCTCGAAGGAGCCCTTGCTTTTGGAGGAACCAGCTCCCACCTTCGCTTTGCTGTGCTTGCTGGCAAGCCCTCTGATGGAAATGGATTTCAGCTCCTCCTGCCAGATGGTGATGTGAACCAAGGGCTGCAGACAGAGATCGCCTCCAGGCTGAATTTAAAATGCCTCGGTACATTTTATTTTTGTCCAAGATGCCTTTTAGGAGCAGCAGCAGTGAGCCGTTCTGCAAGCTGTCCCTAGGATGTGCAATGGGCTCCTCCAGCAGTGTCTTTTGCTGCAGCAGCCACTAGCCATAAGCCACCCGGGTGGCTTAAATGCACTCAGGGAGCAAATGTCCCCTTTTTGAGAGGACATCTGCTGCTGCCACCACAGGTTGAGGGGATGAGGACCGACCCTCCATCTCCACCCAAGTTTAGCACAGCTAAACAGCACTGTGAGTGCCAGCAGGAACCAGAGCATCCTTGATCTCCCTGGAAATATCCAGCATCTCACAGCTTGTGCAGTCCAAAGCCAGCCTCATGGGAGGGCTGGGAATGGGTTAATATCTGCAGGGTTTGTCCTGCTAAATCGTGCCTCCGAATTGTGTCTTCTTGGAGAGCCCTGCCTGTAACGACCAGTCTGATACCTTGGGAGGGGTGTGTTTGTCCTCAGCAGCACTCAAGGTAAAGGGACGTTTATGCAAAGCAGCGAGCTGGTGTTTACTCACAATTTTCTCCATTCCCCACTCTACCGCAGGTGATGTTTGCTCTTGAGCAAAAGTTCCGTCTGATCTCCCATCCCGCCATGAAGTCATGCTCCTGCATTTATGACATCAGTCGTTGCTATGGCTGCAGTGTCAAAAATTCCTCTTTTATGGCTGTTTAAAGGGAATTATTCAGTACTTTCCAGATCAAAAGCACTGGGATCTTGGGATGTGCCTCTGAGCTGCAAAGAAACTCGAACAAAGCCAAAAATAGCAATATTTGGATAAACTGGATGACATCCAGATTGTCCTGTTCTCGTTTTGATGTCAACATTATTCACTGCCTTTTTTAAGCTGCAGGGAGCTAATTCTGTGCCTGGGATGCATCTTCCCAGGAGCTCTCTGTGCCGCGAGGCACAGCCTTGGCAGGCAGCTGCCTCAGCACAGGTTGGATTCAGCCTCCTGCCCTTGCCAGCAGAGCTGTGGGGGCAGCTGCAAAGGCACAGGCACAGGTTTTGGTGTGAATCCTGCCTCTGCTCCACCTATTGGCATCAGCCAAGGTCAGTCACGGGCTCAAAAGCTGGGAGAGAAAAGGAAAGGTGCATGAAGATGCCCGTGTGTGTGCTACTGGCATGTGGGCCTCCTTTTTTTGAGCTAAAAATACTGAAGTGCAGTTGTAAAGCAGTTCATTTGTCTCATACCTGCTCTCAAAGGACTCTGCTTTTTCCAATTTCTCTCTCACCATCCATCAAAGCTCAGCACAGGATCAGTCCCTTGGCTCCTCCAGCCTTGCTCTTGGCACCCGGCTGGCCATCGGTCAGAGGCCTCCCAGTGGAGGCCAGGTACCAAAAATCAGAGAAATGAATGGGGGGATACATGTGCTCTGCCACTGGCCCTGTGTCCCCAAAAGTGGGGCAGGTGCAGCCGTGTTTCAGTGACTTCCCCGGAGGTCTCCTCCAAGAAGGGGAGAGGATTGCACATGGCACTAATTAGGAGGATAAATGTCCTATTGGTGATGTGACGCCCAGCACCATCGATACTCATCAGGCAGAACAAATCCCCGTGCTCCTGCTTCCTCCAACCCCACTACTCATCCTCAGCCGCCCCTCCAAGAAAAGGCATCAGATATTTCCAGTCGATGTGGCTAAGGAAGACGAATGCCAATGGGATGGGGACCTCACAGCTCTCCTGAGCTCCCGCCCCATCAATGCCATCTGACCCTCACATCAATGCCGGCGGGTTCTCAAAAGAAGCTGGGGTGTTTCAGAAATACAATACCGTGCATCAGCGTGGCACCATAGTGTTTTTTTTTTTATAGTAATCAAAAGGTTTTCATAAATGAAGAGTAATTTCCTACAAGAATAAACCTATTCTGATAGGAAAATACAAAGTGTGGGAGATGGGGTGGTTTTGTGTGTGTTGTTTTCAAAGGCAAAATGTCGGGATTACAACTCATCATCAAAAATACGGAGCTGTTTGGCGGCTGTGAGAAAATTGCCATCTCTTATCGAATATCTTATTTACTTGCAAAGTAAGAAGAGAGTAAATAAGAAGCTCTGCAAAATATCTGCATCTCTGGCAATTTTCTTGTGTGCAATCACATACGCCGCCTACGGTCTCTGCAATAAATTGTAATCCCAGTCGTTTGCTTCCTCTCCTTATGTACATACATTATATTTTTGCTCAGCAATTTTGACTTCCACCCACTTTTGTTGATGGGTGGAAGGAGGGGGAACGGGGAGTAAAAAATGTTGCCATATTTTCAGCATGATAAATTACAATTGATATTTTATTTCTAGCCGGAGTGCCCAATGATAAATAACCGTGTTTGTTCCTATCCCCCCAAGGTGGCCAATGGGCATCCGAGTACTTTATTTCAAATTTCACTGCGAACAAGGTCTGTGACATTTTCAAGGCAAAGCACAAACACGGGGGCGAGTGGAGCCGGGAGGAAGGCGCAGTCCTGCAGGACTGCTGCGGGAAGCAAACAATGGGCTGCTATTGAGCGTTGACTTGGTTGCTGCGCCGTTGTTGTTTTTTTCCCTATTCAATCAACCATGTCTTATAGATTATTAAAGTGACTTTCTGTCAGGGGAGACTAAAGAGGATTCATCATTATCGGCTGAATTCAGGGCTGTTCTTTCCCATGTGGGTACAAGAAGTGGAAGCAGAGCTGCTGGGGCTGGGCTGGCTGCTGCATCACCCCATCCTGAAGCACACCACCCTCTGGGACTCCCCTGGGAAGTATTTAATGCATGACCAAGGAGCAAACTCCTCTTTTTGCACCTGTGTGTAACCAGCAGGAGATCAGTTCACAAGCTATTTTTGCAGGCTCTTGTTTGTGCTTCTGAACCGTCCTGTGGTTTACTGGAGTCCTGGCTTTCCTGCTTCAAACTTCTGTCTTCCTCCTGTTTGAAGCTCTCAGCTTTCTGCTGGTCCAGTTTGGGGATCAGCCACTTCACTTCCTTCCCAAACAGGGCAGCACAGCTCTGCTTTAGGTCTCAGCCTGGCTCCATGCCTCAGCCCGAAGGCACGTGATGGAGGCAGTACCATGCCTGGGCATCTCTGGCTTGAAATTTCAGTTAATTCAGCCTTGGCATCACTGCTTTCAAAGCATTAATTCCAGTCGAGATCAGTTTTCCCACATCTGTGTTTTTTTGGCTGGGTCCTCAGCCTTCACAGCTCAGTCTGTTCCATCAGACCATCATCTTCCAAATCAAACATGTCAGCAGTCTCACATGATGCGCACCTCATTATTGCAGGAGGTCTAATTTGCAGATCCACGGTAGCTAGATTAAAGTTTCTTTAAAAAATAATAAGTAGAAACTTCAAGGGATCAGAAAAAGTTTAAATTGAAATACTATATATAACGTGTGCTAATCCTCCCCCACTGCCAGATTTTAATTACCCAAAGATATTAAGAAAAAGCTGTGTTTTGTGCCTGCAGTCTTTAAATATGATTTTAGACTTCCTTAAAGGGGCAGCCCCAAGGGAGCTGTTTAGATTAATATTCTGAAATGGAAACCCGTTTCCTTTCTCATTCTTCTGCTCATCTATTGTGTGCGTAATCGTTCTTAGTAAGATTCCCATTGACTTCAGCCGCCATTAATTCAGACCCTAAAAGACAGAGGGCAGCCCCAAAATCCATCCAAAAAACTGAAACACTGCTAGCACTGGCCGTGGGCCAAGCTGGAGCCCTCTCCGTCAGACACATTTAGATGGATGTGTCGGATCCGTGCTATTAACTGCGGACTGGAAGTAGTAGAGAAATGGTCCTGTTCTCGGAGAGTAGCGCTCCCATAATTTTTGCAGTGAGCTCTGAACCTGTCATCTCCCTCGTGCTTGCTCCAGACCGGTGGGTGCTGGGCCAAGCCAGCCCCTGTTGCTTCCTCCTGGAGGTCGTGGTGGGACGGGGGCTGGCAAGCATCACTTCTCGCTCCTGGTACCACCAAGCAGTGTGTGAGGCACATCTGAGGCTGCAGAATGGGAATTTAATTTCCAGGACCAACAGCCTGGAACCAGAATTTTACAGTTTCAAGCCCCAAGGGGTTCGTCTTATTTACCATAAAGATTTTATGACCCAAGTCAAAAATCACTCAGCTTTATACTTTCCCCAGTCATGTTACACTCCTTCAGCTCAGCCTCAGGCTTAGCCGGTCTTCCGAGCATCAGGAGCTGTCAAATCCATCCGTGGGCAGGAGAGGATGTGAGCACATGGGACACTAAAGCAGCTATGGTGTTTCTAGGTCACCAGAGATGGAGGTTAAGCAGCTTACAAACCCGGTAGGCTTATTCTGTGAAATGCTGGCTTTCCCCAGACCGGCAGAAAGAGGAGCTGTGTCATGCAGAGCTGCTGGCCGTGACATCGAGATGTCTCACTCGCAGGATGCCACAGCAGGTCTGTCACGGTGGAGGTGGGGAGCTTGCCCATCATGCCAGCACCTTCCCACCGCTGTTTCATGATGCTGTGACCTAGGGGTGCCTGTGCCACCAAGCTGGGGACCTGCAGTCTCCCTAAATAGATGGAGAGAGTCCACAAACGAGGCAAGCCCCCGGCCCATGTGTCTGTACCCCAACCTTGGCTGCTCCTCCGGGTCCTTCTGATCGTGGTTTGGCGCTGGTTAATCTCAATGGCTGCTGGGTGTGGAGCAGCACATTGCTCCCCGGAGCCGTCTCTCTCTGCCGTGTTTGCTTCCTTGTGCAGCTCCGAGAAGCCACAGGAGGGATGTCTGCGAGACGTCCTGGCTGCAGCAGGCTCCCCGAGGAGCCATCACCTCCCATGCTGCGAGGCGAGGACAGGGCTTTGTTCTGTGATTTGCTGCGTCTGGATTCAGGCAAAACCCCTGCAAGTGGCTGGGGATGTGACCTGTCTGAATAATTTGTTGTTGTTGTTTGGGGAGGGAGAAAAAGGTGGCCTTTTCCCCAGCTGAGACTCTCCTGCACGCATGAGCAATTCTGAAATAAAGGCACTGCAACCCATTCTGTTTTGTTTACACCCTAATTGCTTAATTAAGCTGTCTCGATGCAGGTAATAATTGCAAACTTTCTATCCAAGAAAGGCTTGCCGAGTTAAGCAAGAATTGCTTAAACATTCCCGCTTCTAAGAGAGCTTCCTGTCCTTCTGCTTGTCCCTCCAAGTTGGCCAGCCCTTTCAGCCAGGTTGTGCTTCACCCAGGCCTTGGTCGATGTGTCACCCCCACCACAGCACCCATGGGTGCCCAGGGACTGCAGCAAGCAGTGGGACAGCGAGGGCAGGCAGCACCCAGCCAGCTCCGCCCACGCCTGCAGGGATAGCAAGGCACTTCACCAGCAATAAAAATAGATTTAAGAGCTCGTCAGCAAAATTGTATTAAAATACCCACAGAAAAGGCACAATACATATTCATCTGCTGCTCGTCGGGAGCGTGCTGGGTCATGCTTCAAACACAGATCAAAAAAAAAAAAAAAAAAAAAAGCTTGTGCAGGAGCTGCTTGCCACGCTGAAAGAAAACAGCGATCCCCAAGTTGAGCTGAGCAGGGATGGGGTCGGCAGTGCCTCGGATCCCCCCAGCACGCTGCAAGGCTGTGGGCACCACCTGGCTCCTGGCCTTGACTCAGCACAAAAGGCACCTTGTGTGGCCGGGGATGTGGCACCCCATGAAAGTCCCAGACCTCCAGCTCCTTGGGTTCCTCTGTCCTTGCAAATCTCGGTCATCCCTGTATGGGATCGGTGTGGGACACGGCAGCTCCATGGTTGTCCCTAGGGTGTTTTGTTGCTGCTGTCACCACTTACGTTTGTTTCCACGGCAGGATGGAGGGTGCAATTTTTTCCTGCCACTTAGCGATTCAGATCAGGAAGCAGCTCGCCGAGGTTGATATTGTCATGGTCTGACGTTTCAGGAGCCTTCTGAATAAATTTGCTTTTATTAGACACAGAGGCTCCCAATACAGCACCTTCTTCCTCATTACTCGTGGCCAAGCACCTACAAAACCCATCCCAGGCCCTGCTTTGCTATTAAAAGTCCTGCTCGTGTGTACAAGAGCTGGGAGGGAACCCAGAGCCTCCTACAGTGACCTCCAGGTGTCCACTGCCGTCCCCATCTGCTGCTGAGCACCACAAACCACCCCTGCGCGATGACCTCCTGGTGCCTGCAAAGGAACCTGGGCTCCACGGGTGAGTGTTTTGGCTGAAAGAGTGTATTTCCCCGCTTAGTGAACTAAGGACATGTTTTTAATTGTCTCCTCATTCCAAATGTTGAAGTCCACCCACTTCCCCTGGGTTTAGGCACTGCTGGTCCAAAGAGAACATTTGTTCAGGGGGATTTTGGAGGAGGAATCCCTGCGACATCTTTTTTTCACATATGCGTGGCGGCAGAAGTGGGTAGATGAGTGTCTCTGAGCCGAAACAGCCCAGTCTGTAAGTGGCATCAAGGGCTGTCTGATGTACAGCTCCATCCACAGCTAAACCCTTCCCCTCGCTCCCGCTCCTCAAAGGGAGCAGGCGGCGGAGCCCAGGGCTGGGTTCGTGCCCTCTGCCGTGGAGCTTTGGAAGTCAAAGCCTGAGCACTCCCCGGGTGTCTTGCATTTTTTCCCACTGATCCTCCAAATCTAAAGACCTTCTGAAGTTTCTAATGCTGTGAGATGGCAGGCCAGGTCTGTGTGTGTGAGTGGTGAGGTGGGGCGGGTTTTGGAAGGTGGAAATTAAGGGAAAAGAGGTGCAGGGTGGGCAGAGCAGTGAGGGACCCACAGCCCTGCTGAGCTCTCACTGCTCATCCCTGCCCTTAGGTACTGGGGAAGGTGATTTCTGTGAGAACAGAAATGCCCAGCTGCTTAATTTGCCTGGCTTGGTTTGGTTTTTGCATCTGATGGCTGTGGTGACATCTGATGATGAGGCAAAGCTGATTGTCATAACATTATTTCAGCCCTAGATCGGGGGGAGAGCCAAGTGCAAAAAATTTCCTGTTTGATTAAATAGCGAGGTTCAAGCTGGAGGAAGGAGGCTGAGGTGGGAGACATGGGGAGACCAAAGGGAGCAAACGGGGCAGCTGTCACCTTCCTCTTGTTTGCAGGCAAAGGGAAGAGGTGGCTGAAATGCATGCAGGAGCATGAGGGAGCCTGCAGAGCAAATATTGGCTTCTGCCCCTGCATGAAAAGCAAGCTTAAAGGGGTGGGGGGAAGCAAAACAAACCCCATCCCTCCTCTTTTCAGCTAGCTAAACATCTCCCAAGGTGAAAGGCATTTTGTACCAAGAAGTAGACATGTAATGGATTTCAAAAGCCCAAACTGTCCCTTCCAGCATTAGGCAGAAGTTGTGCTCAATGCATGGATCAAAACAAGCATCGTTGCTGTTCAGGAGAGGGCTCAGCAAAAAAAGGCACGAAACTCCAAAATGCTTGGATGGGGATGAAAAGCTGAGGGACCCCCATGTGCCATCCTGTGACCCAGCACCCCTCCGGGACGTCTGTTTTCTCTGTTGGCTGACAGCAAGTGGTGCTGTGGGGTTTTGCTCCATTGCAGGTGGATGCTTGAGGTGCTTGCAGGGGGGACAGGGACAGAGAGGAGAAGCTGGGGCTGTGGGGTCCAGCTGCAGCACTCCAACACTTCTCCATCCATCCTGGTGCTCGCATCTCTCCCCTCTTTACGCATCTTCCATCTCCCCCCCGCCCGAAAGCCAGCTGTGCTTCAACAGCTGATGGCACGAGAGCAAACCTTGCCCTGGAGGAGCCCCCGATGTCACTGCCTCCAATGCGAGGCCAGCGGGGTCACACATACCCTTTTAGTATCTGCCTGCAGTCCATTGATCAAATACTCAGCAGTACATTGCCATAAAAAGAATCTCAGGGAGCCAACGTGGCTGATTTACAGATGACGGGGCGTGTGAGGAGGTTGCTTGGAGCATCCCAGCACAGTTCAGCAGCCCTGCACGGCTCCTGCCTGTCCTCCTCCCTACAGGTGAGGCTCAAAACTGCATTCTACCATGGGAACAAGCCCAGTGCTGATGGAAAAACTTCTGACACTGGGAGAAATAGTCTCCAACACACCAGGCTCAACTCCACTGGAGTCCCATCACCCTTCATTTCCAATAGCCCCTGGCTCCCCAGGGTTGGGGGCAGATCCAGATACCCTTTTCTAGCAGCTGCTTCCTATTTCCGGGGGATCTGCCTGTGGCACGGGGCAGAGGTGCTGGTGAAAGAGAGTGTGGCTGTGCATCACTGATGGTGGCATCCTTACAGAGGGTGTCTCAGGGCTCAGTGGGATCAATGCTTTGGGAAACCAGCCCAGCACACCTCAATGCTTCCCCTAATGGGTGCCAACATCTGGCCCTGGCAGCCCCTGGAACAGCAATTCCAGTCCTCTCACCCATTTCCCAGTGACCTTGCTTGGCTAAGAACAAAAGAACAACATCTCTTTGCTGGTCGGGTGAGAACTGAGCCCTAAAATCCCACCGTCAGGAATAAAATGCAAATAGGTGCTTGCAGGGCAGCAGGGAGGTGATCCGATGCCTTTGATTGTTCCTGCCTGGGTCTCGTAAATCATCCCTGCCTCAGTCCTTGCCCTGCTTTCTAATTCCTGCCATTACTACTACATTTATCTGCTCACGTAGTTGGTTTGAATTCAAAATGTTGGTTTAATGTGGCACTGATGAGAAGGCAGGCATTTATAAAAAGTACAGCAGCAACCTGTTTTGTGGAGAATACAGATTTCTGCTTCAAAACAGTAATAACACCAAAAGAAATAGTATCTCTGGCTGAAACTTCAAAGGCAATTGGGACAATTTGGCAGGAGATTTTACGCTCTCTGTAATCATTCACTTATTTTTATTCTTTTGATTTCACTGTCACTCGGATGCTAAGTGCTGGTAGGCTGCTTATGATAAAGGCCGTGCCTTGGGAGAACATGGTCTTCACCTATTTTGTGTGTGGAGATTATGTGTCTGACATGAGAAATCACATTTAAAGCACTGACGAGCGTGCCTGCCTGTAGTTCGGCTTCTGGACAAAGCTGGGGAGTGAGCGATACTGGGAGTGTAGGAGGCAGACTCGGGGAAACCTGTCCCTGCTGCCTCAGGGACCGTGTCCCCACCTCTGCACCAAGACAAAGAATTTGTGCACACCGAGGCACCGACCATCCTTTTGCAACAGATGCTGCTTGAAGTCTGGTTAAAAAGGGAAAAATAAAAGAGGGAGCCAGCTGGGATCAGCCCCCTTTTGATAGCACTGCAGAGCAGGAACGAGTTCATCCCCCGCAGCAGCCCCTCGGTGCTGGAGACATCGGGCCTAAAGCGCAGTTAATTTCCCATCGATTGCTGTCAGCGAGTTCCCCCTTGTTGTCTCCCAGATTAAGGAAGGGCTTTTGATCAGAAATGTCAAGCGTGCCTGCCACGCAGAAGGGCCAGAGTTAATCTCCTGGGGTATTGATCCCGGGTCCGGGCAGCGTGGCCGGCATCACCCACGGAGGGGAGCAGAGGATTTGGTGCCCAGCACGAAGCTGAGGCGGTGCAGAGGGTGCAAAGGGGTTGTAAGTGGGGTTTCCAAACTGAAACAAAACCAGTTTTCTTCTGGAGGGTTCAGAAGGCACAAACTAAGAGCCAATATTGACGTTTCCCCGTGCTGTGTCGCCCTGTGCACCCAGAAGGACACCACCAAAACCCAGCTCTGGTGGGCAGCACCCAGCCCCTCGCAGCATCAGTCCCAAACCATCAGCATCCTCCTGCCTGCCCTGCTCCACAGCACCCCGGGGTGCCCGCACACACCTTGAGCAGCTGGCACTGAGCTTGGCTGCAAACATGAGTACCCTTGCACAGAATGATTAATTACTATTTGCCTGCTATTATTATTTGTTTTCTATCAGCATCCTCGCTCCGCTTCTCTTCTCGATCCTATGCCTGATGCCAAGCTGGGGATATTTTAGGAAATGCAGATTATATAATATTTACATCTGTGCCACTTGTTTATTCCTCTCCGTCAGTTAATTTTATTACTGCTTCTCTCTCATGAAAGCAATGATTTGCAGAGCCAAAAGCAGGCTACTTATTTTCAAGGATGCACTAATTTTAATAATTAAAAAGCTGCTGCCTTCCATCTGCCCAGACAAGGGAGGATGGGGCATTGCATAGGGCATGGGGCATGGGCTGTGCTCCTTGCTGCTATCAGAAGGGGAAAAATAAATCTGATCAGTGACAGATCCCCCTGGGTATAAATGTACACTCATGCCACCTTGCTGGGAAAATCTTC
The DNA here is from genome assembly GCF_009819795.1 of Aythya fuligula. Classification (NCBI taxonomy): domain Eukaryota; kingdom Metazoa; phylum Chordata; class Aves; order Anseriformes; family Anatidae; genus Aythya; species Aythya fuligula. Next base: position 6,281,444 of record NC_045577.1, read on the forward strand.
ATGGAGTCTCTGCTCCCCCAAAACACGATGTGCTTTCACACAATCTGTCTAATCTGGAGTCTGTGTGTTTCTCTTCCTGCTGTTTTTCTTCTCTGGGAAGAGGAAAAAGACACCAGGGAGGGGAGAATGAATCTTATGGGAATTTTTACTGGGCATGGGGGAGAAGCTGGAAAGCTTGCGCTGCAATAAAATTACATTTTCCATGGATTAGAATGACCTTTTCCTTAACCAAAGTGAGCAGTTTGAAGTAAGTAACAGGTTCTGCTCATTGGCATCGAGCTTGGTGGAAGGGCTGGGGCTGGAAACGCTCCTCTCTCCATCAGGGGTGCTGCTCAGGGACCCCAAAATGCAGCCCCATCCCTGCACCCATCCCACCCCAGAGCTAGGGAGGGACAGGGGCACCAGAATGGGGCTTGGCTGGGGCTGCTGCAGTGGGGAGGTCTGCAGGGCTGGAAACCACTTTGGTAAAATTGTGTCCTCCAGCCCCAGAGCAGGTACCCAGGTAGTCATAGCAAAGTCAGTTTTGTACATGTACATCTGGCTCATCTCGGGGGGGTGAACACACGGTAAACCCCCCTGGGGAACCTCCCATGCTGGGGGAGCCTCCGTCTTCCACCTGTTTTATAGCACAGGGCTGGCAGCTTCCCCAAGCATCCCCCTCGCCCGGAGATGGCAATGCAAACGCAAATCAGTCGGTTTGTCTTCTTTCAAGCCTGCCTCTGGGGTCCCCATCTGGGCGCTCGGTTGCCTATTAAACCCGTCTCTCGCAGCATTTCTGATCTTTCCTGTTTTAAAAGCTCCAGGCATTAACCTCCAGGACTTGAGATGTACGCAGCTGCTCATTACCACTACAGAGCTCCCTCTGCCCTGCCGCCGCTCAGGCGCAGTGTTTGATAGTGGTCCTGAAGGATTCCCACTCTGATAACAAAAGAGGTATTGCAGCACATGCCGACGCATAAGACAAATAATCGCAAAAGGTTAACAGCATTTAGTGATATGAAAACCCCCGGCGTTATTACCACATCTAAGCAAGGAGACTGACTGGCATAACCCAAAGAAAATATAGAGGGTACCAACCCAAACACGGAAAGGACAGTAGGACACGTGGTGGGAGGCGCAGGTTTTCTGCAGCAGAGCAGATGTCTTGGCTAGCAGGAAGGGGAAGAGGGGATTTGTTTATTGAGGGAGAAAAATAATCTTTTAATTTGGCTCATGGATCAAAAAAGGAAACTTCATCCCCAAAGACACCATTTTCTGGCATTTCTTTTGGTTGGTGCTGGAAGCAGGATTCAGCCGAGCCTGTCTGTGGCCTCTGTGGCTAGCACGGAGGCCAGGTCCCTGGCCAGTGGTGGCCGTGTCACCAGGAGTCACGAGCTCCAGCCGAACAGAGGGGATGAAAAAGCTGAGCGTGCTGCATTGCTCCCACAAGATTTGGGCAATTCCTCTCCCTTCCCCTCCTGCCCAGCAAGCACTGCTTTGAAAATCAGATGTTGCTGCTGCTGTGTACATCGGGGGCTGCTTCTGAGACAGCAAGCCCGTAATTACATGCAATGTTAAGTGCAGAAACATTTCCAAAGCTCCTCTGAGACCAGGAGCAAAGGGAGGGGGAGGTTGTTCTAATTGAAAAAACATCCCTGCATCCAAGCCAGCCGTCAGGCTATGCAGAAAAGCAAAAAACTGGGACAAAAGTGTCCTTATCCGAGTAAGACTGGACTACTTGCAGGCTTTGGGGTTGCCCACCTGATGGCCAAAAAGCAGGGGAAAAAAAGAGAGAAAAATCAGAGAGAGGGAGAAGCTCCTGAATGTGGCAGGGCCCACACCTGGTCTCACACACCCCCTCTGCCTGCCCATGAACCGTGCTCAGCAGCCACAGACGATGGCTTTATTCCCCCAACCAGCATAAACACACACCGGTGACATTTTTCCTTCCCTCATATTTCCTTGGGGAGAACAAAAAAAAAAAAAATCACTAGGCCAAATATTTTTGGAGCAGTAATAAAAGCAGTTGTAAGCGCTCAGAGGAAATCGGTGCAGGGAGGCAGTCGTGGCTCTTCCCCTCCCTTTGATGGGGACTTCAGCTCAGGGGGTTCATCAGGGATGAGCACCAGCAGTGCCCTTTGTGGGGACAAGCCCTGTAGAGTCAGCGGCATCCCCAACCCAAACTATTTGTCAAGAAATGGGGCGCAGACATGCGGAGACACCAAGCAGTGTGCCTTTCCTTTTTGTTTTAAACACCGTTAGAAATCTTTAGAAGAAAGAGGAACTAACAACCCAAAGACATAAAATAGCCACCTGGATGTATATTATGTAAGAAATAAAGTGACTTCTTCAGGGAGAAAATAAGTGGAGGTGCCACAATGCCTTAGGGACTGCTGACCGCTGTTCTCGGTGTCTCCCAAAAGCCACCGATGGTTCCTGTGCCACAACCCAGTGCAGCCCCAGCCCCTTGCAGGACCACATGTGGCCAAGTCTGCTTATCTCTGCTGCTGGGCTGGTGTTTTTAAGTCCGTGGGCTTAAAAGCCACAGCTCCTGTTGGTAAAATGAATTTAAGATGTCAGCTATGGGGAGGTGGTGGGCAACAGGCCGGTCCTCTATGGCTAACAGGAGCACCTGGGGCTTACAAGAAGGGTCAAAAGAGGCAATTCTGCTTCTTGGGTTTATTAACTTCAGTTCTTGGTATTATCAATGAGATGAATTAATAGTTTATTATAGTAAAATGAAGAAGGGGTTAATCTGAAAGGAAAAATATTTGAATTAAATATCTTCAGAATGGTTTCAAATCTTTTTCATCAGGGGAAAATTTTTCTTCATTCCTATGAAAAATCACAGGATGAGAAGGCAGTTTGTATTTGCCATGAATGTGCAGACTGTAGTGATGTCCCCAAACCTATATTTGTGCAAACAGAATTACCAAAGTCTTTTTTATTCAACCTCCATGCAAGCTCTCCCTCTGCTTAGCAAAAGGGAGTTTTCCCATCATATGGGAAAAGAAAATACCTTTGCTGTTATATCACAACAGAAGTCTTACACACAGACAGAGCTCAAGCTATTTCCCCCTTGATAGTCTCTTTGAAGGAGGTGTTCATTTGACATAAATAAGTTACATGTGGGAGAGTAATGAGCTATGTTAATTGCGCTCATCCTGGCAAATTGATATTGCTCCTGCAAACAGACAAGAAAAAACCTTAAATATGTTTGCATATCATCTGTATGGAGATCATATCCAATAGCAACAGGGTCATGCTGTGGTGCAGTTCTCAAATCTTGCTGCTAAACCGAGGGAACAGCTTTGGCTGCCAGGCAGCTCGACCTCAGCACAGTGATGGGGGCACCCATGGGGACACCGCCGCTCCGCTGCCCCTGCCCCTTTGCACCACCAAAATCCAACCGGAGCTGGTGGAGAGCCTGCAACCTGAATTTAGGCTTTGCAAGGGCATCTCTGGGTGAAGGGATAAATTCGTTACCCTCTTCTGCTCCTGCCCTGCTTCCAGCATCCAGCACCAGCTCCTGCAATGGTGCGTGGGTCCAGCACAGGGCCAGGATGGTGCTGTATGGCCCCAACCATATTCAGACCCTACAGCGCAGTCGCTGCCAGCAGAGACATTCCAGTTTTGGCACTGAGCAGTTCTGAGACCAATTAACAGGGCCTGAACTTTAGGAGGCTGTTTAATTGAAGAGAGCTGAAGGACGCGCGCTTGACTCAGGCACTGCCGAGCCTGGAGGCGGCTGAGTGCTGAGTGATGGATAATGAATTTTAAATCGCTTTGCTAACCCAGTAGCCTTGCACCCACAGGGGTTTTTGCAATCCGGAGACTTTTGTGTTGATGTGTGCTCTGTGAACTGGTCTAAGTCTGCATTTATTGTGTTTACTTCTAATAGCAATGCATAAAACACGCACACCAGTGAATTATCTGGGTGTGCCCTATGTGTGTGTGCCCACATACATCGTGTGTGGATCCCTTTACACAGGCACACCCATGTACATGGCTGTGCAGTGCCAGGAAGGCAGATGTGAGCGTGGCCTTAGCTCCCTTTATAGACGTGTACAGCACAGGTCTCACCAACAGACTCACCGAATGCAATGGCACTGAGGGTTTTGGGGCCCTAAAAGGGAAAATACATTTATCTCGTGGGCTGCAGGGAGGAGCAGGAGCTGCAAATTGAGGCTGATGCTCCTAGCAGAGCCAGGAGCAGTGATGCCCCCCAAAAGTGATCAACTCCATCAGAACAGACCCTGAATTAGTGGCAGGGTCAGAGCACAGTGGCAGCCCCCAGCACAGCAGGACAGGCACAGGGACAGGGATGGGGACAGGGATGGGGACAGGGACAAGGCACTGCCTCACACCAGAGCCAGCATTTCTCTCTGCAGTGCTCGTGCCCTTTCAGCCCTGCCTCGTTACCGCCTGTCCTCCCTCTCCTCAGAGCACCAGATCACATCTTTATGAGGCCAGGAAAGTTTGCAGCAGAGTGCTTCTAGATCTTATTGATCGAGGGGGAGAAAATAGAGATCATTAAGTATTTAAATGGAGACAAATGAGTCTCTGTTGCTGTGACATCCAATAACCTTTTAGCCAGCAGCCTTAATTCCTAATAAGTAAAAAAAAAGAAGAAGAAAAAAAAATCATTCGTTCAATCAGTCATTAATGAAGCCATAAATCATTAGCAGAATAATTCTTTCCAAATTGAATTACTCCTTTCAATTATTTTGCTCCGCTTCCTCCTTTTCTTTCATTCCTTCATTCCCCAAGGAGCCGTGCGGAGTCAATGCACTGGAATTAAACTTAACCAGGCTGCTGCTGCTCAGTAACTTTTTGACTTCTCTCTTTTCCTTTCTGGTCTCTTGCCTGTCCTTTTTCTCTGCAGACTGTGGTAGGAAAAATAAATAAATAAAAACCGTGAAGTCAAATCCCACAGCTTCCCATGAGGATTGTTTAGTAAGGTGTTTGTTTTTTTTTTACCTTTTTATGGAATGAATCCTTCTGGAATACAGAAAGCAGGAGACTGTCTTTGGTTTTATCTTAATGAACATTACTAACCCAGCGAGTGCTAGCAAGCAGCCTTTCAAGCCTTATCATTCAGCAAAGCTGTGCTGAGATGTGATAGAGAGCCGCACCGAAACAAGATTTAATCTGTCCAACATTTCTGCACCAGTGCACCATCCCTAATGTAATCTCTGCTTGTTTCCAGCCCAGCACAAACAAGGAACATCCGAGTGGTGGGTGCAGAATCAAAACCTACGCTGGGTCCCAGCGGGCTGCGTGCCTCGAGTCCCGGGGAGCAAAGGCAGCAAGGCTGTTTGAGCAAGATAAAGAGGGGCAATTCCCAAAGTAATTTTAGGAAAGGATTTTCTTCTTCTGTGCATTGTAGCCGTGTGCTGGATCCCTGTATGTGTGGCAAATTGTGCAATAAATCCCAAGGGCACCAAAAGCCCAGCTGGGCTCAGGGACCCAGCCAGGTGCCCACACCAAGGCACGATGCTCGTGTCCCCGGATCAGCTCTGACATTTTATGCGTGTTGCAGTGTCCCACAATGGCCATGCCCTGGGCCATATCCTCACTTCTTGGCAATGTGAAAGCCTTCTTCATTTCATGATTCCCCCAAAACACATGACGTCTGTCCCTTCTCCCCAAATCCACACACCTCCAAGTCCCGCAAGGCAGAGCCTGCCCCACTTAATTTTGCACAAACTTCCTTTGCCATTCCTTTTCCCCTGACATCCACAAATGGGTTGAAAACAGTATCTTTGTTTCTTTCCTTGTCCTCTGCATTGACAACAGCCGGCTCTCCCAGGCTGTACTCAAAAAAAAAAAAAAGTTAATTCTTAATTAAGCTCTTCCATCCTGTTTGATATTCATTAGTCTTTTCATTACTTCCTAACTCGGTTGAGTTTCTTACCTTCTTTTTATGCAACCCAGACTATTCTCCATCCACTAAATCCTCTGAATCCCTGAATTGCATTTTTGTTATCCTTTCTGTTATTGCTTACATCCTGTCTCGGCCATTGTGGCATTTAGGTTTTTTCCCCTGAGGCTTAGATTTGTGTGCGTGTGTATGTGTGTATGTGGGTATATAATACATAATTTGCTGAGCAGCATGCAAATTGCAATCTCTGGGAGAACGGCAACCTGCATATTGCCAAAATGAGCATCACTGAAATATGGGAAATTAATTTAGCCCCATGAAGGAGATAATTACTATTTTGCAGATTGAAAAAGTGGGGCATAAAGAGATTAAGGCCCAAGGCCCCAATCTAGCCAAAACCCAATCATATGCTTAATTTAAAGGAGATGAGATAGTTCCCTTAAAGCCAGTCATTGCTTAATATCAGGCACATGTGGAGATGTTTTGCTGAAAGCGACAGCGTGGCTGGGACAAGGGGATGGATGCTGCTCTGTTAGGAAAGGCTGACGGCTGTCAACAGCACAAAAAGGAAAGTCAGTAGGACTTGCGACCCCCAAAAAGCCACTTCAAGGTATCTCAGAGCAAGCAGCTGATGTGGCAAGCACCCATTTATTGGATGGTGATACCTATGGCCTGCCTGAGGTCTTCCCTGGCCCTTTTGGCAGAGCAGCAGAGCAAATATCAGCTTGCTACTGGCTCCCAGCCCCTTCCAGGCTTCCAGCCTGCTTTAGCACCAAGTCCAAGATGTTTCTTATCCATGCCATGGGGCTGGTACGGTGCTGTGCGCCCCTAGCAGCCACCTCTCCTTCCTGCATAACACTTCATTTTAAGATTACACACCTGATGGCCATTCCTTATTAAACTTCCCCCAGGGACAGCTCAAATCCCATATTTTTGATCTGAGATATTTCAAATTTGAGATATTGTTGCTGCAGCAGTGGTGGGACACAGCACAGAGCTGTGCCAGGACGGGGCTAAACAGCATCTCCATCCTGCCCTGCACACAGGTGGACAGTTGCCCACCACCAGAGCAGCTGTCTTGCCAGTGTCAGACGTGTGTTTTATCCAGAAATTAATTGCAATTACCTACTAATATGTGTTAAATGCATTGAGGTTCACAGTTAAGAGGCTTTATGAAATTATACTGGAATTAACATACTATGGACAGCCTCCTCGTCAGGTCGATCCAGGCATGTTGCTTCTGCTGGGTGCTTCAGTACTGAGGTTGTGCCAGATGTGTGCTGCAGCAGGGGCTGAACTCCCTGCACAACCTCTCCAAAATTTCACCCACCTTCCTCAGCTTTGGAGCTGGCTTGATATTTTACTGCTGAATTTTGCGAATTTTGAGAAAAGCTCAAAGCGTCACGAGGACATCTCCTGCTGAGCCAGAGCTGCATGTGCTGCGTACGGTCCCAGGGAAGCTTCAGGTGTGGGCTGCACCCACAGCACCCAGAGCACCCAGAGCACCCACAGCCCTGTAAACCACTCCTTGAGCACCGCTCTGCGACGGCCGAGGCTTCTGTGGTCCATCCTGCCCATCATATATATTTCAGACTAATGTGCAAATACGCTTTTCCATAAAATACCCGAGCAGAAGAGTTATGCCAGTCTTCTGGGAAAGTAATACCCATCTTAATAAAGTGTGTAAATACATATTTATTTGCTAGACTGGAACCAAAGAGGCTGTTCTGGTCTGCCAGAGAAAAGAAATACACAGTTTAAGACTGCCTAGGTACATAATTACCTTGGAGAGAGAGTGAAATAAATCATCAGTGTCTTCCTGCTCTGCAGGAGGGAACCATCCGGAGCTCTTCCTCTGCTCCCTTTGCTGGCTGTGAACTCCCCCAGTCACTGAGCGAACCCACCCAGCAATAATTGGTGACCTGGGAGAGAAACCAGTAACAACCAGTATGCCCAGTCGTTGGGCAGACACTTCCTTCAGGCTTTGGAAATGCCTCTGAAAACTTGTGGGTCCTACTCAGTGGGATATATTTATTGCTACTGGTGGAACAAGGCGTCTGATCTGAGGAGACAAAGTTAAGTGAAGGGGAATTGATCTGGGAAAGACACCCGGGCACCTGCCTTCGGACGGCGCCTGGCCCTCGGGAGGGGGAGGCAGAGGCTCTGGTTCTGGCTCTGACACAGATTTTGGGAACAGTTTGGCCACTATCACCCTTCACTCTTCATCCTTCATGCTGGGTTCCAATTTCCCTGCAACAGAGGACACAACTTTTCCTCCCCGCTGCAAAGCGCAGCCATGCTGGGGGGCTGCGGCCGTTCTATTTTATATTAAACTTCTGCTCATTGTCCATTAAGAGTTAATGAATAGATGTCTTAATAAACGGCCAGTCGATGGCGATGGATTATGCAGCCCTCCAGTCAATAGCTTGCTGACAACGTCCTTATGACCATCTGCAGCAAAAATTCCTCGTGTCTGCAATATGCTTATAACAGCTATTAATTATTTACCGGTCTTGTAGAAAACGTTTGCAAGCGGGCCCCAGAATAAAAGGCTGCTGGCTCTTCTTTCCTCCTTCCTTCTCCTTCTGCCCTGCACGTCCAGGGAGGGGGCGTGGTGCCATGCCCCCAGGGGCAGATGCTGAGCTCAGGACCAGCAGGGATTGAGGCAGAGTCTAGGACGAGGACCTGGATCTGCCCCCTCTTTCCAGCAGCTCTCAGCCTGTTCCTGAGCCTGTGGAGCTCAGCTCAGCTCCCTCAGTGTCCCCATCCAACCAGAGCTCCATGCAAAGACCCAAGCGATGCAGCAAGGGGGACAGGCACCAGGGGCAACACATGTGGGGAGAAACTTAGCCCTGCCCACAGGCTGAGGTGCCCACATTGCTTTTTGGGAAGAGCCAGGACGCAGCTCAGCTGTGGCAGGGGGAGCGGGACGCTGCTCCGTTCGAGATGCAGCCTCCGAAAGGAAAATGAATTATGCATCATGGCCCAGCCTGGAGATCATTGATGATAAATAATGCTAAGTGGGAGCTGGCTGCATGCTGCAGCTACAGGCTGCCCCTCTGCTGCCTTTTGCTTTTTTTCTCTTGCTCTCTCTTCTTTTTTTTTTTCCTTTTTTTTTTTTTTAACTCTGGATTATGGAGTACAGTTTGATACAGGAAAAAAAAAATAAGTAGCTTTTTGTAATTGTTTTGTTTAGGCTGGAAGATTTGCCTCCTTTTGCAAGGTTTCTGTGAGCTATACTTCAGTTACACCATGGACTTGCATCCTTCAAACATAACTCAGAGCTGTGGATCGAAGCACACCCCAGAGAATTCAAATACAAATGCCATCTGGAGCGGGGAGTTCCCTGGGACATCCACAATGCTCAAACAAATGAATTCCGTTTGATTTCGATGGCAATAGATGAGCTGCCATTTTGCTCCCTTCTGCCTCTTTCCCTAAACCTCAGCCCTTGGCTACTGGGGGGGGTTGTTCAGCCCTGACCCACGCAGGGGCTGAGCACCCCAGCATGTTCTCTATGTGGGATGCTCAGCACATGGGATGCTCAGTGCACGGGACACTCTGCATATGGGATGCTCCCCACACAGGGTGCTCTGTGCCACCCCAGTCCTGGTCTCCCCAAAGCCAGGGGCTGTTTCACTGGGGGCTGTGACAGTCTTGTCCCTGCAGCTCCTAATGCCAGGCCTTTCTCCCAGAGCAAAAAGCATCTATTTTGGACTCCATGATAGATACCTGGAAAGGGGATAAGTACCATCATTATATTTAATCGCTCCTAACAGCCCCTCAGAAATAAAAGGACAGACAGTGCTACGCTGCCCAACCCGTGACGATGTCCCAGAAGCTGTGCACAAACCAAACCAGGCGACTTGAACTGTGTTTTCCTAGCAGCCCATTGCCCTTTCTGAAGGCCAGGTATGCAGGTAGAGTGCTTTTCTGAACGGGGATTTATTCTGTGTTTGTCACTTTGACAAGGGATGATTGACAATCAGAATGATGGGACAATTTGCCTTGATCTCACCGCACCTCTGCCAGGCAAACACATCAAGAAAAAAAAAAAAAAAAAAAAAAAAAAAAAAAAAAAAAAAAACACGAAGGAAAGAAGAGAGCAGAGCTTAAAGTGGATGCCATTTATCTGCGAGAAAGCCCATGGTCTACAGCCAGGGGGTCAGGCACTGCTGTTTTCCAAACAAGTGGGCTCTGGCAGCAGAGCTTTAAAGATGGGACTGCGTCTCTGATGAAGCTGTGGGCTTTTTGCTCGCCTGTCCATGCTGGCACAAGCAATTATCTGCCCAGCACTTCTCATGGTGTGGCATTTGGGGACATAGTGGCCATGCTAATAACGGGTAAACCACCTCTGCCAGCATTTTATGGAGGGCAAGTTTGGATCCCAGCTGCCCGCTGGGCTGTGCCTGCACCCCATGGTCTCCCCTTCCCTGCGCCCAGATGGGGCTCAGGTCCCAGTAACCAACTGGTGGGGTGTTTTTTCAGCAGGTTGGCTCCATGGTGCTCAGCTCCCTTTTATTCACCTTCCCAGCAGACCAGGGGAGTGTTCCGGGCTCCTTTCCATAAACCTAAATAAACCCATCCATGCCACAGGACTGGGAGGGTTTTGTGCCTGGGAAGACAGGGCAAAGGAAGTGTTAAAGGCTGGATTTTTCCACCCATGCTGAAAACCTGTCGTCCCCGTGACGTCAGTGGGAATTTTGAGCCTGCACCAGCTCTGGATGTTTAATCATATGTGACCTCTCCAAAGAAACTAAGCAAATTAATGGTAGAGTTAAGAACAGAGCCCAGGAGTCCTGATCCCTACCTCCACAGCTTAATCACAAGAAAAAAGTTGTTCTTGATGGAAAGCAAACAGATAGGAACTGGAGCGGAGCTTTGCACTGAATTGCAAATGTTCTGACTCCTGCTCAGATTTGAGTTGTTAATCCCAGTTTCGCCCTGTTTCTGCTCTTAACTCATTTCCATTTCTCAGCAGTCCACAGCTCTGCAAGAGCATCTGTGCCCAGGCTGGAGGCTTTTACCCCGCGCGGTGCGCCCAGAGGAGCGAGGGCTGTGCTGGGACCAGGGCTCAGGCTCTCCCTCCACACACAGGTTGGAGATCAAGGAACGTGCTCTCTGGAAACAGCATCTAGGACCACATATTGTATCATGATCACTTTGCAATTACCTCTTTTACTCTTTTAAGAAAGTTCCCAACTGCCTGCGGTGGCCGGGCGGTTTGCCTCTGCCTGGGGCAGCTCGGAGCCTGACCCTGAGAGGATGTGCCGTACTCCTGCTGCAATGAGACATGAAACTTAACGTGTTTTTCCTGCAGGAACCTGCCGCCACCAGTCAGGTCTGAGGTTCAGGAGGCCAGGATTGCAGGACACAACAAAATCTCCCTTTAGGAGCTGCATGGCTAAAGGAGATTGACTCTAATCAGCACGTTGCTTTGCTGTGCAGTTCTGCACTGGGGAGCAGGGAATTGACTCCGTTTCAACTCCTTTAATTACACTGAGTTAAAATTCATCAGGGGAAACTTTCCTGCTATTCCTAAACCTATACCAAAATTTATGTTAAATAAAAATAATTATTAAAAAAAAAAATACAATGGCTGTTACTTTCAGTCAAATTCTACAGGACTGTTTTTTTGGAGAGAGAGGCTGAACAGCTCATTCTGCACTAGATAAATTTCAGCTTCTGAATCCAGGCTTTTTTTTTTTTTTTTCCTAAGTGGATATACTTTTGTTAAACAAGCAGAGCTGAAATCCTGCCTTCTCCATCCATCCCCTTAAGGAGCCTGATTGATGTGGCTGCAGCAACACAGTCTAGAGAGCGAGACGGAGCGTGATGGGGATGGGGCAGGTGCCTGCATTTAGAGCCCCGCTCACAGAGCAGAAAATGAGGTGTGTGCAGCCTTGTGGAGCCAGAACGGGTCAGTTGTGGTGGCAAAGGGCATTAATATGTCTCCTACAACATGACCATGGCATGCACAAGTGATTGATCCGTGGATGGAAAATGGGAAGCACTCATGCTAAGTCCTAAGGATTTTATTTTCTTTTTTTCTTCAGTAAGGAGAGGTCACTCTTATGTCCCAAGCTGTGCGCTGAGTGCTGGGGTGTTTTGGGATGGGCTGGGCAGGGGTCACCAAGGCAGCTGCCCCTTTTGGCAAGCACGGGGCTGCAGGACGATGTGCTCCCATCCCAGACTCTGGAAAGTGCTCTGGAAGCCGTGCAGCTGAAAGGTAAGACGAGGCATCAGGGTAGGTTTGCTGCTCTTACCATGACATGTACCATTTCCAAGGGGTGAAAGGGCAGGTTCCTCATGCAAAAAGAAGCACGTGGGACTTAAAATATGCCAGCCGCCGCTGCTGTGCATCTCTTAGTATCATCTTATACCAGCAGCCTCTGCTGGGGAGATTTCCAGGAGGATTAAACTGAAAAACCCTTTTCCAGCATCTGCCGCTGGAAGAGCGAGGGTTGCTATGGAAACCGCATCTGGCCTATTCACATGAGTTTTATAAGGGAAGAAACAAATAAAAAATAAAGCAAAAACAACACACGCGTCGCACAAAAGAGAGGTGACTTTGCCTGCTGTCATCAGAGAGCGAATGAGGGCAATCAGGCCTAATGCAGGCTGGCTGGCTGCTGGGTGGGCACGCTCACCCCCCAGCTGCCTGGGATGAGGGCACCCAGACATTGGTGTCAGCAAAGCCAGGAGGGAGCGAGGTGATCCTAATCCCGATCCCGATCCCAATCCCAATCCCGATGCCACCTGTGGATGCCTGCACAGCAGGGAGAAAAGCACAAGGGCAAAAGGCAAAAAGCAGCTGAGCGCTTTCTGCAGCTCGTAAAGGGGCCAGCAGTCAGAGCAGCTCACTGGGCAGCACTGGGGTTAATTCAGTAATCCCCCCCTGGAGCAGCCACAGTGATGCAGAGAGCCGGGGGTCCCTCCTTGCAGCCCCCCTGCACCGTGGGGTCGCAGGGAAGCAGCAGTGGGGCTGGAGGAGCCCAGCATAAACTGTGTAATGAAACAAGGGGTAAAGAAGAAGCCCAGGGTAAGCTGTGTAATGAAACGCGGTAAGCCGTGTAATGAGGCTTTTCCTGGGAAGCTGAGCAATCCACCAATATGGATCAGGAGACACCAGGGGTGTCGGTGATGCTCCTAAACCAGTGAGAACTCCTAGGGCAGGGTAATGCTTTGAGCACACTTCAATTAATTTAATTTTTTAATGCTTTGAGCACACTTTAATGACAGCTCCTAGCTGCAGCCCGGAGGGACGCGGGGCTGGGCTGGTGGTCTTCCCACAGGGACGGACCCCATCTGGGTGAGGCACCATCTCCTCCCCTCTCCAGCAGCTCCCGGGTGTCCCCAGGGAACGGCTTCACTTTAACTGCCTCAAGGCATTGGAGAGATGTTGATGAATGCCCTTAGGAGCCAATCTCTTCACCAGCTCGGTTGGTACTTCAGGGCAGTGCAGCAGACATCAGCGATGGCTCCGAGCCAGCTCCTCTGGACCGAGGTCTGGAGGAAGAGCCGTGCGTGCACCCAGCCCACCCGGACACAGCAGGACGTCATCCCTGGGGGTCAGACCCCAAAGCATCTCCCAGCTACGATTTTGGGTGAAGGCCTTAAAGGAGGGGGCAGCACGCAGCTTCAGAGAGGGGCTGCCCCAGTCTGCAAACCCCAGGACCCAATAGTGGGAAGTTATTTGTCTGCCCCAGCAGGGAAGGACGGACTTTTCCCCACTCCACAGATGGCACCCAGCGAGGTGGAGGGTGTTTGCTGTGGGTCCTGGCCCCGAGTGCCTCCCCTGAGCCTTGTGGAGCTGGACCTCAGCCCAGGACTGTGCACACAGGCTCCTGAGTTCCTGTTCCCATTCATGTGTCCATCATAAATGAATTGGAAATTGTAGGATAAATGCAGAAACGCCAGGTAATGTCTGACTTGTGTGGTGCAAGCCCGCGATGGGGCACTGACTGCTAATTAGTTAATTGTGGTAAAGCACCAGGAAGGTGCAGAGCCTTGCTGGGATAGCTGGTTCCTGCTGGAACCAACACATCCCTGAGCCTTTGCAGCTTCAGCACCCCTGGTCACCCTCTGCTGCTGCCTCCTGCTATGCGGGAGGAGCAGTGGCACACAGCAGGCCAGGGACTTACCCAAGGACACGAAGCAACTCGAGGTCAGACGACTGATCCCAGCCCAAAACGTGCTGGCTTTACCCGTCACCAGTTTTGTTCTCCAGGGGGGTTTCTCCCCCTTCACACCCATGCAGGTGTTTTAAGGTTAAACCCGAAAGCTGTGCCGTGCCCGCAGCGGGCAGACGGCAGCTCGTGGCTGAGCTCCTGCCAGCAGGGTCATTTTGGAGATGTATTAACAGCACCAAAGCCCCGTTCAAGCCCAGCATCCATTACTGTTGTTTTCAGGAGCACACACAATTTGCCATCTGGCCTGGTATTCTTTATGCTCTGAGCTTGATGGAAAGCAACACAGCTCCGCTCGTTTCTGGGAGGCTGCTGCTGCTCTCACCAGGACCCGGGCTCAGCGCAGCTCCCCTGCCACCCGCGAGGTGCTGCTGGCCCTGCAGCCCTGTCCATGGCTCATGGTGCAAAATCAGCTTAATTTGGGACACTCCAAGAGCCTAAAATGAACAGGATAACTCTGGAAAAAGAAAGACAAGTGATGAAACAAGGGAATAACGTGGTTCAGAGAGCAAACGCCCCTCCAGTGCCATCATCTTTCTGTCCAATCCTCAGCAAACGTCTCACAGGTGCCCGGGGGGGGGGTCCCAGCTCCTCTCAGCCCCAGCCCAAACGGGTGCCAGCCATGCTGCTGGGCACAGAGCTGCTCACTCTGACAGCCAGACATGGCCCTGCCGCTGCAAATTCATGAGAGCTGTGGCTGAGCTGAGAAAGAAGAGCCACCCTGGGAACCCGAAACAAATGTATTCCAGCAGCTGGTGATTAGGAAGAGGTTCGGATTAGACGTTAGGCGTTACTTGCATCTACACCAGCTCATGGCTCTGAATCCTCAAGCATCCTCCCCAGTAATCTTCTCTTCTTCTTTATATTGTTCTTTCAAGATTGATCGGCATTTTCTTTTCCCGGCACTTGAAATAAGAGGATAAAAACTTCAAGGCACTCTGGTAAAGACATTTATTTACCTGTTACCCTCTCTTTCTTCTGCGAGAAGCTCCCTTATGCCAGCTCCAGTCTCCTGGAACCAGGACAGCAGCAGGGCTGGAGCTTCCCACAGACCAGATGCACAGAGAGTAATCAGTGAGGCTCCCGGGGGAAAGGGTCTGGATGGACATGAGGGTGTCTGGTGCTTCCCCATTTTGGTGCTGAGCCCATCCTCACTGTTGGGAGCAGCAGGGATGGTTCAGACACCTCCAGGCCGGGGTTCATTGTGAGTGAGTGCCATCTCCCCACCGCCCTCCTGCACACTGCCCCTAAGGGATTTCTTGTTTCCTTTCATTAGGCTACTCCGGGTAATTATTCCAAGAGCACTGTTAGGAGCTAAGAAGCAAGGCGCTGAGGAGATGGTGCCTCACAGCCTGAGCAGGGCTGGCAGGAGGCAGGCAGGGAGATGGGGACCCAGGAGACAGGAGGAGGATGGTGGGGAGCAAGGGGGGGTCCCGCCAGCCTCCCCCAGCCCTTTTGGGGCACGGTCCTAACCCCAGGGGTGGGAAACAGCTCAATGCAGAGCTGCCCCGCACAGCCCTCACTCATACCCTGCTGCATACGTCCTGATCCTGAGAACATCCATGAAGCCAAGGGGAGGGCACCAGCAAGACCTGACCAAAACCCAGCGAGGTTCGTGCAAAAATTAACCCTCAAAATAGCCCTGGGCTGGCACCCAAAATGATGCCCAGCCCCTGGGGACTCCAAACCAGACCAGGGCCATACCCTGCTGGTTTTAAGATGCCTGCCCTCCTCTTCCCCTCCTTTGTTATGCCTTGATCAGCAGCAGCTGCACTGAAATCCCTGAGGAGTTTTGCACGGAGCCCCTCTGTGGATGAGGCGAGGGAGGTGAGCAGCTCCATGCCATGCTGCCCCGGTGTTTGCCCAGCTCTGATTTATGCCCTCCCGCAGAGCCCAGCTCGTACAGCAGGGCCCAGCTCACAGCAGCAGTATTTCTCCCCATTCCTGAACCGTGGCCCATTTTGCAGCTAATAAATCCCCCCAGCAGCCTGCCAGGCTCCTCCTGTTCCACCCAAAAGAGGAGGAAAGGGAGGGGGGGAATTAAAAAAAAAAAAAAAAAAAGAAAAAAGCTGGCATCGCCATGGCAACCTGCTCCTTCCCGGAGCTGCGAAGCCTTTAGGTTCCCACTCCCCATTTATCAGCTGCACTCGATTAGGCAACGATGACAGTCGGCACCACTAAGTGTTGGGGTGTTGGGTGCTCTGGAGAGAGGTCACATTTCAAAGCACGCTGCAGGTTCTGCTCATCCCGCTGCTCTCCTGGGGGTGACCCTGTGAGTTTTGGGAAGCCAGCCAGCCCAGGGCAGTGTTGGACACTGCCTCTCCAAGCACACGTGTGCCAGGTGGGCTCTGGAGGTCCTTTGGTTGGGTTTGGCTGCAGACACAGCCCTCCCCAGAGGATGCTGGCTTAAATTGGCCACCGCACATTTGCCGCCTTGCTGGCGAGGCTGGCTGCCTCCTCTCCCCCCCTTGCTCACTGCTAACCCACAGCTTGCTCATGGGATGAGGCTGAGTGGCCCCGAGCACACCATGGGCTGCCCAGCCCTGCCTCTGTCATGCGAGGACCGAACGCTGCCAAGGGCACGGCACGCTTCATTATGTCTCATTTATTGCTTATTACCAGCCTCTATCTGCAGAGAAAAGCCATCAGCGGTGAAGGGAGGTGGCTGTCCTGATCGAGCTGCATGGATCTGGAGCACCCCGGGGTGTGAAGGGAGCAGGGCTGGGATCGGTGAGCCCAGCATCGCATCCCTCCTGCGGCCACCCGCCTGGGCACCGCCATCCCCGTGCCTCCTCCTGCCTGATCGTGCTTTCAAAGCACGGCAGATGGGCCTGCGCTGAAAGAAAATTGCTTCTGCTCCCCAGCTCAAGCAGCCCCATTTTATTTACTTATTTCCTACCCCAGCTATGCAAACGTACCTCCCCTCTCCACAACCAGATGGGCATTAACACCGAGCCCTGGCACGCTGGCGTGGCCACAGACAGCTGCCCAGAGCTCCCAGCCTCGCCGTGCTCACCTGGTTAATAAAACCAGGTCCCAGCGCTCATTTAGGGGAACGAGATGCCAGCCGTGCCCTGCTCCTGCGGGCAGCGCCCCGGTGAGCACGGCTGGGGCTGGTGCTTGATGAGCTCTCCAGGGCGGGGAGCGCAGATGCCGCTTTTGGTGCCCCTCCAAGGCGGGCAGTGGGGTTTAGGTCTGGCCGCCGTTCAAGGGATGATCATTGTTTAATTGGTGGTTTAAGTGAGTGCAGAGCCTCGCTGCCTCCTGGCACCGGCGTGCGTTTTCGAACAAAGGTGCTGGACAAAAGCAAAGCGCTGCGCTGAAAGGGGCCGAGCCCGCTGCAGGGTGCTGGGCATGGGCACGGCATCGCGCAGCATCCACCCGTCAACCTGGGGTGCTGGAGGAAAATCAGTGGTCTCCAGCTGTGGGATAATTCATCCAGTTTGTGCCGAGATCTGAAGGAGGCGGCAGCTTCCCCGCTTGCTCCACCTGGGGCATTTCTGGAGCACTCCTTTACTTCATTAGAGGTTTGACCAGACAACCCCCCTCACAGGTAAAAGCAACCAAATATTTCTCTCCTTCCCAGTGCTGGCCTTTGCCAGGGTTTTCTTTTAATGCAGCACTGCGGGGCGTCATTAACTCTCAGTGCACCTTCTCATTAGCCGTTTGAGTTATCTTTCACCAGGAGGGAAACTGAGGCATGGGCAGCCCCTTCCCTACTGCGAGCCTCCCCCTGAAGCGAGGACACCGCAGAGCAGCTCATCCCCGTGGCCCCTGCACGCCACCACCTCCCCGGGGCTCTTGCTAAATCAGATTAAAGAAGTGCTCCTGCAAACATGCCAATCATCAGACAACACGAAACAATAAAAGAAATAAAACACTCCAGCTACCAGCCCAAGCGCAAGCCTCAATTAGCAAATATATCAATCACCGATGACACCGATAGTGTCTGCACTGAGAGATTTACTGAAATGATCGGCAGATGCAGCACGGCTGCAGCCCTGCTGGGAACGGAGCCCCCAGGAGGTGCTGAGCTTCAGATGGATGGCCCCGGAGTGGGATTGGATTTACAGAGTGCCCACGAGGATGCCCATGAGCCCAGGGGTCCTGGATAAAGCCCCCAGCCCAGCTCCAACCCTGCACTGCCCAGCCTCACACCAGGCCCCTACTCAGGAGGGGTTTTGTTTTGCAAAGCTCCCCAAAAAGCCTCGTGGATGGGTCCCGTCTGTTTGATCCTGGCCCCAGTGTGTGGTGAGGGGCTAGTGGCCCCCTTCCAGTACCAGCATCCCCCCCCCCCCAGGCACTGGATAAATAGGGATTGGCCAAAGGCGCTGGGACATGCACATTTATTTATGAATATTGTGAGATTACAGGCGGCTTACAGGCCCCCAGCTGTGATCAAACCCCACGGCAGCCACGGAGAGATAAAGGCGATGGCGTGTGCAACAGGAGCAGCACAGCCTGGCCCCCAAAAATAAACCTCTGCTCTCCTCCTTTCCTCAGCCCTGAGATGCGTTTCTTAAAATATGTATATATATATTTATATATATATATATATATATATATATAGTTTGTTTGCTTGTTTTAAAAGAAATTGTTGGATTTTACTCAAAGCCCCAACTGCAAACATCCCATTTTGGCAATCGATTTCACCAGTGGGAAGAATCAGAAAACCTGCTTCTCCTTGTCAAAAAAAGAAAAGAAAAAAAAATAAATAAAAAAAGACAACTCTTTTGTTTGTTTGTTTTGTTTTTTGTTTTTTGTTTGTTTGTTTGTTTGTTGTGGAATTGGAAACCCCAGCATCTCCCACTGGAAAAAAAAAATAATAAAATAAATCCAAGGAAATATTTGTTTCTTTTTGTTCTAATCCCTTCCCCAGCTCCCCAAGCAGACGTGAGGCTGGAGGGAAGGGGGATGCCCAGGAGGGGAGCACGGGGCAGCAGCTCCACCTGCACCCCGCAAGCGCTCCCCGAGCTCCCCAGGCTGCAGGCAGCTCCCAGCCTGGCTGCTCTCACGTTGCAGCTTAAATTTGACCAAAGTTCAGAAAGTTGATTGTAAATTTGCCCTCGATTGTTGGTCTCGTTAAACCTTCTCCAAGGAGGTGCAGCAATCAACAGAGAGAGGAATTATTCGAAGGAGGGTAGCGAGAAGTAAAGCGTCCCCAGGAAACGAGAGGAGCAGGGATGTGAGGGGGTAGGCAGGATAAACTCTAGATGAGTAATTCATCCAAGGGTTTGTTTTCCTGAGCTGGAGGCCAGGGCTTGTTTTTGCAGCCTCCCGCAGGGCCTGATCCTGCTCGCATGTGCCCGCAGCTCTGCACCACCCCAGCTCACGCGCAGGCGCCGCGCTGCTGTGATCCCATTAACAGGCGGGCACAGCCTCTAAATTCCGGTTAATAAATACCTAATGAGAAGATGACAGCCACTTCTGGACCCTCAGCGGTCCCTTCGGTTATTCACCAGCTCGGAAAAGTACAGCTCGGCCTCAATAATTGATAGTGCATTAACGCAGAGCTGGGGGGCAGGAGCCCCGTTAATTACAGCTGGGCAGCACCAAATGTCACCAAGGTGCTGCTGGCACGGCTGGGACACGTCTGCTTTGGGGGTGTGGAGGCTCAGGAGGGGGCTACAGAGCTGTGCAATTAAAATTAGGGTGTTTGGGGAAATGTGACCCGATTGGAAGTGGGTCTGCAGGGCTGTGCTGCGTTTTCCTGGCTCGGAGCAGGGCAGTGCTCTTCTGCACCGATTCATCGCCAGCAGCAGGTTGTTAGTTTTGTGCTGGGCTGGAAAGGCAGTGCTGAGGCTGGGGGGAAAGGGTCATTTGCAGAGGGGCTTCTCCAGAAAAGAGGAAAATGGGAAAAAGAAGGAGGGGAGCTGGGGAGGCACCAGGAGACGGAGCCCCCCCTGCCTGCCCCTCCAAGCTCCTGACAGCCTCAGCTCAGGGCTTCATCCACGCACCAGAAATGAGAGGAGAAATGTCCGTATTCGGGAGGAAGAGAGATGGCCCCTGAGTCTGTGAAGAGTTATAGAGAAAGCAATCTAAAAGTCATTGTAAATCCAATCACATTAAACCCTACACTTCAGAAATGTTCAGGCGTCTTCCTAAAGCCTCCCCCTGCTGCGGCAATGAATCTCGGGGTAATTTGCACAGCACCTGTCAATGAGACAATTTGCACCTTTCAGCAAGGTTTGGGGATGTTGCAGTCAATGGGATTGTCTGGAGCAAAGGGGAGGGAGGGTGCAGAGGAGGAGAGATAGAAGATGAGCCCAGGGTGAGCCAGAGCTGCCTCGGGTGACCGATGGGCTCAGCCGGGCTGTGACGGATGCGTCCTGTCTGCCCCAGGAAAGCTTTCCTCCTTCTGCCACCAGGAAGGGCTTCTCGTGTAGCTCAGTGAGCAGAAAGCGGTTTTAGCAAGAAAAAATGGTGCTGGAGAAGTGGGGAGCTGGGGAGGAGATGTCTCACCACATCCCTGTGGGTGCTGCTCCTCCAGCCCTCCTGCGTCCCCAGCACTGTGTGCGTGCGCTCCCAGCCCTCCTCCTCCCCAGGGGGATCTGCCCAAAAAGCCAGCAGGCTCCTTGGAAAAACCAACCTCCATTTGAAGACAGAGAAGCACAGAGGAACAGAGATTAAGTGCCAGCAAAGGCTTCCCTCTGCGTGCCCAAAGCATTGGCCGCGCCACCCAGCCCCATTTGCAGCCCGCACCCATCCCTGCTGGCGAGGTGTCCTGGAAGAGAAGGATTTTCAGTAAGTGAGCTGTGCACAAGCACACGTGCACCCTCCAAAGATGCGGGAGTTATTAACGCATGTGCATGATAATGGCATTTCATCAGGAGCCCAGGAGCACCGCAGCCATCTGGCGCTGTGTTTAGCATCCGCGCTCGGAGCGCAGCCCGTGTCAG
Organism: Aythya fuligula; assembly: GCF_009819795.1. Lineage (NCBI taxonomy): Eukaryota > Metazoa > Chordata > Aves > Anseriformes > Anatidae > Aythya > Aythya fuligula. The sequence continues at coordinate 6,302,395 of NC_045577.1, forward strand.
CGCGGAAAGCTTCCAGCTCAAAACAGGGTGGAGGTGATAATGGATTTTCAAAGAGACAATTATTCGCTGGCTCTGTCGTGACACACTGATCAACGGCAGATGTTTCTGCTGTATTCTGACCCGGTTTTGATCCTGAAAATGAGCGCGGGTTAGGCGTGCCTGCCTGGCTGGTCCACCCAGAGCCTGCAAAGCTAGGCTGGAGACCGCCCGCCTCTGCTTTTATTTGCAGGCTGGAAGGGACAGGAGCCATCCAATAATCCTGGGGACCACAGTGGCACTGCTGGGGCCGATCCAACTGGATTAACTCATTGGCATGATGGCCAGAGCCATAATTTGACTTTTCATCCAGCAGGGCCCATTTCACATCTGGACTGAGGAGGTCTGTCCTGGCTTCACTGGGGATCAGCCTTTAACTAAGGGCTCTGGCTGGCTTCAAATATTTGCATCAGGGGCAGGGAAAGGCCCTGATCCTTCCCCTGGGAGGCAGGCGGGTGGCTGGGAAGGGAGCAATGAGGAGCTGCAAACAGCGCCTTCCAATTTCCTTCTCTCTGCTGTGTCTCTCTCCTAACCCAGCCGGGTATGTTCGCTCTCTGTCTTGGAAAAGCAGGGCCAGCAGTCGCTCCTCTCCCATTAACCCTGCCTTCTTGCTTCCCCTGTGTGATGATGTTTGCTTGCTGCCCCTGTGTGAGCACCCCGAACTTGGCACAGAGCACCCCGAGCTCCACGCAGGCGTCCCAGAGGGTGCTTCCCTCCTACCTGCACCACGCGCCCGAGGAAGCCCGTTCCCAAAATCCACACCTCCGAGAGCTGGATCAGGCCTGTGGCCGCTCCGGGGTGCTGCAGACCCCGCAGGCTGTCGTTTCGCTTGCTGCTGTGTATTCACTCGACATTAGCACCGGTTTTACATGGTTTTACGTGCTGGGAAGGCAGAGGTTCATGCATGCAGTTCAAGCGCTCCGTGCCCTTGAGCTGTCATTTGGGAGCGTTTGTGCAGCTGCAGAACCGTACCCTGTTGCCCTGTGCTTTATGGAAGTCTTTCGGCTCTGTTTTCCTGAGACTGCAGTGGCAGCAAAAAAGACCCCAAAATGAGAGACTGGAGAGGGTTTCCTACCACCAATGCCTCCCAGCAATGCCTGGGAGCTTTGCTTTGGGACCGTAGCCTTAGGCTTTGCCTCCTTCTGCTGCCCCAGCCTGGGAGCTTGTAGGAAGGGAACTTGAAAAAAGAGTGAATTTTGAACAGAAGGAAATTTGCCTAAAAAAGCAAACTCTAGCCTATCCCTGAGCATGCAGAAGCATGTAGGGTCGTGCAGGAGCAAGCAGGAGCAATCATTCCTCCACTTGCTGCTCAGGCTCGCTGCCCCTGCTCAGGTTGAGCATCTTTTGACCTGCAGAGGTGGGGACAGGAGATATTTTGCTTCCCTCTCTTGCCTCTGATGGCTGTGGGACTCTTTCCAGACCTCAGCTGCAAAAACAAAATCAATGAACTAAAAACAGAAGCGCTGCTTTTGGGGTAACGTGTTGGTATTTCTGGTGTCTCCTCCTGCTCTTTGCCTCTTTGCTAGCAGCGCAACCAAGGGCTCTCGGGCTGGGCCCTGCAGAATAAAGACCTCTTGGCAAAAGGGAACAAAATGCTGCTCCACAACAGGGGTGACCCTGCATGGGCTCTCCTTGGCTTCTCCATCCCATGGCAGAACCTCCTCCCCATGCTTTCCCATCACTTAATTACACCACGGGGACAGATGGAGCAACCCACTGGCTCAGCAGCTGCCAGCCCAGGCCTGGCACCCAGAAAGGGGCCAAAAGGGCCCCTCGGGCACTTCCCTGGGTTTCTCCATCCCAGCTGGGTGCCTGGGGCTGGCCCTGCATCCCCCAGCCCTGCAGGATGCCTCCTCCGGGTGGGCGCTTCCCCAGTTCCCCTGGAGGCTCCGGTGGTGTGGGCGAGCAGATGCCTCCTGGCTCGGCGTCCTGCTAAATTACCAGCAGCTTTTTCCAGCACCAGCAAGCTGGCTGCTGAGCAGAGGCCCTGTTCCCAGAGCACGCCGTTCTGCTGGGCTTTAAAAACGCCTTTGCAGGGAAATAAAGGGCCTGCATCAGCTACAAGAACACGTTTCAGGTTGCAGGACCCCGGAGCTTTATGCTAAGCGAGATGCAGAGAGCAAAGTGCTTCCCTGTGGGCCAAAAAGCCCTCTGACTTTCTGATGCAAAGGCACAGCTTCAGAAGGGACATCTTGGCCAAAAATAGCCCCCCCAGCTCCTCTGTCCCCCCTCCATGGGCCCCAAGGCACCCCCTGAACCCCCTGAGCTGGAGCCTTCCCATTGTACCCCCCCACCTCTCCCCATCCCTGCCTCCACCTCTGTTCCCCAAAACTGGCACCGGTTTGGTTTCCAGTCCTGAAAAGCACTTGTCTTGTATGGGCTGGTGAATAATTTATAGTTTGCTCATCAGGAAAGGCAATTGGGAGCGTGGAAGGAGGGAAGAATAAATATATATTTATAAAAAATAGAAAAAGGTAAAAAATAAAATAAAATAATGCCCAAACCTACCTCATAAACTGTTCCTTTGATCTAATCCGGAATAAATTATACATAATGGAGCTGGTTGGTTTTGCTTGCCGACAGCATGAATAAAAAAAAATAGAAAACAGGAAAGCAAGCCAAAGCATTTGGGCTAATAACAATGTGCTCAGTATATATGCTTCAGCTGGTATCACTTTGCAGCAGCCAGCTCAGATTTTCATGGGAAAGAAATCCATTTTTAAACCAGGGATGTGCTGCGCAGGTGATGAGCTGGTGGGAATGCTCTGCCATGGCTGAAGCGTCCCAGGAGAAAGTTTTTTGTTCTCCTGCAGGACCAAGAGATTCAGCAATGTCTTCGCTGAGGGATCCGGACCTTGTCTTTCAACATAACACTTTGCTGCAGGCCTTAGGGCAGGTGCATTTACCAACATTTTGAAACAAAGTCGATTCAAAAAAAAAAAAAAAAAAAAAGCTAAAAAGCTTTCAACTTACAAAGCAGATCCGGGAGAAAGTTTTGAGGATTCCGCGTTATTTTCCCTAAGCCTTCACCCTCCCTTCTCTTCCTCCTCTCCTCCCACCCTCCTTCCCCTTCCTGCAGGAGGGAATATTGAGTGAGGCAGCCTCACAAAGCCGGTCTCTCACCAAGAGCTTAGCTCATTGCTCCGGGATGCAGATTCATCAAGAGCACAGTCCATAAAGAATTCCCATGTAGCTCCGGAGCTGGTTCAGTTTCAAAGGCTAATGGAAAATCACTACTGCTAAGAAGTCGGACTGCACGCCTGCACTGACTTTCTCAGGTGAGAAGGGTATTGACCAAACAGCCAATGCTCCAAAAATAAAAATATTCCCCTAGGCTGGCTTCAGCATGCAATTAAAAATCCCAGCAAAAAAAAAAATCCCAGAGCCTTTCAAACATGCAATTACCGAGCAAGGGAATCAGACAGGTGCTGATGGGGGACCAGCCGGGGTCAGCTGCTAACCAAAAATGCCTCCTTGAATTGAGTCTTTTGTCGTGAAATGAGAGCGAGCGAGCGAGATTACCAGTGGCAAATGGCAGTCAATTAGCTGGGGAGGAAAAAAAGGTCCCCGAAGGTCTGCACTTGATCAGCATCCTCGCGAGGGAGGGCTGCTGCAGTGCTCTCCCCAGCAGTGCTGGCTCAGAGAAGGCTTTGGGAAAAAAATAATCCACCCTCCTCTGAAAGAACGTGGTGGTTTCCGTGTTTCCATCCTGGGTGGCTGCTCTGGGAGCAGGACGGCTCCCAGCAGGGCTGGCTGCTGCCAGAGTGGGACACGCCAGTGCCTCGGTCCCTGTGCTGTGAGCTCACCATGGCCCCCAAGGCTCAGCGCCTTCCTGAAAGCTCACGCAGGGAAGCTCACAATAAAAGCGAGTGGATTTAATGTTTGGTGCCTGACATTAATGCTCACTCACACTTGCACGCAGTGAAGGGGATGCAGACAGCTTTTTTTAGCCGCGGCCCTCTGTTTTACCCGTGGCCCTCTTTTTTAGCCATTTGGGAAGTCTGTTTGCTTGGGATTTTATCTGTTGCAGCTCTTTTAAAATACGCCTCGAGGGAATTCACCTCCCTCTTCCCACTGCCAGCTCAAGCCACGATCCTGCAGCTCCAGCACCAAAAAAAAGAGAGAAGAAAAGGCAACGGAGGCACTGCCTTCATCCCCGGCCCCAGAGCACCCCTCGGGCAGCGGTGCTCCCACGCATCAGAGACAGGCATAGCATGCCTTAACTCCCTCAGGGTGCTCTGCAGGAGGTGAAGAAGCGTTTGTAATGATGCTTGATTCTTCTTTTGGCTTATAGAGGAGTGGAACCAAAGAGGTCTGAGTTATTCTCATCATCTGGTGGTCAACCAGCTTGCCAGGTGGTGGATAAACTGATGGAAGAGGAGCGATGTAGGGATGAGGTTTGGCAGCCCCTGAACACAGGGGAATTTGGGGAGGCGCACTCAGCATTGCAGAGAAAAGACAGGGTCAAAAAGCAGGGTCAAGCAGTGCCTGAAGCTTTCAGGACTCAGCCGTGAGGGGCCGTGTGGTACCCCAGGAGGATGTTCTCAGTGGTTCACTAAATGAATACACCACAGCTGGCAGCCCCCCGGGGGGTTTCTGTTCACTCCTGGTTCAGGGGATCTCTCTCACCAGTGCTGTGAGCTGCTGGAGACGCTAGCCCTGAAGTCTGCATGGGAGGAATCCAGTTGCCCACAGATGAGCCGAGACGTGGAACAAACCAAGCCAAGCTCAGACACCGCTCAGCTCCGTGGCTGTTATAAATCCAGGTAGAAGCAGAGGAATGTTCGCCGAGGTCACTTAAGGGCACTCTTATTAGAGACATCTATTAACAAAGAGGCGAATAATGTATGTCAGGCTGCCCAACAGACTAATTACGAACATCACAGGACGGCAGAGGCTCATCCGCTCCCTGCTGGCACCTCACTTTGCCCCAGGCACCAGCTTCATGCAGGAGGTGATGCATTTTGCTGGGGAAGATGCAGATGTTCCTGCAGCACCCAGGGGTCCATCTGTGCCCATTTTAGCTCCGCTGTGCTCCCCAGCTCCAGCACAGAACATTATTAGTTAGTCACCCGGACACTGCTTTCCAAGGCACTGAGGAATAAGAGCTCCTCGCTGCTTGACTCAGTGCAACCAGCCCTCCACGTTTCTTCCTCCTTGATTCTCAACATTCGCCCGGGTTCTGCAGTTTTCATTTCCTTAAAGCTCTAGCTTCACTTTCTGACACTGTACCAGCATTGATTTGGATTAATTAGAGTTCTCTGCAAAATTTCTCAGCCCCCCCAGACATGGCTGTTACCTCCTGCAGCACCAGGCTGTCCGCAGCCAGCTCTGCCCTGCTCGGTGGGCTCCTCGCACCCCCCATGCCCGTGTGTTGGACCTGAGCTGTGCTCTGAGCTGTGTCCTTGGCTTTCTGCTCCTGGAGGAAAGGCAGGATCAGCAGCTCTGGCTGTTTTTCCCATGAGAAGGCCCCAGCATGAAGCTGAGCATCTTGCAGGGATCAGTCTAATGCACATCCACATCCACCCCTCAGTCCTCAGGGTGGAGGGCGAGTGGTATAAATGATTTCCAGGCTGAATTTTTGCCTTGCCTTGATCTTCATTTGCACCAGGGGCCTGGCAGAGGGGCTGTGTGCCGTTCCCCTTTATACAGAACCAGCCATCCAAGCAATGCCCTGGGTTTCTGAGGACAAGCGTTGCGTAACGGATGCCCAAGCACGCCCTGGATCAGCTCCCCAGCTGGTGTAAATCAAGAGAGATCCATTGAGGTCAATCCTGGCCAATTGTATCCACTTAATCTCCTCTCCGGAGGCACCACGTAATTGCTGTGCAGAGCTTGCAGGAGGTGCTCCATGCGCCAGCCTCCCTGCACCACTGCCTGCCCCCGGCGCAGGGAGGACCCCCCCAGGAGCCTCTTCCCAAAGCACCAGAGCAGAAGCAGCCTCAGCAGCTGCTCCTTGCTGAGCATCCGTGCCATGCAGCCCCTCTGCCAGAGCCCAGCAGCAGCAGGGAATTAGGCTGGGCTGGTGCAAAACAAATCCAGCTGCCTCTGAGACCAGCAACTTGTCTCACGGAGTCACGGCCAAATCCTGGTGAGCATCCTTCACGTGCTCAGGTCCCTTTTTCCCCCAGTTTTATTCCTTTTTCATATCAGGGCAGAAGAAAAATCCTGAAGGCTGCAAGCTGCCACACAGGGCTGTGGTGTTTGTTATTTTGTTGTTGTTGTGTTTTTGTTTTTGTTTTTTTAAATTGGATTTATTTTCTGTTTTATTTGTCTGAAATGCCTGGAGGCCGGGGTAGAAAGAGTGAACATCTGGGAAGGCGGATTCTTGATAACTCATATTCCAGAATGGCCCCGCTCCCATCCCCAGCATGGTTCTCATATTTAATTAAAAACTCTAAAATATTTACACCTATTAACAGCAGTGATTGCTCTCCTTTCCCTACCCCCTCTCCAACGCCAAGAGTGAGAGAGATGGGAGCAGGGCCCGGCTATTTGTGCGTGATCCTTTACAAGCAGGGAAGTTGTTAATGGCCTGGGAGCTTACGGCCAGGTTATTTTTTTCTGCTGGACACTTCCATCATCGCAACTGTGGTGGCAGTTCCTGACTTTAATGCAGAGCAAAGGGAGGCTTCGTGCAGGGCTGGAAATTGCTGGCATTTTGCAGAGGAGCTTTGCACCGGCCTCGGTGCTGGGAGAAACCAGCATGGGGGAAAAAGGCTTTATCCTACAGTGGGTGATCTGCACGCGCAGGGCAGGCAGGTCAGGTCTGGGCTTCAAGGCATCCTAGGAGCCAAGTGCAGAGTGTCCTGGTGCAGGCCCTGGGTTGCAGCATTGTCCCTGAGCCATTTCTTACTGAATTGCTCCGTGCTTAGGAAACGGGAATAAAACAGAACCAGGTCCTTGTGCTTCCACTGTTTGTTCTCATCGGTTTGGTAAAAATCATTGCATTTCATCAACTGCATTTTCTTATGGCTTGGACCCGTGCACCAGCAAGGCAAGAATTAACAGCTGGGGCATACATGGGGGGCCTGACGTGGCTGCCTCCCCCGCTGGCGAGTCAGTGGGTCCAGCTGATCCCTGCTTAATGCAACCCCGGTTAATGAACCCCTCGGGCTAATTTAGCAGAGGAAAGGATGGGAGAGAGGTTTTCCTGCAGGCAGGCATGCGTGAGAGGCAGAGCAAGATGCCAGCAGCTCCCCTGTGCCCAGCACCGTGGGGCAGCACCTGGAGACCCCACGGTGGTCGCCGAGCCCGGCTGCAGCTGGGGCAGCCGAAATCAGCCTCGTGTCACACCCAGGACATGACTCAGAGCAAAAGTGGTTTGCAGCTGCAGAAAGGATTCGGGAGTTTGAAAGCCCCAGCTAATGGTCTGCAAGTTTCACAAGTGCCTAATGGGGTGTGGAGCCCTGCGAAGCTTGCGGCTCGCTCCTGCGGTATAATCACATTTTTCTGCCTGCCTCTGCCTTCCCTCCCCGTGCTCTTGGCATGGCAAACACCCAGCCCCACAAACGTCCCTCCTGTACCCTAGGGCTTCTCCCCATCCCTTTTCCTCCCTCCTCCAGATACATCCCAGAAGTCTTCCTACTTTGGCCGATAACACCCTTACTTCGGATATTTAAGAATAAGGATTCGCTATGTCATGATTTTGTAGGTTGTGTTGCATATTCTGGTTTTCCTGTAAAAGCAGCAGTACCATCCTTTATCGAGAGCTCACATTTGCTGCCTGCACCTCTCTGTGCCGAAGCAGAAGCTGGTCCCAGGCACGGGCAGGGTGTGTGGGTACCAGGAGCATCGGCCAGGGGGTGCGAGCAGGGGCAGGGGGAACCGGGTTGACCCCGGCTGCTTTGATGGAGACGTCTTTCAAGGAACCCTAAACAGACCTATTAGATGTTTTATTCAGTTTTTATAAGTATTCCTCGCTGTAAAAGAGTAAATGAAGAGCCTGGGGCACTGCCAATGGGGCTCTTTTTGTTCCTATTGGCAGTACATCAGCTTTCAAATGATTTTCGCCATGAGAAAAAACAACATGCAAATCCAGGCCTCTCTGCCTTTTATCTCCCTCCTTGGCTCCCCTCCCTGCACCACTCGCCTGGTCCCTTCTGCTGGTTCCCCTTCTTTTAAATGCAGATCAGCCCCGGTGCTCCTGGTTCAGTCCCTCTCCTGTTGTTGGGAGGTGGCTTTTTTGGGGGCTTTTTTTTCTCCTATTCACTCTGGTTTGGGCAAAGAGCAACAGGAGAAATGCTGGTACCTGGAGCAAACTGGATGTGGGAGGGGGACAGAGGATCCAGGGGATATTTTGGGTGCAAGCATCGGCTGGCCCCATCCTGAAGGAGACCCAAATGGATACAGCTGGGCTGAGCAGGCTGTGCCTGGGAGCAGCTTCAGGAGAAGCTTTGCCCTGCCCCAGGACATTTTCCCCAAAACAGACAGCAGGGCTGATCGCTGCCCTCCAACATGACAGAGTGGAGACCAGGTGGAGAGTTGAATCAGCCCTTTGAAGACAAAGGCTTTCTGCTGATGGAAATGCACTGCCCGCGTAAAGGCCCGCTCTTCAAAGTGCCAGATGTGTCCCCCTGAGAACATGAAGCTGAAAAATCCTTTACTGCTTTTTTTTTTCTCATTTTTGAAAAGCGTTTTAAAAAAACGGAAATGCCGCAAACCTCCATACAATTTGTAAATAAATTATAAAAGCAACAGAACTGAAAGCCGAGGAGGAAAATCCATCAGTTCTGCTGGGCAGAGATGCTCTCCTTGAGGCTCATGATGACCACCGAGGGCTGGGAGGCTCAGAGATGAGCCCTGGTGGAGCCCACAGTCGCCCCTCTGTCTCTCTGCTGGCAGGGCTTTGGGAATGATCGGCTCTTCCCTTCTGGTCCTTCCTGGACAGCCAAACACAAGCATTTCTCACAGCTCAGTGGTGAAAAAGCTCTGCAGGGTGCTGATGCAGGGTATCTGCAGCAGGGTACCCACACATATTGTTCTGGGCTCTGCCTCTCCTTTGGGCAGTCGAACACCCCTGAAAACCCAAGAAGCCAACCCCAAACCTTCCTAATTTCCCCAAGAACGAGAAGAGAAAGGGATGCTAGGGCCCCTGAGCCCAGAAAAAGAAATCCCCAAGCTCAACTTTGTCTTCTCCCGCTGCAACATGCCTGGAGATTTGCTTCACAGCAGTCGGTGAGGAGAAAACCGGCTGCACAACGAGGAAACGAGCGCGATGCCCAGGGGACGGGGACTGCAACAGGCAGGGGGCTGGCAGCGGTGTGCACAGCAGTTTGATCTAAAATATAAATGAAAAGAGAAAGGCTGGGCAGCCACAGAGCAGCCTCAGGAATGCCAGCAGCTGCAGTGGCCGGGGCTGGGGGTCACGTCCCAGTGGCACGGATCAATGTGGTGCCGTTAAATCCCAGGCGGTGCTTCACCTCCTGGCTCTCCGACCCACCCGCCTTCTGGCCATGCTCCTGCCTTCCAGCCTTTATTAAAAACCTGCCTCGGGAGATGTGAATGCCATGAAATACGGCCAGGCATTTGCATAAATAAAACTCCACGAAACAAATTACTTTCGTGGCGCGAAGGATCGCGTTGGAACAGCCCAGGGGGCTTGGGGGTGACTCCGGGAGCATTTTAGCATCACATAAAGACGTTGGCGAAGTCCTCTGGCTTTCCCAGCGACAAAACAAGAGCAAAGTCATGCCAGCTGCACTGGCTGAGCTGATGGTGACTGCGGACATCACCTTCCCAGCACCAGGCTGCCCAAAAACCCGCTGGCTGAGCCACGCGAGCCTTTCCACGGCGCTTGCAGCAGGGCCACCTGCCACACAGCACACACGGATGGATGCGTGCCATGGTCCTACATGCCCAGAAAGACTTTTGTGACCCTCCACAAGCCACATCCCACAGGGAATGTGCCCGAATAGCCCAGGTGGAACCTGGGGAAGCTCAGGCAGGTCCCAGCCTCTCACTTCATTTGCAGTTCGGCGCAGCAGCAGCAGCCTGGGCAGGCCAGCACAAGCTGGCGGCTCCTGGAGGAAACTCCCACCCCCCCTGCTTCCATCAATACCAGCCTCAGCAGAGCTGATTGCTTCTTCTGTTTCTCCCCAACGCGCTGCAGCGCATGTACACACGCATAAAAACACCAACTAGTATAAATTACCTTCCAGGCAAAGCCTGAGGACTTATAAATTGCTTAAAAATCAAAGCACATTCCAGGGGGGAAATGCTGTAAATTGGAAGGGGAGAAATGTGCATGCAGGCTTTTAATAAAAGCGGTGTCATGGAGGAATCTCGCGGCCCTTTCAAGAAGTTAATTAACCAAGTCCCAGGGCACCCCTTCGAGGCAGAGAAGAGTTAATGCCCCGAACTCTTTTCTAGGGGGATCTGTTCATGGAAATGCCCCCTTCTGCAGGTGGGGGAGCATTGTGGGGTGTCTGTTTGGTGAGCAGGGGTCTGGCAGCCCCCAGCAGGCAGGATTTTGAGCCACAAAGAGGTTCCCAAGGGCACACAAAGAGGCAGCCGTGGCAGGACCACGAGCGGGTGCTGGCTGTTGAAGGCTCCTCCAGTGAGAGGACGTGGGGACACAGGAAATGTTGGAGAGGAAAAGCAAAAACTCCCAATGGCAAAATGAAAAGGGTTTTTCTAATATAACAACATGATCTTAAAGTGAAAGCCCAGCCTTGTTCATTTCAAGGTGAGTTGCTTGGCTTCGGGATCTGGAGCTGGGATCACACATACTGCAAGCTGCATGACCGTGCGTTTGCTGTAATTACTGAAAATTGCAGCTGAAAGTTGGAAAATCAGTTCATTCTCCAGGTGAAGCACCCTCAGCCCTCGATGGGGACCCCAGGCCAGCTGTGGCTGTGCCCGGTGCCTGCCCTGACCCCTGGCTGTGAGCTGTCCCCTGCAAGCCTGGCCGTTTGCCTGCTTCTCCCAGCAAAGTCGGACTCAGAGTGGGGATCGATGTGTGAAATGGAATATATTGACGTGTGTTCTGAATACATAGCCAGGAGCGTTTCATGGTGTGAAGCCAGCGATGACTTCAGCCGTGCTTTTCCCCAGACTCGGTCTTGGCACATTTTGACTTTTCCTCCCAAGGACCCGTCAGTCACTGCCCTGAATGCAAACCAGGTCTGCGTGCAGCCAGCCACCCCGATCCTGCAGCCTTTCCAAGATCCCCCATGTTCTAATTCCAAAATAACACCGCACTTCTTTAATGATCAATAGCAATTACTAAGTCATTTATATCCAATAAGGGATGCAGCAGGAGGTCTGTGTGATGCATTACTGTATAAATTCACACTATGAAACAGATTAACAAAGCATTATGATAAGCAAGCTTATTATTTGCATGAACATGAGGCTTAAGAGCTAATTGAAGCAATCCAGCAAAATGTCAATGACTTCTTTTGTATATGAAATATTCATTAAAGGCACACACTTATTTGTTGGCAATTGTTTATTTATACCTTTTCATTTGCATTCTGCGTTAAAGCAAGCTGCCGCTCCGCCAGGACGCAGCCAGCGCGGCTTCGTTTGGAAACACCGGGTCCTTAACATCACCTCCTGCCTCTCGAGAGCACTGGGGGGGGGATTTACTAAGTGAAGGTTGCATCAGATCCATCGTTCCAGTGGGGCTGGGGGGCAGCAGCCATGCAGGAACCCTCCTCACAGCCCCAGAGCATCCTCCTCGCCCTCCTCATCCTCGCCGCCCGTGGAGCAGGTCCAGGCACTGCCCTGGCTGTCCCCGAGGATTTGGTTGGAGAAGCCCCTGTACCAGAACGCTGAGGACCCCCAGCTTTGTGCAAACATGCCACCCTTGCCATTTTATTTTTCCTTTTTCCATGTTGATCTGGTATTTTCATGTACCCATTAAGCGAACGAGCATCCTTTGCCCCACTAGACAGCGGGGGAGAGGCGTGACACCGCTGACATCCACCTGCTCCCTGCAGCCCCTGCACGAGCCCAGCCCTCGGACCTACACCCCACTGAGGCTGGTGCAGGATCAGGCCCTCCGTGTGTCCCCTCCTTCCCTGGGCTGTGGACCGTGCCCTCAGCACCCAGCCCAGCCTAACCAGGGTGCTGGGTTCCCTGCCCTGTCCCCACACCCACTGCACACTGCCCCTAACTTGTTATCACCCACCCTCATTGCTGCCTTCTGCGTTTTAAGTCACAAATGAAGTTTTTTCCCAGCCTGTCTGTTTGCAAGGACAGCTCCCCGACTACAAATCAATGCACCACCGCATCTTATTTGCTCTGCAGCCAGCTGAGCAAAACAATGTAGCACCAACAGAGACATGAATCTCCTTCATTTATCTTCGCGCTAGAAAAATTCCAAGGCTGAAGCTTTTTTTGGGGCTGTTTGGCGGCACTGTCAGGAGAGTGATGTGTTACAAATGGCTGGATTGGGGCTCCATATTTGTTTTCTCAGTGATTTCCTTGCTCTGAATTGCAGTTTTACTAACACAGATCCCCGCTTACCCGAGAGACAAATGTTTGACCAAGAGCTTAGGATGGGATGCAAGGAGCCATCCTGAATCCCCACTTTGGAGGGAGGCTATAGGGGGGATGAAGTTATAATCACCCCAATAGCACCAAGGAGAAGCACTCTGTGCCAGAAGACCCCGAGGCTGAGGACCAGCCTCAGGACCCGCATCCCTGAAGGAGCAAGACCCTGAACAGAGCCGTGGCTGGGCTGCAGCTTTCCCTCTGCCCCCAGAGCATCCGTTGTACAGCACCCCAAAAAATCCCGTTGGAAACCCCCTTCCCAGCAGCACCATGTGGGATCACAACCCCAGGCTTTTCACGAAGCACTTTGGAGCTCTGCTGAGTCCATCCCTTGGGAAAGATTTGCCCAGGCCCCATCCCACAGCCGCAGCAACCCACAGTTTTCTCCGTCCCTTCCCAACCTCTCTGCCCTTTAACAGAGCACCGAGCCCCATGGCCCCACGGCCACACTGCACGGCCCACATCCAGCCCTTGCTGCCCTCATTTCCTTCAGCATCAGCAGCAAACAACAGACAGACACAGGCAATAACCTGCTGGTCCCGCAGCTCCCGCGTGTCCGTCCTCGCATTAACAGCAGCTCTCACTTTTACTGCCACTTTATTAGCAGAGATGCTGAGGGGCAGAGACTTCATTTACTTCTGAAAGTGCCAAGCCTGCTCCAAGCTCTCCCCAGAAGCCAGCGGCCCCAGGTAGGATGGAAAACCCCCGGTCCTGCAGCAGGAACCATGTGCACCAGCTGCTGGTGTGCACCAGGATGTCCAGGAGGATCATGCCCGTGGATTCAGACTGGGATGTCCTGCCCAGGTCTTAGCCAAATGATGGTGCAAGAGGCAGCAGAGCTGCGGGAGGGAAGTGTCTGAATGCAGCTCGAGCCACACAACGGTGAGCAAATGGCTTTCAGAGCCACGAGCAGCTCCGGGAAACTGCTGACATCGGTGCGCAGGCTGCTCCCTTTAATGGCTTTTAAATCACAGGGGTTCAGCAGGAAAGAAAAAAAAAAAAAAAAAAAAAAGTTTACTCATGCTTGCACAGGCTCTTATTTGCATATAATTGCTTCCTATCACAACACACACCATCCAGCGCCACCTTAATTGCAGCAATCAGACCTAATTTTGCACGGGGTGTGCCAGCAGAGCAGACTTGGGCTCCACGAGGAGCTGTGGCCATGTCCCAGGGCAGCACCGAGCCCCACGAGGCCGTCACGGCACCAGGACAGCTCTGGAGAGGAGCACAAAAGGCACAAAAGGGGGCAGGTGGAAGCAGGGGAGCTGGATTTGAGGTGGGCAACCACGGCACAGGACCCAGGGCTTGCTCCTAAGGCAGCCCCAGGAGCCCGGAGCTCCCAGCGGGTAGGAGGGGGGGGACACGCCGTGCCTGCCCTAGTTTCGGGTGGTGGTGCAGGGGATGATGTGCTTGCGATGCATTTTTCAAGAACCAAAGTCTGTCCTGAGGATTTAACTCCAGAGACGTCTTCTGAGGGAGATGCTAGAAATTTTGGAAAACATCATTTCCAGGGAGGGCCGGGAACCAGCTGAAGCTGCTCCTCTGTGGATCTCAGAAGCTGTTAATTAGACACGAATTAACGCCCTGGGAAATATTTGATTCCTAGCACGGGCACGGCTCCGTGTCACCGGGATTGCCAGCACTCCTCCAGCTCAGTACCACCCTCTGTGCCTCTGTCTGCCTCTGCCCTCCCTGCCTCTGCATCGCTGGCATTCAGAGGGCTCAGAAGGATTTTAGGATCTCTGCAGGGAGAAGGGGAGAAGTCCAGACCCCCCCCCCACCGAGGGCAGCTTCTCCCCAGTTTCACTCCTATGCAAAATGCTGATGCACGTCAGCACACCGAGCAGCCTGCTCCGTTCTGCAATCAAATATTCACTTCTGCCACAACTGCCTGCCTCTCAGATGCGCTGGGAAGCAATCAAATACTTAACAGGAATGGGTTTTAAGGTTCACCTGGCAGGCGATTGAATTTTAGAGCATCCCTTGAACCGAGCGTTGCATGCGCATTGCTCTCCGTGCATTGTTTGTGGCCGTGCCTCTGCCAGTACTCACCCAGTTCAGGGCAGCACCACAGACCCAGGACCTCGGCGTTTTCCCAAACTGGCCACCAGCTACACGGAGGCCATGAAATTTTAACCACGTACCGCTCCTTGCCAAGGCACGCTCCTTTTACGCAGCGAAGGAGGACGATGGATGGGGAGCTGATGAGAGACAAATGAGGGAACAGATTTAGGCTGACACATTATAGGAGGCTGAGATGAGCTAATTATTTCCCTAACAAAAGCTCTTAGGGGAACAAGTGCCCTGTATTTTGTTTTATAGCATTTTATTTTGCCTCTTTCCCAATCCCCACGCACGCATGCACTCTCCCCTCGAAGACGTCACTGCGAGCAAGTACATGTGTTAGCTCCAATGATTTATTCAGAAGCTGCATCGGCTCTGCCTTCCACTTTGACGGGCTGAGGATCTCAATATTTTATATGCAAATCTCCATCTAGCTGCCCCTGTTTCTGGCTTAAGCCGCGTGCTCGGTGCACCCACCTCTGGGGCGCGGAGGTGCAACAGGAGCACTGCAGCTCCGCAGCAGCTCCACCCCACCACCAGCAGGATTTTTTTCAGGATCTTTTTGAATCTCGCCCTCCTTTTGAATGTCCCCACCAGCCCAGCCTGTCACCAGTGTGACAGAGCATGTGACGAAGCCAGGATGGCGTGGTGTCCCCTGCCAGTGCCACCATCCCCGTTCTGTGCCCGCTCCTCATCCACGAGCCGCTTCTCCAGCTGACAGCCATGGTGCTGGGAGGCACCTGGGCTCTACCTGGCACCGACCGGCCCCACGCTAAGCTTCCGCTTTTCTTTGGGGTAAAATCTCTCTGTTATGTCACTTTGGAGGCCGTGTGAATTACTGCAGTTCGGGGGCTGGCAGGGGACACATCCTGGCTCTGCGAGCCCAGCCGGGGGTGCACCCAGGGTACTGCCCTGCCCAGAGCATGCAGGATCCGAAGTGGTAAGGTGAACAAGACCAAGAACACACACAGTTTAATTCCTCGTAGGGAGAGGGTAAAAATGCTGATTAATGTTATTCTCCTTGGCTGGTTTTAACCAGGCATCACAGAACCCCTTGGCAGTGATGCTGTGTAACTCCTGGGCACACTGCAGAGACACCGAGGTCCTGCCTTGGGGTCACCCACCCGCAGGAGTGGCAGTGATGGGTTCATCCAAAAAAATCCCACTAAAACAAAAAAAAAGTCTCCTTCCAAGCCCCAACCCTCATCCTTGGGAGTTCAGCTTTTGAGCTCCTTGTATCTTTTGGAAGATTTTGAGGCCAGATTTGGGTTGATATGATGGGGAGGGAGGGGGCGGTCAGCCAGCTCCACTTGTACCCCAACAATCCAGACAAGGAGGGTCACCGGAGGGCTGTTCTCCCTGGGAAACACCAGGGATGGGGGGAACAGGCTGTGCATGGGGGTGAGGACGTCCCAGGCCCCCCCCAGCAAGGCAGGAGATGAGGAACACCGAGCTTGGTCCTCAGCAGCTCCCAGCAGCTGGGCTCTGCTCCGTATTTGCATCCTGCTGCATCCCCCGGCATCCATATGGAACAGGGCTGCTGCCGAGGGAGACAAGAACAGCCAGAAAGTTATGGTTCAATTGGAGAGAATAAAGGAAACAACTGAAATAAATCAATTTCAAGAGGGGGGAAAAATTCATATCTTTTACTGCTCTCCCAACAAAAACATAAAACACAAACAAATCAAAGGTCTGGAAGTGCTTCCAGCCCGGGACATGACCTGACTCGACAACTGGCTTTAATGTGGAAGGAGCTCCCTCGAGGATTAAACCACCGATAATAAATTATTTAGAAATATTAGGTGGAGAATAGGCCCGACGACAGATTGATTCACGGCGACGTTCATAAAGAACAAATGTAAAAATGCAAAAGAGGGAAAGGAAAGCAAAGTGGTGACAAGCCCACGAGCCTCGAGCCGAGGAAAGCGCAGGGAAAGCCTCACCTGGAGCCTGGCACCTCGGGGGGCTTCGGCCCCCCTCTGCCAGCTACAATGTGGGGAGAAAAGAAGCCTCCCACAGACATTAAAGGCATCTTGATGAATTTAATTTAGCATTTTTTGTTGTTAATGTTATTAATCACCATAGGCGCACGTCAGGAGCCTTATGCATATTTAAATTGGGCCAGGAGCCAGTGATTTCTCGTACACAATTTCCTAATGTTAATAATGTTTCCATTAGCCATATTCAGGAAGTCTGCCTTTTTTTTGTCCCCTTCTGGCCCACACTTTTTACTTTTAATTACGACCCGGTGTCAGCTATTGAATAGGTTGATGCATTTGAAGCGTCTGCAGAGATTTCTTTTTAATAATGCAATTTCTTGGCTGTAATAGCCCTATAACTTGAGTAATTAATGAACCACGCAGACAGCGCGCTCTCAGACGCTGCCCATTCATTGGCAGCAAAACTTGCCAGGGAAAAAAAGATGCTCCAAAGCGGGAGAGCTGCAGGAAAAAACACACGGCAGTGGTGGCTGTCACCATGTCCCCAGCCCTGGCAGAGCAGAGCCTGACCAGGGAGCACAACCCTGCCTCTGGGACCAGCCGGACCCTGCACCAGCTGCTCGGAGCATCCCAGAAAAGGAACACGTGTCCCCGCTGCCCTGGGCATGTGTCCCATCCCTGACACCCCCAAGGTGATGTACCACCAGCCCCTGGCACGCTGCGTGGCCCTGATGTCCTTTCGTCCGTGGAGCTGCTCACAAAAATTAAGCTTGGTGGGTGAGGGGTCCCTCCTGGCTTTACATCTGGGCCTTCGGGGCATTATTCCCCAGGAGCTGCCGGGGAATGTTTGATTCACACACGTGTCCCAGTGGTCTGATGGCGGTGCTGTGCACCCCCGTGACCCTCCTGTTCCTGCGGAGGATTTGGGGATTTGGGGGATTGGGGTTTCTGCTCCGCGCTCTCCCTCAGCAGCCTCGGTCCCTGCGAGCGCAGCCGTTTGTTGCTCTCTTTGCTGCTTGTTCCTGAGCAGGTTTACATCGCCCCAACAGAAGCTCTTACTGAGGAAGTCGTGTAAGGAACAGAGAGAAGGAAAATCTATTGCTGAACGTATTGATCTCTGCTTTTTTTTTTTTTTTTTTTTTTTTTTTGAGTTAAAACAGCCTGAGACAGTGGCAGCTGCTCCCAGCGCCTGCAGCACCAGAGGCTGATGAAGCGTGGGGAGAGGGGGCAGAAAGAGCAGCCTGGGGGGGCTGGGACCCCAAAATTCAACACCATAAACCCCCAGGGGGGTCCTGCCCAGCTGGGGAGCCATCCCCCAGAGCAGGGGGGCTGTGTCCCCAGCCCTGTCCCCAGCTTGTGTGTGCACAGCGTCTCAGGCAGAAGTACCTCCTCAGCCCAGGAGCTCCAGGGATAACCTGGGGCCACGTTCGCAGCCCCCCACCACCCAGAAATTAAGGGGCAGGCGAAGTGTGGCAGCAGAGAGAGCAGGCGGTTCGTTAGGAAATGACTGCCCCATTGAAATGTTTATCATTTATTGGTGCTGATGGGATACAGGGAATTTCACCCATCACTTTTCTACTGAGAAAACATCTGAAAAAGCAAGAAATGTCCCCAAAGGAGGGGTCTGGAGACCTGCAGGTGTACCACCGTGCCGGGCAGGGGGTCAGGCCATCATCTCCATGCTCCCCGCAGCTCCACACCACTTTTCTGCTTCCCCATTTTTTTCCCAACCGCTCGGCCGTGTGAGACAGCTCATTAGAGCAGCCGCGGATCTGAGCAGAGATGATCAAGTTGTATGGGAAAAAGAAACCATTTTAAAAGCAGTTGGTTTGGGTTCGCAGCTGTCCGTGGCGTTAATAACATCATCACAGCCCGTCCCCCCGCTGCCCAGGAGAAGCCTGCCCTGTGCGACGCGGTGCGGCCCCGTCTGGAGCAGCTTTGGGGAAAAACATGGAGATTTGGTGGATAGGGAGAAAGATTCAGGCCAGGGCTCAGGATGTAAAACCTCTCCTGTTCTCCAGGGCTTGTACAGTGGCTCTGCATGGGTTGATGTCCACTGCCACGGGTCTTGGTCGGCCGCCTGGGCAAAGCCAGGCTGCTGGTGCCACGTCTGGGCTGTCCCAGGAGGCTGGGATGTCCTGGGTGAATGTTTAAAATGTGGGGGAGGAAATCAGACAGCGACTGAAGGCTCCGTCCTTCCCATGCCCAGGTCAGCCCAGGGCAGGGAGCAGGATTTACTCCCTGTGTGGGGTAGGGAGAGGGTTTCTCCTTTTATTCCGTGAGTGCCGAGGGCACTGTCCTCTGCTCGGGGTGGCCACAGGGGACCAGGAGGCTGTGGGGAAAGGGCAGAGGTTTCCCGTGGGATGGAGAGACCGCATCTGGGCAGCACGGGTCTGTGTATCCCAGAGTTCATCTTCAGAAAGAGGCTCATTTGCCTGAAACGGTGGGAAAACGTAAGACACTCTGCTCCTCTGACCTGCTGAATTTCAGAGGGAAAATGTTTTACCTTAAGACCAAAAGTAACCAAAACGAAGATGTGCCCATGCACAAGGGCTGCCATCTCTCCGAGGACGGTCCCGCACCATGCGGGCTCTGCTCATTGCTGCTATTAAACAGAGTGAGAAGGGAAATGAAAAGAGCCCTGAGAAGCACAAAAGGTAATTAAGGTAAAACTCGTTAATATTTCAAGCCAGGACTGTGCCTATTACAGCAAAATGCCTGGCTGAAGCCAGGGAAGTGACGGGAAAGAGCTTGTCTCATTGCATAACGGCACATTACGGGATCAAAGCAATAAAACTTAAGAAACCTGCTGAAAGCCCTTGCAGGGCGAGGGGGGATGGCGGAGCTGGAAAAGCCTGGGAGAGCAGAAAATAAAAAAGCTGCCAGTTCTTGTTAGACGGGAATAAGCAGGGAGAAAAACTCCCCAGCATCCCCCAAGCACCTTGCTGAGTCTCTCGCAAGCTGGCTGCTGGGAGGGATGCTGCTGCTCCGCTCCCAAACCTTCAGTGGGTTTGGGGATTTTTTGGTGGTTGTGGGGGGCCCAGGGGGGGCAGAGCTGGGAAAAAATGGCTGAGGGATCGCTGGGACCCCCCAAACCCCGTAAGCAAAGACTCACTGGGTCAGCACCCTCCTCACCAGGGTTTGGAGAAACTCAGGTAATTATTGGGGTTGGAGGGGCTCAATAAATTATCAGGGTTGGAGAGGTTCAATTAATTCTCGGGGTTGGAGATGCTCAGCTAATTATCTCTCCTGGTCATTGCTATTCTGGCAGCAGTGGAGAGGGCTGCTCAGCTCTCCAAAGCGACTCAATCTCTGGTTTAATCTCCGTGAGGTGGGGATGGGAGGGGAAACGTGGCTTTTCCTGGGCTCTGACATTTTCCAGCCACCTCCCCGTCAGTGGAACAGGGGAGGGGAAATGTCAGCGGGTGCTGGGAGCCCCCAGCCCCTGGTACAAGCAGGGGGCCAGGACTGAGCCTCCTGGGCCGGAGCATCCCTGTAGGCTGCCCAGAAACACAACCTCAGGCTCCTCTGCGATGCTCTCGCTGCAGGCTGCCTTCCAAATATTGGATTAGCAGATATGAGAGCAGGGACTTGCCGAGGTGTGGAGTGGATTACAGGCACTCCAGTGCTCTGGTACCCGGTAATTAATGTCCTCGATTTGCCAAGAATACATCAGGCAAATGTGTGCCTCTTAGGCAAACAAGCTAAATAAATATTAATTCCCCATCTCAGGCATCTCTGTGCATGGGGCCTGCTGCAGAGGGAATGGGGGCGAGGGATGCTCGTGGCCACCCTGCACCACGAGAAGTTGTGTGCAGAGCTGTGAAATTCCCAACGAGCCATGAATTATCGGGGCCTGAGATCTCCGCTCTCCTTCCCGGCAGCTCCTCCGAGCAGAAGGATTCCCAAATCAAATCTCAGCCCTTCCCGTAGCACCCGCTCCTCCCAACGCGCGAGGCACGCAGGTTGGGCAAGGAAAATAACACAACCGCAGCAAATAAATAAGAGGCTGGCTCCTGTGTTTGTGTTTCACCACAAGCGGATGGTGTCTGGCAGCTGGGGGAGGCGGCACAGAGGCAGCAGGCAGGGAACAGGCAGGGAGACGGGTGGGAGCTGGGCTGGGCTGTGCATGGGGGCATTTTCAGAGGGAGATTTTGGGAATGGAGAGAAGTTTAAAACCCGTTGGAAATGGAGTAAACGTGCTTCAAGGGCCAACAAACTAGAAGGAGATAAGCCATCGAGATTCCCCTCCCTGGCCAGGCAGCCTCGTGGCCCCCCCTCGCTGTGTGAGGATCAGAGGAGCTGATTTCCCTGCTGTGCTGGAGGTGCCACCCAGATTGTTCTGCTCGCATCCCTCCAGCCCCAGTGAAAACCAATTTCCCTTGCACCAGCAAAAGCAGGATTTATTAACAGCTATTGGAGCTCAGCGATGAATCTCGGGGAGGCATAACTTCTCTGCAAATGGCACGTCCACATTGTTACTGCCTCAGCCGCTCCTCGCTCCGAACCATTTAGGACAATTTTGACTTGATGGAGTCCATTAAGCGTGGTATTTGGGGATGGGCAACAATCGCTGTAGTTAAGCCTTCTCAGGGCTGCTCATTTACCAGGAAATGGCCCCAAACAGAGCTGCTCGCCCATCTGTTGCGGGGAAACTGCCTCGTTTCTGGCCAGGTGCTGTCACCTTTGGGTCCTGATCCCAAATCCGAATGTGCAGGGAGCTCATTTAGGCACAAGCAGCTGGGGCTTGAAGAGCGTGAACAAGCCCGCGGTGGCAGCACAGGCACAAGACAAGCAGAGAGATGCGAGAAAAGCCCCCTGGAGAAGATTTCCACCATTTACTCACAGCAAGGGGTCAGGGCAGAGCTGTGCCAGGGATGGTGCTGGGAGGGCAGGGGTGGCCGCCCCGAGCACCCCAGAATCCCTGCAGGGCCACGGCCCCGCCGCGTCAGCCCCTGCTCAGCAAACCGAGCGTTTTCGGGAGAGCATTAGGGCTGCTCCGGCAAGGCCATATATCTTTTTTTAATTTGAAGAACGCACAGTTTCCAGGAACTGCGCCGAAGTTAGAAACAATATGATGCTGCTGGTGAATAAGTCATGAGGGCTGGAGCCTGGATCTACATATTTATGCGCGCGCTCCCTCATCCGAGGGGAAGATTTATGGGACCCACACAAGCGAGAACACTCCCGTTCAAGCTGCAGCCACAAAAGCTCTCCTCTTGCTCTCCGTCCAGCCTCTACCCTACAAAAAAATTGCCTGTTCTGGGGCTCCCCGGCCATGTCTGGCCCCGGCCAGCCCAGCCACTGCTGGGGGGGCTCAGCTTGGTGGCAGCGTGGTGGCCGCAGGTGGCATCTCGGAGCAGCACCGATCTCTTTTCATATACCTTCTCTACCAAGAGCTGTTATTTTTCTTTTCTCCTTTTTTAATTATTGAAAGTTTCTGCTTCAAGAAGCTCTTCTGTTCTCAGGGAAAAAAAAAATGAATTAATTAATTAAAAGGGTCTTTTGCTAATTTCTGCCTTTTAATGCATGGCAGTTGTGCAGTTTTCCTCAGGAAAACATGACTGCAGAGCCCTCTGCCACCTCCCTCGTATTTTTAGCAGCAGCAGAAAGTCCCGTGCCTGAGGGGTTTGCCTGCCTCGCTCCTCTCTATGAAAAGCAGCAAACCTAATTAAATCGCAAAATTGCAAGTGGCACTTTTCCTTTAGTTTTCCTTTTTTTTTTTTTTTTACACAGCACTCGGCAGTGCCATTAATTACCACCTTCAATGACTTGTCACTTCAAGGCCCAAGACCTGCTTTGGAAAAACCTTCTGCAAGGGGAAAAAATGGTGAAAGCATCGAAGGGCAGCGGGGAGCACGTGTAGGGTGCAGCCCCAGCACCCCCGTCCCTGCACCCAGCAGCATCCCCAGTCCCGTTGGGGGCTGTCACCACCCATGGAGCTCAGGGCAGCCCCGTGTTGGAGCTCAGCTCCATGCTGGTGGCACCTGGAGAGGGCAAGAGCATCCCCTCAGAGCACTGCAGGAGGGAGCCCAAAGCCAGCAGCACTCCTACACCTCCCCAAGGGTCTCTCCGTGGAGGTTTCCCCATGCTCCAGCCCCAAAAAGGCTCCAGGCAGGAGAGGTTTCATCATGATCACAGACACCGAGGACTTGGTTGGAGATCAAACAGCTTCCCACTTGGCTTTCAAAGGCCACTGGGGTGGTGCTAAGAGCCGGGGCTGCCTCTCCCAGCATGCGTCCTCCTCTCCTCGTCCCTCTGAAGCTCCTCCGCTTTCATGTGTCCTTCAGGGCACCTTCCCTGTGCCAGCAAGACTGGCCAGCAAAAGCCAAAATTAGAATTAAAACCTCTCTGGGATGCTCTGGAGCCAAGCCTGCCCACGGGCTGGCTGCCCTGAGCAAGGGGAGGATGGGGACAGCAGCACGGTGGCAGAATTGGTGCCCTCAGTGCCCAGTGCTGGTGATGATGGCACCTGCTCGGTGTCTGCACGTGTAATTTCTGTTAGATATGGGGGGAAAAAAAAGCAGGGATGAACAGCTTGTGCTAGGAGGAGGACGGAGGGCGAGATACATTTCCCAGTAATGAGCCTTTTGCATCGAGCGAGGAAGGGGAACAATGGAGGATTAGTGTGGGCACAAAAATTACCAGTCAGAAGTAATTAGAAAAGCCCAGATCGCTGCTTAGCCCCAGAGGAACCCCTGACAGCCGTGAGGGTGCTCATTAAAGGGATATAATTAGGAACCTGATGCTGCTGATGAGGCACACCGGCTCCCCAGCACTGCAGCCTCGCGCAGGCAGCTCTGTGCCCCCCGTCCCCTCTCGCAGGACCTCAGAGCAGGGCCGTGTGCTCTGCCCACCAGGCACAGGGAAGAAAAACATCTTCAGCCCAAGCAGAGCCTCGTCAGGGGCTGCAGAAAACAAGGAGCAAACCCAGAGCTCTTCCCTGCACACCCCCTGGCTGCAGGGCCCACGCACGGGTTCTGGTTTTTGCGATGAAAATTGTCCCGGGGGGCACCTGCAAAGGGCAGGTCTGGCCTCAGGGGCTTGTTTCAGCTCCTGCCCTGCCCTTTGGGGGCACCTCGGGGCTGTAAGTGCTCAATGACATGCCTACACCCAGATTTTTATAACTAGAAGGGAGCCAAGGGAGCCTGGCCCCATGCCCTGGCCCCACGGGTGCTCAGCTCCTCGCCCTGGGCAGGCAGGACCCCATCGTGCAGGAGGCAGGGGGCAGCCTCGGCGGTGCCAAAGGGGGGTCACAAATCCCCCAAAGGCTGAAATATGAAACAAGTCCCATGCACCGGGATATTTCAGAGCTCGCTGAGAGGCTCGGGTAAGGCTGCCCAGCTGTGCCGCGGGTGTCCGTGCAGCTTCAGCTTCGAGATGCTTTTTGATGAGGCTGTGTGAAAGGACCATTAACCCCGAGGGCAGCCCGGGCTCTGGCAGGAGCAGGCGACACGTGAGAAATAATTGAGCGGGCGCCCACTCCCACCCCAGCTGGACGTGACCCTTGGGCTGCCGAAAACTGGCGATGCAAAGATGCAATGGATTGTTTGAACACATGATGAAAACCCTCGAGTGAGCTTGAACTCAACAGGGTGTTGTGAGGCTTAATTAATTTATGTCCAAAAGCACTTTGAGGGCATCAGATGAAAGAGGTTATTACTGCAGCGCAAAGAGATCCTTTATTCTGCAAGATGGAAGCAGGAACAGCCCTGGCCACGCTCCCTCTTTAAAGAGCACGGGCTATTAGCACAAAGCATGATGATGAATAGGAGCTTTTTCCTTTTTTTTTTTTTTTTATCTTATGGAAATGATCCTGCAGCTTCTAGGGATGACACATCATCGTGGCACAAGAGGGCATGGGAGGAGAGAAACTCCTGGTGAAAAACAGAGAACTAATTATTTCTTCACAGAGCCCTGCGTCGAACGTTGGCGTTTGGACCCAAATCCCCGATCCCTGCATCCCCCCTGGGCATCCCAGGGTCCGTCGCAACCAGCTCCTGGGGCAGGGAACCCCTTGGGGAGTTAGAGATGCGGCCACGCAGCACACTGAGGCACGCACAGCCTTCCTGTGTGAGCTGATAACACGGCTTGGGGGGGTTGGAAGCACCAATCCTGCCCCCCACCATGGGTTAGGACCAGGCAGTTGGGGTGCAGGGGGTGGCACACAGCACGGGGACAGCAGGCACAGCAGGTGGGAGCCGCCTGGGTTCTCAGTTACGCTGCTGTCGCAGCAGAGACACGTTTAATCGCTGCTCCACGAAGGAGATAATTTGTAGGTATGAATGTCATCCTCGTGGGCGTTAATTGTCCCTGGCTGTTTATATGAACGGAGCGAGCTTCCTCGCCTGGGAGCCAAAGGCTGACGCCTCCTGGCTGTCGAGACCAAGGCACCGAGGTGCATGGCGGGTGGGAACACCTTGGCACCGCGTCCCCCTGCTCCACGGAGAGCCTCCTGCTGCCACCCTGCCTCCATGCAGGGCTTCCAGTGCCCCTGCCATGGCTGTTTGTGGGCAGGGTGGCAGCAGGGAGCGTTTGGTCCCAGCCAGGTTCAGCAGGATCCCCCCTGGTCCCTCAGCATCCTCCTGCCCCACACGGCACCTGCCTGGGCTGGGGGAGGTCTCACGCATAAATCTGACCTGGTCCGTGCTCTTTCTGGTGAGGGGATTTTTTTACTTTTTTTTTTTTTTTTAATTTTTGCTTTCTGCCCAAAAAGCAGCAGGACAATGGATCTAACTGGCCCCATGGGACCTTCAGCTGTGCCTGGGACAGGGCACCCCTGCAGGTTGGCACAGCTGGAAGCCCCGGGAGGACCCCCAGCTGTAATCCTTTGAGGAATGGCACTGCCATGAACGGCCAGGTGTTTAGGAAGGGTGAGCATCCTGATGGCATGGGACACCAACGTGAACTCAAGGGCTCGGCCCCTCTGCAGCTCGGCAAGGGGCTCAGCGGGACGCTGGTCGCAGGCAGCCGAAGGTTTCTTCTTGCCCTGCCACAGAGCACAGCATCAGATGTATCTCTGCACCAATTTATGCAGCAACACAACGTGCTCTCCCCATCTCCTCCAGACACCATTTGGCAGATCTGTGCTGCGAATGTCGCAGCAGCCTTTCAGAATAGCTTCTCCCACCAGCCCGGCAAGTGCAGTGAAACCGGGGGACCATCTGCTGGGAGCCTGGCCACCGTGTGCGGAGCTGCAGCCCTCCTAGTTAAAAAGAAAAAATTAAAAAAATAAAAAATAGAAAATAAAAAACGCTTGCTTGGGCCCACTCATCCTGCCATGGGGTGTAGCCGATTTCCATTACCAGTCCTTGTGTTTCTGCCTGGGGAGTGAGCGTCTCCTTTTCGTGCCCCCACATTTCTGCCACGACAGCCCCGTGCCAGCAGGTGAGGAGGTGGCCGGGTTTGGAAATCCGTGGCTTCAAGCAGATTCTTCCAGGTGCCTGTGGCACTCAGCCCTAACGCCCATAGGGTTGTCTCCATCTGCAGGACTCCTTCCAGAAACAAGTCAGCCGCAGCACTTCGAGCCATGGTGGATAAAAGACCCTGCAATCTGATTTTCTTGGGCAGGGGCATGTCGCTCGCTAAGGGAGAAGGATTTGATCAACTTGGCTGGGACGGGGGCTCTGCTCCAGAGCACAGAGCCTGTGGGGACGGGCAGGGAGAAACCCAGCCATGCTGCTTGAAGGCACGAGTTCCCTAAATCTGATGGGGTCGGCTCTGCCACCAGTGTCACCACCTGATGCCCCTCCTGCAGCTCTTGTCCCCCCAGGACAGAGGAGGAGAAGGAGGAGGAGGAGGAGGAAGGTTTGAGCTGCTGCTAGTTGGGTTTTGGCCCAGCCCTGAGAGGCAGATGGGGCAGGGAGCAGCAAAGGGGAGCGGGGTACCCCCAGCCACACTGCTGATAGGGGAAAGCACAATTTCAGCACTTTGGGTAATGAGAAAAAAGTGTTTTCCGAGGGAAAATAAGTGAAATGCTTTTTATATTGGAAGTGCTTGCTTTCTGTGAGGCACTTGCAATATTTTTCACAATTAAAATACATCTATAGCATCATCCAATGCTTCTTCATGCTTTCTCTCTCTAGAAGTATGATATGGATCAATGAAAATGTCCTCGGAGCTTATGATAACAGCCTTGCTCAGCATCTTCTCTCTTGAAAGAAGCCCGAGGGACAGAAAGATTCGCATTTGTGCAAGAAGAAGGATTTTCCAAAAGGGCTGTTCCCCTCCCTGGAAAAAAAAAAATGCCTTTAGAGGAGCCTCCAGGGGTCCGGCAAAAGCTGCCCGTGGCTGGACGTGGAAATTCCTATTTTACAAAGCAGGCTGGGAGGGAACAGCGGGGGGAACAACCTCGCTCCAGAGCTTCCCATCAAGACCAATTTGCATAATTAACACCAAAATTAGTCTTCGCTCTGTCATAACGATGAAGACGGCTCACAAAGAGCCTGGCAAGGGCAGGGCTTTGTGTGGTGCCAGCCAGGCCCCTGGGTCCAGGGCTTTGGGACAGATCTGGGAGCCCAGCACGGAGCCACCGAAGGCGCAGCCAGCCCCGAGCCTGGCCAGAGCCTCACCCAGCACTGAGCGCAGCGATAATAGCAGTTAGACTTGGTTCTGCTTGGAAAATACACTTTAATCAGCCCTTATTGGCTTAGCACTGAAATCTGAGCAGTGCCGGAGCGCAAAGCCGCCGCTTCTCCACCACGAAGTCCTGCTGGTTTTTCAGCTGGGCTCTGTTATAAACGGGCCTCCCACCCGCAGCAATTGTGCTCGGAGACAAGTAATTATGAAAAGAGACTTTGGTGCCAAAGCACGGGAAAAAAATAAATAAATAAATAAATAAATAAAATAAAGCAGCACCCAAACCTGTGAAGACTCAGCCTCACTCGCACTCTAGCATGCTTGGCAACACGAGGGGTTTTTCCCCCCCCCCCCTCAACAAAATGTCAAAAATGTACTTAATGAGAAGTTCTCCTTGTACAAATGAAGCAGTAATCTGTCAGAAGGGAAAATGTGCTGTAAACTTAGTCAGAGCTCATCCCTTGACTCCTTGCCAGCATGCATTACAGTTCATTAGCGAGCTGGGCTGGGCTGGGCTGGGCGCTGCGGCGCGGGGCTGGACTGCCATCTACAGCGATCCGGGAGAATTAAGAAAACCTGCTGCAGCTTCCCTGGGTCTGTTTGCCCTTCTCTCTTCTCCACCTCTCCCTCTCGTTGGGTTTTGAGGTGTTTTCCAAATGAAAAATGCAAGGGATGGGCTTTGCAAGGGAACGATGCCAGGGGTGCAGGGCAGGTCCCCAGCGGCACCACCACTTGACGACCTCTCCAACAAACGCGTCCTGACTTTTAATCAGAGTGGGTTTTTTTTGAGACCTGCACTAAACCAAACGCAGCAGGGACTTCGGTGGCAGTGGGAAAGGAGTTGGTGCCCAGTCCCGGGGCAGGGATGTCCCCACACGTGGCTTCCCCTGTGCCAGGATCCGGCCCCGTGGGCGGCACGGCGAACACCCCGGAGAGCTGACGGAGGGGAGTGCGCCCAGCTGAGAGCCGCGCTATAGCAGCTACCAGAAAGATCCGCAGGAGAACATATGGTGTGTTTTAAAATGCACCCATAACATTTATTTAAAATACAGGCTCCAAAGCTTGCCAGCAAAGCTCGATCGGAGAAAACCTTTCTTTAGGCTGGAACCTCTCCTATTGTTTCACCCAAAGCATGAAGCTTGTATTTATTTGATTTGAGCCTAAACAAAGGGGGATGTTGCGGTGAGAGGTGTTCCGAGGCTTCCTCTGCTCCTGCAGGGGCCCACACCCAAGCTGCTGGGCCAGCGGGTGCCTGTCCTTGCTCTAGGTGCCTCTCCTCACCCAGCTGAGCTTCCTCTACCCTGCTCAGCCCCCCAGCCATAAAATCCCTGCGGCTGCAGGGGTGGCTCTCCCGGGGTGGTGCTGGGGGCCCTGGAGGAGCAGAACATCTCCGTGTGTCCCTCCTGCCGCCGTCAAGGAGGATGGATCTCCAGTGGGATGGATGCACCAGTTGGGTTCTTCCCATCGCCTTGTCTCTGTGCAGCCCTATAGCAGAGCCCTGGTGCTCCACAGGCAGCTGGTGCAGACCCTAATGTGAGCGGGGTGCCCCACAGCACCCATCCTGCAGCAGGGGACCGGGGTGCGATGGCAGGGGGCTTAGGAGGGCCCCACAGTGGGTAGGGGTCCTGGACACATCACGGTGCATAATTGGTGCCCAATGGCTGTTGCACCATCTAGAGGAGACGTGGCTACTGGTCCCAGAGCAGAGGCCAAAGCAGCCGAGGTGGATGGGGTGTGGGAAAAGGATGAGCAAAGCAGCCCGGTTGTGAGAGAGGTGTGAATCCTTCAGGCAGGCTCCGTGTGAGCGACTTCAGGGCCTCGCTGATGAGCCCAGATGGCCTGTCTTTCCCAGAGGATGGGAATGGGAGGAACAGGAGGCAGAGATGATGGCACTGCCTGCTTTAAGTGTGTGACTGATCTCTCTTCTGGCTGCAAGGGAGAGGAAAAAATAAATTAAAACTCTCCAGCCTGCAGCCAGGCTGACCGCACACCCCTGAGCGTGGAATCAACAGTGCTGAAAGCAATTTCATTGCTCAGCTGGACCTGTATTACTTCTCCCTCTCCGAACAGATGTGCCGGTGACACTCGTATGGATTGTGGAGAGGTGAGCGAGTGCCTGGCAGCGCCCTCCTGCCCTGCTGGATCCTGCTGCTGCTCTGCGGGGTGCTTGGGCCACATCGCTGCTCAGAGCAGGAGCACGAGGCAGGTTTGTGCAGACACAGCTCCTCCATCCAGATTTGGGCAGCAAAACACCAGGGCCATGGCTGTAGGGACGCAGGGAAGGGCTTCTCCCTCCTTTGCAGCACGAGGGATGCAGCAGCTCCATTCCCACTGTTTGCCTTCTTTCTTTCTTTTTTTTTTTTTGCCTACCACTCATGCCTCTGCAGATTGTGCAAGTCACAAGGCAACGCTGATCACATCCCAAACACAACCACGGACGCGTCTCAGCTCTCAATCTGCCTCGCTTGCTGACACCCGGTTCTCTCCTCCTCCCACGAGCTCCTCGCAGCCGGCTCCTTCCCGTGGGCCGCGCACAGCTGCGAGCTGCTCCCGGCCCCCACACGCCTGCCCCACAGCCCGGGGGGCTGCCCCCGCTCCTTCCCACCCGTGCTCGTGGCTTTGTTGAGCCGCGGCCAAGCTGGGGATGAGCAGGGAAGCCTGCCCTCGCCCCACACCGTGTAGGATGCAGCCAAGTGCTTCGGGTGATGGGACTGGGTGCATCTCCGTGAGCTCCCCAGGGCAGTGCCGGGTACGGGTGCAGCATCGCTCACTCTGCAGGAGCCAAATTTTGGGTCAAGTGCTCTAACCCCATGCCGTGTCTCACCCCAGTTGTCCCAAGGGTGCTGGATGGGCCAGAGAGGGTTTGGGTTGTTTTCCAAAGGGCTCAGACCACAGCCTGAGGATTCGATGCCAGGGCAAGAGGACATTTTAAAAGGGCTGTTGGATAATGCCATCAGCACTAACCCCATCCAGGAGCAAGCACCTCCCTATATACTATGGTTTTAACATGGTCCAAAAGGACAGGATTTGATCTCCTCCGGTGTTCCCTTTTTGGCTCTGTTGCCCCAAAGCCCTTCGCAGTGCTCGGTTAATATTTCTCCATCCCCAACAGCTCTGGGGACCAGCAGGGGGAATCTGCCCCTGGAGCACCAGGAGGTGACTTTGGCCCATGCTGGGCTCAGGATGAGGACTGGGGGAGGGAAATACTTCGGGCATATTTGCCAAATGCTGCTCCTACCACCCTGAAATGGCTTCTGGGAGGTGCCTGCACCCCGCAGAGCAGCCGGGAGGTTTTTGCTCTGTCTGGCTGCTTGGCCAAGGGTGGCTGTGCTGGTTTATTGGAGGAGAGCTCAGGTCAAAGAGCTGTGTGGTTTTGCTGTCTCAGCATGGATTTATATATATATATATATATATTTTTTAACCAGTTTGAAAACCCAAAACAGTGGTGATTTTTGGTTTGATCCAAACCTTATTTAATGCAGCATTTTGGCCGCTCAGCCGAGCAGCAGCAGTTCCCAAATCCTTAATCAAAGCCTGCTTGCACAAAATGCGCCTTGCATTTGCGAAGCCGTGGGCGAGCGAGCCCCGCTGGGCACTGCAAACCCCAACCTGTCCCCTCCCCGGCCACCCCAGTGTGACCGGGGTGGTGGCAGCATCCTGTGGGGGCAGCACGGACTCATCCTGCTCCACGGGGACCTCGGGGGGAAGGCGATCCCTTTGTGCCATGCTCCAGTCGGAGGCTTTGAACTCCTGCCAGCAACCCCGTTGTGAATTCGCTGCAAGAGGCTTCAGTTGTTTGCAGCCAAGAGAGTCCGCGAGTGCTAAAAATAGAGAGCACTCCTTGAAGGTGATCTGAAAAGCTTTCCGAAACGGGAAGATGCCTTTTGAAAAAGCTGGCTTGGAGCTAGTGGGCTGGGAGGGTGCTGCAGCCGGCTCTGCTGGGCACCTGGAGCTCCCATATGGATGTTGGTGGAGTCGCATCACGGGTGGAGCTGAACAAAGTTCCTATTTCTTTTAGTGTCAGCTTCGGGCACTGTGCTGCAGGGCACGAGCTCCTCCGGCGTCCCACACACCCTGCAGCCCCGTCTCTGGTGTTCAGTGCCTCAGTGCTTGCGGCTGCGAGCTTTGGGAGCTGCCAGAAGGGAAGCCCACAAATGCCCCTGCCCCGTGGTGGAGGAAATCACCCCGTGGTTCAGGAGAAGGCACTTTGCTCCCAGATCAGCTCAGGAGGGAGGCACAACCTCTCCAATGTGACATCAGGTCCACATCAGGTCCGTGCTGTGATCCCAAGGGATGCCTGTGATGCTTGGGCTTTATCCAGGCGCACCCCAGGCAGCCTCCAGCCCTCCCAGCAGGTTCCCCAGGGGGCTGCAGGGATGCTCCTGGGCAGGTCAGAAAGGTGCTCTGCAAACATGACACTTAGCAGTGCAGGGACAAGTCCGTGGTCTTGCTGGGACTTCTCAGCAGAAGCCAGCAGAGCCGTAATAACAGGAGCTGGAGAGTACAGGGCATTTTCTTTTCCTCTGCCAATCCCCTCAAAGCTCACAGCAATTGCAGCACAAAGGCAAAGAGGTTTCCTTTTGAAATATATCATGACCGCAGCACCTCAGTTTCATTATGGCTTTTCTTTGTGTGGCAGGGAAAGAAGCAATCCCACTGTACAGCTTTGATCTTGCCCTTTACAAAGTCCATTCGGAAGCTCCCGGACCCCTTTCCATCACCTTTCACCGCGGCTCATGGCACCCGATGCCTTCGTATCCCAGCCCGTGGCCAAAATCAAAGCGCTGCTGCGGGAAACTGCAAATAGTTCATTAAAACAGAAAGAAAGGGACTTGGTCTCGGAATGAACCCTTGTGTTCTTCAGTGCTCCCGAGCCCTGAGATGCAGGAAACATGTGAGCTGCCCCGGCACCGTGCAAGCATGCTGCTTGATGGCTTGGCACCAGCCTTCAGCACTCAACTCCAACCACTCGTCCCCAAGAGGATGCTGCGTGCGCTCAGCCTGCGGCCCCAGGAGGAGCAGGCTGCGGTCCCAGAGCTGCCCGTGGCCAGCAGAAAGCCCCAGGTTCCTGCCAGTGAGCTCCCACAGCTTGGTCCCTGCTCCATGGGTGCCTCAGGGGCTTCTCAGGATCAGATCTCTGCTCTGTGAGGTGCCAGGGCTGGAGGCAGCACTGTGACACCTAACGGGCACAAGCGGAATTGTGCCAAGGGCATCTTTGAAACCATTCAAAGATTCTAGTTCCAGAATACAAGGGAGGTGCCCTCACTTCATAACTGTCCAGCACCATATGATATCAAGTTTACTTGTAAGGGTTTCAATCACTCTTCTTGGCACCGCATTGTCCTTCTGGGGTTGTCTCCTCACACCAGACACCCAGGAGTTACTACCGAAAGGGGTCATCTTCTAAACCAGGCACTTGTGCACCCTGGAGCCCTTCAGCTGCCTTTTAATGGTCAGTAACGAACGGGAAGTTTGCCGGATTTGACTCAAAACCACTAAACACACTCTGTCACCATGCCTCTGTGCTATACTTTCTACCGGATGCGTTTCACAGAACCAGTGGTTCTCTATAAAAAAATATATATATATATATATATATATATACAAATCTGACATGCAATGTTGATTTACTACAACGGAGGCTGCTGAGGCAAGACAGAGAGGAGCCTCCCATGGCTGTGGGATTCGTGCTGGCTCCTCTGAGAGCTGGACCCCAGCCCTCCACCAGCCCCCGGTGCCATTTCCCCAGCAGCACCAGCCCTGCTGCTACGGCTGCTTGCTCTGCTCGGAGGGTAAATAGAAATGTTCAATATCTGCTGCTGGCTGGCAGCTCTCACAGGCATCTCTATTCCTTTTTTTTTTTTTTTTTTTTTTTTCTAAATTAGATCTTTCTATTATAACTTCGAGGCCTCATGAGTCTCCTTGGCATTTATTAAATAACAACTAAACCCTTCAATTTGCCATGTTACTACATGATGCAGTTGTACTCCAGCTGACGTGCTGCCTGCGGTCAGGCTGAACCGAGGGGGGGACATACAGGACCGGGGCCACCACCGCTGCCCTGGGACGTGCCATGTGCTCACAGCATGAGCAAATTCATGCAAGAGGGAAGCAGGTGCTCGAGCCCCACCTGAGCCCTGTTTTGAACCAGAGAGAAGCAGCCCACTCAATTTATTTAAAGCCAATGCTTGCACTGCCTTTTTTTTTTTTTTTTTTTTTTTTTTTTTTTTTTGCCAAAACTTTTGGACCTTCTGAAGCTCGGTGGAGCCTCATGATAGGCGGACCCCAAATACTGGCTGAGCTCAAGGTGCAGACCACGCTCACTCCGCATCTTTTCCCATATACGGCTTCCACCAAAAACTTAAAGGTCCCGGTGGGATTTCACTTTAATGGAGTGGTTTCGCCCCGAAACTCAACGGCACACTCGGTGAATTCACAGCTGGCACCAGCAGAGGAAAAGCTTTGCAGAACCTGAGGCTATCGATTTCCCCCACGTCCTAGACGTGGTTGTGCCCTTGGCCGGCATCGGATGTGACTCACATCCCAGTGAAACTGCAGCGCAGAAATGCCTGGCGTTCGAACACGGCTCCACGTGAGGACTGTAATTGGCCTTGAAGCCACAGGTTTCCAGACAACAGGAACATCTGCGAGGTGAGTCCTTTTATTCTTACTATTTTGGTTTTAATCTTGTCTTTTTTCGTTATGGAAGAAAAAAAAAAAAAAAAGGCATCACCTGAACTCTGTTTTCAGCAGTGATAATCCACAGCAGCTTTTGCCTCTAATGTGGCCGGAGCCACCTCTAATGAGAGCCTGTTCTTACCCCCTGCAATAAGCTGCAAATGGGATGAGCAGATCCTGAGGTCAGGGAAGATGTTTCATTTTGAAAACATGAACATTTCCCTGCCATCCCAGCCGTCCTAACAAGGGGTCCAATTAGTGCTTGTGACTTTGTCATCCATCCACCAGGGACGTGCGGATGGGGACCACTGCTCTCATTTCCACAAAGATCATGGATCAGGAAGACAAATCATCCCTAATGGGACCTCGGGGAGAGGATTCGTTTTTATTTCAAGTGAAAGGATGCACATGGAGGCCAACTTGTTCTGCGGGGCCATAAACTGCCACCCCCGCCAGTGACAGCAGTGCTCTCCAGCAGCAGCCAGCCTCCCTCCCCTCCGAGCAACTGCATGTGCACAAGCACATTTATCAGGCTTCTGGCCATAGCTCTGACTTTAATTTTATTTTTAAAGTGCATTCACATGCAAATTGACTTGGCCTGGGAGGATACATGAATACAAGAGCCCTTTCTTTCCTTTGGAGTGGCATTAGGAGGAACATGGTGAAAAGAGCAAAGTTTCCTCACCTCCGGGCTGCAATTCTGCAGCTAAGGAAAAGCACGTTCATTGTTTTCTTCTGCACACAGATGCTGGCTGTGCTGTTTTCAGCAGTTTCATTCAAGCGAGCCATTTCAGAATATAAAAGCTTATTGCATATCCAGGAAAAAAAAAAAAAAAAGCTGTTTTATTTATTGTAAGAGCAGGAGATAAATTAAGCTGAGTCTATAAATGTGCGTGATTGTTTGAAACATGGTCCTGTCTCATGTCCTGAATAAAAGCAGGATCAGACCTGGTCTGGTAGGTAAGCAACTCCTGGGGAAAAAATAATAATATTTTTTTTAAAAAAAAAAAGATTAGAATATGAGATTGGAGTCTAGGAAAGAGCACAATTCCTTCTGCCTCAGGCTGAAAGTGCTTCCCAAAAGAAGCACCTTCAGGGTGAAAGCAGATAGAAAACCTTCCACAGCACATAGCATACATCAGCCCCAAATCCTGTGATGTATTGCTGCAGATTGAGCACAAAAACATCAGAGAAGCCTTGCAGCAAAGAGCTGCAGCATCCAGCACCCACCCTGCACCTGTACCAGGGACAGGGCAGGCTCAATCTGGGAGCATCGCTAGCTCCAGCAACACCTCTTTCTGCAAGGACAGAATGGATTCGCCTTGGAGCCGAGCTAACTCTCACCAATGTGTAACACCACATCAGAAAACTGCCCTGTAACTCCAAGTTAAACTTCTCCTGAGTTGCAGGGCTGTGATGTGCTGTTAGAGCTGCAGCAGAAATGGCAGTGCCAGCCACCGTGCTCACGCAAAGAGCCTGGAGCTTTGAATGGAGAGGGATAGGGAAAATGATTGTGTGATACACCTATGAAGAGCAATGGGCCCTGACATCTGCCACATTCTTGTGCACTGGGAATAATTCCTTAAACCACAGAGGAGCCCAGCAGGATGGGAGCACAGTGTCTGGTCTGCACAGCCACGAGCTGCCGCCCTCTTCGTCCTGGGACCCTTTTACCTGCTGTTCCCTACTGCTGTTCACTTGATGTTTCATCACCTGAGCATTTCCCTACTGATTTCAGCAACACCCAGCCAAAAGATGCCAGTTTCACCTGTACTATCACAGGTATTCAAGCACCACGACTATAAAACGCACTGGCAAAATGAGAACGGGCAGCACCTGTGGTTAAGGTGTTAATTTTTTTATTTAACATAAAAGTCAGAAAGTCAGAATGGAAGTGCTTGTGAAGATGTAGAAACCAAGAGCTATGAGTGATCCTGAAGCTTCTAGTGAAGGAGCAGGTTGAAACGGGTGTCCCATAAGGGAGGATCCTGGTGCTTTGGGATCTGTAACGCCGTCAGCATGGATGTGGCCCTGCAGCAAGGGCACAGTCACGGGTGGGTCAGGACAGGGGTTTTCCAGTGGGTAAGCTGTACTTGTAGCAGCAAGTTTCTGGAAAGAAAACAAACAAATAAAGCAGGCTTTGGCTCTTATAACCACTTTGGGCGTTACACCCCAAACTTTAGGTTTGGGACAGCAGCTGGCATAGCTTTGCTGACATTTTAAGCCTGGTTCCCTTTGCTCCCCGAAGGAAACGCTGCGAGTTCTCCTGCAGGCAGCACATTGCAGCCCGTGGGGATTATTTCCACAGCCCGGGGCCACGCTCCCACCCACCCCACACGCGTGTTTCCAGCGTGGGGGGGGCGAGGTACGGATCCCACACCTCGCCTATTCCCCACCGTGGGGCTGCACCCACGACTAACCGGCCGCCCCCTTGTCCTCCTCCCCTTACAGAGGAGCCATGAGGGCTGCAGCCTCCTTCCTAGGGGCCCGGCCGTGCCTCTCTTTAAGCCCCGGTAACGGGGCCGAACCGACCCGGTGCTGCCCGGGGCCGCCCGGTGCTGCCCCGCCGCCCCCTCAGCGAGCACCGGCGGCCACCGAGGGCCCGGCCCGGCCGCCCCCCGCCTCCCCGGCGGAGCCCTGCGGCGCATGCCTCCCTCTGGCCGGGGGCAGGGAAGGAAGAACCGCCCGCCCCTGCACCGAGCTCGGCGGGCAGCGGCCGCTCGGAAGCCGGGGAACGGGGCGCGACCGAGAGGCTGCGAGCGGCCCCCGGGGAGAAGGGAAGCAAGCACCGGGACGCCGCTGCCTGGCTCCCCGCTTCGTCCCCGCCTCGGTCACCTCCGCGGAGGCAGCAGGTGAGGGTCGGGAGGAGGAAGAAGGAGGAAAAAGGAGGAGGAGGAGGAGAAGGAGGAGAAGGAGGCGGCGGGGCCGAAGCCGAGGCCGAGCCCGGCGGAGGGCGGCGGAAGGCGGGAAGGGGGAGCCATGGCGGCGCCGCTCGGCCCGGCCTGAGGCGGGCACGGCGAGGGAAGGGGGAGCCCCGCCGGCCCCGGGGGGTG
Organism: Aythya fuligula; assembly: GCF_009819795.1. Taxonomy (NCBI): domain Eukaryota; kingdom Metazoa; phylum Chordata; class Aves; order Anseriformes; family Anatidae; genus Aythya; species Aythya fuligula. Next base: position 6,339,248 of record NC_045577.1, read on the forward strand.
CCCGGTGCTGTCCCCCGGCTGCTAAGCAGGGGGTACCGGACCCCCTAAGGGTGCCCCCCGCGCTGTGGGGCCGCTTCGTGGCTTCTTCACGGCCCCTCGTGGTCGTCGTCCCCCCCCCCAGGCTGGGTGTCCCCTCACACCCTTCGTGGGTGTCCCTCAAAGCCACCTCACGGTGGGCAGGGCCCCCCCCTCACGACCCCCAGTTTGTCCCCTCCGTGGGTGCAGAGCCCCCCAGGAGGTAGCGGGCGACGGCCCCGTCGCCATCTCCTCGCCTCCCCCTCCTCAGCCCCATCCTTCCCCGTCTCCTGCTCCCAGAGGGGAAACTGAGGCACGGAGCTGGGGGGACGCGGAGAAATGATGAGGGAGGTGAGACCCTGGTTGGGGGGGATTTGGGCAGTCTGGGCTGGTGGGGTCATGACCGCAGCAGGGGGTGGCACTGGGTGGGCTCCAAGGGCTGTCCCGGCCCAAACCAGGCTGCGATTCCACAAATTATACCCAAAAGAGGGTTTTCGGCTGTGTGAGGAAGGAGCAGCAAGGTTGTCCCAATCAGCCATGACTGGGGAGCCGCAAAGTTGTCCCCATCAGCTGTGGCTGGGGTTCGGCATCCCATCCTAGCCCGAAGCGTCATGGTGCATTACCACAATACCCATCGTGTTTTCTCTCCAAAGGCGGTCATATTTCGGCAGCAGAAGTGGTAAATAAACACAGGTGTTATTAACGCACGTCCCTTTGATTTACCAGCGCACAGTTGAGTTTCAGCAGCTGCCACTAGGATGCTGGCCGTGGCCCGAAGGGGCGGTGTGAAAGTTAGTCTCAACGCTGTGTAATGTTTGTAGTGCCACAGCCATCCGAGTGTGGGATAATGAAGACATCTGCCCCTTCTCTGGAAACTGTGGAAGTAGGTTAATACGAAATATATGCTTTTTTTTTTTTTTTAAATGAAGCTGGAATCTTAAGTATGTTAATTGCATTTCTTCAGGATAATTAGGTATTCTAATTTCTGACTGTTTGAAGCTTTGCTGCTTATTAGAACGAAAACCGTTTTTAATTTATCATTGCCCCAGTGGATGTGTTGGAGACTGTTTTAGAAATTTTCTGTTCATTCACATTTTTCTAAAAGTTTCAGTTGTGACCTGCATCACAGCAGGCTTCTGAGCTGCTTCTGTGAGACGCTTCCCAGGGTACCTCACGGCTTTGTATGTGAAAGGCTGGGAGGGCTCGGATTTTATTGGCGAGCGTAGAGCAGAAGTAAATCTCAACTATCTTCAGTTGACTGAAAAGGTGGAATTTAAACAGCGTGTCAGCTTGCCCCAAGTACCAACCATCAGGCGAGAATGTTCTTGATCGCTGCACTTACAGTTTTAATTCTGTAAGATTGATGTTTTGAAACTGATTAACGCTGAGGAATAGAAAACCAGCAGTGGATGTCCAGAGCCAAAGGTTTGGTTAAAATGTGCTAAAATGCTAAGATGTTCTTCAGTGGAGAATCAGAGAGTGAAAAGGCAAAACATTACCAGCTGTGTTTTCAGAGCTAACCACCCTGTGGACATTGTGTGAGGCATGTTCAGGGTGACTCTGTCTCGGTCAATAAGATTTCAAGAATATTCCAGTCTCCCAACAAGTTGGCAATAAAACTGATCCCTGAGCACAGGTCCCAGAATACTTTTGACACACGCATTTATCATGCTGTACTACAATCTGTGTTGGAGCACTCTGCTCTTTTAAAGTGATAAAGCGTTGTCATCCCTGGTTGTCTGTTATCTTTTTCTTAGTAGCAAATACATTTATAAGTTTTAAGGAGTTATCACCATAGTCATTCTTCAAAATATTAGCTCAAATATTAAGAATGATAGCTGCTTAAAATATTATTAAATATTATTTAATCTAATAAGGTCTCTAAAATATTTATTGCCACTGATTAATTTGAAACCAAAGCTAGGAAATAATGGACAGGAGTAAAGATGGAGAGAATTTGGAGGTAAAAGCACATCTCTACGCTGGTAGATTGGAACTGGCGATTGGAACTGTCTGAGTTTGCAGGGGAGATGGTGTATCGGGCTTAGAGAAGAGCCCCACTGCTGTATTTTTTTTTATTTTTTTTTTTAATGGGGGCTGCTGTATGTCTTGTTCCAGCCAGGAGTTGTTTTCATCCCACCAAACAATGCTGCAGGTGAAACCTTCTGCCCTTGAGCGACCGCGTGGAAGTTCTGTTTGGGGTGTCAGTCGTTCTGTCGACTTTTTTCACTGTCCCTTTAAACAGGCCTCGCTCTGTTTGGGGTTTATAATACAATACTACTCTCGCAAATTCCTGAAGATTTGTGTCTACCAAAAGGTTCTGTCCCGCAGTGAGGTCAGAATGGTTTCTCTCTCGGGGTTATTACAGTATAGCATGTTTCAGGAAGAAATAGGTTCCCTTTCTTTTTCCTCGAGCTACTCAAGTTCCTCTGCTGCTTGTGTTTAATACCCAGCCAGAACTAATAAAAGCTGTCCTGGGTTTACAGTTTCTACCACCAAGTATTATTACATATCTAACTTCTGAAAAGTTCCATGTAGTAAAGTATTTTCTTCTTTTTTATCATAGGATGGAAAAGAGACCAGTCTGAAAAACGCCTCCTTCGTGGACTTTGCTGTTGCCTGCTAGAATGTTCCTTATGAATGCTTCTCCCTTGGTAGCTCTTCAAACACAATGGGAGTCCTTTGGGCCGGCAAGGAATTGTAGATACCCCGTTTGCTTCTCTGAATCCGAAGGGAACGTCACTAGAACCTCTGTAAGCGCAAAAGTTCAGATGATCATAAACAGCCTGCAAAGTCAAGAGTCTCCCCTGGGTATGAACAATGAGTATGGTTGTGTTATGCAGAAGAAACAAAAGGGAGAAAAGGGCACCGGTAATAGGGTCACATCCAGCAGCACGTTGCTGCGGAAGCATCCTAAATATACCGAGCGTGGTTGCCCTGCTGGTTCAGTCGACACTGAAGTGGAAGTGAACGTGGGATTTGAGACTCTCTTGCTTGACTCTGATAGCGACGATTCTGTTGACCGAGGTATAGAGGAAGCCATTCAAGAGTACTTGAAAGCAAAAAGCAAAAGTGACCAGTCGTTACAGAGGAATGCAGAGTGTTCTGAAAATATAAGCAGAGACAAAAGATTTAAGAGACAGTTCTCCCAGAACAAAATGTCTAGCGACCTGCTACCTGTGAAATTTAAAGCAGAGATGCTCTCTGAAGAGTACCTGTCTGACCAGCTGGGACTTGGTAAAAGGCTACAGCCCGCTTCCCCTCAAAGCATCAGCAGCGATGATTCCTTCGAACAAAGCATACAAGCTGAAATAGTGCAGTTCTTGAATGAGAAAAAGCAGCAAGAAATTAGCAAGTGTGTAATCGGGGAGGATAAAAAAGATTCCCAGGTGAGATCTGTCCTAAAAAGCAACAAACAACCAACTAACAAAACAAACTGTGGTGCTATGAAGCAAGATTGTAACGCGCTCCTCTTGAGACACCATCCCAAGCTACGGAAAACCAGCACGCAGTCCAAGTGTCTGAAGGCTAAAATCCAGGAAGAGCCCGGTGATTTCAAGCAAGTGAACCGCGCGTATCTAGAAATGGCCACTGCCAGCCAGCCCTGGTTAATGCAGCAAAATAAAGCAAGTGGAGCTAATTACTGGGAAACGAGGGGAGCGCTTCTGAATGAGAGCGTGCACGCCTCTGACTCAAGTAGCGATGATGGCATTGAAGAAGCCATTCAGCTTTATCAGCTAGAGAAGATCAGGAAGGAGGGAGGTCACCCAACAGGCTCGGTCCTTTTGCAAAGGGAACAATTTGACGCCAAGGGGATAGCCAACATTTCTGCAAGCCTGACAATTAGCTCAACAAAAAGTGCCTCACCAGAACATAAAAACCCTATCAGCAACAAAAGAAAAGAGATTAATTCAAAGTCGACAGAATTAGAAAGCACCAGCAATGAATTTAACAAGCTGTTTAAACCACTGAAAAAAGCCAGACACTTTGTACCTCCAGAGAACAAGATTGCTGCTTGTGAGCTCACGCTGCAGGCGTCTTGCAGGGCAGACACATCTGCAGAACTCATGTGTGCAGAAGCTATCCTCGATATTTCCAAAACAATCATGCCATCCCAAATGGGAAGTGACAACAGATCCCTCGCTACGGACTCCTTCTTTTCTCCCCAGCTTCTCTCATCCTCCCCTTGTGAAAGTGACAACAGCCTCGTGGACAGTGATGATAGCATAGAGCAAGAAATCAGAGCTTTTTTGGCTCTGAAAGCTCAGTCGGAAAGCCTCGTAACAAAGCCTCCCAGCCTGTCACGCTCGATCCAGATGCCTTTGCCATCTGATCAGAACAGCCTCACTGGTACTCTTGAGCCTTCTCTTCCCAAAACACTGAAGCTATCACTGAGTCGTAAAAGGAGACTTAAAAGGGAAGGCAGAATAGTGAAACAAGATGCATCAAAAGCACCTGAACAGCTGGGGATGGGATTTTTCCAGCCAGATACCTATTCAAAATCTCCCCTGCTCCACGAGGGGTGTGCCCTGAGCAGCCCTGAAGAACTCTGTGATGCTCGGAGGCTCGACAGCAACGAGACTACCCAGCAGCAGCTGATGTCTTCTGAGTTGTGCGGATCCACTGACAAATGCGTGGCCTTGGATTCTGTAAATCCTTTTTTGCAGGTTCAGAGTGGTGCAAGAAAGCTTATGAAAAATACCATCCACACTCAAGAGAGAGACGGTTCGGCTGATGAGAGCAGTTCTCTGGATAGTGATGAGGACCTTGATAGTGCTATCAAGGACCTTTTACGGTCTAAAAGAAAATTAAAGAAGAAGTCTAAGGAGCAGAAATCTCAGTGCAAGAAGAGAGTTAGGTTTACCGAGACAGACGCTCAGCTGCTGGATGAATTTAGCAGCCTCCAACAAAATGAGTGGAAATGTAAAAATCCTGTGCTACTGAAAAGTTGCCTCTCAAAATCTAGAAAAGCTGTGAAAGAGAATGCAATCAGAAATCCTCCAGACAACGTAAATGTCAGACTTTCAAATGAAAGGCCAGAAACCGTTAAGAACTTAGAGTTTGATTTACAGCTTAAAAAAGGATATAAACCCGAACCAATTTCAAACCAGAATAACCTACGGGTAGCTAAGAATAAAAAATGTACTTTCACAGCTGTATCAGACGCTGACGATAGCAGTTCAGTGGATAGCGACGACAGCATTGAACAGGAAATTAGGAAATTTTTGGCAGAAAAGGCTAAGGACTCTGTGAGCAATTCAGAGACGCAAAAAGATGATGCAACTCTAGACCTATTGAGGGTGACCAAACAAACTGCTAATAAAGGAAAGGCAAAGCAACAGCCAGGTGAAAATGAGGTTGGCCTCTTGCTGGGTCAGAGTAAAAAGACTAAAGTGTCCCAGCAAAACAACGAGTTGAAGAACTCTCAGAGAATGGAAGGGAAAAGTGCAATGTTACTTGACAGTGAGAAAGCTGCTCCCTCGGCAGAGAATGTTTATCTTCATACTACTGGTCAGTCAAAAGCTAAACAAGGAACAGGGGGGGTTAAAGGTGGTGCTGCTGGTGAGTTACCTGGAAATGCAACAGGTAAAAAGGACATCCCTAATAAAGAACCTGTGCAGAAAACACTTCCAGCTAAAAACAGCAAAAATGAAGGTTGTAAAGTACGCAAAGTAGCTAATGCAAAATCTCGATCTAAAAGAAAGAACACCTTTCACTTAAAAATTTCGAGTAAATTTATCGCGGGTCTCAAGTACGCTCGGGAAAGGAAGAAATCCATGCTTTTGATGAAAAAGCAAAAAGCAGAGCAGGTGCTCAGCCAGAGCAGCGCATTAGGAATGGAGGTAGATTCCCAGGATACGGACGTACTTAAGCAGGGAAGAGAAGCCTCCCAGCCAAAAGGTGAATTTAGCAGGGAGAATGAGACAGCAATAAAAGAACCCAGTTCTTCTCAGAAGCTCGCTGTGGAAGCATCAGGTCCCCATGTAGCAGAAAGCTGTGAAAGACGGGAGGCTGCTCCTTTGTGTATCACAGAGGGCTGCCAAAGGGCTGCCACTGCAGGAGACCACTCAGATTCGCATTCGAATCTCCCCTCGCAGGAACAGAGCATGGCAGCAGTAACAGTAGATAAGGCTTGCAGAGGAACATCCAAAGCTGAGAACATAGAGATACGTACGAAGGAAGGAGGTATCCTCAAAGACAGCTGGGCAGATTCGAGTTTAGGTCCCCCTCTCCCACAACACGGTATGGCAGCAGTAAAAGCTGATAAAATTAGTGGAGAGACATGTCAGGAGAGCAGATGTGTGTGCAGTAATGGAGAGAATAGCCAGCAGGACAGCGTGTCAGACCCAAGTTCAGGTTGCCCGCTGCAGGAGCTAACTGTGACAGCAGATAAAACTAGCGGAGGAGCACACGTGGATAACAGCGTGCACGTGTGCATTAAGGAGGAAGAAGTTCTCCACCAGGACAGTGACAGGCAGGAAGAAATTCAGGTATCCAGATCCAATCTGGAAGGAAAACTGCCTGCCGTGCAGAATAGGGAAGCTGATTGTGAGCTGGACCAAGGGCAGGAAGTTCTAGACAAAAACTGTGCAAAACTTACTGACGTACCCGCAGGGGACTGCCCAGATTCCTTCTTGAAAATAAAGGTTTCAGATATGTAAGTACACTTTTTTTTTTTTTTTCCCACGGTAACAGTATTTTTAGGAAATAACTGTTGTTACAATTATCTTGATAAAACTTTAAAACTTGAGACATGAGAGATGGTGGGAGAGGCTGATATATGTATATCATACACACACTAATGTGAAAAAGGCATCTATTTAACAGGGATATCACGGATAAGCATACTTCGGTTTTGTAGAATTTTGTAAATTATTTAAAGCGCTCTAAGGAAATATTTTTTATAATGATTTTTAGGGCTCACATTACTACAGGATGCTGTAGTTGCTGTAGATAAGATGATACTGGCTGATCATGCTTTAAATTATGAGGCCTCTAATCATATAGTGAAAGGAAACCTGTTTGCGCGCAGAACACACTTGGCAATGTGTTGAGAGATCCTAGGAGAACACGGCATTTAATACGAGTGCTGTGCTTCGGAAGCAGACTATCTGACATTTGTTTACATTCGAGTTGCCTTAGGACAATCCTTTGTAGTGGTTTTACGCGCGGGTCTCAGCTCTCGCACCCCGAGGACTGTTGGGTGAGCTCGCTGAGCAGGATTCCGGCAGCGTCGATGCAGCTGTGGGTGCGGAGATCCACCCGTGAAGATCCAAACGCGGATCCAGGTAAACAAAGTGGGTCAGTCTGTCCACACGGCCTGTGTAAGGCGATCTCAGCAGCCGCTGAAAGTACCTTCTGAATGCTGGAAACCTCCTGTTAGCAGGTGATTCAAAGCACAATTGAAGTGGGGAAGAAAGTGAAGGAGCATGTCTACTTAGACAACACGATTTCTGTGGATTTCACTACTTTCGTACTCATGGGCCTGCAAGGCTGGAACCATTTCCTCGTTGCTCTCGAGTCCAGCTCTGATGCCCTGCAGTTACCCAGAGGTGGGGTTTGATTTTTTCCAAATGAACTTTCTTCGATCGAGTGCCCTTACTTTCCTTTTTCAAAAGTGGTTTCTGAAATGTTACATTTCTGTGAACTTTTTTCATTTACAATTTTTGTGCAATAGAGCAAAGCTAGGTTTGCTGTAGGAAGTTCCTAACGTAAACGCCAAGGATATTTTCAGCACTGTTCTTTCGTACTGATAGAGCTCTCTCTGCCTCTCTTTCCAGCACCCGGAATAAAGCAATTTTTCACTACTGTCTTTTATTTTGTACTGACTTTAAGTGACATTGAAGTAGTGCGTTCATATCACAATAAAAGCGTCCCCACACCGGTTTCACTGAAAAATCTGAAAGGGGTGAATTTAAGCTGTTGGCTGGTCATTTTCATTTGTGTGTGGTGAAGTCCTTTGAGTAGTTCATTCTTGCATCTTGTCCTGTGAATTGATTCAATATTCTCCAGTCTTCTGCAGACCTTCTCTCAGCCAAGCTACCATTTAGTGTCACTTGGTCTCTTAATCACTTCAGCAGTCTTCCTGGAGGCTGGCCTTAACGTCACAAAACAGAGCAAAAGCAGTCAAGAATGGATCCAGTATCACTTAGTATCCCCAGAGGTGATTGCGTTTGCAGAATATTGGCAGACTGCAGCATAGCATAGAGTAGGAAAAGTAACCGTGGCATGTAGAGGAATAAAGAACATCCTTTGTGTGTTTGTACTGTTGTGCAGCTACATTTTAAACACGTCTGTGGTGGTCACTTGACATTTCTTACTGTCTGGCCACCTTTTTGTAGTCCTTGGGCTGGTTGGTTGGCTTAAGAGATCAGTATGCATTTCATTTTTGTGGTAGGATACCTTGGGAAAGTGTTTTTTACTTAGCTCACGTGCCTGCACTAAGTCTACACAGGCATATATTTTTGCCTGCCTTGAGTCGGTTGCAGGATTTAGGCCTTTTGTTTGGAATAGGTAAATAGGCTGGTATTTTAAAATAGAAATTTTCAGAGTACCTTGCTTTAAAAGGATTAAACTGTGCTTAATAGAGCTGATGGAAGCACTGTGTACCGTTTGTATGAAATAAGCTGAATGTTTCTCCTCAAAATTTCAGTAAATCACCATTTAAGATTTAAAAGGTGTCGTGTGCCCCTGTCAATGTGTCTGTGTGCTCAGTACTACTCGTGAACTGATTCACTTCCAGTTAAGATGCAATTCCGATTACCTTGTGCTTTAAATAAAAAACTAATTTCAAACAGCACTTTTTAAAAATTGATAAACTTGATTTGTATATAGGAAATGGTGTACATTGATAAGTTTATAATGTTTAATAAACGGGGTTCTGACCATGGACCGTGAAACCAGAGTGCTCCTATGGTTTGTTCTCATCATCGCTAGTGAGTAGTGGTTTTTGTGTCACAGTTTTTCCCTCCTGTTCTTAGTCCAAAGATGCAATTAACTTCTGCTGGTAACACTTCTGAGTGAAGGATGTCTCCTGCAAAGTCGGTCACCGCATTTGTGTCAGCTGAGCCTGGGAACAGGATCTCAGTTCATCTGCTGCTCTCGCTTCTTGCGTCCTGCTGTCCTCAACCACCAGCAATCCAAGACCATAACCCCCAGTGCCGATAGCTTGTGCTTTCCTCGGGACTGTGAGGCGGAACCCACATCCTAAAAGATGTGACTATCTAAGGGAATGTTCTTAAAAAAGGTAGAAGAACATATAAAATATATAGGTGTAAAAAAAAAAAAAAAGCGTGTTCTTGGAGGTGAGAAGGGTGCTTGCAATCTTCCCAAACCCTAAGAGCGGTTTTGTTTCCTGGTATTTATGGTCAAGAAGTGGTCTCCCTATACTTGCCACTCTTGTTAGCAGCACGAGGGGTTCCTCCCTCCCTCGGAGGCATGGTTCAGCAGGTGAGACCTGTGCCGTAGGGGGAAAGTCCTCCATGTGGGCCTGTGTGGCATCCTCAGAGCACAGCTGCTGCAGCCTCCAGAATGGCACAGATGAGGGTTTTTTTTTTTCCTTCCTATTGATACCGATTATAAGAGGAAGCCAACTGCCAAGCAGGCAGAGGCTGTGTGCCCCCTGACCCTTTTTTTGGCATCCCCAGTGACAGCTGCAAGGCACTGGTTGAGTGCCCAGAACAAGCCTCCTCCTCCCGTGATTTCAGCCCTCCCAGGAAATTAATTTCATCCTGTATCTATGGCAGTATGCACACGGAGCCGTGAACTCAGCTCTAATCAAGAAAGTAAGGAAGTCAGATTTTCAATGACTGCTGGTCTTGGTTTTTAATGCATAATTATTTTTTCATTCAAAGCATAAATCTAATTTGGATGTTAAGTTGCCAAACTCCTTATTGTGGCTACTGGTAACCTACAGCACCCCGAATGCAACACCGGAGTTCTCAGATAAATCTGTGCTCGTTTTATTTCTATCACAGCAACTATATTTTTTTGTGCTCCGGGAAAAGCAATCTTCAAGGATCCTCAGGGGACCATGAGGACTACCTTCATTTTTGATAAGCAGTTCTGTGCTGCTATTTTAGGAACGTGTTTGGATGTGTAGCTGCTTTTTTTTTTTTTAAAAGGAAGGAACAGACCACCTCTGCCACCCTTTCCTTTATTAGCGTATATGTTGGTTGGTTGCTTGGTTGAGGTTTTTCAGACCTCTAAGAACTGCAGTTTGCCCTGGTTTCATGGCACAGGCCTCAGGTGATTTTAGCTGCAAATTTGGAAACCTTGTTTTCGAAATAAAAAGCAGAAAGAGACTTTCAGGTAGATTCTCTGTGGTAAAATACGCCTGTGTCATCTTTAGAATGGTATTTTCAATTTGTACCGGGATTGCTAAAAAATAAATATAAGTGTATTGGGCCTCTGAACACCTAAACCACCTAAACAAACAGGTCGGTGTATTTAAGCCCACAAAAGCAGGGAAATGTGAGAAAGTAAAAACAAGGAAAATACATCTTTGACCTAAGTTAGGTAAACAAAATTAAGTGCTGAAGTGAGGATACAGCAGAATCCAGAGAAATAGAGTGTGCAGAAGGGATGAGGAGCTGCAAACTTGTGTAGCCTTGAGCAAATCCACGTGCAGAGGCAGGTCTCGTGGCTGGCTGCAGCTGAAGCCTGCACAGTGCTGCCTTCTCAGCAGGCCTCGGGGGAAGTGCATTGGGTAACTTTAACCCCCCCACTTCAGGATGCAGGTTATGTGAGGGTGATGCAAGGCACACAGAACTGGTTTCGGTTCAGGAACAAAAAGGGGAGTAATTAAGGCAAGGAAGAAAAGAGGTGGGTGTTGCTACATCAGCTATGGAAAGAGGTGGAATACAGGTGACAAGAGCCACTAAATTTACACTTCGAGAGGGAGTTTCATCCATAAATTATTTCACCTGCAGAAAAATATGTGTAAAATCGTCACAACTGTGTTAATTCTGCCCTTCATTTTTCATTTCAGGAGAAGAAAGGGAAGTTATGGGAAACCCAAGGCATTGTCGAGAGTCTAACAGAGGAACAGCAGTGAGTGCTAGAGGGTTGCTTATTTATTTTCATGTGTTAAATGTTAAAAAGGTTAACTTTTCAGGCCCATTTCTGTGGTCAGTGTGTATACTTTTTCAAATCTGTTGGTGTTTTTTCAGCTATTGTCTTCAAGATACCCAAATTAATTGCAATGTCTGACTGGAATTGTTTGGTAGCCTTGATTGAAATCTTGCTGGTGGATTCTTTGAATCTTTGAATGTTAAAAAAAAAAAAAAAAAAAAAAAAGTACAGGCTTGGTGACATACTGTTAGGTTTTGAACTTCGTTTTCTTGGACTTCTGATTTTTACTTAGTCACTTTAACTGAACAAATAGTTTACCTTACAGTTACCTTACAAATACGTTTTAATTTATCATCTTCTCATGCTTCCTAAACGGTTTATAAGACTATATAAAAATAACATAAATGTTTATAACAAATGAAGAATATCTTTGCTGTGGTACCAGTACATATTATACTGATTTTATTTTTTTGGCTACCAGCTGGAATAATATTATGCTCCTTTTTTATATATACTGTCACTCTGTTTAACTGGTAAGGCCAGAGATTCTCATCCGTAAAGAGGCTAGTTTCTCTTCAAAAGTAGTTTTTAAGTAAAATATGATACAGTTTTCCTTTTAGTGCAGGCACTGGGTGAATGATGCAGCTTCTCTGTCTGTAACTACAGTTGTTACAAGAAAACTTAGGAAAGTTTGTTGGTTTTTTTTGTCTGGATTAGTTCTTTTTCTCAATAATTTCTTAAGGCATTGTAGTTTTGAGACATGCATTTTGGTTATTCATTAAATAGTACAGAAATGGTTTTAAAAAAATATTATTTATTAATGATATATGAGCCAAGAGTTTAAAGGATTAAAGAGTTTATTAAATAATTTAAAGAGTTAGAAAAGGTTGAGGGAATGTATATTTTTGTAATGTATGTCATTCTACTATTTATAAGTATATTCTGCCTATAAATTAAATAGAATGTTTCAGGAACTATTTAAATGTCGTTCAGTCACATTCAGTATTTATAAACTAAGATATTCTTTCTAGTCAAATTAATTCCATAAATTAGCGATTTTCATCTCACACCAAAGTTGCTGAGTGTGTTTTTCCTACCAAACCGCTGAATTCAGTTTCGATAACATGGATTTAACTTTCTTCTCCCTCACAGCTAAATCTGTAGCTTCAACTAGTTAGGAGTCCTATTTAATAAAATACATACAAGAGTTTGGAGTTTTGGGGATCATTTCTAGAAATGTACTGCTACCTTTAACCTGTTAATTTTGTAGCTCTTTTGTCACGTTGTAATAGCAAGCCTTACGTTACCAAGCTGAAACATTCTTTTATTCCTATATTCAAGAGAAAAAAAAAAAATCCCATTAAATTCTGATCTATGTGTTTAAGGCAACAATTTCTCCCATCAAAACATGCTCCCAACGGAAGCCTTTGGGTACGCCTGAACTCCCCTAGGGGGCCTTTACACAATTCCACATGCACCTGGACTCTCTGTGTTTGCACTTTCCAAACAACCCTAACCGCAACACTGAGACGAATTTAAAATAGTTAAATATAGATAGGTAATGAGGGAGTCAGCTCCGGTGGGGCAAACAAGAGAGGAAGCTCCTCCAAATCCATAATTTTTAAGTTCTCCAATTTCTCTAGCAGTTCTTGGAGCAGCTCCTCCTTCTGTGGGGCTACCTTCAACCCTTTTGCTTCCAAAGTGTAAACTTTAAATCTGAATCGTGGAAGCATTCTGGCCTACCAAACCGAATGTTATCCATATAATGGAAAATAATTACGTCACACCACGCTGTCCGAATTGGTTGTAATGCCCAGGCCACGTAGAATTGACACGATGTAGGGGAATTCCTCATCCCCTGTAGGAGCACTAGCCATTCATAGCGCTTCGTCTGGCCCTGTTTGTTAATGGGGGATACTGTAAAACCAAATCTGTGACAGTCCTGTGCCACCATATCTGGTTGCCTGGACTGATCAGCTCTCTGTACCAACATGTCCTCCACTGGTGTGGTTCTCGGCAGTGTAACTAAGATGTTTTGAGTTTTTGGGTTTGCATTATCAAATGCAAGCATTTTAAACACACTGCTTTTAGACCCCGCTGTTAGATCAGGATGGTCAGGAGTTGCTGCCCACAACCGATCGATAAATTTAGCATATGGTTCCCCAGGGGCCTGTTCTACAGATGCGAATGGAGGTGCTTTCTTTTCCCCTGGGAGATTAAGAAGAGCCCTCAGTGTGAGTTGCGCAGCTGTTTGGTGAATAATCACAGGGAACTGCAACCAAATCTGGGTATTGAGATAAGGACCTGTCCCCATTAACATCTCTGCAGTGATCCCATACAGAGGGTTCCCCAGTTGACGCAGTTGACCCGCTTCCCCCTGTGCTAACCTCAACCATTCCCTTTCAAACAATAACAATGGGGAAGGAGTTAACAATAAGCGTGCCAAGTTTTGACAGTCAAGTGGACACATTGGTTTTGCCTGGAAAATCCATTGAACTATCTGTCGAGCCGCCTGGGATTGTAAACCATAGTCCAGAACCATTTTTTGAGCTTGTTGTAGAAGCTTGCAATCATGAGGCTGCCACAACCCGGTGCATTGCACAGGGTCGATAATAATAGGGCAGGCCAAGGATGTAGCATGCCAGTGCCCCTCTGTGATGGTGTCACGTCTGTCATTGGAGCACCTGTCCCTCCTTGGTGCTGAAGCGACGGATAATGAGGGAGTCGGCTCCGGTGGGGCAGACAAGAGAGGAAGCTCCTCTGAATCCGTAATTTTTAAGTTCTTGAATTTCACTAGCAGTTCTTAGAACAACTCCTGCAGTGAAGGTTGATTTTCGCAAGCTGCTGCCGCACCTCTCGTTGGCAAAGCATCCCGGGTGGATTTCTTGCTGCCTGGCAGCAGCACTGATGCTGGCAGCGCAGCTTTATCAAGATTTTCCGGCATGGGGGGTGAGGAGGGCAGCCCCCACTCCCCATCAGCACTCTGCTCCGATAGTCCCTTAGTTATTTCTGCCGCTGATTGCTTTATTGGAGACGTCATACCCCAAACCAGAGTGGGTGCAGGAACTGACGATAAAGATCGTGCCAGCCGTGTTTCTGAGGTCTCAGGTATTGTACTCGGCGGTCTGTCAGTCCCAGACGGGACTGACAAGGCTTGCACCACTTCCACAGCGAGCTGCTGTTCAGTTTCCATACATTAATCACTGTGTGCCACGTCCCACGTGCATCTTTATCCAGCTTCCCACTGGAGATGGCGTTATCCCATAAGCGATCCCCTACGTGCCGCCACTCAGCTGGGCCAAACATTAGAGGGATTCCCTTCAGCAAACCCTCCTTCTGAGCCCGGTGCACCAAGGATTTGATCTTTTTTACACTGCAAGATACACCTGGACTGGAGAAAACACCAGAGAGAAGCTGGAGAGCCGCCTCCTGCCCCGTGGCTATGTCAGAGGAGCCGCAGGGGGGCGATCTCCACCGCTGTGCTATGCGCCAGCTCGCCACACGGTGGCGCCCGTTTGCCGTTTCCACGGACGCCGCCGATCTCCCGCAGCGACTCGGCCCCGGATTTCCCGCGTCTCGCCGCACGACGTCACTTTCCCGCGTAAAACCGGAATACGTCACTTTCCCGCGTTTCGACGCACGACGTCACTTTCCCGCGTCTCCCCGCGATCTCTCTGTTCGGGTCTGTGCTCGGAGTCTCTCAGAAGAGACTCACACGAGATTATTGGTCAAAAGCACTCAGACAAACCACTGCACGAAAATAACCCCACCTGCAAGAACACAGCCCCCTGGTGGTCAGCAGTCGTGTAGATCCCGTCCTTGAAGCCAGCTGCTGGCAACGATATTTTTCTCAATTCCTCAATTGGGCGATGTGGGAACACTGTCATGGGAACTTCTCACAGTCGTCCTGGTAGCGTGGCTTGCTCAGCTGCAGCAAGTCATGGGATCTTTGCTGTTTCAACAATCCCTCAACAAGGTGGGACCCTAGAAAACACGTACGGAGCCCCTTTCTCCCATCAAAGCATGCTCCCAACAGAAGCCTTTGGGTAGACCTGGACTCCGTTGGGCAGCCTTTACGTAATTGCACATGCACATGGATTCTGTGCGTTTGCTCTTTCCAAACAACCCTATACGTAACTCTAAAGTTTCCCCTAAGACTATCGCCTAACCCTAACCGTAATCTCTAACATTAACCCTAATCATAACCCTAACCCCTAACCTTAACCCTAAATCCTAACACTAACCCTAATCCTAACCCTAACCTTAACCCTAACCCTAACCCCATAAAGTGCCCCAACAGAAGCCTTTGCGTACACCTGAACTCCCCAGGGGAGCCTTTACGCAGCACCACATGCAACCAGACTCTGTGTCTTCACTCCTTCTGAACAACCCTAAATGTAACCCTAACCGGAGCACTGAGACAAATTTAAAATAGGACCCCAGAAAACGCGTACGCAGCCCCTTTCTCCCATCAAAAAGTGCCCCCAACGGAAGCCTTTGGGCACACCTGAACTGTTATCCGAGGGGTTACTGCAAAGCAGCTGTACCCTGAATATGATCTGGAGCTCAATGACTAGCACCGAACCTGAGGACTGCCATATCCTGCAATGACTGTTACCGGCCCGTTTTGTGCTGTCATTCCTGTTTAGATCCAGCAGGAGGCTGTCTCAGATGTGTGTTTGCAAACTTTTAGGAGTGCTGTCAACAGCCTTGTTCTAAGAGGCTTTGGAATGTCAAATTATTAATCTCTCAGCTGGTTCCTGCTAGTGGAAAGGGGCGTTGGAGATGCGGACTTTTGGATAAATTTGTTTTTGTATGCTACCCAATCACCACTGTTTTTATTTTTTTATTGGAAATGTAATGCAAGGTTGATGCAGGCTATTCCCATCAAGCCTTTGCCTCTCTTCAGCATCCAGGGTCAATTTGGATATGCTGATCTGCAGGTGGAAGAGCTACTGCTGAATGGATAGAAGTGAGGGCATACAAATGTGCAATGGAATGGCTGCTTTGAAGGAAAAGAGAAATCCTCAGAAACAGGGAGGGCAGAGGGTTGAAGATGTTTGGTTTTGTTTTGCTTTTGAGGATTGGATCTGGAGAAGTTTGAGTGGTTTGTATTTTTGTACTTAACCACTCAGGTACCTAGAGATTTTTGTATCGTTCCTACAGTAAAATGTGAAGTTGTATTGAACTACCCAATCTGAATAAAGCAGCTCTCACATCTCTCAGCAATTCACTTTAAGAGCCTGGGAAGCATGAAATGAACTGGGGAACAAATCCTGAAAATGCGTTCTAAGACAACTTTGAGATCTATTATTCAGATCTTGTTTGGGGACTCAGTGGAGGCAGCGTGACAGTAACGGCTGGGGGCAGAATTCCCTGAGCTCACTTCTAAATGCAGTCACTGAAAGCGAGCGGTGTCCTGAAATGCAAAATTGTGTTGAGAGCGTGAATGTTTCAATGTCAGGTGCTGGGACTGAGGGTGACTGTACGGCCTAAATTTGGCTACTTCGTGCAGTTCTAGGAACGCTGGTGCAGCTGTAGCTGTGCCGGCGTTCTGCCAGCTCCGAGACTCACGCTTCTGCAGGGATGGTTTACGCTTCAGTCAGCACAAGACAGCCGTCAGTGGAAGGTGTCCTGATCTCCGTCCATTGTCCACGATGGATGAACGCACACAAACCCAGCCAGCTAAGAGCAAACTGCCCTTGTTGAGTCTGCAGCAGGCACAGGAACGTGCCACGGGGTGGCAGCTGTGCTCCACGGCTGCCTTGGCTGCTAGTTGCAGTGCAGGGAGAGCCAGAACAATGGGAAGAGTCCAGGGTTTGAGTTAAGGACTTCAGGGATGCTTCAGGCCTGGACTCTACTTGGGTGCTTCCCCACAGTCCCTCTTAGCGCTCCTCCCAGAGTTGCTCCTTATGCTTTCAGGGCTACCTCGAGGGTAAAACATGCTCACCTTTACCCAAATCCAGCAGAGGAACAAATACCTTCTATTGCTCAATAAGGTTTATAAATCTGGAAATACACAAGTCTGTAGTTCAGATATGTAGCTGGGAAAACACTGCAGGTTGTAACGGCAAGTATGTCTTCAGAATTTTCATTTAAACTTACAAAGTTTATTTCTGCTAAGTCCAGTCCACGTCTAATGAGCTAATAGAAAACAACTGGTATTACAGAACTTCGTTTCATGGAAGAGCAGTACACGCTGTCTGCAGGCAGCTGCTAAAGGGCAGGATACCACAGACCCCTGAATACCCTCGGTACTAAAAAAAAAAAAAAAAAAAAAAAAAACAACACTTTTTTTAATGAATCAGTGTTCTTTGTAAGTATTGCACCCTGTAACAGTCTCTTTCCCCTGGGGTCGCTCTCAGTTTTATTCTTATCTTTAAATCATCTTTGTATCAGTTCTCTACAAGCCCCTTTCCCCACCACACACGCCTACTCCGTGTTCTAGCCATTTCCCTGTGTTGCTTCAAGTAAGCTGTGTTTTCTCCTTCACTGCCTCCTAATCTGATTTTGGGCTCTTGTGTGTCTGAAAGTGGGGCTGATGTAAGGAAAACACTCCTGCTATGAGAACATGGGGGAAAATAAAAATTTGTGCAGTAGATAAGTTATGCTGCTGGTTGCAAGGAACAAACAGATCTGTGCAATCAAGGGAATACGGCTCTGTAAGATGCTATCTGTATTTCCTGCTGCTCAACAATTTGGGAATGGGTTTCTCTATCCCCTGGCAACCTAATAATCCTGAAGTCAACAGGAATTTTGGCACAGCTAACTCCTGTTAATGAACTGTTTGCAATGCTTAATAAAAAAAAGATACAGCCTGTCAATGAAAAAATGCCTCTCTGATTAAAGTCATCTCAAGGAAAGGGTGGAAGTGAACTGCAATTAACCTCCTTCTTTCTGCTGTCCATCATTCTGTCAGCGTGCAGCGACGTTATTGTGCTACAGAGATTGCTTGTGGTGTTCGTGGGCCACCTCAGCAGCCATCTTAGGAACGCTTTTATCCTGATGGCCCAGCGTTTTCTCCAACTCCTCTCTCACTTTAAGCTGACAGTCCGAAATTGCGTTCCGTATGCTCTGCAGGTTCCACTGCGTTCTCAGGAGAGCGTCGTCCAGTGTGAAAACACCATCGCGTATTCTTCGCACTTGGGTGCACACAGCACATGATTTCAGCTCCAGACCGATCTCGTGAACAATTTTTCGGAGGTACTGCTGAGTCTCGTGCACGCAGTGGATTTCTAGAAGGTCAGAGAGATTCTTTAAGAACAGGCCAAGAGATGGCACAAGCTCAGACCTTGTCTGTAAACACAGATGACCCTCACACTTATGCTGAAAGAAATAATTCAGTAGAATAGACTATTTAACATACAGTACAGGTAGATTATGATTTTCTGGAATACTGCAGGATGTCCTGGGTCCTCCAGAAATGAGTATTTTAGAAAACAAACCCACGGATTCAGAAGAATCGTACAGAGGTTTAGCTATTTTAAAGTGGATAAGAAGGGGGACCTTTGTAATAAGAGACAAATGATGTGTGAGGAATAGGAGACAAACTGCAGAAAAGCAAACCATGCTTAAACACCCTCCCACGTCCCCTGAGCTGCGTTACACTAAAATACTGGTTAAAGGAAGAACTTTGTCCCACAGGTATTTGCTTTACAAGATGTCTTGCCTCAGTCTAAGATCCTTTTGATTTTGGAAGCTACAAATCATGCATCTCTACAGTGATTGCTAGTTGATATAAGAGTTCCCACCAATTCATTCTGCATTGTTACTAACAAGAAACTGAATTTTGCCAATATTTTTGCCATGATATATGCTCAGACTTCCCCAGTGCAGTTTGTACCAGTCCTACCTAGCTGGAATTCTGGAAGCGCAAACTGGAGGCACCGGATTGCTGTGATTATCGGTGGGCTCTTTCCCATGGGGCGAATCAAACCATTGACAGCCAGCTCATAGGCCTCCTGTGTTTTCATATCAATGTTAGAATGCCTGGAAAAGGAAAAAAAGGAGCAGAGCAGACACTGAGTACTTCTCTTCAGTGGGATTCAAAATATACCCGCTCCCAGTTAAAGCAGAGCTGCACTTGTTATTATTAAACCTGCCTATGCATCAAGTTTTTGCATAATTTTAATGCTATGCTATG
Source organism: Aythya fuligula (assembly GCF_009819795.1). NCBI lineage: Eukaryota > Metazoa > Chordata > Aves > Anseriformes > Anatidae > Aythya > Aythya fuligula. Next base: position 6,358,479 of record NC_045577.1, read on the forward strand.
TGTACTGTCAGTAGTGTTGCACAGTTTAGGAGGGAGGTGCTTGGTCACGTCTAGAAGATATTTTTGTAGGTCCAGCTGTAGCTAATAGGTCCTAAAATAGCTGGAGATTTCAGAACACAAAAGGCACACTTAGCTGCTGCCTCCAACCAGAGTGCAGAGCACTCCAAGTAACTTCTGTCTGTTCTTGTTTAGCACTCCAACCTTTAAAGGCTTTGATTGTGGTAAACAAAGTCACCTCATTTCTTTTAAAGATCAGCAAATGGCAGTCATACCAGGGCAGCTGCATTTCCCCACTGGATACGTACAGCAGCAGGGCCTTGTGATTCGTTCCTTGAATGACAGCAAGAATCCGTTCCAGCTTCTCCCTTGTGATATGATCTGCAAATATTAAGGTAGAAACAAAAGTCTCAATTATCCATCCAGAAACTGGAAAGACAGCAGTCTGAAATGTGCCATCAGGGTATTACCATCCCTTTGGCAAGCAGTTGCATCTAAATGGGCTGATGAGAGCCGCTGAGAGGTGGCTTTAGCAGGGCAGAGCCAACTCTACTCGCTGTACCATGCTAATGCACCAAGCAGCACAGCACTGCTCTGCAAAGGAAGAATCATTTCTCTTAATTGATTTCAAGATGTTGGCTCCAGTTCCTCCTATCAAGTGTTTGAGGAGCCTCATTCAGCAGAAGCTTCCAACCGCTATCTCTAGGCATGATTTATGGAGAGGTCTGGGTCTCACTCCACCCACAGCAACCACTGTGCTCAGGACTCAGCCTGGCCTTGTATTTATTGCAGTTGGATTCAGCACAGGGGGACTAAGACACCTGCAACACGTGGGCTGCATGCATAAACACAGACCAGAAAGCATTTAGGGCATACCTTTTATCACTGTGTAAGTTACCTGCTTGGATTCAGTGGGAATGCTATTTGTTTTGTTGTTTTTTTCCACGTGTTAGCTCAGTTCCTTACCAAATGTCGCCTTCTCTACTAGCTTCCCGGTGTCCGAGAAGTCCTCAGTAGCTTTCCCAAACAGCCCACCGACGGTGTAAACCTTCAAGGAGAGCAAGGAGCGTGATTTATCAAGGAAAGAGTGAGCAATGGAGTAGCAATACTGCACTGTGCAGCCGGCAGAAAGTGCGAGCTGCTACGATGTTGGACAAAAAGACTCCTGTGTCCTCTACACATAGGCCACACGTGGATACACACATGAAGGATGAAATTCTGGACCCAGAAAAGCTCTGAGAAGTGTCGCTGGGTTTGAGACTCAGATTCTGCCACGAGGCCAGCGGGGGGCACTGGGCAGGGGTCAGCCGTGGCATTGCACTGGGGTGTTGTGAGCCCAGTCAGGGCCCACACCTACCTTGGTCAGGTGGCAGTGGTAGCGATCTGTGAGCAGCTTGTTCCCGTGGCCCACGCCAAGCACTGAAACACAGGAGAGAGGGGCACCCGTTAGTCACCCACACCTGCATTTAGGCAGCACTGCACGATCAGTGATGCTTTCCTTCCCCTCCAGACAGGGCCACGTCTCCTCAAAAGCTGTGCCTGAGGAACACGGCAGGACTACGGGGCATAACTACCGGTGTCACACAGCAGAGCTCGGTGTCTCAGAACATCCCAGCGCTCCCAGCACCCCACAACCCATTTTTCTCATGTTTAAGCACTTTTATTTCCCCCTGGGCAGCCAGGCACGGCCGTTCAGCCCCGCAGCACCCCATCCCTCACCGCCTGCCCTCCCCGTGCCCTCGCAGCGGGCAGGGACCCACCGAAGACTCCGGAGGCCTTCACGTCCAGCCGGTGACCAGCGCCAACCTTCAGCTGCCTGAACCGGGGGCCTCGGACTGCCAAGGGAAGAAGCAGCATCAGGACGGCCCTGCCACCCTCCAGGCACCCCCAACCCCGACCCCAGACCCTTACCGAGGGGGTGCTCGGCCAGCACCGGCACCCATGCGGGCACCAAGCCCGGCTCCCCACCGGCACCGGGGGCTGCGGGTAGGAAGCGGATGCGCTGCCTCGGGGGGGGCTCCGGGGCCTCGTTCAGCTCTGCCAAAACACGGAAAGGTCCCGGGGGGAGTGAGGAAGGAGGATAAAAACCGAGGACCCCCAGAGAGGATCCCGGTGCCCCGCGCAACCCCCCCCCCACCCTCTCCAAGCTCACCGCGCAGCAGCCGCGCCCGCACCGCGTCCCGGACGCGGCACCACGACACCCCCGGGGGCTTGTAGACGGCGAAAAGCCCGGCGGGGATGCTCGCCATGCCGTGCCGAGCTGTACCGAGCTGTACCGAGCTGTACCGAGCCGTTCCGGGCCGTGCCACCCGCTCCGCCCCGCCGCTTGCTTCCGGGGCGGGGGACTCGGCATGCTGCGCCGGGCGGCTGCGGTCCTGGGGGTCCCGCTGCTGCGGGCGACCCCCGGGGGTCCAGGTAAGAGCCCCCTCGCCCTCCCCTCCCTCCTGCCCCGTTACCCACCGAGAGCCCGGGGAGGCCCCGCCGGGCTCTGAGCCCCGCCGCTGTCCGCAGGCAGAGCCGGGCTGAGCCGCGGCAGGCCCCGGGAGGAGGAAGATGAGGAGGAGGAGGAGGAGGTGATGATGGAGGCGGAGGGGGGCTTCCCGCTGTACCCCGGCCACATCCCCACCAGCCCGCTGCAGAAGGCGCTGCTGGCTGCCGGCTCGGCGCTGGCGGCACTGCGGGATCCCTACAGGCACGGTAAGGTGGCCCCGGGGGGGGTCCCCCTGCCTACGACCCCCGGTAACCCTGCAAAGCCCATCCCGAGCCCCCCGTCCCCTGGGTGATGCAGTGGGGCTGTGTTCCTTCTCCTGGCCCAGAAAGGCACAAGCGCAGGGTTGTGGGAGGGGGCGAGGGGTCCCCACCACCCCCAGCGGTCTCCTGCCAGCCCCTGCGGTGCCCCCAGCCCCATCCCGCTCCCAGCTGGCAGTGAGGAGGAGCAGCCCCGAGGCCGAAGATCCTCGCCGAGCAGGGATTTTCTTTGCCACAAGCTCCCCGCCTGATCCTGGCCACGGGGATCGTTCCCCAGTTTCCTCACCTGCCCCCCGAGGGGGGCCGGGGGGCACCAAACCGAGTGCACATGCACCCACTGCCCACGCCTCACCGCCCACTCTCTCTTGCAGACATGGTGGCAGTCCTCGGGGAGACCACGGGCTGCCTGGCCCTGCCGAGCCTGCGGGACAAGATGAGACACCACCCCGAAGGTTACCGCATCCTCCAGTGCGTCCCTCCGCATCCGCATCCATCCCTGTCCCTCATCTGTCTGTCCGTCTGTCCTTCCACCTCTCCCCGCAGCAGGTTGGGGTGAGGAGGGAGCTCACCGCCGACCCCGTTCCTCAGCTCCCAGCCCCCGGGTTGCTGATTTTGCTTTATTCTGAATGATTTTGAGGCAGCAGCCTGTGGCAGGGCCGGGGGCAGCAGCACAGAAGCCCCTGGGCCCTGTTTCAGCTCTGCTGTCTGTTCTGCTTCGCTGCTGTCACTGGCAGCTGCTGTCTGTCCCAGCTGCGATGAGATCCACGGACACGGTGGGTTTTCTCCCCTGTGCCTGCTGCTGCGTCTCCTTGCGTTGGAGGCTTCATCTCCCCTGGTTTGCCTTCTCCTTGGGCACCTCCGTACTCCTTTCCAGGCGCCCACGGCATTTCCCTAAGCTGTGAAACGAGGCCTCTTGTCTTCCTAGACAAGACTTGATCGCTTTTGCTTCCGTGTCTACAGGGACTCATCGAGGACAAGGCTCAGGAGCAGGAGGGACTTAATAAGTCTCTTATTAACCACGATCTTACTGCTCGTTTGCTTTCCTTCTCTCCACTTCTCGTTATTCATCACGCCTGCCAGTTGGGTGTTGTTCCATGAAGGGGCTGGGGAAGGCTGCCTCGTGTCGTGTGTTTGTGCAGAGCCTGATCCTGCCTGGGGCTCTGCACATCCACCCAGCAAAGCACGCAGAGCCCCGGGAGCAGGGGCTGAGCCCCGGGGAAACTGCCCAGAGCGAGGGCACAGCACAGACACCGAGGGCTGAGGAGGGACGATCCCACCCATTCCTTGCCCTGCTGCTGCAGCAGGGATTTGTAGCAGCCAGATTTGTGCATGCGAGTATTTTTTTTTCAAGCTGATGAGGTCCCTTTGACACCAGATTTACAAGGAAGCGTCTGCAGCCAGGGTAAAGCTGCTGCAGGTCCTGCTTATCTCCCTGGCGCCTCCACTCCAGGAGCTAAGCAGTTTCTGGATCCACTGCGAGGCTTTTGTCATGAGAAGAAATCGTCCTTTGCATGGAAATAAAAGGTTTTTGTTTAGTCCCAGGGCCTGTTTGCCAGCAACCTGGACAAGGAGACCTTTCCGTGCATGGCTGCCACGTGGCTGGCGATGAAAGCCCGAGCAGGAAAGAAACTAAACCTGCGTTTAGGACAAATTCCCTCCCCTATCTGGGGCTGTTGCTTTGAAGTCCTGGCTGCTTTGCAGGGGCACTGAGGAGATCTGCTCCTGGGCCTGGCTGCCAGTCAGCACGCAGCACGGCGGCGGCTCGGTGAGGAGCAGACCGAGGTTCTTCTGACTAAAATTGCTGGAGGGGAGCAAGACGGGAGCTCCTAGTGCCAAGGCTTTGGGTCGAGCCCTTCAGCAATGATGTGACCCAGCACGACGAGGGATGGGGCCAGCAGTCAGGGTCCATGCAAGAAAGATGCTCCTGGAGGGCAGTAGCTGGGGTGGGGGGCTCCAGGTCCCCATTTCTCCGGCCCCCCAGCTGTGGGGGTTTCACGGCGAGGCTCGCTGACTTGTGTTTCCCTTTCAGGGAGCGGCCTCGCATCCGCCTCTCCACCCTGGACATGGAGCGGCTGCGGGGGCTGCCCGACGGCACGCTGGGCCGCGAATACGTCCGGTTTTTGGAGGATAATGTGAGTGTGGGGGTTAAGAGGGTGCTAATAGGTCTCTTGGCAGCCTGTGCCGAGAGCCACAGATGAGCTTTAGAGGGAGATTAGAGCCGTGGAAAAAACCTGTAGGGCACCCTCAGGAAATGAAGGGGATTAGTGGGATCTGCGAGGCTGGGATGTGGCGCAGGGTGTTGCGTGATGCTGGGTACGTCACGGGTGCTGTGTGGTTTTTGTCTGTGTCAATGACAGCCACATCATTAGGAGGGGGGAGACGTGCTGACGGGGAACTCATGTCGCTGATTAATGACTGAGACCTGAAGCCTGAGCTCTGGAGGGGCTGAACATTTCCCTTTGCCTTGACAGAAGGTTTCTCCGGACACCCGCATGCCAGCCAAGTTTGTGGATGACGAAGAGCTGGCGTATGTGATCCAGCGGTACCGGGAGGTTCACGACCTGATGCACACCCTCCTGGGCATGCCCACCAACATGCTGGGTGAGCAGCCCTGGGCTCGGCGGTCTGAGCTGCCCAGCAAACCCCGGGGATGGTGTGCAGCCACCGGCCGCTCCCAGGAACCAAACGGGGCCAGACTGGTCAGATTCCCCGATCCTTCAGCCCAGAGAGGCATGCGGGGAGGTTTGCAGCATCGCTGTCCTGCAACAGGAAGCCAAGAAAGCATGGGACGTGCACCCTCTGTCACCCTGCAGGGCGATGCACTGCTGGTGGGTGGGTGTTTGTGCAGCCCCGAGGGAGCGCGGTGTCACAAGCTCTGCACGCAGGCAGAAGAGCCGGGGGTTCCTGGTTGTTCCCCAGCCGTGTATCCCCGTGTCCTTTGCCCTCATTTTGTGTCTGACTCAGTGGCATGTCACAAGCTGAGCCTGGCTGATGAGCCCGTGGGAACCGGCATTTCAGGTCTCTTAGGCTTTGGCTGAGACGGGACCGGGGTTGGGAATGGGCTTTCCCATGCTGAGAGACAGGGAGAGCCGTGCGGGGAATCCTGGTTTAGCATCTCCTTGCTAAGGATCTGCAGGAACCCAGCCTGCTGGGGGGCTTTTCCCAAGCTGCTGGGACTCTGATGGCCCCGTGCTGCTCTCCCGGGGACGGCTGCTGGGCTGTCCCTGGTGGGTAACGCAGGAGGGGACTTGTCCTGGCATGGGATCGTGCTCCCCGCCTGCTCCCCGCCTGCTCCCTGCCTGCTCACTGCCGCCTTCCTTCCTCGCAGGCGAGGTCGTGGTGAAATGGTTCGAAGCCGTCCAGACCGGGCTGCCAATGTGCATCCTGGGAGCAGCCTTCGGCCCCGTCCGTCTCAACGCACGGTAGGCACCGATGAGGGAGGCTCTGCCCTTGGGGACGTGCCAGCCTTGGTGATGTTTTCCAGCCCAGACTCTCCCGTGTGCTGCCAGCATCTTCTTTCCCCAGCACACCAGGCAGGAGGAGCAGGGCCCAGCCTGGATGCTGATGTTTGGAGCCAGCAGGACCCTTACAGTGCTGCTCCCTGCCCCAACACTGCTGTTTTGGTGGCCCAGCACAGTACGGGGTTGCATGTTAACCTGAGTTCTGGTCTCAGGTTTGCTGCTGACTGTAACCCTCCCAGCTCGCTGTCCTCTTCGGTGCCTGAGTTTCCCCTGTGAGATAAGCAAGAGGAACGCTAGAAGGGTGGAGGGGCACAGGGTTTGCATCTGCCTGCAACAGGGACTTGGAGGAGAAAATCAAAATGAACATCTTCTGCGTGCTTTGTTCCAGAAAACTGCAGGTCCTGGCTACGGAGCTGGTTCCCTGGGCGATTCGGAGCGGGCGCAATGCCAGCTGTATCCTGAATGTCTACTACGAGCAGCGCTGGGAGCAGAGCGTGGAGTCCCTGCGGGAGGAAATTGGCATCCTCCCACCCCCAGCTGTGAGAGTGTGAGAGTTCAAGCTACAGGGAGGGGACGGGGGATCCCCCGTTGGCAGACAGCAGCCGCTCCCTTGCAGCACTCCATCTCCTCCTGCCATGTGAGCCCCGTGTGGCTCTGCCACCAGCCGGCCCTGTCCCAGGGCCTGAGTTTTCTCCTGACAAGAGCTGGCACTCTCCTGTTGGTAGAGGCCACGCTGCATCTGCCCCTGCCATGACAAAACTTGACCCTTTGTGCCGTTTGTAATTTGGTGGGGAGTTGGCAAGTCCTGCTGTGCTTTTGCCAGCTGAGTTTGGCTGCTCAGGTCCCGCTGGCAGCAGCACTCTGGAACTGATGCTCTGAAATGCTGGGATGGGAAGGGAACAGAGCCAGCATAGCAAACCACCACTTTGGTGCTCTGCAGCTCTAATGCTGCACAGGTAAATCAGGTAAATCCTCCCTCCCTGAGGTTTAAAGCCGTATGTTAGTGCTGGGTCGGAGCTAAACCTGTGATTTGCAGAGCAGCCCAGGGGCAGGTTTGGGGTGTACAGCAGCCAGAGCCATGCTGGTGCCCAGCTCTGCTCCCCCGATGGATCAATACGGGCTGTGTTACCACACCGTGAGTGCTTTGTGCCCCTGGGAGCAGCTCAGCAGTGCTCAAGCTCTTTCAGACACGGCTCACGCCCTGGCACGCAGGGAGAACATCGGTGTCCTGGTGCAGTGTGCTGTGGCCCGGGGCAGGGTGGCTCAGCCCGGCTCCTCTTTCCTCTCTAGAAGCAGGCAGGGAAATAGCTCTGGATGTAACCCCTGCTGGATCTGCTGCTGGAGAGATCCCAGGCGGCCACTGGTCTCCCTGTAGTCCCTCCCCATCAAAAATGTGAAATCTGCACGATTGTACTGGGCTTTCAGTAGGAGTTGTACCCCTCTTAGACAAGGAAATGGCGTGATTGGGAATAAGGGACTGAATCCTGGGAGAGCAGGAACAGAGGCTGTTGGGGTGGTTTGTGCTGGGCTGTCTGGGAGCTGATTGCTGTGTGGCTTAATTAAACAGCCACCCAGACTGCCAGTGGCTGGATTGCAGAGCTGTGAAATGCTACGGCAGAGAGCCACAAGGCAGGTGGGTCTTTGTACGTGGAGGCTTGCTGTTGAAATTCCTTCTCGCTTAATAAAGTCTGTGGTGCAGCCCGTGGTTCATTATCCCTGTCCTTCCACTCACCCTCCCCGTCTGATGGGGAGATCTGACGTGGGTCTCTCATTCTTTGTCTGTGATGGTGGCAAAGGCAAGAGGCCGGGCATGCATCCCCAGGGGGACAGGAGCACAAAGTGGGCTGTGGGCTGGGGCTGCCACACAGCTCTGCGAATCCCCCATCCCATTCCTGGAGCAGCCTCATTGCAGCTGGGATTTGCACATGTGGAATAGGTTTGATTTCCATTGCAACTCCCCATTTTCAACCCTGGCTCTGACAAGGCCCCTCTGAAGTCCATGCTAACACCAGCACATGGGCTGCAGCCGCTGGAAGCAGCAGGGCAGAGGGCTGGGATCCCACAGCATCACCTGCAGGACATGGCCCTGAGTCGGCCCCAGCACTGGGCAAAGGGGACATGTGGGTGCCGCTGCCCCCGGGTGTACCCATGCTGCCGTCCTGCAGGGGAGGGAGTTCCTGTCCCTAACAAAAAGGCTAAGTCCTAATTCTGAGCTGGTTTCTTGTAATTTACAAAATACTCTCCCAGATTTTGTAGTCCTATTTTAAGCAGATAATAAAAGATATTTTATAAACATACAGAGTGAGTGGGAGCTGTCGTATCGTACTGGTCAAGGTGATAGGAGCAATTAGCCCTAAAACCGTACCCAGAAACATGCTTTTCCGTATCAGAAACATGTTGGGGCTTCAAGGCAGTTAAACTGAAGGGCAGGGGAGATTCACCTCATCCAGAAAGCCGAGAGCAGTGACCAAGAAATGCAGGAGCTGATGCTCCTGAGGAACATTTGGCTGCAGGTCGGACGCCAGAGGCCTGCCCGCCATGCTCACACAGCGCCGGGCTGCGGGTCGCCTGCTGGGCCGGTGCCAGGGCTGCACAAATAGCACGTAATATAATTTTAAACTGCATCTGTTCAGCCGCATCACTTAAGTGCCACTGTGGCTCCTGCTGGCCTTTACCATTGCTTTTCCTATCTGTACAAATAGAGGCAGGGGGTAAGTGGGGAGGGTTTTGGCAGGCCAGGCACAAACCATACAAAAACGTGTGGTTTTCAGGTTGTGTTTGCTGCAGACAAGTGGCAGCTCTGCTATCACCACCAGCGGGGGGCTGCCTGGCTGTTTGGGGACACTGTACCCCAAATACCAACACCTGGCACTGAGGTGACACTGCTGCTGAACCGCATGCTGCCCCCCCAACTGGTGCATGTTTATTAAGCCAAGGGAAGGGCCGTGCCCCCAAAATCTCCTTCTCTGGCTCATTCCCACACAGTTCCCAATAGCAGTGGCACAGCTGGTGCCAAGGGACATGCGGTGCCCTCAGCTCGACACCCCACAGCCCCAAACTCAGCCTGGCCCTGTAGGCCGGCCTGTGGGGCAGCGGCCTGCCCGGTTTCGAGGCAGTCAGGCGGCTTCGCCTGGCAGCCTCCTGGTTTTGCCACATCACCGTGCTGGAGGGTTTTGTTGTGTGGGTTCTTGGTTATTTATTTTTTTTATAAGGGGTGATGACGGAATCAGAAACACGCCAGGAACCCCGCAGTAGTGCCTGCTGCCGGTTTGCTGCTTGCTCTGAAGCGTCAGGGTGGTTTGTTGTTACGTCCGGACATGGAGAGGAAGATTTTCATCCCGGATGGGAGATAAAGCCACGGCACAAACACGGGGATCCACCTCCAGGCCTGCAATAGCCTCGTCCTCCGGCATCCGGCCCACATCTGTCCGGCTGCTGGCGCTGACAGCAGCACCGCTGGCGCAGGCGGCTCCTCGGGGAGAGAGGAGGAGGTTGGGGGGCAAAAAGGGGGCTGAACCCCACCGTGCGCCCCCCGCTGTGTCCCCCAAACCCAAAGGGGCTTCAGCAGGGCCAGAGCCCTGAGGTGTGGGGCTGGGAGGAGGCTGTGAGGGCTGCCCCACGCTTTCTGCCTGCTCCCTCCCCTCGCTGCAACCGAGACATTAAAAATCAGAGCCCCCCCTTTATTTTCTCAGCCACAGCCGCGTTCCCCTTCCCGCTGCACCCGGGTGTGAGGAGGGGGCTCCCCGCGGTGTCACCGTGAGCCCGGAGCCTCCTTTTCCCGGGTGGGGGCAAAATACGACTCTGGTGGGACTCGAACCCACAACCTTTGAATGACTCCCGTCACGCCGCGCTAGAAGTCCAATGCGCTATCCATTGCGCCACAGAGCCGTCGGACTGCCCCGCCGCCCTCGCTGCCTTTTCCCTTCCTTCCCCTCCTCCCTCCCCTTCCCCCCCCACCTCCCCCCGCAGCCCCCGGTCCCGTTCCCGGTCCCGTTCCCGATCCCATTTTCCCGGAGCAGCCCCCGGGGGCAGCGCCAGCCCCGTAACCGCGGCGGCGACCGCGGGGAGGGCGGTGCCGGGCGGGACTACAACTCCCGGCGGGCCCCTCGGGCCGTGCCGCAGCGGCGGGCGGGCCCCGCTCCCGGCCCCGCTCCGGCTCCCGGTGGCGGTGCAGGTGGCCGGGCCGCACCGGAGAGCGCCGCAGCCCGGTAAGAGCCGGGCCCCCCCTTCCCCTCTTCCTTCCCTTACGGTGTCCCCGGTGCAGCTCCGGGTACGGGTATGGGAACGGGAGCCCTGCCCCGCCCCGCCGGTGTCCCCCCTCCGGGGGGCTGGAGGGGGCTTGGGGTCGTTTTGGGGAGAAATCGGTCGTTTTGGGCACCGGGGAGGCGCTGCCGGTAGCGAGGGGGGGGGGAAATGGGGAGAACGGGGAGCGGGGAGGGCGGGGAGGAGGTGAGGGGCCGGGCGGGGACTGCGGCAGCGAGGGGCTGGGGAGGGAGGGGGGGTCCCGGTGACCCCATCCCGGGGAACCGGGGGGACCGGGGGGGACAGGGGGGGATCAGGGGGGACCGGGGGAGGGTCCCGGGGAGCCTCCGGGCCTCTGCGGTTGTTTGGGGTTGGGGCTGGGCCCCGGGGGGGTCGGTCCTCAGCCCGGCCCCCCCCAGCCGGGGCACCGGGGAGGAGCTGCTGCTGCCCACGGTCACGGCCTCCGTGCCCCTCCGCTGGGCTGAACCGGCCCTTTTTCAACCCAAAATTGTTGGTGAAGGCCGGCTCCTCGTGGAGGAGGGGGGTGGTGGTCAGCGGGGTCCCTCACAGAGCTGTGGCCCCCCCGGAGATGCCACCCACCCGGGGCATTGCCCACGGGGAGCTCCAGCCCCGTGTGGGGTTTTGGCAGGGCTGGGGGAAGCTGCGGCACCTGGGGTCCCGCTGCCTGCCCCCACCCCACGGCAGCAGAGCCCTTTCCCCAGCTCTCCTCGGCTTTCCATGCCCGGGTGACAAATCCCGGCGTTTTCCATCACGCCACCCTCCTGCGGAGCTACAGACAGCTCCGAATTTCCGTGTGCTGGCTCGGCTGGACAGGAGCTGAACCCATAAGGACCCCCCAGCCCTGCTGTGTCCCCCTCCCGGCTGCAGGCACGGGGGCACCGTGTGCTCGGCGTGCAGGAGAGATGAGAGCAGCGGATAAGAGGCGCCTGCCTGGGCCTGCCTCGCCTTCACGTGGGCGCTGCAATGCCGTGCAGCCCACGCAGTGTGCCCCCCGCCTGGATTTCCCTGCCCCGTGGAGCTGAGGGCTCAGGTCTTTGGCCGAGGCGCAGGGGGTTGGTGGTGATCCGGGAATGTCCCCGTTAAACTGAGCAAAGAGGTTCCTGGGGGGGGAAATACAGCGGGTGCTGCCCTGCTGAAGGGCTGAGGGACTGCGGTGTGGGGCCTCGAGCATGGGAGATGTTTGTTGGGAGAGCTTGGATGTGAGCGGGGAGGTTTGGGCTGGGTTTCTGCGTGCTGGGGGCCATCCTCACAGCTGGGAGCAGCACCCTGGGCTCTGCTACATCCCAACCCGCTCCTGCTGGGCTGCAGGCAGGCAGTGTGACGTGCCAGGGCACGGTGACCGTGTGGCACGGCCTCGGCTCCTCCATCTCGTGTTGTCTGTCCCGCATGGGGCAGCCCTGGGGTTGTAGCGTGGCTCCCAGCTCCGTGCGCTGTGGCAGAGCCACCCGCGGCTGCCAGCTTTGGAGCAGCGCATTCATTTTCAAGAGGGAAAGGGAAATTACACGAAGGTTTCCTTCCTCTGTGGCCCATGCTCCGTGCCAGGAAGGACCCGTTTTATCTCGCAGCCCCTGGGGTCGTGCCACTGTCTCTTTCCTCTGCCCGATGCCGCTACCTGAAAAGAGCCTTTGCTAAACTGCGATCGCTGCCGGGTCCTGGAGCTGCGTGGGGGGGGTGTTTGGGATGGGGACGGAGGAGCTGCTTGCTGGTTGGGGCAGGAACAGCAGTGACAGCCCACGGGGCATGGGGACGGGGTCCCTGTGTGTCTGGAGGCAGGAGCAGCCCTTCTGCTTCTGCCCCGCGCCCAGCCTCGTGGCCCCCCGGCCGCTCGGCCGCGTCTCCAGCAGCGCCAGGCCAGGAAGCTGCCCACTGACAGCAGAGTTTACAAACACAAGCAGAGCTTAAAGGACGGAGTTTCCTGTTCCTGCCCGAGCTGTGCTGGGGAGCTGGTGAAGCTGAGCTCTCCGGCACTCACGGCGGCTGTCCTGGAGCCAGGCGTATCGGGGAATTGATGCTGTGGGGACAGCGGGGTCGCGGGGAGGGATTTGGAGCTGGGCTGGGGTGAGAGCTGAGCTCACCCTGCCTGGCCTTGCCTTGGTGCCTTCTAAAATCTATACGGAGTCTGCTGCACAACAACACTTCCAAATCCATGCAGTGACGTTATCCTGCATCTAATGCTGCTGGGATGGGTCTGTGTCCCTGGCTGGGGCTCCCCACTAGGAACAGCCAGGCTTTTGGCGAGCACTAAGCAGAGCTGTGCTGTGCCAGGGGCTTACCTGGCGCCCGTGGCCAGGCTCTGGTAACGTTACACCTGCAGGAGATCTGGCCTGCTGCGTTACATCCTCGCTGCGAGGAGCAGCAGTGATGCTGGGGGGGCTTTGGGGGCTGCTAATGCAGCCCCTGCCCGTGGGTTTGCCGTCTCCGGGGTGCGTGGGTCGATCTCTGTGGTTTCTCTCTCCCTGCAGGCCACGATGCTGCGTCTGGCAGCCTTCGCAGCACTGCTGCTGTTCTTCAGGGTCAGCCTGGAGCTGTCCTGGGCCCAGGCCATCCCCGCGCTCTTCGTCTTCTACCTGGGATCCGGGGGATGGGACTTCTTCCTCATATTCATCAAGACAGTACGAAGGGATGTCACGTAGGTGTCCTGGCTGGGGCGGCCCAGCTGTTTTGTACTGGGCTGTGTGAGCGCAGCCCCCGGCTCCCTGCACAGCTCTGGCTTTCTGCTGGCACCCAGCCCGCAGATCTCCCTGGCACTTCCTTAGATTCCCTCTGCCGCGCCCGGATGGCTCCAAACTCTCGGTCAAAGTTTTCCCGGGAAAGATAGATTTCAGCTGAGCTCTGAAATCTAGTGGCTGACCTTGTCCTTGTACTTCATTCTGTCCCTAAAACTGCTGGCACGGCACTAGGAGCCTGGGCAGGGTCGGCTGGTACCAGGCAGTGCCAGGTCCTGGCAAAAATGTGGCTGGTGGGGAGTGGTGGCACCTCTTGGAGAGCCCCCGAGGCTCCAAGGTGCCGCTTTAAGGGGGACATCCCTGTCTGCAGCCTTCCACAGCACCTCTGTCCTTGGCCTCCTGGCTTTTGCAGAGGGCTTCTGCCTATGGCCACGCTGTTTTGGGGAAGCATCCAGAGCTGCTGCTGGCCTAGAGTAAGGCCTTGAGCAGCGCTGGGCTCCTGCAGCTCCATGCAAGGCCTCTGTGCTCTGCCAGCTTTGTAGGAAGTCTTTCTGCAGGGCTCACTGAGCAGCTTCCCTCCTGCTCCCCTTCTTTTTGGCAGCACGGGGCTGGTCCTGCTGCGGGTGAAGTGGCAGGTGTGGAGGCACGTGAAGGAGAAGAACACGATCGCCAAGATCTTCCAGCAAACCGCCAGCAAGTACCCGGAGAAGACAGCGCTGATCTTCCAAGGCACCGGCGAGAGCTGGACTTTCCGGCAGCTGGATGAGTACTCCAACCAAGTGGCCAATTTCTTCTACGGCCAAGGCTTCCGCTCGGGTGACGTGGTGGCTCTGTTCATGGAGTCCCGCAATCAGTACGTGGGGCTGTGGCTCGGCTTGGCCAAGATCGGGGTGGAGACGGCCCTGGTGAATTCCAACCTGCGCATGGAGGCCTTGCTGCACTGCATCACCATCTCCAGCTCCAAGGCGGTGATTTTTGGGGTGGAGATGATGGAAGGTGAGGGGTCTGTGGGTTTAGTGTTCATTTCCTGCAGGAAATACAGCACGGTCTCTTCCAAATTCCAGCAGCTGAGTTATCAAGGAATTGGTGTCCGTCCCTCCCCTCACCTCGGTCCCTTTGGCCATGGGCAGGTCCCGTGCACCACCCGGCTCCCAGTCAGGCCCGTGTGGGTGTGAGGATCCTGCCTCGTGCTCCGGGTGCCCCTCGGGTCCTTTCCCTGCGTGGAGCCCTGGGTTGGGCTGGGCCAGGCCTGTCGTGCTGCGAGGGATGAGCCTCCCCTTGCTCTCCGTGGCTGGTAGCCACATCCCCGCAGCGCCTCGGCTCCAGCTCCTCGTGTTTCAGCCCACACCCCCGAGGCTGCGGTGTCAACAGACCTCTTGGCACCCAGGAGGTTTTGGCTAGGGAGAGGCGGAGAACAGGATCTTCAAGTCTCTGAAGGAGCCTGGGCTGCGGCCCCGGCATCTGTTAAACATGAGAACAACATCTGCCTGGGAGGGCTCTCGGGCCTTTTGGGACTTAGCAGCACCCTCGTTGTGCTCAGCAACCTGGGGCACTGCCTTCCTGAGACCGTCTGCGGGGGCTGGGTGTCTCGGTGCTGTACTCACCACCTCGATTCTCTTTCTCCACCTCTCTCCCTGACTTTCTCAGCTATGCAGGAAGTCCAGGCCTCCCTGGAGAAGTCCATCCATCTCTACTGGTCAGGGGAAGGAAGCCCCGAGGCTGCACTTTCTGGTGCAAAGCACCTGGACCCCCTCTTGCAGATGGCCCAGCGGCACCAACCAACCCCCCCCGACAAGGGCTTCCTCGGTACGTGGTCAGCTCTGGGGAGCCAGGTTCAGGGTGGCGTTTTTATGAGTTTCTGGTGTTTTCAGCTGGTTACAACACCAGCAAGAATGTCCCCTCAGGATGCTGAGGGCAGGCAGCTGCAGCAGGGCCCGGGGTACTTGAGCAGGGTCTTACTGCAGTGCCTGAAGCCCAGCTGTGTGTGGAGCAGTGTCACGTTGTGCCCTCAGTGTGTCCAGCAGGCCTGATCCTGCCAGGGGTGAACCCAGCACGCTCTTGGTGCTGTCACATAACCAAATTTTGGCTCAACTGGCATGAGCAGAGTGCACAATTTGACTCGTCCCCTCCTCCTGCTTCAGCCAGCTGCTAGACTGGTTGCAGTGGTACCGGGTACCTGACCCTGTGTCCTCATTGCTCCCCAGATAAACTCTTCTACATCTACACCTCCGGCACCACGGGGATGCCCAAGGCTGCCATCGTGGTGAACTGCAGGTGAGGCAGCGGGCAGGGGCTGTGGGGAGGGAAGGGTGGGAGCCAAGCTCTGCCCCGCTGGCACCAAGCCCCTGGCCCTGCTGCTGAGGTGCCCCTCGGTTCTCCCACCCCAGGTACTTCCGCATGTCCAGCCTGGTTTTCTACGGTTTTCGGATGAGGCCCGATGACGTGATGTACGACTGCCTCCCGCTGTACCACGCTGCAGGTAACGCGTGCCCCCTGCAGCCCTGCTTGTCTGGACTCCCCTTCCCCTCCGCCAAGCCCAGGGCTCAGGCTGGGGGCTGGGGCAGCCCCGATCTCTGCCTCAAAGAGGAGCTGGCTGCTGCTGGCGGCGTCTGACGCGAGGCTTTTCTCTTTATCTGAGAGCAAGGAATCGATCCCGCTGACCTTTGGAGTGGGCGAGTGTGTGTGTGTGGGTGGGCAGCTCTCCCAGCTCTTAGCCTGGCTTTGGAATAGCTGCATTGTGTCGCTGCCCCACGTGAGAAGTCACGAGGAAGCAGAAGCAGTGCCCACCTCACTCGCTGAGATGTAGGATAGCTGGGCACAAAGCGCTGCCCCCGGTGTCGCTGTCGTGCTGCCCCCTGCCTCCTCCCCAGCACCCAGGGTCACTTTTTGGCCAGATGAACGCCCGCCTGCTGTGGGCCAGCACGTGGCGTGCGCCTTGCCCTGCCTGGGTGGGAGCTGTGTGGGGACTGAGGGCTTCCCTGGCTGCCTCTCCGCAGGGAACATCGTGGGGATCGGGCAGTGCTTGCTGCAGGGCATGACCATCGTCATCCGCAAGAAGTTCTCGGCCTCGCACTTCTGGGAGGACTGCGTCAAGTACAACTGCACGGTGAGGCCACGAGGCAGGGGGCTGGGTGGGACTGGGGACAGGAGCCTGGGGATCCGTGTTGAGCCGGGGCGAGCCCGGCTGCTGCGAGGGGAGCCCTGGACTAGTCCTGCCTGTCCGTCCTGAGCTGCATCCTTCCCCCCTCTAGTTACCACTCCACGTTTCCAAGTCCTTCAGGTACTCCAGCGTTAGCCAGAAGGTTTTGGATAGGTTTTATAGGGGTGGGCAGGCAGGGGACAAGCCAGCAAGACTCCTGGATTTAGCACAACCTCTTTAGGGGACTCCACGCATGTCGTTCCATTCCTACCTGCCCTGACGAGCCCCTGTGTACCCCAGGGCCTGGTGCAGGGTCCTGATGTGTCCTTCCCCTCTGTCTGCCCCTCTAGATCGTGCAGTACATCGGGGAGATCTGCCGCTACCTGCTGAACCAGCCCTACCAGGAGGTGGAGCGGCAGCACCGGGTGCGCATGGCGCTGGGCAACGGGCTGCGGGCTTCCATCTGGCAGGAGTTCATGGCCCGCTTCGGCATCGCCCAGGTGGCCGAGTTCTACGGGGCCACCGAGTGCAACTGCAGCCTGGGAAACTTCGACAACAACGTAAGTAAGGCCCTGCCACCTTCCCCCTGCCCCAGAGCGTGCAAACCTGGCAGGGTTTGAAACCCAGCAGGGCTGTTTGGTTCTGGTTTGGGACGCGTCAACATCTGCCTGCAGGGTTTTGGCTGTGTTTGTGTGGTGCCAGCTCCCTGGTGTGCTGGATGTATGTGTTCTGTGGGCTTGGGGCAGGAGAGACGTCCCTGCTACCCGTAGCTCTGAGTGCCTTCTGTCCTAGGTTGGGTCCTGCGGCTTCAACAGCAGGATCCTGCCGGGGGTGTACCCCATCGGCCTGGTGAAAGTGGACGAGGACACCATGGAGCTGATCCGGGGGCCTGATGGTGTCTGCATCCGCTGCCAGCCAGGTAAGGGCAACCACAGGGATGTGTCTCCTCAGCCCCGTGTGAATCTTTCGTGGTGTAATTCTTGATAATTTAGCTAGGATCGAGTCCCTCAATGGTTAAACCACACCGATCCTGTTAAACCTCCTGTCTTTTCTTGGCCATGGGTGGTCGCTTCCCTGATTCACCCCTTCTCTCTGCAGGGGAGCCGGGGCAGCTGGTGGGCCGCATTGTCAAGAGCAACCCCTTGCAGCACTTTGATGGCTACCTGAACCAGTCAGCCACCAACAAGAAAATCGCCAGGGACGTGTTTACAAAAGGGGACGCTGCCTATCTCACAGGTGAGGCGAGCGGGGCCCTTGTGTCTGCCAAGAACAAAGAGTTTGCTCAAAGAAGCTGTGGAGACACCATTCCTGGAGGTGTTTAAGGCCATGTTGGAGGGGGCTTCGAGCAACCCGGTCTAGTGGGAGGTGTCCCCGCCCATGGCAGGGGGGTTGGAACGGGATGATCTTTAAGATCCCTTCCAACCCAAACTATTTTATGGCTCTGAGTATTTGGGTGGGCGTGGGGACTGTCCCAGCATAGTGGCACTACCCTGAGGTGCTCTGGGGAAATACCTAGCCCCTCTGACACCTCTTTTTTCCCCCCCCCAATTCCTCTCTATTTTAGGGGATGTCCTGGTGATGGATAAATATGGCTACATGTACTTTCGGGACCGCACTGGAGACACATTCCGCTGGAAGGGGGAGAACGTCTCCACTACGGAGGTGGAGGGGACCCTGAGCCGCATCCTCAATCTGACAGACGTTGTTGTTTATGGGGTGGAGATCCCAGGTAACTTACAGGGGAGAGGACGATCAGTGGAGGCACGCAGGCCTGTGGTAATTAAATATGTGAGGGTGTCCTGCTTGTCCAGATTGATGCCTCCTTTTGCAAGAGGCTGGATTGAGGCTCCTTGGAAGAAGCCACTGGGGATGTGACTATCAGGAACCAGAGGGTTCCCTCCCTCAGGCTGAGGTTTGGCCTGGTTCTGGCTGCTTTGGAAGGGACCCCGTGTCCTTCCTGGACAGCTACACGTGCCTCCTCTGGGAGGAGGTGACCATGGCCGCGGGGTGTCGCTGGCAGCCTTAGCTGCAGGGTGGTGACACAGCAGGACATGTCAGCGACTCGATACCAAGCAGGGCCTGTGCCAGAGCCCTCGCTGATGTGGGGCAGACAGAAGTGACACCGCAGGGACGGTG
The DNA here is from genome assembly GCF_009819795.1 of Aythya fuligula. Lineage (NCBI taxonomy): Eukaryota > Metazoa > Chordata > Aves > Anseriformes > Anatidae > Aythya > Aythya fuligula. The sequence continues at coordinate 6,376,889 of NC_045577.1, forward strand.
CGCTCAGGCACTCACCCTTCTTTTGTGCCTCTCAGGTATTGAAGGGAAGGCAGGAATGGCAGCCATCGCCGACCCAGACAACTCCTGTGATTTGGAGACCTTTGCCAGCGAGCTGAAGAAGGCCCTGCCGCTGTACGCGCGGCCCGTCTTCCTCCGGGTCCTGCACGAAGTCTCCAAGACAAGTGAGCTGCAGCGTGTGCTCTCTACAGGGCACGCAGCTGGGGGAGCACACGGGGGGGGCACGGTGTTGTCTGCGGGGTGCTGATCTGCAGCAGGGTCAGCACTGGGATGGAGCACACCAGTTCCAGGGAGTCCTTCGCCTCACCAGCTCCTCTGCTGGTTTGGGGGCTTGGGGCAGTGTGAGGATGAGGCTGGGGGTGGCAGCTGGCACTGGGGTGCCTCGGGGGGGTGGCTGCTGCTGAGACTGCCCTGCACAAAGCTGTCCACCCTGCGGTTTGCTTTGAGGTTTGGCAGCAAGGCACGGTGCAGCCTGGCAGGAGTGTGGGACCCTACAACCCCTCGCTCCCTCTTCTTTTCCCCGTGACAGGCACCTACAAATTCCAGAAGATGGAGCTGCGTAAGCAGGGCTTTGACCCCTCGCTCGTGAAGGACAAGTTGTACTTCCTGGACTGCAGGCAAGGCCGCTACCTGCCCCTGGACCAGGAGGCGTTCAGCAGGATCCAGTCGGGACAGCAGAAGCTGTAACCAGTGGGGATCCAGCAAGGCACCTCCCCAAATCCTGCTGGGGGAGAGAGGGCAGGGCAGGCACTGGGGGGGGGGAAAAAGGTTCAAGGAGCGGTATAAAGGCACGCTAGAGATTTTATTTAACGAGTTTTACAGATAAGGGGTTGGGGGAATGCAGGGGGGACTGAGGGGAGGGGGATGGTTACATACCAAAGCATAGACTCATTATGGCTTTATTTTCTACTTGGTACAGCGGTGGCGGTCCTGTGCCATGGGAGGGGCAGGGCCCCGGCCAGTCGAGGAGGAGTGGGGTGTCCTTGCCATTCCATTTTGCTTTTCCTGTCTTTCCCTCCCTTTCCCTGCCTGCAGCAACCCTTCCTTGTGAAGGCCGTGAAGGGACCAGTGCTGGGCTCTTTCCCCACTCCTCCACCACGCAGCCAGCTCCTCCTTGGCGCAGGGCCCCAACTGCCAGAGGGAAGCTGGGTGCCAGGCGCATCCCCTACCCTGCGTGGCCCGCTGGTGTCGTGTTTTTGCTGTGAATCAGGGGAGCAGGGTAGTGCTGGGCTCAGGAGAGGGAAAGGGATGTGTTTCCACCATGCCTTGCTCTCTTCTGGGGATGACATTTCTATTTTTCACAATCACACGCACATTATATTATATACATATATAGATATATATTATACATGCTGACTTTGTTTTTTTCCAATCTTAATTTATTGTCTGTACTTTTGAATGTGTCCCGGGTTTGTGCAGTAGAGGGAGGGGCGTCCCAGACCTGTCCTCTCTTGGAGAGCCCTTTTCTCTCGCAGGGAGGTGAGACGCTCGTCTGGGACTGATCCTCCTCTTCCAGCTTGGGCGCAGCCGTGTATGTCCTTGTGGCCTTGCTCCATGGTGAAGGACATGAGCGACCCCTGCTATCTTGTGGACACTTCTCTGGGTCTCTTACTTCCACCTTTCATGGATGCAGCTTTGTTTTGTGCACCTTCTTCCTTGCAGAAAGCAGGTGGACAAGTGGGAATGAAGGGTCTGGTTTGCCTTTGCTTTGACATACTCAGCACTTTGGGATCACAGAACAACTCGAGGGGCTTTCCTGCTGCGATGCCTGTGCCGCGAACACAGGAGGCAACTTGCCTAGAGAGGAGAAAGTTCTCCAGAAGGTTGTCTCTGTGACAGCCTGACTTCGTGTGCTCTGCATCCCTTCCTCCAGGAGCTCTCCCCATTTCCACTGCAGGAGACAGGCCTCTGAACTGAAATGTCCATGTTAAACACCTGACTTGTGCTATGTGAATTCCTTGTGTTGTGTCTGATGTGATGCAGCCTCAGCAGCAATGTCTGATTCCAGTACTCGGAGACCATGCAGAAATGTCCATTCCTGAGAAAACTTGGGGTTGGGGTTAATTCTTTTTTTTTTTTTTTTTTTTTTTTTTTTTACGGTTTGTTTTTATGCTTTCAGCAGGATTACTCCTCAAAATGACATCTGCCTCTTGCAAGGGCAGGGTGTGTCTGCTCTTCTAGCTGTGTTTCCACACCAACGTACCTGCCTGCCCCAGTCTGTCCTGTCCTCACAATTAAATGCGAGTATGGGCTATGCTCGAGTGTCCTACCTCTTGCTTGTGCAGTCCTGCAGTGTGTGGGAGCAGGGGACTGCTGGTTTGGGAAGCGGGAGCTGTCACCCCAGAGTGCAACCTTCCTGTGCAGGCTTGAGCTCATTTCAGGGCAGGGGACAGCAAGCCCTTTGCTGCTGGGTTCAGTGTCTGTGTGAAAACCTTGGTGAGACCCTCCCCAGGTCCCTTCATCCGCTCCTCCTCTTTCCCAGACCTGTTCCCAGTATGTCCTGGACCAGTCCTCCTCCTCTACCTTGGCATGTTTGGCTCCTCTTTCTATCTCATGCTGTGTTTCCACTCCCTGCTTGTTCCTCTCCCCACATTTGCCCTGCTTAATCCCCTTCCATAGCTTAATCTTCCTTCCAGACCTTCTCCATCCAGCCCTGGGGAGGGGTAATATTTAGGAGGCTGCTGGCAGTTGCTGTAGGGACAGCAGTGCAGCACTGCCTGTCAGCTCTGCAGGTGCTCAGGTCCCACTTTTGGACCCTGTTCCTCTCTCAGCCTGCCGGTGGAGGGCAGGCTGGGCACAGCAAACATCTCACATCGGGGGGGGGGGCTCTTTAGGCTGGGTCTCAGCCCCCAGGGAGGTGGCGGGTTGGGGCTGGGGGTGAGTTATCTATGCTGGGGCCCAGGCAGCTTCTGCCTGGCCTGGGGAGGAAGCTTTGGATGCAGATGGTTGCGTTAGGTCTGGGCCTAATGGGCATCCACAGCACCCTGGGCTCTGCCTGGAGGAAACTGCAGCTGCAGCAGGGCTACCCCAAGCTCCAGACCACTGCTGAACAACAGCCTGCTCTGAGGAGCCCGCTGCTACAGAGATCAAATGAGAGGCTGACCTCCCTCAAGGCAGGCTTGGGGGCTGTTGGCTGGAAATGAATGGTTTGAAGTGGTACGGGAAGAGGTGGGAGCACTTTTTCTCCTTTCCTGGAAGAAACAGCCATGCTGCTGTGCGTGCAAAGCTGCTCTCAGGCAGGAAAAGGGACTGGGAGGAAGGTGCAGTCCCTGTTTCTGAGAGAAAGTTACAGGTGAAAACAAATAAGCAAACTTCAGTCAGGAGCACTGCATGTCCAACACACATAAATACAAATACCACTGGAAGCTTATGGAAGTATGGCAATTATTTATTTGCAAGTAAGACAAGTTTGTATTGTCCCAAGGGCTGGGACCTGGCTGGAGCAGAGAGAAAAAAGGAAGCATAGGTATGAGTGGCACTGAAGCTGCCAGACCAGGAATATGCATGCTCTGCTGAGCCCTGGATCTGTGCTGGGACAAAATGCCTCCAGCAGAGAGGTGTTTGGTAGGGAGCAGCCCATGCCTAATCTGATTTTATTTCTCTTATAAGTAAAAAGATTTTTATTTACCTTTTTTTTTTTTTTTTTTTTTTTTTAAGGAAAAAGCTAATTGAATCCTCTTTTCAGTGATTACAGAAACCTTGTAAGACTTATCTCTCTCCTTTGATCAATAAGCTGGAGTCTGGCTCAACAGCTGCATATAGATAAAAGTACTATACATAAAGTATGAGGTATTATTCTTTTTTAATTAAAAAAATTAAAAAGCTGTTTGCATGAGGTTAGGAAAACATTAAAATCCCTTCCTGGGTTATTATTAGCCTATTAATTTAAGCAAAGCCGAAGAGCTTTACAAACTAAACGTGCTTTTCACCATGGAAATGGCTGCTTTTTGTAGATCTATCATTCCGGACAGTGACAATATTAAGAAAAACAAGGCTGTAACTTTCTGATCAGCATCTCTTTCCAGCTCTCGGTCCAGCTGAGGTCATGCTTGGTGTGCAAAACTGGAGGATATTTCAGCCCAAAGACAGGCAGGGGCTTTGCAAGATGCTCAGGACCTTTGGGTGAAATTAATTTCTGCTGCAGAGAAAGCCTACAACCAGCTTTAAAGCCTCCCAGCCTCCTCCACCACTCTTTATGCGCTGAAGTCCTCCCAGACAATGCCGCCCGCCTGCTCCTCCCAGCGCTGGCCAGCCGGCTTTGCCTTTAAGCAGCACAGAAACGTCGTGGAGCAAAGAAGGGCCTATCCTTTGGTGCACTCTTTACAAATGTAAATATGTGATTCCCCTGAGTAGTTCCAGTGTAAGCAGGAGCAGGCCGGGGATTGGTGGCAGCTTCGCATCCTCTGGCCCAAATGGCACGGTGTTGCAGGTCACCCCGCACCCTGTGTGTGGTGGGGAAGGGGTGGCTGCTGCCCTTCTCTGTGCAAAAAGACCCCACTCGGGAGCCAAGGGGCTGAGAGGCTGGTTGCAGCTTGGCTCCTGTTCCCAAGCAAGCAGTGGGGTGAGGAACAGGAAAGGCACTGACCCTTCTCAGCTCTTTCCGAGCCTGGCCTGTTTCACTGGGAAATAGCTTCCAGAATAGCCTGGGCATTGACCCTTTTTTTCCCTCGTTCAGTTAGAAACCCCTCTGTAGGCACAAATGATGCAAGGCCAAGCTGTGGGAGAGCTTTCGGTGGTTTGGGTCAGTCAATACATTCTTGGTGACATCTGGAGTGGGAGATCATGGTCAGTGTGCGGACAGGGCATCACCCTGCTCTGAATTGGCATCGGTGCCCGGATTCTGTTGTGATGTGGGACACATCCACCTGCCACACCACCTCCATCCTGTGGCCCTGCCCCGTCCTCAGCGCTCTTTGGGGACACCGGCATCCTGCTGGGATGAGCAGCAGCCAGGTCCTGATCCTGCCCTGTCTATGCCACCTCCCATGTCCCCCCTCGGAGCCGCACACCCTCGGTGCCGCACCAACAAGGCCGAGGAGGCGATGGCGGTGGGAGCCTCCCTGCTCGCCCTCGGCCGCAGGAAGAGGCTAACGGGCGGCGGGCGAGCCGTGTTCTCAGCTTGGAGTATCGCTTTCAGCTATTCTGAAGGTTAAACGCCTGTTTAGAGCTCCCTATTGAAGGTGGAGACGGGGGTGCGCCATTGTTCGGCCGCCCTCCCGCTTTGTCTGGCCGCTTTCAGGGGCGCCCTGAAAGGGAAGCGGCCTCCATGGCCCGCACCCGGCAGAAGGGCTCCTGGGGGAGAGGCGCTTCCTCCCGCCCTAATGACATTCAGGCCTCCATCGGTTCAGCTCCCGCTTTCTTTCTGCTGCAGTTTAACCCGGGCACAGAGGCCGGGCTCCATCTTACTGATCTCTGCTTGACACCCAATTACCACATGAATGGTAGAGAAAGGCTGCAAAAGGCTTTAACTCCCCCTGACCCTCCTTCCCCTCTGCCTGCTTCCCCCTCGCCCCGTCCTACCCCCGCGCCTTTCTCCAGCGGAGGGAGTTCAAAACTGAGACTGGGAAATCAAACAAAGCCCCGAGCGAGGAAACCCATTGTTACCGCTTCAGAGATGGCTCCCATTTCGCCATCTATTGTTCCCCTTGAAGTTTGACTTGCTGTGTGGAAGGATGCGAGCAGCTGTTTGCGCATTCCCCTGATGTTTTATTGAAAAATAATTGAATCGTCAGCTCAGGGCTCTCTGATAAAATGTTTCCATGTAGCGCTGGGCCTTGTTGTATTTATAAAGTATGTTTCCCTGTAAAATGTGATGGCAACCTAAACTGTTTCCTCCAGAATAAACCCTTGGCAGAGGAATGGAGGCATACCCCTTCTGCACTCAAGGGGAGAAAGAAAAAAAAAAAAAAAGAAAAAAAGAAAAACAAAAAGCCAGGACTGAGACAAAAGAAATTAAACCCTCTTTATTGCGAGGCTCAATTTCCAACCTGTTCTTTTGTTTGGCGCAGTTGAATTTGTGGGAGGGGAAGGCCGGGCGTAGCAGGACTAGCCTGGCCCCCTCGCCCTGGCTCAGCAAGGGAAACACTGCAAAGACCTGGGGATGCTGGAGCCTGGCGGGCTCAGCCAGTGCTCTCCTGTGCCTGGAACCAAGAGGACAACATTGAAAATTGACTGGAAATGAGAGATTTAGCTTAAGTATTGCACAATGACATATCCCTGGGATTTAACAAGAAGACGGTGTGTTACAGCAGGCTGAATGCAGGGCACACATTCACGGCAGGGACATTGGCTTTATGTTTTTTCTTTATGTACCTGATTATCAAATACCATCTATGTTTACAACGCTTTAGAAATAACAATGTCAGCATTACACTTTCTCAAGGAGATTACATGCTTTCTTTCCCCATCCCCAAGCATATGCTGGTAAATTCGTGATGCTCAGATTTCAGCACCCGGCACAGAGATGGGAATTGCTCTTCTTCCCAAGCACACATTGTCCATAAAAATGTCCCCCATAGCTCATGTGCTCACTGACTGTATTTCCAGGGCAATTGTTAACAGTAACCAGCTTTGAATGCTTGAAAGAACCAAATTGGTATTTATTATTACCGTTCTCTCTCTCTCTCTCTCTCTTTTTTTTTTTTTTTTAATTTCTTTTTGCCTTTACGGAGAAGCACTAACACTAAATCTGTAGTTTTTTGTTGCATTTCTATAGCTCAGGAATCGGGATTTTTAGGAGCCAGTTCTGCTATTATTTGGCATCATAAATGATTTCTGGAGGGAAGAAGAATAGCTCATATAAAACCGTATCTACAAACACTGATCTGGAGCCCAGATTACCAGATCCTCTGTATACAGAGTGCTTCAGTCATTTCTGAAGTGTATAGAAATAAGATTTTTGTCTAATGCTTCTCTTTCCTCTGCCTGTTTCCTATACAATTGGTTCAACATCCTGAGCCATATCTCTGAGATACCCAGAGTCCTCAGGACTTAGAGATATCTCAAAATCCAACTGGAATTTTTAGGCAGCGGCTTCTTGCCTCTGCCATAGCATAACCTCCAGCAGCAGCAGTGGCGTTGGTCGTGCTGGGGACCATGGCGCCTTTCCTGGGGCCCAGCCCAGAGAATGATCGCCTCCCAGAACAAAAGGCTGTTACAAACACCACCACCTTCTGCTCTTGGGGTTAGGCGTGCCTTGACCCCCGTTAGCATAAACGTAGAGCAATCTGTCTGCGTAAATTTATGCCCGTTACATATAATGCATAATGTATACGCGTCTATATGACATTTCTATCTCCATGTGTGCACGTGGACATGTATATTTTAAAGCCGAGCCCTCCACTGAGTGGAGGGCTGCAGGAGGGAGGGTTAAGGGGCTGCAGTTTTCCACCAGTGCCGCCTGCACCACGGCACAGCCCAGCTGTCACCACCATGGCTGCGGCCGCCTGTGCACGCGCTTCTCCCTCTGGGGACAGGAGGAGCAAACAAACGGGCGACAGATGTGCGCCACGCTGTTAGCGCGGTGCTGGATGGGGCCCTGCGCTGCGGCGATGTGCTTGCTGCAGGAGGCCGAGGGGATGCGGAGTAGCTGCGCGCCATCTTCCGCGCTGGCTACAGGAGCGGCACTCGGGCAGACCCAGCAGGGCCATCTCTGTGTCCCCACTAACACCAGCAATCAGCGGGCAGCGGGCGGAGGGAGGCCTGGCCCTAGAGCTGGGAAGCTGCCGCCGCCGCTCCTGGCCTTTGTGCACCCAAAGCAGGCAGAGAAGGGCCCAGTGAATGGCGAGACAGGAATTTAAGGCAGGATGGGTGTTTTGGGGTTTATTTGGAGTGGTTTAGGCTTATTTGGAGTGGTTTAGGTTTATTTGGTGTTTCAGTTTTTTATTCAGTGTTTTACAACAGCACAACCTGCAGCTAGAGCTCAGCGCACTGCCCTGAGGACAGCGGGCCTAGGCCTAGGCCTCCGCCTTTCCCTGCCCGTTGCCATGGTAACGCGGCGCTGCCGGAAACCCGCCCGGGGCACTTCCGGCGCGGCCTTGGGCCTCCTTCCCTTCCCGCCCGCCGCCGCCAAGATGGCGGCGCCCGTGTCGCTGCAGGTGGAGTTCGGGTGAGCGCGGGCGGCGGGGCCTGGGGCCGGGGCCGGGCGGCGGGCAGGGCCGGGAGGGGCCGGGCCCGTGTCCGCGAGAAGGCCGCGGCCCTGTGGCGGAGCGGGGCCGAGGCCCCGAGCGGGCCCGCGGGCGGTGCCGGCGCCCGGCGCTCCCCGCGGGCCGGTGGCGCCGTGACGGGGCCCCGGGGCCCACCAGGCCCGGCCGGGCGGCTGCGGCCTCCCCGGGGGAACCGGCGGCCTTGGGCCGGGCGGGGCAGCGGCTGCGAGGGCCGAGCTGGCCCCTCAGTGCGAGCGCACCCCTCCCGTCCCGCCTCCCCCTGCTTTTATTTTTTTAATTATTAAAATAATGAATAAAAACCTCGCACTCCGGCTGTGCTCTCTGTGTGTGTCCGCGTGTTCACGCGCGCTCGCTGTGCGCTTCGTGCCCCTTGCCGCAGGTGGGGGTGAGGCCGCCGGGCTCTCGCTCGCAGCGTTTTGGCCGGCGGTGCCGCCCCTCCGCCCCTGGGAAGCTGAAAAGTGCCTGTGGGGGAAGGCTGCGAGCGTTTGTGACCATACTTGTGCTCCTTCCTTAAAGCCTTCTTTTAGCAGAAGCTAAAAGGCTGCTCTTTATTTGGTTTTTCCCACCCTCTCGCAAACACAGACACACCATAACCCTTGAAATGCCCCTCTCCTTAAGAATCCTTTCCTCAGTCTTTCCCGCTTCCAGCTGCAGTAACTCTCCTAATTTTCCCAGAAGAGTGAGATGCATTTTTGCTTCCCTTGGAAATGCATAAATGAGCTCTCTATGTACAAATCGCAGCTGAGTTCTCCCCAGCTAGCGCATCACAGAAGGACCTTATCTTGCAATCTACATTTCCCGCTGTAACAAAGCGTGACCTTGTTTTCATTGCATAAAAAAATGTTTTTCATATAATTACTGTGACTCGTTCTTCTGCACGAGTCTCAGCTCATGTTAATAATCGCTGCTTCAATTTGCACATAACTATTTTTTGTGAGCTGGTGGAAGAACACCAACAGAGTGCTCTTTAGGAGAGTTGCTGCATATAAGTAATGCTGCTGAGGGCACAACAAGGCTCCTGTTGTGCTCTGCCATGGCAGAGCCAAGAAAACCTAGTGCGGCATTTTTAGATATCGAATTTAAAGGAACTTGGTAACGTGGGGGTGCACCTTTGCTGATATTTAGGCGGGGATTTTTTATTTTAAATAATTTATTGAGAACGTTTTCAGGAGATGCAAGGCACCCGTAAAGTTTTCCAGAATGTAATCTCGTTAAGAAAAAATAAATTTAAATGGTTTAAGTGAAAATAGCATTTTGCCACGGTTTGATGTTCCTTCTAAACGGGGTAAGCATTTTTCGGTATCAGTTGAGTGCTGAGTGGTTTGGGTTTCCCAGTTGTTCAAGCTCTGGCCATCCTGGTCAGTCTGGAACCAAGAACTCATCCTGCCTGCCTCTGTGCCGTGTTTTATGGCAGCACGCACGTTTCTGCTCTGTGTTCCTACTCACACGGTGAGGTTTTATAATCTGAGGCTGAGTTCGGCCTGCTGCCTCACACCAGGAATGCTGCCTTGTGTCTGTCAAGCTCAAAGCAGTCAGAATTCAGTCTTTCCCCCCCACCCTGAAAATGGATACAGATGAGGAACCTGCTGAGCCAGATTAAGTTGCAATTACAAAAAAGATTTTTTTTTATTTTTTTTTTAAGAGCCAAAGGAGATGAGGTGCATTGAATGTAACTCCCGTTTTGTCAGGTGTGAGGAGCAGCCCCTGCACTTGCCGGTCTCTCTATTCCGTAGTTTGTTCACACTTGCTCTCCTGTACAGAGCTGTGGCTCAGAGCTCTGCTTTGTTACCTAGGGTGAGTGCTGCCGGTAAGTTCTGAGTCTCAGAAAAGGGAAGTTAGGTCGTTCAGCAGAGGAAGATTGTATTTTTTATGTTAATTTGTAATTGTTGCCACTTGCTCAGCTTGCTTCTCCCGGGCAAGACCCTCCTGCGAGGGAGCGCTTTGCAGTGACAAGGTCGGGAGAGGCCTGCCAGGACTTGAGGATTGCTGGCGCTGCCTCTGCCTCGCCGTGTAACCTCGCATGAGTCACTTCCTCTCCCTGCTTACAAGTGGAAACGGGGGAAATGGTGACTCCGCAGCTACGCCGTGATTTTTCACATTTCTGAAATGCCTGGAGGCTTCTGGCTGAAAGGTGCTTGGGAAGAGCTGTAGCGCAGTGCCCGTAATGCTGTTGGAACTGAAGCAGAGCTGATAGCGAATGGGAAAGGGAAGGCTGGGCACTGCCTGCTGCTCTGTGAGCTCTTTGGGATGCAGCCACCTTCCTGCTCGGGCACCGTGGGGTTCTGGACTGTGGCTCTGGTGTGTGATGGCAACAGGAGATGGCACCTTCCCCAGGGGACTTTTGCAGTTTGAGAGTGGAGAAAAGACCGAGAGAATCCTGTACTGAATATATTCTGTGTCGTTTGTGTGCTGCGTTGTGGCATCTGTGGAAATTGCTGCTTTTGTCCTGTCTTCCTTCTGCCAATAAAGAGGAACTCAGCAGTTCGTTCTTTTTGTTTCAGAGGTGGTGCAGAACTCTTGTTCGATGGTGTTAAAAAGCATCAGGTGACTTTGCCTTCTCAGCCAGAGCCTTGTGAGTATCCGAACCTGCTGGATAACTTGAAAGAATGACCACAAATGAAATTCACATGCAAAACAAAAGCTTATTTGTGCAGCAGTTGCTGTAGTTTACAGGTATGGATGTATTTTAAAAGCACTTTCAGGCATGCCGTTGATCAGATGGCTTGCTGCTTGGGCCTCAAAGTGAATACCAAGCAGAAATAGTCCGAACACCTCCGTATGCTCTAACAAATCATGAAGTGAGTCCTTTGTTAAGCCTTTGGCCTCCCTCCTGCTGGGCAGACACCAGCCTCAGAACATGCCCATCATGTCTACGTTCATCTTGATGCACGGCACTCCTATAACCCGCTCTACCTCGTTTTGCCTTGACTCTTTTGAGGTTCCCAAGAGGCACGTATAAATGTGCGTATATATGCACTGTGTAGAGATGTGTGTAGAGCAGTGTAACATTTGTGTACTTTGTCTACTTATTTTTTGTACTTTTAAGTACGTGTAATCATTCTATATTAGCAATACAATTGAAAAGGGCAAAGCTAATGCTTGAACATGATGCTGGACATGCTGCCTGTGGCCTTACCTGCAATAAAAACTAAGAAGCTGTTCAGTGAAAGCTTCGAGCATCCCCGTGATGCAGTTACAAGCTCTGCTTTGTGATTTGGCTTATCAGCCCTGGGAAGGGCTGTGTTAACTCTCTTGTTCCTACTTGTGTGTGCGCGTACTTCAGTTGCAACATACTCCTGCTGCAGCTAGGTTTTGGATTTTTCCAGCTAGGTAGCAGTGCTTTCTGCTGCTGGAGGGTGGGATTGGAAACTGAGTGAACACAAAGCATCAAGGGATGTTACCAGTTACTATCTGGTGAATGTGCAATACCACAATCTACACGCTGTGAACGTTCAGGCCTGAAATCTCCTTGCTATGCTTGTAAGTAATTAGGGATCCATACGAGTACTTGGACATAAGTATAGGTAATTCAAACGTAATAGGAGCACTGAAATAGCGTGTTATCGTGTTGTTAGTGAGTCTAGGAACACGATCTGAGACCGACTAGTGTGGTGAATGTAGTCATGTCGCTTAACGTTCCCCTGGTGCTACTGAAGCCGTGGTGAGAGCTCCATGTGGCACCGGAGGGTTCGGCGCTGAATTCCAGCGCTGTTAGAGCACTTAGGGCCCTTAAACGGGAGCTAGTAAAGAACTGCCAAAACGCTCGTTTGGTTGGTTTATGAACGTGGGGGCTAGAGCATCATTTTCTTTAGTGCTCTGTGTGTTCAGGATTCCTGCTGACAAGCACGGCATCGCTGGCGTTCAGACCGTGATCAGACCCTCGAGCAGGAGGGGTTGCTGCCTGACCTGTGGATTTCTGCCCAGGGAGGGAGGAAGTGATGCCAAAGAGTGATCTTCCAGCCAGGTGGTTGTTGGTGCAGTTGTGTGTGGCCTATCCCATTCCCATTCAGAGCTGCTGGGAAGACTTTTGCAGACTTCCCGGAGCGCTGGCTTTATCCTAAAGGATAAATCTTTCCCTGAAGATCTGGCTCAGCCTCAGGGCTCGAGCTCACGATCTCCGCTGATTCATTCCAGATTCATCTGATAGATTTTTGCTTCTGGCTTTTTGTGCCGCCGTGCCTTCCTTTCTTTTTACAGCTGCTGTTACCCCTGCACCTGTAAGAGCAGCAGAACGGGCACTGGGTGCGGTTTGCAGCTCCCGTGGCTTGCAGCCTGCTGCTTGATGTGAAGGCTCTTTCACAGGTTTTCACGTGACAAGGTGCTGTCGGTTTGGGGGCTGGTTGGGGATGGCAGAAGCTCAGGAGTGGACACTCTGAGTTGTGAGGCTCTGGCAGTGTTTACACCAGCACGAGGATGGGGTAAGCAGATGTGGCAGTAATGCCCAATCTAGGGGATCACTGGAGACTCCTGTCATAATTTTCCAGATGAGAATTGCATCGGAGAGGTAAGAGATCAATAGGATCAAATCAGAAACGTGTAAATAAGGAATTTAGTAAATTCTTGCAATTTTATGCTGTTCCTAATGCCGTCCATGGTCCTCTCCCAGCAAGGAAGTAGGATTCAGCTGTCTGGGTAAAGGAAGATCTACGTAGTGTGTTCCCTGCTGCCCTGTGCAGCCAAAATTACCCTGATGAGAGAAACAAACCAGCTCGGTGCTGCGCTGTGGCCCCCTGCTTACCTTGCCTTCTGTGTTCATCGCTTAATGCTCTGGGGAAAGATTTGTAGTATGAGGACCGCCTGAAGACCTGCACTTATAACCCCATTTTAACTGGTTTCATTAGCTGTCAAGCTTATTTTTGGCCAGTTTGGCCTCTCTTTCCCACTCTTCCTTTCTTTCTGGGTTATTTTTGTCTTTGTCCTCTTTTTTTGCAGAGCAGCTTCTTCTCTCTGGGACGTTGGGCCCAGCTATATTTTAATTGTTTGGGCATTTATATATCTATCCCAGAGGGGAGGGGAGGGGGAAGATTTTATGAGGATATAATTTTATATTCTACAAATATTTATGTGAAGAAAAAGAAACAAATTATGCTCCGTAGCTGACACGGGCAGCGTTCTCTGAATGGTGATAACGTTGCTTTAACAAAATTCTGCGGAGCCCATTCCTTTTTGCTGGTAACAGGCACTGGGTGGAAAGTAGGTGGGTTCCAAATTCAGTTCACTTTTTGTACCTTCGTTTCTCTGCCCTTTTCTGATGCCTGAAGATGGGCTCCTGGAGGGATTAGGCAAGGCAGGAGGAAGGAAGCTGCAAATGGGCCAAGAGCGAGCCACAAGGGGTACAGCTGTGTGGCAGGACCTCTTTTTATTATCCGAGGGGCTTTTTGTATCCTTACAAGGCCAGGAAAACAGCAGTTCTTTATTCCCAAAGCGCTGCTGTCGTGGTGTTGCTGCCAAGTGAGAACTTCACAAGGTGTGATGTATCTGCAGGGAAAGGCAGCTCTGCAGAAGCCCAGCTTCGTGCAGGGCTGTGCAATCTCCTCGAGCTGCCGCAGAAAGAGGACCCGAAGTTGAACAAGAGCCTCGTCCCGAGCTGCTGGCTGTTCTGGTGATCTCACTGATAATGCTGTTAGGATCTGAAGGCACTGATGCCCCGTTGGCTGCCTCTGCCTAAAAACAGTGTGTGTGGGAGAAGGCAGCTGGGGGAATAAGGATATTTGTCACATGGAGAGAGGATTAAATTGGCAGGGAAATCAACTTTATTTTCGAGCATCTCAGAGGCTATTAGAGACAATGGAGCATAAAAGAGAGAAACCCTAAATTAAAAACTGAAAATGTATTTGGCAGCTTCCTCCTGAAACAAGCCACAGTAATTTAACCAAGTGCTTCAGTAATCAAATAGATCATTGTATGACTGCTCTGCGAGTGGTGGCGGAGCTCCTTCCTCCATCTCGCTGGGGCTCACAGTGGTGGATTTGTCTATGGCCATGCGAATTGCATGGACGCCGCTGGAGGGGTGGGAAGTAGCTGCCGTTGCTTAACCCTTGTAGTCGGTTCAGGTTTAGATCAGCAGCGTCCCGCTGGCGAAGAGGGCTTACAAAAGTTTTCTGCTGAGTGCTTACAAAAGTTTTCTGGGTGTCGTATCCGGGGGCTGGGGCTGCTTGTAAAGTGTCTGCCAGTTGTGCTGTGGGCCTTCCACTTCCAGCTTCTCGTGCGGTTTCAGTGCTGGGACTTCTGGTTTAGGAGCAGCGGCGGTCGCCTGGACCTTCTGGGCTAATCCAGAATTCGCTGTGTGTTTTGGCACTTCCAAGTCAGGAAGGATAATTTTTTAATCAGGCTGTTTTGGTAATTGTTTGTGGTTTCCTTTTACCAAAACCCCAGGGAAAAAGGCTTGTTGCTAATCAGATTTTTTTTTTTTCTTTTAGAGGGAAAATTAAAATAATCTGCCAAGTGCTGCTTATGTTAAAATCCCTGTAGAGAAGAGCGTGGACTGCTCCTCAAGAGCTTTGCTTCCCGGGGGCCTTGTGCACAGCGTGGAGGACTGCTGGGGAGCTGGGAGAGCTCATCCCCTCAGAAAAGAGCCTGGGGATCTCGAGAGATCACACCTGTGCTACAGGCCTAAAAATGGCATGTGTTTGGAGGGACTTGGGTGCTGCACAAAACCCTGTAAAGCCGAGAGTGAAAGTTTGAAAATCCAGGGTAAAAGTTGTCTTTAAATGCCTAGTGCTGCTGCTAGGTAGCGCGGGGTAGCTGGTAAGTAATTAGTACTCTGGGATGCCTTTATTGCTCTGTTCATTACCCCTGATGGTTTAAAACTTGCTCCAGAAAGGAATCAAAGTGGTGGTGGTGACGCAGAGGCTTGCTGGAAGGCCGGCAGGAAGCTGTAGGTGAGGAATTCCACGCGGCCAGGTCTTGGAGCACGGCAGGGCTCAGGGGAGGCAGGGAATCACTGCACGTGTTGGGGTGAGGAAGGGGGCTCACCGAGTTACCGGGCTGGCACCCCACCTGCAGCCAGGAGTGATGCTGTGAAGGAGCATCCCCACCACGGCTGCTCTCAGTGCTCCAGCTCCCAGCTTCGACCCGAGGAGGAGCAGCAGGTCCCTGGCGAGGGACGAGGGACGGGGAGAGGTGTCACAGCCCTACAGCAGCAGCCCCAACACCCTCGAGGGAGGCCGCGGAGCCGCTCATTGTGCGGGGAGCTTCCCAGGCAGCCAGAACCCAGCTCTTGTGTGCGACCAAATCCCCAGGGCTAACAAAGCCTGGCTTTTCCCCCCCTTCCCCGCCTCCCCGGCCGCCGCGCTGCAGTGCGGGCACCTAGCGGGATAACCTCTCTGCGCCGTGCCTCCCCCCCCTCCTTCCCTCGGCTCTCTCTTTTCTCTCGGTGGGATTTGCTGCGCTGACAGCACTGTTCTGAGGGTGGCAGCGGAGCAGGGCTTGGGGAGGAGGATCCGGGCCCTTTAAACCGCTTAGCATGCGGTTCACACGGCTCCGGGCCAGCTGTTCCTTTCTCCTCCTGCCCTCACTCGCAGGAGTTGTTTGCTGAGCTCAGAGCTCCTGTGCAAAATTGCTTTTCAAAAGAGCCACTTTCTGCTTAATTAAACAATGAGCCGCCGTCCCTCTGCACATCTGTAAAGCTCCCTCTGCAGCCCCTTTATCCCACAAACTGCTCCATTCTTACCTCCATTCACTTGTAAATCTTACCCCCCCTCTCCTCCACCCTGATCATCTCACTGGCCCTTTCTTTTCCCCTTTCAAGTAAGACTGAGGGGCTCGGAGTATCCGTGGGGGTGGCTGGGCTGGGTGGGCAGGAATCGGTTTAATGGTGCTTGCCCTGTATGAAAGTGATAATAGCCCAGCGGAGCCGAGCCCGAAAGTGAGAGGCGAGGGCTGGGCTCGGCGTGGTCCCTGCATTTAGGGGAAGAAAACGATGGCAGTCACTGAGCTGTGACACTGACTCATCCAGCAGCCAGAGGGGACACCAGCCACCAGCATGGCTGGAAGGGGGGCGAGGGGTCTGCTTCAGGGAGCTCTTCTCCAGCTGGCAGTGCCCGGGAGAGCCCGGCCCCGGGGGATTCCCTCTGCCAGGCTGGCTGTGTGCGGTGCCAGGCTGCCAGGGAATCCCTCTGCAGCTCCTGCAGGAGCAGCCACCTTCCTCTGTGGGGTCTCACATGGGGCTCCTGTGACACCGAGAGGGTTTTCCTTCGTAACCCTCCGCACACACGCAAAACCCAGGCGCTGGGAAAAATTGAGAGAGGGGAAAAATGCAGTGTGCTGGGTTCTGGCTAAGCTTTGTGCCTGCAGTTAGCAAGGCGTCCTCTGAATTGTCTTCCTCAGCAGCTTAAAACAAAAAATAACCAGCAAGATTCAAGGTTAAGCGGGATAAATGAGCGGAAAAGCAGTGAGGTGGGATATCTCCTTGGTCACAGGGAAGGACGGATGATAGCCGGGGTGATGCAGTGCCATCGAGCACAGATTGATAGGGAGGAGTGGAGAAAAGGGAGTTTGGTGCGTCGTGGGAAGATTCCCGACTGCAAAACTGTCAGACCATGGCGCAGTCTCCTGGGGGGCTGGTAGCAGGCCTCTGTGGCTCGAGCATCTCAGAATCGGAGCGGGCAAGGCTGGGGGTGCTCTTTTGTTGCAGGTAATTCTGCGCTGCCAGAGGGATAAAAGTGCAGGAGCTGTTAACCTGTTGTTTTTCGTGTCTGTGCTTCCTCATCTGGCCCTCTGCTGCCTGTGCAGGAGCCTGTGAGGCTCTCCCAGGTCCTTCCCTCGATAATTTTGAACAGGAGGCAAGGCTCCGGACCAGCAGCAGCGATCTGTGATCCTAATTAAAGGAGACGGTTTGGTGCACCGGCATTTCTTTGGGAGGCTGGAGTGACAATAGCATCGGGTGTTACGGGATTAGATGCTCTGACTTTGGGAACGCGCGGGGATTAGGTTTACCCCGAGGAGCAGCCCAGAGCTGCTTTCTTGTAACGGGAGCTGATGGATCTGGAGCCTCGCTGCTGGCTACGTAGGGGTGTTGGAGATCCCTTGAACTTGTGGTGTCCTGCCAGCAGCCTGCGGGGCACGGGAGATCCCAAGCAGCTCCTCTGCAGCTCGGGGGAGCTGTGATAAAACCTCAGGGCTGAGGATTGCTCAGTGACGGCTGGGATCTGAGCCTCTGCTGCTAACAGCAGGGCGATGAAAGAGCCCTCTGATCCCGTGGACACAAGGAAATGGGGAAGAGCACTGCTAAGGCTTCTCTCCGGGCTGGGAAGTGAGAGGAGGGTGTTGTAATACAAATAAAAATGACACAAACCAAGACCTTGATGTTTGCTTAGAGCAGACAACAACAGAAGAGAGGAACAAGTGGGATTCTCCTGTAGTTACCCCCTGATATTTCTGTAGCACTTAAAGCAGCGGCCACTCCAGCGCCTGGCAGGGTGGGCTCGTGTGCCTGTCAGACAAAATGGATTTTGCTCTCCTCAGCCTGGCTCTGCGCAGCACCGAGCCCGTTTGCCTGTGACTCCATTTCTCTAAGCTATTCCAGGTCTTCTTCTGCGGTTTATGGCACACCATCGTCTGCTTCAGCGAGTGATTTGCATATCAGATGGGAGGCTGCGAGAGGCTGAAGCATCCCTCAGGTCAGGTTTTGTAGCAGGCTCTTTTACAGAGCAGGTTCCCGGAGTGCCGTGAGATGGAAAAGCACACAGCAAGCGTTCACCTGGCGGGGCAGCAGGTACCGGGAGCCGGTTTGTCTCTTTAGAAACATGCTGCTTGAGCAGGGAAGGGGGCTACAGATCGTCTCTCCCTACATTTCCATGCAGGCAGGGGGAATAATGGCAGAGGAGCGGCAGGGAAGGGGCTTTGTCATGGTTACAGGCCAGTGGCGGAGAATGTGGGTGGAGCGGCGCTCGTCCAGAGTTAGTGACCTCAGCAAATTGGAGCTCAGCCATGGTCAGTATGATAAATGATCTGATTCTGGGTCAAAGAAGCGGTACCCCACGGGGAGCAATCCGCGAGGCGGCCCGGGAAAGCGCCGTGCTCCTGCGGCACTGACCCCTTAGTGACCAGTGCTGCATAGATCTTCTTTATTGCGGACCAGAAGGGAATTTTCCATGCTTCGCCCTTTGTAGGGTTCCCCTCTTCCCTGAAAGAAGCGCTCAGCTCTGCAGCCAAGGCGTGATATGGGTGTGACTGCACCCTCGGGATGCCCTCTGGGCGCTCTGTGCTGCCTGCTGGCCATTATTGGGATTTTAAAGCCGGGGACACGGAGGTGTCCGGGCGCTGCACGTGTGTGTGCGAGGCTGCCCGTGCCCTGTGCAGCTCCTGGGAGCGGGGCCGTGTGTTTGTGTAACTGGGATCCTGCAAAATCCTTCTGCGTTCCTGCACGTGTGTCAGCTCGGTGTGAGGGTCTTCCCCTGTAACCCCCAGCTCGGTGTTTCTTACTCCAGGCTCCTGTTTTCTGTGCTCACGGGGAGCGCCCTCTCTGCTGAGCTATGGCTGATGAACCTGTCAGGCCAAGGAGGTTTTATTGAGCTGGGGAAGATCTATGGGCTTCAGCCCTGGGTTTCAGGGTGCGAATGAACCCGGGCTCTTGTTCCAGGCAGTGCTAAAATGGAGTCCCAGGCGCGCTTCTCTTGCAGAGGGAGCTCAGCAGATTCCTCGTCAAGGAGCAGTGGGGATAACGCAGAAGATCAGGCCTCAGAGGAGACGCGAGGGGACCGAGCAGGCTGTGCAGTTCTCCCCGCCACTACCAGGAGTGTTTGTACTGCAGCTGGGCTGAAAACGAGCCGAGGCTGTGGGGTTTTTGTATGCACGCTCACTGCAGTTTTTGCATCCTGTCCGCTTGCGTGACAAGCCAATGACTTTGTGTCACTGCGAGCACGCTCGGCGTTTTCCTGAGCTGTGTGTTTCGCTGGGTGATTTGTTTTATGCATGTATTGTGGGTTTGAGCTCCCATCTGTGCACTTGAACTAAGCAGTTTTCTCAAACGTTCGTCAGTTTTCCTTTTTTTTTTTTTTTTTTAATTAACTTTAGATTATTTTTCCCGAGAATTTGGAGAGGTTTGATGTACTGTTAGCACAGGCAGCAGAAGCTGTCTCTGTGTACAAATGAGGCAGGGATTTCCTACCATGTGCTCCGGTCCCTCCTTTGCAGTTTGAGAATATTTCAGCTTCCCCGGCCTCTTCGCTCTGGCTTCTCTGCTGATGCTGCCAACGGTGAGGACAGTTAGGGTGGCTTTTTGGTGGGGATTATTTTTTCCCCTCCTTCTTTGTTGGGTGTGGGGACCTGACTGCTTGCACAGCAGATCCTTCACCCAGGGAGCAACCTGGGCCCGACCCAGCTCAGAAACTGCCTCAGGAACGCCACGTATGTCAAAGACAAGAGGCAGGAGGTAATTCACCTCTGGTTATTGCCATCGTGATGCTGTGTAGGAACTGATCGAGGTGCTGAGCTGCAGGATGGCTTCTCCCCAGGCCAACTGCGATGGAAGCAATTTTGTTCCTTTCCGATAGCTTCCGTGGCCGAGGTGGTTTTGGGGCATCTCTGGTCATTTTTCATCCTCTGTAATTGATTCGTTCTAGTAATCTTGGTGCGCAGATTGTAAAGACACGAAGGTGGGGGGAAAAAAAAGGTTCAGTGCAGAGAAATCAGCTGCAAGTATTAGTGTGAAGGTTGGCCAAAGAGAAGGGGCCTTCATTTTCATCACTGCTAAGAGCAGGGAAGCTCCAGGCATGCACAGGGCGTCAGTTTTTTCCTGCTGCCTGAATTCTTCAGTGCATGTGCGTGACTTGTGGGGAGGGCTAAATGAATGTAGGCTCAGGTGGGGCTGGAAATAACGTTTATTACGGGAGGAGCAGGGCCGAGGGAATCTTCCAGCGCGGCCTCAAATAAATCAGTCCTCTCGCCCCTCCGTCCAGCCTGCGTCTAGGTGGCTGCCTTTTATCCAGCTGGTGCAGCGTGTTTCTGGTTAAATGATCTCTCCCGAAAGGTCCCAGAGGAAAGGGCTGCTCATTCCAGGCAGGGAGAATTGTGTATGGCACAGCTCATTGTTGCGTGCCCCGCCGCAAGTGCATAAATATGAAACAGCTCGCGGGCGCGCTGCTGGTGGGGCCGGTGTCCCCTCCGCGCCCCCCCGCCTCCTCCTCCTCCCGAAGGCTTCTCTCCATCTTTCTTCCTCCCCAGCTTTCATTTCTCAGTGATGGAGAGCGGGAGCCGTTTGGGTGTGGGATCCTGAGGGCCTGACGCTGCGGCAGCATTTTTCTGTGGTCCAGAGCCACGAAACGGGGGAAATGGAGGCGGAATCCCAGCAGCTCCCCCTTTCCTTAGGAAAAAAGACACGTCCCCATCTCCAGGGCTGCTCACCCTTAGCGTGACAGCAGCGATGGGGTGACCCTACTGGAAGAACCCCAGCCCTGGGTGTGCACGGTCCCGTAAAACCCCACTGTGTGTCAGGGACTGGGTCAAGCTGCTGCCAGCACGTTTGTTTTTGCTGCTCACAAAGCAAACGCTTGGTGAATCAGATGCAGGGGGTCGGATTTCTGTGCGGGAGGGTTCCCTGCAAGCACGGCGGGGCTGCCACACGTGCAGGAGTCGCCAGGACCCGAGAGCAGCTCCAGCCCTCGCCGCCTCCGGGAAGCGGCTTCGCGCCTCTAAAACAAACAAAACTCTTCCAGGGCTTTCAAAGGGTTGTTTAAAGGAGCCCCGGGAGAATAACTGATCGTGGATTCAGAGTGATGAAGTGGGTTGTGGAATGGTGAAATATAGAGGCAAAGGCAGGAGAACTCCACGTTGTAATTTGTCAGCTTCTCTAAACCCTGTAACGGATTATTCCCCCCCCCCCACTGTCTCTTCTCACCTCTCCAATAGGAAATTAACTGATGCTATCACTAAAGAAATTGTTTTTGCCTCACAAAGTAAAATTGATACTATAAAAACCCGCCAGCAGTGTCTCCTCCTCCTTTTACATGAAGACAAATCCTTCCTGTCACCTACCGAAATGGAAAGATAAAGGCTGAGCTTTAATAAAGAAGCCGTGAGCACGAAGTGCACGGGGAGGGAGCTGGTGGGGAGGGAGGAGGCCGGGCACGGGGAGCACGGCTACGCCAGCAGGAGCAACGCCGAGCGAGGTGACGAGTGCCCCAAACACACCTGGCACGGGCAGGGCCTGCGTGGTGCCTGCTCAGTGCCTGGTTCTGTGCACATCTGTGAGCTGCAGAGCACGTCTCCAGGAGCTGGAGCTGGTTTCGGTACCCCTAGTGTCTCTGCTGTTCGTTCAGATGCTCGGCACACTTGTCTGGACTTTTAGAATTGAATTAAATGCTGGGTTAAATAGCGATTTGTTGGGCAAGTCCGGGATGCGCAGGGCGTGGGGTGTGCTGAAGGAATCTTATCAGGAATCTCCTGCTTCGGTGCTGCTGCGTCAGCCTTGTGGGATGCCTGCAGCGCACAGAGCAGGGGGTTTGAAGGAAGAGGCCCTCGCCAAAGAGCAGCTCCAGCTCTCAGACTTCCTTTTTTTACCCCCACCAGCTCAGGCAGGGGGGCACCAGTCCCCAAATCGCCCTTTCTCCGGGGAGGAGCAACCCTTTTCTGCCAACCCGGGGAGCTGAAGGCTTTGAGCTGCCTGGGTAGCTGCTGCTGAGGGGCAGTCCTGCTCTGATGGGAGGAGTGGGGCTCTCCCCATCTAGCCGGCAGGTTCCTCGTCTCCTTTTGGTGGGTGAACAATCGCTTTGTCCTGGCACTGCCCAGGAGCTGTCAGCTCGCCTGTAACCTGCTCTCCTCTCTCCTTGCAGGGGATATCAGGAACCTGCTAAAGTGGATCAAAACGAATCTGCTGAAGGAACGGCCGGAATTGTTTATGCAAGGGGAATCTGTGTAAGTACAGCTGCCGTGAACCTTCCCTGCGCTTCCCTCTCTGGTGATGCCCGTGGCTTGGGCTGCGTTTTTCCTGTTGGTTGCAGGAAGGGAAATGTCCCTGAAAACAGGGGATATGCTGACGTGATAACGAGGAGGGTGTCCCCTGGGTTTGGAAGGAACTCCAAGCTCTACCTCCCACTGTTCCCTGGAGAGCTCGTCTGCCTTTTGCAGCCCTCACCCCGAATCCTTAAGCCTTAAACCCAAAGCAGGACCCCAGATAATTTCTGCTCTCCGCGTTACCACCTGGAGCGGTGCAGCTCGCATATCCCCAATTCCAGGACTTTTAGCAGGTCTGTCCATTCCCTGCTGACATCACTGGGACTGAAGCAGTCGCTCGGCAAAGTGCCAACAAACATTTCTTCTGGGAAATGTATTTTTATTGTCAAAATGGGGCCAGCCTCGTGGAGGGGGAAAGGAAAAAAAAAAAAAAAAAAAGAGAGAGAGAGAGAGAAATGGAGCAGAGTGAGCTGTGCAAACCATCCCTGACTGCGGGGTGGCGCTGGGGGTGTTTAACATTCGTCACGGATCTTTGTGAGCTGAAGCGTGTGCCAGGTCCCCTGGTAACAGGAGAGACAATTGCAGGACACTGAAGATCAAAGAGGGGGAATCCCTCTGCCTGGAACCGGGGGCTCGCAGTGGATCCCAGGTGGTTGCCGCCTTCGGTAGGGGCTCCGGAATGCCTTCCCCTTCCTTCCCATCGAGCTCTCTGCGCTCGACTGTTGTGTGGGGGTTTTAATTACCTGGCTTTTCTACGTGGTACGGAAATATAGTCATCCTGGAGCATCCTCAGGAATGGTGCATTTTGATTTAAATGAGCTCTGGGATTGCTCCTGCCTCCCCTTTATTTGATCTAGAAAGGGCACAGACTGTACCTGTTCCTACCTCCATGCTAGGATTCCTTTTTCCCTTTGGCTTTACAGGCAGCCAGCTTGTGATCTGTGCTTTAACGTCCCTCGTTCTTAACTATTTGTGGAGCTTTTTAGCCGCCCTGTATCCTAATTATTTCTGTGTTCTGCAGGAGGCCAGGAATTTTGGTGCTCATCAACGACGCAGACTGGGAACTAATGGTCTGTACTCCTTCACTTTGACTTTTTCTTTGTTGAAAATATTGCTCTGTCTGTTCTGCAGTTGCTCTCAGAGAAGCTATTTCGGATTCTTGCCCCGAGCCAAGTGTCTGGGATTTGAGGGGGAAGGGGCAGGCTGGGATCTCTGCCCTGCCTTGTACCACCGGGGCTGTTCCACAGCCTGCAGCCTCGCTCTAACCTGCTGAGTCTCATCAGCCAGCCTCTGTCTGAGGAGAGAGCCCTCATATTCCCCGGCCTCCAGCGGTGGGCTGCTCACCCCTGGCTGCTCCCAGCTCTCATCCACGCAGGGGGGAAGAGCCTGGGGGGTCCCGGGCAGCTTCCCAGCCCTGAGCCAGACCCCTCAGCAGGAGCAGGGTGGTGCCCTAGCTGGTGAAGACAGCCCTGGGGAGGTTTCTACCCAAACAAGCAACTGCTTCATGCCTCTCCTTTTCAGCCCACTGTTGTGCTCAGCAAACAAACAGTCCCTAACTATTTTCCTGCCTCAGGCAACCACCTGTTCTGTCAAAACCGTGGTCCAGAAAGCGGCGTGTTCCTGGGATAATGAGTGTCAGCTCCTTCTCTGATCTCTCACCTTTGCTGCCTTTAAGATGAAAACATCCATCTATCCCCTTCTGCTCT
Organism: Aythya fuligula; assembly: GCF_009819795.1. Lineage (NCBI taxonomy): Eukaryota > Metazoa > Chordata > Aves > Anseriformes > Anatidae > Aythya > Aythya fuligula. Next base: position 6,400,671 of record NC_045577.1, read on the forward strand.
CCCTAACGCTCACCAGCTTTTTACAAGATGTTTTCTCTTTGCAGCTAGTATTTGGAATGACATTTCAACCATTTTTCTTTTTTTTTTTTTTTTTTTTTCCCTTGGCCTGCAGGGTGAGCTGGATTACAAACTCCAGGACCAGGATAATGTGCTTTTCATCTCGACATTACACGGCGGGTGAACTCCTGGAAAAACAAGAGGACGTAAATCCAAACCTTTGGCCAAAAACAAACAAACAAAAACCTAAACCCACCCAAAACTCTCTTGAACTGTCCATGCCCGGTCTCGGCACCTTCCCACCATGTTCCCTTGTTCCTACACATCCAAATAAAGCCTCGCCAACGTGCGGCCTGCTGTGTGCTGAGACAGCATCCATCTTTTGGTCCTCATTTCACCTCTCCTGACTGCACTTCAGGTACCTTAACGAGCAGAGAGCACCTGCTGCATGTGCAACTGTGGTTTTGTGACGGAAGGAAGAGGGCTGCTGGACCCTGATGGTGCCTCTTTGCAGGCAGTGAGGCGTTTGGGGGGGATTGTACCCCCTCTGGGGTGAGGCGTGGTGCCTTTGCTTTGGTGCTGGGGATCTTTTCACGCGGTGTTTAGGGTTGTGCAGGCTATCGCAGCAGCCAGGGGGCTGCCTGGGGAAGGATGAGACGGGAAGTGCAAGGAGACAAAAGGTGGCTTTACTGGGAGGTGGTGGAGGTTACAGCTTCAGAGCCCTCTGTGCTGGCTCTCCACCTGTCTCACTATTTATCTGCAGGCAGTAGACAAACACGCTTTTTTGTTTCTGTTTTTCTGGTGCCCTATGCCTCCTGCATACCTGAGCTGCGGCAGGGTGAAGCGCGGGTCCACAAACAATGTCAATTTACAGCCATTTGGTTGGAGGGTAAACAAACCCATGCCTGCTCTCAGACAGCACGGAGCGATAAGGGCAGCAAATTATCTTTCTGTCAAGGTGACGGACAGAATTGATCAGCCTTCGTTTCATTCTGTGCAGGTGTGGAGCAGCGGGGAGCTGCGCTGCTCCTGGAGAGATGTGGAGCCGGAGGCGGCGCGGGGCGGGTTCACGCCAGTGCTGCTGCTTCAGGCTGGGCAGGGCGGGAGGCAGGGGCTTGAGAGCACGGTAAAAGTGGAGAGCAGGGAAAGAGAGAGAGGCTTTTAACCCTTTCCAGCAGCAGCAGGGGGAGGCTTCTCGCTGCGCGCCCCGAGGACGTCCTGTGGGCGCAGCGCAAGTGGCAGCGCGGGGCTCTGCTAGGACAGAGATGCCGTTCAGCTTCCAGAAGTTTCCTCGGACGGGCGAACTGGCCCACCTGCCACGGCGAGAGCACGGGGAAGGAGCCCGAGAGGACGGCGTTGGCCCCGCAGGTCTGCACCGCGCTGCGGCCTTCCTTCCTCGCCCCTTCCTGCGCTCCCCCGGCCCTGCTCACCTCTGTTTTCACACAGCTCACCGTGGTTCCTGCACAGGGCAGAGGGGCTGGCCTGTGCTGGGAGCTGCTCTCCGTGCCCTCCGAGCTGCCCTGCACCACCTCCAGCTCCCTGCAACACCGAGGAGGAGCCGAGGCAGTGAGCAGCACAGCGTGCCAGCCCCTGCTCGGGCAGCGCTCACGCCAGGAGCCTCTCCCGTCCAACGCTGTGGAGGAGTTCCTCTGCCTGACGGGGAGGGAGTGCCAACGAGCAGTTCCCCCGGCTGGCTGCTCTGGTGACTCCTCGGTCACGTTCACCCCGCCATAACCTGCGTAACCACGAGCACCGCGAGCTACGACGCTGCCGCAGCTGAGAGACCTGAACTTCAGCGCATGCCACCGCTAGCGAAGCGACACTCGGCCCTCTCCGAACCCGGCAGAGGCAGCTCCAGCCCAGCTTGTGCCGTTTGTGAGCCACACGGACAGGCCAAAGGCTCCTCCCTGCCCTGGCCCTGCTGGGCGAGGGGAGCAGGAGGGGGCTCCAGGTGACGGTAGGACTGGCTGAAAACCACCGAACCTGCATGGCTCAAAAACGGCCTTAAACCTAGCTGGGAAAAGGCATTTTTTTTCTGCTGCCTGCCCTGCATCTCACCAAGGTTTTGCCTCGGGCTGGGCTTTTCTGTGCTCATCCCCCCCAGCTGCTTGTTCCCGGCAGGATGAGTGCCTTCATGGGGAAGTGTTGGCCCTCACTAGCGCAGGTGGGCCCCGTGCTCGGCTCCTGCTGGAGTAAAAGCTGCCAATCCCTGCTGGAAATCTGGGAACGGGGAGGTGAGGGATGCCGGGCAAGGGGGGGGGGGGGGGAGAGAGGCGCAGCAAAACCCGGTAACAAAAACTTTCTGAAATAAAAACCCTTTGAAAACACTCTCTGCCTCCAGCTTTGTCCTACATAGGCTCTGGGTGAAATTTTGCTCGGCTCTTGCAATGCTTCCCTCCTCCTCCCGGGTTTCCTTGGCAGCCCCGGCGGTGCGGCCAGGCTGGTGGGGTCAGCGTGCCTCCCTTCACCGCCTCTGCTCCCGGCCTCTCCCCTTCACGGCCGCTGCTTCCCGGACCCGGCCCGGTTACGGCGCTGAGACCCCGGAGCTGAGACCCCGGAGCTGAGCCCCCGGCCCCTCCTGTCCCGCTGCCGCCGGGAGCCCCGGGGCCGAGCCGGGCCGGGCCGAGCCGTGCGGGCTTCGAGGGCCAGCCGGGGGCTGTGGCCGCTTCCTCCCGCAAGAGGAGGAGGAAGAAGAGGAGCAGGAGGAGGAGGAGGAGGAGGAGAAGGGGGTCCCTGCTAGCAGGAGCTGCGGCTGGGGCCGTGCACCCGGAACCCCGGCGGGGAGGCCGCCCTCCCTCCCTCCCTCCCTCCGTGCCCGGTGCTCTGCGCATCCCCACCGTGTGCCCCGGGGCCGGGCGGCGGCGGAAAGAAACGAAATGAAAACGCGATTAAAAAAAAATAATAGTAATAAATAAATAAACGGAGAGAGCCACATCTGCCTCGGAGGGATGCAAGGCAAGGCGCTGCAGGGCCGGGGAGCGCGGCCGCAGCCTACCGCAGCCCTCGGCTCCATCCCCGCCGGAGAAATCGGGTCTCCCGGAGAAAACCCCGCAGCCGGAGCCCTCCCGGCTCGGCCCCAGCCCCGATCCCGGTCCCTGTCCCTGTCCCGGCCCCGGCCCCTCTCGGTCGGGGCTGCGGAGCGGCGGCGGCCCCGGCTGGGAGCCCGGCTTTTGGCGCAGCAGGACGGAAACAGCGGCAGAGCTGGGGGTGAGGGGTGGCCACTGGCGTTTATTTGGGTTCCTCGAAATCCTTCCCGCGGCTCCCCCCGGGCCGCAGCCGGCAAAATCGGTACCTTGCCGAGCCGCCGGTGCGGGGAGAAGGGTCCCGGTCCTCCGCCTCGTCCTCGGCCCGGCCGCCGAAGTTGAAATCTCTGCCACAGATGTCCAGACACAATTCTTGGTTCGTACGGCTCCATCGCACAAGAATTGCGTTTGGACAATCAGGAGCAGAGATTCCCGTCCCGGGCTCGCAGCATCTTCCGGGGAGCCGCCTGGAGCCTGGAAAAGAAGCACACGGGGGCCCGGAGCCGCCGCCAGCCCCGGTGCTCGGTGCTCGGTGCCCGGTTCCCGGTGCTCGGTGCCCGGTTTCTGGCCCTGCCGGAGCCGCTCCTGCGGCCCCAACAAGTTTCCAGCGCAGCCGCGGCGCCTCGCATCCCGATTTCGATTTAATCTCACCGCCGCGGGTTTAATTTTAACAACTCGTTTCTTACCCCTCTTTAAAAAAAAAAAAAAAAAAAAAAAGGAAAAAAAAGAAGAAAAAAAAATCAGCCCTTAAAAAAATTAAACCAAGCTCAAGCGAAAAAAAAAAAAAAATGGGAAAAGAAAAAAGGAGAAAAAAAGCCCGAAAACGAAAAGCGGCGAATTCATCCCTGCCGGAGCAGCTCCGGTGGAGCCGGGGCTCGGTGCACCGGGGCCGGCAGCCGCCGGCGGGGCTGGGTGCCCGGGGCAGCCCGGGGGGCTCGGGGGGGCGCCGGCTGCGGACACAGCCCCCGGCCCCGCGCCGCATCGGAGCAGTGACCGCTCCCAGCCGCATCGCCCTCCCAACCCGGCCACTTGGAAAATCGCCGAAATTCACGAACGCGCGAGTGGAGGAGGAAAATAATAAAAAAAAATAAAAAAAATAAAAAATTTTTAAAAATCAGAAAAAAGGTGAAAAAAAAAATATATCAAAAAAAAACCCGAGTTGCTCCCTCCCCCGGCCCCTTCTCACCGAGCGGCTCCCACGAAGTTGGGACCGATCCCCCCCTTCTCGGAGCGGGGGGAAAGCCCGGCCCGCTGCCGCCGCTTTTGCCCCCAGCCGGCGGGGGCCGGGCGGCTGCCCCCGGGGAGGGCTGCGGGAGGTCGGCTCCCGGTCCCCCGCGGCTCCGGAGCGGGGCTCCGAGTTTCCACGGGGCTCGGAAAGTGCGTCCCGCGGGGGCGGAGCGGGGCCGCGGTGCTGGGCTCCGCTGCACCTGCTGCCGGCGCCTCCCCCGGCCGAGCCGTGCCGAGCCGAGCCGTGCCGAGCCGTGCCGTGCCCAGCCCCGCCGGCTCTGCCCCTCGTCCTCCACGTTGTATCCACCCGGGAGGGTCCCAAATCCGCCCGGGAGGGATGCGCACGCCGGGGCTCTGCGGGCTGCGCCGGGGCCGGGCAGGGCTTTTAGTTGAACGGCACAACAATAAATGTGTTGCAGAGCCGGCGAGAAAAGAATGGGGATGACCTTCAATTGGTACTGGATTTGAATAACACCACGGGGTGATAAATGCCCATTGTGTTTTAGGAGTAATGAATCTCCACTGTCTCTATAGCACAGAAACAGCAGCTGCAACCTGGAGCCAGCCATCTCTTAAAGACACAGCTCCCACGCGGCAGCCCCCGGCCCGGCTCGGCTCGGCCCGGCCCGGCCCGGTGCCCCCGGGCTGCCCGGTCCCTGCTCGGGGGGTCCCCGGGGTGCGCCCCGCTCGGGTTCCCCCAGCCCGGCCCCGGCAGCAGCCGGGGTTCGCCCCGCCGGGGGCTGGGGTCCCCCCGCTCAGCCCCCTCTGGCTGTGCCCTGCACCCCCTTTGACCCCCCCCTCGGGGTGTTTCTCCGCGAGTTTTGGGGTCCCCCCCCCGGTCCTGCTGCTCCGGGACGAGGTGGGGGCACTGCTCGGGTCCCCCGGTGTGGGGTCACCTGCACCCCACGCCGCCCTCCCGTACCCCCCCCCTCCCCGGTGCTGGGGATAAATAATGCTCATTGTTGTCCCCTGATGAATATTACTGACTCGCCAGGCCGGCAGCTGCTGGAGCCGGCCGGGGGAGCGGGGGCATCGCCTGCTCTGCCCAGCCCGGGGGTCCCCAACCCCAAAACCCCCCGCCCCGACTCGCCCGGGGTCCCCGCAGCCATGGCAAGGACGTGGGGCTGCTCCCTGCCTTGGCCCCTCGTAGCCCACCAGGGAGCTGGGGGGCTCTGGGCAGAGCCATGGGGGGCTTGGGGAGGGGGCTGGGGGCTGGGGGGGTTCCTGGGGGGGTCCCTGCCCCTCCTTGCCTCCCTGCATCTCCTCGTAAGGGCTCCGGCCACGTGGGGAGAGGGAAAGGTTTGGGCTGGGAGAGGAGATCCCACAGCCCTGGGGATGCTCTGAGAAGCCCTACAGAGGTGCCGGGTGGCCCTGTCCCTGTACCTGTCCCCGACCCCGTCCCCATCCCTAGCCATCAGCTGTGCCAGGCCTGGGCAGGGGACAGCTGGTGACGGGTGAGGCCTGAGCACCCCGGGCACCCACACCAGGGGTGTCCCCGAGGCAGGGAGGAGGCACAGAGGTGGCGCAGGACGTGGGGACCCTCGTGTCCCCCTCAGCCCCTGCCCTGCGCCATGGCCAGGTGGCAGGAGGGACAGGAGGGACGCGGGGACGTGGCCCCCACCGCAGCCACGCGCCTCCCTGGCAGCGCCGTTGGTGCTAAACCCGCTCCTAGGAGTGTGAAAATCAAAAGAAACCAAGAGCATAAAAAAAAAAAAAAAAAAAAAAAAGAGCATCAGCATCATCCGAAGGCCCCGAGCTGGTTGGGAGCCACCGGCGGGGACCTGCCGGGTCTTTGGGGTCTTTGGGGACCCTCAGCGGGCGCTGGGCCCGCGGGGAAGCCCCCAGCGCTGCTCCTGGGTGCTGGGCATTGTTTCAGCCCCTGGACCTGGCGGCCTTTTAACTCGCTTTAATTCCCAACGCTCCCCCCACCTTTTCTTTTTTTTTTTCCTTTTTTTTTTTTTAAGTCTCTTTCCCAAATCTCGGCCGAGTTAATGAAGTTATGTGATCCTATAAATGTTAATTGTCTAAACTTCTTCTCCTCTCTCCTTTTTTTTTTTTTTCTTTTTTTTTTTTTTTATCTCTCCCCTCCTTGCTGCTTTCTGCTCCACTTGTAATAAAGAAAATATCTTGGCTGGTCTTAGCCAGTTGCTTGGCAACCTCAATTGAAAAAAAGAGAACAGAATGTAACCAATCCAAAGACAACCGAAAGATTTTGGTGACATGTGACCCCTCCGAAAAGGGCAGCCTTAAACTGTCCCTTCTGTCCTTTGCTCCTGACCATTAGGGTACCTCTCCCTCCCCCCCGGTTCCTTACACCAATAAATATGGATTAGTGAAATACTTTTTCCCACACTGATGAAAAGCCGGGATTGATCTTTCCACCTCCTTTATGTACCAACCTGACAAGTTTCTAAACAAAATTAACAGGGAAGAGGCACAAGGAGCGAGCCCGGGCTGGGCGGCCGGGGCCGGCTCCTGCCCCACGGCCCCACGAGGGGGGACCCGGGTCCCCAACGGGGCGCTGGCGCCGGGCAGGGCCCCCCCAACCTGCCTGAAACGTCCCCCCGTGTGCTCAGGGTGCCCCGTGCAACACCAGCAGGTCGGGAACTGAGATCTATTTCAGCCCCAAGTGGGAAAAATAAACCCTGGGCCCTGCCCTCCGCTCCCTCCTCGCCTGTGTGTGGCTTGGGGAGGAATTTCGCTGCACGTCGCCGTGGAGCCCGAGCGCTCGCGGGCCGCAGGGGAAGGCGTCTGCAAATGAAATTTCATCCTGGAAAAAAAAAAAAAAAAAAAAAAAAAGAAAGAAAGAAAGAAAAAAAAAAAAAAACAGAAAACCACCACCCTGATGTCATTGGCTTTCGGGTGCATCCTGTGGCCGGGCCCGTGGATTCCACCTGCACCGGCCTCCCCGCTCAGCCCCGGCACGGTGGCAGCCCCCCGCGGCACGAGCCTCCCCGCCGCCCGCCCCCGGCTCCCCTCGGGAGAGCGGCCGAGATGCCAAGTGTTCCCGGGCTCCCCGAGCGGCGAAAGCCTCTTTCGCCAGCAGTCCCCCTCTTCCTCAAAAGCATCACCTTGCCAGCTCCCTTCCTCCCGCGGGCTGCCAGGAAAAAAAAAATTAGGGCAAGGAGAGCGAGCGAGAAAAGCCAATGAACTTGGTTCCAGCTTTCGCTTCGGAAGAGCCGTCCAGCACCGGGAGAAAAATATTTCTCCTGTTTAAAAAAAAAAAAAAAACAACAAAAAAGCAACCCTCTCAGTGCAGCCTCAGAGCCCTTCGGCACTGGGAAGCTGTCCGGAGACGTGGGCTGAGCTCTGCGGCAGAGGACACCGTAAGTCGGGCGCCTTCTCAAGCAGTTTCCTGGCTTTTTTGGGGGGGTTTTGCCATGGTTTGGGGCTGAGCCGCCTGGGCTGGTGGAGGAGGGGGTGGTTGGGGTGTGGGGGGCCCCGACCTGGTGCCGGGGAGGGCTGCGAGGTGCTGGTGGTGGCGGGCGGTGCTGGGTGCCGGCGGCTCCGCGCACCCCGGGGTGCACAAAGCCCCCTTTGAGCGGTGCACAGAGCGGCCGCTCATCCCGCACCGTCCCTCGTCCCTGGAGCTGTCCCCAGCACAGCCAAGTGGGATCTCGGCCCTTCTGACCCCACAGGGTGGGGGGAGCTCGGGATTTGGGGGCTTGCACCCCCAGGAAGGGGACGGCTGCTCAGCTATTGCCCCTGGGTGCCCCCAGCCGGGGATTTCTCGGGATTTTCAGCTGCTGGCTGTCCTCGTGCTGCCTCACGGACAAAAACTGGGCCTGGCCACCCCACGCTCTACCTCCTGCCCCGTGACGGTGACACCCGCGAAGGCACCAGCCCCTGGTCCCTGGGGTGGCCGCGGGGTTGGGGTGGGGAGGCTGGTGGCACCTGGTGGCACCCGGCGGGCCCCGCTGGCCGCCCGCCCCGCGGCGAGGCCGGCTCCCCAGGCACAATGCCGCGGCCCCGCTCCTGAGCCGGGAGCTGAAGCCCCTTTCCCAGCGCCGAGCGCCTTTGTCTCGCCTTTGTGATGGAAAGAGTCCCTCCTAAATCAATGCCATGACACCGGTATTGTCTCCTCGCTAGGAGTTTTTAAACTTTTCCCCCCCGAGGTCAGGAATGTGGCCGGTTTCTATTGGGACAGAGGAGCACGGGTGGGTGGGGGGCTGCAGGGTCACTCTGGCTCGGCGGGTCAGCCGAAAACAAAACCTTTTGAAATACCTACTCTCCATCACTGCCAACATTGTCCCCTGCCAGCAGGGGCCTGGCACGGCCCTTCAATGCCTCCAGCCCGGCCGCTGTCCACCCCAGCGGTCAGCATCTGGGAACGGACAGAAGGGCATTGTGCGGGGACAGCTTTGTTTTCGGTCACAGCTGCCCGGGCTGGGACGGGGCCCGACCCAAAGTCCTGGTGGGTGGGAGAGGAGGGAGGGGACGGAGGGGACGGAGGGGATGGAGGGGACGGCAGCGCACGGGTCAGTGCATCGTGGGGGGACCCGTCCTGTCAGTGCTGTCCTGGGCACCCCAATGGCACCGTCCCTCTGAGAGGGTGCAGCGGGGGACGGAGCAGTGCGCCCTGCCAGGGTGCCCTGGGGTGCTGGCACGGCTGCATCCTGCCCAGTAGGGCCAGGACAGGTTGGGATCGAGGCTGGGAGCCAGGAGATGTGCTGGGGGCATCCTCCCTGTTCCCTGCCTCAGTTTCCCCTTGCTCTGAGGTGCCCCAGTGCCCCCAGTGGGTACTCCGGGAGGATGCTGGCCTGGCACCGCTGATGGGTCCCAGCCTGAGCGGTGTTTTGGGGCTGAGCACCCTGTGCTGCCTATGGGGATGGAGCCTGGCTGCTGGGAGGCTGCAGCGTGGTCATGCCCATGGAGCAGAACATCCCTGATCCCAGCACGGGGCAAAGGGGCTTCCCCTCCCCAATGCTTGCAGCCCCCCAGAAGCACCCCAAGCATCTCCCAGCCAGTGAGGGGCAGCATCCTGGGGGCACAGCGGTGATTTTCTCCCCCATCCCCAGTAAAAATCCCCCCGGATCCTCCATCCAACACGAGGATGCTGCCCCAGGTGGCCGGAGCAGCCTCCATCCCCTCTCACAGGGCCTCTCTTGGGTGGCCCCAAACCCCCCGAGGATTTCTCCAGGTGGGACGCGGGAGGATTTCGAGGCTCTGGGTTTGTTTGTGATATTTTTGCCTGCTCCGGGGGAGCGGCCTGGAGAGGAGGAAATCCGAGCGGCGCCCGGCGATGGGTTTAGCAGAGAGCTGGGAGCGGAGCCCGGCTGCGAGGCCAGCCCCGGGCTGCTGATGCAGCGAGCAGCTGGAGGGCAGAGAGCACAGCCAGCACCCAGGGGCTGCGGGGTGGGCACGGGGCGAGGGGAGCCGGGCACCACCCCTGCCTCAGTTTCCCCAGCTGGGGCAGTGGGTTTTTAGGGGATGGAGTCACTCGGGCAGTGGCACGGCGAGGGAGGGGGCCCCGAGGCTGCGCTGGTGGCCGGGGCACCTGGGGACACCGCGGAGAGGGGCCGTAGGAGGAGTTCTTCCTATGAAATAAGTTTTTAAAAGGATTTTTGGAGGCTGGGGGACTTGTACCAACCCCCTGGGCACACAGACACGCATTATTTCTGGGCATATAGAGATATTTATTAATTTCCTGCAACCGAATCCGAGGCTTTCAACCCAGCAGAATGTGACGTTTGAGGAACCTGGAACTTCTCAAAGGCTTTACTGAAAAACGTAGCGAATGTCACGGAAGGGGTGGAGACAGGAGGCTGGAGAGGGCCAAAAACCTCAGCTCTGGGTCCAAAAGCAACTTTTCCCTGTAAAAAAAAAAAAAAAAGAAAAAAAAGGAAACACACTGACAGAAACTTCACTGCGCAGGAAGGAGGCAAGGGGGTTCAGCGCCCGTCCTGGGGGGTCCTGGGACCCAGAACCAGCAGCAGTCCAGGGGCTGGGGGTCCAGGGGCTGGGGATTCAGGGTTTTGGGGGTCCAGGGGTGCAGGACTTGATCAGCAGCCAGGTGGGGGATTTGGGCAGGTGGAGGAGGCACTGGGCTGGCCCCGGTCCCGCTCTGATTGCAGGACCCAGCTGCCCCAAATCAGCCTGGCTGGGGGAGCGGGGAAAAACCAAACTAAAAGAGATCTTACAGCCCTACCTGAATAAAATCAGGACTTTAATAATGGCCAGGCACGATGGGAAGGGGCTTTTTGGGGTGGGATGCTATCGGGCCTGACGGTGGCTCTGTGTTTCAGGTACTGCCACTGCTGCACGGGGTCCCCTGGGGACCTGGCCCCCCCTGTGCCACCCCGATGGAGGTGCTGAGACGCGGCGAGCCGGGCGGGCTGGCACCCTGAGGAGGACACAGGCACAAGAGCAGGTAACCTCCGCTTCTCCCTGTGCTCCTTCACAGCTTTCTTTGTTTTTTTTTTTTCTTTTTTCACTGCTTGGCACAAGCTGTAAGGTGTCACCAGCCCCCTGGGGCTCTGAGGGCGATGTGATTTAAGGTGCACGACCAGCAGTGACCCCAAGTGATGCAGGGTGCGCTGCTCCTGGGCCAGTCCCATCCCATCTCTGGTGTCCGTGCGCTCCTTCCCGCACTGCTCCGTGCCTCAGTTTCCCCAGGTCGGGGCGCAGCACCAGCACCCCCCTCAGTGCTCGCCGAGGGGACAGCAAGGGATGAGCACACGGGGTATTCTGCGGGTTAATCGCTGCTGGCACCCGGCCTGTCAGGGATCCAGGGCTCTGCACAGCCTGGTTGCTGCTGGTGCTGAGCTCTGTCTGGCCCTGCAGGGTGCTGGGGGCACGGCAGGGCTGTCTGCGACCCCAGGGGGTGCAGGAGTAAAGGGATGTGGGGGTGAAGGGGTGCAGGGGTGGAGGGATGCACGAGTAGAGGGACATAAGGATGTGGGAGTAAAGGGGTGCAGGAATAGAGGGGTGGAGAGGTGTGGGGGTGGAGGGATGGAGGACTAAAGGGATCCAGGGATGTAGGGGTGGAGGGGGGCAGGAGTAAAGGGATGTGGGAGTAAAGGGGTGGAGGGGTGTGGCGGTGGAGGGATGCAGGACTAAAGGGATCCAGGGATTTGGGGTGCAGGAGTAAAGGGACATAGGGATGTGGGAGTAAAGGGGTGCAGGAATATGGGGGTGGAGAGATGGGGGTGAAGGGATTTGGGGTGGAGGGATTTGGGGATGTAGGGGTGGAGGGGTGCAGAAATAAAGGGACACAGGAATAAATGCATGCAAGGACGCAGGAGTAAAGGGACACAGGAGTAAAGGGACACAGGAGTAAAGGGACACAGGAATAAAGGGACGCAGGACTACAGGGCTGCCCCCCGTCAGGCTGCAGGCACGGCCCCGCATCCCCCCCCGGTCCCCCCCCCCGGCCGGGCCCGTCCCGGTTCGTCCCCGCGGGGCCGGGAGGTGGCAGCAGCGGCCGCGCTGCTGGAGCCGGGACCCGGCGGCTGCGGGGACCTCGTCCTGCCCGGGGACCCTGCTGCGGGGTTTTGGGGTGTCCCCCGCTGTGCGGCCGGGTTTTGGGGTCCCGCAGCCCTCCCCATGTCGCTGCAAAGCGCCCTGAGCCTCCCTGACCCACCCCGTCCCCAAAATACTCGTCTGAGCTCGGGGTGTAGATGTATTTTTGCTCCCTTTCCGCCCGTTATGGGGTGTCCCCGTGCTCCCAGTGTCCCCCCCCCCGGGTAATTTTCTCCCCTGTCCTTGTTCCAGGTGCCGTGGGACAGCTTCGCCCTCCCGGCCACGTTTTGGAGGTGCCAGGATCCCAGCAGGATGGAGGCACAGGGAGCGGACACCCAGCTGGGATGTGGGGTGGGCCTGCAGGTTTGGCAACGCGCCCCCGGTCCCTTCCCAGTACTGGGGGCACTGGGAGCACTGGGAACACCATCTCGAGGGGTGCCCAGCACCACCGGGGTGGCCACTTTCTCCCCAGGACACGGCCTCTCCCCGGCCACGCTTGCTGTGGGTACCGGGCAGTATTTATGGGGCCGGAGGTTGGTTATAGGGAATTTCTGGCCAAATGTCCCAAAGTCCGGCAGCTCGGACACGTTGCAAAGGCCCCGGGGCCTGCTGCTGGGGGGGCTCAGTGGGGCCAAACCCCTCGGCCACCTGCGGGCAAGGGGTGGCTGAGCCCCACTAGCCACGGCCCCCCTGTGGCCATCAGCCCCTCGCCCCCTGCAGCAGGACACGAGTGGAAATCGCAGGGTGGGGGCACACGGGGGGGTGCAAAGGGGCACGGGGGGTGAGAAGGGGCACGGGGGGCACCTCCTGGGGGCTGCCATCCCATGCCTGGCTCTCACCCCGCCGGGGGGCTTTGGGGGGGGCTTTGGGATGCCGGCTTTATTTCCCCACAATATCTAACAAAGCGCCCCCCTCCCCGGGTGGTGGTGGTGGTGGGGGCGTCCCCTCGGCCCTGTAGCCCCCTTATTCCTCCTCCTCCTCCTCCTCCTGCTCCGGGGCGGTGGTGGCAGCGAGGGGGAGGGTGGGGGGGGGTCCGTGCAGGGGCCGGGCCGGGGGCGGGGGGTGCGCGGAGCTCGGCGGGTCCCAACCCGGGCGCGGAGCCCGCCCCTTCCCCGCCCGCCGCCGCCGCTCCGCCATGGGGCTGCTGCGAGCCCTGCTGCTGCTGCTGGCCACCGGCACCTCCAGCGGGACCCCCCCCGGCACCGGGACCCCCCCGGACCCCGAACCCCCCCGGGTGGTGCTCGCCCTGCTGGCGCGCAACGCGCAGCACTCGCTGCCGCACTGCCTGGGCGCACTGGAGCGCTTGGATTTCCCCCCGGCGAGCATCGCGCTGTGGTGTGGGGGGGGGGCGCCGGGACCCCCCCCCCCGGGGAGTTTGGGGTCTGGGGAGCAATGGGGGGTTTGGGGGGAAATGGGGGTGTTGGGGGGAAGGGGGGGTGGTGGGTGCGGGGGGTCTCCGGGGAGGGGGAGGGTGGTGGGATGGGGGGGTGTGGGGGGAGTAAAGGGGGTCTGGGGGGGTTGGGGGGTGCTCTAGGGGATTGTGGGGGCTCTGGGGGGTGTGGGGGTGAAGGGGGGGGAATGGGGTGCGTGGGGAATATGGGGTGAGTGGGGAGAATGGGGGCCCTGGGGGGGATAAGGGAGAGGGTAATGGGATCCTGGAGGAGTGGGAGCCCCTGGGGGGGGGGGGCAGAGATTTGGGGAGTGGGAACCTGGGGAGTGCCCCCCCCCCCCCGTTTGTGGCAGGCAGCAGGGACCCTGCGGGTAATCAAAGGGGCTGGGGCTGTGCGGGGGGCTCTGCCCTGGCTGGGGTACCAGGGGCTGGGGGGGGGGGGCACAGCCTGCAGCGAGGGGCAGAGACCCCCACTGCCCCCCTCCCGGAGCTGTGGGGCTGCCGAGGGAGGGGCACCCCGGGTTTGGGGGGTGCTCTCCACATCCCCAGGGACAGACGCTGCCTCCCCCTCCCCACTGAGCCTGTCCCCGTCCCCCCACCCCCATACACAGCCCCCCCAAACCCCTTTTACCGTGCCGGTGGGGTGGGAGAGGTGCCCCCGTCCCTTCCCTTCCCCGCTCTGTCGCAGCCGCCGCTTGCCCGAGCTCGCTGGAAACTTTCCCCCAGCTGCTTTTATGGGCGACGAGGCAGGGGCTGGCCAGGGAGGGTTTTTCTTTGGGGGGGGAGGCTGTGCTGGGGGGGAGCTGGGGGGCTGTCACCTTCGCTGTGCCACCCCCTGGAGCCTCCCCGGACCCGATGTCTGTGGCAGGCGCTGCCGGAGCCGTGCGGGGCCAGGCCCTGCCTTCCCCCCGTGTCCTTGGGGTCCCTGTGGTGCCAGGGCCTGGGGGGCAGCTCGGGGGCTCTGCAGTGGGGTGAGGGGGGCGAGGAGCATGGGGGTGGCACCGCTGTGATGTGGGGTTCAGCCCCATCCTAGTGGGTTGCCCCCAGGCATCATTTTGGGGACGGGGTCTGTGTGTGGCGGGGGGGAAGCTTTGGGGAGGGGGTGCAGAGGGGCGCAGAGGGGTAGGAGCCACAGCTACGGGGCCAGGAAAGGCAAAGCTGATTTTGGGCTGCAAGAACGGGGTCTGAGGGCAAGCGAGAGCCGCGGGACAGCCCGTGCTGGCGAGGCAGAGTCGGGGAAGAAATGACCCGTTTGCCTTCCTGCTGCGAGCGCAGCTTTGGTTCCTTCAAATTACACGGTGCCTCTCCGAGCGAGCCCCACTCCCCTCCTTCTCTGCCCCAGCCTCGTGGGGCTGGCAGTTTTTATAGCACAGGGAAGGGTTTTTGTTGTTTTTTTTTTCCCCGCGGGGCTGCCGTCCCCCCCTCCAGGTGCGCGACGGACCACAACTCGGACAACACCACGGCGATGCTGCGCGAGTGGCTGGTGGCGGTGGGCAGGGATTATCACTCGGTGGTGTGGAAGGAGGCGGAGGGGCCCAGGTGAGGCTGGGAGGCACGGGGCCAGGCTGCGAGTGACCCCACAGCCTCTCCTTGGGGTTTGAACCCTCTTTTCCTTCCACCTGCCCCTTGGATGCGGGGTGCTGGCAGGCCTCTGTGCGGAGGGTTGCTCCGTTGTCCTCCCCGGCTGGGTTTGGGGCAGCTCCGAGCGGCGGCACAGCCCCGTCCCGTGCTTGTGGGGCTCCACGGCCCCGCCGGCCCCATGGGGATCCCGCTGCAGACCTGGGGCGGCTGCCAGCAGCAGCCGTGGGCTGACTCAGCCGGCCGGCACGCGGAGCCTGCACCGAGTCTGTGCGTCCCCGTTAACCCCCGCCTTCCTCCCCCCTCGCTCAGCGCCTACCCCGACGAGCTCGGCCCCAAGCACTGGAGCGACAAACGCTACGAGAACCTCATGAGGCTCAAGCAGGAGGCTCTGAGCTACGCCCGGGAGCAGCGGGCGCATTACATCCTGGTAGGGCAGGAGGAGCACGGGGGGCACCGTGCATATAGGGCACAGGAGGAGTCGTGGCCGGCGGGCGTCCCTGCACCTCCAGCCCCTGCATTGTGCCCCACAGTACGTGGACACGGACAGCATCCTGACCAACAACCAGACCCTCAAGTTCCTCATGGCGCAGAACAAGTCAGTGGTGGCCCCCATGCTGGACTCGCAGACCTTCTACTCCAACTTCTGGTGCGGGATAACGCCCCAGGTACGCCCCCGACACCCCCGGGGGGCCGCCCCGCTGCGTGCCCCGCGCCCCGCCGCCCTCAGCGCGCTGTGCCGCAGGGCTACTACCGCCGGACGGCCGACTACTTCCCCACCAAGAACCGGCAGCGCCGGGGCTGCTTCGCCGTGCCCATGGTGTACGCCACCTTCCTGATCGACCTGCGGAAGGAGGCGGCGGCGCGCCTGGCCTTCTACCCGCCTCACCCCAACTACACCTGGGCCTTCGACGATATCATCGTCTTCGCCTACTCCTGCCAGGAGGCGGGTGAGGGATTGGGGAGGGTGAGAGAGAAGGGGTTCGGGGGCCGGGTTCTGTGGTGTTCACCCCCCTCTGCTGTGGTCCTGCAGGCGCTGAGGTCCACGTGTGCAACCAGCAGCGTTTTGGCTACATCAACGTCCCGGTGAAGGCCCACCAGACGCTGGAGGACGAGCGCGTCAACTTCGTGCATCTCACGCTGGAGGCCATGGGTGAGCGCTGGGGGGGTCCCGGTGGCGCAGGGTGAGGGGTCCTGGTGCTGTCCCCATGTGGGGCTGTCAGCCCTGGGTCCCTGCCAGAGGGGTCTGGGCTCCATTGAAGGGATTTCCCATCTATTGGCAGTGGATGGCCCCCCCATGCAGCGCTCCAGGCACATTTCGGTCCCCCCCAAGCCTCTCACCAAAATGGGTTTTGACGAGGTAAGTGCCCAGCAGCCCCCCCCGTGCCTCCCCTCCATCCCTCCTTCACCACGTGCTGCTCCCCACCACCACAGCATTCAGCCGAGCCCCTGTCCCCACGGTGATGTCCCCCCCCACACCCCGTGGGGCTCTCCTCTTCCTCCCCAGATCTTCCTCATCAACCTGGTGCGGCGGCCGGACCGGCGGCAGCGGATGCTGGCGTCCCTGCGAGAGCTGGAGATCGCCGCGCACGTGGTGGACGCCGTGGACGGGAGGTGACCGTGCGGGGCCACCTCTGTCACCCTGGGGAGGGGGCTGCATTTTGGGGACACACACACCTCAGTAATGCGACCCCGTGCCTTGCAGCACCCTCAACAGCAGCGACATCAAGGTGCTGGGTGTGGACATGCTCCCGGAGTACTACGACCCCTTCTCCGGCCGCACGCTGACCAAGGGTGAAGTCGGCTGCTTCCTCAGCCATTACAGCATCTGGAAGGAGGTATGGGACCGGGTGGGGGACACCAGCACCGGGCAGGGACCCCGTGTGCAGCACTGGCTCTCTGGAGCCACGGGGAGAGGGTTTTTCCTGCAGGGTGAGCGGGCCCAGTACGGCCCAGTATGGCCCAGTGTGGTGCTGGGGTGTGTTCACAGCGCTGTGCCCTCCCTGCAGATCGTGTCCCGGGGCTTGGAGCGCTCGGTGGTGTTCGAGGACGACGTGCGCTTCGAGGTCTCCTTCCCGGCACGGCTGCGGCGCCTGATGGAGGAGCTGGAGGGGGCGCAGCAGGACTGGGACCTCATGTAGGTGCCGGGAGGGGACAACAAGGGGGGGACACACGGGGCTGGCTCTGACCGCTCGCCCTGCAGCTACCTGGGGAGGAAGCAGGTGAATGCGGAGGACGAGGCGCCCGTGGAGGGTGTGCGGAACCTGGTGGTGGCCGGGTACTCGTACTGGACGCTGGCCTACGCCATCTCCCACCGCGGGGCGCAGAAGCTGCTGGCCGCCGAGCCCCTCTCCAAAATGCTGCCGGTGGACGAGTTCCTGCCCATCATGTACGACAAGCACCCCAAGTAAGGAGCAGGGGGGGATTTCGGGGGGGCTGTGGGGCCGTGCTGCTGTGGGAACATGTGTTTCTTCTCTGTCGTCACCGTCCCCCCTCCCTGTCCTCCCCCCGGCGTTGCTCATGCTGGAGGAAAACATCTGCAGCATGAGCTCATTCCCCCCCCAGCCGCCGCCTGGCCGCCAGCCGCTGGAAAATGGCCCTTGGCCAGCGTGGGGGGGTGGCGGGGACGGGGCTGGGGCACGGTGCTGGCCCCGCACGGGGGTCTCAGCCCCGTTGGGGGAACCTCCCTGCCCCACATCCCAGGCTGGGGGCAGTGGTGGGGTGGGGGGAGGCAGTTGGGGGTCAGGGGGAGCACCGGGGGTGTCCCTGGGGAGACGGGGTGTGGGAAAAGCAGAGAGCAGGACATCAAAATGGAGAGATGTGAGGGTGAAAGGTGGACAGTGCTCTGGATGTGGACGGGGAGCTGCGAGGAGCCCCCCAGCACCCAGAGCTCTCTGAGCACGCAGTGTCCGTGCCCATCCCCGCTACCCGCTGTCCCTCCCCACGCGGTGGCTTCCCCAGCACAGCTTTTCCAGCCCTGCTCTCTGTGTGAGCCTCTCTCCTCCCGCTCTCCCCAGCAAGGACTACAAGCGGCACTTCTCCCCGCGGGACCTGCTGGTGTTCTCGGCTCACCCCCTCTTGGTTTATCCCACCCACTACGCCGGGGACAGCAACTGGCTGAGCGACACCGAGACCTCCACCATCTGGGACGACGACTCCAAGCAGACGGGCTGGACGGGCTCACGGAAAACCCTGAGGGACCCACGGGGCAGCGGGGGCTACCTGCGCTCCTCTGCCCATGATGAGCTCTGAGGTTGCTGGATGAGCCTCCCCGGGGGCAGCCAGACCCCCTGCCAGCCCGGCATGAAAACATTGGGTTGCTCACAGTTGCTCCTGCCTGGACCTGCAGGGATGCTCACTACTTTTCCCCGAGGGACCAGGCGTCGGGACTCCGTGGGGAGCATCACTGGTGCCCCCAAGGTGGGATTTATCCCCAGGGCTCTCGGAGAGCCGGTGCCCAGCTGGGCAGAGGGGCTGCTGGACCGCTCTGCTGGGGATGTATTTTCCTGGTTTGCCAGCGCTGTCCCGAATGGTGCAAACTTCTGTTTTTTTTTGGACATCTCATGTGGATTTGCAGGTGTGGGAGGAAGGCAGAAAGCCTCCTGCCACCCACCGGGCCTGTCCCTCACCTGTGCTGCGTCTGGGCTGAAGCACAGGGAGGATTAAACCAGACTGTTTGGAGCTGACGTGCCCGGCTGCTGGGTGTGCTGGGCAGCACTGCCCCGCATCGCATCCCAGAGCCTGCCCTGGCTGTGCTTTGGGGTGATTGCTTTGGAAACGGGAAAAAGGGAAATGAGGAACAGTGGGGTGAGAGATAGGGAATGGAGCTGTGTGCTCCTGGGGCAGGACCAGGCCTGGGGTGAAGGCTGGACCCAACAGAGGACCCAGTTTGTACCAATGTGGTGTGCTGATCAGGGTGCTTCTGTGGGGCAGGGGTATGGGGAAAAGCCCCTTCTAGCAAACCAGAGCTGCAGGGGAGAGCCCCATCCCTCCTTGGCAGCCATCGGTGTGCTCCGACCCTCGGTGGGTACCGGTCAGTGATGCTGGTGGCCCCGTGCATCGCTGTCCCCCTGGGGCTGGCGGTGGGAGGCAGCCAGGAGGACCCATTCCTGCGGAGCTCTGCTCTCCCCAGGTACCGCCAATGAAAATGACTTCCCTCGTTTGCGCCGATGCTCTCAGTGGAGGTTTTGACCTTTGGACTGAAGACCTGACACCAGCTTGAGCACTGGGATGTGCAGCTGAGTCCTGCTGGGCTCTGGCATTTGTCAAGTTTGTGGCCAGATTTGGAGGAGGGTGTTTGCTTTTCAAGAGCCTGAGCTTGTTTGGTGTGAAACCTCAGCTCCCTGGAGCGGGTAAATGCTCTGCAGGGCAATGTTTGGTTGAAAACTGAGGTGGAGGAGCAAGTTTCTTAAAAATGCTTCAACTAACTGTAGTCTGGGTGAGTGGGGGGAAACGTGAGCTCCTTGTCAGCCCCCCAGCCTGATGGAGGTGGTGGGGAGGTGGCAAGTGAGCCCCACAGCAGGATGTCTGAAGCCACCAAAATAACGATCCAGGAAAGTGTGATTCAGGGCAGGGTGAACAGCTACACCAGGGGCCTCCTGCAGGAGAACCACCAGCTCCAGGAGGTCACAGAGGGCCTGAAGATCCCAGTGGCTCCCCTGGAGAACAGGGAGCGGGACATGGCCACGTGCAGTCTGCAGTCACAGGGTCCCAGACAGTACGTGCACGGGTGCTGTGGCAGGATGGAGAGCTGATGGGAGGCTGGGGACGCCTTTGCCACATTGCCTATCCCTTGGCTGCAGGTAACCTCGCTGCAGACCTTGCAGCTTGAGGAGCTCTTGGCTGGGAGCTGCAGATGGAGAGGGTGAAGGTCTTTTGCCAGCTGGAGCAGATGAAGGAAGCAGCAGCAGTGCTGTGGTACACGTGGCACAGCAAGGGTCCTAGGACATGTTCCAGTGCCCGCTGGGATGCAGGCAAAGAGCCACTGTGCTCTCAGGGCTTGTAGGGCAGGCAGGACGTGCCAAGGAGAGCCCAGGGTCTTTGGGATGCTGGAGTGGTGGTGGTGGGGAGAAGCCATTCTCTGGGCTGCCCGCTCTGGCAAGGGACCTGTAACGGGGCTGGCCAGGAGGAGCCAGAGTTCCTCCAGCTTTCAAAAACTCCAGTGTTTTGGCACAAAAACCCTAACTCAAAAACTATGACGGTACCTCAACCTCCCCACTGCTTGCTCCAGCTCAGTGGGAGTAGACCTCATGAGCTGGTGAGCTAGGAAATTCCAGGCAGCTCTGGCTTTCCATGACACACGGCACTGGGACATGCTGCCGCAGTGCATCCACGAAGCAGGGAACATGCAGGTGAGGATGGGAAGGTGATGTTTGGAAAGCACTGCGTGAGGCTAAAGCCACCAGCAGGGACCTCAGGGAGGGACCCAGGAGGCAGCAGCCCCTGCCCAGCCACGCTGCAGTCATGATGGTGCAGAAGGTAGCGATATCTTGGTGCTGTCAGAAGGGCTGGCTGGCCAAACAGCTAAAAAGGGTCTCCTGCCTTCCTCCTGTTCATGTCCCTGCTCGGATCCCTTCTGTATGTTGTCCCGATTGTCCCTGCCCTGTGCTCCAGTTTGGCCCTGCAGCTCTCCAGGTGCACCCAATTTCCCCCAGAACCTCCCTAAGGGCTTCCAACGAGAAACCCTTAGAGCTGCAGCCACCTTCACGGGCCACCCCTTGCAGCACTGGGACTGCCATTGTGGGGACAGAATCCGATGGCACCTGAGTACTAGGGTTCCTGGCAGACATGGAGCTGCCAGCACTGGTCCCAAACAGGCAGCTGAAGGGTGAGGGGACGGTGCTGGGCCATGAGGAGCGGCCCCCATGCCTTCCCTGGGTGTGTGGGGCCCAGCTCCAAGAAACATGAGGCTGGCCGAGGTTTGTGCTGGGCTGCGCCAGGACACCGGGCTCCTGCCAAGCCTGGCGGGGCCGCGAGAGCTGCTTGTTTCCATGTCCGCCGCCCTGCCAAAACGCTGTCTGCCTTGGGGAGGCGGGGGGAAGAGGGCAAAAGAGAAAAGAGGGAGAGGAAAAGGGGAGAGAGGGGAGCAGGGACTTGTCAGCAGCAGAGGGGGGAATGGGAGCTGGGGATGACGAGCCCTGCACTGAGGAGGGGACAGCACCTGTCCCACCAGGACCCCCTCCCACTGCACAGCACTAACACAGGGCTAGACCCCATCATGTCCCCGTGGGGTAAAAGGACAAAATCCCCCACGTTACGCTGCAAGCACCAGGCCACGGGTGGATGCTGAGCCCCTCTCCACAGGGACGTGCCCTGAGGCCAGCCGCCCCCTCACAGGGCACCTCCCCGGCGCCATCTTGTTGGGGGGAGGGGAGGGGGCAGCCATCTTGCTCCCGGGCACCGCCGCCATCGTGGTTGTGGGCGGGGGGCGGCATCGTGGGGTCGGGCTGGGCTCCTCCGTGCTGCCTCCTCCACAGCCCTGGGGGTACGGGGGGACCCTTCCCTGTCCCTTCTCCCTTCCTCCCAGCTTTGGCCGTGGCTGGGGTGCCCCCCAGGATGCTGGCTGGGGGGGGGATGCTCAGGAGGGGCTGTGGGGCAGAGGAGGGCTGCAGGGAGCTGCGTGCTGCTGCAGGGGGACGCAGAGATGGCTGCCGAGGAGCTGTTTGTGACAGCAGTGCCTGAGGAGCAGCTGGAGGCCAGCAGGGAGAGGGCTCTGCAGAGGATCTTCGGGTCCAGCCACTGCCTGCGCGGCATCGAGCGCCCCAGGGAAGCGGGGCCCTTCGGCGCGGTTGTGCAGGGCAGGATGCGGGAGCAGTAAGTGCTGGGGCTGCTCTGCCTCCGAACATAGTCACAGCTGGGGCACCCGGTACCCGTTACCTGCTCTAACTGCCTTCAGCAGCACTCTGCGTGGGCAGGAGCATGCGGGGTACACAGTCCTCAATATCCCCCCAGCCATCCTCCAGCCCTGTGTGTGTCTCGGCTCTGCCTTTGGAGCCGAGCTCCCTTCGGACCCTGACAGGCTCCACAAGCTCCCACATTTGGCAGCGAGAGCCTGGGCCCAGCTCATGGCTCTTTTCTTCCCCACAGCTGGCAGAAAGGGCTGGAGTTCTCCTCCTGCGGCCAGTGGGAGGAAGCCATCATCTGCTACACGAAAGCCATCGGCCTGGATCCGCAGCGGGTAGTGGGTCCCAGGGGGCTGGGGACATGCCGGGGAAGGGGAGGCAGTGTTGTGAAGGCTGGCTGTAACACCAGTAACACCAGCAACACCAGCATCTGGTTTCAGGACGTGAAACTGTGGCATTAGCCTCTTGCCAGGCTGATCCTGGGGAGCTTGAGTATTGCTGGGTGGCGGGCAGCAAGGGCTGAGGGTGTCTGTGGTGCAGGCAGAGCTGTACGAGCAGCGGGCAGAGGCTTTCCTCCAGCTCTGCGACTTCCAGTCGGCCGTTCTGAACCTCAGGAAGGTGCTCGCCTTGGGACCTGCACGGGAGCAGCACTGCCTGGCTCGCTTAGCCCTTGTCCTTGACCTACAGGTGAGCTACCACTCCGTCCTCCCTGCCTTCAGCCCTGCCCTGTGGCCACGCTGACAGGCTTTCCCTGCAGGGACGATGTCTGCTGGACCAGGAGCTCTACAGCGAGGCCCTGGAGGCCTTTACGCGAGCAGCTGAGCTGCAGCCCCACCGCAGGGTGTTTCGCAGGAGGAGGTGAAGCAGCACGAGGCTGTTCAGCTGCGCTGGTCCTGCCGTGGGCTCCCCGCCAGCTGCGCCCCTCTCCTCTTGCAGCATCCTGTGCCTTGCTGCCCTCAACAAGTTCCCCGAGTGCCTCCGGATGCTCAACAGAGACCTGGCGGAGGATGCGAGGAACCCTGACTTGTACGTGCTGCGTGCCTCCTTCTATGAGCACTTCGGGCAGGTACGGCCGCTCCAGTCCCCGAGGGATCCTGGCTGCTCCTCCTGGAGGTGGGGGACGCAGGTGGAAGCTCCAGGTCCTGAGGGATCCCGGCCTCCCGGGCAGCTGTCCCTGTGCCACCAGGACATCCAGCGGGCCCTGGAGCTGGACCCGCAGCACGGAGCCGCCCAGGCGCTGCAGCAGAGGCTGCGGAGGCGAGGCCTGGAGGCCAAGGCTGAGGCAGTGTCGAAGGCTCTGCGCGGGGACCTGCACGGGGCCCTGCTCAGGATCAGCTTTGCCATCGAGACCAACCCCTTGGCTGCCGAATTCTTCACCCTCAGGTGGCGGACGTGTTACTGCGGCCAGTTGGCCCCGCTGGTGTCCGAGTCTTCATTTCTCTGTCCCTGTGTCGCAGGGGGGCCCTCCTCCGACGGCTGAAGGACTTCGGTGCAGCCTTAAAGGACTTGGCCAAGGCGAGGCAGCTGTGTGCCGACGAGGGCCCGGAGGCTCAGGAGGCTCGGCGGCAGCTGGCGCTCACCTACAACGACCGTGCCGTGCTCTGCTACGCCCGGGGCCGGCTCGATGAGGCTGTGATGCTCCTTGGCGAGGCTCTGCGAGATGAGAGGACAGAGGAGGGGCTCTATGTCAACAGAGGAGGCAAGTGGGGGTCAAAGCAGGGTCCCCAGGGCAAGAACAGGGGCTCAGGGATAGGGCTGGGGTGTCAAAGAGCAGCAGCTTGTACCTACACAGTGGATGCAGGGAAAGGCCCTGCTCTGGGGTCCTGTGTTAGGGACTGGTGGCTGAAGGTGGTAGTAGGGCTTCTGGGTTCTCTCTTGATCCTGATCCCAGTTCCCAGACAAGAGCTCTGTGCCCCCCAGAGATGCCTTTCCTGTTTCAGCAGTGGGAAGAGGACCAGGAGTGAGGATTTACCACTGGCTGTGCTGCTCCCTCCCCACCAGATCTATTCAGGGGCAGGGCTGGGATCTGCTGCCCTCTCCCATACCGGGCTGCATCTCCTGGTGGCCGCAGAGCTTTTGCCTAACGATGCTGAAACCTGGGGTGGGCTGAACACGAGGCGTGTGTTTCCCACCGGCACGGAGAGCTCCAGGCAAAGGCCCAGGGCAGCAGCCAGCCCCCAGCTGCTCCGGGTCACTGAGACGCCGGCACGGCTTCGTTGCAGACTGCTTCCTTCGCCTGGGGGAGCTGGCCCACGCGCTGGCGGATTACCAGCAGGCGCTGGAGCTGAGCCCAGGGAACCTCGGTGTGCAGCGACGTGTTGCGGCAGCGCTGCACGAGCTGGGTCGTCGGGACATGGCGGCGAGGTGAGCAGGAGGGTGGTGCAGCTTCCAGAGGGTCCAGGGAGAGCCCTGTGTGTGCTCCTGTCCCCTCGCAGGTGGTACCAGCAGGCAGAGGCTCGTTTCTCTGCTACCATTGAGCACGACCCCCAGGAAGCTCTGCACCACCTGCACCGGGCCCGCCTGTGCCCACAGAAGGTGCAGAGCACGAGGGAGGACACCTTGCAGAGCCTGTGGCTGGACCCCACGGACAGCGAGGTACGGCCCTGCTGCTGCTCCCCCCTGCCCTGCTCGGGGACCAGGCAGTCACTGGCTTGCTGCCTCAGCTGCAGTGCCTGTGCCTGGTGGTTTGGGACAAGCCTGGTGGTTGTGTTCTGCGTCAGGGCCAGCAGCTGGCACCAAGAAACATGAATTGGGGGTCAGGGGTCCTGCTGGGGTACGGGTCCAAGCCAAGCAGCAGTGGTTACAGCCTGGCTGTTACAGCAGTTCTGTGGTAGAGCCATTGGGCAGGGCTCTTTCCTCCTCTTCATTTTTATTTTCCTGTTTCTTTGAACTTAATACAAGGCAGAAGCCCTCCTGCAGCTGGCTGCGATGAGGGGAGCGTGTCCCCACACTGCTGTTGCCAAGCGTGGCACTTAGTGGGGCAGCAGCACGGCTCAATAGATCAGGGGCTTATTTACAGAAAAACAAAACAAAAACGGGCTCCCTGTCGGGGCAGGTCCCGGGGAGGCTGCCAGATCCTTCGCTGGTGGCACGAGGCAGGTGTTTGGCTGCAGGGGAAAGCTTTTCTGTGCGTGCTGGTACGTCAGGAGGACACCCAGGTCTCGTCTTGTTGCCACTGCAGATCCTTTCCCTCACACACCACCTCTTTCCAAGAACGACTGTGCAGCCTATCCTGAGGAGTGAGACCGGACGCCTCACCCAAGAAACCTTGGAGAAAACGCTTCAGAGCCCTCCAGAACCCACAATTTTGGCCGATGACACCTGGTGTGACAGCAGTAGGTGAGCAGGTTTGTCTCAGGTGCCAGCCTGCTGGCACTGCCTGCTCCCAGAGGGGTTTGCTCAGCCCTGAGCGTGGCAGTTTTGTTTGCTCCGAAGCACTGGGGCCCATTTCAGCTGCCTTCAGAGCTAACTGCTGAATTACTCATGGTGCCAGAGCGGTGACAAGTTGTGTGTGCTACCAGGGCGCAGGGGGTCAGCCTTTACCCAGCCTGTGATGCAGGCTGTGGGCTTGGACACCCCAGCACCCACCCAGCACCTCGCCTTGGCTGTGTGCTTGCACGGCCACCCAGCAGCTTCTGCTGTGACCCCCCTGGGGAGCGAGGTGCTGCGTGCCTTCTGCCTCCTGCTCTGGCACAAGTCCTGGGAACGTGGCCTTGTACACAGAGCTGTGCTCTGCACAGGGGAAAAAGGGCTGCCCGTAGCTGTGGCACAGGCCCCGTGGTGTTCCTGTACCTCTGCTGGCTCCTCTGCAGGGAACATCTGGGCCAGCCACTGCCACTTCTCCTTCTCCCCTGGGAAAGGCCCCTGTCTTGTTTCCAGTCACCTAATTAGAGACCATCATCTCTGGGCCACCAAATCCCCGAAGTGCTGTTGCATCAGGCAGCCGTGCCCACACAACTGCAAGTCTCCCAAGTCCTCCTGCGATAGCTGCAATTAGGAACCCAAGTAAATGACTCTTCCCCAACTATTTATTTCGTAAAAGATTTATTTTAAAATTAGAAACACCCAACGTTTCTGAAAGAGGCAGGATGTTTGAGCCTGTCCTGGGCCAGCTCCCAGGCCACAGCTGGGTGGTGCCTGCAGTCACTGTCCCACAAGCTCTGGCTCTGGAGGCAGGCTGGAATGGTCCCAAGCACGGGCAGTTTCAGCACAGGGCCTGAGGGGAGCATCAGAACTTCCCCGTTCACCCACCCCTCGAGAATTTTGTTCCCAGAGACTGAATGGTTCTGGTTCCTCTGACCTGTGCTCCAGTAACTGCAGAGATTAACGCAGGACAAAGGCCAGCAGTGCCACGCACCCCATGCCTGACAGCTCGGAGTGCTGCTCTTCTCTCGCTTGTCCTCAGGTTCCCACATAAGTGGCGCCCCCAGGAAGCTCAGCAGAGCTGGCCCAGCCAAAGTTTGCGAGGTCTGACCAGCAGAAGGATGTAAAAGAGGCTCAGCAGCGTATAGCACCAACTCCTCAGTCTGCTGTAGAAATCAATATTGAATAAAAGGAATTTTAAAAACCATTTGTAGCACCACAGTCTCCCCTGGAGCTAGGCACAAACTTTTTTTTTTTTTTTTTTGTAGCTAGTAAAACAACGGCGAGGTCTGGTGTTTCGTTTTGTTTCCCTGGTTTGCTGCAGGACCTCAGGGGAAAGATGGACGGGGAGACGAGGAAGAGCTGGGCTCTTGGTGGGTTGGGCATTGACTTTTCCCTCATTACGACCCCGTGCTTCTTGCTGGTGAAGCTGGTCCCTACCAGCACCTATTCACAGTGAAAGGAAACTGGAAAGAAGTTGGCTCTAAAAATCCCTTGAGAAGAAAACTTCGTTGCAATGTTGAAGGTGTTCACCAGCCGGCGGTGCAGAAGTCAATGCCAACGCTGTCACATTGTACCAAGGAACTGAGGTACTGCCACGCTTAAAAAGTTAAAAGAAAAAAAGCTAAAATGCTGTATTAAAAAATATTTTTGGGGCTCAGAATCTTGATGCAGTGGATATCAGTAGCTGCCAGAAGAGGGGAAGCTGCAGATTGGTGCTGCCGGCAGGGTGAGAAACCTCCCTGACGCCGTGGTCCCTCTTGGCATCTTCCCCTTTTCATCACAGATGTTTGGGCGGTGCACCAGGCTGGTCATATCCACCCTCACCTGGCACAGGATAAATCCATAAAGTGCTTTAAATCACATCACTTGCACTGGCTCCCACAGCTGCATCCTGCAATGGCATCCTTGGGGCTGGAGAGAGGAGATCAGCAGGAGGGCACTTGTGCTACCTGGGCCTCATCCTGCCAGCCCTGGGCTCTGCAGCTCCACAGCTCTGTGTTTGTTCCTCATGGAGCCGAGCAAGGCCCCTGACAGTGGCTAGAAGAAAAAACTGATCCGAGAGGCCACTGTTTTGCAGCCTGTCGATGAAAATATTTTCTCTTCTTCTGGGAAGTAGGGGATGCTGTCAGCCACCTCCTGGACCACGTCCTGACGTACTTCCAGGCCCTGCTGGACGAGTTCGTTGACGACGCACTGCTTCACGTGGTGGCGCTTCAGGGGGAGGAAGGGCACGATGAAATCAATGAGATGTTCGTTAATGATCCCGGATTTCCAGAACCCACCTGCAAAAGCAAAAGAGGAGACAGGTTTTACCTTCAGAGTGTCAGCGGTCCTTGGAATTCAAAGAGCTGCTTGGTGTGAAGCCAAAATACTCAGCTGCGGACAGATCTGCTCTGGTTTGGTACAAGGAGTGGAACCGACCAGTTGTTAAACCCTCCTCCCCCAAACAGATTTGTTTTTTTCTCCAGGAATTGGTAGGATTTAGCGGTCAGCCTTAATTTCTGCTCCCTGGGACAAGTTCAAAGTGAGGAGATGCAGGCAGGCAGCGGGGACTGGCACTTGTCAGTGAGCGTGCTGTGCTGGCTGCCATCCCTCGGCTGTGAGCACACATCTTCTCCAAACAACTTTGCTAAGAGTCTTAACAGGTCTGCTGGCCTGGGGAGCTGGGCTATCCCTTCCCTCTGCCAGGACACCTTGAGGGGCCTGCAGTTCCCTTCCCTCCAACTCCCTGTCCCTTTCTGTCTGCCTGGGAGGTGCCAGGCAGCTCGGCGGCTGTGCGGCATGGGCCTGGCTCCCTCTGCTGGGCTCTGCTCCCCGCCAGCAACACTTCCAGGGACTCACTCTGAGGGTTTTCAAACACGGCCTTGGAGATGGCTGACTCCGCGTCCTGCAGGCTGATCTCTTCCCGGTCCCTGTGGGCCCGCCACAGATCCAGTGTCATCTCGTTGATCTGCTCCCCTCCTGCGTTGCTGCACAAGAACAAGGCGCTGGCTTACCCGGTGTCCAGGAAAGCGGTGCTGCAGGACAGAGGAGGCAGCCGACAGCCTCCAACCTGCAGGAGCTCAATCCAGCTTTGCCCCCTGCCCGCCCTGAAATGACTCCCGTAACGGCAGCCAAATAACAGGGATGGGAAAGCTTTTTCAGGCTCTTCAATTTCGCCAGTTCAGAAGGAAATAATGTCTCTGTTTTTGCAGAGGATGAGTGCGGGGAGAAGGAAAAGCAAAGTGAAAGCGGGCTGCGAGGCAGGCATTGACCCCTGCCCAACTGAGGAGCAGGGTGCTGAGCGCCCCGCGCTGTCCCACGCGCTGCAGAGGCGCCTCTCACCTGATGAAGATGAAGATCGCTTTGCGGTAGTTGGTGCCATACACGACCCAGGAGGGGCCCAGGAAGGGCATGATCACGTCGATCAGGCCCGGGTGCATCTTGTCCATCTCATCGAAGAGGAAGGCCGACCGGCCGCAGCTCGTCAAGTTGCCCTGGATCCAGCGCTTCAGGTTCTCCTAGGAAAAACATCCACCAAGCCGTCAGGGGATGAGATACAGAGGGAGGAACAAGCTACCCCCGAGCAAGGGCTGAGGTGAGGGTGCTGAAAGCAGCTTGTCCCTGCACTGCACCACCTCCTCAGGGCAGGAACAGCAGCACTGAGGGGGCCTCCTTTGTTCTGGAGCTGGCACAGCGACGTATCGGCGGTGTTAGCCTACTGTAGATCTCGTGTTGCAGAGTTAAAGCAGCAGTGTGAAGGAGGCAGCAAACCAAAGCTGGGCGTTCAGCCTCCTACGGTTCCCCACGTTCTCTTTCACTCTATCCACAGAGTTCCCAGCGACTGAGCACCAGAAGGGAGATGTGCTTGTTGCCAGCTCCTTTCATGGTGCAAAAACCGTGTGCCTGCACTGAGGGAGAAGAGCCCAGCATGAGCTTTTACCTTACTGAGCATATTTCTTCTGAGGACACAAAAGAACCCATCACTTCTCCAAACACCCAGAAAGGAAATGTTTGGGTGCGCTGATCCCCCTGCTCTGCTGAGGCTTCATTAGCAAACCTTCACGTTTTGGTTTCTTGCCTTCCTCAGCTTTAAGAGGCACAGGTTCAGCTGGTGGTCGGGAGCTGCTTGCTGTGCAAGGAGGAGTTACAGCCTAGCAGCACAGGGGCTTTCACAGCTCTTCAGCTGTTTGCAAAGCAAGGGGAGAACTTTAGGTGGAAGGCACTAAAGTGAGGCCCTTCTGTGTGCGCAGAGGGCTGTGTAAATATTTAAAGAATACGAACGCAATCGCAGCAAGGACGGCTGTGGGGAAAACGAAAGTGGTAACAGCCAGAGGACGTCCCAGCTGCTGGAGGATCCTTCAGGAGGTTCATGGAGCTGCTTGGCAAAGAGCTGCATTGCTCCAGCTCACTATAAAACAGCCTGGGTACGTGCTGAGGATCACAGGGATGTAACCAAAGCCCAGAGGAGAAGCGAGCAGCGCTGAGAGGCCTTACCTTGTACTGCTCGATGTGCTCGGCGTGGGGGAAGTGCACGACGGGGGAGAAGTGGTGAACGTAGGGGCTGCCCAGCCCGCCCTGGAAGAGGTGGCGGACGAGCATGGAGCTGACGTAGGTTTTGCCCGTCCCCGTGGAGCCGTGGAAGGACAGCACCAGGGGCTTGGCGGGGCTCGGGCTGTGCAGGAACTGCTGCAGCCCCTTCATCAGCTGCTGCCGCACCAGGGGCTGCCCCACCAGGCTGAGGGCCAAGTCGCACTCCAGACCTGAAGGGAGTTCCACGTGGCGTTGAGAGAACCCAGGCATTGAGAGAACCCAGGCATTCAGAAAACGAATTTTCAGAAAATTCATTTTGCAGGAAACCCGGAAATTCAGAAAATGGAGATTTTTAACAGATCCGTGCCCAGGCGCAAGCAGCGGGGCCGCGTCCCAGCCCCACCCCGGGCTGCGCCCCCGACCTCCCCCTGCCCCGCGTCCCCCCCGGGAACCCCCGATCCCCTCTCCGGGCCCCCCCAGAACCCCCCGAACCCCCTCCCGGTCCCCCCCCGGTGCCCCCCCCGGTGCCCCCTTCCCCCCTGACCGCGCAGGTCGGTCCCGAAGCCGCACTCGCAGTCCGCCGAGAGGCCGCAGCGCAGCGCCCGCAGGTCCCAGGCGGCGGCGGCGCCGGGGGGGGCGGCCCCCAGCAGGGCCACGGCGAGCGCCAGAGCGGCGGGGGCCATGGCGGCGGCGGCACCGCCCGAACTACAACTCCCGGCGTGCCCCGCGCGGTGGGCGGGGCATCACCCTCCTTACCCCACCCACTGGGCGTGGTCTGGGAGATTGGACACTCCCCCACCCATCAGGCCCCGCCCCCCAGGGGGGTGTTTGGGGACCCCAAGGAGGAGCAGAGGCAGGAGGGGGGCACCAAAGGTTTATTGTGTGCGGGGCCGGGCTATGTACACCTATGTACAGGGCGGCGGGCAGCGGGTGTGCAGCGCGGCGCGGCCGCGGGGACGTATGTACAGCGAGGGGTGCGAGGAGAGGAAAACACGGGGCGAGGCGACGGGCACCGCGCGGGCGCTGTCCCCGTCCCTATAACAGCACCGCGGGACCCCCGGCTGGCGGTGAGCCACGTGGGGTCGTGGTGGTTGTGGTGGTTGTGGTCCTCTCTCTGTCCCCAAATTGCCAACCCGTCCCTAACGCAGAGGGGTTCCGCAGTGCGGGTGGGTTACAGCTCGCTGAAGCGCACCGCCGGCTCCAGCTTGTGGGACAGAGCGGTGAGGACTTTGTCGAACTTCTCGTAGCGCTCCGCCTGGCTGCTCTCGGCCCCGCGGCTGCCCCACAGCAGCCGCAGCTGGAACTCGGTGCTGAAGACCTCCAGCAGCTCCGCTCGGCCCTGGAAACCTGCGGGGAAGGGAGAGTCAGCGCCGCGGGTCTGGGACGGGGACCCCGTGCCCGCAGGACGCACGGGACGGCGCCGGAGGTTGAGGGGCCGTCCCCGTTCCCCTCCTGGCTTACCCTGCAGCTTCACCTCGGCGTTGGTGTGGTACAGCCCGCCGTGGTGGGCCACCATCCGCGCCGCCTCCAGGTGGGCCATCACCACCTCCACGCCGTCGTCCGTGCTCTCCCAGGGCTCGGGGTTGTCCACCAGAGCGTCATCCCGCTCCAGGAGGGTCACCAGGGGCATGACGTGGGGGAAGGTGGTGTTGGTCAGCGGGGGGCCTTCTGCGGAGAGAAGCGCCCTGAGGCTCTCTGGCGGGCTCGGTGTCCCCGTGTCCCCCTCCCCACCCACCTCGGCCCCGTGCAGCGCTCCCACGACCACCCAGCCCTACAAAGCCGGGCTGCCACCGTGCCCCTGGGAGAGGTTTTCTGGCTCAGCTGCAGCACAGATGCGGCTGTGGCTCTGAGCATGGCTCTGCCCGGGTCCACCGCCTCCTCCAGCACCAGCCAGGCTCTTTCTGCCGCTCCCAGGGCTGCAGCGAGGAGCGGGTGTGCAGGCCTGGGGCTCTGCGTGTTGGAGAGATGAAGCTTTTCATCCTCCCTGCCTCAGACCGGCTGGTGTCCCCTCGCCTTGGCACGCACTGCCATGCGAGCGCATGGGTTTGGCTCGGCCCGGCCGTGTTTGTGCCCAGCCACTGGTTTTATTTAGTTATGAAATGCTTCCTTGGGAAGGAAGGGGCAGCTGAGGCCAAGCGGGCCCGGCCGGGTGCTGGGGCTGCGCAGCGGGCAGGAGGGAAGCGTCTGGCGCTGCTGGGGGAGGGACGCAGCTCTCAAACACATCCCCGCCACAAGGCTGTGCCCGGCTGAGCCTGGAAGGAGCAGGCAGCTGGGCTGGGAGCCTCTCTCGTTACCTTTCCCTTCGTTCAGGCTCTTCAGGAACGGCTTCAGCTTCTTTTCGTAGAGGATCGCGCCCTCCGTGTGCCGCTGCCGCAGCACCATCCAGGTCTGCTCCAGCCGCGCGATCTGCAAGGGGACGGACGTGCTTTGGGGTGGAGGTGCTGGGGGAGCGCAGCCCCAGCACCGAGCCCCAGCCCATGGGATGCTCCCGAGGTCAACCTGGCCCTGGCACAACGGCCCCAGCAGCGCCTGCTGCTCCCCAAAACTGCCTCTGCTGCTGGCACTCGCCGCCAGAGGCTGCAGGGCCCTGCCCCAGCTCGGCGTTTCTTCCCCTGCCGTGCCCCAGGACAGCAGCTTCCCCGCGCTGCAGCGGCCTTGAAGATGAGCTGCAGGGAGGGGGCAGCCCTTCCACCTCCTTTGTGCAGGCAGGAAGCAAGGCTACCCAGCTGGGCTTGATTTAAAATTGAATTTTAATCTCCTTTCATCTTCCAAAGGGAGCAGCGCGGCCGGGAGACGCTGCTGCCGCGGCCTTGAGACCGATTTGTATTGTACCCGAGGGCAGATTCATTTCCTCTCAGGAACAGAGCCCAGCGCAAAAACAAAAAAGCCCAACCACCGAAAAAAACAATCGCATCCCGGCGGGGCTGGGCCGTCTGCTCGGCAGAGGGGGCTGCTCTGTCCCTTCCCTGCTAACACCCCGCTGCCTCTGCTGGGGCCTTGTCCCTGTTGTCCCCAAGGGCTGGGCCACCGGGGGGGGGGGAAGTGTGTGGGGAGGACGGAGGCGGCGCCCCCGTACCTGTGTCATTTCCAGGGCGTTCATCACGGCGGCGAAGCTGAACATGTTGCCCATGGTGCTCTTCAGCTCGGCCGCCAGCTGGATGGTTTTGTGCAGCAGGGCCGCCCGCTCCTCCGTGCTGCCCGTGCAGCCCAGGATGTCCACGGCGATCATGATGGACATGGTGTGGAACCTGCCGCGGGGAGAGAGGCAGAGCGCGAAGCTCAGCACGGGGACGCTCCCGACGCTGTCCCCGCAGAGCCCAAAGGTCCCATGTCCCCCCCCGTGCCACCCCCAGCACTGCCACCCCGTGCCGTAGCCGTACCGTTCCAGCAGGTCGAGCCGCAGCTGGTGGCCGTGGGGCAGGGTGAGCAGCTCCATGCCAGAGCTCACCCCCATGAGCCGCTGCGTCTCTGCAGTTACGCCCAGTATCCGAGCGACCTGGCGAGAAAGGCGAAGAGGCGATTAGAGCTTTGTTAATTGAGGAGAGGCCGGGTGGCCCTGGCCTGCCCCAGGCGGTGCGGGGAGGCAGAGCCCAGCTGGGATGCTCTGATTTTTGGGGGGGATGGTGCTGGGGGATGCTCCGCTCCCCTGGAGGGGGGCTGTGCCCGGCCCTCCCGCCCGGCCCCGGCCGTACCACGCAGTCCACTTTGGTGATGTGCTTGGCCAACGTCTTCGCGTCCACCTCCGCCAGCAGCTCCTTGACCTTCTTGAGCACGGCCATCTCCAGGGGCTTGTTCTCCAGGGGGATGAGCAGGGACTGGAAGGCGGCAGGGTTGAAGGAAGAGCACGTCTCCATGGCGGGGGGCACGAAGCCCCCCAAGTCCCGCTCTCCTTTCAGCCTCTGCCCTGCCTCTGCCTCCCCGGAGCCGTTCTCCACAGTCCCTCTCTGTCCTTCCTCCACCTTTAGCCTCTCCACGTAGCTCTTTGCTGGCTTGGTGTCGTGAGCCGGCCGCTCCCTGCCGACGGGGGAGGTGGGGTGCAGCTGGCAGTAGTGCCCCGTGTCCGGGTCGCTGTAGCTGTTCACGGAGGGCGAGGGGGAGGCGCGAGCGTAGCCGTGGCAGGGAGTGGAGTGGGTGCTGTGGGCAGGGTCCGGGAGAGGTTTGCTGGTGCTCCCCGGGCACAGCTGGGGCTCGCTGGACCTTCTGATGACCGGGGAGGCCGGGGCGATGCCGGGTGCTTGGCAGGCGTGTGGCTTTAGCCGCGTAACTGCGGGGAGCGGGAGAGAGGCTGTTAGCACAGCTGGGAGGGGTGCACGCCCCGAGAATCGCAGAGCTGGAGGGGTTGGAAGGGAGCTCGAGAGCCCATCGGGTCCAACCCCTGAGAAGAACACCACAGCCGGGGGTTGGGGAGCTCGGGGAAAGCCCCAGTGGTGCCACGACAGGACCCAGGCAGCCCCAGGAGAGCTGCGTGGCCGCACTGCGGTCAGCTGGCATCACCCCCAGCTCAGGCCCTCTTTCGGGACATTTTTTTTTTGCTGTGCAGAGCCAGGCAGGGCCTTGCCAGCAGCGAGGAGTAGCACGGAGCATTTAGGGCAACACGGAGCATTTAGGGGCTTGTTTTAAAGCCAGCTCCGTCCCCCTCCCCACGTCCCTGCGGTGCTGAGCTCAGCCCGAGCCGTGTCCCCGCCGTCCCCGGGCCGTGCCTACCCGTGCTGTAGGCGGGCGAGGTGGGGTTCTCCGAGATGGGGGACATCGGGGCGTGCAGCTCCTGGATCTGGTCCACGCTGACGGCGCAGTTGCGGATGATGTCCCTGTGGTGCGGCAGGGACACGCTGGGGAGGGGGCAGGAGAGTTAGTCTGGCACTCGGGCAAGGGCAGAGGGGCTGGGATGAGGATTTTCCCCCCCCTCAGGCACTGCCCCCTTCCACTACCAACAAGAGGAGCCCTGACGAGCTCAGCTGGAGCCCTGAGCTTGGGGGACCTACATAAAGCAGAGGCAGCCCTGCTGCAAGGAGCCTGGTCCTGGGGGAATGGAGCAGGGCTTGAGCTCCGCTGCACCCCGGGGTGCTGGGGAAGGGGTCTGGTGAGAAGCAGTGGGGCTGTTTTCTAGTGCTGTGGTGCCTGGCTGCGAGGTGGGAGGTTTTTATGAAGCTCTGTGTGGTTTTTCTGCCCGAGAGCTGCGTGGTGGTGAGGCGAGCTCCCTCTCTCACAGTGCTCAGGAGAGGTGGAAGTGCCTGGAGGCTGCACTGGGGGCCCAGCTGTGTCCCAGAAGAGCAGGGAGGTGCTGCAGCCTGGGAGCTGTGGCTACAGCCTGAGCTGTGCCGTGAGTCAGAGGCGTTGCAAGAGGCGCTGCGGCTGCAGTGGGCTGAGCGAGGGCAGTGCTGCAAGGAGGACAGGTGAGCAGCGGCGGGGTGAGATGTTTGGGGAAATATGAGTGGAATGGAAAGGCCCAGAAGGACCCAGACCCATCAGCGTGTGCTCTCCTGGAAGCCTGGCTGCTTCCCTCTTCCCCGCAGTAGCAGTTGGATGTCTGCTTTCTGCTGGCGAGCTCCCACCCTGCCCTCGGGCTGAGAAGGTCAGGGTGTGAGAAGGCAGCTCGGCTCTAAGGCCTGCTGGGGGTGCAGGAGTGGATGCAGGTCCCTTGGCCTCTCTGTGGGGATCTGTGTGCATGCTCTGCCTTCCTGCACAGGGGCTGGGCACCCTGAGGCTGCCAAAAGAAAGCCAGGAGCCAGAAAGCCATGTGAAGGAAATCTCCACCCCTCCTGAGAAGCCCAGGTGCTGCAAGGTTTCATGTGAGCAGGGCAGCCCTGTGGGGCTGTGCATTCCCCTGCCAGCACAGCTCCATCGGCTCCTCTTGGCAACTCCTTGCAAATGTCCCACTGGAAAGGGCTCTAAAATGAAAAGGGCCCTCCAGAAACGAACCAACAAATCCCCTTGTGGTGGCTGTGGCAGCACAGCACGGCTGGCAGCTGGCCCAGGAGAACTCCCCAGCTCCAGCTGGGTGCTGGCTCCTCTCCTGTGCCTCCGCTGGTCCCTGCCTGCATTGGGGCAGTCCCCAAACCCTGCCGTGTCCCCGAGGGCTGATCCCGATCCCCTGCCCAGGCAGCACGAGGCCCCGCGCTCACCTGGTGGGACACCCCTCGGCCCTGGTGATCTTGTCGGCCGTCAGGCCGTCCGTCATGGTGATGCTCCTCCTCTTGATGTGCCCCCCTTTCTGGGCGGCGGGGCTGTGGGGCGCCCCGTGCTTGCCGTTGGCGAGCCCATAGCTGGCCTCCAGGTAGCGCAGGGGGAAGGTGCGGTTGATGGGGCAGTAGACGATGGCACCGCTCTGCTCGGAGATGGCCTTGCGGTTGCCCACGTAGAAGCGGACGAGGGCGGGCACGTTGTCGAAGCTCTCCTGCTCGAAGAGGTACTGCACGCGGCTGTGGCCGTCGCTGGACTTGACCGGCGCCTTGTTGATCTTGAAGTGCAGGGGCTCGTTGCGCCAGCGGCACGTCAGCACGTAGTCGCCCAGGCTGGTGAGCGAGTCGCGGATGAGGAAGTCGCCGTTCCTCTGCACGAGGCTCTCCGACACCTGGCGGGGGACAGGGCAGCAGCTCAGGCACAACCCCACCGGGTTAACCCAGGGGAAAGGCGTGGGTGCTCCACCTCGGCTGTTTTACCCCCTGGGCACCCCCTGCTCTGGGTTTCTGGAGGGTGTTGCCCACAAAACCGGGCAGCTTGGGGCTGGAGAAGCCTTGTCCTGGTGGCTCTGCGTGGGCTGGGAGCTGCCCGCCCTCCCCTCCCCATCCTCACCTCCCGGGGGATGCGGCCGTGGTACCAGGCGTGGCTGCGCAGGTCGGTGCTGCTCAGCTTCAGCTCCTCTTCCAGCTCCTTGTGAAGCTTCTCCGGTGACGAGTCGAGGATGTATTTCTCCTTGGAGAACTGTAAGGGGTGAGAGAGAGAGAGGGAATGTCAGCCAGGGCCCTGGTGTGTGTGTGTGCATGGGGTGGGGTGGTCAGGTCCTGCCACCGGGAGCACTTTGGGGGTCTCCTGGCGGCGTGTCCCCGTTGTGCCTGCCCCAGCTCCCCGCTGGCACATCTCCAGGGCCAAACCACCGTGGGAAATGCTTCTCCAGGAGGAAACCCGCGTTGCTGTTCCTCCTGCAGGCAGCCGCCGCGATCTCCCCTCCCCAAAGGGTTAACTCGGCTGCGCTCAGCCTGACGGTGGCATGAATAGTAATGACAAATGTAAAGGGAACCTTCTGCATCGAAATGAGCTTTCACCACCACTGGTGCACCTGAGCCTGCAGGATGCAATTCGCCTCCTCCCTTCCCCGGGGAGATCGGGCTGGCGGCACCTCTCCCTCGGCTGCCCCGCTCCGTGGCAGGAGCGTCCCCGAGGGCACCACCAGCGGGGCTGGAGCTCGCTTGGGGTCGTGGACAGGGAAAAGAAGGAGACGTGCGTGCCACCAGACCCTTTACCAGCACCGGGTTCTGCTCCCCGAGCTGCCTCCCCCTGTGGCTGTGAGGGAGGCTCAGGGTGCTGCACCGCGCTCCCACCCCGTGCCCTCTGTCCCAGGACTCCGCCGAGTCCCTCAGTGGGTTTTGTCCCTTCTGTCCCGCTCCTCAGGGCAGCCCGACCCCATTCTGGGCCAGCTGCTCCCTTCCCTGGTGTAGCTGCACGCATCAGCCAAACTTCGGGCATTAATCCTGCCCCAGGGACGTGGCTGCAGCCCGGGGAGGTGGGAGGAGGCTGGGAAGGAGCCGCGCGATGGCCCGAGCTCTTCAGGGCTTGCCCTCACCAGCCTGGACCTGCCCCTGTTCCTCTTGTTCCAGCTCTGAACAATTAAAAAAGTGCTGGGGCGGTGGAAGCAGCCCCGGGAGGTGTTAGGGGCCAACTTGTGCGTGCTCCTCTGCCCTCTGCTCCCATCTCCGGGGAGCCTCCTGCTTGTTGGAGCCGCAGGGACCCGACCAGGAGCTGTTCTGGGGTCACATCCCCCTCAACGAGCATCGCGGGGTGCTGAGCACCTCTGCTGCCCCGGGGCCCTCGTGGAGACAAAGCCGCTCGGTGCTGCTGAGCCCTATTAAAAATAAATGGTAGCCACGGGGCTGCCGAGGTCCAGCTGCCTCCCGGGGGACCGCGGCCGAAGCAGATGCTGTTCCTATGACAACTCCTCTGCTGCCCAGCACCCGTGGCCGGGGCTGCCCCTGTGCTCAGCACCTCCCCGCGGCGCTTGGGGCTGAGCTGGGAGCGATTTGGGGCCGCTGCTTTTCCCCCAGCTGACCCCGCAGAGAGGGGATTAGCAGCTCTCCGCTCTGTCCTACAGCTGGGTTTTCCCCCAAATCCTCCCCATGCAAATGCGCGGGATAAGGGACTCAAACCCAGCTGAGCAGCGCCCGGCGTCTCCAAGCCTGGATTTGGGCAGCAGCTGGCTGGCAGCCGTGCCAGGAGCCAGGTGCTGAGCTAGCACGGAGGCTCGGGGGGCTCTGCATCATCACGGCCGTGAGCACGGGGAGCCACGAGCCACCTCCGTCCTCCTGGCTGGGTGGCTTGGTCCCATCCAGCTTGCACGGCCACCAAAAAGCCACCGCCTGCAGCCTGGAGCCCGATGCACGGGGAGGAATCCTTTTCCTTTGGTGCTCTGCGGCTCCGGGGACCGGTCCTCGTGCTTTGACTGGGCTTCCTTCTGCTCTGTGGCGTGTCTCGGAGGAGGCGGAGGGGCTGCCAGCTGGCCGGGTGCCGGTGAGGCGCAGCAAGGCAGCCCCGGCCGGCCCGGAGCTGTCGGGAGCGTGTAAGCGGATGTCTGAGTGCCGAGCTGAAAAGGGCACCGCTTGGCGCTCTCAGCTGTGCCAAAAGGACATCAAAAGATGCTCGGGCCCGATGCGAGGCCTCGCAGGCGAGAGGGCTGGCTGCGGAGAGGAGCCTGGACTGCTCGGGCGCCTGGTGCCGGCCTCCTGCACCTCTTCCCACAGAAGGGGGAGAAACGGGGCTGAGAGCGCTTCCCCAAACCAGCCCCACCAGACAAACCAGCTCAGGAGCTGCCAGAGACGATGCCAAGCTCTGCCTGAGGAATCCCAAGCCGCAGCCAACGTGGTTTGGCTGGAGAAAGGAGAGCTCCTCGGTCACGTTCGGCGCCCAGACAGGCTGCTTCACGGGCCCGGGGCTGCGGGATCCCTCCGGAGCTGCCGTGCAGTGGGGGCAGTGCTCACCGGGAGGGGATTCCCTGGGCTCTCCGTCCTTGCTCATTTCCTTGCCTCTACCTGCTGCTTTCTTGGCAGAGGGAGGCATCTTTGGTCCCAGCTGCAGGGCAGGGATGGGAATTGGCAGCCAAAGGGCGAGATCTGGGGGGATGGAGGGTGCTGACAGCTGTGGTCTGTGTAAAAGAGCGGCTGTTGCTCTGCCTGGTGCGAGGAGAGCTTCAAAGGCTGGCATTTGGCTCTCTCTCCTCGCAGAGGTACTCTTACGAAACGGGAGTGACTTGCAGCCTGCCTTCCAGCTCCCCCCTCCCAGACCTGAACATGAAGTCAGCCTGGAAAGCGAGGTGTGCGGCACCCACCCCGCCCCGCGATAGCATCTCCTGGCTAACCTCAGGGCACAAAGCACAGCTGCTCTCCCTCTCCTGCTCCTCCTCCTGCTGCCTGCCCCACGTTGGGACCCTCACCGGGGAAATCCCAGCCCCTGCTGCAAGCTCTTTCACCCCGGCTGGAGCAGCTGTGGGGCCTGGGAAGCACAAGTGGGAGAGAAGGGAGTAGGGAGCCACTTGGAGCAGGTGCATGGGGAAAGCCCCAGGATCAGCAGAATCTCTCTGTTCTCCACTTAGCTCCCTACCTGCCAACGGGCTGCTTCACGGTGGAGTATTTCAGAGCAAACATCCTTGCTGAGGCAGCCAAGGCCATGGTGAACCCAAGAACTGCTCCGTTTCCTGGTGCAGGGCTGCTGCCTGAGCTCCCTGCGTGCCTGAGAGCAGCCGGTCCATCCTGAGGGACTGTGACAGGGGAAAAATCCCACTGCAAACACCCCCGGGTTGTCATGGGCTTGCTCCTCACCCACGTACCCTGGTGTGAACCAGTTGGTCTCACAGATCTTGGTGCCCAGATGGGAAAGAACTGGTTTGTCTCTCTGCATCATCTCGCCATGACTCCAGGCACCCAAAGGGCCTCCTGGGATCTTTGTCCTGGCACTCCCAGCCTTTCCTCGGAGTGCTCCTGGCCACCCAGAGGTTCTCCTCTCCTGTCTGTGCTCCTTTGTGGCAGCTCTGGAGCAATTCCACCTGGCTGGCAGGGGTGGGGAGCAGCTGAGGGGTGCTGCCTGGGAACATCTGGGTGCCTTAAGATGGGACAGGCGCCCCAGGTTGCGCTGTGGGGTGGCGGAGCGCGCCGCTGCCCTGGGGGAGCGGGTCTCCAGCACAGCATCGGGGCGTGCGTGTACACACATCTCCATCCATCTATATATTACTTATCTCACTCCGAGACGGCGGCGGCCGCTGCTGCTGCATCCCTTTTCGGAGCTGCTATTGGCCAGAAATGATGTCAGTGCTTCCCAGGCTGGGTGCACTGCCATTGGCGGTGAGCAGGGATGCGGCTGTCAGCTGGAAGCGCTCCAGTCATTCATGGGGACTTCAGTGTGTGTTTGCTGGGCACACTTGGACACAAATAGACGGTGAAAGATCTGGCAGAGCCAGGTGAGCACTCGGGGCTTCGCTTTTAACTCTTTTCCCGGCGCCGGGATGGAGTGCCCTTCATCCCCTCCCGCATCCCCGGCGCCCACCTGTCTCCCCCTTGTTCTGGCAGCAGCTCGCTGCGATGCTCAGCCCCAGGACTGCTGCGTTAGGGCACGTCCCCCGGTGCTGCTCGGTGGCTTTTGGACAGCCAGGAGCAGCTCCTCTGCTTTCTCTCTCCTCGCCCCCACTAGCGATCAAAATCCCTGGCTTTGCACTGAGATCAGCAGCAATCATGACAAGACTTGAAACGCTTCCTCTGGGCTC
Source organism: Aythya fuligula (assembly GCF_009819795.1). Classification (NCBI taxonomy): domain Eukaryota; kingdom Metazoa; phylum Chordata; class Aves; order Anseriformes; family Anatidae; genus Aythya; species Aythya fuligula. Next base: position 6,441,030 of record NC_045577.1, read on the forward strand.
CGTCTTACCCAGCATAATCTCTACAGCTCGGCACCCACCTCCCCGAGCAGCGCTGGATGAGGCTGCCAGCTCTCTCGGCTGCCAGCTCCGGGCGCTTCTCACCCTTTTTAACTTGCAGCCTGCCGGGAGCTCTTGCTTCAGATCAGAGCCTGCTCGGCTCTTGCGATCCTCAGCACTTGGCGCTCTCCCTAAGCAGGTAAACGAAGGAACCGGTTTCTGGGGCTTTGCCCTTCCTCAGCCAGAGCCCCAGACAGGACACCTCACCTTGTGGCAGCGCTGGAGGTGCCACAGGCCGGGTGCCGGCACCGCGGCCGAGCCGTGCAGCTCACACACAGAGCCAGGCCGTGGTGCTGCGGGTCCCTCTGGGCTCCGTCTCTCCTCAGAGTGTAGCAGGAGCTCCTGGAGCACCTTTGGAGATGTGCTGCCTCTTGCAGGGAGCTGAACGCTCCCCTCCGAGGGGTCTCCTGCCCTCAGGGCTGCCTCTGGGGCCGCTGCTCGCAGCCCCTGACCCGAGTGCTGCTCCGGGGCTCCGGCTCCAGCTCCGACCCGCACCCAGTGCCCAGAGGGGATGCAGGGGGCAGCGCTGGAGCCCAAACCGAAGCACCTGAGCAGGGCAGCACTGCAGGCTGAGGACACTGAGGCACGAAACCTCGTGTCAGCCCCGCAGAGCCCCGTCCACAAGGTCAACGCCACCCCCACGAAGCCCCCCTCAACGCCGCCACCACCACCTCCATACCCCGGGGGCACCCAGCCGAGGGGCTCCCGGCCACCCTCCGCTTTCCCCATCCTCGCTGCCGGCCCGGCTCACCTGGACCTGCATGAAGGAGCCTCGGTAGAAGCAGCAGGCGGCCGCCGACAGGGCGCTCCACAGGCTGCAGCGCTCCGTCATGGCGCGGCGCCCTCAGCCCCCCTCAGGGCTGGCCCCAGCCCGGCTCCGCTGGGCTCGGCTCGGCTCGGCTCGGCCCCGGGCTGCCCCTCACGCTGCCTCCGCCACCACCGCCACCACCGCCGGGCTTCAATTTCAGCCGCTTCCCCGATTACCTCATCCCTTGTCGGCAACGGGAGGCGGCACCGAAGCGGCTGCTCCGCCCCGGCCCGCCCCGCAGGGACCCGCGGCAGCCGCCACAGCGCGGCCCTGAGGGGAGCCGGCCCCGGGCTGCCACGGCTGGTGGCCCTGAGGGGGACCTGGTGGCCCTGAGGGGGACCTGGTGGCCCCGAGGGGGGCTGGTGGCCCCGAGGGGATCCAGCCCCACCACGTCCTGAGGGGAGCGGGGTCTTCTGAGGAAACCGGGCAGCCCCCATCAGCCACGTCCTGAAGGGAACCGGTGTCCCTGAGGGGATCCAGCCCCACCATGTCCTGAGGGGAGCAGGGTTTTCTGAGGGGAATTGGTGTCCATGAGGGGATCCAGCCTCACCATGTCCCGAGAACTGGGTTTTCTGAAGGGAACCGCTGTCCCTGAAGGCAGCTGGCACCCCTCATCTCCTCCATACCCCGAGGGGTTCCCCCAAAGGAGCTGGCACCCCTCATCTCCTCACCCTAACCTGCCCTCCGCAGCGACACACGGGGTCAGGGACAGGCTCGGTCCCTGCTCTCCCTCACGCCATCCCTCCTCGCCCTGCCCGTCCTCCTGCCGTCCTTTTCTGGGGGAGACGCCGGCTCCTGCCCCACGTGGAGGCAGCCGGCTGCCTGCTTCCCACGTAGGCTGTCTCCGAGTCGCGTTTAATTAAGGCTCCGCTCCGGTTTAATTAAGGCTGCGGTTTCGCGGAACGGGATGCACGAGGCGGCACTGCTGGCTCCGAGCCGCCTGCCAGCCCCGCAGCCCCCTGCTGCTCCACAAACCAGCCCCGGGGACCGCGTCCCGTGTCCCCGCCGTCCTCGTTTTGCCTCTCTCAGCAGGGACCGGGGTGGTGGGAGCAGACCTGGGGGACACAGGACTTGGGGTGCTGGCACAGCGCTCCCCTCCCGTTGTATCACTCCATCGGGGATGTCCCTGCCACGAAGCTTTGCTGCCCGGCTCTCCCCGAGCAGCTGCGGTTCCACTAAGGACAGAAACGGACAGAGATTTACGAGGCTGTGCACAGGGCAGGGAACCTGCACCAGGGGACGTGACAGTAAATCCTGCGCTGCTGCTCTCCCGGCCGTACTGCCGAAGGAAGGAAGGAAGGAAGAAGGAATAAGCCCTGCTCCCAGCGGAGACCAGCTCCAGTTAGCGAGAGCCGTCCTCAACGCGCGTCCCCGGCCGAAGATGCCTCCTGGTGCGCCCCTGCCCTGCCACGCCGCGAGCTCAGAGGTGTTCCTGCTGCCACCCGCACGGCCTCTCTGCTAATTAATTCAGACGAGCCCCTCGCGTCCCCAGGCGAGGAGGAAGCAGGCAGGGCTGATGAGATACAGGTCTCCAGAGCGGCTCCTCCACGCAGAACAAAGAGCTCGACCGCGCTCGCTGGGCCCGCGCTCTGCCCCTTCTATTGCAGGGGAGAGGGGAGCAGGAGGGTAGCGCCCGGATTTAGGATGGGGCCGAGCAGCAGGAGGAGGAGGGCAGAGCACAGGGTGCAGGGCGGCGGGTGGCCCCGCACCCAGAGGTGCCTGCAGCCCTAGCGGGAGCGCGGGCGCTCCTCTCCCCTCGCGAGGGGCCGAGGGACAGAACAGATGGCAGCACGTGGGGAGACGCCGCTCTGCGAGGATCCGAGGGTGAATCACTCGCCGGCAGAGGCTTCTCCTCCGCAAAGGGCTCGGCTGCTTCCCTCCTGCGGCGGATCCGAGGCTCTCCGCCGACGGAGCGAGCTGGAGCTGTGCCCGTGCTGCCCCTTCGCAGGCGCAAAGGGAAGCTGAAGCCCCCGGCGCTCGCTCGCTGGGACACATCAGCTTTATTGGCAGCAGCTCCCCCGGGGCGTAACAGGGTTTTGCAGCTCCCTGCTTTCCCCTACAAGAGGGCCAAACCTAGGCTGGCAAACCCCGCTGGGAGGTGAGCAAACGGAGCCCGAGTGCAGATCCCCCAGGCAGTTTGGGAACACCAGCCCTTAGGCTATTATTAAAGTGCGTTAATTACCAAGAGCTTATTGATCCTGGCTGCCTACCCCTCGCTAGCTCCTCGGTCTGGCGTCGCACCTCCCATCGCGGCAGGGTTGCTGAGGTGAGCGTTGCTCCTGGCCAGTTTGTTGCTGATGTTTGTGCCCACCTGGACGCTGTGAGCCCCGAGCCTTTGTCCGTGAGGGCTTTGTAGCGCGTCCTCTCCCTCCCTCATCCTCTCTCCTTCCCAGCACTTTTCCTCCTGTCCTTTCTCCTCCCTGCTCGTTTCCCTCACACCACAGAGCAGGGAGCTCTTTGGGTGCCAGGTCCCAGCCTTGCTCCCAAGGGATGCCAGCGGGCACCCAGCCACCCCGATCCCCTCAGGCTATGGGGCCGGGCACCGCTGGGTGCTGAGCACCCCGTCCAGGCAGGGCTGTGGGCTCCCCGCCAGGCACGGTGCCTGCAGTCAGCCGGCGTGCCCCCAGCATCTCGGCTGCGCGCACTCCAGCTAATAATTACTTCTTTGCCTAAAATAGCTGCTGTCGCCGCAGCCATCGGTCGCTTCCGTAGCTCACGGGAAGCGGGGTGTAAATCACACACCCTGCCCATGGGCTGCATCTGGACACCGCGGGGATGAGTAAGAAAAAAAGGCCAAACAGATCGGGTTTGGCATCCGCCTGGACAGCGGGGAATTCTCCCGGCTGACCGAAAACAGCTCGGATCCTACAGGCAAAGCCATGCCCATCGCTCCACGCCCGCGCTGTCTCGATCCATTCACCCACGAGCCATAAAATTTGCCCACCTCCGGGTGCACAGACTGATAGAGCAAGGGAAAACACAGCATGGCACCCGCTCCACCCTGCCCTGGCAGGACTGGTGTGTGCGGGCAGGAGCCTCGCCGCCCCGTGCACATCGCACCAACAGCACGGTGAGCTCCCACCAGCAGCCAGGCTGCTCGGCCCGCGTTGCCAAAGGGAAGTAAGAGAGGAGAGAAGTCCCACCGGGGTGGTCGCAGTGCTGGGGGTCACCAAGCCACGTCTGGCCCCGCTGCCCAGCTCACTGCTCCGTTTACACCACCCGAGTGGGGCGCTTCAAATCCCCACTCAACACCCAGTGACATTTTGCACATCCCCGTCAAGAAACTGGACTCGGGATACTCTATCCCTCCTCAAACAAACTCCCTTTTGCCATCGTGTGGCAGCAACTCGCCCTCTGGGCAGGTTTTCAGTGCCCCGACCCCAAAAGAGCCGGCACCCCATGGCCATCACCCTGCTCCTGCCCGGCGTGCCAGCAGCCTCCTGCAGCAGGGCCGGCTCTCCTCCAGAGCCAGGCGCCTCGCTAATGAATTTCTGGCCAGACATGAAGAGTCCTCAGGAATGTTAATAGTTTGCTGGAGGATAAGCAAGAGATTTGGAGAGATTTACACCGACTTTCATGTGACAGCCACGGAAAGTGGCTCAAACCCTTCCTCTGCTACGTGGGGGCGGAGGGAGGAGGCGGCCCCCGCGTCGCAAGGGATGGGGAGCACGAAGCGCAGGCAGCGGCGGGGGGACCGTGCACGGCTTGTGCCTCGCCTGCCCTGCTGTTTCTGGCACCAAATGTCCTCCGAGGACAAAGAGAGGAGGCGGTGGGATGGGGACGCGGAGCTAAGCACAGGGCACGGCCAGCCCCGGGGTCGCTGTCCCCCCCTCGCTGTCCCTGTCCCCCAGCCGGGACGGGCTGCGCCCGCGCTCGGTGTCTTACCTTCACGTATTCGCTGCCGGACTCCAGGCCATTGTGGTGGCTGGAAGGAAAGGAGAAAAATAAAGACGTGTGGGTAACAGGCAGCAAGTCGCGGTGGTCGGGTGAAGGTGGTGGCACAGCGGGGGGGCTGTGATCCACGAGGAGGTGGGTTTGGGGAGGCTCCAAGGGCCCCCGTGCCCGCTCCCCACGCAGAGCTGAGCCTCCCTAATGCGATCAGGGAAGAATGGGGCTTTTTTGAAAGGATCTCGCCCCAAATCGGCTTGGGACCGTGTGAGCAGAGCTGGGGACAGCCTGGCTGAGGTCCCCTTGGGTCACGGTGCCGGGGCTGCGTGCCAAAGCAGGGTCCCGTGCCCCGTGCCCTGGCAGAGCTCAGTCCCACAGGGCGGTTGTTGGGACACGCTGCCCGGGGGGGGGCTGATTGTTTCTCTGCAGCTTTGTGCGAACCCACAGAACCAAACCCAGGGTGGTGTCGGGTCTGAGGCTGCAGTGGAAGCTCCTATTCTCAGCGATGTGTTCACTCTTGGCCCTACTGACAACCAACCCGACAGCTGGGCTGGCCACTTCTCAGCCATTCTTTCCCGGGGGGTGCTGAATGCCCTTCTCCTTCCTGAGCACGCAGCAACTCTGCTTTTTGTGCCCTTGTGGGTGAGGTGTTTGTCTGTAGGGCTAATTCCCGATGGAATTGAGAGAGTTCGGGGTAGAGAGGCCATAACTGAGCTGGGAAGTGCGACCCTGAGGTCTCGTCTATCTGAATAAAACACAAACATCCAGACTTCTTTAAGCAGAACCCAGTGGCCATCGCCTCCCAGACTCCAAGCTTCAGCACGGACACCCCACTGCCTGCCGAGATCACCCTCCTGGCACAGGGCTGTGGCCCGGGCAGGCGGCTGCAGCCAAGAAATAACCAAACCCGACAGTGTCACAGCCCCGGGACGTCGCTTTCCATCCGGGAGCCGCCTCGCTCCACCGAGCACCCGCAGCCACCCGCACTGCTGCTGCTAGAGCCCCCCTGGCACTGCCCAGACCCCATCCCAGGGGCCAAATCCCTCCTCTGGGGGCTCCCTCCTGGCTGGGGCTGGCTCAGAAATCAATCAGTCCAAAAATCAATCCATCAATTGAGCCCTTTGGGAGCTGTGGTGCGCGGCACCACGTGAATCCCGCTCTGTCCCCAATCCCACCGGGCTGCAGTGGCTCGGAAGAGGAGAAGCAGAGTTGGAAACCAAGCGGGGGAAAAGCTAGAAGAGGATTTTTTTTTTTTTTTTTTTTTTGGGGGGACGCACAGCTGCTTCGGGCAGCTGCGGGCTGCCTGCCCACCCTGGCGCTGCCTCTCCAGCCCGTTTGCCTTTCACACGGCCGCAGAGAGCGCCTGGTGCTGCGAGAGCCGTGAGAAAAAGCGGCAGGAGGACGGGGGCCTCCGGGCAGGAAATCGGGAGCATGAGAGCAGCTGGGAGACGCGGCGAGGGCTGGCGGCAAGGGGGGGGCCTGGTGCTGGGGACGGGCAGCAGCTGCGGCTGGGGAGGGGGAGAAGGGAGGGCCGGGGGCCGCAGCCCCCCCTCGGCTCCACACATTCCTGGAGGAAACGGCATTTTTGGGGGCAGCCGAGCGCCTGGGAGAAATTCCTGGGCTGCCTTTGGAGCGCGGCCGCAGCCGGGCCGCTGGGACTCGGAGCTGCTGCTGGGCTTCCCGTGGGGTGGGGGAGATTTTGGGGGCAGCGCGGTGACACGCAGGCTCTGCGCTGGGGACCGCCGGGGCTGGTGGGGTGGGTTCAACCCCAATTTGGAGCCCAGGCTCTGCTCACCTTGATGCACTGGGGGCCACATTTGGGCACACGGTGCCTCAGTTTCCCCTCCTTGGAGCCCCTTGGGGCTGGCAGCGCCCAACCCGTGCCCCATGGGAAGCAAAAATTCCCCTGCAGGTCACCTCCCGTGGGTCACCATGTCCCTGCCGCTGTCCCCACTGCCCCTGTGGGGTCACAGCAGCCCCAGGGCTGGGCGCTGCACCCCCTGTCCCCGCTGAGTGTGGTTCCCAAGGGTCCCTGATCCTGCACGGAGCTTCTGGGGCGCGTGGGCACCCTCAGCCCGCCCTGCCCTGGGGGCCTGCGCTCAAGCAGGATGCGTTGGAGATTCTCCAGGGCTGGAAAACATGACCAAGGGCCACGCTCGTCCCCTCCGCGGTCCCTTAGCGCGGGCACTCCCTGTTCTGGGCAGCTGTCCCCGGCCCCCCCTCGTGTCCTGCTGGGGAAGGATTGTCCCTGTCCCAAGGACGTGCGCAGGAGGAAGGGCTGGGGAGCGGCACAGCCCCGGTCCTGCTTCCGCCGCCTGTCCCACAGCACAGCCCGGCCGTGGGGATGGCTCCGGGGCTGCCTGGGGCACACGGCCACTCCCCAAGCCCCCAGCAGGGCTCCCCAAACCCCAAACGGGGCCCAGAGGGGCAGAAACACCCCCGGTGCCAAGCCCTGCTCGGGTCACTCCTGTGCCTCAGTTTCCCCAGCAAACAGCACGGCCACGCTCATCATCGGGGCAGCCCCAGGTGATGCACAAAGGAGGTCGGTGCTCAAGTTTTGGGGATCCAAATCCCCCCTCCAGCACTCCCCAGATCCCAGACACCCAGCTGCCCACCACCCGTCCCTACACCACTCGGCTCCTGCCTGCCCCGGTCTGGGGGCTAACTAATTTTTGGGGCAAAAGGGTCCCCTCATGGGGGCTCTGCGCCCACCTGGGGGTGCAGCAGCGCTGCCCGAGTGCTCTCCATCAGCAAACACCACGGCCTTGGCATCTCCCACAGCCCCACATCGAGGCTTTGTGCGCCCCGAGCGAAGCCCCTTTCCCAGCCTCCCCCTCCCCGTGCCCTGCGCCGTGCTGGGGAGAGTGGGGGGGGGATCCCAAATCCTTACCTGCCCTGCCCCAAGGTGGGAAACCTCCTGCCCACCGCTGTCATCGGCCCCGCGTGGCTGGGCGAGAACCTCTGCTCCGGGACGGGGAGAAGCTCTGGAGGGTGCTCGCTGCGAGCCGGGACGTGGGGCGCGGCGGCAGACCCTCCTCCTTCCCGTCCCAGCCCTCCTCTGGCCCTCCCTTCGCGGCCGGCAGGAATGTGCAGCCGCTTCCCAGCCCCGATTCCTCTTCCTCGCCCCGCTCCTGGCACCACATGAACCCCCCCTTCCCTCTCCCTTCCCTCTCCAGGATGAGCCCTGCAGTTGTGCTGGGGGAGAAGGGGATTTGGGGGTGCAAGGGGGTGGGTTATGGGGTCCTGGGTTGGGGCTGGCACGACGGGACGTCGTTACGGGGGGAAATTTGGAGTCCTCTGCCCGTGCGCCCAGTCCCACAGTAGGGATGTGTTTGACCCCGGTGCCCGGACAGCCAGGTGATGGGCAAGGCTAAAAATCCCTCGTTCATTTTGAGGTGAAAACCCTCTGAACAAGCCAATCCAGGAGGGCTGAGGCCCCCGAAACCTTGAAGAGGGGTTAAACAGGCAGAAGGGATTGGGGCTGGGGGGGTTTTGGGGATTGCCCCTGTGCCTGGACAGAGGCTGGGCTGTTTGGGGGGGTGAAGGACGTCAGGGCTGGAAGGGGAAGGAGGGCCAGCCGGGTCAGGGGAGGCTGCGGGGTGTTTCCACCCCCTGCGGAAACAGGAGGGAGCAGAAATCCCACAGGAAACCTCGCTCAGCCTCCGAGCCAGGCCGTGCTGTGCCACCGGCCAGGTGCATCCCGTGGGGACCCGGCTGCGTCCCAGCCCCTTGGCCCCCCCTGGGGAGCACAAAGCGGGCCCGGCACAGGGAATGGGGCCCTACCTGTCCGGGGAACACTCGCTGGGGGGCTCTTGCCCCTTTCCCAGCAGATCCCTGCTGGTGCTCTCCGTTCCTGGTGCAGGGCCGGGGGCTGCTCTAGGGCTCGGTGCCTCCGTCCTGGGGCAGGAGATGATCCCCGCAGGCTCCTGCTCCATCCTGGACATCGCTGGGGTGCCCGAGGGCAGAGCCTCTTCCTCCTCCTGCTCTGCTTTCCCAGAGGCTGAGGATGGGTCTGTGCCGGCGTCTGGGGTTCCAGGAGTCTTGGGGGCGCTCATTGGGGTTGTGTCGGGCATCTTGTCCCTGGGGGTCCCTTTCTCCCGGCAGCTCTGGGTGCTCCTGGCTTTGCCCGGGCTCTTCCCCGCCTTGCCCGGGTTCTGCCTGGGCATGGTGCCCATGTGGCTGTACATGTCCGAGGAGCGGGCGTAGGGGCCGGGGCTCTTGGGCATGGTGTTGAGATCATCCTGGGTGCTGCCGAAGGGCTCCTCCAGGAAGCCGTGTGGGGGCAGCCCCCCGTCCCCCGCCTCGAAAGAGCTGGGGGCCACGGCCCCGCGCCGCAGCGTGAAGGAGCGGGGGATGCTGCTCAGGCTGCCGAAGCCTTTGAACTTGAAAAACTCTGGCGAGGAGAGAGGAGAGAGGGGGGAGATGAGGGGTGGGCACGGGCACCGCGCTATGGTGCAGCCCGGTGTCAGCCCTGCGGCACCACCGGTCCCAGCGCAGCGTTGTCACCGTGTGGCCTGGGACACACGCGATGCTGCCAGGGGCTCTGCAGGCTCTGCAGCTCTCCACGCTGAGCGCCAGGCCACGCTGCGTTTGCCCCAGAGCTCCCGGACTTGTGGACGTGCCCCGCGTGCACGTCGCCACCCTGCCCAGAGCAGGATCCGGCCACCGGCTGGGGCCGGCGCTGCGGTGCTGGCTGCGAGCAGGAGGCAGCCTCCTGCCTCCCCACTTCCTCGCTCAGCCCCTCGCAGCCTCGCTGCGGCTCCCCGGAGCCACCTGCAAGCGCCGAGCGCTCAGCGGTTGCCGGAGGAGTATTTATAACCCCGGCTGGGCGGCTCTGCCTTTCGCACCTCGGCGCTGCGTGCCGCTGCGCTGCCTCCCCGCCTGCGTCGGTGCAAAGGGTGGCGGCAGGGCTGCGGTGCTGGAGCTTTGGTTTTCTGGGTGCTTTGGGGGTTTTGCAACGCTTACATTATACGGTGGGGCCCTGCGAAGCCTCTTCCCCTCTGGGTTTGCCGAGGCAGGAAGCTGCACCCTGCGCTGCGTAAGGAGCCTGGGTGCGGGGGGCTCAGCCCTCGGACCCCACCTCCTGCACGGGCTGCAGGGTGCCCCCGCCACCAGACGGGGCAAAGGGGCTGCAGCAAGCCAGAACCGCTCCTGCCGAGCCAAAATCTCATGGCCTGGACTCTGTCAGCAGCTGAAGTGCTTTGGGTTAAAGTCCCCTCGGGGGCCGAGCATCCTTTGCGCTCGGGGCTGCCGCGGGGTGGAAAAGCTGGGGACCTTCCCGATCGCCTCGCTTCCCGCCCCGATGGAAAATCCCAGCTCAGCCGGGGCCGTGGGAGATGGGTTTTGCCCAGCCCCTCGCACAGCTCCCCGGGGAGCGGAGGGGCTGGCCTCCCACCGCGCCGGCAGCGGCACGTGGAGGCAGAGGAATGCGGAGAGCAGCAGCGAAGGCCAGCTCCTGCTCAGTGCGGGGCCCAGCGATGTGCAGCCCCAGGGCTTTGGGGAAAACCCGAGGTCTGTGAGAAAGAGCACGGCTCCCTCCCCGCGGGCACCACCGCTTCCTCTGCGCCCCGCTCCCAGCGCTTCATCCCCGAGCACGGCTCCATCGGTGCGGATTCGCCCCCGGCCTCCATCCCAAATTGCTGCTGCAGGAGGACCTGGAGCGCTCCCGGACACCCCCAGCCCCGGTTTTCACCCCCAGGCACACAGCGGGGTGAATGCTCCTTGCAAGGTGTGGTTTGGGGAGCTGAAATCCCCAGTGGGGTGAGAGTGGGGTTCACCCCCATTGGGTGCACACTGGCACCCAGTGCATGCAGACGGGTCCCAGTCCCATTCCCAGCATCTCACCCATCAGCACCAGGGCTCAAGCCAGCCCTGGGGACGTAAAACCCCAGAGCCCCTCTCATCCCCAGCGAGTTTCCTGATGCAACCTCTCCCTTACAAGAGGTAACCATGCTCGTGCATCCCCCCCTTCGGGGCCAGGCTGCCCAGGTGAGCACCCGGCGCCCGCCCTCGCCGTCCCCCGCTGACTTACTGAATTTCTTGAAGCCCCCTCGTTTCTGGCCCTCAGCCATGGCCGTGCTGCGGGGACCGGGAGGGACAAGTTTATAAACTTGAAGGCTGTCCCTGCCCGCTCCTCCCTTCCTGTCCCCCCCCTCCGCCTCTCGCTTGTTCTCTCGATCACTGGCTTCCTCCCTGATGCTGTCATCTGCTCGTGTGGCAGCCCGCTGTCCCCACTGTCCCTGCTGTCCCCGCTGTCCCCGCTGTCCCCGCTGTCCCCTGGTACCCACTGACCATGCTTCTTGATGTCCCCCTGTCCCCACAGCCCTCTCATCCCCACCTGCCCGCTCAGGAGCCACCCGGGGACACAGCTTTGGGGCTGCTCCGAACCCCAGGTGCCATCCCACAGACTGCGGTGCCAGCCCTGCAGATGACACCCCCCCTTTGGATGCTGGTGGCTGCAGCGGGTGATCCCGGAGCTGTTTCCCAGCCACGGTGACCCCATAAATTTGGGCACCAGGCTCAGCCCCTGCCCTCACCCAGTCCCTGGGTGGTGGCCTCATGCCTAGTGAGCACCCCCAGACCCCACTGGGCTGCGGGCCTGGAGGAATGAGGTGAGGTGGGCACAGCGGGGAGCCATGGGGCTGTGTCCAGCCGTGCGTCCCTGTCCCTGTCATTTGGGGTCCCCCCTTTGGGCACCCACGACGCCAAACAGAGCCTGGCACGGGCAGTGCTTGCAGTCCCTATCCGTGTTTGCTGTGCTTCGTGTACACTGGGACAGGGGCTGGGGATCCCCAGCAGGGTCCCCCCACCACCCCCGAGCCCCCGGGGGGCTGAGGGGCGGGCGGAGGCGGCGCCCCCCATGGGCTGAGCCCGCCTAAAGGCGAGGGCTGACAAGATGGCGGCGGGCGGCGGGACTACAACTCCCAGCGGGCAGCGCGGCGCGCCGGAAGCGGCGGGAAGCGGGAAACAGGAAGTGGGGGGAAGGGGGAAGGGGGAAGCCGTGAGGAGCGGGGCCGGGGCTGTGGCGGCGGCGGGATGGCCAAGCAGTACGACATGGTGGAGTGCCCCTTCTGCGACGAGGTCTCCAAGTATGAGAAGCTCGCCAAGATCGGGCAGGGCACCTTCGGGTGAGAGCCTGGGCCGCGGGGACTCGGCTGGGGCCGGGCGGGGGGGCTGCGGCCTAGCCCTAGCCCCTAAACCCTAGCCCTAAACCCTAGCCCTAAACCCTAGCCCTAAACCCTAGCCCTAAACCCTAGCCCTAAACCCTAGCCCTAAACCCTAGCCCTAAACCCTAGCCCTAAACCCTAGCCCTAAACCCTAGCCCTAAACCCTAGCCCTAAACCCTAGCCCTAAACCCTAGCCCTAAACCCTACCCCCGCCCCGTTCCCTCACAGCCTTCTCCCCCTCCTCCCAGGGAGGTTTTCAAAGCCAAGCACCGCCAGACGGGCAAGAAGGTGGCGCTGAAGAAGGTGCTGATGGAGAACGAGAAGGAGGGGGTGAGCTGCGTGTGTGTGTGTGGGGAGGTCGGGGTGGGAGCGTGCGGGGAGTGGAGCTGATCTCTGTGATAGCAGAGGGTGTTCTCGCTCCCTGCGTGTGTTCCCTGATAATGGTCACAGCTGGGACGTGCCAGGTCTCGAGAAGCAGCGTTAACGGGTAGCGGGGAGGCCGCTCTGCCAGGCGGGGCTGTGCGGTGCCCTTGGGCAAACAAACAGGGGAGACCGGGCGTCAGAGTCACTTAAACTCCTCCGCCTGGTGGCAGAATCACCCCTACCAACGGTGGTGAATGAATTCTGACAGTCCCAGTGTCACGTTTTGAAGCTCTGATGGCACGTAAATAAGCAGTCCTTTGCTGCTCCAGCAGCTCCCGTGCCGTGTTGTTGTGCTCACAGCTTCTCTGTCCCCCAGGCAGCCACGGGCTGTGCTCCTAACCCACGCCCTCTGCTTCTCCTTTCAGTTCCCGATCACGGCTCTGCGAGAGATTAAAATCCTCCAGCTGCTCAAGCACGAGAACGTGGTGAACCTCATAGAGATCTGCAGGACCAAAGGTAGCTGCCGGGGGGCTGTGGGTTTTCCTTCAGCCCCGCGTGGCGGCTGAGCAGAGCGCTGTGCCCTGGGGGGGGTGGTTCCACCAGCTGGGCCTCGGGGTGACAGCACCCCCGGTTTGGGAAGCTGCCTCTCAATGGGTGCTGCAGCTTGGCTGGAAAAAAACCCTCCTCAGAGCATGCTGCTGTCACTGTGCTGCCTGAGAGGCTTTAAATAAACCTGTGGTAGAGAGCACCCAAAGCTGGGGGGGTTCGTCCTGGCATGGATTTTTGGCTGTGGTTTTTTTGGGGTTGTGCTGGGAGCTGTGTTTCAGCTGGAGGCACGCTCAGCCCCTCGCTGGGTGTGTTGCAGCCAGCACTCAGGCTCGGGGCAGGGTTAGATGTGCCACGGCCCCGTTTGGTGCCCAGCTGCCTGCTGCTCCACCTCCTTCCTGCAGGCTGTCCCCGGGGCAGGCAGCGTGCCTGCTGTTCTTAATGCACCTGGCCTGGCTCAGTTCCCAGGGAAATGGGGTTAAAACGTGTCCTGCTTTATATCCATCATCCTCTTCTGTGGATTTTACCAGAAACAGCAGTTCTGGAGGTGACAGATGATGTTAAAGCCTGCCATGCTCTAGCCAGTCGCTTTGGTTAAATAAAATGCAAGTGGCAGCTGTCTGCTGCTGCTGGTCTGTTAAAACACCGGGTAGAAACCTCCAGCCCAGGACTGGAGACTGGAATTTACTCCGCAGCATCTATTGATTACCGTCGGTTTTTGGAACTGGCGGGTACAAGGAAAAACACCGCCACCGAGTTAATTTTTAATTCCTTGTGTGATTAAGCCAGTTGTGATGACTGCCTGTGTCTGGCACGCCGAAGGTAAATATTTTTGTGGACGTGTAAAATTGTTTGGTTTCTGTTTAAATTCCACTTTCCTTCCAAATCTGCTTTGACCTCAGTTTCACGTGAAAAATAGGAATGTGGCACTCACTGTTCCCAGACTTTCAGCTTCTGTTCTTTCACGTGGTGAGGGCTGTGCCCGTGTCAGGGACTCGCACAGACCCAGGGGCATCCTCCCAGCCGGGGGGGAGCTCAGCCCTCGTGTTCTGCCTGCTGATGGGCGGTTTTGCTGCGTACAGCTGATGGAAACCGGCCTTTCGTTTTAGTGTTTTGCACGTGTGCCCTAAGAACGAGATTGAAATTGATTGCTTCATTTGAGGTTTCCTGCTATTGACTTTAAACGGCAATTGAAATTGGAGTTTTAAATCATATTGATCTGGACTGGGCTGTTTTCGTAGATACCGTTTGAGGTTGCAGAACGCCTCGCTTTCTAATGTTATTTTACAAAGATTTTCTCTGTTCCTGTGTTGTTTTTTTTTCTTCTGGGACTGTCCTTGCCCGTGCTGCTGCTGTGCTGATCCTGCTTGGCTGGCGCTGTGTGCACCGATGGGTTTGTAGGGAGGAAACCCCACAGCTGCTAGGCACACAAATGGAGCTTTCAAAGATTTTTGTCTCCTTTCTCGTGACATTTGCTGCTCACCCCTTGTTTTTCCGATGCTTGTTTTTGCTGCCTTAGTGCCTCTGTCTGAAGGACCTTGAGGCCTGCGGGGTCCCTGTTTCCCTGTTTGTGTACCCTGAGGTTTTACTCCGGGATGGCTGGGGGTCAGGAGGAGCTGTGGTGGCACCGGGAGTCCCTCTCTGACTGTCCCTGCTTGCCCCTCCTGCAGCCTCTCCGTACAACCGCTGCAAGGGCAGCATCTACCTGGTGTTTGACTTCTGCGAGCACGACCTGGCCGGCCTCCTCAGCAACGCCCACGTCAAGTTCACGCTCTCGGAGATCAAGAAAGTCATGCAGATGCTGCTGAACGGGCTGTACTACATCCACAGGAACAAGGTAACGGGCCGGATCCGCGCTGAGCTCTGAGCCCCACCTTGCTCTCTGTGAGCGGGTGTCTCAGCACAGGCTGGGGGGGAAATCCTTCCTAATCCTTCCTCGTCCTTCATCTCCGGGGCCGGGGTGCCAAAGGAGGGCTCCTGGGTGGCTCAATCTTTCCCTGTCGGTCCTCGTGCAGATCTTGCATCGGGACATGAAAGCCGCCAACGTCCTGATCACGCGGGACGGGGTCCTGAAGCTCGCGGACTTCGGGCTGGCTCGAGCTTTCAGCCTGGCTAAGAACAGCCAGCCCAACCGCTACACCAACCGCGTGGTCACCCTGTGGTACCGGCCGCCAGAGCTGCTCCTAGGTAGGCGCCGGGCTCTGCCCTCTCCTCCTCCCTCCTCGCTCCCCGGGTGATTAACGCGGCGCCTCTCCGCAGGGGAGCGGGACTACGGGCCCCCCATCGACCTGTGGGGCGGGGGCTGCATCATGGCCGAGATGTGGACCCGCAGCCCCATCATGCAGGGCAACACGGAGCAGCACCAGCTCACCCTCATCAGCCAGCTCTGCGGATCCATCACGCCGGAGGTGAGGGCAGGAGGAGGGAGCTGCAGGGGGGTGGCGAGGGCTGGGACTGGGACCAAACGCTCCTGCTCCTCTCCCTGCCCTGCGTGCGGGCTGCTGTGCGTGCCCAGCATCATTGTGCCTGCTGCTGGGGGCCGTGTCCTCTGACACTGAGCTTATTTGCTGCTTTGTGTGAGCTCCAGCTGCTTCCTTAGCCTTGTGCAGCCTCCTAAACACCCGAGGGTGAACGTGGCCTGTTCTGAGGTGAGGAGTGCTGTCCTCTCAGCCCTGCTGGGAGCACTCAGCCATTTCTCAGCTCCTTAAGGGCAGCCAGTCCTGCCCTCTGGTGGAAGGTGGAGCCGAAAGGGACCTTGGCCGGGGCTGTCATCAAACAGGGTGTTGAGAGGAGGGCGGCTGTGCACGTGGCTGCAGGGACGCTGGTAGGTGCACTGGAGGTGTTCTCTTTTGTACCCACGGACTTGCTGCGGCCTGTCCCGGACTGGGGCTGAGGGAAGTACAAGTGATTGCAGCGGGCTGTGGTTCCTAAGGATAAAAGGTGCCACGAACATCCAGGTTGTTATCAGCGAGGAGTTTTGTCCGTTGACCTTTCTGGATGTTGTAGTTGGCCTGAGCTGGTTCTCCAGTAGATTTATTTTATTTTATTTTATTTTTTTGGTGGGAGGACAGAAATCCTGTGGCATCCTCAGGAGCGCTGTGCCGTGTGCCCTTCCCACTCCGGGAGGATTCTGTCCTGACTTGTCCACGTGTCTGTAGGCTTTGGTGTGCGCTTCAGCGTCTCCGTGCTGTGGGAACAAGGCCTGCTGGCTTGGAGCTTCTGCAGTAGCATTGTTCTCGCAGCATGCCTCACGCCAGTTTGCCCGAGGGCGTTCGCTTCAATGGCTTCTGCTCTCTGGAACCATCTCCTCCCAACCCTCCCCTTCCTGCTCCCTCCCAGGTCTGGCCGAACGTGGATAAATACGAGCTGTTTGAGAAGCTGGAGCTCCCCAAGGGCCAGAAGCGCAAGGTGAAGGATCGCCTGAAAGCCTACGTCAAGGACCCCTACGCGCTCGACCTCATCGACAAGCTGCTGGTGCTGGATCCTGCCCAACGCATCGACAGCGACGACGCCCTGAACCACGACTTCTTCTGGTCGGACCCCATGCCCTCGGACCTCAAAAACATGCTGTCCACCCACAACCAGTCCATGTTCGAGTACCTGGCCCCGCCGCGCAGGCGGGGTGGCCACATGCCCCAGCAGCCAGCGAACCAGGGCAGGAACCCCGCGGCCACCAACCAGACCGAATTCGACAGGGTCTTTTGAGCGGGGTCCCGGCCGGGCTGCTCGGGGAGGTGCAGTGAGCAGGGGTGTGCTGGCGGGGCCTCTCTCTCTCTCTGTCTCTCTCTCTGGGCAGGGACTTCCTTCACGGCGAAGTGCCTGGTGGCTTTAACCGAGCTCTGCCGTCCCCTCTCCTTGCACAGCAGCTCTGCCACTAAGGAGCTGCGGCGTGCGAGCTGTGTGTGTGTGTGTGTGTGTGAGTGAGTGAATGAGTGGGGAGGTGACGCCTGCGAGCCCAGGGTTGTTTCCCTGCAGCTTTGGCCCACAGCCCGTGTCCCCTGGGGCAATCTGTATTGGTTAGGGTAATCTCGTGGATCAATTAGGGACCTGGTGACGGAGAAGGTGGCTGTGTCAGTGCGGGGGCTCGCTGAGGCTCTCAGCAAACAGTGCAGGGAGCTGCAGGGCTGGGAGCAGCTGCCCTGGGTCAGACTGGGCCCCGCTGGTGGCCGTCTGTGCCTCTCAGTTGCTCTTAGCTCCTACACAGCGCGTCCTCTGCACACCCAGAAGCTGGTGTAGGATGAGGCAGGTGCCTCTGAGTAATTTGGACGTGTCTCAGGGAAGGCGTCGTCATACTGCCTGGAGTGACTAACTCTCACTGGAGTTTTGGGCTGCAGCCTAGAAAGGGACCTGCTGGGCCGACCAGGGGTGGCTGACACAGCTCCTTGCTCCGTGCAGCCGGGATTCACGGTGGGAATCATTGGTCTCTGCCACAGTGCTCGGCGTCTGCTGCAATTAGGATTCCTGTGGGACACACCTAGCCGGCTGCCTGCTTTTTGCTTAGCGCTAACCACGGCGAGAATTCGGATTGGGAAGGGAACCGGGGGTGCTTGCAGGCAGCCCCTGTCCCGCTGCTTGCAGAGCTTTCAGCGTGGCACGGCCGTGTTGGAGGAGCCAGGGCCACTCGTACAAACCCCCAAGCATCCACTCCTGAGTCCTGGCCCTCCGTGGGTGAGTCTGGAGCAGGACCACGGCCGTCCCCAGGCACAGAGATGCGGCACACGGTGCCGGTGTGCATCTGCCTCACTCTGCCAGAGCTCTGGGGCCCAGCTGGCGTGGAACAAGTGCTCCTTCAGGTGCCCAACACCTCGTCCCCACGGCTGCCGGCTGCACATGGCCGTCTTCTCCCGAGCCACACGGATCCCAAGACTTTCGAACATGTAAATGTGCACAAAAGGCAGCGGGTGATAACCTTTGGCCTTTGAGAGGTTGTGCATTAACCAGGCCAACGTAAAAGCTGTGGCGGTGGTGGCTCAGCCCGTGGTGGAGGAGGTGGGGAGCGCACCCCGCGCGGAGCAGCCCCCGAGGATGATAAAGGACGCCTATAAGGTAAATCTGGGGGGGGCTCCCGCATCGTGCCCGGGTGCGAGGGGACTTGGGGAGGGAAAAAAAAAATAAATGAAGTTAAGTTGCGAGCGATCAGCCCGCTGCCTCGTGCCGGTTGTGAATAAAGGTGATCTCGTTCCCCAGCGCCTTCCCCCCGCTGTGTGTGGACCTGCTGCTTGTGCCAAACCTCCCAAGGCTCGGGGAGCTGCCTCTGAGGGCAGGCAGGGGCAGGCGGTGGGGCGCAGCGTGCCCTGACAGGGCTCTGCTGGTGGGGCGGCCATGCCCGCTGTGGTAACGCAACTAGCGGGCACCGAGCATCCTCCCTGAGGAGGCAGCGGGGCTGTGGTGCTGCCTTTTTGCCCTGCTGGGGGGGTTTTGTGAGGATTTTGGGGCGGTTTAAGGCTGTTCTCGCAGCCCCCACACCGTGGTTGGGCTGTGGGGCTCCCTCAGCGCCCACCTCGCTGTGAGGGGACCCTGCCCTTCTCCAACATGGCGCCCCCCGGCGGGCCGCGGCGGGGTGGGGAGGGAGGGGGGGGGGGGTGTGCCCTTAACCAAGATGGCGGCGGCGGCATCAAGGCTATAAAAAGGAGGTGGGGGGGGGGAGTGGGATTGGGCGTTTAGCGGCGCGGACGGAGGGGGCGTGGCCTGTGCGGCGCGCGCGGCGGGATGGTGGCGCGGGGGCTGCGCGCGCTGCGGGCCGCGGCGGGGGGGAGGGGGAGGAGGGGGCTGAGCACGCGCCCCGCGCGCGCCCCCGCCGCGGATTATCAGGTACTGAGGGGAAAGGGGGGGGGGGGGGGGGGGGCAAAAAGGGGGGGGGGGGCTTGAGGTAAAAAGGGGGGCTCCGGGACCCGCCCTGGTACCGGGAGGGGGGCAGCGGGGTCCACACTGGGGGCCTGGGGGGTGGTTGGGTGCCGGGAGTGGGGTTGGGGGGGGTGGGAGGGGGGTAATGGGGCTGTGGGGGGGTGTTTTTGGGGTGGGGGGCGGCTGTGGGGGTCCCTCACAGCGGTCCCCCCTCAGGACGCCATCCGCACGCTGAACTCGCTGCAGACCAACGCCAGTTTCCTGGAGCAGCTGCGCAGGGAGCGCCCCGACCCCCGCGCCCAGCTGGAGGCCATGAGGGGCTTCCTGGAGAGGAGCGGGCTGCAGGTGAGGGGGGGGCACACGCACACACACACACACACACACACACAGACACACACACACACACACACACACACACACACACACACCCCCGTCACCCACACAGCCCCTGAGTGTGGCCCCGCGGTCCTTGTCCCCTTGTCCCCCTCCGGGGATGTGGCCGCAGGGGTCCCACGGGGTGGCTGACCTGCAGGTGGAGGACCTGGACGGGCTGAACATCATCCACGTCACCGGGACGAAGGGCAAGGTGAGGGGGGGGGGACATGGATGGGGACAGAGGGGATGGGGATAGATGGGACAGGGATGGGAATGGAGATGGGAATAGGGACAGGGATGGGGACTGACATAGGGATGGTGACATAGGGAATGGGGACAGGGACACAGATAGGGACAGGGATGGGGACAGGGATGGGGATGGGGACAGGGATAGGGACAGGGACGGGGACAGAGGGCACAGGGACAGGAATGGGGACGGTGATGGAGATTGGGACAGAGGGGACATGGATGGGGACAGGGATAGGGATGGAGATTGGAATGGGGACAGGGATGGGGGCAGAGGGGATGGAGATGGGGACAGAGATGGGGACAGGGACAGAGGGGACAGGGATGGGGAGAGAGGGGACAGGGATAGGGACAGGGATGGGGATGGAGATGGGAATGGGGACAGGGATGGGGACAGGGATAGGGATGTTGACATAGGGGATGGGGACAGGGACACAGATAGGGACAGGGATGGGGACAGGGATGGGGATGAGATGGGACAAGGATAGGGACAGGGATGGAGATGGGGACAGGGGCAGAGAGGACTTGGATGAGGACAGAAGGGATAGGGATGGGAATGGGGACAGGGATGGGGACAGAGGGGACAGGGGACATGGATAGGGACAGGGATGGGGACCAGGAATAGGGACAGAGAGGACAGGGAAGGGGACAGGGCTGGGGACAGGGCCACCCAGGGCTGACGCTGCTGCATCCCCAGGGCTCAGCGTGCGCCTTCACCGAGCGCATCCTCCGCGGCTACGGGCTGAAGACCGGCTTCTACAGGTGGGCAGGAGCAGCCGGGGGGGCTCGGGGGGGGACACGGGGACACCGCGTGGGCCATGCCTGAGGGGTGTCACCTGTGTCACCTCTCTCCTTTTGTTTTTTTTTTTTGGTGTCCCCCCCTCCCTCCCCAGCTCCCCCCACCTGGTGCAGGTGCGCGAGCGGATCCGCATCAACGGGCAGCCGCTGAGCAAGGAGCTCTTCAGCAAGTACTTCTGGCTGGTCTACAACCGCCTGGAGGAGACCAAGGTGGGGGCTTCCCGGGGCTCGTTTGGGGCCGGGGGGGGGGGGGTTTGGGGGCTCAATGGGGACCGGAGAGCCCCTTGGGGTCATCCCTAACGCTTATCCATCGCGGCAGGACCCGGCGCAGGCCAGCATGCCGGCGTATTTCCGCTTCCTCACCATCATGGCCTTCCACGTCTTCCTGCAGGAAAAGGTAGGGGATGGGGCGGTGCTCCCACGGATTTGGGGGGGTGCTGACCCCTGGGGGGGTCGTGGCCAGCTCGTGGTGCCGGCGGACCCCAAATCCCGTCACCCGTCACCCCCAAATCCCCCGGGGACGCTCGCCGCTGATGTCTCCCCGCGTGCCCTCGGTCCCCAGGTGGACCTGGCGGTGCTGGAGGTGGGCATCGGCGGCGCCTACGACTGCACCAACATCATCAGGTAGGGTGGGCGCCCGCGTCGGCCCCGTACCGTCCCCGTGCCACCCCCGTCACCCCGCTGAGCCCCCCCACCCCCCCCGTGTCCCCAGGACCCCCGTGGTGTGCGGCGTCTCCTCGCTGGGCATCGACCACACCAGCATCCTGGGGGACACGGTGGAGAAGATCGCCTGGCAGAAGGGGGGCATTTTTAAGGTGAGGGACGAGCCCCCGCGCCCCCGGGTGGGGAGCTGTTTGGGGCCGTGCTCGGGGGGGTCCCTAATGCCGTGTGTCCCCCCCCCACAGCCCGGCGTGCCGGCGTTCACCGTGCCGCAGCCCGAGCGGCCGCTGGAGGTGCTGCGGGACCGAGCCCGGGAGCTCGGGGTGAGCTCGGGGACGGGGTTGGGAGCGAGCAGGGGGGGCTCCGTGCGGTGTGTAGGGTGGGGGGGGGGGCTCAGCCTGCTGTCCCCGCAGTGTCCCCTCTACGTCTGCCCGGAGCTGGACGCCTTCGAGGCCGGGAGCCAAGCGCTGGAGCTGGGGCTGGCGGGCGGCCACCAGCGCTCCAACGCCGCGCTGGCACTGCAGCTCGCGCGGACGTGGCTGCAGCGGAGGGGCTACGAGGGTAAGGCGGGGAAGGGGGGGGGGGCAGACGGGGTGGAAAATAGGGCGGGGGGTGCGTGTGAGCGACGTTTTGGTGCCCGTCCCGCAGCAGGTCCTGAGGTCTTGCCGGAGGTGCCGCCCAGCGCGGAGCTCCCGGCGCAGCCATCGGTGCCGCTGGCACCCGTGTTTCGCCCCAGCGATGCCATGATCCAAGGTGAGGGGTGGGTACGGGGTGGGGGGGCCGCGTGTGACCCCCCCCCGGTGCCACCAGCGCCTTTGTAACGGGGTGGGGACATCCCGGGTGTCGCCGGCACGGCCGCGTGGCGATGCCGTGCCGCCGCCGTACCCCTGCTTGTGGGGGTCCCGGTGATGAAATGGGGGGGGTGTGATGAAATGGGGGGGTCCAGCTGTGTCCCCTGTGTGTCCCCCCCCCAGGTTTGAGGGACACGGAGTGGCTGGGCCGCACGCAGGTGCTGCCCCACGGCGCCGTGACGTGGTACCTGGATGGGGCGCACACCACCAGCAGCGTCCAGGCCTGCGTCCGCTGGTTCCGCCAGGCTGCCCTCGGCCACGACAAGCCCCAGGAGTAAGGAGGGGACGCGGGGGGGCGTCGGGGGGGGGCACACAAACACCCGGCGGCCGTGCCGGGGTCTTTGTGGGGTGGGGGGGGCTATAGGGTGGCGCTCACTCCCTCCCCGTTGTCCCTGCAGCGGCTCCGAGGTGCGCGTGCTGCTCTTCAACGCCACGGGGGATCGGGACACGGCCGCGCTGCTCAAGCTGCTGCTGGTGAGTTGTTTTTTTTTTTTTTGGGGGGGGCTTTCGGGGGCAGTGCGGGTGCTGGCAGGGGGCTGAGCGCCCCCCCCGTGTGCCCCTGGGCCCCACTGTGCCGTGGGTGCAGGAGCCACGAGGTGGAGCTGCTGTCTGTCTGTCTGTCTGTCTGTCCGTCCGTCCTCCAGCTCTGTGCCCCCCCCCAAGAGCCCCCCTGGGCTGGGACTGGTCCCAGTGGCCCTGCGGTGCTGGGTGGGGGTCCCGGTGCCCCCCCCGCACGCTGAGCACCCCTCTCCCTGCAGCCCTGCCACTTCGACTACGCCGTTTTCTGCCCCAACTTCACGGAGCTGTCGGTGAGCGGCAGCGCCGGTGAGTGCCGGAGGGGGGCTTTGGGACCTCCCTGTGCACCCCCCCTCCATCCTTTCCACCCCAGACCCCCCCCTTTTTACTCTTTTTACTCGTTTTCCCCCCCCCAGACCAACAAAACTTCAACGTGACCCTGGAGAACGCCCTGACCCGCTGCCTGGAGAACCAGAAGACGTGGGGGCGGCTGCTGGAGGAGAAGGGGGGGCAGGAGACCCCTTGGTTGCCCCCCCCCCGGCAAGTGGGGGGGCTGCTGGAGCCGGACCCTTTACGGGGAGGGGGGGCAGCCCTGCTGCTGGTGCCCCCGGCCGAGCGCCCCCTCAACTCCCCCTCCCTCGTCTTCCCCTGCCTCTCCCACGCCCTGCAGTGGATCGCCCAGGGCCGGGACCCCCACCTCCCCGCGCCCCCCCCCAAGGGGGGGGCACACCCCCAGCCCGTGGCCAGCAGCGGGGCTGTGCTGCTGCGGGAGGCGGCCACCATCCGTGTCCTTGTCACCGGCAGCCTGCACCTGGTGGGGGGGGTCCTCAAGCTGCTGGACCCCTCCCTGTCCCAGTGAGCGGGATTTGGGGTTCTGCGCCCTTTACTTGAACTGCTGGGAGGGGGGGGCGCATGGGATTCCCCCCCCCCCATCCCGGCCCTTCTCACCCCAGTGCCTTCTGTCTGTGCCAGCCCCGTGGGGGGGTGACGGTGGCTGTGGCCACGCTGGGTGTCCCCATAAGGTGGGGGGGGGACACTCCTGGCCCCCCCTTGTGGTGTGTGTGTGTGTAGGGGGGGGTGAGATGGATGCGGGGTGCCCCCAGGGCTTCCCTGCCCCCCCCCCCCCGTGGAGAGGTTTGGGGGTGCCCCCGGTGTGACTCCGAGGCTCCTCGTTGTGGCGACTAATTTAACGTAGGATAGGTTTTTATTATTATTAAAAGTTTGTAACTTTGACCTGGAGCTGGCTGGGGGGGGTGGGGGGGGGGTGTTTTTTGGGGGGTGGGCGGATCGGTCACACCGTGCCGCCCCGGCCCCGCAGCCCCCCCCCACCCCAATAAACCTCTCGCTGCTCCCAGCCCCGCTGCCTTTATGGGATGGGGACGTGGAGTGGGGGGGGGTGCTGGGGGGGGGGCAGTGACCCCATCGGGGCTGTGCTGGGCCCCCCCCATCGCTCAGGGAGCATTTTTGGGGGGGGTACGTGGGGACCACGCTGTCCCCACACAGGATGGAGAGCACCGGGGGCACCCACCCTTTGCCCCCAGCGCCCCCCCATCTGCTGGGGACCCCCGGGGGGGGTCACAGGGGGCCCCCACCTCCCTCCACGGGCTGCCGGGGGGGGGCCAAAGCATTCACTGAATGAGTAAGGGCGGCCCCGGGGACGGCGAGGGGCCGCGGCCCCCTCCGGGCTCAGCCTGAAATAATTTTTGGGGGGGTGGTGGTGGGGTGGGGTGGGGTGGGGGCCAGAAAAAGGGTTTTTAAGGGGGCTGAGGCGGAGGCGGCGGCGAGGGGGGGTCCGGGGGGGTCAGGCCATGCTGCTGGTGGAGCAGGGGGTGCTCTGCGTGCTGCCGATGCTGTGGTTGGTGCTGCTGCTCTCCGAGGCCGGCGCCGTGGTGGAGACCGGCTGCAGTTTGGAGATGGGCCCTGCATTACCACCGGGGGGGGGGGTGGAAATTGGAAAGGGGGTAGGATAGGAAAGGGGAGGGGAGGGGGGGGGGGGAAGAAAAACATGAAGGGCCAAAAAAACAAACCTCGGCGCCAGCAGGGCCGGCCGGGGATGGCTCATCCTGGACCTGACCTTTCCAGCCCGATAAGAGCCTCCAGGCCCTGGCGCACGGCTCAAGCCCCCTCCCCGGCTCCCCCCCCCCGATCCCCCCCCCCGGCCCCGATAAGGCGTGGGATGGAGATGGGCTTCACCGGGACCCCGGGGACCGTGGCCGCGCCGGGCAGGCTCCTTCTCACACAGCCCCGGCCAGAAGGGATGCGCTGCCGAGAGCAGCAGGACCCCCCCGGGACACGCGGGAGGATTGGGATGGGGGAATAGGATGGGTTTCCCAGCCATGGGACGTGTGTAGGGCCCCCCCTCGCCGCCCCCACACGCACGCAGAGGTACTCACGGGTGTGCGAGTAGATGTACCAGAGCCCGGCGGTGAGGAGCGCCCCGATGAGGAAGGCTCCGAAGGTGATGCCCAGCACGGCGCCCAGCCCCAGCCCCCGGTCTGCAGGGACACACACATGAGTGACACCATCCCAAAACCTCTGCACAGCCCCCCCCAGCCCTGCCCCCAGCCCCAAACTCACTGTTGGGCGGCCTCCAGACGTCCTTCACGGTCACCTCCAAAACCTTCTCGAAGATGGTGTTGTTCTGCGCACGGGGAGGGTTGGGGTGAGCTCGGGGACAGCCCTGCCCCGCCGCCACCACCCCGGTGCCACCATCCCACGGGGACGGGGCTGGGGACCCCCATACCCAGGGGCTCTGGGGACCCGGGGTGCCGGCCCCAGCTTGGCGATGGAGACGGGTGGCTGGGGACCCACCGAAATGGGGACGGGGACGGGGACACCCGCGGGGACCCCGGGACGGGGGTGCCACACCGACCTGCAGCCCGGCCTTGCACTTGAGGGCGGCGGAGAAGGGGACGTGGCCGCCCTCGGGGACGGCGTAGGTGAAGCGGAATCGCCAAATCTTCCTGGCCCTGCTGCCGGGGGGCTCCTCCAGCACGGCCACGCTGGAGCTCTGCGCCTTGTTGGCCTGCACCAGCAGCAGCGGCTCCGTCCCCGCGGCCACCAGCCAGCACTCCTTGAGCTGCAGGTCGGCCGGGTAGTCGTCCCAGCGCATGGAGGCCTGCGGGGACGGGGACACGGGGTGGCCGTGAGGGATGCCACCCACCCCGGCACGGCCCCCGCGGTGCCCGGGCGCTGCGGTACCTGCACGAAAGCCTCCTTGTTGACCTCCAGCTCCGTCTGCGGCACCTCGAAGGCGGCGGTGGGGAAGAGGCGCAGGAAGAGCTCCCGTGGGATCTGGCACTGGAAGGCCACCTAGGGACAGGGACAGCGTGAGCCACCCCACGGCACCCCGTGACCCCGGTGGCACCGGTACCGCCACTTACCCGCGCGCTCCTGAGCACCGAGCCCTTGGACAGGCTGAGGATGAGCTGCGAGGAGGGGAGGAAGGCTCGGTCAGCCCGGCCCTTGAGCTGTGGCCGTGGGCATCCCCCCGACGGGGTCCCTCATGGGGATGGGGACACCTCCTGCCCCCCCCCCCCCCGTATCCCCTCACCTCGTTCTTGGCGTTGCCCTGGCTCTCCAGCGAGGTGCCGCAGTGGCTGAGGGGGGTGCGCAGCATGAAGTGCGTGGCGTTCTTCTCCGCCTGGCAGCTGATGTCCCGCAGGGTGATGTTCACCACGTCCTTGATGGGCTAAGAGAAAAGCCACCAGCTGTGCCCACAGCTCCCTCCGGGGTGCCCGGCCAGCCCCCCCCTGCATCCCCCCGGCACCCGGAGCGGGATGAGACCCCCCCCCCCCCGGCACGCCGGCGGTGCCCTCACCTCCAGGTGGGACCTGGTGATGATGATCTCCATGGTGTCATCCGTGCACTTCCAGGGCCGGAGCATGAGGAGCAGGTCGTTGGGCAGCGTGTCCAAGGTGGGGGCCGGCGACGTGGGCATCGGGGGCGGCTTCCTCGGCACCTCTGCGGGGAGAGGACGCGGGGAGCTGAGCGGGGACACCCCCAACCCAAAAACCTTGAGCCCAGGAGGGGCGCCGGGGACCCACCGCGCTCCTGGATCTCCAGGGTGATGCGGGGGCTGACAGGGATGATGGAGTAGGAGGCGATGATGCTGTAGTTCTTCTCCAAGGCTTTGGCGACCAGGCCCTGCTCCGTGTCAGGCAGCGGCTCTCCGGATATGGGCCACGGTGACAAGGACGCGATCCTGTAGGCGCCAGAGGCCTGTGGGGGTGGCACGGGGGGGGGCTTAGCGGGGCCGGTGGCATCCAGATGTGAGCAGCCACCGCGGTCGGGGCCGCACCGAGGTGGGGACGGGCTCTGGGGGATCATGGCACGGCGAGGGGGCCGCCGCGTCCCCGTGCGGGTGTCCCCAGGGCGATGTCCCCTCCTGCCAGCCCCATCGCCACGCCGGCCGTACCAGGAGTTGGATGTTGCAGCTGGTGGGCGAGAGGATCCAGGTGAGGTTGGCGCGGCTCTGGAGGATGAGGATGTGGCTGCCCGTTGCCGGCTCGGGACAGCTCAGGGACAGGTTCACCTCCGTGACGGGCGAGCTGCAAGAGCACGAGACCCCCTCCAGCCTCAGCCCCTCACTCTGCCGGGTCCGGGGTCTCCAAGAGACCCCGACCCCTTCCCCAGGTTCCCCAAGCTGTGCCCCCCTCCTGGAGGGGGACACACACGGTACCTGTGCTCGGGCTGCAGCTGGATGATGTGGGCAGTCCTGGTGCTGTGGGCGCTGCCGCTGGCGCAGCTCCTCATCCCATGGGAAAACACCTCAGCATCGAGGTGCGGCGCGGCGTTGAAGCGCTCCTGGGGGGCGCAGTCCGGGGGGCTGCGGGCATCTGGGGGGGGCACAGGCAGAGCTGGGGGTCACCAAAACCAAACTGTGCTTGGTGAGCACGTGCCCAAGGGAATCACCACCCCATGGACCCGTCGTGTTCTGGGAGCACGGAGAGCCCTGCAGCCCCTTCCTCCCCACCCTGGTGCCTCCCGGTGTGCCCCCCCTCCCCGCCAGCCCCCATCCCCGACGCACCTTCGCCCAGGCGGAGGTGGATGGCGCGCGGGTCCCGCAGCTCGCTGTAGGACGTGATGCCCCCGTAGGTGCCCCGCGCCCAGTCCAGCAGCTGCCCCTTGCTGGCGGCCGCCGGCAGCTCCCTCTGCTGCACCGTGGGGCTGCCCTGGATCACGAAGGCGTCCTGAGGGCGAGAGGCAGCGTGAGCCAGGGCAGGACGCATGGACGCATCCCTCCCCGGCTTCGTCTGCAGCCGGGAAAATACCCTCCCAGCACGGAGGGCGCTGCTTTGAAGGCATCTTGGTGGGCATCTCCAGGGGCCTGACCCCATCAGGGCTCGGGGGTCACACCGTGGAGGACCTGGGGGAGCGGCGCGGCCGGCCGGCGGCACGCGGGGAGCTCGGCCCGCTTTATTATTAGCCGCAAAACAAAGCCGGAGGTTTATTTTCCTAACAAAGCTCCCGGCCCTGGCTCAGCTCGCTGGAGCCAAACCCCATCGCTGACCTTCCTCCCGGCAGCCGGAGGAAACGGCAGCTTTTCCAAGCCCCGTGCGTCATTCGCCGCCCAGCCTGCCCCGCGCTCAGATCCGCCGCCGGGGGCCGGGCGCATCGGCCCTGGGGAGAGGGAGAGGGAGAGGGAGAGGGCACCGGCGTCCCCCGTGGGCACCCCAAGCACCCCGGGGATGTCCCCAGCCCCGCTGTGCCCCCCCCCTCAGGAGTGTTCCCAGGGCTCTGTCCCCGCAGCACTCACGGTGAGGACGAGCAGCTCCGGGCACGGGGAGGTGATGGAGGCCGAGCACCGGGAGCACTGCAGGACCAGCACCGCTGGCCGGGTGCAGCCGCTGGCTGGAGCCGTGAGCGACACATTGAGCGTGGTGGATGGGACCTGGGGGAGCAAGGAGAGGGTCAGCACCGCGGCACGGCTGGGACAGAGCCCCCCCTGTGCCCCCAGTGATGGGGCAGCAGGGAGGGACGTCGGGCTGGCCATGCAGGAGGCTGCGGGGTCGGGAGTTATGGCCTTGGGGCAGGTGAGGGATGCAGGGATGCCACCTGGATGCTCACGCACACCACAGAGGAACAAAACCCTCTGGTTGTCCCCAGATGAGGGCTCAGGGTGTCCTTGAATTAGGGACAGAGCACCCCACGCTGCGGCCTGGGAGCCCACTGTGGGTATCAGAGCATTGGGGACTGGGCAGCGGTGGGCTGTCACCCCATGGGGACTGGGGCATCCCACACTGGGAACTGGAAATCCCCAAAGAGCATCCAGGACATCATCACACCGGGACTGGAACATCCCCAAAGAGCATCCCGGGACATCCCCACACCGGGACTGGCCCATCCCCAACCCCACGCACCGGCGCATCCCCACCCCGGGTACCAGGACATCCCCCCCATGGCTCTCCTGGCCCCATCCTGACACCGCGGAGCCGCTCCAGTCCCGGGGCAGCCGCAGGGCTCGGCTCAGCCGGAAAACCACGTCAGGAAGCCGGGGAGCCAGGCGCTAAGTTTGGAAACCACCGCCCGGCTCAGCGCTCCCGGCACAACAGCGGGCACGGCGAGCCGCCCGGGGCTGCGTGGGCACCGCGGCACGGCACAACCAGCGGTGCCAGCCTCGTGCCCGGCACCACGGGGTCGAGGGCACTGCCTGGCCCGGCTGTGGCCCCGTGGGCGAGCTCGGCCACGTGGGTGGCCGGGGACCCCGGGTGGCCCCGTGGCGGCGGGAGGAGCCGGCGCTGGTTTTCCTGCCGCGTGTTTTGCGGCGCTCCATTGTTTGGTGCCCGCCGAGCGGAGGGAGGCTCGGTTTGCGTCTCGCCCCGCCGCGGCCTTTTTTTAGGTTTTTCTTCTCGGTGCTATTTTTTTTTTTTTTTCTTCATAGGGATCTGCTTATAGAAAGCGGCTTCCAGTAATTCTTCTGCGAGCGGAGCCGGGTCCCTGCCCCGCTCCCCCCCGCGCGCCCAGGGCTCGGTGCCGGCGAGCCGAGTGCCGCAGCCGTGACATCAGCGCGTGTCCCCTGCCGCCTCCGGTGACAAAGCCGGGGCACCCCCGGCCCTGACGCTCAGCCACAGGCGCCTGCCTGCGTCAGGGCCAGGTTTCCCGTCAGGGCGTGCGGGGTGAGGCCGTGCCGGGGCGCCGCGGGCGTGGGGCACTGCAGAAGCTGCCCCCAAAAGCAGAACTGGGAGAGCTGGGAGGCAGCGGGGGGAACGTGGTGCTGTGCTTGCTGGGGCTCTGAGAGCTCGAGGGGAGCTCAGCATGGGCCCTACAGTGGGGTTTTTCCCCCCCCAGCTGCCTCCTCCTGCCCTGCCCGTGCTCTCAGGACCGCACCAGGTGGGGACGCAGCCCCGGCTCGCTGCCCCGCTGTGCCCAGCGCCACCCCAAAGCCACCCGGAGCTCCCAGCTCGGTTATCGCCCCGAGGCAGGCAGTGAAACTCCGGTGGCTGCGTTTCCGCTGCAAGTGATGTGAGCGCCTCGAGCCTCCCTGCATCCCTCCTGCCCTCCTCGGCACCATCCCCGTGGGTGCTGGGCTCTGCCCCGCTGCTGCTCCCCGCAGAGCCACCTCCCTGCGGGACGTGCAGGTTGTGGGGACAGTCCCTGCGGTGCCAGAGAAGTGTCAGAATCGTGGCCTTTAAAAGGGTTTAAACTTCCCCTCTGGGGACAGGGAGAAACTGCAGCTTCAGCTCAGAGGGGAAGCGCAGCCGTGCGGGGAAGTTGCACTGTGGAAAAGGTTAATCTGGTTCCTCTCACCGCTCCTGATTTAGAGGAAATGCTTTCGACAGCCCCGCGCTGAGTGCAGCGTGTTGGGGGCGAGGGGGCTGCATTTACCCAGGGGGGGCTGGAAAAGGACCGGGGAGGGGGCAGGACACGGAAAACCCCAACCTGAGTACCCCGATTGTGCCTGGGGCTGACGTGCGGGGTCCCACTGGCTCACCTTGGACCACTGGACGCCGAGGACGTGGACTTCATTGGCGCTGTGCAGGGAGCTGCTGCTGACACAGCCCCGCGGCACCGTGCTCGTGCTGTAGGACAGGGTGACCGGGGGATCCGCCGCCACCGGCCGCAGGTCGCAGCCCTCGGCGGGGACGAGGTCTGGGTGGAAAACAAGAGAAATCGGTCACTGCCACGCGGCCTGGGGACAGGGGACAGGCGGGAGGGCACCCGCACAGCGAGGCCGGCCCCAACCCTGGCTCTGCTTGGGGCCTGCCCGGTGCAGCGATCCCCTAATGGCCCTCGGATCCGGTCTGGAAAAACCCGCTGTCCCCGCGCGGCACCGCCGCGTGCCAGAGCTCCCGCGTGGCTTCCCCTAAAAGCGGCCCCCCCCGCATCCCTCCCCCCGGTGCTGACGGAAATTGGGAAGCCCAGGTGTGGAAATGGCACCGAGGTGCGAGGCGGGCGGGTGGCGGTGACACCGAGAGCCCCACACGGGGCTGGCGGGCGAGCGGGGCCCTGCAGCTGCCAAGGGAAATCCTGACAGCAAAAAAAAGGTGTTTGAAGCCCCGAGCCTGCCTCGCTCGGAGGTTGCCGTGGCTTTTTCCCCTGTCCTGGGCAGCGCTGCCACAGCCCGGCTGTCCCCAAGTCATCCCCTGCACCCATGGGTGGCACGGCCAGGAGGGTCCCTGCCCTGCGGGGTGCTTTGCGCCAGGGCGTCCCCGTGGGGCTGGGGGCTCTGCGCTTGCTTTGGATGTGGCCACCGAGCTCTGTCCCCTCCCCGGGGGCTCTCTGGCAGCTCCAGCCACCACGCTGGGAGGTGACCGGGCCCTGTGCCAGCACCGGGGCACCCAACATCCCCACGGGGACGGGGACAGGGCGGCGTGAGGCTGCGGGCACCGAGGCTGCGCCGGGCGGCAGCCTGGCAAGGGCCCCCCCGAGCCGTCCCTGGGCTGCGTCGGGGTGGCGAGGCCGCGGCGGCGGGGTCACGGCGCAGGCCCCGCGGTGACGCTGCCACGGGCCCACCTATTGTCCGGCGCTTCCTCCCCCCGGCGCGGCGGCCGCAGCATCGGGAGGAAGATAAACAGCCGCTTATCTGGGCGCCGCAGCCCGCGGCCCTCTTTCCTCCGCTCCTGCCCCGGCGGCACCGGGCATGGCCCCCGGCCCCCGGCATCGCGGGGCAGGGGACGGGCAGATCGTCACCTCTCCGGTGACATCCCGCGGGGTGGCATCCCGTAGGGTGTGGGGACGTGGCCGGCTTCTCCCCGGCGTGGGGCAGGGATGCTGCGGAGGGGACGAGGGGCAGCGGTGCCACCCGGGCACCGTCCCCATCCCCGTCCCCGTCCCCGGGGGAAGGCAGCAGCGGCCTCCAGCATTATGTCAGCATCAGATAACGGCGCTCAGCTGGGCCCAGCCTGCACCCGCGGGGTCAATCAGATAAGGGCGCATTTATTTTTGTACTCCAGGAAATACAAAAAAAAAAAAAATTAAAAAGAAAGAAAGAAAGAAAGAAAATCCACTTTATGTTTTTCCAGCCTCCCACCCGCCCTCGGCCTCGCCGCGGCGCAGACGGAGCGGGGAGCGGGGACGGAGCTGCCGCGTCTCCCCGGCGCGTGGATGTCTGGGGGGGGGGAAATTCCTGTTTTGTTGCGAGAGGATCAAAGGCCCCGGGTGCAGAACAAAGCCCAGGGGGTGCCGGGGGTGCCGGGGGGGGCACGGGGCCAGGGCAGGCGCTGGGGCTGGCTCCAGCGGGGCAGGATCTCCCGGGCAGCACCGCTCCAGCGTCCCCCCTGCGCCGCCTCGGCACTCGTGCAATGAGCTGGAAGGGCTCAGCAGGGATGGAGCTGGCACCGCAGGGCTTGGGGCTGTCACCCCCAGGGCACTGTTGTGCCTCGTGGAGGTGGCAGCGGGGTTTGGGATGGGGTAGATGTGCCCACACCACCCGACACCAGGTTTTCTGGGTGCAGCGCTGGGGGAGACGCTGTCCTACATCAGCCCGTCCCATATCAGCCTGTCCCCAAGTGGATGAAGGTGACAAGCCCTGCGTCCCCTCTGGATGTGCTTTCTGCCCCCAGGAGGGGTGCAGCCTCACCTGGGCTGGGAAGGGAAGAGCCAGCACCGCGTTCCCCCCGGGGCAGCAGCACCGGTCCCTGCTGGCGCTGTCACACGGGGGCTCAAAGCCCCCCAGCCCTGGAAGCCCCCCGCTGTCTGCACGGCCCCACGGTGCTGTGCCTGCCAGGGACACCCCAGCCCCAAGGGTCTGCACCAGACAGGGCAGGGACCGTATGGCACCGCTACACGGGACGGGGATGGCACAGCTACACATGTTTGGGATGGTGTGGCACAGCCATACAGGACGTGGGCTATATGGAGGAGCTCCACACTCAGAGTAGTCCCTCTCAGGGGCACGGTCACACATAGCAGGGGCTGTATGGCTCAGATTTATAGGACAGGGACAGCATTGCGCAGTTCCTTAGGACGGGCACCACAGGGCACAGCTACAGGGCAGGTAGGAGAGGGGCAGCGCCACAGAGCTGTGTGGGACGGGACAGATAACAGCCATATGGGATGGGGACCATACAGCGCGGCTAAAAGGCACAGGGACACACGGCTCAGTAGGATGGGGGACCGTATGGCACAGCTGTGTAGCACAGCCACGTTGAAGGGCTGTATGGCACGGCCACGTGGGACGGGGAGCGTATGGCACAAGGACAGAGGGCACGGCCTGTATGGCACGGCTGCGTACAAGAGACCGGACTGTAGGACGGGGGATATAAGGCACAGCTATGCAGGATGGGGATTATATGGCAAACAGACATAGGACAGGGCCTGTACAGCACAGCTTCACAGGATGTAGACCATATGGCACAGCTGTAGGATGGGGGCTGTACCACACGGCTACACAGGACACAGACCTTATCACACATCTATTTAGGATGGCGACCGTACCCCACAGCTAAACAGGACAAAGACCTTATTGCACATCTCTTTAGGATACTGCCCATACACACAGCTCCACGGGACACAGACCTTGTTGCACGTCTATTTGGGATGGTGACCGTATGGCACAGCCACACAACCGGGCTGTATGGCACAGCTGCAGGGGGCACAGCCCTACAGCACAGCTACGTGGGATGGAGTCCATATGACAGCCATAGGACAGGGACCATATGGCACAGCTATGTCGGATGGGGACCGCACAGCACAGCCCCCGGGGCACGGCCCCAACCCCTGGGGACAGGCCCTGTAGGGGGTGACAGCACCGGGGGTGACAGTGGGGACCCCCAGCAGCCCCCATGGGACTGACCCGTGTGGGAGGTGCTGAACCCACTGCCCCTGCATTGCCACTGCCCTCATGTTTCCCTGTCCCTGAGCACCCTGTCCCCATGTCCCCAGCTCCCTGCCCCCCTGGGGGTGTCCCCACGCCTGCGCCCCCCAAAATCCTCCCCACAAAACCGCAGCGCCTGCGGTCACGGGACAAGGGCTGCGGGGCCAACAACTAAAGCAGCAAAAAAGTCCCTGGCCCTATTGCCACAGACACCGGGGGGGGGCTTTGGGTTTTTTCCTCGTTCCCCAGCCCCCCCGGGTCGGTGCCCCCGTTGAGGGGGTCCCGCTGCCTGCCCCTTCCCGGCGAAAGGGCGCTTGGACACCCCTGGGACCCTGGTGACGCAGCCTGGATTTGGGGCCGGCGGAGGGGAGGGGAGGCAATATCCGAGCCGGGACCCAGCTGTATCAGCCCCCGCACCCCCAGCCCACCCCAACAACTCACCCCTCGCCCCCCACCCCCGTTCCCCTCCTCTCCCCCCGTTCCCCTCCGAGTTACCGGCGGCTCCTCCGCGCTCCCCCCCTGCGCGTTTCCCGTGCGCCCAGCCCGGTGCCGCCGTCGGGGAGCCCCGAGCCCGAAGCCCCCAACCCTCGGCGGTCCCCGGTGCCCCCCGACGGGCTCCCCACTCACCGGGGCGGGCGAGCAGCGGCAGCAGCAGCGGCAGCAGCAGCGGGGGGGGGCTCCGCAGGCACATCCCGGCCGCCGCCGCTGCCCGCAGCCGAGAGCGCAGTGAGCGGGCGCGGCGGCGGCAGGAAACCGACTCCCTTCGGGAGGAGGAGGAGGAGAAGGAGGAGGAGGAGGAGGAGGGTCGGCGCCCGGAGGAAATGCCGCTCCGCAGCCCTGGAGCCGTGCCGGCCGGAGAGGGGGGAGTTTGGGTTTGGGGGGGGTCCGGGCGCGCCGTGCCTCAGTTTCCCCGCAGGGTGCGGGCACCGCCGAGGGGCGCCCTGGAGGCAGTCCGGGTGCTGGGGGGGGGTAGGAGGGGGAGAAAGTGGGGCCCCCCCACCCTGGGGTGGCAGCGGGGAGAAGGAGGGGGTGGCTGTAGTGCCCGCACTGAGGGTGGGCAGGGTGCCAAGGGTGCCAAGGCAGGGGTCGGGGTGCCAAGGCACGGTGCGCCCCCTCCCTAAATACCCCCTCCCCAAAGTTTAGGGGACACACAGCAGCACAGCCTGCCCCGTGCGGTGCTGAAGGGGGGGCTGCCCCATGTACTGAGGGCAGGAGCTGCCCCACTGCGATGGGGACAAGGGCAGCCCCGAGGTGTCCCGGCGTGGGCAGGGTGCCCCATGGCACGGAGAGTCCCAGGGCTCTGGACACCGGCCCCGGGGCTGCTGGTGGCTGGGGGGACACCATGTGGCACTGCTGCCTGCCCCCTCTGCACCATGGCCAGGCCACAGCCGGGATGTCCCCAATATTGGGATGTCCCCGCTGGGCGGGCAGGTTTGGGGTTTGGGGCCCCTCTAGGACAGCCCCGTCCTGGGTCCCAGCAAAGCGACACCGAGGCAGGAGCTGGAGGGGAGCGGGGTGGCTGCGGGGACAAGGGGACATCGGGGGGACAAGAGGGCCAAGGGGAACTCCTGCCCCGTCCCTCCTGCCTGTGCCAGGGCCAGGTCCCCGGGGTGGCCCCGCACCGCTCCGTGGCGATGGGCAGGGGGCCGGGGGGTGACACCCGGCGGGGCAGGCGGCGAGGTCTGTCCCCAGCGGCCACCAGGTCCCCGGGGTGAGCAGCAGCCGCCTCCCACGACAGCGCACTGCCACCTCCTGGGGACCGCGGGGACGGGGACAGGGCCCGGAGCTGGCAGCCCTGCGCCCCTGTCCCCAGCAGGGCCTTCGGTGGTGGCCCCCAGGGCAGGGTGACAGAGCCGGGGGTGGCTGTGCGGGGTGGCCACAGCCCCTGGCACCATCCCCCTGCAGTTTATGGGGAGTTCAGAGGCTCCCCAGCCAGGGCAAAGCCACCAAAAATCACCCAAAGTGACCAGCGGGGAGGCAGGGCCCCCCCCAGCCCCACCGCCCCGCTCACCACATGGGGAAACTGAGGCAGGCTGACCCCACACCCCCATAGGGACAGGGACAACGAGGGCAGGTGGCTCCCCCAGCTCCTCCAGCGTGGCTTTGGGACTACTCAGCATCCCAAATCTGCTGTCCCCTCGCCCCCAGCAGCACGAGGGGGGGGCTCAGCTGTGCTGGCAGTGCCCCAGCGCCGGCCGGATGGCCGCATCCTTCCCGCCCCGCCGCCCGCAGCGCCCCGGCCCCGCCGTGCTCGTGGCTGCTTCACCCCCGGGCACCCGGCTGACGTCCGAGCCTGGCGAGCTCGGGAGTTCTGTCGGGTTTGTTTTGTTTTCTTTCTTTTTTTTTTTTCTTTTCTTTTTTTTTCTTGGGGGATTTTTGTCCCCCCCCCCCCCCTCGCCTTCCCCGCTCGCTTCCTTCCTCCGCACCGTCCCGGCGGCCTCGCCTGCCCCCGAGCCGCTGCCCGCCCCAAGGCCCCGCGGCTGAGTTGTGATTTATGATTTATGATTTTTATGATTTATGGCAGCCCCAAAGCTCACGGCCACGGCTCTGCTGCCTCCTTCCTGCACCACGGCCGGGAAAACCACGGCACTGCCACGGGGCTGGGCAAAGTGACACCGAGCACAGCCTGGGGGCAGCTTTGGGGAGCCCCCCCGTCCCCGTTCCACATCTCCGTGCCAGCATCCCAAATATTCGGGGCTGGGGGGCTGTGATTGAGCCCCCCCGAGGACCCCCACCCTGTCCCTACCCTGGTGGCCGGGCTCAGGGGGGGTGTCCCCAGCGTGTCCTTTGCTCAGGGTGCACCCAGGGCATCGCGGCGGCACCGATATCCCCGGTGCCACCCCAACACCTTTTGCCACAGCTGCCCGCAGCCCCCACGTACCCCAAAACACACCGGGGGGCAGGAGCAGCGAGGAGACACCGAGGCTGGCACGTGCACGGGGTGAAAGTGATGGAAACCCCATCCCCAGGGAGGCAGAGGCAGGACGTGGGCCAGACGCTGCCCCCTTCTCCTGGGGCTTGGCGGGCAGGACGGGGTCAAGGTGAGCGGGACTGGCCCCGGCACGGGGTCACGGGCCCCCCACAGCCCGGCGGCAGCCGGGAAGCCGGGGCGAGCGGCCGGGATGCTCCCTCCCTTCCTCCGAGCATCCCACGTGCGGGATAAACACCCGCTTCCTGCCCTAATCAGCTCCAGAGGCGGGCGGGGGGCTCGGGGGGCTCGGAGAGGGGAAAAAAAAAAAACAACACAACAACAACAAAAAAGCAACAAACCAAAAATCTCTGGAAAGAAAAACTCATTTCCTCCGACAGAAGAAAAAGATAAAGTCTGGGCTCATTAAAGCGAACTTTACTGGGGAGAGACGGGAAAGAGCCAAACACAATGTCCTTGAAATTTCCTTCGCGCGGCTCTGTCCACGAAAACAGGATGAGGGCTCTTCCGCTGTCTCTGCCGGCGCGCGCGGAGGGGGGGGCGCGGGGCGGGGGGCGCGGGGCGGCCGGCACGGCTACAGGCTGTCGAGGTAGGAGCAGACCTGCTGGAAAACCTCGTCCACGCTGCCCTCGGCGTTGAGCTGCAGGGAGGGGTTAGGGGGGCGCCGGCTCCTCCAAGCCCCTTTTTTGGGGCGATTTGGTGGGTCCCAAGCCAGCTGGGGGAACCCTAACCCTATATCAGCCCCCTTACCCCAAAGGTGTTGATTCCTTCCCCCCCCCGTGGGTCCTGCTCACCTGGCGGACGATGCCCCTGCTCTTGTAGAAGGTGATGACGGGCTCCGTGGCCTTGTAGTAGGTCTCCAGGCGCTTCTTGATGGTCTCCTCGTTGTCGTCCACCCGCCCGCTGGTCTCGCCCCGCTTCAGCAGGCGCTTCACCATCGTCTCCTTCCCTGCGTCCACGTAGAGCAGCAGCGTGGGGGCGGCGATCT
This sequence comes from Aythya fuligula, assembly GCF_009819795.1. Lineage (NCBI taxonomy): Eukaryota > Metazoa > Chordata > Aves > Anseriformes > Anatidae > Aythya > Aythya fuligula. The sequence continues at coordinate 6,478,322 of NC_045577.1, forward strand.
GCGGGGACAGGGGGGGCTGGCACCACATGGGCTTGGCACGAGGGTGTCCCTGTGCCACCCCGTGCCACCCCGTGCCACCCTGTGCCACCCTCCACCCGGGTCTGGGCACCCCAAGGACACCAAACCCTGGCTCTGCGCCACCACAGCCACCCCCCGTCATCCCTGAGGACGCCCCGGAGCGATGTGTGTCCCCCCCCCGATGGCAGCTCAGCCCCCCGTCGGGATGGGATCTGCTCCCACCAGCTCCACGCAGCCCTCGGGGGCACCCCGCGGCCTCACCAGCCCTCACCTTCTTCTCGAACTCCTCGCCCTGCTTCACCTCGCGGGGGTAGCCGTCGATGAGGAAACCCTTGGACACGTCGGCTTTGGCCACCATGGCGTCCCGCAGCATGTCCAGTACCGTGTCCTGGGGACGGGGCACGGACACCTCGTGGGGCCGCGCGCCCACCCCGTCCCCACGGCCACACGGGGAGGGGGACAAACACCACGGCGGGCACGCGCGGACTCACCAGGGGCACCAGCTCGCCCTTCTCCATGATGGCCTGCAGCTTCTTGCCCCGCTCCGAGCCCGAGCTGACCTCAGCCCGGAGCAGGTCCCCGGTGGAGAGGTGGGTGTACCCGTACTTCTGCACGATCTTCTCGCATTGCGTCCCCTTCCCCGAGCCGGGGCCACCTGCAAGCGGTGGCAGTGCCCCAGCGCACAGCAGGGAGCTGGGGGGCAGGCGGGGGAAGGGGCACGGAGCCACCAGAGTCCCCAGAGCCTGGGGAGAAAGGGGACGGGGTCCCCGAGCCCAGCACCAGGTGGATGGAGAGAGCTGCTCCTGGTGGGGGCTTGGGGATGGCGGTGCTTGGGGTGGCACGGGCTGCTGGCGGGGGTAATTGGCACCTGGGCATCACCACCCTGATGGCACTCAGGACACCAGGACACCATCAGCACCACGGGTATTGTCATCCTGATGGCACCCATGACACCAGGACCCCATCAGCACCTCTGCATTTCCACCCCGATGGCACCCAGCACATCACAACTCCGTCAGCACCCAGGTAGCGCCACCCCGATGGCACCCAGGACACCAGGACCCCATCAGCACCTGGGCATCCCCACCCCATCCCCACCCCATCCCCACCCGCGGCATCACCCCCAGGAGCATCCCGCCGCGTCCCATCAGGCGCTGCCACCCTGCTGGTGGTCCCCAGCACCCCCCCGGTGGCCTCGAGGACCCCCTGCCCCACCTTGACCCCGCCAGCCGCAGGACCTGGCCGCCCACTTACCCACCACAAAGATGATCTTGTGGTGCTTGAGCTTTTCTGGGGGGAAAAATAATAAAAAACCCCACAATCAACCTAAAAGCCAAAAGGGCACCGTCGAACAAGCCGTCCCCAGCAGCAAGGCTGAGCCCCCCAGCGGGGGGACCGACCCCTGCCCACCCCGGGGTGCGAAGCGGCCACGCGTGCCTCTTGTCCCCGTCACCTGAGGGGTCTGGGACATCGGGGCTGGCCGGGCTGGTGCACAGGGACCCCATGGAGCTCAGCCACAGGGCTCAGCCCTGGGCCTGGAACCCCCCCCCGGCACCCCGGAGACGCTCGTTGTCCTCAGTGTCTGGGTGGGGATCTGCAGGGCTCCCCGGGGGGGGCACATCCATCCCCGTGGCCAGATCCGGGTCCTGCCCTTGGCACGGGTGCCTCGAGTGCTTGGTGTGACCCCCAGCAGCCCCTAAACCCCCCCCCCCAGGGACCGATTGTCCCCAAAAGCGGTGCCTGGGGCAGGCAGCTGGGGAGCAGGGGGTGGGTGCCAGCACCTCACAGAGCCCCCCCAGCCTGCGGGACATGGGGGGGTCCCTCAGGGTGCCCCCCACCTGCAGGATCTGGCCCCGAGGGGAGCTAAAAATACCGGTGAGCCCGGCACTGCTCCCCCCAGCCCGGCCGTCTGAAATTTCAGCCCCTCCAGCACCCGGGGAAGGAGCCAAGACGGTGGGGAAAGGGGGGGGGCAGGAGATGGGGGGCGCAGGGGGGGCGAAGGGATTGGGGTTGGGAAGAGGCCCCAAGGGGATCTGGGTGGACGCAAGGGGGAGGCAGAGGGGGATGGACACGGGAGGAGAAGGCAGGGGATGGACGCAAGGGGGGGACAGAGGGGGTGGAAGCGAAGTGGGACAGGGAATCGGATACCGGGGGACGGGGGAGGGAGGGAAAGGGGACACGGGGGGCACGGGGGGGCGCGGGGGGGGCGCGGGGGCACGGGGGGGGCACGGGGGGGGCGCGGGGAGCGGGTGCGAGGGGGGCAGAGGGGGTGGATACGAGGGCACAGGGGGCAGACGCAAAAGATGGGGTGCGTAAAGGGGACCCGGGGATGGACACGGGGTGGGGACACTGGGGGTGGACGCAAAGGGGTCGGGGGGGTTGGGTGAAAGAGGGACGGGGGGGACGGGGGTGGCACAAGGGGGCACGGGGGATGGGAACGAGGGGATGGGAACAAGGGGGACGCAGGGGATGGGAACAAGGGGATGGGGACAAGGGGATGGGGACAAGGGGATGGGGACAAAGGGGACACGGGATGGCAGAAAGGGGACACGGGATGGCCCAAGGGGGACGCAGGGGATCGGGCACAGGGGGACAGCTGCCAAGGGGCCAGAAGCAGAGGGGACAAAGGAGCTGGCCGCAGGGACAGCAGAGCAGGGCACTCACCTGTCGACATGCTGCCGGCGGGGTGCAGGAGAGCTTCGGGCTGCGGGGACGGAGAGAGGAGAGGAGAGGAGAGGAGAGGGGAGCAGTGAGCGGCTCGGCGGGGACGGGGGGGTCCCCAGGGCCGGGGCTGCGCGGGGTGTTACTGGGACAACAGCTCTCCCTTCCCTCCCCTATGGGACGCAGCAGGTCCCCAGCCGAGCGCTGGGGGACCCGTGGTGGTGAGGCAGAAGCCGCCCTGCCCCTCAGTTTGGCCCTAAAACCTATAAAATTTATCAGATGTATCCGGCAGGCACGGCGCTGCCTGGATTTCGTGGCTTGAGGAGCTGGGGAGCTCGGCTCCCGCGGCCATCGCCTACCTGGCTGCCGGCGGTGACACGGGGTGACACGGGGTGACGTGGGGTGTCACGGGGTGTTACGGGGTGGCATTACCTGCGCCTCCCTGCCCTGACCACATCCCCGTGCCCGGTGACACACGGCCCTGGGACGCCGCTGACGGCGGCAGCGCCTCCACTGCTCCAGCTCCCCACGTGCCGGAGGGGAGGCTTTAGGGGATGGTTTTGGGGGGCCAGCCCGCTCTCACGCCCCGGAGGTGGGGGATTGCTGTAGGATTGCTGTAGGATTGCTGTAGGATTGCTGCACCCCCAGGTCCCTGCTGTGGGTTTGGGCTCCCTGCCCGCACCCTGCCGCCCCGCGTCACCCCGCGCTCCCCAAACCGGCCAGACTGGGGCCAGGGGCCCTGCGCTGCCGCCCCGCTCGTGTTACAGCCGGGAAAGGGCAGGGGCTAAGAATGGACGGGCTGAAACCTGCACCGGGACACGGCCCCCCCCCCGTGCCATGGGGCCGAACCCCGCCGTGTCCCCACGGGGTGGCCGGGAGGGTGCGGGGACCCGTGGGGGACATGGGTATGGGGGCAGCGGGGTGCCCGGGGGAAGCTGTGGTGTGGTGTGGTGTGGTGTGGTGTGCTCCCGTCAGGAGCTCCAACAGCCCCCAGACCCCGTCCCACCCCCCTTTTTCCCCCCCACCTCAACTCAGCACCCAGCACCCCTGCGGTAACCCAGCCCCCCCCCAGCAGCACCCCGTGCCATGCCCGTTGGTGGCACAGCCCAGGAGCAGCAGCGAGACCCCCAAACCTCCCCGTGGGATGTCCCCCCCCCCAGCACCCCATAAAATGCCCCACAGCACCCTGTGCAATAGTGTTACCTCCTGCCATGCCCCCCCAGCACCCCAAGCAATGCCCCAACCCCTGTGCAATGCCCCCAGCACCCCATACAGCACCCCACAAACACCCCATACAATTCCCCCCCCAAGCACCCCATGCCATAGTGCAGCACCTGCCATAGCCCCCCAGCACCCCACAAAGCACCCCCCAAGCACCCCATAAAATACCCCCCCCAGCACCTTGTGCAGTGTACCCCCACCAAGCACCCCGTGCAATAGTGCAGCAGCCCCTGCCATGCCCCCCCAGCACCCCATATAACCCCCCCAGCACCCCATATAATCCCCCCCACCCCATATAACACCCCCCCACCCCATATAACCCCCCCCACCCCATATAACACCCCCCCCTAGCCCCTCTATCTCCCCCCTTGGTGCTCCCAGCGCTGCCCCGCTCCCACCCCCCCAGCATTACCCCCACAACCCCACCCCCCCCATCCCCATCCCACCCCCCTTAAATCCCTTACAGTGCGGGGGGGCTCACCCCAAATCCCCCCCCAAAAGCCCCCCGCGCAGCGCCTACCCGAACGCCCTCCCCAAGGTCACCGTGGGGAGGGGGAGCCGAAGGGGGGGGCACCCAGGGGTGGGTGAGGGCCGGGGTGCCGAGGGGCTGCAGGGCTCGGGGGGGGGTTTAGGATGCTGGGGGGGGGCTGGGGGGGCTGGCACTGACCTGTGGGGCCGGGAGCTGTGGGGCGGGCAGCTGCCTGCTCGGGTACCGCTAGCTGGATATAATGCAGCGAGGAGCATGCCGGGAGCGGGCAGCAGAGGGGGGGGCACACACAGGCTGGGGGGGGGGGAAAAACCACTGCTGCCTGCCCGCAGCCCCCCCCCCCAGCACCGTGCAGGGGGTTGTGGGGGGCTCCATGGGGTCCCAAGGGGCTGGGGGTCCTGCGCACTGCTGGGTATCCTGGGGGGGACCCCCCCGCTGCCCCCCCCCAATAAATAAATAAATAATATATTTTTTTTTTTTCCCTCCCCAGGATCAGCCCCAAAACGTGGGGGGGCTCCCGAAGGGCCCCATTCTCACCCCCCCCTCTCAAATTTCCCACCCCAAAAGCTAGCGCCCGGCCCCCCAAAAAACGCAGCCCGGAGTCAGGGCCCAAGGCAACAGACTGCAGCAAGGTTTATTCTGTACAAATCACTACAAAACGCGGGGTGACCCCCCCACGGGGCTGAGCACCCCCACCCCGGGGGTAACCCCGACAGCACAGGGGGTGTGCATCCCCCCTCCGCCACCCCCCCGCTGCCACGGCCCCAGGGAAACTGAGGCACGGCGCCGCGCTCTGCTGGGGCTCAGCACCCAAACACGCCACTTGGAGGGATTTTCCCCCAATTTTCCACCGCCGGGAGATAAATAACAGCCCCCCCCCCCCAAGACTGCTGTTCCCCACCACCACCACGCACTCAGTTTGGGAAGGGAAAATGAGTACAGACAGCAGGACAAGGAGGTGTGGGGGGAGAAAAAAAGAGAAAAACCCAAGCCCCCAGATTCCCATTGTGCCGATAGAAAAGGTTTTGGCAGTGTGCCCCCCCCCCGCAGCGAGCACGGGGCCGGGGGTTTTTGGGGTGGGCACCCCATGGGTGGATCCTTACCTGGGTGGCAGGGCAGGGCCCCCCCTCTGGGGGCGACGCCACCGAAAACGTCAGGATTTGTGCCGGGGGGGCTGGGGCTGGCAGTGCAGGGGGTGGCAGAGGGGAGTGAAACGGGGAGGGGGTCCCCAAAATTTTGCCGTGAAAGCAATGCAGCCCCTACGGTGCCCCCGGAGCGCCCCAGGGTGTGCTTGCAGGGCGGTGGGCTGTGAGACAACCGGGGAGGTTTGTTTGGAGCTGGGTCTGTGCAGGATTTAACCCCCGTGCGGTGTCCCCACGGCTCCCCTGCCTGCTGTCCCATGGGAGGGGACACGCCACCCCAAAACCCTTCACACCACGGGCACGCGGAGCCCTTGGGCACAGCGGTGGCAGGCGGTCCTCGACGGTTCCATCAGCCCCGGGGCGCACGGCGTGGCCTGGACCCCATCCCATGGAGACCCCATCCCATGGAGACCCCAACCCATGGAGACCCCATCCCATGGAGACCCCATTCCTGTCCCCAAGGGTCCCCGCTCGGCGCGGCCGCCCTAGGGCCATGTGGGGTGGGAGAAGGTGATGTTGTAGAGGCCGGCCCAGCTGGCGAAGACGCGCTTCTCGGTGATGAAGCGGTGGTGGTTGCCCCGGCGGCTGCGCTCGTTGTGGATGTAGGTGGTGCACTCGTCGGGGCCCTTGGGCTCGTAGTAGTGGTAGGCCATGCGGCGGGGCTGCGGCCGCCGGCTGCGGGCAGAGAGCGGGCTGAGCCCCCCCGGGATGGGATTTGAGGTTTGGGGGTTTGTGGGGGGTGAAGGGGGACACACCGTACCTGCAGTAGTTGGGGGGCACCATGCCGTAGACGTGGATGGTGTCGCACAGCTCCACCGCGATCACCATGGTGAACCAGCCCGTGCTGAGCCACGAGCGCGACTTCTCCCTGGGGCATGGCGCGGGGGAGAAACGGGGCCATGATGTAGACACAGCAACCCCCCAAATCCCCCTGAAACCCCCAAATCCCCCCAGCCTGACACCGCAGCCAACCCCACGGAGCAACCCCGGGAGCCGGCCCTGCCTTTTGTCCCCACCAACGGAGGGGACAAGGTGCCGGGGGAGGCCCCGAGGTACCTGTCCTTCCCCGTCTCCCCCCGGAACAGCTCATCCAGCTGCTTCATGCGGCCGGGGGACACGACGTAGGCCGTCATGTTGGGGAAGGAGGCTCCGACGCGCTGGATGATCTTCAGCAGGCTCTTCTGCATCTTGGCGGGCGGCCCCCAGAAGATGAGGACGGTCTCCGGGGTCTTGTTGACGAACTCCTGGGGCCGCTTCAGCACGCGGTAGACGCTGGAGTGGGCCACCACGCGGAACGTGGTCTTGTTGCCCACGTCCGCCTCGTAGCCCGTGGTGGGGGCGTCGTTCATGCGGATGGCGCACTCGGCCTGGTCGATCTCGGCGCCCAGGCGGCTGCCCAGGAGGTGGCTGGAGCTGGTGACGATGACGCACTGGTGGCAGTGGGCGCTCAGGCTCTGGGGACGACCGGCGGGGTCAGAGGGGGAATTTTTTGGCGTCCCAGCGACGGGGACGGTGCTGCTGGGCGTCACCACGGGGCAGCGAGCGCCCGCCGGGATGTCCCAACCCCGCCGTACCTTGTTCCCGGAGACGGGCAGGTACCCGCTGCTCACCCCCCATCGCCGCAGGTCGGGGGGCCGGCGGGCTCGGCCCCGCAGGGTGCCATAGGGGAAGACCTCGGTCCCGTTGCTGGAGCTGTAGATGATCAGCAGCATGAGCAGGGCAAAGAGGACCACGAAGACGGCGGCGCGCTGGCTCTGCGGGCGGGGGGAGAGCGTCAGGTGCCAGCTCCCAGAAGGGGATGGAGATGGGAGAACCCCCGGGGTGCCGGCGCCCCGACACGCTCCCCCCTCGCCGGCTGTGGGTTTAGCAGGAGCTGCCCCCACGCAGTGCTGCAGAGCCCTCCCCTGGCCACGCTCTGCTGCTTCCAGATATTAAAGAACAACACCCGAGGCCGTGGGGAGGCACCGAGCGGCACGGTGCTGCGAGGGGGGCAGCGAGGAGACACAGGGATGGGGATGGGGACGGGGACATCTCTCCCTTTCCCCTCTCGGCCACGTGCCACTCCCCAGACCCCTCTGGATAACAGAATGGCCCCGAAGCTGGGAGGAGGATGGAGGAGGAAAGTGTTTGCTGCTGTGAATAATGCTCCGAGAGGCAGGAGAGCTGCCAGGAAGGTCCCAGGCTGGGGCAGCCCCTGCTTGGCACTGGCACGGCCGCCCCAATCCCAGCCCCACAGGCTGGTTTTTAGGGGGGCTCCACAGACCCCCAGAGGATGCCCAGCACCGTGCCCGGCTCTCACCGTGCTGCCGCTCATGTCTCCCGGCCGGCCTCAGTGCGCAGCGATCGCTGGCGTCCTGCGAGCACCTGCAACGCACGCGGTCACCCCAAAAAGCACCACAACGGGGGGACCGTCCCCAAAACGAGCCGCACGTGATGGGCTGATCCCCAAACCGGGCTGAGCTCCGGGCAGGATGGATTATCCCAGCGCCGCTGGGGCGAAAGCCACGCGATTCAACGCCGGATCAGCCCCCCCTGCCTAAGGTGAGCGGGATCTCCCAGCTGAATCCCATTAAAACGGCCACGGGGTGGGTGCACCCAGGGATGCCCGCCCTGCGGGGGACCCGTTTTTCTCCCCCCTCGCCCTGCCCTGATTAATATTTGGAAGTCCTCCACCGTGAGTCACCGCCTAGTACTCAAGAGCAATTAGAAACAGAAAAAAAAAAAAAAAAAAAAAAACAAAACACGAAGCCTCTTTACTGACTGCCTTGGGAGGAGCCGGGATGGAAAATTACATAGCAGCTGGTGTTTAACCCTCCGGGGGGGCCTCGAAGGGCTTTCAGGGCTGGTGTCGCTGCCCAGGAAGGTGCCAACGGCTGGGGAATGGCCGCGTTTTACGGTGCCCCCACCCCATGGAGAGGGGTCGGTGCCAGGAGCTCCCATCCCCGCACGGGGCAGGGCACGGCACAGCGCGGGACGCAGGTGCCAGGGGTGGGGGTGCCAGCTCCGGGCCCCCCTTTTGGGTTTTGCTGCAGGTGACCCCAGCACGGGGGTCCCTTACCTGGCCCAGGGCGTTCATCTGCAGCGGGTGGGGAGCGGTGCCGGGGGGGCCTCGTCCGCCTCCTCCTCCCCGCGCGCCCCCCGAGCTGCGGGGTGCTGCCGGGCCCCTCCAGCCGGCACCAGGGCCATGGTGGCACCGGGGGTCACATCGCTGCCGTGCCGGGGAAGCGCTGAGCCAGCCCGGCTCCCCACGCTGCCAGCCACCCCCAAATCCACCCCCACACCCCCCCCAGGTGCAAACCCGCCCAGAGCTCCGGCGTGCAGCCCCTGCCGCCCCCCCGTGTCACCCCGCTATGCCAGCCCTCCCTGCGCCCCCGCATTTTTGTGCTCTGCCAGGCAAATCCTCCCCCAGCCCGGGATGCAGCCCCCCCCCGGTACCCGGGATGAAGCCCCCCTGGATCCCAGAATGCAATCCCCTGGTTCCTGGGATGCAGCCCCCCCAGTTCCCGGGATGCAACCCCCCCAGTTCCCATAAAACAGCCCCCCCAGCACCCGGGGAGCAGCTCTCCCAGCTCCCAGGATGCAACCCCCCCGTTCCTGGGGTGCAATCCCCCGGTTCCCAGGTTGCAAACCCCCCAGGTTCCCAGGATGCAACCCCCCTGTTCCCGGAACGCAGCCCCCCCGTTCCCAGGATACAACCCCCCCAGATTCCCAGGGTGCAGCCCCCCCGGTACCCGCGATGCAGCCCCCCATTCTCCCGGGATGCAGCCCCCCGGTTCCCATGATGCAGCCCCAATTCTCGGGACGCACCCCCCCATGTTCCCAGAACGCAGCCTCCCCTTTCCGTCATGCAACCCCCCCGGTGCCCGGGAATCCCCTATAACCCCCCCTTCCCTCCCACCCCCCCGGCAGCCCCCGTTGCATTTCCCAGGCAGGCCGGGGCCCGGAGCCACCCGAGCCCGGTGCGCGCTGCCCCCCGCCTTGGCCGTGCCCGTGCAGCGCCCCCTTTTCCCCCCCCCCGGTCCCGGTGCCAGCCCCGCACCCACCGACCGACGGACAGCCCCACAGCCCCACGGACAGCCCCACGGACAGCCCCACGGACCACCCGCTCCGCTGCGCACTGCGCCGCCGCCGCCGCTGCTGCGCGCTCCCGGGGCTCGCCGGCCGCGCGCGCGCGCGCGCACACGCTGCCCGGGGCGGGGACGCGCTGGGGGGGATCCAAGCACCGCCCGCCCCGATGGGGCGCGCATGGGGTGCACCGGGGGGGCGTGGGTGGCTGGGGGTACCCCTGGGTGCGCGGGTGCCCGTGGGTGCGCGGCATTTATGGGGTGGCGCAGCGCCGTGCCCCCTCGGCACCCCACTGATTTTGTGGGGGCTGCGAGGTCCTGATGTGGTACGGAGCCCACGGACCCACTCGGGGCCATCCCCGGGGTTTTTGGCTCCGCTGCAGAGTGGGGCCGAGGAGCTCTCCGGCTTCTCCTGCAAATGCCGTGTGTGGGGAGCTGCGCTGCCAAAACCCCCCGGAACAGCCCCAAAGCGGCAGGTGCCGGCTGAAACGGGAGCGAACGCGACCCCAGCCCAGCACCCCACAGCTCTGCCGCCCTGCTCACCGCCCCGTCCGTCCCAGGAGCCGTTCATCAGCGCCCCACACGCCGTGCCTGCAGCTCGCCCCCTCTCTCCGGGCGCACAGCCACATCAGGGCCGGCTCCTGTCCCATAGCACCGCCGCCCCCGCGTCCCAAATAACCCCTTCCAGTGCCCTGCTCCGTGTTGGGCCCTGCTCTAACCCTGAGCATCAAATCCCCGTTGTATTTGTAGCCCGGCAGGGTGCGAGGAGCCAGCAGCCCCCAGCTGCCCCCCTGTCCCCCCCTGCTCCCGTCCCCACGCGGCCGCCACCCGCGCACCTCCAGCTCCTGTCACCGCCGCGGCCGCAGCGCGGGGCCCGTGGAATTAGGAAGGCTTTAATGGAGTTTGCTTTGGTCTCGGTCCAAGGGCACTTGTGACAAGGCAACTCAGAGCTCCCAGGGCACGTGGCCCCGGGCTGGGGGGCAGGAGGCACGCGGAGCCCTGCCCCGGGGGCAGTTTGGGGACAGTCTGGGCCCATTCCCTGTGCCCCACATGTGGCACCAGGTCCCACGGCACTGGGGCTCCATCCTGGGACAAGGCAGTAGCTGGAGGGGGCTGAATTTCCCCTCCTCACGTCACCAAACGCTGAATCCCACAGCAAGCATCCATCTGGTGGTGCCGGCGAGGTCCCCGTGTGTCCAAGGCAGCTTGGTGCCTGCAGCTGGGGGGGGCTCAGTGCGTCCAGCTCCGTCCCCAATGTGCTTGTACGGGGTGGGGGTCCCCCCGCTGCCACCCACACACCCACCAGACCTGGGGGTACAGCAAAAAGGCCTCCGACCACGGCACGGGCAGGGCTGAGGCAACCACGGCGCCGCTCCTAGCCGCCCACCCACGACGGGTGGGTGAAGACGATGTCCCTCCTCTTGGCCCAGCGGGAGAAGATGGCTTTCTCGGTGATGAAGCGGTGCCCGGCGCGGGGCGCCCGCTCGTGCACCAGGTACATCCTGCACTCGTCCAGCCGGCCCTTCTCGAAGTAGTGGTAAGGCACGCTCGTGTGGTTCTTCTCCCTGGCGGCGCAGGGAGGAAGCTGAGCGGGATGCGGCCCCCCCGCTGCCCGGTGCCGCCAGCAGCCCCCCCGGCCCCGCACCTGCAGTAGCTGTCGCTGACCATGCCGAAGACGCGGATGCGCTCGCACAGCTCCATGGCCAGGATCATGGTGAACCAGCCCGTGCTCAGGAAGGAGCCCGACTTCACCCTGCAACGCACAGGCGGCCGCGCTGGAGGACAGACGGACGGGTGGGTGGGCAGACGGATGGACACCCAGCAGGGGCTCGGCCAGAGCAGGGGGCTCAGCACCCCCGGGGGGGTCCGCGGTACCTGTTCTTCCCCGTCTCGTTCTGGAAGACGTCGTCGCAGTAGGCCATCTTCTCCTCGGTCAGGGTGTAGATCTGCAGGCGCGGGTACGTCTCCATCACCTTCAGCAGCGCCCGGTAGGTGGGGCCCCCTTTCTCCCGGCTCATCTTTTTGGAGGGCCCCCAGATGACGTAGACGGTCTCCTGGGACTGCTGGAAGAAGTAGGGCTGGTTCCTCAGCAGCAGCGGGACGCTGGTGTGCGACACCACGCGGACGGTGCTCCGCGCCCCCACGTCCTCCTCGTAGCCGGCGGTGGGCGCGTGGTTCATGCGCAGCACGCACTCCTGCCCGTCGATGGCCTGCCCCAGGCGCGAGCCCAGCATCTGCCCCGAGCTGGAGACGACGGCGCAGCGGTGGCACGGCGCTCGCCGCAGCGGCTGCGGGGACACGCGCCGTCAGCACGGCCCCCTCCGGGTGCCAGCACTTCCCCCATTTTCCCCCAGAAAGGGGGAAACTGAGGCATTGGGGGAACGGTGGTTGGGCTGTCCCCTCCCCGTCCCCACGCACCTGCCCGTCAGGGACGCGGCTGTACCCCTGGAAGCTGAGCACGGTGGGCGCAGCGTACACGGGGCCGTCCCAGCGCTGCGCCGCTCGGCAGCAGGGCCGCAGGCAGGCGAGGGAGCAGAGCAGGACGTAGAGCACGGAGACGGCGGCCACGCACACCAGGGCGAGGAAGAAGCGGAGCTGGAAGCAGAGCGGGGATGGTTCTCCAGGCCCAGGCCACGTGCGCCGGCCCCGTGTGGGGTGCCCGGGGAGGCAGCGGGACGCCTCGCGGCAAAACCGGCCTCTCGGGGGGAGGACGCACGGGCTCGGGCGCTCGCTGGGGTGGGACGAGGAGCCGCCGGTGCCTGCGCGTGACTCACTTCCTGCATGCAGCCAGACCCACGCGCTGCATGGCTGCAAGCCATGGGGCCGAGCTCCCCAAATCGTGCCAGGCTCGGGCCCCTGCTCCCGCTCCGGGGTTCAAAGGGGTGCCGAGAACCCAGCGGGGTGGCCAGGCAGGGCCCTGCCCCAGTGCCCCAGTGTGGGGTTTGGGGTGAGCAGCCCCGTGATGCCCGCAGGCTCGCCCCGGCCCCGTAGCCCCCCGCTCCCGGCACCCCGGGTACTCACCAGCGTCCTCATCCTGCGGGGTGAGGGCGGCCGGCGGGGGTCCCGCGGGGGCAGCCGGCGTTACCTGGGGGGTCGCGGCGCGCAGCCTGCATGCAGGCTGGGGTCAGTGGGGTGGGGAGGGGGGAAAGGAAGGGGGCTGGTGCCTGGTTGCCCCCCATCACGGCTGGAGACCCCACTGGGACCCCCCGGTACCCCAACACCCCCCTCCCCGCGCTCATGCCCCCCCCCCCCCCCCATGCCCAGAACCTCCCCCATCCCCGGGACGTTCCCCTTGGACCAAGACCCCCACCGATCCCCCAGGACCCTCCCCCTCTACTATCACCTCCCCAAACCCAGCTCCCAGCCCCCCATCCCATAACCGCTTCCTCCTCCCCCTCCCCCCGGGGCTGGGAGCGCAGCCCAGGCCCCGGCCCCCCCCTCACCGAGCCGGGAGCCCCCGCGGGGGCTGCAGCGGGAGCGGGGGTGCCGCTGCCCGGCCCCCGGGACCACCGCCGGGCCCCGCATCCCCGCTGCACCGGGCTGCGCTGCCCCGAGCCGGGCTGGCGGCGCCGCGCCGGGGCGGAGCGGAGCCGAGCGGGCACTGCCGGGACCGCCCCCGCGGGGGGAGCCTCGGCATCGCGCCCCGCCGCCCCGCTCCCGGGAACGGCCCCTGCACCAGCCCCGGGAGCGTCCTGGTGCGCCCTGGTACCAACCCCGGCACGGGCTCCGGTACCAGCCCCGGGACCCTCCCGGTGCGCCCTGGTGCCAGCCCCGGGACCGTCCTGGTGCCTTGGTTCGAGCCCCGGTATCAGCCCCGGTGCGCCCTGGTACCGGCTCCGGTGCCGTCCCGGTGCGCCCCAGCCCCGGTCCCGGTCTCGTCCCGGTGCGCCCCGGCCCCGAGCCGCCCCCCGCAGCCCCCGGAGCCGCCCCCAGCCCCCGGCAGCGCTCCCGTGCGCCCCCCGAGCGCTCGCCCATGCACCAGCCCCCGGGGCAGAGCCGGTACCGGCCCCGGTCCCCGTCCACCCCGGCCCCCAGCCCGCGTCCCCCGGGTCCGACAGAGCCAGGACGGGCCCCGTCCCCTGTCCCCAGTCTTCTGCTCCCTCCTTCGGTGCCCTCCCAGCCCTCTCCCCAGCCTGGGGGTCCCTGCAGCCCCCCCCCCCGGTCCCTCCACGTCCCCAAGCCCCGCTCTCACCCCCGTGCCCCCCAGCCCGGAGCGGCTCACCGCACTCAGGGGCAGCAGCACTGCCCCGGGGGGTATTTGGGGAGCAGGGCTGGGGCAGGTTGGCCTCTTGGTGCCCCCGTCCTGGCCGATGGCTTCGGGGGGCCACCTGCCACCCACCTGCCCGTCCCTGCAGCCCCTGGCACCGGGGCCAAGGCGCAGAGCACCTGCAGGAACCTCCTGCTCACGGCTGCCAGACGCACCTTGCATTTGTTTTTCCAAGCAGATGACACGGAAATAAGAGAAACAACCTCTGTACTGGGGCTGCGTGCCAGGGGGTGGGAGCTGGGGAGCTGCAGGGGGGGCTCTGGGAGCAGAGCCCAGAGGCTGCCCAGTGCCAGAGGGAAACCAGTGCCGGGCACCCCAAAAGGGACCTGCTGCTGGTGGTCAGAGCTGGGCTGTGAGCGGTGCTGGGTGGGCCTCGGGGAGAGCAGAGTGAAGGAAGGGAGAGAACTGCTGGGCAAAGGCAGCTGGGGGAGAGAGGGCTGAGATGCGAGGAACAGCCCTGCAGCCAGTGCGTCAGCACAGGAGGAGGCAGGAGTGGGGCAGGAGCTGCCCCGCAGCCCACAGAGGAGCCCACGCAGCAGCAGGAGGCCTGTGGGGCCCCGTGCTGGAGCCGTGCGCTGTCCTTAGCACAGATCTTGAGCTCCATCCTTGTATCTTCTCCCCCAATTTGAGGTGTTGGGCTGAACACACCACCTCGAAGCAGGTTCCCCCATCCCAACAGGCTTCAGCAGGGATGGAAGAGGCAGTGACGGTGGCACAGGACACCCCGTCTGCACAGGGGACCCCATCCACCAGCCCTCCCGTGATGGACTGGAGCACCCACTCACCCTTGGACATCCCACGCCAGGCAAGAACGGCTCCCAAATTGCCGTGGATTTTCTTCAATCCTTCAGCTCGCTCGGAGGTGGCTGCGTGCCTCAGGGCCATGGTTTGGGCTGCCCTGCCTCGCGGCAGCAGCCCCACGGGGAGGGTTTGGGTTTTCTCCACCGTGTTTCCGCCGCCTTCTCCTGCCCAACCTGCCCAGGCTGCAGGCAACAGCACGCGGGGCGGCCCCGCAGCACCTCGGCAGGGGAATGTGGGGTGTTGCCACCGCGCACGGGCTGTGCTGGATGCGGGGTGTGAGACCCCATGCCGATTTGGGGTGTGCTGGGGGGGGCACAGCGTGAGTGGGGCCGGATCCTGCGCAGGGACAGGGACATTGGCCCTTGGGGGGTGTCCTGAAAGGGGAAGGGCGCACTGGGGCATGGGGCTGCACCCAGAAACAGCCCCCTGGGGTGGGGACACCCCGCTGCCCCCCCGAGAGAGGCTGCGAGGGGGGAAACTGAGGCACAAAGCGTGGTGCTGAGGGCACCTGGAGCTGCAGGGGGCACACCCAGCGCCCTGACCTTCAGCCTGGGCTGGAGCACGGCCACCTCGTGGTGCCGCCGGCTGCTCCCCAGGGTTATTTTTAGGGCCGCTGCCCTTTGCAGCCCGGCATTCCCCGCTTATCCCACGGGGAGCTGAACACCCCGGGGCGGGCACAGAGCCCCACGAGGCTCAGCCTGGGGCAGGCACAGGGCAGCATTTCTGGGGACACTTCTGGGTGGGCGAGGGGGTGGTGTCCACATCCCAAATAATAAATCTCCGCTCAGCTTCTGGCACAGGAATGTTTTTTTAGGCGAGCCCCGAGCGCGGCCGTCACTCGCTGTGCGCTTCCACCCACCGGCACAGCCGCCGGGCGTAGGCAGCGGGGGGCACGGTGGAGAAGGACCCGTCCCGGTAGCGGATCCTCTTCCAGAGGTGCTCGAGGCGCCGGCGGAAGGTGTAGGTGCTGAAGAGATCCACCAGCCCCACCGAGTAGCGCCGCTGCGGCCCGTCAATGCAGTGCAGGGGGTCGCTGCCACCGGGCAGCGGGCGCTGGTTCTGGCTCGGCCCCGAGCCCTGCAGGACGTGGCACGGCACCGGGGACCTGCGGGGAGGTGGGCAGGGGGCTCAGCACCCCCAAAAAACAAAACAGGGGGTCCCCTCGCCGGGCAGCACTCACCGTGCCGTGAGCCCGTCGGGGAGCAGGGGCCGCACGGCCAGCAGCAGGCTGTAATCCAGCACCCGCAGCTCCTCCAGGAAGCGGCTGTCCAGCTCCAGCTGCCGCAGCAGCCACGGCCGCTGGGAGCCTGCGGCACACGGGGCAGCCTCAGCCCCCCCCCGGGTCTCGCCGTGTCCCCCCCCATGCCCCCCACGCCTTACCCAGCACGAGGGACTTGCCCTCGAAGTTGAGGTCTTTCAGCACCACGGCGCTCGCGGGCTCGGCCCAGCGGTCCACGCGGCAGCCCTTGATGTCGTACCTGGGGGGGGGCAGCGGCTCCGTGTGCCCACCCCACAGCCAGGCTGGCACGGGGGGGGGATGGCCCCGGACAGACGGACACCGGGCACCAAGGATGGATGGACAGCACTTCACCAGGACAGACAGACACCGCGTCCCCCAGGAGAGATGGACCAAGCACCATGGGTAGGTGGACACCGTGTGCCCCAGGATGGACACACACCGCGTCCCCCAGACAGACAGACAGACACCAGGCACCAAGGACAGACGGACACCACGTTCCCCAGGACACACGGACACCACACGCCAAGGGCAGGCACCAAACAGAACCTGGCTTTGCCAGGACAGACGGACATCGCACGCCCTGGGACAACAGGACACAGCCACCCCCGGACAGACAGACAGATGTGGGCAGCGTGCAGCAGACGGACCCCAGGCCCGGCAGGACAGACAGACGGACGCCCCAGCCCTGCCCTTCCCTGACTCACCTCTCGAGGATGCCCTCGTCGGGGAAGAAGACGCTCAGCGTGACGGTGAAGTAGCACTGGGGACAGGGCAGGGCTGCGGCGGGGGCACCTGCCCTGCTCCGGCGGGGCACGACAATGCTGTGGGCACCTGGAGCGAGCGCCGTGAGGCCGTGGGCACCCCCAAAATCCCCCCCTGGGATCCCCAATTCCCCCCCGGCCACCCTCACCCAGCAGGCGGACGAGCAGCGAGTGTGGGAACGCCTCGAGGTGCCGCAGGTAGCGGGGCAGGTTGGCGAGCAGGAAGCGCATCTCCTGCTTGGTCTGCGTCTTCAGGAAGAAGCGTTTGTCCTGCCTGCGGCGGGCGAGACGTGCCTGGGGGGCACCGGGGGCGGCCGGGAACCCCGGGGGCACCCGCAGCACCCCATACCCCGCTGCAGGGGGACGCCCCGGCGCCGCTCACGTCAGGAAGAAGCGGGCTTTGCTCTTGGAGTTGCTGACGAACTGGAAGTACCGCGAGCTCAGCGCCGCCTGGTACAGCTCCTCCGGCAGCCCCAGCGCGCGCCGCAGGCGGGCGAAGGCCGGCCCGGCGTAGGTGAGCAGCTCGAAGCCCTGCGGTGGCACGCGGTGAGCCGCGGCACGGCCGGGGGGGGACGCGGGGGCAACCCCACAGCTCCTACCTCGTGCGGCTGCCTCAGCACCGCCGCGCAGTCGCCGTCGCAGGGGGTGTCCTAGGGGGGGACGCACGGGGTGAGGGGGTCTCCGGGGGAGAAGTGTGGGACCCCCGGTGGGTGCCGGGGGGGTGCTCACCGCGGGCAGGTGGTCAATGGCAGCCTGGGTGGCGGCGCGGAGCCCCGCGCGCAGGCGGCAGGTGAGGAGGTAGAATTGGTGCTCGGGGCCGATCTCGAAGAGGCCGAGTTTGTGCTGGTGGGGGGCCCGCAGGGACAGGCGGAGCCCCCCGGCACGTGGGCGGCTCGCTGGGGTCCCTCCTGTCACAGCAGCCTGGGGGGGGAACGGGGTGCCCATGGTGGCTGCGGGGATGGGGTGAGGGGGTCCCGGCCCCTTCCAGCTCACTCCTGCCAGCCCCAAGCCCCCTGTGCTCACACCCCGCTGCCCTCCCCAGCCCAGGGACCGCTCACCATGGCCCCCAGCAGCGTCACTGTCCCCTCGCTGTCCCAGCAGCCAGCTCCCTGCCATCAGAGCCCCACGGCCGGGGGACCTGTGGGCAGCAGGACGAGGACACGCGGTGTGAGCAGTGCACGGGGCCTGCAGTGGGGCAGGGGCCACGTGGGGGTGAGGACCAGGGGCAGATCCACACCCCTGGGGCAACCCAGCCCTCACCAGCGCTGGCCACCCAGGCAGGGGTGGTTCAGGGGGCACCGCCCGGCACCGTGTGCGTGCGTTCCGTGTCCCCAGAGCCCCTTCCATGGGGCAGGGACCCTGCGGGACAGCGCCCCGGGGAAGGCTCTGCCCTGGAGGTGTCCCAGGAAGGAGCAGCACCAGCCCAGAGCTGCCAACAGGCACAACCTGATGCCTTCCCCTTGTTGTCTCCAGCCCCCCAAGCCCAAATTCATCTCCCCGAGGCAGGAGATGAGGCTGGAGCTGCACCCCCACACGCAGCACAGGAGGAGGATGAAGGTGGAGACCCTGCAGACACCTTTAGTGGGTGGATGCGGTTCCCCCCACAGAGGTGCAGCCAAATGCTCCCTCTGTGAGCCAGGGCACGGCCACGGCCTCAGCTGGATGCTGCAGGAGGAGGTGGGGACTGTCCCCGGGAGCCTGGCCTCACCAGGGGGCTCTTCTGAGACACCAGAGCCCACAGCACCACCGTGAGCCCTTCCAGCAGGCAAAGGGAGGACACGAGACTGCCTCTTCCTAGCCCAAAATCTTAATTTCTTTCTTCACAGTCTTGAATCCGATTAAAAAAAAAAAACAAAAAACAAAACAGTATATAAAGTTAGGAAAAAAAAACAGGGAACAAACGTGGACACAGCAGGAGCAGAGAAGAAGGGCTACCAAGCACCTGAGGGGGCTGGCTGGGCTAGCTGCACCCCGGCAGCTCCCACATGGCCCAGCTGAAGCCCAGGGGCTGCACGTAGCCCCCGCTGGGAGCAGCACCCTCAGAGCCAGAGCTCCGGGCCCTCTCCTGGTGAGTCCTGTCGGCCAGTTTTGCTCCCTTTTGGTCAGTAAGTCGTAAACTCCAGGAGGCTGCTGCTTCTCAGGAAGGAATGTGGGGAGGGAGAGCAGCCAGCCCGGTGCTGCGGCTGCGAGCGAGCTGTGGAGGAGGCGGCCGCGCGGTGCTGCAGCCCCTTCCTGGCCGGGGGCCTCCCCCTCATCTCTCACAGCCGGCCCCTCACTCCGATTTCTTGGCGGGCTTCTTGCTCTTCCACGTCACCACCATTATAAAGACGCCTGCCACGGGAGAGAACAAATTAGGTCAGAGTATTTCTAATTAGGGGAGCTTTTAAAACACGCCGCGGCGAGGAACGGAATCTTAGCAGAGAGAGCAAGAAACAAACCCACGTGCAGAGGCTCAAGGAGCCAGTGACACGCACGTGTGCACGCACAGAGCCCACCGCCAGGGTCCCTGCCACATGCAGCTGCTGCAGGAGCCACGGGCAGCGCGTCACAAGCACCGTGCGTTAGCCACCCCCCTAGCAACCCCCTTCTCTCTTCCTCATTTAGAAGGCTTTAATTAGAGCAACCGAAATAACGCTCACCTATAAATAGCAGCAGCAGCAGCCCGGCCACCACGGGGATGATAACGGCGTACTCCCTGGGCAGGAAGAAGCGGTGGATGGCGTGGGCGCTGTCGATGAAGGGCTGCAGAGAGAGAAAGAGAGAAAGAGGGGGTGGTCAGCAGGGGGGCACCACCTGCAGGACACACACACACACCTGCGGCCGGCTGGTTTCAAAAGCAGGACGGAAACATGCAGCTGGAGGGGACTGCTAATTAAAGAGCGGCCAGGCCTGCGTGGTGAGGCCCTCACACAGCAGCTGCAGAGCCCACGGGGACGGACGGGAGCTCCAGCAGGGCTGGTGAGGGGCGAGCAGGGGCTGGACACAGCAAGCCCCCAGCACTGCCTGCCCAAAGGGAACGGCCGGCACTGGCTGTGTTTTATTGAGACCCTGCTGGGATTCATTCCCTGAGGACACTGCAGCATTTTGGGGCACTTTGGGGCACTGGGGCCCGCACCACCAGCCCTGGGGCAGCCGGGGAGGGGCAGCCCCAACCCCAGGGGCGATGCCACCGGCCCCGTGCGTGGCTCTCTACACCCGGCATCCCCCCGGGGTGGTTTCTCCTCAGGGAGCCTCCTCCCCCGGTGCTCCCCGATGTCCCGTGCTGTGCCAGGGCCCGGCGCCCCCCGAGCCCTCCCCGCCCCCCCCCCCCGTACCAGCACCACGATCCACAGCGTGTAGTAGGCGAACAGCGCCAGGCTGAAGGCGACCAGGCCGAAGCCCACCGCACGATCCGTCGCCGTGGCCTGCGAAGGGAGAGGGGAGAGCGTCAGGGGGGCCCCGCAGGCCCCGGGCCCGGCCCCGCAGGCCCCGGTTCAGGCCCAGGCCCCGGCCCCGGTGCAGGCCCCGCTCACCATAGCGACGGGCGCCCCCTGCCCGCCCCGTCCTTCCGGGTTGCTGCCCGCCAATCAGCGCGCCGCCCCCTCGTCACGCTGCCTCCGAGCGGCCAATCAGCGAGGGAGAGCCCAAAAGCGAGGCGCGGGGTGTGGTGGGAAATGTAGGCGCGGCCCCGCCCGGAGTGTGGCGGGAGGCGGAGGGCTGGGGGACGTGGGGTGGGGGCCAATCGCCTCACACCTCAGCTGAACCTTCATGGCTCACCCCATGCCCTCACATCTCACCTGTACCCCCACATCTCACCTGCCTGAACCCTCACATCACACCCTGTACCCTCACAACTAACCCTATTCCCTCACATCTCATCTGTACCCTCATATCTCACCTGTAACCTTACATCTCACCTAGCTGAACCCTCACACCTCACCTGTACCCTCATATCACACCTGTGCCTTCACTCCTAACCCTCACGACACCTGTACCCTCACATTTCACCTGCTTGATCCCTCATGTCTTGCCCCATATCCTCATACCTCACCTGAGCCCTCATACCTAACCCCATTCCCTCACATCTCACCTGAACCCTCACATCACACCCCATACCCTCAGACCTCACCTGAGCCTTCACAACTAACCCCATTCCCTCACATCTCACCTACCTGAACCCTCATATCTCACCGGAACCCTCACACCCCACCTGTACCCTCATATCACACCTGTGCCCTCACCCCTAACCCCATACCCTCATATGACACCCGTACCCTCACACCTCACCTGAGCCCTCATACCTAACCCCATTCCCTCACATCTAACCTGTACCCTCATATCTCACCTGTACCCTTACATCTCACCTACTTGAACCCTCATACCTCATCTGGACCCTCATATCACACCCTATGCCCTCACATCTCACCTGAACCCTAACATCATACCCTATACCCTCACCCCTAACCCCATACCCTCACATCTCACTTGCCTGAACCCTCATGTCTCACCCCATACCCTCACATCCCACCCGTAACATCCTATCTCACCCCTACCCCTATATCTCACCCCTACCCTCACACCCCTCTTTGCCCCAGCTGCCTGTGCCTGGAGCCCTGCAGCCCCCAGCTCTTCCTAAAGGGAATCCGCCAAGCCCTGGTGTGTGCCCACAGCAGGGCTGCGAAGCTGGTGAAGGGTCTGGAACAGAAGTCCTGTGAACTGGGGGGGCTTGGTCTGTGTAAGAGGCTTGGGGCAGAGCTCAATGCTCCCTCCAACAGCATGAAACGAAGGGGTGGGGAGCTGGGGGTCAGCCTCTGCGCACAGGGAACCAGGGACAGGAGCAGAGGGAATGGCCTCAAGCTGTGCCAGGGGAGGTTCAGGTTGGAAATGAGGAGACATTTCTGCTCAGAAAGAGCAGTCAGGCACTGGGACGGGTTGCCCAGGGAGGTGGTGGAGTCACCATCCCTGGGGGTGTTCAAGGAGAGGTTGGACGTGGTGCTGGGGGACATGGGTTAGTGGGTGACAGTGGTGGTAGGCCCAGGTGATCTTGGAGGGCTTTTCCAACCTTAGAATCACAGAATCACTAAGCATAGGCCTGGTGCTGCTGTGACCCTGTAGTTCAGTGCTGAATTATGGTGGAGAAAAGTCCCCAGTGCTGGGAGCAAATCCCATCGTTGAATGGTTGCAGCTCCTGCAGCATCGGTTTCCCCCTCTCCTACAGCAGCAGGTTTCCATTCCCACAGCCACCTGCTGCTCAGTTCCGAGGGAAGTGACTCATCTTGAGAGCAGGGAGCTCCAACAGCTCCAGCAGGCAGATCTAACATCCTGCCTCACAGCCGGTTCGCTCACAAGGCAGCTGGAGAAGAAAAGGGGAGCCCAAAGAGCCGAGGGACACAGGGAGCCTCAGAGGAAGGGGAGGTGGGGGAGGCCTGGGACTGAAAGGTGCAGATGTTACAGCTTTGGGAGGCTGGGGAGGGTGAATCCAGCTCACGGAGGAAGAGGAGAGGCTGCCCTGCTCCCCAGGTGCTGCTGGAGCCACGCTTCAGCTGTGGCAGCCTCCCCACAGCAGGGCAGGATGCGGCCGCTGAGCGCAGCCCTGGCAGGAACGCGGTGTTCAGGACCACGAGGCTGTGCCAGGGGCTGGCGGTGGTGCCAGGTCACCTTCCCCCTGGATTTCGGGCTCCTGCTTCTACTGGCCGCGTGCTGCGGCGCCTGCCCTGCTCCAGCCCCTCTCCTGCCCCCGGGAGGGCTGGCAGGGACCCGGTGCCCTGCTGGCTGCCAAGCCCTGCCTGCCAGCAGGCACCGTCTGACCTTTTCGCTTCCTCAGCCAGTACTTCTGAAGCAAACGTCTGTCTAGGACAAAACCACAAAGCCAGAAGAATCATTGTGAAGTACCAAAAACCTTTATTTTCCCCCAAACCATAACAACATTTGACATTATATTGATTTCCTCATATATTTGTTATTTCTCTACGTTAGGAACCAGATACAGAAAATACAAACACGATCTGTTGAATCAAAGACGGCACAGCATTCCGTTAGAAAAAGAAACAAAAAACTAGAGGAGCGAGATAAAAATGGTGAAAAATAGTCATTCCCTCCAGCCCAAACTTTCCAAGAATCATCATCAAAATAGAGCAGTGGAAGTAGCTTCTCTTTCTAAACGCACTTCTGCTTTAAGAAAAAAAGTTAGAGATTTATCTTTAGATTTTCAAAGTAAAAAAATGTTAAACTATCTTTCAAGCAATTTTGGAAGTTTGCATAGACCCATTCCCTTTCCAAAAATATCAGCGATCTCTCTATAGAATCTGATATAAATCAAGTGCGCGCCTCATCCGAAGATCACCGAGCTCAATTGGCTTTCACGAAAATAAAACATAATCTCCCCTTCCCCTCCCTCCCCCCACAAAAATACGGGCTCTCCCATTATTCCTTACAGTCGAGGCAAGTTCGGAGGCTCAGCCACACCTCTAGCTCCAAGCTTCACCCCAATTCCTTTCTCTTTCCCAGGTTTCCAGCTCCCTCCCTCCCGGGCAGCCACGGATGGGGTCGGGACGGCGCGGGTGGGCTGATGGACGACGCGGCGCTCGAGAGGGAAGGGGGGGAGCTCATTTGGGAGCCCCCCCAAGCGAGGAAGTGGCTTTTCAGCGCAAACACGTGCTACCAGGCAGTGTCTGCAGCAACTCGCCCCTGGGGACTTGCCTTGTCCACAGGGCTAAGTCACCAGAGCGTCAATTCGTTCAGCTAGAGCCTAGGCTGGGGGGTCAGGGCAGGGCAGGGGGGCAGAGGGGGGCTCGGCAGCCCCCAGGTAAGGCAGCGAGGGGGGGGGGACAGGACGGGGCCCCTCTCCAGGAGGGGCGTTTCACCTAGGTGCTCTAGCGTACCTGGAGTGAGGTTTTTTTTTTCCCAGAGGTTCACAACAGCGCGTGCAGAGTCCAGCTGCACAGCCACCAGTTTAAAAAGAAAAAAAAAAAAAAAACCAGCAACGACAAAATAAATTAAAAAAAAAAAAAGTCACCCCCCTCCTATTAAGATTCGAATGAAAGACGTTTCTTCGGGTCTCGGCCCAGTTCAGAACCCTCTAAAAACCTGAAGCGAACACTCAAAAGGGCTTAGCTTTCTGCAGGGGGCAAAGGGATTTGGCAATACGGGGGGGGAAGAGATCACCAGCCTGCTGCCCATCACACCAAGGGCGAGGACAGCACAAAGCCCCCCATTTAAAGTGCCAACCATACCAAAAAAATAGCGACAGAGGGGCAACATCCTTCTCCCCCTTTTTCCATCACGATTTCCGATTGAAACCCACCTCCTTCAGCAAGTCACAACTAAGCCTACCGGCCCGGGCATTCACTCCACTTATACCGTTTTTTTTTTAAAAAAAAAGTTAGTAAAAAAAATTACATTGAAATTTCCCATGCCTTTTGCAACGGGCTTCCACCAAGCAGGGGTCCGGAGACTGAGAGCAGGGCCCACAGCTTTTGCCTGGCCCCGAGATGGGAGCAGAGAGCCAGCTCTGCTCTCCAGGGCCAGCCGGGCGTGCGCAGCCCTGCTCACCAGCACCCGAGACCCAGGGGCTGCAGGGGCTTGCCAATAAGGTCCTTTTACTCGCTTCAGTCACCTCTGAATCCCCCTGAGAAAGGGAACAATGTAGGGAAGAAAGTCGTCCCCCCTCGGCCCCCCAGGAATAAAATATCAATGAAACAATAACGCAGTCAAAAAAAAAAAAAAAAGAAAAGAAAAACAAACACCAGCCTGCTGGGTTTATATAAAAAAAAAAAAAATCAATAAACTTCAAGACAAAAAAACACAAAGAAACTAGCCAGCGGTTTGGGTCTGGAAACTGATTCACTTCTTCAATGTTCAAAGCCCAACAGGGAACAGACGGCAGCGATGCCAACAAGGAGCTCAAATCGAGGTCTAGGGCTAGAAGCAGGCTGCTCCTGCCTCCCTCCCTCCCTTCACAGGGCCCTCCAGCCCTGGCTGCGCTGCACTAGGCTGAATGACTAGGGCTGCCTTCTTACTGAAAGTGAGGGGTGGGAGAGCTAGAAAATAAAATGACCGGGATCTGTGGAGTCGATACTGATGCGGAGACAAGAGACAGACACCCTACGAGACACCGTTACCAAAAACCCGAGCAGTGAGGTGCCGAGCAGCTGGAAGAGAAGCCAGAGATGGCCACAGCGACGCGATGGAGCAGGTTACAGCTCTGCCAGGCTGGGGAGGTGAGAGCAGCTTGCTGAAAGGCTCAACTGCTGCTCCCCTTGCTTTGCTGGAAGAGGAGATTCACAACGCCTGGCTGCCAGCATCTCGGAGCGACAGACTCTTGCCAACTGGAGCCCAGGAGAAAGCCCTTGGCTGCCAGTTGCTCTGACAGCAACCACCATTGTTTTTCATGGGAATAGAAGCAAAGCAGCAGAACTGAGCTGGGTTTGGCCTCTTTCCTAGCTTATTTCTGCCCCTTTCAAGTCCTGGTTGCAACGCTGGACCCGATTTCCAGCAGGTGCTGTGCCGGGGAGCAGCCTGACCCCCAGCTCCTGCCACAGCCACCCGAGGGCACAGCAAGGACACCCGGTGCTGTCTGGTGTGCTTCTGCCCTCGCACTGACCTGAACAGAAGGTCAGGCCAGGCCGGGCTTTCTGGCAGCACCCCAGGGAGTGAAAAAAAGCAAGCAGCAGCTCTCCCTGTCCTGCGAGCACCCCCGGCACAGGGCACCTCTCACCCAGAGCAGGAAGCTCCCCAGCCTGCGAGCGAGTGCCAAACCTCCCCAGACTGAGCGGAGGAGAGATCACAGTTGAAAACACCAGGAAGTGTGAAAGAGCCTTTGTTTCAGACAGACTCAAAAGATCAATACCTTTTCCCTACAATAAACCAAACCGAAGCGGTGTCTGTAACCCTCTGAACCGTAACCCAAATTTTAACTCCCTTTGAAGCAAAAGGGGTGAGGAAGATCCCTGTCCTAGTGCGGTCTGTCCAAACACAGAAAGAAACCTCTTGCCTTGAGGACAGGAACCATCAAAACAGAGCAAGCAGCTGTATAGCTTTGCCACACTGCCTAACACCCTCCCCATGCAGCCATCCTTAGTTAGCAGGGCAAAAAAAAAAAAAAAAACAACAAGAAAAATTAAAATCAAGGCCCTTTCATTCCTCATCTCTCGTTCTGCCAAATTCCCTTTTCCAGTAGCTCATCCGCATGCATTCTGGCCGCAGAGACCACTATTAATCCTTTTTTTTTTTTTCTTTTTCTTTTTAAGAAGGCTTTACAATAGCTAAGTTTGAACAACAAGGTGATCAGTCACAAGTCTTTCCTTGCTGAGCAGGGCAGGCGTGTGCCCGTGTGTGTGCACGCACACGTGTGTCAGAGGGCACGTTCCCAGCAGGGCCAGGAGCGCGCCCTTGCTCAAAGTGCATGGCTGCTGAGTGCTACTACAGTACACCGGCAAAAGAGGGAAGGGCACTACACAGAAATAGCTTACAGGCCAAGAGTCTCTGTACAGGAAGGGCTGAGTCTGCAGAGATCCCCGTCTGCCACGCAGCTGCCCGGAGGATCTATCAGGGGGAGCTGGAAGGGCCTGCCATCTCTGCCACGCGCTGCAAGGAGGCAGCTCAAGAGTCAGGCAACTGCAGAGAAATCCCAAAGAGGAACAATTGAAAGATCAAGCAGAAAAAGAGTTTGAAGCCTTGTCAGAGCTGGCTCGCCATGGAGCAGGTAGGACCGGCTGCTGTGGCTAACGTAGCAGGAAACATCCATCCTACCTCTGAGGGCAGAAACGGGGGCTTCACCTTGCCCTACTTGTCTCCCCAGCCCCTAAAGGAACCAGCTCAGGCGCAGATCCCTGCTGACAGGTCAAGAGAGGCCAACCAACACCAGCTCCCGTACTGGCCCAGGCCCAGAGAGGCAATTGTTACCACCACCACCAGAGAGACCACTGCAGGTAACTGCACGGCCCGGGGAGGCCGTCAGATAACGAGAATCTTTTCACAGTCCAAGAAGGGCAGCTCCCTTCCTGAGCCAAAAAAAAAAAAAAAAAAAGAGAGGCTTTGAATTCCAAGCTCCAACAGTAACTATTTGCTGAATCAGTCCAGCAAACGTGGATTACAACCCTGGAAAAGCCAGCCTAAGCCTCCTCCAGGTAAAATCTGGAACCTCTAAAGTGCTCCTGGTAATGCTAATAGGTGAGCACTGCCCTTCCATGCCCAGCAGTGGAAGGGCACGATGCAGTTAGTGGTATAACAAGCATTGAACCATTTAATCAGCTCCCATCTGGACCGCAGTAATTTTCTGAAATGCACTTTCGGGAGATATTTCCTATGAGAAGCTGTGTGGGGATGTGAGGGCAGCCAGGTGCAGTGCACACCACAGCACCCCTCGGTCAGTAAAAGTGTTGCCTTGGAAGGTGACGCTGCCTTGCAGAGGCGATGCACGAAGCACCCTGCAAGCGGCCCTTCCACCGTGTCACCGACAAGCAGCTCTTGGTTTGGTTGCAATGGTTTCCCCCTCCCCCAGTGGTTTGAAGAGTTCACAGTGGTATAACCCAACGTTTTGGGGAGACAAAAGCTGAGACGCCCCCTGTTGCGAATGGAGGGGTGGAACGAGGGGTGCAGAAGAACAAGGTCCTCTAGGACTAAGGATACGTCCAACAGACACCTGGTGTCTGCTCGGGAACACGGGAGGGCAGGCACTGGAAGAACTGGGAAGCGAGGAGGGTACTGCCGACAGGGAAAGTGCACGGTCTGGAGTGGTCTCGGAGTGGTTCTGCAGTGCAAACGTACGGGGAGGGGCGTGGAGAAATCCCTTCTGGAATGCTGCATGAAGAGAGGTAAAGGTTGGCATCCATGTGGCAGCGGACCGGGTAGGGGGCCTGTTTCCAGCAGCTCTACCCTGTTCTTCACATTTAGTGGGTTTCAATCACCACTGGCTCGTAAACTCCAGATGAGACCCTGAGGAGGCAGAGGGGAAGAGGAGGAGAAAGCCAGGTTATTTTCCTCAGTCGCTTAGAGCAAACAAGCCTCTATTCAGAGCTCTCAGCTCATGAACATCGCCCTCTAACCTCACACAAAATACTGAAAATAACGAGTCAGTCTGGCGGGACGTCAACGCACATAACACAAAACAGACAGCTACGTGGCAAGCTAACACTAGAGCACTTGAAAGAGCTGGGTGTAGCACATAAATCCTTCTAGAAGGCAGAGGAAAGGGCTGGGGAGGGAGCACACTGTGCAAAGAGCCAGTGTTCCTGGCTCTGCTTCCAATTTTACCACCGACCTGACGCATCTCTGTGTTCACCATTACTGCTTTTCTTCCTACAAAGGTGCTACAAAGCTTGGCAAACGCAGCCAGTCAATGCACGGCGTCAAGGGCTATTGCAGCGAGACAAAGTTTTATTTGTCCAGAAGTCTTTCACAAGAGAAAAAGCCCTTGACACAGACGGAGGGGGCAGGGAGAAGGGACAATGGAACAAGCTGCTGCAGTTTTGCTGTAGTCCAGCAGGAGGCAAAGCTCCCTGCCTTCGGTCGGGTGTGGAAGCAAACAGGAACCAACCTCTACCATTTTGTCCTTTTACTCCTCACTTACTTCTGCTCTTGGATCTAGCAACTGGGATCAAATTATCCCTATGAGCTTCTACTGACAATTCACTTGCACTCCAGCGCAGCTGCAGCCTGTCACCGTGACACCTGGGGGCGTTAATGTGGGAATAAAGCCACCGGGCAGCACGTGATGTTCAGAAATCTCTCCCGTAACAAAGGTGAAAGTTTCCTGGGTACAAACAGCTCACTAATCTCTCTGGAGCCTCGCTGTCTGCAGGCTTGCAGGAAACCTACCTGTTTCCCAGCTGAATACCGCTCAGTGTCGTCGTTCCGTCTCTGCTCACGAACAACCTCAGGTTGCTATCTGCAGACAGAAAAGGAAGCAGGTATCAAAATCCAGAGCTCCTGCTGGTTGCCAGGTGCCCCTCTCCCAGGTGCGTTACACAATGTTCAGCACAGGAACAAGTGTATTTCTGTGAATCCATACGCACGCTTGCTGGTGTTCCCATAGTAATAGGGCCCTCGGGAACTCTTCTTGCTTTAAAAGGGAGCCTCACGTACGAATCAAGCACAACACTGAGTTTTGGAAGAGTAAAAGCAGGGAAATGAATGCGATGACATTCCTCCGGCTGCTTCTTTCAAGGCAATTCCACTGATGTAAGTTTTTGGGTCAGCTTTAACACATCTAAACAGGTAAACTGTGGGGCTCCCATGCTGCTTTTTGTAGGCTCATCACTGGAAAAGAAATTCAGCCTGTTCTGCTGGCAAGAGGTGGCTGTACTCAGCCTAGTTTAAACCCATGCTGAGTGAGGTGGAGATCCCCATGTGATTTAATATCAAATCCAGTGATTTAAGGTGACTATCAGTAATCTGTAGAAGTACTAACAAGAAGTTAGGCTCAGGTTTAAAACTTACTGAAAAAACACACTAGATAAAGGATGTGAGATTGATTTCTAGGCTAAATTGGAAGATTCAAATCAATGCAGTGATGATATTAATTTTCTCTTAACAAATGCTGTGGCTGCAATGGAGAAAACTCCTTTGGCTCTCTCAGACCTGAACACCAGCACACAGTGACCCATCTCTCTTCCCATCCTTTTGCCAAGATGTGCCCTTTTTCCTCCAGTTGTGGCCTCCTGCTTTAACAAACACCCTGGGGTTGACCCTGGCACAAAGGCCGTGAAGAACTGGTATTTCTTCCCTCTCATCCTGTACGTTTAAGCTCCTGTTCAACCTCTGCTGTGCACTGCAGAAGAACAGTGGCAAGCACCGTTTGCAAAAACCGCACCACTCAAATCCACATGGTTTCTTTATCTACCACAGAAACACCTAGCAAGCACTGAAAGAAAATACTGTCAAGTGGGGAAGGGAGGCTACAACAGATCAGATGTGGCTCTGTAAAAGCTTGGCAGCCTTGCTAAAGGAAAAGCCAAGACCTCTCCTCTGAGGATCATCCTCTCACCTTCAGTATTGCTGACATCTGTGAAGTCCTGACTCTGCATTATCTTCTCCACTATATCGTCCGCATCGATCCTGGTGTCATCCACGCGGGTTGGATGACTCTCCACCGAATCCTTTTT
This sequence comes from Aythya fuligula, assembly GCF_009819795.1. NCBI lineage: Eukaryota > Metazoa > Chordata > Aves > Anseriformes > Anatidae > Aythya > Aythya fuligula. The sequence goes on from NC_045577.1 coordinate 6,508,066, forward strand.
CCTCCTGGGGAGAAAAAATAAAAGGAAAACTTACTCAGCCTTTCAAGACAGACTTTCAGATACTCTCTTGCTTCTTCGAGCAACAGCCTGCCTCCCAGTGACTGCTTCCACTTCACTGCTGCTTGAAGACCAAGGAGCAGGTTCTGTCTCTCCTTCCCAAAGGGGCTTTGCACCAGTTACCTACCGAGAGGGTCTGTCCAGCAGAAGAGCTGGTCTGGGGGGCCGGGGAGGCTTCTCTAGCTTGTGGTCGCGCTCTCCCTCGGGGCACTCCACCGTCATGCTGAGCCCTCCGGACGCGCTGCTGCTGGTGGAGGTGTTGCGGCGGTGGGTCAGGTCCGACATGCTGGAGGAACGGGAGTGCTCCGTGCTGTAACCTGCAAAGGCAGAGCGGTTACAAACCACGTTTTACCTCCTTCCTGGCAGCTCAGCTAACAGGCAGGGCAGCCTCAGAGCAGCGGTTCTGTTCCCAGATACCGAGGTTTATGCACGCATCAGTGAACTCATCTGTAGAGACTAAACAGGAAACTCTGCTATTACAGGGCTGGGTAAGAGAGATGGCTGCAAATTGCTCTCACAAGAGCTCGCAGCAGGAAAGAGAAAGGGATGGGGCCGCTGCTGGCAGAACCACACAGAGCAACAGTTACCAGAGATCTTGGACTGCTGGCTGGCGTAGCTGGAGTTCCGCGAGTGCCCCGAGTGGAAGACTTCCTCGGGGCTGGACAGATTCTGATCGGGTTCTTCTGGGACACCTGCTGAGAAACAAGGCACTGGTTACACCACAACCAAGCCAGCATCTTGCCCGCTGCCTAGGACTGACCACTGATCCTGGGACACCAAATTAAGGAAAGTGCAAGTTTGCTGGCAAAGCCTGTTGTACAGGCCAGCACAGTGCTTACAAGCACCTTGGAAATAGGGAAGACAACAAAAAGGTTCTCTGTCAAGCTCTGATCACTAATTCTACCATCCAGGGCCTGAATTAACAGGCATCTCTAGGGCCTTGAAGGGACCAGAAGGACAGTTAGTGTCTGAAGTTTAGCACCTTTAACTACGAACAGCTAACACCATGGGAGCAAAGGGCCACTATCAGTAAAGCGTTATAACCTCCATTTGGGCACTCCTCCTGCTTTTCTCCTGCTATTACTTGTCAGAGTCCATGCCATTTAGCATTTAAATCACACCCGAACTTGGCACTGAAACCTCAGGATAACCTCTGCTTCTTTGCCCTTGCCCCATCTTGCCTCTCAGCAAGTTGATCCAAAAGTGCCCCGGTGTAACATTTGCCAGCCTTTTAAGAACAGCACTTGCACGCCGTGCTAAGCGTGAGGCGATGTGACAGAGCTATTTTGGTGCAGTGTGCCTGCCTGCACGCTGGGAGTGTGCGGGGAAGGAAAAAAGGCAACGGGAGAATGCGGTGTCCTTGAAAATGGGCTCGCACAGAAGCCAAAGAACTCCACATCAGCAGCTGGAACAAGGCCATCAGACCTTAAACCAGCCTCTGAAACCTTCAGAGGAACTTTTCGAGAAGATAAGCTCGAGCACCAAAATAGCTGAGTGGAGAACAATGTTAAGTGGCACCGAACACAATGGAAGGCAGGGATGAGGGCGACACATGAATTATTAAATCCACAGCAAAAAGAACTAATTGCTTTATCTCCACCAACACAAGTAGGCATGCGGCAAAGATTTGTGCTTCCTCCTAACAGCTAATTTTGTTTTTCTTAATTTTCTTAAACGAGTAAAGAGCTGAGGATTGGTTTGGGAAATCATGAAATGTTTTTAAAAAATCTGTGCTTGTAATTGGTGGGAAAAAGAAGGGAGTGTGCAGGCAGCCCCGGGCGCTGCGTGGCTTGGGGCTGGGCATTCCTACCCGAGCTGAGGATGGTCGCTCGCGGCTTGCTCTGGCGCAGGGAGCCAATTGGGGCTGAAGTGCTGGTGCTGCTTGTGGTTCCCTCGCCCTTGCAGGTGAGCTGCAGGGTGGAGTCCTGCCCCGGGATGGTGATGGATTTGGCTGTGGAAGGCGGCCTGAGATCAGAAGAGAAGAGTATTAGGAAGTGCAGGGCAAGGATCAGGGATTGTCCCATCGCACGGGGGGCTCTTGCTGAGCCACGAGGCCCCCCCAGCTCCCCGAGGAAGGGCTGGCAGCCCCCTAGGCTACAGCACAGCATGCCGTTTGCTCCCTCCCCTAAAACTTGGGTCTTCCCTAATCCATAACACATCCGGACTGCAGAGCTGGCACTTTACAAACTGCTGATGCCAAGGAAAAGCAAGGTTGAGGTAAACTAAGGCAGAAAGCGACCACTCAGTCATTCGTACAGGACAACTGCACTCTCCTCCAGGAAATTATCCAGAGCTGCCCTTTTCCCCCAACACGTGTTCCAGCAGCCAGCCGGCCTCACAAACAGGAACCAGCTTGTTTTCAGCCAGCTCGAAATCCCAGCGCCATCCTGCTACACCTTTCTGACCCGGGTCAGAGAGAAGCCTTTTATCCCAGCACCCCTACGAGAGCTTTTTACAACCATCGAGTGACCTTTCCATTTTTTAACTGATGATCAAACTACTTTTCAGTGAGACTAAAGTATTTTTCCAGCTGTCAGAATCGTTTTTCTGGTTGTTCTGCGTGCTGCCGACATCCCTCTGTAAATGCTGACTCCAGGACAGAACTGCAAGCGCCTGAGCCCCCTCCCTTCCTGCAGGAGGGTTTTTGGGTCAAAGCCATGGCATGTGCAGCGTGGCAAAGTTAATATTCCTGCTGGAGCCCTAACTTCCCTCTAGCCTGAAGCCCGAGCTGTAACTAATGGCTTATACCACGCTTTTTAAGTGAGGAGCGAGAAAGCCAAACTTTTATTTGTCTCACTTGGAGCTCTGAGGTGAGCGAGGGAAGATGCTACACGAGGCGACCATCAAATAGCTTGGGAGAACGAATAAAAAGCTAAAACCATTTCTTATGGCAGCCAGACAGCTACAAAGGTCACAGGAGACCCCCAGCACACCCTCCTGAGGCAGAGGGGAGCAACCACCAAAGAACTTGGGCACCTCCCTAACCGTGTTAGCGGTGATTTACACACAGCCAGGTACTTTGGGGACCTTGTTTCCCAGGCTAATAAGGCCCCTGCTGCCTCGATCAAGCCCACTGCTGCTGCAGCAGCTGTCGGGTCGGGCGAGCAGCCTGCTCTCCCCTCCTGCATGACACCCAGGAGGGGAAGGTTCCTCCGGGTGCTGCAGAAAGCGAGTGCTCGGCAAGCACATTCAGGAGTGAGCACAGCTTAGTTCCTGCCTAACCCTCTAACGAGTGTCATTTCTCAGCAGCTCCCCTGATCAAGGACTATTCTACATGCAAAGTTTCCATTTTTAGACATTCGCACATCATCACCATATAAAGAAAAAATGGGGACGACTGCAAAAATCCTGCAAGAAAACGCGGAGGTTTGACTTTCACTGACCCCACTTACATTACATGGATATTTACGCTCCATGCTGTATAATTTCCAGGTACTAACAGCGGGGTTTGATTCCACAATGAAAAAGCAACAGGTATTTTTGTCAAACGTTGTCAGCCATCGCTTCAATTTGTCATTGAAATTAATCCTAGTAACCTAGGCTGGAAACATCTGTGAAAGCATCTGTTACCATTACAAGGTTAGGACTGAAGATGCTCAGAGTTTAATTCTGAAGCAGATTTTTTTTTCCGAATCTGATGGCACTGCATTTACTGTTTGAAAGGCTCACAAATATTGCTGCACTGTGAAAAGGCATTCACAACATACAAATTAGGCAGCTTTTTATAACAACGCAAGCTCATTGATATACTCGAAGCCAGCTCCTAAAATTAGACCATTTAGCCCAGAATGTCGCTGCTACGAGAGGTGACCTTAAGGTAAAGCTTTCTTCTCCCACACTGCTGGGAGTCAGCAGGAAATATTCCAGGAAATATTCCACCAGCCCAGGGCAGTCCTGCAGCACTTATACACCTTGCTGCACACCGGCTGGGATCACTGCAGGGTAAAGGCACACGTCACTGCTGTATTTGTTAATTGATTCCCCAACAATTAGCAAAGCAACAAGACTGCTCTCCAGCCCTGCTGCATTTGTTCTTTCTTGCTACAATGGATTCAAAAAAATAAAAGATGTGTATGACTGCAGTTTCTCTACTAATCAATACAAATTATGATCCTAGGTTCCTGCAGAAGAAAAGGAGAATTAAAATTCTCCAGCCTCGCGTTGTTTTTGTTGCTATTTCAATTCAGCATCTTTATTTTGAGTGCTATGTGCTGAAACATGGTAATTTCCAAGATTGTTTTCTTCATTGACCTTTCCCTTCTTGGAGGTCACCGAAACCAACCCCAGAGCTATGAGAAACTGTCCCTCGTGTAAAACACAAAGTTCGTTATCAACGTCTGTTAGTTTCCAAAACTCAATGACACTAGGAGGAAAAAAAAAAAACACCACCCACAAGACTGTTTCTTCCCCCAGAAGGGAAAAGAGAGATGACCCCAGTCCTTCAGAAGAATACAAGAGATTTGGAAAATCAGGTTTGAGTTTAAATGGGAAATTTGAAAATACTCCCCCTGCCATCCCATCTCACAGGGCAGGAGTGAAAACTGCCACATGCTTCAGCAGCTCTCACAGGTCACCCTTCACATCTATCACCGGTCAACGTTACCACTGGCCCTGAAATTCAGAATTTCCCCACCCTAGAGCTGATTTTTTATTTTTTTTTTAAACTGGGAAACAACAGCAGAGAACAAACCAACCAAAAGCAGTCATGCTATACCACACCAGCTGATCCAACAGCCTAGACCATCACTTTCGAGCTTTCCCCCATGCTTCCTTATCTCAAGGACATCTTTTCCTCCTCCCCAGCCATTTCAGTCTCCAACAGAAGACAGCAAAAGCACCAGGAGTCTGAGCCCCAGTCCCCCCAGAACAGGAGGAGTACCCAGAAACTCACGTTTTGAAGCAGGGATCCCCCGAGAGCAAGGACATCCCGATGGTGACCTGCAGAGAGGGAACAAGGCCCACAGTTAGCCATCCTGCAGCGAGCTCCTCACTTAGCAGCCAGGAGGTCAAGGGCTAGGCGTAAAGATTAATGAGACCCAGTTCCTCCCTAAAGGAGATCAGCTCCAGGGATTTAGCCAGTTATCCCCTCCCTTCCCCAAGCAGACATCAATGGCTCCGAGCTGTAGGGGCTCAGCAGGACACCAGCCTGGCAACCCTGACAGTGCACTTCAGACTTTTTTCCCCCCCCCAAGCTCATGCTTTCTCTGATGATAAAAAAACGTTATCGAGGGTTATCGCTTGGCCAAACGGATGCCAAGACATCAAAGGGCAGCTGTGATAACAGCAAATGTCCCTGCTCAGACAGCAGGCTAACAGCAGAACCCTCTCTGTACAGAACAGGATCTTCTTTGAGGCTCCGCGCTGCACTCTGGCTGTGATCTTTTTTTACTCAATAGCAGGATTTCCACTGTGGCAGAACCAGCTGCCGTACCTTTAGGATGGAGTTGTCCTGCCGCGTGTTCTTGGTGTCGTATCCCTCCAGCAAGCAGCAACGGACAGTGGATCCAGAGCCCGCAAATTCTGCCAGATTTAGGTCAGCGAAGCCCAGCTGTAGCCACGAAAACAATGGAGGGGAAGGGGAGAGAACAAAGAAACAAAAAAACCACTTCAATAAGGGGATATGCAGTGTCACCCAGAGCAGAGGAGGACAGCACTGCCGTGAGTTTGGGCAGAAACACAAGCCACACACGCAGAGATGGGGTGCAGAGACCCCTTAGGGGTGGGGGTGGGAGGTTGCCTTCCTCATCCCCAGCAAGGTGAATGCTCTGCGGGACGTCAGCCCCGTGCAAGGGAGGAAAAGAGCAGTGGTGCTGGCCAGGACAGCGTTAACCAGCCTGCAGCAGTTGCATAACCAAGGACATGGAAGGCACTAGGTCACCCATGTGGAAAAAACAGAATCACACACACACAAACATAATAAGGTACTCTTTGTGCCGGGCCATCCCGGAGTGCAGCGGAGCATGCGAACCGGGAGATGAAAGGATATTGTTACAGGGGAAAGTGACACTGTCCTGAAGCACAGAACGGGGCCTTGCAGCACCGCAAGCTGGGAGGGGAGAGCCACGGGGCCGTGTGAGTGCCCTACTGCCACAGATCAGCTGCTGCGCTGGGCATCCCCTGTAGCAAAGCTTCCTCAGCATCTCCAGGGTTTAAGTAGCTAGTGGCACGTTTGGCAGGCAGGAGGAAGAGAAATGTCTGCAGAGATTTAGCTATCAGCTCTCCAAACTTTCTTGAACAAAGAGAAAATAAATAGGAAAGGTGCTAAAGGTAAAGATTAGAGGCAAATTCAAAGAGGGGATGGACGCCTCTAGAGCACAAACACAATGAGGAGTAGTTTTGCTCTTCTGCTCTAATTCGTGGTATAGGAATACAGTGCTTTCCCAAAAGAAAAAAAAATTACAGCTTCTTTTACTCAGAACTTTGGCAATAAGTCAGCTGTGTCTCACCTACCCTGCCCAGAAAGAGATGCTGTCCCTGAATTTGACCAACCAGCCCCAGCACAGAAGGTCACAGCATCACCTCAACGTACAGGTCAGCTTCCACAAGAACACGGAGAGAAGGTGGACAAGCAAATGCCCCTACCCAGCTGTTATTTTGTGAATTACCGCGCATTTCTCCTGCCCTGGCGTTGACACCTGGATGACAGAACTGAACCACGAGCCTCAGACATGCAGCACGCTAAGGAAACGTGGTGCTCTCAGCTGATAGGGAGTTAGAGCCCAAACCAGTCCCTGCTGTATGAGCAGTGTTCCGTATCAGGACTGCTCCCATTATTCCACATCAAAAGTCTCAACCACAGCCTGCACGAGATAATTCAAGGGATGACAGCAACAAGATTAAGGTACCTTTGTCCTCTGTCCCATTCTCAAAGGGGAACAAGCGCTGAAGGCAAATAAGAAGTGGGACAGAACAGGAACCTTTCTTCAGCAAAAGGAAGGAAGAAAAACGACCTCAATTCACTCCCACTCTTCTCCCTTTGAAAGGGCTCCCATAACTCGAGCTTCTCCAGTTCCTGCTGCAGGTGTTCCTCTCTCGCAGTGCCGAGGGTTAGGTTTTTGCTGAATATTCAGCAATAATGCAAAAAAGTAGAGACTTTATCTTCCAGAGAGAAACTGGGGAGGAGAAAGCCACGTGCAATGCAACGCGTCAGAGCGACAGAACTGGAGGATGGAAGAGAGGTGGCACAGCCCCACCAGAAGGAGAAGGGGGCACCCGAGGGGTGCCCAGACCCCCTGACCCACATCAAAGCACTAACAAGGGCCTCGCTGAGGAGCTGGGCATCAGAGGACAGATGTGGGACGGGACTGGCAGCACCCACGCTGCGTGCTGAGGTCAGAAGCCCTCCTCAGGAAGCAGGCTCGCAGTATATAGAGGAAGGATCCCTTAGCAAGAGGATGTTTTCATATGTCACCTTTCCGAATGGTTTCCTCAGTTTTCCAGCCAGCTGATGGCGTTTCTTCCAGCTCGGGGAAAGAGTTTCCGCTTTATCAGGCCTTCCTGGTGGTTTCCGCTCCATAACCCCTGACACCGAGGTGACATTAACGTCAAACCAAAGGTACACCAGTCTATGGAAACTCCTGAGCACAAACAGCTCCACTGCTCTTACCCTACTGAAGAGGGACCAGGTATGGAGGGCACTCCGCACCTCCCACGATCAGGGGAGTTTCCAGCTGAGCGAAGGTAGATTGAGAAGGTGAGGACTTGTTGTGTAGGAATGGGGAAATAACTGCACGGACACAAACAGACTGCTGCTACAAACATTGGGAGTACCAAGTAACTGGATTCTGTCACAACAATCTGCCTGGAAATGAGTCTGAACAGGCCTAGTCCACAGGCCAAGACTGCAAAGCCTATAACCACCGTCTGGTGCAGCACTCCTCACCTCCACATGGGTCGTTCCTCAATTCAAGGCATCCAGCCCAGCTGGGGAGAGCTGTGGGAAGGCAGTGAGGACCACATGCATGCATGCGACTCCTTCCACTTCTTCACAGGAGACCGAGCAAAGCTCAAGAGATGAGTACTTAGGCTTTGGTCTCTGATTTGGGGCTGGAGCAACTAAAGCTCTTAACACGCCTCTAAACGCAGCTGCAGACCGAGCGAAGGGGAAGTAGGTTACAGCACGACCTGAATAAGAGTCCAGGTTAACTCCACCACGGAGACTGCCTTCCAGCTTCCTTTAATTTTTCCCCAAATACAGTGGGAAGCCTCAGGACCGACGCGTTTACACCTCCCAGGCACACCTCTTCCTCCGGCTACGCTGCACTCCCCGGACAGGCAGCTCTGCAGGACGGAGGAATAAACCTCCCCCTCGGCGTAAATTTAGCGAGAGAGAAACCAAAGGCCCTAGAGACAGCGTCCCGACGTTAGCCACAAAAAAAGGAACAGCGTGGACAGCACCGCTGCCCTCTGCCACAGGGCACAGCGGTACCCAGGTGCGAGTGCAGCTCTCCTCTCGAAGCTTTTTAGACCCACGGTCTCAGGAAGGATATTGATTAGGAGAAATTCTTACGAGGCTCTGCGTGACCTGAACATCTGTTTATTAGAAACTAGCACCAGTGACTCATTTTCAAACAAACATGGTTTCGGGCTCTGTGCGAACACAGCTCCCAAGCCAACATTGTCTCTTGTTCCAGCACAAAGCGAAGGGGTGGCATCCAGCCCATTGTCTCCCACAGCCTGAGCGAGAAAACGAGTGGGGCGAGCGTGTGTGTAACGAAACAAAAAACTGATGTCCCTGATGATCAGCTTGTTTCTTGCCTCGGTGCCCCCCGTGCCCTGGAGGACAGGGATTTCTGCTGTAGGTTTCTGCCTGCCTCACAGCGCGGCGAGGTGCCTACCCCAGCCACAGATGGTTACTGTGTTCGGGAGAGCACAGTAACTCGAGTCTGTATTTCTTTATTAGCAAGACATTGCCAGAAGCCAGAAAGTTCACATCTGACTCAGAACTTCCCCAAAGTTTGAGGACATGCAGAACATCTTCCCAACCCCCTTCTCAAATCCACATCCAGTGCAATCTGGATCCTGTCCCAGTAACTAAGCTTTTTTTTTTTGGGAAATCACTTAATTCAGGACGAAGAACTAACGAGTGCCTCTCCAGAGTGCCTCTCGCAGCAGCCATGCTGCGCTCTGACTGCTCAGCCACTGCTTTCTGCTGGGCACGGAGCACTAACAGCAGACAAAACCATCACCACTCTGACACATTTGCCCTTTCTTTACCCTTTCTTACCTTGGAGTAGGTTTTTCCGCCCTTCAGCTCCTATAATGGGAGACAAAACAAACAGGAAAAGAAGCTATTATCTGCGCTGGGGAAACATGGGGAAAGTCGTTACTCAATCCTGGAATTTGGTCTCAGGATTTCACAAACTCCTGTACCAACACCCTGCTCCCTCCCACCCTCGGTCAAGCACCCTCGCTGGGGAGGCGAGCTCCGTTTGGTTTCTGTCTTAGCCCTACAAATCCTCCCTTCCCACTGCAATTCTTGCTGCTAAAAAAGCAGCTCGGAACCAACACCGAGACACGGGTGGTACCGGCCAGAAGCAGATGCTGGACGCTCACCTTGCGCACAGATACGCGGCAGATGCAGGGGTCCAGGAGCCCCGTGGCGGGGTTGGCACTCATTTTGCACACGAAGGTGAATTTCTTTTTCCAGCGGACACAGTTCTCCTGCACTTCTTCTCTGTGAGAAAACAAAGAAATACAGTCTTCAAACACAGGTACAAAGCCAAATCAGTCCCAGTTGTCACCTTTGACTGGGAACACAGTCCGCAAAGTTCCTCTACAACCTAGCTCGGCCCCCAGCACAGGTTAATCATCTCATCAGCATTCGCCTTAAACTCTCCCAAGCCCTTCGCCGTTTCCTGCTCAGCTGGTTTAGCTCCTCATGGTCCAGCCTGGACAGTCCCGGGCTCTGTAACTCAGCAGGGCCGAAGGTTTCCGAGCTTCTCTTCCTGCACCGCCCGTTGTGCACAGCCTCCTGCGCAGTAAAGGTGCTTTCTGTCCTTCCCACCCTGCTCTGTACACCGGGACTGAGCCCATGAAAACAGCCAGCTTGAGGGAGGACACGAAGAGGTGAAAACAGCAGTGGGTGCAGGCAGACAGGACCAGGCTATGCGAGAAGAGCCCGAGGTGAAGAGGAGCCCGCATCCCTCGCACCACTCGGCTCTGATCACTGGCTGCGGAGTCTGGAGGCTGAAACTCGGGCACAGGGTGAAGGAGGAGGAAGATGAGGAGGAGGAGGAGGCTCCTCACAGAGCACAGGAGCTGCTGCAGGTAGGGCTCAGGCTCCACAAGGCCCTCTGAGGAAGCCGAGCTTCATCTCTTGAAGACTGAGGGTTCGAAGGGGCAGGGGAAGGAGGTGCAGGGGGCCTTTTGCAAGGCCCTGGGTACCAAGTGATCCCCCGCAGGCTGCACACCGAGGCCTGATCCGGTTACCTGAGCCTGTCAGAGCTCAGCCCCTGGCCCCCAGCCAATTAAGCACTCAAAGTAACGAGGCTGGGGGGAGGCACAGTGCTCCTGGCAGCTCCGAGCTAGCAAGTTCACATACAGCTCTTCTCTTGGCATGGGACAAAGGAGCCAGGGCACCAAAAACCTTGTCTGCTTCAGCAGGGAAAGGGAAGCTTCCCACCAACAGACCCGGGCACAGAAAAGCCAGAGAGACTGCAGGGAAGGGAAGCGAGACCAGTCGTGGTGTGGCCTGCTGCTGGGAGGGACGGGGCAGACACCAGAGCGCAGCCCTGCAGCCCCTGCCCCAACCCTGAGGTGAAGGGAACATGACAGCATGCTGGGGAGCGGGTCCTGAGCCAGCAGCTCCCTGCCAGTCCTCCAAACTTCTCCGTGGGACTTCAGTAAGCCAGCTGAAGGGAGCAGCAGGGACCAGAAACGGGGCAGGTGACAGAACTAAACCCTATAACCCTCTGTGGTGTAGATACAGGATGGTCTTCCCTGGGCAAACGGAGGGAAAGCAGGAGGCCGCGATCCCTTCGAGGCAGTGAACTCAGACTCCTTGGTGGCGATGGGAGGCACTGAAACACCGGGCATCTCAGTGCCGGGAGCACCTTTGAGTTTGGGATTCATTCAAGATGAGGCCTGGTTCTCATTGCTCCACTCAGCTCAGTCCAACTCCTTGGGGCAGGAGGAGAGGAGATGCATTTCCACAGGGATTAAAGGGGCTTTGCCCGTAGTAAAACATTCCCCGAGCTAGCCAAGGGAAGTTTCAGCCCTGAGGTGCCCGAAACCTGACATAGCGTAACTAAAGTGACCTGGAGGAAGGAGAATTCAGACACAGATGAGAAAAGCATTCAAGAGAGTAGGATAATGCTCCCAAACCCACGTGCTTCAGATCTGCAAGGACGGTGTGTGGGACATGAAGACCCCAGGCTCACGTCAGCAGCGTTATTCTTCTCCTGCCTGAGCACAGGCTCACAGCACAGACCCCAGATATGGCCAGACCATTCCCCGTGCCACAGGCACCTGAGCTTCGTCACGGCACACCCCAGCTGGCAATGCCAGCTCCCTGCTTCACCCTCCCGATGTGCCGGAGCCCCTGCAGCGTGCCAGTTTCCCTCCTCGTGACTTCTCCTCGCGTTACTGAGCGGCTCTGATTCAGCGTCTGCTGGATGCGGCTAAGCCCAGCGGAGGCTAACGAGTAAAAAATGTGGCAAAAAGTCCTGCCTGGGAATAAAGAGCTGCTTCACAAGCTCTGCTAACAGCCCTCCTGTTTCTTATTAACAATATATGTCAGCCTTTCCAAGCTGCTGTGGGCAGCATGGCCCAGGCGATCAGGGGACGAGCAGAGGATTTGGGGACAAGCAGCACCACGAGCAACATGTCTGCAGGTGCACACGGAGCTCGGGGACCTGCATGGGGGCTGCACAGGATGGAACCGAGATAAAACTCGGAGCTGCTTTCCAGTCACAAGTTTCACAATCATTCAGCGAGGACTTTCAACGTTTTTTTTGTCTTTTCGGAGTGGCTTTTCAGGGTGGGGGCTGGGACCGTACCACCAGACAAGCAAGCAGCAGCATTGTTTCGAGCCAAACTGTAAAAAATTAGTTCCACATTTCCAAGAGCCAGCATGGGGTGAAGCAATGGGCTTTGTCTATCCGCCTCCCAGCAAGTTATCATCAGGATGGTAATTAGAGAAGACTAAAATAGGAAGAAAGAGTGGACTCGGATGAGGAGCAGTTTTGCATTTAGCTCCAGAACACCCGGAGCGCGGCGAGGGATGCACAGGGAGGTGTTTCTTTCCATCCTGATCACAGGGCACCTAAAAGCGAGGCAGAAGCTAACAGCTTTAAACCAAAAGTGTCTAATTTTAAGTCGTACTCTGTATTTGAAGCGCCAGAAATAGATGAGAGCAACGCCAAGCACTAGGTGCCAATTCAACGGGTCTTCAGAAGTTTTATTTTAAAACAAGCTGGCCATAGCATTTTGCAAAAAAAAAGCCTCCCAGAAGGCTGAATGCCTGCCAGGCTAAGCTTTGCCCTCTTCTGACTCGAGACTTACTCAAAGCTATGTAATTACTCTTGCAGACCTAAATATACCGCCGCAGAATAAACCAACGCAGCCCTGCGCTGGCTTCTGTGAACAGCGGGCTTCCGAGGGGAGCTTCGAGCTCCTCGCCTGCCTCCGGCCCTGCAGCGAGCCCAAAGGGACCTCAAGCCACATCCCTGGGCACCACTGTCCCCGTAGAGCAAAGGTGTGCTGTGCAGGGAGCAGCAGGAAGGTGTTTTGGTGTGGCAGGAACCTGCCCCGTGGGAGCGAGGCGCAGCAGCAAGCCGCTGGTTTATTGCTTTCCCACCCCGTGCAGAGCTAACAGCGCGCCTGGTGAAACCCACAAACCTCCCCGGGCTCAGGTCTCACGCACAGCCTTCCTGCAGCTCTGGAGGCAGGCGGAGGAAGGCACGACCAACAGATTTTACATTAGAGATGTTTACCAACTGCGATTTTAGTGCCACGGACAGAGCAGCACTGTTACAGAAAGCCACGATGCTGACCGTGAGCTTGCTAAAACGAGCGCACAGGGAAAGGCTTCCAGAAAGGGGCCACGTGTAGGAGCCACGCTCCCCAGGACAAGCCCGGGGTCTGTCCCACAAGGCAAGCCAGCTATCGAAGCACCACAACAGAGATTAAAACTTCTATTTACAGCCCCAAAGCCGAGCTGTGCCCAGCTGGGTGTGATGCTTCACACACAACCCGCTGAACCCATTTGGCCTGACCCATTTACAAGAGCGGTTGCTTGGCTTGAGCTTTATGGCAGCAGCCATATGTAAGAGAGCTAAAAGCACGAAACATCCTAAAAAGCCTACAGGCTCGCTGGGGTGGGGGGGGGGGGGAAGAAACAACAAAAATAGCTTCCCAACGCCAAGCACTGCAGCAGAGCAGCGCGGCTCGGTCTGGTGTTGCGCACACAGCAGCAGATGTGGGCAAACCTCGGGCTAAACAAGAGGGTACAGAGATAAGGGCGCACAAAGAGCTGCTTATTCACGTCCCCTCCTCCTCACTTACACAAAGGCTGAGGGCGAGCTCTCCTCTTTGTGACGCCCAGCCCGCACGCCCACGGCCCCCAGCCTCCGAGGGGTGGCTCTGGGTGAGCTCCCCGGGGCAGAGCTAATCCCCGCGGGCACGCAGCGCTCCCCTCGCCGGTTCACCTCTTCACATGGCAGCACGTCACTGAAGCCACGTCTCAATGCGATCAGGCACAAAAAAAGCTAACTGTTTTAAGGAGGCCAGCCCCAGCTCGGATCCATTCACGGTGCGGATCGATAAGCTGCCTTGCGAGGGGTCCCGGCACTCCCTCAGGGGGTCTTCTGGGGAGGAAGGTGGTGCAGGTGCCAGGGCGTTCCCTCAGGCACAAAGGAAAGGAGAAAACGAAACAAAATCAGGTCACCAGATTGCATCTGAATGGCATCACCACGCAACTCCTCCAGCATTTCCTTCCACGTGTGTCTGGGCTCTGCTTCCAGCTGCAGACACACACTGTTAGAATCAGAACGGCCCCGGTAGGAAGGACCCTACAGCACACCCAGTCCCAACCCTGCCATGGCAGGGACACCACCCACCAGATAAGGATGGCCATGGCCTCATCTAACCTGGTCCTGAGCACCCACACAGCCTCTCTGGGCAGCCCGTACCAGGGCCTCACCGTCCTCTGAGGGAAGAATTTCCTTGTAACATCTTATCTTACATCTAACATCTTATCCAAATCTACTATCTGTGAGTTAATCCATTCCTACTTGTCCTATCTGCGTTATGTGACTGAGCAAGAAGTCACTCTGCTTTTTTGTAACCCCCTTTAAGTACTAAAAAGCTGCTGTGGCAGCTCCCTGGATCCCAGCTCCCTGGATCCCAGCTCCCTTAGCTCGCAGCCTGGATCAGTCCTGTGCTACGCCCCGGAGGATACAGCTCCTATTTTAACCAGGTTATCTACTGCAAAGCCCTAATGGAAGAGGCACCTTTGGTAGGGCCTAGGAAAAGCACCCCAAGATCCCCCTCCCAAAGGGATGTGCTGAGGTCTGTAGCCAGCAGCCACACCGCCGGGCTCCCAGCACACCGAGGTTTGCACCATCCTCAGACACAGCTCCTGCTACACACACAGGGCCTAATTGCTGCTTTACAGCATGGAAAATACAAAAGGGAGGTGAAAATACACATAACAGAGAGCGAGCCTTTACCTAGCCATTAGCTGGTTTAGGTTTACAATCCAGAAGCTGTAGGTGGCCCCAAATAACGGCTCAGGAGCGGGCACTCGAGTGCAGCACGTATTATTAAGGCAGGCTGCATCCCTTCCTCGACCTGCTGCCAAGTGCAGGTAGGAAGCAGAAGCAGGGAAGAGGCAGAGATCTGAGCCTGGTGCTGAGAGGTTCAGCAGAAACATATTCCAAGCAGGGGAGGTGAGAGAGAGACCATCTTCCTTGGGGAGCACCTCGCAGGACTGGGAAACGGCTGGATAAAAAAATCATATCAAGACCCAGGACAGCTCAGCCTGGCTCTGTGGACATAAAAATTCAGTTACACAGAGGGGTTTTTGTCTGGCACCAAAAGGACCTGCCGCCAGCCCCACGCCTGCCCTGCAGTTCTGCGCTCACCCGAGGGGCAGGAAGGTGCCCACGGGCTCTCCGAAGGCCAGGTCTGAGCTCTGATGCCTTTGGAGTGAAGCCCTCACGTGAGCCAGAGGCAAATACAGCAGAAAGGACACACAGCAACTGTATGGGGAAGACAAAGCTAAGGGAAGCAGCTTCAGGTACTGGTGAGAAGCCAGGGGAAGGCTGAGACCACCTCCAATCGGGGCGAAGACGGCACCACGACGTGCGAGGCGGGGAAGGAAAAAGCCAGAGCAAAACCCAGGTGAGCATGAAATAGCAGGATGCTATTTCCAAGAGCGATTTCCAAGCTCTCCATAAAAATGAGCTGCTATCGGGTCGGCGAACAATTGACTTTTTATGGCTTTAAGCTTATCTCCAGCGGGCTGCTTCCAAAGACACGCAGCTTTTTGAACCCTCCAAGAATAATCAATCGTGATGAAGGTGCACCGGGACGAGGCAGGGAGCAGCAATACCTGCTGCAGAGCGGGGCAGCAGCCAAGCACCAGCAGGAAACCCTCCAGCAGCGTTCCTGCTGGGCATTACCAGCTTCAGCTCTGCCTGGCCTCCACGCATCCCCACGTGAAACCCCGCGCGGGCTGTCCCTGAGCTGAGAGCCCTCCAGTGCATCATCTTTGTCTACTGTCCAGGAGATCCAGGGCTTCCAAAACCTAGCATCAGGGCTCGTTTTAGAGGGGAAAAAGAATTTCCAACCATTTCTTGCATCTAAATCTTCAAACCTTTAAACTCTTCCTTTCCTTTAAACTCTTCCTTTCTGATGGTGGTTATCAAAAATCAGCACAGCCGGTGATGGAACGCCACAGCACAAGTTGCTCAGGGAAATAAAAACTAGGCCAAACAGAGGAAAAAAGACACAGGATAATGAACCTTGAAGACAAGCTCTAGAACAAGTCAGATGAGTTTTGGAAGGGTGAGTGAGGGTGGAGCACGGTGAGGGCAGGAGAAATGCTCTGACAGACGGCCAGCAAGGGGCGAGGATGCACACGGGGCACTTCAGGCAGGGGATGTGTGGCACAGGCAGCTTTGAGGGGTTTATGTTTTTTTTTTCTGCCCTCTTGAATTGAAGAACAAGCTGGCCATCAGGAAAGCAAGGACGAGAAGGGCCTGTAGCAGTGAATATCGTGCAACACAGCTCCTGTTACATCCGAGGGCTGCTCGCCACATCCCCAGCACACCAGCGCCTTCTGGGCAGCGGCCAGGGACCCGTGCCAGGAGCAAAAACATCCCAAGGACCCAAACTCTTCAGTGTAAAGGAAGGAATAGCTGGAGGGGTGACTCAGTTACCGAAATCCAGGTCTGTAACAGTGCACAGATCGAAGGCTGGAAGACGCCTTGGCTTTTTATAAACCACCCGAGCGCACTGAGTCATTGCCCCGGCTCCCACCTGCATTGTTCTGAGCTCATTTGGAGCTGGATGAGCCGAGCAGGAGTCAGGTGCCAGGCTGCCAAATCCAGCACCGGCGCTTCCTTATCGTAAGCAAACGTACAAGTATTTACAGAAAACACCAGGAACAGCTCCACCACGCTTGGTCAGCCCTCAGCTCTAACGCTCCAGCTGGATTTCGGGGGACGAGACCTCCGTGGGACTGGAGAGGAGAAAAGAAAACCTCCCAGATCCCCCAGTACCTGCGTGCCCTTGGGACAAATCCCAACAGAAACCTGCCTTGCAGTTCTAACAGATAGAGGAGCCAAAGCTTCAGAAAACCCCACGGGTTTGCTCTGAACAGGCACTGGCAAGGTGAAGGCAGGTTAATTCAGGCTCCCCGGGACAGCACAAGGTTCTGTGACACCGAAGCTTGGGAAGCCTTTTGCTTGTGGCAGCCTGTGGATGTGAAATGAAGATTGGCCGATTACCCGCTGCTGATGTATTTATAAACTTGCTTCATCCCCTAAGTGTTAGCTGTCAATTTGAGCGATTCCAGCTTTGCCTTTGGCTGCCTAAATTTGGGCTCCTACTGAAGACAGACAGCAACGTAAAATCCAGCAAGGAAAACTCTGGGGATGTCCCTGCCGTGAGGGGTACAAGAGACGGCCACGACTCCGTGCTGCAAGAAAGCTGTGCTTGTGAACGGATTGTTCTTAAGAAGAAAAAAGAAAGCCCCCTTCCCAAGCAAAAAACCGAGCCCCAGCCACGCAGTGAGACGCCATGGGACGTGGGATGGGATATTCCAGGGCTCTGCTGGGACAGCGAGTCTGGAAAATGAGACCCCGGGAGGGAATCGCCAACAAGACGAGGAGCAAAATCCCCGACACAAGCAACACGTGCACTGAACAAATCTGTTGGCCTCCGAGGCAGATTTATGGCACAGGAAGCCATGCTGAAGCTCAACTATTCGAGCTCCATCCTGTGCCAGTATCGGCCCCGTTTCAGCCAGGAGGGCTCGCCGGCGCAGCCGTCCCCAAGAAGCCTTTGTAGTGTAAATTAACCTGCGCACGAGGCCAAGTTCGTTTCGGGAATAATTTCATTAACACCGCGTGATGTAACATCACTGCAATTTGGCTCGAGTGTGCTGAAGAGCTCTTCAGTAAATAAGCTGCCTGAAGTCAACCCCGGTGCTAAAAGTATGTTTGGTTACCCAAGAGGTACCACCCTGCTGTGCCCAGACATGCTCAGAGTGAATCACCTCCACACGGCACACAGCTCGTCAAAAACAATAAAATGGTCCAGGAAAACATCCCTTTGTGGGCTAAGACCAGCTTTGCCCTCCCATCACGGATGTTTTATGATGGTTCGTTTATAAAGGCGTTGTTCAGCAGCACGAACCAGGTCACTGCGCTTAAGGACAAGGCTTTAAGGACAAGGCACGGGCACGCTCTCACTGCACCTCAGGCCCTTCCAGCAATATTTGGTGCTGCTCATTGCAAAAAGGCTGCTCGAAGGTCTGCAGATGACAGAAAGCTGCTGGACAAAGCCAGCTGCATCCCCAGCTCGTCGCCATCCCGGCAGCAGCAGGCTGGCAGTCCCAGCGCTGCCGGTCCCCGTTCTCCTTTCCCATCTTTTCCTCTTGCCTCAACTCCGGCGTGCGTCAGCCCCGGTGTCACGCTGCTTCAAGACGCAGAGCTGGCAGAAAGGGACAAATTGCCTTTTGGCTAGATTTTATCAGTTTAACACCGCAACAGTGAGGTCAGAGGAGTGCCAGAGCCAGCACGGGGGGAGAAAATGGGGGATGGAGACACAGCGGTCGGATCGGCTTCAGATCCTCCAGACCCACAGCTCGATAAAGGCAGTTCTCTGGGACCGACAGCCCGTGACGTAACGGCACCCTAATCAGAGAGGTAATTACACAAATTACATCTCGGTTAGGAGCAGGACGAGGGAAAGTGCTGCACTTGGTGACACACCAGCCTGTGCTGGCTGTGCCACCAGGAGATGCTTGGCTGGGCTCTCGCTGCTCGCCTGCCAGGAGCGGGTTTTGGAACATTTACCTCCCCCAGGGCTGTCACCACTGGCAGCACTCGGGCACATCTCCGTGATCCTCCTCTGCTGAGAGCCCCTGCAATCAGAGGCGAGCAGGAACCCCTACGGGAGGGAAGGCAACACGCAGGTTTGTTTTGAAAGAGCAGTCGCGCTCGCACGGCGAGTGGGAAAAGCCATGGCCATAAACCTACAGCAGAAAGCAGCCTTAAAGAGAACAGCGGCCAAACACCAACAGCTACCCCCAGGACCAGCAAATAATTCGACAAAGCTGGAAGGCAGCAAGTACAGAAACAGCTGTAGGAAATCCACTGCCCCTCAGCACAGCGCTTCCCCCGGGGCAAGCAGCACTGCAGGCTACTGAGGGCACCGATGAGCAGCTCTGAGCTCTGCACTCGAAAGGAATTCGGCATTTATGCAGATGTAACTGCCTGGTGTTAGCCAAGTATGAAATAAAACACAACAGGCCCCTGACAGGAGCCAGGAAAGGAGCTGCCACGCAGGGGGGCTGCTGCATGATGGGCTGCAGCGAGGCAGGCAGCCTGGCCCCGAAGGAGCCCGTGCTGCTCAGGCTGGGAGCAGGACACGAGCAGGAGCCGGCACAGCCAGGCTAAGGCAGTGAAAAAGCTCAGCCACTGCTTCGTTGTGGTGCGATGGAGCATTAAGAAACCCCAAAAGATTGCGGGATTATAAATAAAATCCGAGATTCCTGCCTCACAGTCAGCAATGTGCGGGCACAGGGATAACGGGAAGAATTGGGGAAAAAAAACAGGAAAAAGCATGGTGAAAGCCACCGAAAACCCCAACACCACACCAACCTGACCTTTGCTAAGCGTGGATAAAGCCTGAGAGTCTGACAGAAAGCTGGTGGCGGGGTGAATAAACCTCCAAGCCTGTTTTTTTCCAGCCAAGCCTTTCCTTCCCCTTCTCCTGGCCATCAGCGCGTTGCGATGAGCAATGTTATCCCCGAGGGATGGAAACAGCAGTGACTGGGCAGAGCAGAGGGTGAGCAACCCCCCGGCAGCACTCGTTCTGCAGTGCTCACACCCACAACTTGCACTCGAGGAGGAATGGGACCTCCAGCCACAGGGCCTCCGTCAATCACTAACCCCGGAGCCGTGAGCGATCGCCTCTCCGCAGCCACTTCCCACAAAGTTTTATTCTGGGAGCAAAATGGAGGTGGCTGCCCCAAACTGAAGCCCCGAGGCCGCGTCCCATTCATGGGATTTTCTCCTCCTGTGGGTTCCTCGTTCTGCTTTCCCATCGCAGAGCCAGGCTGGAGCATGGTGCTTGGTAAAGGGCCCTAAACCAGACCTCAGCGTTCGTTTTCTGCACTGAGTGATGAGAAGGGACTTGCCTCATTTCAGCTAACGCACAGCTGGGGAGAGTTGTAATCCCAAAAACGTTTTCTAGCTTTAATGGGTTTCTTATTATTATTTTAGAGAGCACATTTTGGAGCTGGTTACCCAGCACACGCAGGTTGATGCAGCTCTGTAAAGCTGCCTCACCGATCCGTGCTGCAGCTCCCTGCTCCTCCCAGCAGTTACCCGCGTGCTCCCTCCCATGCAAGCAGCCCCGGTGCTTTCAGCCCCGACTCACGGCGCTCATTTCTTATTTAGCGTACAGCAAGGGAAGTATTTTTAGCTTCAGGCCCATCTCCTGCAGCAACACGGGACCTTCCAGCACCGGGCCTCCTCTCTGCAACCAGATTTGATGAATTGAAAGGCAAGGCGTGATGTGATGGGCGTGATCCTGCCGGCCCACTTGTCTGCGGGGAAAGCATCCGCTAGAGACCAGACCCTTACAGAGCCTCATCTGGAGCATCCTGTCTCTGCAGCACTTGCCTCCTCCCAAGCCTCTGTCTCCGTGTGCTTCCTGTGCGTTTTCCTTCTCATCCCCGTCCCCTTTTCCCTATCTCAGCCAGATCAATCGAGCTCCATGGCAGACTCACGAGAAGCACGTGGAAGTGACACCCGTGACGCCCTCCAGCCCCTCCGAACAATTCCCTTTCTTGCTCATTGGATTACCAATCCCCCGAACAACACGGCCGTTCATCCGGCGAACACAGGCACAACTGTTCGCCGCTGGGAAGAGCCTTTCAGGCGCGGGCTCGAGGACGGGCTGCTGGGTCCCGCTGCGTGGTACCAGAGCTCCCGGTGCCAAGCCAGGGTGCTGCCCTGCATCGTGTGTCCCAGCCAGCGCACAAAGGCATCGCGGGGATAACCTGCAAGAAAAAAAACCCACCTCTCATCCTGCAGGTGCTTGGTGGGGCAACGCGAAATAAATGCAGCCACCTGAAATAACACGGCAGGGATTTCTGATGAGCCCCTGGGCTGTTACAAAGGAAACAGCAGCTCCAAACCTCTGCCCAGGATATTCCTAAAGGCGGATGATGTATACGTAAAGAGCTAGAGACTAATTCCTGACCTGCTTCAGCTCCGGCAGGGCAGGGCTGGCAGCGCAGAGGATGCGGGACGCATCCTGCCTGAGCAGGGAGGCCACGCACAGCCACATCCGTCCGTCCTCGCACGGAAGGAGACCTCAGAGAGCACGGGGCAGGTGATGGTGCAAGGGCTCACCGCGCTGCTCCTCCTGCTCCCGAGCAGACAGACGTGCCCTGCAGCAAAAAGGGGTTCACTGGGAGCGAGGAGCCGGAGATCTCTCCTGAAATGCTAGCAGGTGTAGCTTCCTGCAATGAAATGATAAGAAATAAATCTGTGCCTGCCTCGTTTGTCTAGAAAGTAGCACCGGAACAACTTGCTGTTGGCAGCTTACGGCCTGTTAAAATACCAACAACCGTGCAGAGACCACAGGCTGCCGAAGGCATGCCCGAATTCCTCCCAGGTACAGCCTCAAAGCTGGAGTCAACGCTGACAGCAGCTAGAGAGCACCGAGAACAAACAGGCTGGAAGCCATTCAGGTTTCCCCCTGCATTCCAGAAATAAATACGGGGCTTGAAGGGAGCGGGGGGCACCCTCTGCTACCTGCCCTTGTCCTCAGCCAGAGCAGATTTTGTTGCCACCCCGTAAATCTGCTGGGCCCCAGCCCCGAGGAGCAGCTCTCGGAGCCGCGGGCTGCTCAGCTCACACAGGTGAGGCTGACCCCAAAAGTTCGCTGTTGAGCACTGCCAGCCCCGAGGGGGAAGCCTGAAAGCAGCCTGCACCCAGACACTCACAGCCCACCAGTCACCGAGCCTGGCAGTCTGATTCTAAAACCCCATCTTCTCCTTCCTGCTGCCTGCTTTCCCCACGTCAGCTTCAGAAACCGAGGGGTGCAGGAGTCAGGCCCTCGCTGTGCCCAACCAGGCTGTGTTACTGCCAGGTGTTTGCAGAGGCTGCCCCCAGGCCTCTCCTCCAGCACTCCCGGCCCTTTCCTGAGGCTGTGGCCAAGAGCAGGAGGTGACCACGTGGAAGGCAAAGCTGCTCCGGAGCATTACCTCTCGCTCTCTCGACCCACATATCTGGGGTGTGTTTACACACAGGGAAGGCCTACCTTTTCGGACATGTTTGCAGCCAGAGCATTTTTTAAAAGCCAGCAACCCTCCTCTTTCTCCTCTGCTGGTTTTCTTCCCCTCCTGGCGAGGCTGACTCCAGGAGAAAGCAGTCACCTCGCCTTTGTTTTCAGGCAGGCAGTGGGGAAGATTTACACCACCGCGGGGCTGAAGCAGTCCTGTAGCCTCTGGTGAGCCAAACTGAGGCTTTTCTGGCCAGAAGGAGCCAAAGAGGGTAAACCTGAAGGGTCTCTAGCATCAGGCATGACAGCTATTTATGTGAATTTGTTATTTCTAACTCGCACCACAGACAGCTGGGTTTCAGAGGCTTGCACCTGCCCTAAGAGAAGCTCCTGATTCACCACTTAGGGCACTGCTTTTCCCCTTTCCTGATGTCCTACAGAAAGGGACAAGGCCTTAATCCACGGGGAGCTGCCGGCACCAGGAGCCTGCCCCAGCCCCGGCGTTTCCTGCGGCTCCACACGCAGGGGCGGCAGGAAGGAGCCTCTCACCCCTACCCCGTTACAAGCTGTACGAACATCCTCGGTTCAGGCTGCAGCACCGAAATACTCCGAGGCCAGACCACACCAACAGGCAGGGATGGCTCTTCCCAGATCATGACTGCTCCCCTGAATCCTGCCTAAAAGCTGCTGCTGGGCTGTGGGAGGCAAAATCAGCCTCTGGGCTGACTGGGGCCGCAGTGCCAGGAGCAGAAACCAGGCTGAAACACCAAATGTGCTCGAGAGAGTGTGCTCGCTAAGGACATACGGCCTGAGGTGGACAGAGACACAGCCTGGGTTGGAATTTGGGATTTTTTTTGCCTTCAGAAGATGACGTAGAAGGTGGGAAATGCCCTCAGTGCCGTTAAACTCTTGCAAAAGCCTTTCCTCTGGAGTCAGCCAGGGGCTTTCAGAGCACAATCCCTTCCTTCAGGGCCAGGAATACCGGAGTGGAACTGCTGGCAAGCTAACGGAACGAGGCAGGAGGAGGTGGAACAAGGCAGGACGAGGTGCTGGACTATGTGGCTGACACCTGGCCTTCCCCCTTCACATCACACAGCAGCGCTCCCTGCCAGCAGTCAGCCAGCAGCGGGATGAGGAGCAGCTGGCCACCGCTCGGCATTAATTGTGACCCTGTAAGCAAGCAGGGGTTAAGCAACTCTTCCCCCGCTGTAATACCCAAAGACGTAAGCACAAGAGCTCCGTGGGGCCGTGGCTTTAGGCCGTGCTCCTGGCCAACCCCGCTCCCTCACCCCGCTGGATCCCAGCCCTCCCTGTGGGGCTGTTTGACCAGCATCTGGCCAGGAACAGCGGCGCAGGGCCCCTCGGAGAGCTCGGACCCGGTGCAGGATGCAGCAGCCCAGCTGCTTCGCACAGACGGTTGCCATGAGCACAGCCCCGTGCCTGCTATTTTTAAAGCTACTCCCAGGCAGCTGAACCGTACCGGTACCGGGATTAAGGGGTACCGGGATTAAGGACCTTCAAGGCACAGACCAGCACCTGCCCCAGAAGCACTTCCAGAAGACCAACTTCTAAAACCCAGCAGCGGCAGAGCCCCAGACCATGGGCGGCTGTCGGGTGGGTTGCTGTAAGCTGCAGCTGGTCTTATCCTCAGAAGACCTGCCAGAACATCAGGAGACGATTTTACAAACGGAGGAGGAGGAGGAAGGAAGGGCGAAGGGAAATTTATGGCTGCAGCTCGAGTCACTGAAATACCCGCGGTGTAACTGAGGCCTTCACACAGCACGCGTGGAAGGAGGGCACCTGACTGTGAGAAAAAATGAAAAAAGACACAAAACCAAGAGGCAGATCCTCACGGCGATGTGCTGGCAGGACCTGGACCTCCTCCAGAGCACCCTCAATTCCTCAGAGGGCAATTCCCGAGGGCACTTTATCCAGGTTCCCCTCAGGGACCCCACGGGGCTGAGGCTCTCTGCTCCCAGGTCACTTGAACCCGCTGCCACCCAGCAGCTCCGCGGCCACCCCGGGCTCACCACAGACCTGCACCAGCTTTCGGGTCACCTGCTGTGAACGCCCTGAAAGACATCAGTTCCTGGAGAACCTTATCTTCCCAGACAACCCTCTTTGTTCCTCGTCATAAGCCACTTAATCGAGGAAAAACAAATCCCAACTTGGCACGTCCTGTATCTACTCCTGCCCCCTCCGTTCACAGACTCCGAATGATGTGGGACACCTCGTCCAGATCAGCTCTGGAAACACACGGACACCGGGAGCTCCTGGCCTGCTCAGTCACAGCTGCACACATTTTTTTCTTGCCACAGCCCAAAGAGACTGCAGAGCACACCAACACTGACACCAGTGGTTCATGGTGGGACGACCTGACAGACCTCCCAGCTCCAAATGGGAGCATTTTGGGAAGTGGCTGACTTCAGGCAAACAATCACAGGCCCTAACTAACCACACAGACTTCCCAAACACCACGGATACAGCATCTACCTCCCAATCCTTCCCCAGACCCACACCATCTCAGAAAGGTCACAGGACTGGAGCGCAGAGCAGCCTCTCGGTGCAGTAACTTCTCCCTGCTCCTGGACATCCAGCCCTCTCCAAGTTTCTTTAACTGCCGCAGCAGGAAAACATTTGGAAAAGGTCAAATGACTCAATACCACCGAGAGAGCCGTCACGTTTCCAGCAGGACCAGGTTTCCACGTGCTCCCGGTTCGAGCGCAGAGAGGTGAGGGGAAGGCAGCACGCCGAGCAGGGCACCGGGGCTCAGCGCCCGCGCTTGGTTTGAATCCCAGCTGGTGTGGGAGCTGGAAGGAGCGCTGCTGAACCCCAGCCAGCTCAGAAAACAGCCCCACGCAACCCGCAGCGTGCTCCCAAAGCTGCTTGCGAGGGCAGCGAGGAGATGGGTTCGGACGTTTCCTAGCACAGGCCCACCTGAGCCAGCCCCAGTTGGACTCGGTTGGTCGCAGCTCCGGGCAGCAGAGGGGTTAATTCCTTCCCAAGTTCACACACTGCCCAAATTCCTTAGATAAGCCGCTTCCACCAGGCGCAAGGACCCAGCCTCAGGGGGGGAAGGCTGTAAGGAAAAGCTCTTTTGATAGATTTTCTTCAAAAGAGAAATTAATTCACGGCCCATTTTTGGCGGCGTTCCACGCCCACAGTTTCTATAGACTTCAGCCGAGGTTGCACCATGCCTCCAAAGGGAAAAAAAGGCTTCGAGCAATGCCCTGCCACTTCTACTCCCAGACAAATGTTTTACACTCGTCCAATAAAAGTCTTCTCTCCCAAAATAAAAAAGCTCAAGGCGCAGCACCACAAGGAAGAAAACCAGAGCAAAACAGGCTTTGGTGCTGCGATAAAACAGTTAGCAGCAAACCCACGCTGCACCTTTAAATGCAAGTACTCGCTCAGGAAAGCAAAAAAACAAGTTGGAAAGCCACCGAAGGCTTCCCTCACATAGCCAGGCAGAAAGCAAGCCCAGGCTGTTACGGAATTTGCGTTTACATTTACATACTGCTGGTGATAATCTACGCGCAGAGCTGGAAACAAAGCAAGTTTTTATTAGCAATTAGCAGCAGGAGCGGGGACAGAGCTGCCTGAAGGAGCCTGAGAAATGCCAATACACAAACAACCCTATAAAACGTGCAGCGGACCGATCCCGATACGAGAAATCATACGGAAAAGAAAGTATTGCAGCTATAAACCGGGGAGACGCCATGGCGTTTGCTCGAGGAGATAACCTGTACCTTTAGCACTGACAACCCTGACTGCAGGCAGCAGTTTTCCCTTGCACAGCAATTTGCAATGCAAAGCAAGCTCCTTCCACCCTCACCACCAACAGCAACTCAGAACCCAAAGGGGAGAGCAAAGTCAGAAGGGGCCGGTTTGGTCAGCTGGACGCGGTTTTCTTCAGAGCTAAGTTTCAAGTCAGGCATGAAAGCAATACGGCAAAACATCTGAAGTAGTGTGAACACTGGGGTAAGGGGGGAGAAAAAAAATAGAAGAGGACTTCATCCCTAAACCCCATCTCTCTTGGGGTGCAACCTCTCGTTCCCTTCCTCTCTGAAAAATCCCGTCCGTCTCCGAGCAGCCACCAAAACCCAGCTGTGTTCTTCCCCAGCTCTGGAGGACGGCGTGGCCCTACAACAGAACTCCTGAAATCACAGCCAGGGGTTGCAAGAGGTAGCCAAACGCCAATCCACTCAATTAAAGACTAACCAGGAACAGAAGGCCAGCCAGGAGGCAAGCCTGCAGGCGGCTGCTTACCTGGTAGACAAGCTCGCGAAGTCTCCTCCATCCAGCAGCCTGATCTTACAGAACAGAACCCCATTGACGAAGGGGACAGCAGTCAGCTCTTCCAGAGTAAAACTGGTCTGAAATTTGAATTTCTTCTTCTTCATCAGGAAAGCCATGGGCAAATTCAGCGTGGAAAGCCCGGGAACTCCAGACGAGACGGGGAGGAGCGGCTCAGCACACACAGAGCCGAGCAGGGGAACAGCTCTGGCTCCAGGGGCGTAAATTTAGGGGAGTGAATTCCAGTTCAGTTACAACGAGGGCCCGGCTTCAAACGCGCAATCCTCTTCTCTTTGGTGGTCGGATCGGGCTGCTGGATCATCGCCACGGCAGGCTGCAGGTGAGGAGGAGGAGGTCAGGTTAAACCTCTGCAACATCTCCGAGGGAAAAGGGAGGGAGGGAAGCACGTCTCAGCTCCAGACCAGCAGGAGCTGTCCCTGTGGGAGGCTGCAGCGCTCCGCCTTCAGCAGAACCCCTCCAGAAAGCATCTCTCGTGGGGAGTCATCTTGGGTCTCCGAAGAAGCCTTCGGTCTGCGTGCAGCACATGCGGAGAGCTGCCAGCTGCTCTCCCCTCTTCCTGCGCAGCTCCTTGATGCAGGTCTGCAGGTCAGCCTTTGGGAGGGAAATGAGGAAATTAGTCCCAGGCAGCCTCGGGCTCCTCCTCCTCCTCTAAAACCTGTTTGGAGGGGTAATGTTCAGCCCAGGCTCATACCAATCTGAAGAGGTATGGCCCCAATTAGCCCGCTCCCCATATCTTCCGTCCCCTTTTTGCCTAGGGCAAGCTTCGCCGCTGTCATCATCCCCCTCCTAATTTCTGTTTGCAAAGCAGCTCACACAGATCTGCTCCATTTCCCCCCATCGGCTCCAGGAGCACTTTGCAAACCAGATCAGCCGAACACGCAGCCTGGCGAGAATACACAGAAACGTCTCAAAACATGCCAAATCTGTTTTTTTTTTTTTTTTTTTTTTTTTTTTTTTTTTTTTTTTTTCCCTTTTTCCAAGCAGCTCTACGCGCCAGCACCTGTATCTTACAAATGGAGCACCCAACACCGAGGGGAAGAAGGGCAGAGGAAGGCAGCCGGCTCCGGCTCGCACAGCACCACCAAACCAGGTCACCGCCTGCCCCAGACGCTGGGTTTTGGGGCCGGAGGCGCTCGGGGCGCTGCGGGTTTCAGCAGCACCGTGGCGGTGAGGCCGAGGGGTGCCAAGGGGCCGAGGGGTGCCCGTGGAGCAGCCCCCAAGGGGATGGCAGGAATGAAATGGCAGCAGAGGGGCCAGCAGGGCTCTGCGCTCACTGCCCTGCCCCAGCACCTGGGGGCTGGGGGGGCTCCAGGGGGTCCCCAAAATGTACCTGGGGGACCCCAAAAGGACCCCAGGGGGATACAAGGGGGACCCGGGGGTCCCTAAGGGGATCCAGGGGGGCTTCAAAAGCACCCGGGGGACCCCAAAAGGACCCCAGGGGGCTACAAGGGGGACCCAGGGGTCCCTAAACGGATCCTGGGGGGCTCCAAAAGCACCTGGGGGTCCCCAAAAGACACCCGGGGGGCTCCAAGCGGGACCCGGGGGTCCCCAAAAGGCTCCTGGGGGTCCCCAAAAGACACCCGGGGGGCTCCAGGAGAGAGCCGGGGGTCCTCAAAAGACACCCGGGGGTCCCCCAAGCGGCTCCCGGGGTCTCCCAAAGGCTCCCGAGCCGCAGCCCCCAGCCCCGGCCGCCCCCTCCCGCCGCCCCCGGCCCCGCACCGACCTGGGCCCGGCCCCCGCCCGCAGCTCCTGCCCCGCCGCCGCTCCGCGCGCTACGCCAATGGCGGCCGCTACGCCAACGCTTCCAGCGGCCGCAAGGCAGGGCAAAGGGACGGCGCCGCTTCGTGAATAGCAGCGCTACGCCGGGCCCCTCCCCTCCGCCGCCTTCCTCTCCCCCCCTGGGGCCGCGGGGAGGGAAGGGCGAGAGCGGCGCGGCCCCATTGGGTAGGAGGAAAGAGGCGGGGAGGGTAGGGAAGGGCGGTGATTGGTGGGTTTGGGAAAGGGGAGGGGAAAGGCGTGCGGGGATTGGAGGAGGGGGCTGTCTGTTTCGGGGAAGTCCCTCCCCTCCCGGCTGAGGGAGTGGGAGGGAGGCGGGCGGCTCTGTGGCGGCCCCGGGGGTCGCCGCGGTGGGAGGGGGGCTGCGTGCGGCCGGGGCGTCGTGGGGCCTTCCTGCCCCACAGCGGGGTGCTGGGAGCCCTTCCTCGGGCTGAACAGCCCCGAGGTGGCTTTTAAAATAATTGTTTAATCACAGAATGGCCTGGGTTGGAAGGGAGCTCTGAGATTATCTCGTTCCAACCCCCTGCCGTGGCAGGGATGCCGCCCATCAGACCGGGTTGGCCGTGGCCCCATCCAACCTGCTCCTGAGCACCTCCAGGGACGGGGCCCCCACAGCCTCTCTGGGCAGCCTGTGCCAGGGCCTCCCCACCCTCAGAATGAAGAATTTCCTCCTAACCACTAACCAAAATCCCCCCTCTTTTAGTTTAAAACCATTCCTGTCATCCCATCATCATCAGATCGAGCAAGGAGTTGCACCCCATCTTTTTTACAAGCACTCTTCAAGTACTAAAAGGTTGCACTGAGGTCCCCCCCCCCCGTGGGCTCTGGGGTTTGCAGGGCTCGCTGAGGGGGTGTCAGGGCTCTCTGAGGCACACCTCAGCCCCCGGGCCAGCAGCATGGCACTGGGGGCGAGCTGAGGTGTCTGCACCTCCCTGCGGGCTGGGCTGAGGCCATGGGGGACGCAGCAATGAGGGCTTGGGCTTCGTGCCCGTCCCATCCTCAGCAGCCTCCGGGTGCCCGGCAGCGGGCTGTGGGGCAGGCTGACCTGCCTGGGATGGCTGCAGCAGGAGCCTGGCCCTCCGCGTGTGTGAGATGTGCCAACTGCTTCAAGGCAGCTCCTGGCCAAAATGGCTCCCTCCTGCTGAGGTGTCGCTGCCCTGGCCCCGGCTGGCGGCTGGGCTCCCTGGTTAGGCAGGATTCCATTGTTTAAGGGCAAGCAGAACAAAACGTCCCTCCTCGTCCCGGAGGAGGCTGCAATCACTGGCGTGATTTGCCTATTTTTTAAGGTTAGGGATGTGCCGAAGGAGCCGTGTTGCTGAGAAGTTGAGGCTGGTGTGGGAGGGAGTTTTCCCAAGGCTGATTTGCATGTCTGGCAAGGCCTGGATGAAAGGCTGGGAGTCCCGGCTCTTTTTGCCAAGCTTTGATGCCCAGACTCCTTGCCTTTAATCTTTGCCATCTATGCAGACGGTATCAGAGCTATCAAATCATTTTACCACAGAATGAGTCTTTTAAAAGTAAATCTGCTAGGAAAAGTGCACGGCAACATACTTGGCCAGCACGGGCTTAGACCAAATGCTTTGCTCTGATTCTTGTTTACCAGGTTAAACAGATCCACAGGCCTGGGACTGGGAAAACATTTCTCGTGTTGGTGCAGTGAAACCATCACAGGAGATGTCAGCCTTCCCACGTAGCAGGGGTTGTGGAGGCTGTTTAAGGGTAGGGACCGAATCCATCCCATCAGCTGATATTCAGCGCTTTCAGTGCCTCGAGACATCAGTAGAAACGGGCTGTTTTTTTCACTTTGTTTGTTAATTTACTGGGAAGGAGCCCAGCCTGCTAAATATTTAATATTTGTAAGCTGGGATGCCTGAATGCAGGAAGCATCTGAGGAATCCAGCCCGGTCCCTCACACTTCTAATTCCCCGAGCATACCACCGACAGACGTGTCAATCTTCCACTTCCATCGCCACGTAAAGGCCAAATGATCTCTGTTTGCAGTGTGGGAGGAGGCCTCGTGTTATCTGCTGTGATTCACTCTGATAAATAACCTCCTCGGAGGACTTCTCTTGTTTGTAGCAACAGCCTCACATGGTAAAGTTTGCAGGGCTTTTAATCCTCGCTGCTCTCACGCATATTTACCCTGCAGTTTTAGCAGAAATTTCTCTTGAAAACCTCAGTGTTTTTTATAATTAATGGTATAATGTGACTGATGTTAAAAATAAACTGATTTGGAAAAGTGCCCAGAGAGCTGCTGAGCAGTGTGTAAGATAGCAACCGTAGCCGATTCTCAGGGGTATGTATATTTTCCTAACAAAGGCAGCCTCATGACTTCGAGATTACATCTCTATTAGTTCGAAATTCACCCTGTTGATTTTTCTGTGTTTATGCTGCATAATTACTTGTGGACAAAGCCTCATTTTTTAAAGGAGCAGTGCTTCTCTGAGGGTCTCCAGTGAGCCCTGCTGGGAGGGATGTCGGAGCCCGTCGGTCAGTCTGGGCCCCGTGCAGGTAGCAGAGGGATAGGCAGTGTGTCTGCCCATCCACCATCCCACTGGCTTTGTATTATTTTCAGATCCAGGTCCAAATTGTTTGTTAAAGGGTCGTATATATGATCAGGGTGCTCTGATGTACATTAATTCTGCTCAGCCCAGACCCCAGCGCCCAGCTCTTTATGCCGGTGGTTGCTCTTCCCTGACCCCGGCCCCGCTGTGCCCGTTTCACCTCTGCTCCACCAGCCTCAGCCACGTCCTTACCCCGTGCTCTCCCTGCCCCGAGCCTTTCCTGATGACTCTCCCCAGCGCTGCCACCACTTCCTCAACTTTTGCTGGTTCAGGGCATTATTGTATCAGCTGGAGATAATAATTTATCGGTTTGTGTTCTGCTTAATGCTGGGCCTCACCTCTGCTGCTGCTGGAGAGGTGCCAGCCAGGGGCTGGGATCTGCGGGCTCTGCTTGTCTTGGGACCAAGGGGCAAGCAGGAACAGAGGCGGCTTTTCTTGCCTCCTCCCTCCCGACCTAGGGTACCGGGATAAAGAAGCGGGGAAGAAACGAGGCAAGATAAATTCAGAAGGGACACAGCTCAGCGAGGTGAAGTGAGATAATGCGTTTGGTGAGCCATCAGATCCTGCCTCGTATCCCAGAGGAATCCCAGATACACGAGCAAATCAAGCCCTGTAATCTACATCATCAGCGTCTTCCTCTGGAAAACATCATCAGACTAATCCATTTGTCCCAGCAGCCAAATGATTAAAGTTTGAAAACTAAATTACACAGGGTTGCTGCAACAGCGTAAACACGTAATGGCTCTCCTCTCTTACATCTGGAAGCTCTGCTGTAATACCCTAATGGGCTGCCAGTCCTGTCACCCGCCCCCCAACCAACCAAACTACAAAAAAGATACCACACGGTGCTCTCTGCTATAAATATTCTTCTTGCTGCTGGTGGCCAAGCACCTGCAAAGGCACCTGCTGCCCGGAGCCGTGCTGGGAGCTGCCTTCCCCAGAGCTCGGGGAGCCCCCAAAGCAGGGCAGGGGCTGCAGGACCCACAGCGGCGGTGTCAGCCCTGCCTGCAGCATGCTGAACCCCCCCTCCCCAATTCTGTAAGGTTTTCCTGGGGTACGGTTGTCCTAAGCTTGCATCTTCTCCGCTTAGTTTAATAGCCGGCTGCGAGCTCGACTTTGATCTGCTTGGGGTTTTCGCTAGTTCCATATTTAACTGGGCTTATCACCATAAAAGCCAGGAGCTGTTTCACTTTCTGCACCAGGCTGGGTTTCCTGTTGGCCACGCAGAGGACACACCTGCTGGGGGGGTTGTGACCCGCCGGGTCCGGGGATCCTGTTATCCTGTTATCTCCGGAGACAAAGGGAGCACAGGAATCTGGAGCTGGTGGATTCCTTTCCCCAGGCACGTGGCCAGACCTGAAAACCCAGCTGCCTGCCTTTGGTGTGTTTGCTGGTTCCCATATCTGCTCCCGGCTTCCTGGGAACATGCGGCGGGGCTCTCCGCTTCTCGCTGGGAGGCCACGGGGCTGCTTTGCCACTCCTAAAACCTTCAGAGTGGAACCTGCTTTGCCTCGGGGCGTGCTGCAGTTACCGAGCCTTCCCTGTGCTGGCATCCCCGCTGCCACCCTCGGCACCTCCACAACCCATCTGCTGATCCAGGCTTCTGCCTGCAGCCCCGGCAAGCAGGGGCCTCAAACACAGCAGGAACAACCAGGGGACTGTGCTTTTCCCCTGCCACGGCAGCTTTTTGTGCGGGATCCCAGCTAGAGGCAACTCACCCCGCTGGGGCCATGCTTCTGCCCCACACAGGATGGCACCAGGGGCTCCCGAACCCAGTTTACAGGCCGTGGGGGCTTTGGGCTGACTCGCCTGGAAGCTGTGCTGGGCATCTGTGTAAGCTGCTCATCAGAGGCTTTCAGGAACCCTAAGAACCTGAAACGCCTCAATTTCCATACTGAGCTAAGCAGGCCACGCTTCTGTTGACAATATCTGTTGGCAATAACTTCTCAGATGGCAACAGAAAAAAAAAAAGCACACACAACCCAACAACCCAACTGCAGAGTGCTTTGCCAAAACAGCCTCGACAAACTAAGAACATGTCGGAGGAGGCAAGGCAGGTTGGGTGGATGTGTGGATGATATCAGCCTGTCTGCAGGATCGGCTCCCAGAGCTGGCAGGGAGCTATTTCAGCGCGCTGTGCCCGTGGGATGCTGACACATTCGTGTGTGGCCTCGGAAAGAAAATCTTCAAACCGGTTCCTTTGGTTATAAGGAAGGAATTCATGCATTTTTTATCATGTGCCTGCCCACTCTCGGTGCTGCAGTGAACTCATCGCTGCGAGCCCCAGCATCACAGCCCGTGTCCCCGTTCCCAAGCAGCCCGAATTTTCCATGGCGAGCGGCGTTCCTCCTCCCTGAGCTCTGCCCGTTCAATTTCTGCCTCTGCGGGCTCTCCGACCTGAGCAGACCCAGCGGTAAGAGGATGATGAAGCAGGCCCACCAGAGGGCTGGAGGACTCGGGTGATTTCTGAGACCATCCCTGCGGCACCCAGAACCCTGCTGCAGGCTGCAGCTCGGCATCGCCGCGTTGCGCAGTGCCATCTCCTGGAAGGCCGTGCCTGAGCTGCGCACGCCGCTCGCTGCCTGAGCCTCGCGACCAGGTTTTTGCTCCTGAAGCACCCGGTGGTGCCACAAGCAGCTCGGCCGCTGCCTGGACTTGCTGCTCAGTGTGCCTCCTGCCCCAGCACAAGCGTTTCTTCCTCCAGCAGCGAGAGGTCTGCAGGATGCCGCTCACCGCCGGCTGCTCGTCCTCCCCTCCGAGGCACAGCACAGCACAGCCCTGCGCTGCTCTGGGTGCTGCACACAAATCTCTTGGTACAAGAAGATCAGCACAGGAGTACAAACAGCCCTCTGTGAGATGCTGCCCTTAGCTTTTGTTCCGATTTGGGCACAAATTCCCCGTTCAGCGCCATACCGTGCGTGTGTTTGCCCCGTAAGCG
The DNA here is from genome assembly GCF_009819795.1 of Aythya fuligula. Taxonomy (NCBI): domain Eukaryota; kingdom Metazoa; phylum Chordata; class Aves; order Anseriformes; family Anatidae; genus Aythya; species Aythya fuligula. Next base: position 6,541,684 of record NC_045577.1, read on the forward strand.
CCCCGTGTGGCCGGCCCCCCTGGTTTTGGCTGTAAGGGACACGTTTTCTCTCCCGCCCCGAGCCCGATGACCTTGAAATGAGCCAAGCCCCTAATGACGGTGCTCACCCTGTACTTAAAACCTTGCTACAGCTCTTTAATGAGACAAAAATGCGCACGCGGAACTCGCTCCCGAACGCTGCCGGCCTGACTAAGCTCCGTGTTTATGCTGAAAACACCAGAAAAATGGGAGGTTCCGAGGGCAGCACCTTCACTCCTCTGAACAGTGACACCTTGAGGGCTTCGCACTGCCAGGACGAGCGCTGGTTTCAGTCGGGAGGCTGGCACCGCATCCCTCCTTTTGGGCTGGAGCAGCCGGGAGGTCGGTATCCCTCGGGAGTCTGTCACACGTGGAGAGGTTAGGCTGTAAAAGCTGTGATTTGGGGGAAAAAAAAGAGCACAATTATGCAAATACAAGGCCACAAAGTTCATAAACGAGGAAAAAAACCTACCGTGACACCTGGCTGTTCACAGCTGCCTTTGGCTGTTTCTAACTGAGCCCTCTGTGCTGCTGACTTGGTTTCACGAGCTCGCCTTGCCCCGCAGCACGCCGACGGACTGCAAACTGTTTACCAAAAACGTGTTTTTTTTTATTAAAATTTATATTTGCAAAGGAGAGATCGTTACACAAACGAGGTAAAACAACACACAGGGCAGAGCTTTTCGCTTTAAAAATAGCCTTCAGTTGAGCAATTGATTTGACTCCACGGCGTCTGAGAGGAGTCAGGCGAGCGTTACTCACACGGCTGGTGCCAGGCAAGGTGGGAAGGCGCTGCTGATGCCGCCCTGACTCAGCGCAGAGCTGTCGGTGTCAGGGGGTCAGGAGTCCTCCCCGGGCCCAAGCCTTGGGGCTGCGTTGTTCTTTTCTCCGCCCTCAGACTTGCAGATGAGAGCAGATCACTACCGGGGCGGGCAGCGGGAGCCTGTTCGCCTCCTGCTCCTCCCAGGGGGACCTCCTCGGCACCTCACCATAACACAGGTAAAGGTTTTGTTTGGTTGTGCCAATTCACTCCCTTGGCAGTCTTTGTTCAGCACTTCTCAGCCCCACAGGAGACGTAACAGCAAGCAAATACCAGCTCTGAAAAGGTTCGGTTTCAAAAGCAGCATCCGGCAAGCACCAAGCCCATTAAACGTGAAACGCTCTGCAAGGCATGGGGCAAAGAGTTCTGCTTCCTTCTCTTTAGTTTTGGAGTTTGTTTCCATGCAGGTACACATGGAGCTCTGTCTAAAATCTCATTTAGTGCCCTGTGACACTGAACCCAGCAGCCTGAGCGCCTCACGAACAGCGGCTGCGAACGCTGCCCAACCCCGTGTAACCGTAGGAAGGGCTGAGCTGAGCCTCGCAGCCGTTTCTCAGCCTCCTGGTCAAAGCCAGGAAACTAACCCGGCTGAAATAACTGTTAGCAGGCTAACAAAGAGCTGCTGTACTGCCTCCAGCTCTGAAAAATGCAGAACAAACACCACCACCAGACCCAATTCATGCTCCAAACCTCGCTAAAACGAGGGGCTGACAAACCCCTCAGGGTTGGGAGTCGCTGCATGGCTGAAGCCCTCTAGTCTGGGCCCTTCGATGGATGAATGGATCAGGGAGGTGACAGAGCAAGCGTGGCGAGGCAGAGCTGGAGCTTCGCCTGCAGGCCCACCTGAGTGAAACCTGTGTGTGCTCCGACACGCAGCCCAGGGCAGCGCCTGCTAACCAAGGCGCGGCGTTTTCATCTCTGCCGAGTTGAAAGTGCAATCTCCTGGCCGCACACAGACAGAACACGAGGTGAACGCTCGCTTTTAACCCCATTTATATCCTAAGGGGACGTGGGTGGGATTTAAACCGCATGTAGGCTCGATGCTGGCCTGCGTGGGCTGCATTTCGTGCTCTCAGAGCAGCATCCACCACTCGCAGTGCAGAAAGAGGGCTGAAGCGCCGCTGGCACCACGTTTCCAGCAAATGCTTTCAGCAAGAGACAGGAAATCACCCACGGCCATGCACCAGTTACAGTAACTGTACCTTGGCAGCTTCAGCACTGTGATACAACAACCAGGCTCTCCCTGTTACAAGGCAGCTAAAGGTGAGAGAGAGAAAGGTAGGGGGGGAGGAAGCGAGGTATCAGACTTAGGCGAGGTTTTCAAACAAATATAAAAATAATTATCGTCTTTTCTACGTTTTTTTTAAACAAATCTATTGTTCTGAGGAACTAAAGCAACCAATGTTACATTCCTGCTTTATTACACACCCGGCTACCCCTCTGCACGGTGAGTCTGAAAAGGCAGCTTAGCATAAGATTAGGGGAGAAGAAAGCTGTCCGGGCTCGGCCAGCCTCCCAGGCGAGGCCATTTCACACCGACAAGAGCTCGCAGCCCTCGCTCCGGGCCCAACGGCAGCAGAGGCAGTTTTGTGTTCCAAGAAAGACGTCCCAGCATCGTATCTTTCACTGGATAATGCCATCTTGCTGCCCGGCATGGCTGGGGTCAGCAGTCACCGAAGGGCTGGGCGTATTGCTCTGCAAAAACCGACGGAAGTCCTTAATCATGGGGCGCAGGACCTGGATGAGGGCGCTGAGCGCGGCCTGCGTGCCTTCCATGGCCTGCGCCTGCCGCTCCTGCGCGCACGCCTGCACCTCCTGGGAGCGCCGGATCATCTGCAGCAAGTCATTCTGCTGCTCCAGGTGCTGGGCGATCTCCTTCACGTGCAAGTTGGTCACTCGCTGCTCCTGCAGGAGCTTGGCTGAGTTCAGGGCGATTCGGCTTTTCAGCTCCTGGGGTTTGGCCGACACCTCGTGCTGATGGGCCATCATCTCCAGGGGCGCCTCGGCCGTAACCGTCGCGGGGGCTTCCGTGGTGCAGTACTCCACGACGCCATCCTCCAGGCTGTGGTAGGTCGTCTCCGCAGGAACTGAGAACAAAGGACAGAAAGGGGTAAGGAGCAGCGGCAAAAGGAGTGGTTTTATCTACAGGACTATTCAATGAAGGTAACTGTAACACTGCCTGTTCGCCGAGATAACGTACAGCAAACACTGAGTGCACAAAATGAGCTATTTAAGGCTGCTCCACCCTCATCTCGGCTTCCTTCTGGGGTGTACACGCTAAAGTCCAAGGGAACAGGGCACGCTATGTCTGCCTAGACAAAATCCCGCTTCAACCTGCAGTTCAGCGGGCTCCTTCCAAGCACCATTCACCAACTGACGGAAGGGCAAAGGCCCAGAATGGCGCTTATCAACCAGCCAGCTCCTCTTTGGGGCACACCAGGGAGTCGGCCTTGGAGATATTTCTCCCTTTGCTTTTGTTCTGAGAGAAGGGGACCGCACAATTCCTGCTCTTAAGGCCGACCCCAGCTGTCAAAGCTGACTTCCAGTACACGAACACCTTGGAGCCGCTCCCCTACAGCGCTTTGGGAACGGGGCTTTTCGTTACGGAGTAACTTGGGGTGGGGATGGGGAGGCTCCCCACAAGACCTCCAACCGCACCTCGTGCGGGCGCCGCACTCACTCTGCGTCAGCGTGACGGTGGCGGCCGCGGCGGTGATGGGGATCTCGCCGCCGTCCCCCGCGCCGCACTCCCCGCCGGGCAGGCTGATGATGGTGGCCTCCCCCAGCAGGTTGCAGATGCGCTGCTGCATGGGCGTGAGGATGACGGGGGCGGCCGCCGCCCCTCCCGCCGCCTCCTCGCCCTCCGCCGCGCCTCCTCCTCCTCCTCCTCCTCCTCCTCCTCCTTGGCCTTCGCCGCCTTGGCCTTCCATGGCGGCCCGCACCTGGGCCACCTTGCGGCGCACCTCGGTCTTGAGGTCCGACCACTTCTTCTTCACCTCGGGCAGCTCCCGGCGGCAGGTGGCCACGGCGTTGACGCGCCGCAGGATGTCGTGCCAGGCGGCGGCCTTGGCGGCCAGCGGCACGCCGGCGTTGAAGTGGTTGACCAGCAGGTGCTTGCCGCGCTCCAGCTCCTCCACGATGATCTCCACCTCGCGCTCCGAGAAGTTCATCTTGCGCTTCTTGGCCGGGGGGGCCGGCGGCGACGCCATGGCCCCGAGGGGAGCCTCGTGAAGGGGCTTCGGGGGCGCCTCGAGGGGTCGCGGCCCCCCCCCGGCTGGGGAGGGGGGCCCGGGGCCCCTCAGGGCCCGGTGGAGGCCGCGCGCCCCCTTCCTGCTCCCCCCCCCCCAGCCGCGGCCCTTAGCAACCGCCAACGGTACGCAATTTGCGTACCGCCGGCAGCCGGCGGGCCCCGCTCAACGGCCTCCGCCCTGCGACACTGGCGTAATGGCTTCCAGAATCAGCCCCCCCGTCCCGCCGCGCCTGGTTGGGCCGCAAGGCTGCTCGTCACCCGCGGGGTCCCGCCCCCCCGTGAGAGAGACGCGCGGCTATTGGTTGCTCGGGCTGTCCCTCAAGAAGAGGGGCGGGGAGGTCCCGCCTCCCCGCTTCCCTCATGGCATTGGGCCTGAGTGAGGCCGGGCCCGCCCCTAAATTTCCCCGCTCTAATCCTATTGGTTGTTTCCCTGCCAATCAACGCACAGCGCCCACCCCCCTCTGGAAGCTGCTGGGTGCGCGCCACGTCCGTCAAGATCAAACGGATGCCGGGCTCGCGATTTGATTGGAGCATCCGCAGCTTTTCCCCGCCTCCCTCCCGGCGTTTTAACCAATAGGCGCTCGCTCAGCCCTCCCACGCCGGCTCGCGCGCGGCGCCGCGCTCCGATTGGCCGCGAGCCGGGAGGCAGCGCGTGCCGGCCCGACGTCAGCGCGGGGAACCTCCGCCATTGGGCGGCGGGGGGGCGTCACGTGGGGGCGGCGGCGCGTGGCGCGAAGGCGGAAGCGGCCGGCGGCTGGCGGCGGCGGAAGTGCCGCCATTTGGCGGCGGGGCGGGCGGCGGGAGGATGCCGGGGGCGCGGCGCTCGCTGGCGTCCCCCGTGGTGAGCGGCGTGCTCTGCCCCTGCGGCTCCCCGCGGGCCGCCGCCGCTTCCGGCACCGCTTCCGTGACCGACGGTGCTGCTGGTGGTGGTGGCGGCGGCTCCGGTCCTGGTCCCGGTGCCGGTCCCTGCGGGCGGGCGCTGTGCGAGGCCTCGGAGCAGGAGCGGCGGCTCCGGGCCCTGTTCCAGAAGCTGGACGTGAACCGCGACGGCGCCCTCTGCATCCACGACCTGGCCGTGGGGCTGGGCCGCCTCGGGCTGCACCGCACCGAGCTGGACCTGCTGGTGAGCGGGGGGCGGGGGGCACCGGGGGGAGCGGCCGGGCCCGGTTTGTGCTCGGTAATCCCATGTCAGGATTTTTTTTTCTTCTTTTTTTTTTTTTCCTTTTTGCCTTCAGGGGCTCAGAGCGTAGGCAGGAAGGTTTCTGGGGCCGTGCCGTTGGCACACGAACCCTACAAAGCTCCCCGCTGGGTGCTGGGCATCGGGAGCTGCCCCCTGCTGCGGGCACCCAGCTCCCGGGGCTGCCTACGGCGGAGCCCCGGTGCCAGCTGTAGGGACACGGCCCCTGGTCTGTAGCACTCAGCGGGGTTGAGGTCCCCGTGAGTCAGGAAGGAGCTTATCGGGGCACACGCAGCTCAGCCCATGTTATGGGTGCAGGGCCATAAAAGCGCTGCGTGTCCCGGGGTGACTCCAGGGAGGGGAAGGGCTGCAGCCGGGCTGTGACCGGCAGGGAGCTTCTGAGGCAGAGAAGAAAACTGAAACGATGGCTCCTGCGCCCTCCCTGCCCTGGGAGCAGCGACCCCTTTGCTTGCCCTGACCGCCTGCATCCACCCTTCCCGAAGCTGCTGGCTCCCTTCTACCCGTGATCCCCCACCTTTTAGGTGTTGTCCCTTTCCAGTTGGCACCTTGCTGCTGCAGAGCGCGATAACTCTCGGGCAGCATGAGGATCCTGGGGGTGATTTCCTGCTGCTGCTTCTGAAATTGCCATGCCGTGGCAATTTGCTTCAGTGCTGAAACCCAATCGCCCCCCATCACATCCCATAAATCAGCCGTGCATACCCTGTGGCATGCCGGCCTGCTGCCCGTGGGGCTGGAGCCCTGGGGGCTGGCAGGAGGCAGTGCCCCAGAATGTTCTGTGCCTGTGTGCTGCTCTTGGTTCGCATTGCCTTCTCCTCCTGGGGACTTTGCTCCATCCAGCCTGACACTTTCCAGGCTGGGAGGATGCACCACGAACCCAAATGCCATTCTGCTTTCCAGCAGAGCGTTTCTTTGCTTGCCACACTGCAGAACCAGCAGAGAGGGAACATTTTGTGGGGTCTGGAAGTGCCCTGCCCCAGGGGAGCGCTGCCTGGCTGCTGGTGCTGCTGCTGAAGCCCTCACCCATTGGGACTGTTCCTTGGCCCTTTGCCTCCTCTGCTTCCCCTCCTGCTCCTTAGGAAGCAGCTGGGTAGAGAAACAGAGCTGGTGGGGGTATCAGAGCCCCCCATGCAGCAGTGTGAGAGCTCCGGGTAGGGGCTGAACGCAGGGTTCGGAGCTCTGGGTTCCACTTGGGCATGTGAGAGCCGGCTGGAAAGCTTCCGCCCTGTGGCTTTTTTTAAAAAACTTCCTGTTTCCCAGGGAGTTCTATTAAAAGCCGTTCCTTTGCCTTCCCCAGCCGGGCTCAGGGTGACAGTGTCATGTGGGTGACTACCGCCACGTCGCAGTCAGGGCTGTGTAAGGTTGGGATGAAAACCTCCGATGGAGCAGACGTGGTGTTGGAGATGGGTTTGAGCACAAATCACACGGGCTGCTTGTGCTCAGTAACTCGCTCAGGGCCTCGGGTACCTCTCACTTCTCCTCCCATGCAGGAGTACATTCGATAGGGGAGCTCCCTCCCCGTGCCTGAGGGACAGCAGGGGCAAACGCCAGCCCTGCGATGCCAGGTCAGTGCCAGCTGCGGGTGGCTGAGCTCTGTCAGCAGGCCAAGAGTCCTGGTGGCAGCAGCACCCGCTCTGGGCTGGCACTCAGAGCAAAGGAGCAATGTTCTGTCTCCCTCAGCCTCCCGGTTCTCACCCAGATAAAGCCCCGGGCCGTGTTCAGGAAGCTGCTGCCTTTTGTTCTGGGGTGGCCTTTGGCGGCAGGGAGAGAATTTGGACCCAGATGTCCTTTGGGGTGGAATTTGCTTATGTAAACCATGTTTTTTTTTTAAGGCTGTGCTGTTATCTTTAAGCCATTTGACAAATACCGCGTGCCAGATCTGTGAGGCTTCCAGAGAAACGCTTGTTTGTGCTGGGGCCGGGAAGCAACGCGCACACCTCACTGCCCGAGCGGGCAAACTGCTGTAAAGCATTGCTCATCTCCCTGCTCATCTCCCCTGCAGGGAGCACGAACCTGCCTCGGGAGCAGTTCATGTTCTTACTGCTCTCTGACTGCCCTCCTGAAGACGTTTGTGTGGGTTTTTAGAACTGAAAATGTGTTCAATGGGAGTAGGGGTCGTGCAGCCAGCACTGTGCCTCCTGCTCTGTGTCTGGAGACGGCGTGTTGCTAAAAACTGATGGGATTTGGCCTCTCTGATATCCTTGTTTCTCCCAGCCTCACCTTTGTGCCTCGCTCTCACCTTCCCAAAGGAAGCCGCCCCAGCTCTGCCCCAGTCCTTCTGCTGCCTTTCTCTGCCTGCTGTCCCTTCTCTGCTCTCCAGGCGCTGTCCAAACTCCCCCACAAGTCCTGGTTTCAGGTGTCCTGGAGGGGCATAACCCTGCTGCTGCGGGGTTTGGTTCCTGTCAGGCAGCTCTGAGGGCTTTGCTCTGGGGGCTGGCTCCTGGGCTCCTCCAGCTGGCAGGGAACAAATGCAGTGCCCCTGCTCTGTGCACTTGGACTCCGATGGATGGACTGAGAAACGCCTTGTGTTACTGCGATTTTGTAAAGGTTAAATCTTATTTCTGATCAGTACTGTATCATCTCTCACGCCTTTATTTGATATTTCTGTTAGACTCCTTATTTCTGCAACTATTTTACTCTCCAAGACTTGACCACTCCGTATCACGCTGTCTGTAATGTCCTAAAACCCTCAGCAGCTGTATGGGGTGGAGGCAGCAGGGACTTTCTGTGCCGTGCCCTCACCTGCTTCCCTCTGGCAGCTCTCTGGAGGCAGATAACCCGAGCTTTTATTGCGCTACAGCAGTTTGATTTAAAAAAAAAAAAATAAAAATCAAAGCTCAGGTGGTGTTTGGTAATCCGGGCTGAAATCTCCCCCCGAGCTGTGTGCTCTCAGGTCCAACACCTTCATGGTCTGTGCATCTCAGACCCTGCCAGGGTGGTTGAGGAGCTTGTGGCCAGGGCTCTGTAACCCCTCGGAGGGGCTGAGCCCCGCAGGGTCACAGGCACAGGAGTGAGGCCGTGTTACGGGCTGAGGTCCCAGCTGCTGGCCTCTCAGCCGCCTCTTCTGGCTAAGAGAACAAGTGGAGATGCCCTGAGCCGGTCTGAGAGCGGTTTCACCTCGTGGTAATGACACCTTAAATACCTCCAGAGGTTTGGGGGTGGCGTGTGTTAAATCAGCCAGGAACGGGGTGCCTGCTGCCCGCGGGGAGCGGGGCTGGTGGCTCTGCGTGCTCTGAAACGCGGTGTGAGGAGAGCCCTGCTCCCGGGTGCTGGGGAAACACAGAGTGTAGGTCAGTGCTTGTGCTGCAGATAACCCTCTGCGTCCGTGCTCAGGGCTGAGCCAGCTCCGTTTCACCCCAGGAGGTGTTGTGAAGACGTGGACGAACCCTTTGAACCCTTCACAACCCACCAGAGCGCCAGGCGTGATGCCTGAGATGAGAGAGGAGGACCGAGGCTGAGCCCTGCCAGGCGTGGAGGTGGCCCTGAGCTCCCCGTCCTGACTGCTGCCATCACCCAGTGAGCCCCGGTGCTGCAGAGAGGTGCCCTGTGTCCCCGTGGGGCTGTGCCCTGGGGGTGCTGCTCGCTCCAAATGCCTGCGGGGTCCCCGAGGTGCACTGAAACCCTGGAGCTGGTGCGAGGCAGCTGGCACGCCGAGCGGGGCTGGGGCTTTGGCCTTTCCCTGGCAGCCCTGCGCGGCGGTGTTTAATTACCCGGGCTGCCTTCCCTGGTGAGCAGCCTGAAACAGCCTGCTCCAAGCCAGGGCACTGCTGGTTGTCAGCTCGGGAGGGGAATAAATGGAATTACTGGGATAGGGGCAGGGAAACGAACCCAAAACTCAGTGTACTTGGGGGTAGTCTGATTTTCCTCAAAGAACAGAAGTCAGTGACAGCTCTGGCTGTGCAGCGTTGTGTTAGCACTGCCACGAGGACTGCCCTCCTGTTTGGGAGCCCCCGTTCATGGCTGTGCCCCCAAATGTGGGACACCAGCACGCTTCGGTGACACCCCGGAGTTTGTCAGAGCGAGGCAGAGCAGCGGTGGCATCGCTGCCAGGGGCTCCCCAGCAGCTGGAGGGGCTTGGGGCAGGGAGCTGTGCTCCAGGAGTGATTGCTGACCCCACCAGGCCCCGAGCTGCCCTGAGAGGCGCTGCCACACGGAGTTTGTGGCCCCGGAGGTGAGCAGGGGCTGGGTGACGTGGCCGCGGGGCCGTCACGGCTCAGCTGCTGCTTTCCTGTGGGGCTGTGCCCGCTGAGCCGTGGGGTGCAGGGAGAGGCCGAGTGGCCGCCTCCTGAGCGCTGAGGGCGCCCTTCTGGCCCTCCCTGGGATGGGACACGGCCGTGGTGGATCCCTGAGCTCCCCCAGCACTGTGCCTGTGCCCGGGTTCCTGCGAAGACGCCTGCCTTTTGTCCTGCTGCTGGCTGGGCTCTGCCCCACCACCCCGATACGTGAGCGGGGCTGCCTGGTGCTGGGCAGCTTCAGTACTTGAGCAGCAGTGGCCAAGACGTTGAGGTTCCTCCAGCGCGCTGCCAGAAGTGCCGTGCAGGGCTCCTCTTGGCTCCCTTTCCCCTTTTCAAGTCCGTCAAGTCTCATCTTTCCCTAATTACGTAGGGAAAGACGAGAGGTGAGCGCGAGAGCGCTGCCAGCAGCATTCCTCGGGTGTCCCTGCTCGGGGGCGTCCCAGAGCTGCGTCACCGCGGGGTCACGCCAGGCCCCGGGGCAGCTCCCCTTGTGCGGGAGGTGAGGTTTGGCTGCTCCCCTTCCCTCTGCCCGGCTCTCTTTTCACCCTCCCTCCCGCATTTTTTCGGCGTGAGCTAGCTGTCTGCTGATCGGACGTGGGTTCCTGCTGGAAAAGGCTGCGTGCTCGCCCAGGAGCGGTGCAGAAGCCCTCTCACAGCAGGCAGGGGCTGGGATTCGGCTCCTGCCCGCTGCTGCCGGCCCTGAAAAACCCCAGGGCCCGCGGGAGACGTGGCAGGTACCGGGTGTGCAGGGTGGGATCGGAGAGGATCCAAAACACCTCGGGTTTGGCGCCTACCAGGAGACCTCCCTTCGCCAGCCTGCAGCACGAGGCGAGCACTGTTCTAATTAAGCAAAACACGGCATCCTCCTGCTCTCTCCCTTCTCCTCTGTCTCCGTTTGGGTTTTATCACCTCCTTCTCCTCCCCACCCCAGGGCTGCACCTCGGTGGTGCAGGACAGCGGCGTCCCCAGGAGCCCTTCCCTCCCGAAAGCCCGACCCTGCCAGGGGTGAGGTAGGGAAAGGAGCTTTGGGACAGCCTCGGTTTGCAATTTCTAGAAAAAAAACATGAAGTTTTGTTCCCCTTCGTGCCGGCTCAGGCCGGACCTGCTGCGTTTGTGGCATCTTCTGTGCGTGAGCGCTCAGCCTCCTGGTGCCGGGGTGGTGCTGGTGTGCGGCTCCCCGGAGGAGAGCCTTGCCTGCAGCTGTCTCATCCCGCTGTTCCTGCCTTCATTGTTCTGACCTAATAACATTCCTCGCTTGGTAAAATAAATGCTTTTTTTTTTTTTTTTTTTTTTTTTCCCAAATATGATTAGAAAAGTCTGTTCTCCAGGAGCTGGGGGAATTCCTCCGAGGTTTTCAGTAGCGAGGACAAAAGCCGAGGAAGAGTTGCCGAGTTCCTGCTGGAACTGCACCCCGAGCAAGTACTTCCTTGCACAGCTGACTGTTTACAGTGCATGGGCGAAGGCAGATGGGGTCCCTGCCATGCACACACCCCAACCAGCAGCTCGCCCAGCACAGAGGAGCCGAGCAGTGGTTCCCAGTGAGGTTTGCTGGCCTGGCAGGTCCTTGCACGGAGCTGCCCGGCGCCGTGACCGCTGGCACAAGCCCAGTCCTGCTCGTGTGCCCTGCCCTCCGTGTCTCCGATCCTTCTGGTAGAGCCATGTGCCTGCCTCCTCCCGACCCCGTCCGTGCCTGCAGTTGTTCCCCAGCGCTCTGCGTGTCCTGGCTGTGTCGGTGAGGCTGCAGGAGCGAGGTGAGCGCGGGGCTGATGGGGCTGTGGGAGCTGCCTGAAGCTCACGGCCACCAGGAGAGCTCCAGTTTGCTGCTGCTCATGGAGCTGTAGCCCCAGGTTGCTAAAAGTGGATTTTGAGGGACTGTGCCCAGCTCAGAGAATCTGCTTTGCTCCTCCTTTGGCTCAGCAGCATTAAAATGCTAAAACCCCACCTCAAAGGGCTGTGATTTGGGTCCACAGAAAGCAGTGTAACTTCTGTGCTGGCAGCAGCACCACACAGACACCTCCCTACCTGCTGCTCCTGTCCCTGCTCGTGCCCCGTGTGGCTGCCTCTCCCTTCCCTTTTTGGTTCTGCCCCGGTGTGTGCCTTGAGGTTTAAAGTTAAAACCTCTCCGTGCTGTGTGTGGGCCTTGTGATTGAGCAGCATTTTTGTCTTGTTAGGTAACCCTGAAGCGCATTTGCAGAATTCTTTGTAATGTGAGTTCTTCTGCATGCTCGTCCCTTTTTCCATTACTCAGGTTGCTTAAAGGAATTCAGCAGCAGCAAGTCCCCTAAAATGAGATGCTTTACATTCTTCCTCTCACATCTATTTGCAGATGGGCTGCTTAAAACTTGTGGTTCGTCCAGGTTTTGGGTTGTAGTTCTGTATCTGATGCCTGTAAAGCAAAACTTTCCTCCTGTTGCCTCCAGCAAAGGTTAAAAAGTGGAAATGGAGGTCGGGTGCGTGGCGAGGAGCTCGCTGAGCTGCTAGTGGGAGGCTCGGTGATGGGATGTGCAGCGTGCTGTGTTATTGGGGTATGGAAACGAGCTGTGCTTGTAGGGCAGAGCTGTAGTGCTCCGGGAGGCGAGGCACGCGGTGCCCTCCTTCTGCAGACACAGGAGGTGGGCAGGGATGGGGGCTGCCAAGGAGCTCCCTGCTACCCCAGCACGGACACTGTGGGGCTGGTGCTGCTCACGGGGGCTGTGCTGCAGCCCCACAGCAGCTCCAGGAGCTCCCAGGGGGATGTCTTGTGTTCTGGGCCACGCGCTGCTGGCTGCTGGTGCTGCTTGTGCTGCCTGCGCTCTGTGCCCAGCTAATCCCTCGCTCATCACGCAGAGCCCCAGCCTGTTTGCTCGGCGGTGCCGTACCCACGGCGCGTCGGAGCGTGCTGGATAAGCGGCCACCCCGTGCCAGCAGGGCGCTGGGAGCCCGCTGGCAGGAGCACAATGCGGCACCAGCAGCTGTTGCGGTGACGGATGGCGCTCGGACAGACCCCGGGGAGACGGGGGGAGCAGCTCGAGGTCCGTTCAGCCACAGCTCCGGAGTCCCATCCTCTGCCCAGCCCCAGGAGCGGGTAGGTAACCCTTGTGCCCAGCCCCGAGCTGCCCCGGGGCTGCTCTGGCCGCTCTCCCTGCCCGCCGGGCGCGCTCCCCGCGGGTCCCCGCGCGCTCCCGGCCGCCTGCGCGCGCTGCCTGGCTCCGGAGCCCCGCGGCGCTGGGAGCGGCGATTGGCTGGGCGCTGCTGCAGTGGGGACGCAGCCCCGGTGCTCAGCCCTGCCGCTGGGATGCGCCTCGGCGCCTCTGAGAAGCCAGAGCCTTTCCGAAAAGCTCTTTTTTTTTTTCTTTTTTTTTTTTTTTTTCTTCCCCCTAGCCCTCCTCCCGAGCGCGGCATCTCGGCTTTTCCGTGCAAAGCTCGGCGTCTTGGCTTCTCCGCGCCGCAGCTCCTTGCGCTTTGTCTGTTGCCACCAGATTTGTGAGGCTCTGGTACAATGAGCTGCTTGGCAGGCCAGGCACGACCGCGCTAGCAGCAATTTCCAAAGGCAGGAAGCGTCCGCAGGAGCCGGGCCCTGAGGAATCGGAGCCTGCAGAGCCGCCGGCTCGAACCTCCCGCTGGTGCCGTGCCCCTTCCCGTCCCCGGGGTGCCCGGCGGGGTGCTCAGCACCCTCGGCAGCGGGCGGCTGCGAGCCTGGGGGGCTTTCCCTGCCGGGGACGCTCGCCGCGGAGGCGATGCTGCAGAGCCTTTGGCGTTTTCTGTCTAGCTTCCTTCCCAGGGCCGTGTGCCAAGGTCCTGCAGCTGAAAAAGAGGATGAGGCCGGGAACGGCAGCCCGCTTCCAGGCCCCGGGGAGAAAGGGCCAAAGATGGTGGGGAAGCCCCAGGACAGAGGGACTGACCCCACTGAAAGGAGACCAACTATCCTACTGGTGGTTGGACCCGCAGAGCATTTTCCGAAGGTAACGGGACCTCCAGGGGCCTGCAGAGGGGTCGGCCAGGCCAGTGGGGACAGGGGGAGCGCGCAGGGACGAGCCGTGTGTGTGTGTGTGCTTGGGGAGGGGGCGGCAGCAGCGAGCGGGCCCGACGCGTGGGCTTGCCAGGAGGGAAAGGGGGGGGAGCAGGGGAACGGCTGCAAAGGGACGATGTAACCTTTCGGGTGTGATGCTCAAGGAGAAAAATAGTTATAAAGGGAGGAGGGGGGTCTGGGATCCTTGGTGGCTTGGAGGGCAGGGGGTGGTGACGCAGGTCAGTGATGGGAGAGGGACCCCAAAAGGTCCTGAAATCCTTTGGGGTCGGTCTGGTAATTTGGCAACCCCCTGGAAACTGCAGAGAGCTGCCATGTGCTGAGTAACTGAGCATGGCCCGCAGCAGGCAGGGCTGGCCCCGGGGAGGGGGCCAAAATCTGTGGGGTCGGTGGGTGAGCGGGGGCTGTGGGGGGCGCGTGGTTGGCGGCGGGTGAATGGCGAGGCTTTGTCTGGGGGGAGGCGAACAAAAGCGGCTCAGTTTCCTGCTGGCCTCGTACTATGAGGCTGGCTGCTGGCAGTTCGGGGTTATTTGTGAGGGGGAGGGAAGGCCGGGGGGGCATCCTGTGGGGTTTGTGACCCGGCAGAGCCCCTGGGGGAGCCGGGGCTGGCTGTGGCGCGGAGGGGAGGCGGTGGGTGGCTGGCAGGATCCAGCTGGCTCGGTGAGGAAACGGGGCTGCTGCTGCCGGGCTTCTCCCCGAAATGGGCACTGAGCGGGCTGGGGGGGGGCTGAACACCTCCTGCTGGGGCTGTGAGGGGGAGCAGGCAGGGGGTGTTCACGTCCTGCCGAGCAGCAGCCACTCCCTGCCTCGGCCCCGCTGGGATATCTGCAGGGAGGAAGACTTCTGCCTTCATCCCTGCCGCCGGCAGCGAGCACCGCGCGCCTCCTCCAAATCCAGAGGCGTGTGCGCCTTGAGAAGAGGAGCGCTCCTGTGCGCAGAGGTTGGAGAAGGACAGAGGCTCAAAACAGATGAGGTTGTGATGAAAACCTGGGGAGAGCAGGGCTGCAAATCCCTCCGGTACCTGCCGAGGGAACAATGGCCCTTCAGTCAGCTGTCCGCACCTGCAGATGAGGTTTTCTCTGCAGTGGGGAGGGCGCTGACAGCGATCTCCTCTCGCCTCCGTGACCCTGAGAAGCTTGGCTTTGTAGGAACCCTAAAATTGGCTAATGCAGGAGTGCCTGGAGGATAAGGCTGCGATAACGCGGAGTTACTGCCGCTTAGGAAGGAGCTGCCCATCTGCTGCGGGGCTGGGGCTGTGTAATTTTAGCCTGTCCTCCCTGCCCAGTAAAATACGGAGCAGAGCTGTCCTCGGGAGGATTATGCAGATGGGTTTTACCTTGCTGGGCAGCCAGCTCGTGCTGCACCCAGCCACCGCGGCTCGGCTGACGGACAGCAGCTCGCGAGGCTCGCTCGTGTATCTGTGCTCTGATTACCTGCCTGCAGTAGGGGTGTTGTAAAAAGTCCCTTAGGGGCAGGTTGTAAATCACCGCGAGCAGCTGGTGTCATGGGAGGGGTAAAGAAAATGTGGGGGACTCCTGGCTTCTGGCCTCTGCACGGTGCTGACCTTGGGGTAAGTGTCTTCGCCGCGTGCCGCTTTGTTTCCTGAGGGTGCCTGTAGCTGCTAACAGCACACACAGCACCGTGCTGGGCTTCCCGTGAGGAATTTGTGCCTCCATAAATGCCTGAGGGTGCTTCCCAGCCGTGGCTCCTCGATCCTCGCCTCGGTGGCAGCTCAGCTCCTTCACCAAAGGCTTTGACACGAGGTGTAGGAGAACCTAGGCGAAAACGCCGCCCCGAAAGGCGATGAGTTGGCTCCGGGGCGTGTGCGCAGGAGAGGCACGACCTGCCCTCCGTGTCACCGCCTGGACTTGTGACTTTGGAGCGGTGTTGTCAGCGCAGCGGGTCACCTTTCCTGCTGTCACCTCTCCCGGTGTGCTCACCCCTGTGCCACACAGCGTTTGTCTGCCTGCCCTGCCCCGGGCCTGGCCGACCGCTGCGCCGCGCTGCTCTGCGGGGTCCCTGCAATCATTAACTCCCCCCTCAGTCCGCTGTTTGTGCTCCGCGAGGACTTTCTGTACTGTACAATTAATTATCAGCTAACTTCCAGCAAGCAAAGCCCCGAGTCAGCAGGACCTCCTGCCATCCGCGGGCAGAGCGGGTCTCAGCGCTCGCCCCGAGAGCTCGTTGCCTCCGCAGGATGTTAGCCGTGCGGCTGTGACGCTCGCCGCCACTTGATATTTTTAGGGACTTTTTTTTAGCCAAGTAAATTAAAAATCCAACGGCGTCGTCTCTGCTCCTTGTATGGCTGCATCTGCCCATCCTCTGGGAGGTACCTCCCGGGGCTGCTGGAGGAAGCCAGCGGGGAGGCAGATGCCTGGGGGACTACAAATGACTTGGGGAGGGTAACGCCGACGTGGCAGCACGTTGAGCTGCTAACACAACGTTTAAGCAAGGGCCAAATCCTATGAATAAACTGGAAAATGGGCTGGCGGGTTCCTTGGTGAGAAGAAAAGTGAGTGTCTGGTGGAAGGAGCCCAGAGCCCTCTGCTGCTGCCTTAATTTGTGGGGTGACAGCTGGTGGTGATGGCGAGGGTGACTTGGCAGGGCTGGCTTGCCTTGCAGCCCTCAGCCCTGCCCTTGGCTCGATGGGCTGGGGACACAGCCCGTTTTTGGGGGATGCACTGCCCGGAGATCCCACATCTCAAGCCCTGGGACTCCATGAGCGTTTGGGGGCTGCGTGGTGGCAGGGGGCAGCGAGCCCCTGCTCCTGGGGTGCAGGCAGCACGGATCCGGCAGCTCAGAGACCTGTCCGGCTGTTGGGTGCTTCCACACTTACCAGGGTGATTTTTAGGTGAAATCTAAGAACTGGTAAATGTTTTTTTTAAACTCCCTTCATCATTATAAGCAGAGCTGCCGGTATAAGCTTAGTTCGTAATCTGCCTCTCCTTCTTAGCTCGCTGTCCTGTAATTAATACCCTGCATAAATCAGCTTTCTTAGCCTCGCTACCCCTCTCCTTTCCTCTGACGTAGGTGGTAAGGCTTTCTTTCCTAAAATGTGCAGATTTTGCCTTTTGTTCTAGCTGCCAACTGGCGATGGAGTTTATTAGGGAAATCTGCATCACGTCGGCATGGCAACTGAGCCGCCAAGCGCCTGGAATAGTGATGCTTGGCGGCTCGGGGGAAGGCGTGCAGGGGATCTCGAGGCTCGGTGGGCAAATTTTGGGTTCTGTTTGGTCATTCAGCACCTGCCCTGGGCTGGGAGGTCCCGTGTGTGAAGTTGGGGCGCTGCTTGCAGCGAGATGCAGGGTGGGCAGCCTGGGGTGCGCGGTGGCGTGCGTGTGGTGAGCTGCTGCAGTTGATCCCTAAGAGGATCGGGAGGCGCTGAGCAGATCCTGTTTTCGTGCAGAGACGTCAGCAGGGAGCAGGTTAAGCCCAGTTAGGTAACACAGCGGTGGTGTCGGGGCAGGTGAGGTGCTGGGAAGCCCTCATGGGTCACGGCTCCCCGCGGCACCCCACGGCTGCAGGGCACGAGCTGTTAAGCTTTTCAGCAAAATAAACCAACAACAAACCTTGAAATAACCCCCAGCTTAAATATCCCCACTTTGTGTCATGGACACGCCGCCCTGCAAAGAGCTCCCGGCTGCCCTTGGCTTTTTCCCCAAATCTAAAGAGCAAAACACCGCCGTGGCAGTGGGAAGGGCCCCCCGAGCATCAAGCTGCGAGGAGGGGAGCGCTGCCTGGACTTTGCCCCGGCCGGGAGATCTGTTTGATGAGCAAACACAAGGAAACGGCGCTGTGCGAGCAGTGGTGCCTCGAGCGTGGCCAGCACCAAGCGTCTGGGACCCTGCTCACCGGGTTTGGGTCCTCAGCGGGACAGCTCTATGGAGAGTTTCAAGATAGAAATGCAGTTTGTGTTTGTAACTCGTGCTCTGTAGTGGTGCTGGCAGTCAGTCGGTGTGTTCACTGCGGGGCCAGGCGTTATCCCGGGCACCTGGCTGCAGGAAGCGCCCCCAAGCCTGTAATTAACACCTGCGGTAATTGCTGCCTGTGCCGCGCTCCCCCTTGTCAGGCCGTGTTTGGGATGAAAGCTGGGGAAGTCACTCACCAAGTGGCAGAAACTGGGAAATGTTCTGCCTGGGTCACTTTTCGTTATGGAGCACAACCGAGTGCCTCGGGGCTGAGGGAGGCCGGGCAGCTCCTGGCTGCTGGGGGAGCCGTGCTGGGAGCAGCTGGGGGTGCTGGAAGCCTGCCCGTGCTCCGGGAGGTTTGCTGGGCAATGCCCTTCATCGCTGCCTCCGTCAGGGTGCTGGTGTCTGGGGAAATCTCCCTGCCAAAGCCGCTGCGCTCGGGCACAGCAGAGGAGCTGCTATAACGGTGGGATTTGAGGCTTTTGCTCGAGGTGGGCATCCCAAATGCAATGTGAAAGCGACAAGTGGCTGGCACACTGCTCTCGCTGGCTTTTGGAGGAAGTAATTTGGGGAGGTGGCGTCAGTGCTGCTGGGAGAGGTGGTGATGGAGCCTGGATCCCGCAGTGCTGGGCGTGCAGGTCCCTGGTGTTACACAGCAGGGTCGGGAAGGAGCAATGGGGTGGACGGAGCAGCAGGCGAGTGCCGCGGGTGTTGGCCGAAGCCTCCTGGTTGAGAGGAGACACCCAGCAAGAATTAACCGTGGCGAGGAGTGATGCAGGGCTCTGGGCGTACTGGGAGCGGGCTGGGAGTGTACTGGGAGGCTGGTGCCGGCGGCGGAGCCTTCGTGGGAGGCTGCTGGCTGTGACGAGTGCGCCGGGGCCACTGCCGCTTCCCTTTTAAGTAGAAGGGCAGGGCTTGAGCAGCCAGTCCCACCCGAGCCGGGGCGCTCATAGGCGCGTGGCGTGGGGCTCGCCGGCATTTCCTTCCCACCGCGCTGAGCTCAGCTCACAGGGCTCGGGGCTCGGGGCTCGCCTTCCCTTCGCTTCTCGTCCCTTCTCGCCCGTCGGAGCAGGGCAGCCGAGGCTCCGGCTCAGGACCATGCTCTGCCTCTGCCTGTACGTGCCGCTGCTGGGGCAGGAGCAGGCGGAGTTCGAGTACTTTGAGTCCAAGGGGCTGCCGGCCGAGCTCAAATCCATCTTCCGCCTCAGCCTCTTCATCCCCTCGCAGGAGTTCTCCACCTACCGCCAGTGGAAGCAGGTAGGGCCGCGGCTGGGTGCTGCCGGGGGGCTCGGACAGCCCCGAGTGGCTGCTCAAGGGGGGGAGAAGCTCGTTAGGGCCCCGCTGTAATTTTGGGGCACGGCCACGTGTCCCGGAGCAGTGCGGGTGGGCTCCTGGGTTCTTGTGCCTTAATTCCGGTAGGAGCCCCGTGCCTCTCAGGCTACTGAAACCAGTTGGTGTGACGCAATTTAAATAGTTTTTTTTTTTCAAGCTGTGGCTTCCTCTGCTCTAATTAAAGGCCGCACATCCTCTTCCTTTTCCTCCTGCGTGCTGCCGGCTCTGCCCCGTATCCCTGAGCCCTGCCTGCTGCCGCAGCGGCCACGTGCTGCTGAGCGGGGAGCGTGTGCAGGAGCACTTCTCTCCCTGCTCACGGCAGATTCGGGGACTGCCGAGCGCTCTGCTCGGCTCCATCTCACAGCCTGTGCTTCCAGCTGGCTGCTGCTGGCAGCGTTTTCACCCCCAGGCTCTCGAGAGCATGGGCAGCCGGCGGTGGGGCTGCTTTTGGGGCAGCCACCAACCTGGCTGTGGGATGCGTGGGGTCCCGAGCACGCTGCAGGGCCACGTGCTGTGTGGGTGGCTGTGCAACGCAGCCGGGGAGCGGCTCTGCCTGCCCCCATCGCTTCCCTGCCGGTACAGCAAGGAGCTGCAGGCAGCTTTTTGTTCATAGAGGACGGCGAGTTGCATAGTCCCATCTCCGCGCTGCCCCCGAATTATTCGTGGCTGCCAGCTGGCCGGGGTTAGGCTCAGGGGGAAGCCCCGGTTCAGCTGTCGGGGCGGCTGCAGCATGTGAGAGGGCTTGGGCTATCTATAGCCCGCGAGCTGGCTGCCGAGCCGGGCCTGAACTTTCCGTCAGGCATGTGATAAGTGGCAGGTTAGCGAGGCTGGGCACGCCTCAAAGGTCAGCGCGGCTGGGATGGCACTTTCTTATTTAAAGCTCCTAAATGATTAGGGGTAATCCTCATAGCATTAGGGCCGCAATGACAGGACACGGCGGGGCAAGGGGAAGGTGGGATTTTCACAGGGAAGTGTTCAGCATTGAAATTATCTTAAAATAGCAGTGAAATCAAAACTTGGCTAATGGAGACCGGTGTCCAGAGGCTGGGGAAATAGCACCAGGAGCTTAGATTTCTCCGTTACCTCTGAAGCCTAAATATTGAACAAAATCCTGGCAAATGGGGTCAGCCTGGTGCTGGGTCGTGGTTCAGAGCCTCCTTAACAACCCGCCTGCCGCTCACACAAGTGGTACCAGGGTTACAACCAAAATACAGGCGACGCAGTGGGCGGAATCACGCACCGCTTTGTGTCGCTCACTGACTCACGTTGGGGAGGGCTGTCAAAGGCAAGTGACTGAGCGAGAAGGGAAATGGGAACTCCCTAAGCCACATTCCTGCAGCCTGGAGATCACCTCTCCTGTCAACAAGGAGCCACGTGCCCCTAGGTAGGACAGTTCATCTGCTCTTGCCCCATGCTGGAATGAGTTAATTCATCATTCGCCTTGTCCTAGATGTCTGACACCACCTGATCTGGATTCTAGCTTTGCCCTACTAAGAACCTTTCCTCGTTCCTTATGCTTCTCAGGGAAACTTGTACAATTAAAGCACATAGCTCCGGGGTACTGAAACCAGTTCGGAGGGGTTTTTATCTTTGGCCGTGTCCACTAGAGCTGGACAGGCTCTTTCTGGTCGGAGTCGGTTCTTGCCAGAGGTGGCTTACTTCTCTAAGTATCGTATTAGGCATGAAATTCCTTCTCCTGCTGACTTTATTATTACTGAACTTTGGTGATTTTATGCAAATCTGGTTGCCTCACACTTAATCCCCGCGGAAGCTCCTGAGCTGTCATGCAGGATGTTAATCAAGATGTTGGGCTGAGATGAGATACCTGATAGTAGCAGAGTATCCCCAGTAAAAGCATGAGGCATTCCGTTTGCGTAACTAACTTTGGAAGAGGGTTGCCTGGAAGCAGGTGACTTTTAAACGCTTCGCTCAGATTTCTTTGAGGAACTTTCATAATTCTGTCAGCTGCTTTCTGAGGGGGAAAGGCCAAAGTCATGTGGGAAATAGCATTTGGATATGGTGCAAGAAGGGGCAGATCTGAGCAAACAAAGGAGCTGACGGTTTTTGGGTTTTGTCTTCTGAACAGAAAATTGTGAAGGCTGGAGACAAGGACCTGGATGGGCAGCTGGATTTTGAGGAATTTGTTCACTATCTCCAAGACCACGAGAAGAAACTGAGACTGGTCTTCAAGAGTTTGGACAAGAAGAACGATGGTAAGTGCCTTTCTCCTGCTCACCAATAGACTGTTGCTTGCTGCAGCTGGTCACACACGTACTTGAGCTCACGGCCTTATCTTTGCAGGCCGTATCGATGCTCAGGAGATTGTACAGTCCCTTCGGGACCTGGGAGTCAAGATCTCTGAACAGCAGGCTGAGAAAATACTGAAGAGGTAAGGAGTCAGCTGGTTCTTCTGTCCTCCTGAACGTGAAATCTTCATGTTGAGAGAAGGAAACCTCTGTCTCTGTACCCCGTACATACTTTCTGGTCACGTCAGCTCCTCCCTTTTCGCCCAGTACTTTTCTTTTTGATTTTTTCAATGAATTAACACTTTAAATGCTGTAATGTGTTATGGGCAGTGACTGCTAGAACCTCTTTTCTTGCTGGCCTGTTGTGGGGAAGGGCTTGCACCTGAGCTGGTTTGCATTCCTGTCTGCCTGTCCTGCTACCCTGAGCTTGCTGCTTTGGAGAGGGGCTGTGCAGTTGCTCTTCAGAAATGCTGAGTGCGTTTTGCATGTGGCACTAACATGTTAACAACCACTTATCTGTGCTGTTTTTTTCCTCTTTCTTTCCTCTGCAACCTTCCCTCTGTCTGTTTGCCTGTGTGTCAGAATAAGGACGGGACACTTCTGGGGTCCTGTCACCTAGTAAGTATTTTCTTCCCTTCAGTTGGGAAACTAGCTGGACTTGCTTTGGTAGGAGGGGGTTCAGCAACTTCTGTGGTTCAGTTAGAGGGGAAGGAGGGGAGAAGAAGGGAGAGTGCTTCTATCTCTGCAGTGTTTGGTGAAGAGATTTCCTAGCTTTGTCTTGTGTCTCTTTGGAAGTCTTTCAGCAGTTGCTTTGCAAAGCTTTTTCTGGCGTAGGCCTGAGTAATCAAAGGGAAGGGGAGGAGGAATCTGTCACCCAGTGGGAGTCTGTGCTCATCTAGTGATAAATCTTTTTAGCATGGATAAAAATGGGACGATGACAATTGACTGGAACGAGTGGCGAGACTATCACCTGCTGCACCCGGTGGAGAACATTCCTGAAATCATCCTGTACTGGAAGCACTCCACGGTAAGAAAGGCTTCCCCCACAGCAGGTCTTGGTCTTTCCCCAGGTTCTCAGTCAAAGCCATGACCCCCAGGAGATGCAATCAGCAGTCTCTATCATTTTCTTTATGGTTCAGTAGCTGCCTGGAAGCCGGTTGCTTCCTGTTCTGTCCTCTTATCTTGCCACCCATCACAGGCGCTATTTCTGGAGCCTCTGGCACAGGTGATAACTACTTTCTGCAAGATGAGTGTGTTTGCTTGGCTTCTACCTCTGAGAGCTTGTACCGGTGGCCAGCTCCTGCTAGTTCAGAACTCATTAAGAGGAGGAACTGATGTGACAGGCAGCCGTGCTTCCTGGAGATATTTCAGTGTGTGTAAATAGCGTGTAACGAGATTAAACTGGCTGTGAGCTGTGAAGGTTGAAGTGAGGCTCAGCTTTTTCCCTACGCAGTTGCCCGCAGTGGATCATTTTGTTCCATATCCTGATCCACGGCACCTTAACGCAGACAAATGTTTAGCAATTCCCAGCTCCCCAGACAGAAGTCTTGTAAACGTAAGGTACCCTTGGACATGCTTTGGTGCTGGCAGTCCCGCTGGTCAGACACAACAGTTAATGGTTACAGATAAGCTGCTGACTCGGAGTGAGCATATTCATTGCTTCAACACTTAGCACTGATAAAGAGCAATAAAACTTTGGCAAGATTGCCAGCTGATAAAATGTTTCTCAACACCTTACATTTTTGCAGATCTTTGATGTCGGAGAGAATTTGACCGTCCCTGATGAGTTCACAGTGGAAGAGAGGCAAACGGGGATGTGGTGGAGACATCTGGTTGCAGGTGGAGGTGCAGGTGCCGTGTCCAGAACCTGTACAGCTCCCTTGGACCGCTTGAAAGTGCTCATGCAGGTATGATGGAACAATCCCAGTTTGTTTGAATAGCCAGGTTGATTCCTTTAATATTCCTGCCAAAGTGATGCTGAGGAGACGATAATAATGATCATGAACAGTACGGCACTCTGACTGGCATCAATCCTTTTGCTCCTGTATTAGCATTTTAGAAATCTTTTTGGGTTATTTGAATAATCAAAGTCATGTCAGCAAGTAATTCCTCACTGTCCAGAAGAGAGAGATTTCAGGAGGTAGATGTGAAAACTGTCAATAGTTGGAGAGCTCTGTCGCTTAGATTTTGGTGAAGCAGGTTCAAGTTGTTTTCCCACGGGAGTTGAAGTGATTGTGGGGATCCGCAGGCAGAGCTGGCATCCTGTGCAAGTGTTATGTGTTATAAAGGCATTGCTAAAACATAATTTTTAGCCTGCACCTGCTTTTAAGCCAGCTGAGAAGTCTGTTCTGTGTAGCTGGCCCTGTTCTAGGTATGGGAGTTGTCTGTTTAACCCTTCCCCCCATTCTGAAAAGGAGATATTGATTAGATTCATTAGCTAACATTGGACTTTTCGAAAAGGAAGAGAAGCTTGCTTTTCTATTGTAGAAGTTATTTGGAAGGGATTAAAGCCTTGGCAAATCTCTGGGTAAATAAAAAAAGTGCCCTTTTGTCCCTGGATTACGGAAGAACGTAACGCTGTCGTAATCAGGCCTGGAGCTAATCCAAGCTCGCTTTCTCCCAGGTTCATGCCTCCCGCAGCAACAACATGTGCATTATTGGTGGTTTTACCCAAATGATCCGAGAGGGTGGACCAAGGTCACTGTGGCGGGGGAATGGCATCAACGTGCTGAAGATTGCACCGGAATCTGCCATTAAGTTCATGGCCTACGAGCAGGTGAGTAACAGAGCGTGGAGGAGTCTGGCTGCAGAGGGGTCCGTGGAAGGACAGGGTGAGAAAAGAGCAGCTGGGATAGTCGGTGATCCTCAATCCTTTCTTTTTGGCTTCCGCAGATCAAGCGGTTCATCGGCACCGACCAAGAAATGCTGAGGATTCACGAGCGGCTGTTGGCTGGCTCTCTGGCTGGGGCCATTGCGCAGAGCAGCATCTACCCGATGGAGGTGAGGCCATGGGGCTGCCGGCCCAGCCCACGCAGGGTGGCGGCGAGGTGCCGAGACGAGAGCTTATCGTGGAGCTGGTGTTCTGCCCTTATCTCTGAGAACTCCTTAGTTAAGCTGGTGCCAAGTAATACTGCTCACATGATGCGTGCTCTAGTCCTGGACATCCTGCTCCCGAGAATGACGTTGCGTGTTTTTCTCCTGTTGGTTCTCCTGTGGGTCTTCATGGCATTTATTCCTGTCTTCTAGGTTCTGAAAACACGGATGGCTCTAAGAAAGACGGGACAATATTCAGGCATGTTGGACTGTGCCAAAAACATCCTTTCCAAGGAAGGAATGGCTGCCTTCTACAAAGGCTACATCCCCAACATGCTAGGAATCATTCCATATGCTGGTATTGACCTGGCAGTCTATGAGGTATGGAGCCTTTAACTCTTTTGTAGGGTTGGGCTACTTTAGCTTTATTACTGTCAGACCTCTCAGTCACTACAGGATTTTAAATAACTTTTCAAGGCTTTCCTAATCAGCCTTAGGGGGGGGTACAGGTGGATTTTTACTCAAAATGGCCTAAATGACAATGCAGTACAAGAATCCTGCTTTCGTAGTTGGCATCATGCATGATCCCTTCTTTTTTGGAGAGAATTGCAGCAGAAAATGGAAGGAGGGTTTTTTCCTCGGCCCCTAAAGTAGCAGTAGCTCAGAAACAAAACTGAGAAGCCTGGTTGAAATTGCACACATCTGCCTGGGCCTTTATGCCAGATCTTTTATATAACTTGATACTCTTGATTGCTTCTTCACTGCTAACATCTAGCTTGTTCCTTCCAGACACTAAAAAATGCCTGGTTGCAACGCTACGCTGTCAACAGTGCTGACCCTGGAGTCTTTGTTCTCTTGGCTTGTGGCACCATTTCCAGTACCTGCGGACAGCTCGCCAGTTACCCACTGGCTCTTGTGAGGACACGCATGCAGGCCCAAGGTGAGAACTTTGGGGAACTCTGTAGTAGTGTGCGAACTGCTGCCATGGTCTCTGGGCAGGGTAAAGGTCTGCTGGTGCAAACATTGCAAAAACAGCCTTAACTAGCCCGTGCAGCTGAGCAATAGGCTATTTGCCATGCCGCAAGAGGACAGTGGACTTTGTTCTGCCCTTAGCACCTCGTGTCAAGCACCTCCAGGACAGAGCAGTTCTGTTTTGCTCACGTTAGGAACTGGGGCTAAGGGCATTGGCAGAGCAGTTTGGGAAAAAGGCTGTGATGCGTGGCACAGCCACGGCTTGCTGAGAAGTTGGGTGCTGTCCTCCCTAAAGCACCTTTGGTCTGTGAACATCCACAGGAAGCGCGTGACTCAGAATTGCTCTCTGAGACAGGGGTTATCTTAGTGTTTTAATGACGTAGGCTGCATTACTTACTGAGTCTTTTCGTGTTGCAGCTTCTGTGGAGGGTGCTCCTGAAGTGACGATGCGGGGACTGTTCAAACACATTCTGAAGACAGAGGGAGCATTTGGTCTGTACCGGGGTCTGGCCCCGAACTTTATGAAGGTGATCCCGGCCGTAAGCATCAGCTACGTGGTGTATGAAAACTTGAAGATGACTCTGGGTGTGCAGTCACGGTGACCAGGAGATGCTGAGGACTTTGAACTCTGAAATCTTGGGGTGTAATCCCAAGACGTATAGCCATCTCTCATTCTGTGAATGTGTCGACACTAAGCTGACTAAGCAAAGCTGTGAAATCTCAGATAGTTTGTGAGTCAGTAAGGGGAGGGGAGCATCTGGTGTCCTTTGCCATCTTGCTACTCAGAGCTCTACGTAAACCATCAGGTGGTCCGTTTTGTTGGGCCTTTTGGGAGACCAGGAGCTGAACTCCTGGCACAATCCTAAGGCGTGAGTTGCTGAGGTCAAAGTAGCAAAGATTTGGGGAACAGTCTGCTTTCAGCATATGACATGTACGGAGCTGTATGCCTGCAGATGAGCACCTTCTGACTTGCTGAAAGAGCTTCTTTTTCCATTCAGTTGTTTAACTTCCTACCTGTTGTTTAAATTTGTACAAACCTTGTGTAGGAGCTGCTGCCTCACCAGGCTTGTCATTATGTTTACATATATTCCTTTGGGTAGGAGACATTCATGTTCTGCTTCCAAGACTTGACATGAAATGTAACTTTGAACTATACTGGTTTTGAGGGCTGGTGGGCAGTGGTTTATCCGGTCAGGCTGAATGTTACTTAGGCCAGCCTGATGAAGGATTAGGATTATTTATTTTTGATAGGTTTAAGTGTGTCTCATAAATCCACTAACAAGATGCACTTACTAACAGAAGCAGCAGACTAGAGCCTGCATGCCTGTATCCTTTGCATGCCGGGATTGGCTTGTCTTATACTCAGCAGGGGCTTGGAAAGGGGAAGGCTTGAGAGTCCTCGGTGGACCGGCACCTTGATGCATGGCTTTAGTGAATAAATGACAATACTTCACAGCTCCTGTGCAGCTGTGCTCCCAGCACGACAAGAGAGCCCCTGTGCAGCATCGCATGGACCTCTGAATTCCATTCTGCCTGGTGCCAAGGGTAGCTGATGGACCTTTCCAAACCCAGTGCCTACGCTGCTATCTATCTCTTTAGACCTCTTTGTAGATTGATGTTCAGGTTTGCATTAGCGGGATGGAGTCCCCGAGCCAGAAGGGTCTGTTGTGGGAAGGGGTGTTAGGGAGAGGGGCTGGTTGTCACTGGGAGAGGTGAGCTTTCAGTCCCGAGGACGCGCTTGCTTTTGTTTCAAAGGGTGCTTTTCATAAGGCTAAGGGAAAGAGCTGGCTTTAAAATTTCTCTGCATTATGGGCTACTTTAGTTGATAGGATCTGGCTTCTGAGGCCTGGGAGATCCTCATCCAACTTTTCATTTTGGGCAAGATGGACCAGCGTTGCATTCCACTGTTTTACTGCTTAAAGCATATTTATTTTGTATTTATTTGAACAGAGTTATGTCAGACTATTTTTATAGACTTGTTTAAATATTGTTACTGTGCTTGTATTTCTCCTGTTTTAAAAAGTTCTCTATTTGTTCTCGTACATCACACAGCTGAGTCGTGGGAAGGACACTGAAGTCACTAGCGTACCTTCCCTGTGGGGCTTGAGCTGCCTTTCCCCAGTCTGGGGTTGTTGCTGGAGGACCTCAGCCCAGAGAAATTCTGTAGCAGGATGCCATAAGAGAGAAGGGAGCTGGTGAGGAAGCAGGGATGAGGGCAGAGGGTGCACCGCGAGGCCTGCCTTATTTCGGAATTGCCTCTGTGCACGGCTGAAGGGGTTTCGGGTGGATGGCTGAAGTTGGGAAGTAGAAGGTCTGTGCATGTTGGGTGTCACAACAGCTAATTGAGAGCGATCTTGGGGAATCTTTAAGTAAAAGGGGAGGGGGGGAGAAATCTCAGGGACTAAAGAAAACACAAGTTTCTAGAGAGATGGGAGGAAACTTGCCCTTGGACCCAAGCTGCTGCAGTTCTGCTTTGAGGCTGAATCAGCAGATCCTGCTGCTGAGCCACTGCTCTCTATGTGCAAATGGACACTGGGGAGAAGTGCCTGAGAAGTCAGAAAAGGATCTGTTAGCACTCAGCAGCTGCTTTTCTGCTGACAGACTTCATGGAGAGCCTTCCAGGTGAGGCTCTCTGCCTTGGTTATCCAGTGCTGTCAGTAGTTAGCCACGTGGGAATCTAAGCGGTCTGGATTAGTGATAAGATTTTTTCCCACCCCCCCCCTCTTTTTTTTGAGATCTATTGTAAATTTTGCAGTGGCTCCTTCCTACCAGTGTGGCCTAATGGAAATATGAATATCAGAATGCAAAAATCAATGCAAAATGACAACCATCTTTGTAGCTGTAACCACAGATTGTTAATATGCAAATCTAACTCGGATCCTTCATGTAGGGAACAGTCTGCTAATAAAGGTCTGTCAAAGAGATGCCATGTGTCTGTCTCTTTCTTGATCTGGCTTATTGGTGGTCTGTGGCCAGACTAGGATGGCTTTTACCAAGGATGGTGATGCTGGGAATGGTTCTCCCTACAAGGACCTGGGAGAAAAGAATTCTTAAAGGGAGAAAAGAGCAAAAATGAGATCAAAAGTAATGGTGGATGTAATGGCTCAGAAACACTTGGATATGGTTGGCTTAGCTCTGAGTGCTGCTGGACGTTTTCCTCATCTGTTCATTGTCCATAACTTGTTCAGAGAAGTGAGAGTCCTGGAAAATCTGGAAACTCTGCAGTCTAAATAATGCCCCTGAAGGAACAAAGGAACCTTGAAGGACTTTTAAGGTTTTCAAAAGTTTTTTTTTTTTTCCAATTTCTGTCTAAAACAACAACAATAAAACTGAGCTATTGAAGGTTCCAGAAAACAGCTAAATCAGAGGGCACTTGCACTACCAGCAAACAGAACTCTCCGTGGGGACCACACTGGGGTTGGTTTTTATGTCTCTAACTGTATGTCTCTGACTGTCATTCAAGGCTTTTATTCATCTATAACTCTACTTATAAAGCCTTGGCCCTTGCAATCTGAGGAGCTGCTTTCCAGCAGCGTCAGCTCTGCTCAGCTGAAGACATCGCAGCCTTCACTGCCCCGCAGCTCTCAAGGCTGCTGGCAGCACCCATCTCTGCTGTCCTCTCCTGCCCTTCCATGGCTGGCTCTGAGGTGTGGGGTGTTAAGATTTTGCCACAAACTGATAAAGGTGCTGGAAGCAAAGGCTGGCAGGTACCTGTGCCCTGAGACCCCGAGGGAACGTGCTGATTTCACTCTGTAAAACCCAGTTTTGCTTTTTGCTACAAGTAATTGGGCCAGAAGCCTGAGTGAAATGCTCCCCAGCATGCGCTGCCTTGCAGGGTAAAGGCACCCTGGTGGCACTGCAGAGGGGCAGGGCTCCTCGCTGTGTGCCAGCAGCTCGTCCTTTTCCTCCTTTTTAAGGCAGAGATATTTTCAGTGCTTAATTACTAGGTTAGAGCTGAGACTGAATTACCTCCCAGCCATGCAGCAACCACGAGTGCTTTTTTTAACCTTCCCTTAGTGTCACAAGCATGGAGCAGCAGCACTGTGCTCCCCTGGGTGAAGATGGAGGTGTGGGGTGTCTGTCAGCACCATACCCCGGCACCGTGCTGAATTTACGGGGATGTGAGGAATTGTGCCCTTTTTCTGGGGAGGAATCAAAATCCTGCAGGCCTGGGTTAGCAGCCCCAGCTCCACCAGTGTCACCACAGCCGAGCATGCTGTGGGTGAAGGCTGGGGAGCTCCAGCCTGGCCCGAAGGGATAAGAGGGAAGGGCAGCAGCAGCTGGGCTCGTTTTGGGCAAGATGGACCAGCTCTGGCAGGAGTTAGGGGCTGCTTCCAGCTAAGCCTCATCTTCCTCTCAGCCCGCAGGTTGAGAAGTTTCTGGCCTCACATGGATTTCAGTTACGATCAGATGCTTGGCACGCTCCTATGCGTGGTAACCGATTGCCCTCTTCTGGTAAGCCTCCATCACTGCTTTCAGAGTTACCTCTGGAGGAGCCCAGCTCCCAAACCCGGGCCTGGAGCACGCCATGAGGGGCCGTGAGGCTGCAGTCACCCCATGCGCCTCATCCTGCAGCCACGGCTGATCGAGGCTGCTGTTCCCAAACACCAGGCGAGGCACACACAAGGCAAATCAGGTGCTCGATCTCTTTTTTTGCACTCTTGAGCCCCAACCTCTCAGCAATGAACAGCAATGTGTCGGAGTGAAGCATTTATTGGTGCTGGCTCATCGTGTTCCCGGCCCCGCTCGGTGCTGGTGACTCTGGGCCTGTGGCCGGGGGGGCTGTGCCTCCGGCGCCGCCATCTTGGGTTTCCTCCACTTGACACAGCTCCTTCAGAACAACCAGAAATGGATAAATGGATAAATGAAACGGCCACGGCCTCAGGAGAGAACGTACTGCAGGAAGAAGGGTGTTTCTTTATCATTTTTTCTTTTCAGCTGATTATCGTTTTAAACAGGCACAGAGATTACGTGTGCTTTCCTGTGCTACCCGAAGCACAGACCGCGCAGTGAGCTGCTGCTGTTTTCTACACCCATGCCCAAAAGAAACCAGGTTTCTGAAGCAAATCCGTGCTGTACCAGTACACTGCACCAGCTTGCTCTGAAGGAATGGGAGATTCAGGCTTAATGAGGAAATAAGCTAAAAACGTGTACTACCTGCATGCTCAGAATTGCTAACACCTGGGGCTGATGCAGTGATACCCCAGCCTCCGCTCACCTCTGGCTCCTTCAGCCCAAGGCCTGCATTACATTTGTTTTCCCACTTTAACTTCAATTCACTTCAGCCCTGGTGAACCCTAGCACCTTGGCCTGGCACAGAAACCCCTTCTGGCTGTGATCCCCAAGCTCTGCCGAGGACACATTGCTCGGGCACGTTCCCCTCACCTGGGCTTTCTCAAAGCATTTCCATTTTGCCCAAATATCAGTGACAGTCCCCACACCTCTGTGTCCCCTCGTCAGCAGCTGGTGAGCCCAGCTGGGCCCAGCCCCAGGTGCTGCTCATTGCCTGAGCACCTCTGGCACCTCCCTGCCACCATGGGGGCTCGAGGTGGGCTGTCTGTCCCTCTGTCCCTCTGTCCGTCCCCTCCCTGGTTTGTGTGAAGCTGTGGGAGAGCCTCTGTAAGGAAAATCTGGGTGAGCATGGGGAAGGCAGGTAGGTGCAACTTAGCCTGGGCACGGGCTGGGGTGAGGGTTGGCCCTGCTAAACTTTTGGGTGGGGAACGGCAGGGAAAAGCTCTGTTCGTGTGGGGAGTGGGTGCGGAGTTGGTCGGTGGCACTGCCCCCTCTGTCGGCAGCAGGAGGGGGATTTGGGGCTTTTTTCCTGATACTCTGGGCTTTTCGGACTCAGGGCTGGATTCCTGACCCAGAGGAGCCCTCAGTACTCCCAGCCCTGGTTTCAGAGCATGCCAAGCTTTTTTCAGTTGAAGTGGGGCCGTGGTGTGCCCAGGGACACGAGCCCCTTCAGCCCCATGCTGCAGCTCCAAGGGATGCGTCCGCTGCTGAGGGTACAAAATGAGGAGTTTGGGGGCAAAACTGGGGGTTAGGGATCCCCTCTGGGCAGGGGGAGGTGGCTGCAGAGAGTCACCCCAATTCCCTTTGGGGCTGCTGAAGGGCAGGAATTTGCTCTGGGGAGCTGCGGCTCTGTGGGCTGTAAATCAGGGGAAGGAGCTCTGCATCTCCTCGGGGAGGCGAGGGCACCCACCTGCCTCCATGGCGCGTACACGATCTCCCCTTCGCTGAGCCCCAGGCGCTGGGCGTGCTGGGTGAACTCCTCCTGCTGGGCCTTGCTCACGGTCTGATTTCGGGCTGAAAAACAGAAGTGTTAACACAGGTCGGGGGCCACACTTGGTCCATCGTGCCTCCTCCCAGTCTGTATTTCGTGCCCTCCCCTTGCTCCCACACATACTCATTGTGGAGGTACTGGGGTCCCTCACCCCACCTGTCAAAGCCAGCCTTGGGCATCATTTTATTTTTATTTTTACTCCTTCCTTGTTCCCACTTTAACTGCTTGCACAATAGTTTGTCACGCTCCTGGGGTGTTCGGAGGGATGCGTGCCCCAGGCAGGGACCGAGGCAGGTTTGTGTTTGCCAAACGTGGCTTTGGACTTCCTTAAGCAATTGCTCTGCAGCTTGTAAGGGCAGCGGGGAGCTTTATCGTGGTCTGGTGTGCTGCTTCATGGGGCTGCGGGTGGGCCTGGCTGGCACTGCCTGTGCCGGTGCTGCAAAGCCACGTGCTCTGCCCCGGGAGGTAAGCACTGAAAAATCACGGTTGGCTTGAAAATATTGAGATTTCACGGTGATATCTGTGGTGTTCTGCGTGTGCTTCCTGTTCTTTAAATATTTATGGCGTAAGTGGGTTTTGGCTTTAACTTGTTCTTTCTGCTCTGCCCAGAGATTTAGGATTAATGGGATTCTGAACTATTCCCCTGACCCTGGCATGGTGGTTTGAGGAAAAATCACAGATTGTTGGTGGAACTGTGCAGCTGTGCGTGGTTAAGTGGTGGTTCTCAGTGCATCGCTTGGTGTTGGGTGGCAGCTCGAGGTTACCTTAGGATGTGGTTCACGTACCGTAGAGATACAGCGCCGAATACATCTTCTCCTTCTGCAGTTGGTGCTGGATGAGCAAAACGTCCTCAGAGCTGAGGTTCAGCAGCATCCCCACAGTCTGCTGGGTCTTGGCTTCGAGAGAGCAGCGCCAGCGTTGGGGAGCGAGAGCTGCGTTAGTGCAATGAAACGTGCCACGAATGTTCCCCGCCGTTCCCAGAGGGATTGTGAAACCATTTGGAAAACGAGGCGGCCTCCTTCCACGTCGGAGGGGGCAGGTTTGTTGCTTGTTCCCGGCACGGCATTGCTTCATGGGCTTTATTGCTGCCTCATGCGGCTGTGCTGCGTGCTGGGACCTGGCTGTGGGGTGGGCTCGGTGCCCGCTGGTGGGGCCCTGGCATCACATGGAGCTTACCAAGGCTTCGGACCCACAAAACCATCCCAAAATAAAAAGGTGTGGGAAATTGCAAGGCATTGATCAGTGCCCTTCTGAAATGTGGGCTTAATCACAGCCCTGCATGCCGTGCCACCACTCACCGTGCTTCACCAGCACCGTGCCACCACCATCAGGGAGCTGGAAGTAGGTGGAGTTGCTGGAGAGACAGCGGCCGCCCCTGCGGAGAGGGGGAATCGAGGCAGAGCCGTGGTGCTGAGCCCCCCCTGCCCCAGCCAGGAGGGCACCGAGCCCAGCCCCACCACGGGGACCTTGGTAGGGAACAGGCAGGGGGTAAACGACAGGGACTGGTGGCACTGCAGGGCCCTGGGGAGGGTTTGTGTTTGCCTCCCGTGTCCATGGAGCAGGCAGGGTGAGGGCAGGAGGTTTTGGTTTGGGTAAGCTGGGGGCTGCTGGAGGAAACTAAGATCTGAGGGAAGAAGGGGGTGGGAGAGCGTGCAGAGAACAGCCAGGAGCCGCTCCTTGGCAAAACCGATATGAAACCGTGCCCACATCCTTCTGGAGAGGCCGGGCACCGAGGGCTGATGTTAACACACACGGGGGGTTAGGAGGAAGGGGTCGGGGACCGGCGGGGGTGCGGGCGTCTCACGCGGCCACGTGCTGGGTGACGAGCAGCTCCTGCCCCCCGGCGCCAGGCTCCACGCGCAGGTGGCCGTGGTCGATGAGCAGCAGCTCCAGGAGGTGCTGGGGCAGCTGGGCGGCCCCGGCCACGTACCGCCACGTCCCCAGCAGCTGCGGGAGAGGTGTGGGGCTGTGGGGGCTCCCTGCCTGCCCCCCACCCCCTCATCCAGCACCCGGCCCCCTCCTTACCCCCGGTGCCGTTGCGTTGGCCGGGCTCTGCGTGGGCTTGCAGGGAGCGGCCGCAGCGGGCGGCAGCGCTGTGAGGATGAGGATTGCGGCGATGCCGGCCGCTGCCATGGCCGCCTGAGGGAGCGGACCAGCAGGATGGACGGACGGACAGACGGAGGGACGGACAGATGGACGGACGCTGCTCGCTTGGGTGTTTGCTTTCGCAAGGCGGCTGCGCGCAGCAGGGGCTGCGGTGGCGCAACGGCAGCTTTCGGGGAAATCGCCCCGGTGAGGGCCGGGTGCCCGGCCCCAGCTCAGGGCTCTGACTGGCTGGGCAGCACGGGGAGGGCGATGCACTTCCCATATTTAAAAGTGAAATCTGCCCAAAATTTCCCCGTTTCGCTCCCCCCTATGCAGCTGCTGTAGTGGCTGTGCAAGTGAGGAACTGCGCTGCTCACCGGGGCATGGGCGCTGTCGCTGCCTTGTGCCAGGGCGCGGGGCTTTGGGAGCCCTCTGGGTGTGAGCTGTGCTCACAGCGGGGCTGGGATGGCCTCCAGGGGCTGCCCGGCCTCCAGCCCCAGGCCAGGGACTTTCCCCATGCCTCGTGTGCAGCTGGCAGCTCACGGCACTGCTGCCCTGGTGCTGTTCCTCGCAGGAAAACTTCCTTGGGGTCTGCCCTGAACCCTCCGTGTAACCTTATTTGTCCTGCTCAGTGCCCCCCGTGTGCTGCCACGTCTGTGTCTTGCTCCATGCCCTCACCCCTGGCAGGGCACAGCTCGGGGGCTGGCTCGGTTTCTGTTTGTGTCCTGTCCCCGAGCCCCACGGGCCGGCCCTGGTAGTGGCTTTTCCTCCCCCCTGCCCTGCTCAGAGGCACTCAGGGCCCCAGCTTCCCCAGGGAGCCTCGGAGCTGCTTACAGACACGAGCCCGAGGGTTAAGTCACCACATCCCCTAAATCCCTGGGGTTTTGTCTGACACTGGGTAGGAGATGGGGTCCGAGCTGTGCCCCCAGCCGTGCCCCATCCCACATATGGGTGCAGGGAAGGCACGCAGCAGGCGGGTGTCACACAGGCTTTATTCCAGCTCGATGTGAGAACAGAAAAGCTGCACATCCCTTCTGGGAAGGGCACGGTGTGGGTCCTCTGTTGGAAGAGAAAAACTTGCCAGGACCTCCTGAGGCTGAGCCGAGCGCCGGGGGACGTCCCCACGCAGGGGCTGGGGGCCACGTGCAGGGGGGATGCGGGCTCACTCCAGTTACACCTCTGCGGTGGCCAAGGTGGCTTCATCCTTCTCCTTGCCCTCAGGGGGACAGGCGTCCTTGGGGAGGGGGGACAGGGGCTCGCACCCACCCAGACACAGTCCCGGGGTGCCCCGTCCCACCCGCGGGTCCCTACCTTCGGGGAGGTGACGAAGGTCTCCTCCTGCGTGAAGCCGAGGCAGCGCACCTGGGCCCGGAACTCCTCCAGGTGCTCCTTGCTCACGTTGGGCGTCCGCGCTGTTGGGAAGGTGGCGTAAAAACGGGGGGGGGAGAGGAAAAAAGGACGGGTTTGGGGGTGCTCCCCCTGCAGCCATGCGGGGCAGTGCGCTCACCTGAGAGGCTGAGGCCCAGGAAGGACTCCTTGCTGTGCTTCAGGACCAGCAGCTCCTTGTCGGTCTTGATCAGCTCGGCCATGGACGCCTCCTGCCCCTCCACTGGGAGACACGGGGAGTGCAGGGACCCCAGTTAGTGACTGGGATGCAACTGGGGACGGGAGTGTCCCCCTGGCACCGATGTCCCCAGTGTGCGGGGCTGGGGGTGTCCCCTGCCCCCAGACCTGTGTGTGGGGGTAGGAAAGGCCCGGGGGGTTCCTACAAAGGGCAGTTTTTGGGGAACGTGTGCCGGGAGAGGCTCAGCAGGGCACTGCCTCTGGGGGCTGCGGCCGTACCGTGCATCAGGGTGGAGTTGTGCCGGAAGATGAGGATCTTGCTGGCGTTCCTCACCACGCACGTCTCGTTCCTGGGGGGGCAGAGAGGTGAAATGGGGCACGGCTGCCCCGAATAAACCTGGGGAGGGTCCTCGGGCTGCGGCCCCCTCCCTCGCCTCCCTGAGC
Source organism: Aythya fuligula (assembly GCF_009819795.1). Taxonomy (NCBI): domain Eukaryota; kingdom Metazoa; phylum Chordata; class Aves; order Anseriformes; family Anatidae; genus Aythya; species Aythya fuligula. The sequence continues at coordinate 6,577,074 of NC_045577.1, forward strand.
TTGAGGCAGGGCAGCCCTTTTGGGCTGCAGAGCTTGGATAAATGTGGGGTAACAGCTCCCAGCCCCAAATTTAGTGTTGATAGGTAGCACGACAGGCACTGGGGTGGCTGCTGCCACTCGTTTGTCCCCCATCACGGTGGAACCAGAGCCCTGACCACAGCCTGGGATGGCTCTGCCCTGGGGACGTCCCGGCCCATCCCCACCCCGTGCTTACAGCCGCAGGGTCTCGGTCACGCTGAACTCATCGTCGTGGCTGCCGGGCAGGAAGGTGAAGGTGGCGTACTTCAGCTCCTTCATCTCGGCCACGTGCGGGGGGTAGTTGGAGGCGCCCATGATGTACACCCAGTGCCCCAGCAGCTGTCGACGGGACCAGAGCGCAGCTTTGAGGACACATTCCCCTGGGGGTCGCATGGGCCCGAGGGATATTTTAGGAACCGCGGGTGTCACGGCTTACCCCAGCCACGGTCGCGTTGTCCATGACGGCCGGGGTGAGCGGGGTGCAGGCGTGGGGCTCGGTCGCATGGGCACGCACCAGCCCCACGGCCAGGACGGGCAGGAGGAGGCAGGGCAGCATCGCTGGCACCGTGTGGGGCTGGGGGGGCTGCGGCGAGGCTGCGGCGCGGGTGGGACGTGGCTGCCCGCCGGCACTGTTCTATACGGCCCTGCCGCAGCCCCGAGGCGCTTATTTAACCGCAGGGCTGTTTGCTCAGGCGTGAAGCAATAGCAGCTGAGTGGATGTAAACTGGCAGAAAAGTGCATTTTTTTTTTTTCCCGGCAGAAAAGGTGAAGAAAAAAATAAACGCGTTGCACCACCGTGGGCTTTGTTCTCGGAAGCCGTAATTCACCCTGCGGGTGGCGGGCCGGGCACGCTGCGGGCTGCAGGTGTGTTTGTGCAAAGTGCCATGGGGCAGCGAGTGCTGCTGGGGGCTTTTGTACCTGCCCTGCCTGGGCAAGCAAACCCCTGCCCACAGCCTTTGCCCTTAAGCCAAAAAATTTAGCTTTTTTGGTTAATTATCCCTCGCCTCTTGCTGCTCGTCTCGGCCCAGCCTTGGGTTGCTAACGCAGCCCCTGGGCCGTGGTGCTGGCGGTGGTGCCCAGCACTTGGGTCTGACCCAAATGGGAGCACTGGGACTGGGATGGGGCCAAATCTGGGCTGGGGGCACAAGGCGAGGACATGAGCAGCAGCGTTACACGAGGCTGGGGCTGGTGGGTGCACAACCACGTGCGTTGCATCTATTTATTTATTCACTCTGTTTTCTCCCTGACCACAAGCTGTGTATACCAGCAGTGACCCCGGTGCTGCAGCCCCACACACCCTGACACAACCCGCGAGATCCCAGGCTGTGAGCAAGAAGACTCCTTCCAAGGTCACCTCGGAGCCACTGAGGTGAGTTTTTGGTTCAGCAAGGAGAAAAGCTCATCGCTTGGCCTCCCCACCCTTTCCTCTGGCTCCCCAGCACTGCCAGGACAGGGGTGACGATGAGAAAGGTGCCGGTGGGCACAGCAGGGGACGTGTGGTGGTGGGGAGCTGCGGGGCACAGCCATGTCGTGGGCTCAGCATCGCCCTGAGGGCTGGGTGGGCGCTGCTGTGGGATGGGGATTTGGGGGCTCCCCTGTGGGGGCCTGGACGTGGAGCCTGCTCCTCGCCCCCAATACCATTTCTCAAGAAGAAGGAAAAAAACAAACCACAAACATAAAAGTCCCATTTCGTTGCTTCAGTTTTAAATATTTATTTAAGTAAAAAAAAAAAAAAAAAAAAGAAAATGAAGAAGAAAAGGAAAAAAAAAAGCGTAAATGAGAACAGACGGTAACTGCGGCCGGGAGCAAACACACACGGGCAGTGGGGGGCCGGGGGTGAGGTATCTGTGAGCGGGGCAGAGCGCGGAGGGTGAGGTATTTGAGACGGATCCTGTTAACCTGTGTCGAGGGTGGTTGGCAGCCAACCAGCGGGCAGTAGTAAAAAAAAGAATACACCAAGAGAGACGCACATATATTTCTTTTTCTTTTTTTTCCTCAAAAAAATAAAATCCATAGTCCGTACGAGACATGAAAACTCCAAACAGGCACTGAAGCGTTTCCGATACAGTACAGCTCCGATTACATCAATATTATTCCTTATATAGAATTAAAGATTACCATAATTATCCTCTTTAAAAAAAAAAAAAATCCTCCAAATTTACATACAGAGACTAGATTTCTACAAAACTTAACAAAAGAAAACCCCTCCAAGCCCGGCCGGGGTCTGGAACCAGGTACCATCCTCTCAGTCTCGGCAGAGGGGCCCGGACAGAAGGGTGCAGAGCTGGGTTTAAATACGCGCTGAGCCCGGGGAATCGCTGCGCGCGGAGCCGCGGCCACGGGGCCACCACGGCTACAGCAAAACGAGTGAGTGACCTGGGACCGGCCCACGCAGCGCCCTGAGGCTTCATCCTGCAGCGGCTGCGGGTGAGCTGGAGCCCTCGCTCTCCTCCCAAAGCAGTGAAGTGCTGGTTTAAAAAAAATAAAAAATAAAAAAATAAAAAAAAAAAGAAGAAAGAAAAAAGGCAAATTTGCTTTTAAAACATCCTGTGAATTATTTTGGATGCGCTTCGAGTTGTCGCGCAGGATTGGCATCCGTGGTGATTCAAAGATCCCGTTAAAGGTGTTTCTCTGATTTAGCTGTAGATCGTGACCACCTCTCTTCCTAGAGAGATGGCCCTATGGGCTTTTTTTGGGTCTGTGGCAAGACACTGTAGCACCTTCACAACCTTAAATAAAGTCATATATATAAAATAACACACTTTTTTTAAGAGCACCAGAGATTTCACAGTGAGAGGTAGAAACAAATCAGACAAGCCCATCCTCTCTCTCTATTTTAGCACCAATCTCTTCCCCTCTCCTCCTTCCATTCCCCTCTTTCAGCTTTGGGACTCTCCCCTACCCCACCGCCACGCCTGAGAAGGGACATTGGTTCAACTCACCCATGGAAGGAGGAACTTAGTTTTTTTTTTTATGTTTTTTTTTTTTTCCTTTTTCTTTTTGCTTTAAATAATATAATATATATATTTTTGTTTCTTCTAATATTGCACATCAAAATGCTTCCGGTACGCAGAGCAGCCAGATTCGACTTGCGGCTCCGCCTGGCAGAGCCCGATGCAGCGCGTGGCCGTCCGGGAGCGACGAGCTCTGCGAGGGAAGCTCTATCATCTTTTAATTACTTTTCAATGGAGACAACATTTGGTAACTCAGGAACCAGGTAAGACAAAAATGGGGGAGGGGAGAAAAAAAACAAACCCACACGCTGCAAGTTGCTTGAGGTTTCTCTCAATGTTTTCTTTGGTCATGGAAAAAGCTTTGTGTGTGGAACCGCTTGGACACCTAGTCCCCTGATCCCTTTTCACTGGTCACGTCCCGACTGATACCCGCTTCCCCACCATCCTTCTTATTCCTCCTTTCCACAACCTGCTGAGTTCAGTAGATCACGGGTTCTTTGAGACCTTGAGCCGAAGGCTAGAGCAAGAGTTGACCCAAAAAGACACAGCCCAGCTGTCCTTGCTGCAGAGAGGTGGGAGATGCTGTGTGAAGACCTAGGCCAAAAGTGGGGTCAAAGCCTTGGAGCCCGGGTTTGGCGGCGTTGTTCAAAGGAAGCACACGGGGCCGACCTCGAGGTGGTATTGCTTTCCTGGCTCGGATGGGGGAAGGTTGTAGATGTTGACAATTGGCAGCTGCTGAGGGTCCTGCGTCCGAAACGAAAAGAGAGTCCGATGCCAGCGTCCGTCCTTGATCTGTGCAGGGAGGAGGGAAAGACAGAAAAAGTTGTTTTGCTGCTGGAGAGGGGGTGAGTTTCACGGCAGTGTATGAAAAGCCCTGAGCAGGTCTGGTGAGAGGTTTTGGGGAACCCTTTATCCAGGTCAAGTTGAGGGAAACAGATTAAAATGGCATCATAATACTCGTGATGCAGTGGAAAACCCAAATGCAGGCACACTGCTACCACAGCAGCACATTGGGCATGAGCTGAGCCTGCTGGTGGCAATTCTCCTTCTGCTGTGTAACTATACACGTGTAAATTTGGAATTCAAATTTTAACTTTCTGTTTGAAGGCAGTCTTCCTAACAGGAGAACCCTATAGCACCCTGGACTGGAAAATTAAAGTGTTAAACAGGTATCTTAGTCCCTTTCTCCCCCCTTTTTTTGGGGTGGTCACGGAATAAGAACCACAGGCATAACATGAGTCCCGTTGTGTACACTGAGTGGGTTCTGCCTGGCATTTCTCTCCACCTCTCCCCTCTTTCAGGACAATGTACCTTGCAATCATCAGCTGCCACTTCTGGCTTGAGCTGACCTTCTGCCTCAAACATCTGCCCGTTCCAGGCCTTGAAGCGCACAGCTTTGTCTGAAGGTTTCTTGGATGAGCCTTCCCGCCAGACGGAGGTGTTCAGGCAGTGGATGGTGATGTGCTGCACCACCTCTGAGCTCAGCAGGCGAAGGAAGTTCATCTGGACTCTGCCGACGTCAAAATCCAGCTGTGAAGGTGACAGAGATGTTAGTGTGTGCCCCCTGCAGTGGGGCTGGGGGAGACAGCGGTTTGTCAGTGCAAGGGCCAACAGCAAAGGAGTGCCCTGGGCTCTGTGCAAGTTGAGATGGCTGTGCTGGATGTCTGAGCCCCAAACTGGTTCTGGTGTGACTATGGGCACGAGGGCCAGGCACAAAGTCATTCTGGAAAGTTGCTATGGGGACATGGCAGGTGCTTTGTTTTTCATAACAAACTGGTAGGTCCTTAAGTAGGAGAAAAACAACGCGTGCTTGAATTCAATGCGTGCTTCTGCAAGGAAGTGAAGCAGCTGGCTCTGGTGGGCACTGCAGATGAACCCAGATACTGCCACTGGTATTTTTCGGTCCAGTTACTTCCTCAAGAAAAATTCCCTGGCATTCACGTCAGCGTCAACTTGTGTATTTAAGCTGACCACACTTTTTCAAGTGGCAGACAACAAAATGCAAGAGTGACCTGAACATAAATTAATCCAACAAAGCATTTGGGGGCAGCATGTTTGCAGGATTACTGGCCTCTGTTAAGGTTATGGGTTAATTAAACACTGCTGGAAACATGCTGCTCTGTCTTGAAAAGTCAACAATGTAGGAGGTATGTTTTTAACTGCATGAGAGCAGTGCTGAATGCTACCCGCACAGCCACGCTCGCCCTGCTGCCGGGATTAAGGCAGCTTGCTGGGTTATAGTGGTCACTGTCCCGGGTTCCGGGAGAATATGCTTGTGGGTAAACATTTCGTAACGGTTGTATGGGAAATGCTGCAGTGTGTGTACCTTGGAGACAGTGATGGGGCTGAGGCATGTCTGCCCACCGTTGGTGAAGTTGCAGATGACCTGTATGGTGTCTGAGGAACAGCCGAGATTTGGGTCGATCCAGTAGGTACCTAAGAAGTAGAGGATTTGGGGATTAACAAGAAAATTTAACTTTGCTGTGCATAAGCAAAGGCAAGTCTTGATTCCTGCGTTACTGGTCCCAGGGAAGGAGACCAGGATGGGGGGATAACTCGGGGCTTCCTACCATCGTTCATCTTCTGTTCACAGTTCATGAGGTCTCGACAGATGCGTGCAGGGTTTTCCTTGGTGCCCAGGGGTCTCTTGATGCTCTGAATGAGGTTGCTGAGGTAGTGTAGAGTCTTAAAGATCTCCCCTCCGTGGTCTAGCATGAGAAGGTCTGGATGCTGGTAACTCTGGAGAGAACAGGAGGCAAAGTCAGGTGTGCCCTGGGGGCATGAGGTGCTCTAACCACAAGGAATTCTCTTTATAGTGGGAAAACTCCATGGGCCAAAGGCAGGCTGTGGCAGCAAGTTGTGACAGCGTGCACTGTCCTGCATGGGGAATCGCTGCTGCATTGGCAAAGTCATGATGGGAAAGCCATGAGGTTTGGAGCCTCACAAGTAGGGAGCAGAACTGCATCCTCGAACTGGCTCATTGCATGCACAAACCCCGGTAACTCCACAAGAAGCAGACAAAGCAGAGCATTGCAGACAGAAACTCCAAGCATACAAAGAACGAGCAAGGCTGGGAACGGCCCCAGCACAGACCGGGGGGAGTTCCACAGTACCCCCGTACCTCTGTCTTGAGTGCAGTGCTGGAGTCGATCAGTGTCCGGAAAGCAGCCCCAAAGCCATCTTGTTGCTGGTGTGGGGTGAAAAAGATGGTAACTGGGACTGGGGGAAGCTGAACATGCCCTGATGCAAGCAATCCCTTCTCAGTCTAGGGATGTGATTCAAGCCTTGTCCTGCTAACACAGCGTCTCTTGCTAGACCTGAGTGTGTGTTTTTAGGGTCCCAGCAAGCCCTTCTTGATGCCCCAACAGCACCTCAGCTCTGCATGATTTATTATCGTCATTAACAAATGAACAAAAAACAGAACTTACAAATGAAGCTGGAATTCCTGGAGGTCCCTAGAAATCAAAGCAGAAAAGGGGCATCAGCCAGAACAATGGGCACTCACTGTTGCAAAGATGCTCATTTATATCCTTTTGAAATCCTCTTTACCCCGAGTCCCTCAATACAGATGAGTGAGAGAGGCAACAATGCTGTCTCTATAAAATACTTGGAGATGGTTTGGGCTGAAGTGCGATAAACACTAGTCCATTCACACACACACACACGTTTTTGCATATGAGGAATGGGGCTAAGCTATAATTTCCAGGGAGTGAACAGTCCCTCCGGAGAGTATCGCTGCAGTAACTTCAGCTTGTTTCAATAATGTCTTTGAACTCTTTCCATGTATACGTACCGGAGGGCCAGGGTGTCCTCGTGGGCCTGGAGGACCCTAAAGACAGAGGGGCATCAGTTAGTGAAATGTCTTCAATTTGCATTACAGTTTCCTATGGCTGTCACCAGAATGAGTCTGTTCCCTGCTAAAAGCCTCCAGATTTTTGACATTTTACAGTATCCTCTCCCTCAAACACTTCTGGAGACAGGACATAGCTCTGTTTCCTCCATTTCCCAGTTTTGGGTGCATCTGTCTGTACCCGGTCCAGTCCTGCTCTATCTCTTGTTCCTACCCTTGGTTCCTGAGCTCTCAGTAATGCCAAATGCCCAGGTACACATCATGTTCCCTGTTTCCATCATGTTACCCACCCTACAGCATTATATTTGCTAGCAGCAACTGCTTTGTTTAAATGAAATACATTAGTCAGAAAAAAGTGATATCAAATACTCACCCTTGGACCTGGAAGACCCTGTAGGAAAAAAAAAAAGAAACCTTCAGATGTTTATTATTAAATTGATGCTCATTACACCCTGTACAGTCACGGCAGAGCCCCTGTGTGTGGAACAACCACTGGGAGCAGTGTTGGGGTCCCAAGGAAGAGGAGCAACATGTGTCCTGTACACCCGACACAGCCCCTGCATGCTGAGAACAAAAGGAGCTACAGGAAGGTGTGAGAGTCCATCAGGGCCCCTGCGAGAAGGGGAACGAGGGCAGCAGGAGGGAAGTGCCCTGGCACCACCACAACTCAGACAGGTCCCTGTGGGAGGGACACGAGGGGGTGCAGCCTCCAGCCACTCGCTGCATTTTGTGCCTGGAGATGCCGCAGTCATCGTTCCAGTGGCAGCTTTTGCTATATTGAGTTAAAGAAGCTGGAGTTTTAAGAGCAGCATGTATCCATGAGCACATGTGGGTGCATGCATGCATCATCTCGCTCAGGGGGGACCCGATGCCTGAGCAAGAGAACCCTGGGTGCCCACTTACCATTTCCCCGCGGCTGCCTTTGTCTCCCTTTGGCCCCTGTGAAGGCACACGAGACGGCTGTCAGTGACTGCAAGCTGCGCTTTTGGATGCACTGCCACCCAGAATCGCCTTGCAAGCACCCAAGCACATCTTAAATAAATCATATTCCCACCCTAAACTCCATCCAAAACAAAAAAAAGCCATTCCTGGACGTTTCAGAGATGAAACGTGGAATAAGCAGAGGCCCCTAGAAGCACCCATGCATGCAGCACAGAGGTGCCCAGCCCCTGCCTGCCGTGAGCAGCCGCTCGCCTGCCTTTAGGCACAAGCAACCCCTGTGTCCAAAGCATGGGGCTGCCGGCATCTTCCTGGTTTTCACCTCTGCCAACAGCAGCCTCTTTGTGCTGAGCTCTGAATAACTTCACGCTCATGTTTTTATGAAGCACTGACCTGAACTTTAGTCTGTGTTCAGTGCCTTTGGCATCTTGGGGCAGGCAGAGATTTTCAACACTTCCCTGAATCCAGCTGGTCCCAGTTTAATACATTTATCGGTTTTCTGTTGATTTTTTTTATTTTTATTTTTCATTCCTCCCTGGGGCCCCCCAGCCCAAGTTCTCTGGAAAAGCTGGCAACTTGCTTTTGCAAAACTGAAATGACATTCTTGTCTTCCAGTCTGATCTCTCTATCCAAAAACTTGCACATAAATAGATTATTCCTCACTTTTCAGTTAGTAATCCCCCTCAACTACATATTCAGCCAGAGACTGTCTCGAGCTTCTCTCAAGCTGCTCATCTTGAAGATCACTTTGTTTCCCTCATTACAGAAGGACTTGAGATGTAGTTAAGATGGCCAAAAGCATCTTGGATCTCAACCACTGTGCCCTGCTACAAAATACAGGCAGAAGAAAGGCAAATACTCACGGGGCTTCCCGTGGGACCCAGAATGCCATGCGGACCAATAATTCCTTCTTTTCCCTAGACAAGAAAAGATATCCATGAACCACCAGGTGGGAACCGATGGTCAGTTTGCCATGGCAGACTCGGTGATGACACCAAATCTCTTTGCAGCTTCTCAGCAGCAAGGCCACGGTGTTTGTGTAGCTGAATTAAACCCCTTTCAAAACACAGACCTGAAGACACAAGCCCTCACAGTGTGGTTGTCACAGCCCATGGCAAACCTCAGAAATTCCAGGAACAGAGGGATTTCAGTGTAGCTGGAGCGATTTGTGCAGTGCTCAGAAAAGCACGACGGTCTCTAAAGGCAGGAGTGCCCCATGTGGTTCAGTACACATGCTCTTGGTGGCAGCTTGGCCACAGCTTGGCTGATGGGCACTGGGTGAACTAACAGCCTGTGGCCTCACAGAAATAGAGGCCAGAGGATGGAAGAAAATCCTCCCACACCAAACAAACTGCAGAACCACTCACCATGAGGCCGGGTGGCCCACGTGGTCCCTGAATGCCTTTGAAACCAAGGTCTCCTGGGGGCCCCTGCGAGCAAACACGAGATGCCAGGTCCTGTTAAACGTTCCCCACACGTGTGCCCCTGCTTACAGCCCTGCTGCAAGGGCAGTGGTGCTGCCCCTAGTCTATGGGAATGGGACGGTCCAGTTTTAAACATTTCCACTCCTCTTTTGCAAGCCTTTTACTTTCTACAGAAAACAAACTGGTTCCCCTTCACCAGTAAAAGTATATGCCAATAAAATGGGTCTAAACTGATTGATGTTGGAGAAATGAGGGACTGCAAGATGTGCGGGTGGGGGGCTATAGGACAGCCATTTTCCATCTACACCACACCCATTTTAACAGGAATAAATTTCATCAAAGCATATGTAAATGCACTGTCAATGATTCTTTCAGCCATTATGATGCATAAATGAAAGAAAGTTGGAATCACAATTTAATTTCAATAGTTTCTGCAGAACTACTACTAATAAATAATTTTCAGCACTTATTGCATTGTCTGGCCACAATAAAGAGAGACTAGAAAGCCAAGTGGTCACAAGATAGCCTCTTACCTTTGGCCCAAAGATGCCCGCGATCCCTGGAAATCCTGCCTCACCAAAGTCTCCCTGGAAACAGCAGCCAAGACAAACACAAGAACAAAGAGCAACAGTAAGTTCACATTGAACTGGTCACTTGAAGACACGCCAAGAGCGCAGCAGCTTCAGAGAATGAGAAATCCATTAGTATTCTTCAGTCTAAGCAGGACTGATGAGAAAGAAGTATGAGAGAAATCTGAAGGAGGCATTACACAAACATCAGGCTGGAAGCAACTCCAGAACATCTCACAGACTAAGCCTTTTTGCCCCCAAGACAAGAGGCATACCTACAATATTTCTAGCAGATGCTTGGCTAGCTTGGAGAGCTTGGACCACAGTCAGCAGGAGCAGGGTGAAGAGCATCTACTCTGAGATTGATCCTGGAAGTCCATGCTCCAAGCCCTTTAAAATAAGCACTTCTTTTATTTCTAATACCAACTGGACTGATTTACTGAAGGGTAATTTCAAACTATGCTCAGTTATACTGTCAAAAAAGTGTGTGTTCCTACAACAGAACCTCCCATTCAAAACCAGGAAAGCCATACATATCCCCTAATTCTTTTCCTATTCATCCCTGCAGGGATTTTTGCTCACTTTCTTAAGAAAAATAATAATAATAAAATATTTGGAAGGCCATCAAGCTTGGATTAGCACGTAGCATGCACTCAGAATTAAAAAAAACCTCACTGGGTTGCACGTCCATATAGAAACACCCTCATTTCACCATAATGTTTAGGATATATGCCCTTTGACATTTCTGGGCTTCTCAGATGTTAAAATGCAAAATGATTCAACATTAAAAAAAATGGGACAGAAACATGCACCAGATGATTCATCTACAGTCTCAGGAACACAAGAGATGGAAAAGGCTTGTTTGGCCTCTCAGCTGGACGGTGTGACCCACGCTGGATTGTACTTTACGGGATGTTTTACAATGTCTTGTTCAGCCCGGTTGTAAATGACTCAAGCGATGGGGTTTCCACCACCTCTATTACAAGGCTATTCCAGAGTCAGTCTAGAGACCTTACTGTTAGGAAGTTTTTTCCTGCCACGACAGTGAGAAACTTCTTGGCAAGAAAGGTCTTGGTTGGACTCGGTGGAGTGTAAGAAACTTTCCAAGCATACGAAGTGATTTCACTGCCCGCTTACGGATCCTGGAAAGGAAACTCGCTACTAACAGAGGACTAAGGCCTTTCCTGTTTTACAAGAACCAACCAGGCCCTCTTTCTAGGGGAATTTAGGGCAAAAGTAAATGAGAAGTCAGAAGGGTTTTAGAGAAATCTAAATGCCATGGAGTCAGCTCAGCTGAGGGGACCTGATCAGTGTTTACGCAGCAAGGTATGCCCCAGTTCTGGGCAAAGCAACCTGCCAGAGGCAGGCACAAGAGGCAAAACAATGCTGTTGTTGTTGGCTGCCACCTTCCAGCCTGAATACTGCCATCACAGGGTTGGATATAAAACATGCAAATAGGGCAGCTACCTTTAATTGAGGTGTTGAGGATAACCATCTTGTGCCTTGCTTTGTGTTAGTCCTAATCTCTCTGGTTTTATGTCTGTCGTGTTCTGGAGATGCTCAGGCTGCCTGGGCAGGGAGAGGTTGCACAATGTCTGTGCATGTCAGGTGGCTGGAAATGCCACTGGTGCCAAGATGCTGAGCAGACAGAGGGTTTATTAAGTGAGACTTGAAAAGGGCCCTGCTTAGGGGTTTCTGTAAGATTTCTAATAAGTGAATCTAAAGCATGTAAGTAGTTATAGTTTTGTCTACTCTGTAAGAGTGACTCCTAAAAAGCTTCCAATCTAAATAGCTCAACATAGCCTCAGGCTGATAAAGTGTGACACCTCAGTGCTAAGCTGGGCAATCCCACCGGTACAATAAAAAAGCACAAAGGATTAGGAGCCTGCCCTGCAGACAGGTGTGGGAATTTAACTTCTGCTTCAACTGAGGGCTCGTGATGCTTCTCCCACAGCGTGCTCTGAACCTACATCTCCGCTGCCTTCCAGCCTGCACAGGTGATGCCTGCTCCTGCATCTCCTGCATGTCCCTGCTGGAGCTGCAGCCCCTTGCACCTTTGGGATGGTTTGGATTGCAGGAGCAGCTGAGGGCACTGGGGTTGTTTGGTCTGGAGAGGAGGAGGCTCAGGGGAGATGGGCACAGCTGCGATGTCTTGGGGAATGCAGGCACGGATTAGACATCTCTGCACACAAGTGAGCAGTGAGGAGCAGAGAAGCGTACACATTGGAGGGAGCTGCTCTGACACTCTGGCACTGATGTGCAAGGTTTATGGGTTCCCTTCTCTGTGACCCTCCTGGGGTGCACCCTGCTGTCCTGGCGTGAGGCTCTGCACCTCCTCCTACAGCGAGGGGTCAGCGCTGCTCAGCTCAGCGGTCACTCACCGGCTGGCCTTTGGGGCCTGCATTGCCAGGGCTCCCTGGAAGGCCCATTCCTCCTGGTGATCCTCGCTTCCCTGTTTGGCCAGTCTGTCCAGGCAATCCTCTTTCACCCTAAAAATAACAGAATTCAAACAATTCCAAAGGACAGGAGCTAAATATAACAACATTCAGCCGAAATAGCCATAGATGGAAAGCTGGAAAAAAGTGGCTCATCAGGATAAGGAATGTGGTTTCATCACAAGATGCCTCAGGTCTGCTAGGGCTGCAGGATGCGAGGCCAGCGAGGGGCATGGCTGGGGCCCCTCCTGAGCTCCATGCGGGGCAGGAGCTGCAGCAGAGGGGTGCTGCCTGCCTGGGGGCTGAGCACAGCAGGGGTTGAAGCATCTTCATTTGCACTTGTGTGCGTTGCCTGTCCTGCCCGGCAGTTTCCCATAATCTCGTCCCCCTAGCAGCCGAGCAATTGATGATTAAGCCATCGGAAATGCTGAAGTCATTCCAAGGCTTCAGCTGTGGGACTTCAGCACCAACACTGCAGCTCAAGGCCAGGAGCGGGGTGTCAGACCCAGCACCGCTGTTTGCTCCCCAGCTCTTCCCCTTGCCAGGCACCAGCAGCAGCACAAACCCCAGCTGCTGGGACGGAGCATCCATGGTGGCGAGTGCCCGGGGTGGTCGAGCAGGTGGCCAAAGGGCAACCAATTTCCCTGCAGCCAGGGCGTGAGCGTGGCACAGCTACACAAGGGTCTGTCAGCCACTTCTGCTAAGAGCCTGTTATTCTGCCCAAGGCAGCTGGAGGGCAGCAAGTGACAGTTTAAGTGTGATGTGTTAGGGGAGGCATAATTTAAATCAGACCTGATAGCCCCAAACCCAGCTGCAGTCTTCCTACTTAGAGCCTTTCTACACACGGCTCAGTTGCTGTTGGTCCAGTTTAGGCCCTGGGGCCTGTCTGGACCAGGGCAAGGACCAGTAAGAAACCCAGCTGTCACCAAGCAGCTTTTCCCTGTTTCCACCCAAAGTGATGCCCAAGCCCATGCTGGTTCCAGCAATTCCAATCAGGTAAATGTACGCTAAAAGCCAGTGGCACAATTTCGCTTCCCCAGCTCAGGCCTCACAGGGCAGCAGGGGGAGGACATCCACGTTTCAGTGGAGTTGTCCGTCCTGGATATCTCACAGCCAGGCTGTAGCAGTTGCCTTGCAGCTTCTCCAAGGTCACATTTCTTTTAACCGGGTTTCTACTGAAAGGAGGCTAACGTGTTCGCAGTGTGGGTACATGTATTTGTAAACGCCTGTGCTCAGAGAACTTTGACAAAGGAGGAAAAGTTGCTGGGACATTCAGCTGCTGTGAACTTAATGAAAATGGATGGGTGGATGAACGAGAAGACTGGATGGAGACTGACTGGGCCTCCAGCTAAGTGAAAGGTGGCAGCAGGAGTTCAGACTTCATTAGACCCTGGAGAATCGAAGCTCTAGAGACACGAGGCTCACAGACTGCATAGCTCATAGAAGCATTTTAAAGTCACAAACTCACCTTGAACCCTGGTGGTCCCTGTGCCCCGGGCAGTCCTGGTATGCCAGGGTTCCCTCTTTTGCCTGACATCCCTGTTACACCTTCTTCCCCATCATCTCCCTGCTCTCCCTAGAAATGAAACCCAGGAGAGGTTATGAAACACGGCGCTCTGTCTCTACTTGTGCACATCTTCTGGGGGCAGCAAGCATGCATCTGGGCATGGGCGGACTTGCAAAATCTGTGCATGCAAGAAGCTATTTGTCAGGCTAGAAGCACAGGGTTGTTTACAGATTTGGCCACGCCTGTATGTGAGATAGGAAGAGCAACATAGGATCCACTCTGGGTACGTGTAAACTGGGATATCTGTGGCTGGACTACATCCATTTCTCCTGTGTTACCTTTTATTTTTCCAGCTCCTAAGCTGCACTTGCATCAATACTATGAGGTTACAATGCGAACTCACCAGCACCCCAGGCACGCCATCCTTTCCAGGCACTCCGTCCACACCAGGGGCACCCTCTTGACCCTGCCTTCCCACCACTCCTCGAGGACCTGGTAGCCCAAGGGTGCCCTAAAATCACAAAGGCGTTAGCGATGGAACTCCTGAACAGCATCTGCTGGGGCAGAAAATCAATTTTTTACCTACCGGTGAGCCTCTGCTCCCGGCACTGCCCCTTGCTCCTTGCTTTCCTTTTTGACCCTGCAAGGAAAATAAGAAAGACATCTAAAACTGCAGCAGTTCCAGCACAACTCCACTTCAGAGCCTGACTTCAGGGTGTGCTTTTGGATAATGGCTGGAAAGAGTTTTATAAAAAGGAGATTTATAAAGTCAGTTGCTCCAGCACTGGGGAATGAACTGCTATTTGGTTTTATTACAAGTGATTCTTCGTATGTCTTGAGAGTTCTAGGGCAGGAATGAATAGCTAGAAGGCAAGGACCTACATTTTTCCTAATACAGAGCAGATGAGGACAAATAAAGCAGGATGAACTCAAGGGAGGACTCAATGCACTGGCAAACATTAGAACAAGATGCTTAAAACCTGTGTCCTCTGTCTGTTCATTGACAGCACAGCACAGAACCAAGGCACTGGCAAGTCTTCTGCAGGGCATTCACTCAGGGCATTTCTCCCCAAGTAGCTCCCTGTATTTTGGGAAGTTAATGGAAATGAAAAGGGTTCCTTGTGTCTAAAATTTGCAGTGCTGCTTTGTGAATAAAGACGTATAAGAAATACTCCAGAGGTTTATTAGCTGTAAAAAGGATTAATTTCGGCAGAATGAATGGAAAACTCAGCCTCACCATCTTCACTAGGGCTCTTTTAGTGAGGTCATGCACTAAAGCACTTTTAAATTGAGGCACTGCATTTTCTGTGCATTGTTTCTCCATCTGCAGAGGACCAGGCAGACCAGCTACACGAAATAAATACTCCTGGGGGTGCTGTCTCTGCTACTCATTAGACCCAAAGGTAGTTCCAGATCATCCACTGATGGGTAGAGTTTATTCATCTTATCACCTGGTACCTCCCTTGCCAAGAACACCTACTGTAGGTTAGGCTATCTTCTGGCATTAACACAACAGGGTAAAAATAAAAACCCTAATGCCTGCCAAAAGGGAGCAGGAATGTGCTGAGTATTGAGGTCACATTCTTATGTTTTAGCAAATAAAATCCCCGCTCTGTGAGAATAATTAGCAGGCTGTCATTACAGCCAGATGTGGAAGTTGGAGTAGGTACCACAATGAACCTTGAAGGAGCTGTGTGCTGTGTTTCCTTGCTCAATGAAGGCAAGGAGTTAGAGGGACTCCTCCAAGAAAGGTAAAAAATGCATGGATAAATTGACTCCCTAGCTGGAAGGTTTCAAGTCAAAAAATTTGATGGTTCAGGTGAAGGAGAGGAACACTTGGCTGGCTCAGATCCCCTCAGGGACAGACTGGAGATGGAGCTGGCTGGAGCTGGAGGCAGCACATGGATGAGTACGGGAATGGGGCACAATCCATGGCAAGGACTAAAGACCTGCCCAAGATTCACCTGTCATGCAGGAGCTGTTATTGCCTTGATCATCTCCATTTTCAAAAAGTCAACCAACTATTGGGTTTAGACACTTAAATGCATGTTTACAGCCCTCCCACTAGGTTTTCCACAGTCTTTCAAGGTGTAGACCATAGGCCAAATCAAACACATTGGGAAAACACATGACAGTCCTCTTAATTAGACATTTTCTTCAAACTTGGGACACTATAGATCCACCCTGCTGAAACCTACCACATCACCTTTGGATCCCTTTGCTCCTGGCTGGCCTGGTGGTCCAGGATCCCCCTACAAAACATAAGCAAGAAAAATCTGCTTGAAATTCTCTTCTGGCAATATCTTGCATGAAGTACAAAGAACAGCATTTTTTGTGCCCTAACAACGCTGACCGTATGGAAACAATTCACGGGAACAGCCTGTGCTCAGACAAGCCTCCTGGGGAAAAAAGAAGCAAGGAACTGTCTCCAGAGAGCATTTAACAGGGTATCAATCAGAGAAGAAGCAATGTTACCCCCTCACTTGGGTGGTGCTCGTGTTTGGGGGAATCAATCACTAAATTCCAGATTGCGCCTGGAAAACCATGCCTTGAAGTGAGCAGGAGGGAGCCTGGTTTGAGAAAGGCACTGCACAAGCTACGTGCAGAACGAGTGGTTCACACAGCAAACACATCTTGAGTGTTGGTACCACCTCCCTTTTGCGTGCTGCAGCCCTTTCCTTGGTTCTGCCTGGATGTCACATCTTGGACAACTACCTACAGAAACGTGAAACTCGTCCTGTTCAATTCCCCATCACACACATCTCCGTGCTTTCTTCTGGCCATCCAGATTTTTGTGTATTTGTGTTGGGCAGTTTCTGGAGGACCCACCTACAGAGCTCCCCCTCTTCAGCTTGTTTCTGAGCCGCATTTCTCATGTCCTTTCCTAAAGACAAGCCAAAACTCCCGCTTCCATTTGAAACACTGACATCTGCGGGGAAACCACCCCTCAGAATAAATTTACTCCACTGGGGAATGCAGCAGCTCTACCCATTTCCAGACAGAGCACATGACAGAGCACTAAGATTTTAACCCAAACTGGAATTTGTTGTTCTTCCCGGCAGCCCTACAAAGAATGGGAATCAATTCAACTTGATTTCCCAGTATGAACTCCATTGAATGTGCTACTGCACTCTTGGCTGCGATAGTACACAGATATAATATGTCTGTCTGTCTGTGTGCTCACATATGCAAATTAGATCTGCCTTATATAAATAAAGGAATAAAAAATAATTTCCTTAAATTTGGATTTAATTTACTCTTTCACAATGCACTGAACTGGGAGTCACTGTGGTCTCACTGGACCAGCTCTCCCCAGAAGCATCATTTCCAAGTGGCCCCTTCCAGTGTCACTGCCGTCTTGCACTGCCCACCTCCTAAGCTTTCCAGCCCTTTTTGGGTTCTTCACAAAAGCCAGTTCTAGGGACAGGCTTTTGCAAGTGCCCCCTGTCCTGTCACCTATTTATTAGTCTCAAAATGTGACTCCAAAAGCCCATTTCATAGACCTGGCTCATGGAAACACACACCCTGTGTTTCACACCTCACCGTACATCCCTACTGCAGCCCTTCCTACCTTCCTCCGTCTCTTTTTTCATATGCATGTGACATTGGGTAGCTTACAGTAAAGCAGCATCTCTTACAGGTAAGCCTTGCTGTCCAGGTTTTCCTCTTTCTCCATCAAGCCCTTCTTGACCCTTAAATAAAAAACAAGAGAAGGAACATTCGTTTGTTCTTGGGAATTTCGGTGGGAATGGGGAACAAACACAGGTGTGACAAGCAGAACGGGCAGGGTAAGATGAACATCTCTGCATTCTGCTAATGCACAAATGTTGAACCTTATGGGTAGTGTGCATGCTACCATGGATATGCATTGGAAAGAAGTAGCTAAGTGGAACTGCTAAAAACTATCTAAGCAAGGGGGAAGTTTTTCTAATGTGCCCCTAAATACACACAGCTAACTTAACTGCTGCTCCAGTGAATTTAAACTTTTCTGTACTTTCCTGCAATGGGTTGCTCTGACCAGCTGCTTTTGGAGGTGAGACAGTCAGCAGAGACTTTCCGACCAACAGCAATTAGCTGGAGATGTCCCACAAAGTGGAAATCATTTGTAACTCTGGTCTTGCTTTTGAGAGTAATTGCATTAAGATTTTGGAAGCTTCCAGACATCCAAGTTAACAGAGATCTTCCCATGAAACTGTTTACAGCCATTGGCACATCAGCCTTGAATTTTGTCTGACTGACAATGGCCTAACTTGTACACATCTTCCCCAGGGCATTTCCTTGATAACCACAAATAATCCTAATGAGAAATTCCTGCTCCTTCTTTCAGTCTAGTGTGCTCCAGCATGTGCACAGCACTGTTGGATGCTGAGCTGCAGGAACTACATTTGACTTCAGCAAAATTTTTATCACTTCTGGTAAAGACAACTGAATGTCTCTTCCTTGTTTGAAACACAGCCATGTGCAGCAGTTGACAAGGCACAACAGCAGGTTATGAATTGTGCCTACTGGGCAAAGGGTAGACCTTCAGGGGGCTGATACAGATTAGGGGAACTTCTCCAGGACTACAATTTCTGAATCACGCACTGGGAATAAGACAATCATTTACTGGGAAAAGACTCACAGGATAACCAGGGTCTCCAGGTTCCCCTCGATCTCCTCTGTCACCAACGGGGCCCTACAGCCACACAACAAAAGGCTTAAGTTAGATGTTAACAATCGTCTTATCCACAGAATCTCAATGGCTTTATGCAGATTCTACAAGAAAGGAAGCAATCCAACTAGTCCCCTGGCAAAAAGCAGGCCAGGACTGATTAGAGATGGGATTTAACATCTTACTCTGTCTCCGGGTGGTCCCTGCGGGCCTTCCACCTTCCCGTCATCACCTTGTTCTCCCTGTGAGTAAAAATACTCGTATGAATATAGATTACAGCTTATATGGCAGATGTTTCTGTACAGATCTTATCCAGTCTTCTCATATCATGGGCATGTAAGTCAAAGTCTGCGTTGATTTTGCTAATTGCTCATCCAAAGAACGTCTAAATTTGTTTTGTTTTGTTTATTTGTTTCACATCCTGTGGTACCCTGACTGTTCACATCACTTCCCTGATTTCTTGGTGGTTGTTTCTGCCTGGTCTAACCATCCCCACTAAGAAGCCAGGTGCAAAGAGTTATATTCAACAGTTCCTAAAACTAAGCAAGAAGCATGTAATTAGGACAATATGGAAAACAGTTTTCTGCCTCTGAATTTCATTGCCAACAGTCAAACCAAACTCTTTAATCAAGCACTTCCCCACCCTCACTGAGAGCAGCCTGGGCTGTCAAGGGAACGGGGGTGGTCTGGACGGGCTCCCTGGTCGTGTGCCACCACCGTGGGCTTCTCTGACGTTGGACCAGGTGAGAAGGTCGGTCCCTCACGCTCGCTGTGTGAGCAGCTCTGCTCATCGATGGGATGCTCCCCAGCAGGAGCTCAGAGCTCATGGTTTGGCTGGCAGATAACATCACCCGGATTATTTATAACTGAGGTCTCTCTAAAACATCCATGGAGAGATCCCTCAAGACTCTCAAAACAGAAACTATTTTTTTTTTTTTAAATTCAGTTGTGTAAGTCACTTGGGGTCATGGTGTCCTGTTTTCTCTGGAGTCTTGCTCAGACATGGCTGTTTCTTTGCTCCCCTTCAGTTTTTGGCTACTTTCTATCAAGCAGTCTCTGGCGCTCAGGCTCCTTAGCGTGGATGCATCTCACACTTTGATGTTGCAGCTACTGGAGCGAGGAGGTCTGGGGGGTTCTGGCACTGTGGAGCTGCTGTGTTTGGACTGTTTGGTATGCGTCAACATCCAAAACGAACATCCAAATCCACACGGCTATGCAGGCACGCATCTTCCACAAACTTCTGCGATTTCCAGTGGTGGCATCAGCTCTTGCTGGTGTGCTTATGGCTGTCTTTGACTGTTTCTCTGTGACTCTCATCTTCTGCTTGAGTTGGAGCTGCTGGTAGTAAGGGTGCCTGTGCAATTTCTCAGTGGGAATTTCTCTGGGAGAAGGTTTTTGGGGTGCGTTGCTAATATATGATGTTTGCTAATGGCATAACTGGAGCAGCAAATAAGCAGCAGTGAAAATGCTCTGATAATGGAGCCGATGGCTTGGCTTCCACAGGGACTGGGCACACAGCTTGGAATCAGGGCTGTGCCACTTCTCATGGTGCTGAGCACCAGGACTGACATTTGCAGCTTGGTAGAATGAGACTAGAGATTTGGAAAATCTCCTGCAGTTAACCTCAACAGGCAGCAAAGAGCTCAGTGCACCTCTCTTCATTACGTGCTTGATGACAGTGGCATTTTCTCTGCTGTTGCACCATTTGTTGGATGGGTGCTGCAAGGATTTTAGATATAATCCCAGGTTATGGTTATACATAGCCATAGGAGATTGGATGTTGGGTGATGAACTGTTTACTTGCCTGTTTTTTGGGGGCAGGTATCTTGGTAAAATAATAATAACAATAAAAAAAAATATATGGGGAGAAACTGTCAGTATGGCTTGAGAATGCAGTACTGAGCAATAGGGACAGAGAGATTTGGGTGGCAGAACAGAGGGAAAGAAAAGCAATGCCTAACAGGCTCTGCCAATAAAGTTTCCAGTGCTAATGAACTCACCGATTGAAATCAGCTGCAGAATACCTGGCAGCTCATTTAATTTCTAGTCACTATCAAAGGAGTGTAGGATAGAAGAGAAACAAAGCCACCATTTCTCAAGTCTCAGAGAAAATAAATAAATCCCAGCATACGTGTTACTGCGCAGAAGTCTTGGCACCAACTGCTTCTGCTCAAACAGGATGTGAACACCTTGCCATTTGGGAGCTGGGATGGGTGTGATGAACACAAAGAAAGCTTACAGCTCTGGGGAGCTCTGAAGAGCATCAGGACTCACAGACCTTCTCTCTGAAGTTTTGTGTCTTATTGCCACTTTGTCCTTTGTCTTCTGAGAAAATCCTGCAGGACTGGTGAGCTCTAGGACTGCGAGACTGAGCTCCTCCAGGACTTCCTGATGCCTCAGCTGCTCGAGAGGGAGATGAAAGGTCTGCACTAATTCTTTGGAAAGTTGCAGTGAAAAGAAGTTAGAGTAAAGGGCAGCAAAGTAAACATGTTGGGATACAAATGGAAAATGCATGGAGAAGAAGGGAAGGCTTGTTGTTGTTGGCTCCTTTCCCAAAGTGAGATACACCAGTTTGTAATTTTTAAAAGGATCCCATCTGGACTGCTTTAAGCAGCTGCCAAGTGCAGGCGTCTGCTCTGAGCAAGGCCTCTTTGAGGAGCTGTAAACGTATTAAACACAGCAGAGTAGCTGGCTGGGATGGCACAGCGGAGCTGGACCCACAGTAATGCCTCTCACCACTCCACCTTCTGCTCTGCAGGAGGGAAGGCCTTCCCCACCATCCTGTATCCTCTTTCTTCAGCAAACCTACATCTACCACACGGCTTAAAGCTCACAGAACAGCCACGGTCCCACTTTCATTTCTTCTTCCGTTCCCAGCTCCAGGCTTCCATTTTAACATGCGCACGCGTGCGCGAGGTTACAGACGTCTGGAGGGGAGGAATCTGTCTGTCCTTGGGCTGAGGTCCGGGCAACTCTTAGGAGATAAGAAGGAAGGATGGATAAGAAGACTGAGATGCAGGTTTTGTGGAGAACCTGGGTGCTGCAGGAAACGATGCTGGAGACTGAGCAGACGAGGCTGGGCTCTCCCTGCAGCGTGCCAGCAGACCTGCTGTCCGTCAGGGACGGTGTGAGCAGGACCTGGCTCTCCGTGGTCATTAACAGGCCTTACTGTTCTCAGCAGATGCATGAGATGCTTTGGAGTTTTTTGCCAGGCTTCAGCTTGGATACTTGCAATTAGAGTCCATTTTATCCTCCATGGTTAAGCTATTGCACAGCGTTGTTGCGCTCTGACCACACAAGATCCGTGCTATCTCCGAGGAGCTGCAGGCTGTGAAGTTTCCTTGCAGCTGGGTGAGCAGAGGGACACAGGCAGCTCTGTCACAGCAGCGCTGGTGAAGGGGAGACAGCTTACCAAGCACTTCAAATTAATGATTTGGGGTGATGGGAGCTTTCAAGATGGCAAATTTAAATGTGGAGAGATTTTAAAAAAATCAGCAGTAACAGTTTCAACAGAGATACCTGTCTGCACATCTGTTACTCCTCCTGTTCTAAAGCCAGTGGCAGTTTTGCTCTTGGTTGCCACAGCTCCCAGTGTTTTGCCAGGATGCTCAAGTTTCAGCAGAGAGACTGTGAGAAACCTCTGGCCAGGCTGCACTGGAGAGTGCAGAGGGTGGAAATGCATCAAGGCAGTGATGTAGGTGCTGAGCAGCAGGAGCATCACCAGCTGCTGCTGTGCCACGGGTGTGACAGAGGCAGGAGAGGAGAGAAAGAGCAGCAGGAACTGCAGCGTTTCTGAGACACGGGAGGTTTGTTGGTGGAGCACAAAAGCTCCTGGCCACCAGCGTGAGGAGCCTGCAGGCAGAGTGAGAGGAGCAGCACGAACAGGGTGTCCTGACACTGAAATGATGCACTCAAAGGCCCAGCACGGACGTGGCCTCGGGATCTCTGCCCCGAGTCCCACGAACTCCTTTTACAAGCAATGAAGTTCCTGCTTGCAGGCGCACATCTGCAGCCACACACGGAAGGGAGCAGAAGGAGTTTGCACATCTTTCCTCTTTGCTGGGACCCCACGGCTGCCCGTTCCCAATCACCACCACTTCCCTCCCTGTGCTGGGGGAGGGAGCATCACCGCTGCTACTGCAGGCACGTGAGGGGCTCCAGCGGCACCGAGAGCAGGGCCAGAGCCAGCTGGGTTGGCCTGGGAGCACGGCAGCCAGCCCCACCGGCAGGAAACCATTAAAGCGTGAGTCACTTCTCCAGCCTGAACTGGTTACGGCCGCGCTGACTCAGCAGAAGGGGAAAAATGCACGGGGAAAGGGAAGGAGGGCTCTGAGTCAGCCCAGCACCCCTCGCCGAGCCCCCTCGCCGCAGCTGGGCTGAGTCAGAGCCCTCGGCCCACGGCAGCGAGGAGGGAAACAGGGCAAGGGTGATGGAGACCGGTTCTGCCCCGCTTCGATAACCTCATCTTAGCATGGGTGGGCTGGAGGTGCACGAGCTTTGAGACACAGCAATCCTAGTGCTGTTCCTGCTGAAGATGGCTATAGCACGAGCCTCTGTCAAGAACACAGCTTGCGTTTCTGCTGCAGGGTATGACCATTGTCCCTGTGGCCTGTGTGACTGCGCTGTGCAGGCCTCCTGGGGCTGAACTTTGGTGCTGAGGCCGTAACTGATGCTGCAGCAGCAGAGCAGCGCTGGCTCATGTTTATGACAGACCGGATGGCTACACCGCCAGCTTACCTTCTCCCCCTTTGGCCCCGGTGGTCCAATTGGCCCTGGTGGTCCTGCGTGTCCCTGCGGAGAGCAGACAGCAAGTGAGGAGACAGGAGAGAGCTGCTGGACCAAAGGTCCTGCCTGGTTTCCTGACAGCTCGCACAAGCCCTTTACTGTGCACCCCAGCTGTGGAGGCACACGCAGGTCATGGCAGAGATGAACAGGCTGGATCTGGAGAAGCTGACACGGTGCAAACAGACACTAGAAAAACAACTAAACCAAACCCAACTTCAGATCAGAAGTAAGTCATAGCCACGTGCTGCAGTGGCAGTTTTGCTACAGCTCAGAAGAGCTGGAAGCCAGAGGATGAAAATAAAAACCTTACCTGGTAACCCTTCAAGCCGGGCTCCCCCTGAGCACCCATTCTTCCCGGAGCACCCTGGAGAGACAAGCACAGAAAGCACCATGAGAGCAGCCCGCGGGTGCAGCCGCAGCAGGAGGACACACCAGGCTGCACAAAGGAAAGCTCAGCACAGCAAGGGAGCATTTCAGCATGGCCACCCTCTCCCCTGGCCGCTGGGGAGCATTGCTGCAGCCATCTGAAATGCCCTCTCTTTATACCCAAATTGGCTTTGTGCTAGGAAGTCCACCAGCGAGACCCTCCTCACGCATGACCTAATCCTAAACTGCAGGGAGGAAACCTTGCGGTGTGGGTTCTGAGGCCGGGAAGGGAGTTTTCTGGGTTGTGCTGAGGGCACTGCAAAAGCTGTTCATTGTATCTCTATCAATCTGCACAAAAGGGTTTTAACCAGATCATCAGGTTAAAGTGAAGAGCAACCTTCCCAGATAATCCCATTTAGTGTGGAAGGAAGCTCTTTCCTCAGGACAGACTGCAGAGACGTGCTCAGCCCAACACACTGCTCGGACACTGCTCAGCTTCCTTGTGAAATAATCCACGGAGGCTTTGCCAACGAATCTAAGGGAGGATATATGGGGAGGCCATAATTTTTGACACAGGAAAACACTGTCCGCAGAACCCTTATTCCATCACTCATTTGCTACTGTTCTGAAACATCACCGCGATTCCCGGTTCATAAATAATTCCTGCTCTTTCACTAAGTTCTACCAAATAAAATTGCAATGAGTTTGCTTACCAGCCTGCCACGTGTGAGGAGGTGCTCGTTACTTACTGCTGCTGACCACACCTGCTTGTCTTACGTTCCTAAAGCAAATTAACTTTCTTCCCTCTCTGCCACAGAGCTGTTCTCTCTGAAAACCTTACCTTCAAGCCCCAACTCAAACCCTTTCCCATGCTGTATTTCTTCTTGCTGTAAGTGTTTTAGATAACTATATCAAGAGTGGGTGTAGAAGCAGGGCAGAAGTCCAAGGCAGAGTTCCTTTTAACAACACAGTTTGACTTGGAAGCGGCTCTTACCATGAGTGTGCAGTCTCAAAGGGAAAGATCTTAGCAAAAAATAGCTTATCAGCTCACTCCCTTCTCAAGAAAAAATCCCCAATACTTCAGCTCGTCTAGGGACTTGTAAAGAAGCGCCATGCTGCAATGTGAGCTGGGCTCACGGGCACCACCACCACTGTGGAGTCTCCTCTGCTGCTCAGAGCAATCATTAAGCTCTTTTGGTCAATTTAACCCATCTAGCATCATTTCACTCTCCCTGCTCTGGAGCCCTTGTTGGGCTTTGTGTGGGCTCGTGCCCAGCACAGTGACGTTTCTGCGTGTTGTGTTCAACCGTCTGCAGAGCTCTTCTCACCATAGGTCCCAGGGTACCTCGGGATCCTTTAGGGCCTTGGTTCCCCTTCGGCCCCTCCTTCCCTGGAGCTCCTGTCTCGCCGAGCTGCCCCTGGTAGCCCTTGCTGCCCTGCAGAACAAAGGCACAGACATTAATGCAGGACAAAACAGCTTGTGCAGATAAATATCAAAGAGGAGCAAAGAAAAGGGAGATCCAGAGGAGGCAAGGTTATCAATGAGAGATGTTCTTACCTTCTGGCCAGGCTTGCCTTTTTCCCCCTGTTTTCCTGGTTTCCCTTCTGGTCCCTAGGAAAGATTTAAAAAGCTGTTGGAATGGGAAAGCAGAGAAATCCCGTCCCAACCAGGTCCTCATTTCATTTTCCAGGGTGCCTGCAACCCTGACAGCATCCTCTCCCATCCCATCCCATTCCCAAGGGAGCCAACAAGGAGGTGAGGCAGTCACGGGCACAATTCCCAGGTGCTCGGCAGGAGCATGGCCAAGTTTCTTCTTCAGCTGCTCCTGCACGTGGACACGGACCCCTGTGCCCAGTGAGCACAGAGCAGCAGGGCAGAAAGGCGGCGGATTTCATCTTCACCCCACATGGCAAGGACAGGCAGGGGATGGCAAACCACTGCCTGGTGTGTCCGTCCGTCCTCGAGGGCCTGGAAGGGGAATCTCAGCAGTGCTCCTTGAAGCACCCAATGAACTGAAAACTGGTACCTGCCCCTGCTGCACAAAGGGTTGTTTCCCTCACCATCAGCTGAAGCACCAAATTGGATATCAATACTTTTTAGAGGGTTTTAGAACAATGGCAGTGAAACCACTGCTTCAGCAGCAATCCTCTTTATCTTCACATTGACAAAACAGTTGCTTATTTCATTTTCTATCTACCTGCCATACGCAGGTCACAATGCAGAAACCATCTCCCCGTGTTACTATCCCTGCAAGGAACGGCACACAGAAACCACAACGTGCTGGTCAGGCACTGAGAAATGCACGGGGATGCAGCACTTCAGGTGGGAGCCACAGCAAGGACAGACAGAAACGCTGGCCTGCTCTGTGCCCCTCCGTGGGTGTCTCACGTGCAGCACACCCCACCAGCTGTCCTCGCACACACACAAACCGAAATTAGCGGCGACGAGCAGCTAAGTATAGCACACTCTCCTTGGGGAGCCCAGGGAAATTATTTTTTCAATGTTTGACCCCGTTGGCTGCAAGGCAGACAACATATTTTGGACTTGACAGAAATGAGCAGAAGTATCACTGAAGAAAATAACTCAGACTTCTTGGCAGCTGCCACGTGCTTTTCAGCAGCATCCACACACCAGCACAGCATCTCTCCCCTGCCCCGTTAAGGAGGTATCGTTTGCACCCCTGTTGATGCTGCAGGACAGCATTGGTCTCTCAGGTGAACAAAAGCTACTTGGAAAGCTGGCCATGTCTGAGGGTTTTCACTCTGATCTCAAACACGGGCCTCCTGAGTGCCTGCTCTTAACACAAAGGAGCAATTCAGGCTTATTATAGCCCTGAAGAATCGTGGCAGCTCTTCACTGCCCCCGAGGGAACAGCTCCGTTTGAATAAGTCAAACATTTCAAGAGCCCACCTTGCCAGCACTCTCAGAGCTTCACAAAGGACGAGTCTCTGCGAGGACTTCACGGGTCCTGGTCTGTTGCCTCTCCAGTCTGCTCGGGGCTTTTGTTGGCTGTTTTGTGCTGCCACTTCCCCAGAGAGCACTTTGGGGATTAGTTTCCCACAGACGCTGCCCAGCCGCAACAGGCGATGAATTGTGGGTGACAAGGCCCTGGCGTCACCCCGCGATGTACACTTTTGACAGGAGTACAAAGAAATTCTCGCCAACAAAAGCATCCGACTGGGAAGTGGCCACCCCTACCCAGCCAACCCAACCCCTGCCAGGGTACCAGGGCGCTCAGCTTCCCCACGTGTCGGTGCTTGGAGGCACAGCAAAGCAATGTGAACGCTCACAGACCCTGCTCTGCAGGAACACTGCGATGCCTAGTGGCTTGAAAACTGGGAGAGGGAACAGTGGTACCACTCACAAAAGTTTACTGTCAAAACAAGACCTGAATGAACAAAGACACAACTGGGATTTCCAATTAGTTGCATAATAATTTTTTTTCCATCGGTCTCCCTGGGCTGTGCTCTAAGATCTTTTGGAAGTTTGGGCAGTGGATATTTCTTGCAAATTGGAGAAAGGACGTTTGAAGCTAAATCTGTTCCTGGCCCTGGTGAGGGCCAAGCTGTCGATCTTCTCCAGCAGAGTCATTTTGCACGCTGAGACGTGCTCCTGAATTGCTGTGATGTGAAATCTCTTGAAACAAATACTTCCATGCTACTTGTGTTTGCCTCCCCAGGACGAGGATGTGTTACAGGGTTTGCGAAAAATGCAGACGTCCCACAGCGACATCACAGGAGCAGGATGTAGAGCCTGATCCCCCCACCTGGACACATCTCCCATGGAAGCAATGACTGAAAAGTGCTTCTGCCCTGCACCCAAAAAATGTCTTTGCTTTTTGAGAAGATGGGTTTGGGTCTTAACTCTTCCCTAACGAGAAACAAAATTCCCACATCACTCCTGAAATCTGCCAGCATCCAAGTTCATGCCACAATCATGCACTGCAGCTACAGGGCCAGAGTCATTTAAGAGAGGTGGGAAAAAAAAAAAAAACACAAACCAAACCCCACTTTGACAGCCCAAGGCCTGTGCACAAAAATAAATCGACCCATAGAAGACTGTGCAGTGCTCAGACAGGGTCTCACTCTCTCTGGGCTCCGTCAGCTCATCTTTCCGTGTTGGGATACAGATACAGGCTCTGAAATCTTCCTGGGCTGTCTTTTCCCCTCCTGATGCACCAGCCTGGGTGAGCAGCGATGTTCATCCACTCCTGGAGGCTCTCCCGAGCCCTTCAGCCGGGGTGCGGCTCCTTCTCCATCACTGGAGAACAAAACTTGGCAGCATCTCCGCCTCCTGTCAGCGATAGCTGAGCGACCAGCAGTGACTCGCGGTAAACCACAGAGCCCTTCCTTTCAGGCTCCCTCGCTGTGCTAGCCCTTGTCGGCCAGTTAAAAGCATCGCCGGGGTAAATAAATGGGTCAAACCACGCTGGCAGTGCCGGCAGCCGAGACGTGGCTTGGATCTTGCAGCCTCAGCCACCTCCTCGAGCGGAGCGAGCTCTATCAGCGAGGGATGTTTCTGGGCTCCACCAGCGCGCTTTCTAGGACTTTGGCCAGCGGAGCTGTGCTGGTGCGCGGGAAGCCTACCATATGGCTCATTTTCCTGGATGTGCTTTCTCCAACTGCGCAGGAATGTTGCCCAGATGAGTTTAGAGGCAGTCCTGCATTTGTCTGGGGTTCCCAGCTATGTGGTATCTCTCCTTGTGATGCTCCAGATGCGGTTGCTGCTTGGTGCAGTCCCAGAAGTTTGCAGGGCACACACGCAGCGGTTTGCACAGCTCCAAGCAGTCACCGTGCCACCACATGCCACGTGTCACACAGGCAATAACCAGCCCAGCACCAACTTTGGTAGCCTTCAAAAAAAGGTCAGGTTTTCTTTCTCCCTGTTCTTTTGATTCATCTGTCCGGGGATGAAAAAAATGGGGCCAGAACAGGAAAAAATAAATCGACCGATAAATCAAATTCAGCGGGATTGACACTTCATGCAGAGTCTCCAAAATCCATCAGCAACCCATTTGGTACCTTTTCCGTTGCACTGTGAAGTTTCCAGGCTTCCTGCTGCCTTTAGCAGAGAGAGCAACAAGGGGTAGAAATGCAGAAAAGATGATACATAACAATAATTCATTCCAGGTTCTTTTTTCCTAGATACAAATCAGTTGGGTTAGTGTGCCAAGACACTGAACGCTTGACATGTTTATTCTTGGGGTTTGTACACATTTTGTTGTATGCTTTGGGTCACTGGTTTTCTGAAGAAACAAATCTTTCCAAGCTTCTTCTGGGAGCAGCATTATTTTTAAATGGCCATTTCTCTTTACACACTGTGCCCGTCACTGGAGAAACACATCGGTATCTTCAGAAGATGGTGGTATTTGTGACCAGGGACAGCAGAAAGCAGCAGTTTTTACAAGTTTTTCATGACTTCAAGTATGCCAAAATATCCCAGGAAAGCAAAAATGTTCATCTTAGGTCTAGTTTGTTTAAAATTTCATTGCCAGCTTCAGTAAGGAGCCAATTTTTTAAGATTTCTTCAGCGTTAGATATTCCCGTATGGGAGAGACGTGGATGGTTTATTGTCCAATGCAGATCGATACGTTTGTAAGGAAAGCAGAGGCATCCAGAAAACCACACTGAGGAAGCTGAACTGCAGGGATATCTGCCCCAAGCAGGGCAAACAAGCTTACGGTGCAGCCCCAGGCTTCCCCCACACGTAGCGATGCTCCGCTCTGCATGCACCAGGCCTCGGGACGTGGTTTCTGAGACTCCCCGGCCTGGTTGGCCTCAAGGAGACCGTGGCTCTTGGCACTTCAGAGGACAACTTTCTTCTTTTCCTGCAGGCTTGAAGCATGGCACAGGAGGGAGGCTCTAGGAGGACACAGCACCTGGCGAGACAGCTTCCCAAATCCCGTCTCAAGCAGGTTCAGGACTACAAGACTGCCGTGGAGCATGTTTTTGGGTGTTTTGGGTGTCAGTAAGTGGGGTCTGAGGTCACTCTCCTCTTCCAAAAGTGAGGCAGGAAGAAAAAGAAGAACCAGAATGCAGCCAGGGAGTAAAGAGAAGAAAGTGCCAATGGTGATGGAAAAAATGGTGCTAGTTTGAGGCACTGGAAGCAGGAAGGGCAGAAAAGCTAAAGCAGCAGTAGGGGTAGTAAGCATGAAGCGTAGGATGACCATGCCCATATTGTTCAAGGCCCAGCCAGCTCATTTAAAGGGAAATGAAAAAGCCCCATATCATTTCCTACTGCTCAGCAACGTCTCCATATGAGAACCTCTACTTAATAAACTTTGATCGAGAGAAGCCTCCCCCCATAGAGGACAGCTCACAAGCACTCAGGAAATTAGTGGGATTATTGGGGCCGGGCATTTGAAGACATAAATGTTTTGGATTTATAAGAAACACATTTCCTAATCTCTCTGCCTAGCAGTAGTTTGCAAGGGGAGGAGACACGGCAGTAGCTCCTGCATGGGTTTGGGAAAGAAGAAAGACTCAACTGTTCTTGAGAAGAAAGACCTGATTGTACTGTAAGGTTCAGAGGGTTTTGCTGGTATCACTGGGAAGCAACGGGCTCTTGGGCTGCCTGTGGGAACCCAAGTGGTGAGCGCAGGTAGAGCTGGCTGGCTGGATTCAAAGAAAACGCAAACTGGGAAACCCTACAAAAAGATCTCAGATGGAAAAACTACTGCAAGCACCGCTATGACTTCCTTTTCAGTTGAGTTCCTCAGCTTGAAGTGTGGAATCCAAAACTAAACCTTGTATCCCAAACTCCCTGCTCTAGAGCAAGTCCTTATCTGCAGGCAATGTCGCTCTGAAATATGCAGCTTTGGTTTTGTGGATGGGGACGTCTATTTGACTCATCTCTTCTAAGCAGCGTAAGCAGTTTCACAGTGCAAGGCAGCAAAGAGAATTGCATGGGGAGCAGTGCGGTGTGCTCTGAGCCACTCTGGTTTGGCCTGATTGCTCTGAACTGCCACTGAGTTGTTGTTTCTGGGAATTTCTCTTTTTCTCCTTTTTTTTTCTTCCTTCCCTATTTCCTCATCTCTAAGGCAGCACACGAGACAAAGGTGCTACCCAAAGGTGGCTCAATGATGGGTGGGAGGCGCAGGAGAAGTGCAAGCCCTCAGCACCATGGATCTGGGAAGCTTTCCCACAAGATGACACCAAAACGCTCCAAAGAATTGGCCACTTCTGGAGGCTGCCAACTGGGAAGAAAGCAATAGAGAGAGCGCTCCGGCAGTACAACTCCTACTTGCACTAATAAGCACTGCTCGGGTCTTTCTTTTCTCCTGCAAGCACTAGGGGTTAACATCTTCCTTCTGAAGGACACGAACGCCCTGGGGTTGTGGAAGAGGAGGGGAACGAAATCCTCTCTCGCAATAAGGAGGGGAATCTTGGAGTAACTGCACAGAAAGCGCGTCTCCTTCGTCTGAGTCAGGAAAGAAACCGTGCCAAGTCAATGGGATTTATTTCAAATTCTGGCTCATTTCAACTCCTATTAACTCTAAACGAAGACCAGCTGGGATCAGCCTGCCTTCCCAAGCGGCAGGGACCGAGCAGCGCTGGCCGGCGTGCGGCGAGGACCAACGGCCCCGGGGCTGCAGGCAGCGAGTCCCCACGCACCGTGGGGTGCCCGGCTCCCCGGGGGGCTGCGGTCTGCTCCAGGGGACTCAGTGCATCGGGTGGGCTGAGTCACGGACACCAGAATAGCAGATGAGGGTAAAAAAAAAAGCAATAAAAGCTCCCAAACAACAAAATCCAGCACGTACCTTCCCCTAAAATGGGATGTTTAGACTGCGGCAGAAGCAGCTGAACCTGGGGCCATTGGAGATGCCGTGAGTACTGAAGGAAAAGGAGTGCACAGAGGGCAGTGATTATGAAGGACAAGGACTACACGGAGGGCAGAGCTGCCCGGGGGTCACAGCACCGCTTCCAGAAGGGGAAGGAGAACCTGGGGGCTGCAGCCACACAGAGCCACTCACCCCGACCCTTGCTCCAGCCCTAGCCAAAGCAAAGGGTTCAAGCACGTTTGACTTCACTCCTAAGCAACCCTGTTCCCCTTTGATTTTTGCTGCAAGGCCAATACTTGCTTATGGCTCTGCTGGATGTTTGTCCCCACGAGGAATGACACTCAGCGGCTCCAAGGCTGTTAAACAATGACACGCCACGGCCAAGCACAGCACCTCCAGCTACAGAAGCTTCGCTCCAGCAGAGGAACTGGCGCTGTAGGGACTGGAAGGGACAGGCAGGAGAAGCACGTCCCACTGCGTCCCCTCCTCTTGCATGGAGGCCGTGGCTGTGCCTTGGGAGCTGGGTCATGCACAAGCCCCAGAGACACTCAGCTGCTGCAGCATTGCACCCAGAGCCTGTGGGCCAGCACAGCCCACGCTGAGACAATGCAAAGGGCACAGGAATGGTGCTGGGAGACTCCTGATCCCCTTTGGCCTCTGCCACCGACCTCCTGCATCATCCTGGGCCTGCTGCTCAGCCAGAGGGCAACCCCACATCCTCAGGGAGCTCCTGCAGCAAGGGCTCCACACCCAACCCATCCATCAGGGCACAAACAGCTTGTCCAGGAAACAACAGCTCAGCACATTATTATATATTAAAAAAAAAAAAGGCATGGATTCCTGCATGGACAACTGAGATTGAAACCAGAAGTGACTCCGGGACTGTCCCTCGGCAGCCCCAGTGCTCTCTTGAGCCAAGTGCCATGGCAGTGCCGTGGTGCTGCCAGCTGTCGCTGAGCTCATGTGCTCGACTGAATGGCTGGATGCAGCAGCGAGGCGCTTTGTTGCAGAAAACCTTTGAATTATGTTTTCAGGGGCAGGAAACAGAAAAGAACAAAGAGCGAAAAAAAAAAAAAAAACAAACAAAAAACGCTTTGGGACAAACGTTGCTGTAAGTGATGTTTGGACAGCTCTATAACAGAGCAGTGTGGCAGATGGGAATTAGCTCCTGCCCAGTGCTGCTATAACAGAGCCCAGAAACCAGCCCCAGCGCGGCTGTGACCACGGCGTGGTGTCACTGGAGAGAACATGTGAGCTCAGAGCACAAGGTCTTCCCCGACCAGCATGTCTTCCTTCTGCTTCAAGATTTTGGCTTGTAGATGATGGAAAAAGGACAGGAACATTGGGTGTAAGTCGATGGGAAGGATGCTGTCCTCGGGACACCACCCAAGGCTGTGTGTGGAGTTGCCGCTGCTCTGGGGAGACGTGGCTGGGACCATGGTGCTGGAGCCAAGAGCCACGAGTTCTCTCATTTCTCAGGCGAGTGGCTTTGCCCTTTTCAAAGCACATTGAGTTCCCTCCGAACACCTTCTCAGGTCTTCACTCTTGCCCAGTCCTGTTACTCTACCCTCTGGGAGAGCAAACAAAAGGACTCTGACCTTGTCACACCGGAGCAAAAGGACTCACCAAGGCCCTAGAGCTCTTTGGGCCTGGCGGTGCACATCTGCACCAGGCAGCAGGGCCGGCACAGGCAGCCAGACCTTCTCTGATGTCATTGTTTATGGCCATTCCTGCCACTGAAGCAGCTGGCTCAAAGCTTTCCATGTCCTGACGTGGCTTGAATGACACTGCAGATAGGATTTCAGGTTAAAAAGGAAGTGGAAAAAGAAAAGAGCTCAGCTCCCAGTTTTGCTGAACAATGAGGGATTTTCTTGTTTCTGTGCTTGTTGTATTTCGTTACCTAGAGGCTCTCCAATTGCTTTCCTGGAACTGTAAAAGCCTTGCTATCAGATGTCTGCCTTGTATGACAACCAGCGCGTTACGAAAACCGCAGCGCGCAGCCACGGAGAGCAGCTGGAAAGCCACGGCCTGCCGCCTGCCAACTGGCCCGGGCCCTGCGCTCCGGCACCGCGGGCCGGTCGTCCTCCACGGGAAGGGCTGGACGGGGGCTGGAAGGGAGCACTGCCAGGAGGGGTCACCCTCTGTGACCCTGCTGTGTGCCCAGCTGGGTGGCTGAACACCCAGACTTCAACCTTCGGTTCCTTCCATCCTCTGTAGTGGAGAACGGGACTGACCGGCAGCTGGATCCTCTGTATATAAACATTACTCTCTAAAAATGTTCAGGTATTTCAGACTCGATGGCAATGTCCCCTCATACAATTACCAGTTACGATGAATTAGCTTTTTATTTTCGTGAGCTTGCGTGACACTTGCATTGCTGCAGGACAGCTGGGGTTGAAGGGCTGTTCCACTCCCATTCTGCTCACAAACTGCAGAGGTACGGCCTCCTCCTGCTCTCCTCCCCAGAGGAAAAACTGCTCCCCGTGCTGTCAGCCTGGGACCTGCACCTCCAGCCTGATTGGAGATGCCCAAAGTGGTGCTCTGCAAGGGGAAGAGGTTCCCAGCTCCTTGCGGCTCACATGAGCCGACTAGAGGTCAATTGGCCAAGCCCAGAAGAGTCAAGATCGAGTGACAGCAACGAGTTTGTGTTAGAAGAAGTAGGAAACCACCGGGAGGAGATGACAGGTAGGACAACAGATGCACATCTCGGATGGATTTCTGAAACCTCAGCTGGATCCTGCACTCAGCTGTATGTTGGTGTTTCAGATGCTCTGACTCCTCGCTCACTACCAGAGGGACAACTGGCAGGAGCAGGACCCGGAGTTGAACGGAGCAGTGTGAACTTGGACGCAGTGACCAAAAGACAGAGGATACTTGTGCATCACGGCTCCAGCTGCCTCGAGCCTGCCAACCGCAGCTGTGAGACTCATGGCCCATCTCGGCTGCCAGGTTTGTTTGCTGAAATCCACTGGCTTTGAAATGTGTACAAACTACCCCTGGAGACTTGGCTGGGGCCTCCCTGCTGCTTTTGTTTGAGCTTTAAAACCGCAGTGGAAACCGATTTTCAGATATGTTAACGCTGGAGATGGCCGGGCCAAGTTAAAGCTAACAATCTTTGAAAAATGCTTCCTGAGCACCCAGGGAAGCGCGGGTGTGCTCTGTCGGTAATGCTGTATCAGCATCGGGATGGCTCTCTGGAAAACAGCCTTGCTCAGTGAAACCAGGCTGTGCCCTGCCGTGGGGACCAGCTGCCGGTGAAAGCCTCTCCTCGGTGTGCCCCAGCAGGGCAGAGCAGGTCCCTGCTGCCTCCTCCAGCACTAGCACCTGTGGAGGTGCCCCAGGACGTCCCCTCTTCCCTCACAGGGAGCTGTAGGACTTCACGGGCCAAACACGCTGCTCTCCCCTTCCATCTCTTCTGCTGGTCCGTTGCCAAGTGGTGTGTGAGTTTGTACGAGCCCAGCCAAGCTTGACCTGCTGTGGGGCTACAGGGGAGCTGCCAGCATCAGGTCTTTCCCTTGGCCATGTGTGCAACACAGACTGAGAATGTACCAGCAGTAAAGCTGGATTGTTTTAGAGCACTTGTCTGCTTCCTTGTAGAGCACTCGTCTGCCTCATTTCCTACATCTGTCAAGGGGATACAATACTGAAGTGTCTTTTTCCTTTAGACATAAGCAAGACTAAGAACAAGACTAAACATCGCCTTGGTGTTAGGGAAAATTCTCCAGGAGGTGGTGTGGCTGCGGGGATCTGCGATGAAAAGGGTGTTCCCAGAGCTGGTGCTGTTCCTGGAGGTCATGGCCGTGTGGGTTCCCTCCAGCACCGGTGCAGAGAAGCAACACAGAGCCAAGCCGAGGCGCTGCAGAAGCTCATCTCTGTGCCCAAGACCGTGGATGGGTGTCAGCTTCCTTGAGCTAACCCGAACCTCTTCCAGAAGCAGAAGATAAGCAACACGCTCCCTGCTGCAGGTCAATTTGTTGGCACAGGGAGCAGCCAGATCCTTGTGCGTCTCTTCCAGTAACAGCACGGACATCTCCCCTGTCACTTCTGCAGACGAGGATATCTCAGCATCACTGGAGCACAAACCACTGCCTCTAGCCCAGGGAAAAGGCAGGGGAGCCAGGTGAGACCACAGCAAAGCACAGGTGGAGACCCCTGGGTACTGCCCCAGCACAGCCCTACTGCAGATGGATGAGCTGAAGACAAGTTCTCCTTAACACCACCTAAAGCGGGTACTGGACACAGCACTGCTGTCACGTCGGCTGTATTAAACAAAACCAGATGCAGCGTGCGCAAAGTGTAAACACACCGCAGCCACAGCACACCCAAGCCCAAGGCACGTGTGCCTCATCCCCATGGAGCGGGTGCCTCTGCACCTTCCACAGGCGATTTCCATGCTACCGGGCAGTTCTGCACAAATCCTGGACAGGATCTGGACATGGTGCAACCTTTGCACTTGCCCTTGTGTGAATACCTTCAAGATTTTCTCCTGATGTGCTTTCTCCTATCTTTCTCCAGCAGCCTTAAAAGCCTCTGTCCATCACTCCCTTCTGCAGCGGGCTGTGCCTGTGTGGCTTGTCTCACTGAGGATGGTTTGACTTTGTATTGCAGCTTCCAATCCTTGCTTGAAAAGGAGAAGTTGTGGTTATTGCTCGTGGTTTGCGTCTCTGGTCCATGAATTTTGTACCTTGGCAGAAACCTGAGGAAGATCCCACTAATATTTGTACATTCTCTCCATGGGAAGCTAGGATAAAAAAACTCCAAGAAAAAATGGGAGGAGAAAAATTATTTGTACTTCTGTCAGAGGGCTTCCATCTCTGAATTAGCTCGGTGAGCACAGGAACACCAGCCTGTGCATTAGGTAATGGCCAAGCGCTTGGCAGGAGGCAGAGCTGGCTCAAGCCTGTGTGGGTCCCTGAAAGTCTGCTCGAATTTCAACGTAGGGGATATACAAAGAAACGTTAAAATAGTAGATGGAAATATAGCACTCTGCTGTAAAAAAAAAAATAAAAAAATAAGAGGGGAGTGATTATGAGCCGGAATCTTGGCTCTATTGAGTATTTTTTTTATATAAATAAAACAGAAAACGGCATCATGTTCCCAGGGACATGCTGGCAAAGAGCAGGGATGGAGTCTGCGAGAACCTATATTTTATGCCCTATAACTTAATAAGGCCTTTGCATGATTTTGGTATTTTTATTGGTTCTCAGAAGCGCGCAATGTCAACACGTGAAGCAGCCAGAAGAGCAGCACGTGGAGGGCCATGTGCTGAGAGGCAGCAGGGACGTTGGGGACCACGGGATGGCACCAACCCTGCAAGGGCTCCTTGTGGGCACAGGGGGAAGCAGCCTTATTTGGGGCAGGGCTACAGCCTTGTTCTGCGTATTTACGGTGCAGGACTGCCATATTAAGCCAGTGTTTCCACTTTCCAGTCAAGCCAGTGCTCAAACCACCACCTCAGCCCCAAAACAACACACATCCAGCTCCTTTGCTGCTTCCATCCCCTCACACTGTTCTCCTTTATAGCAGCCACAACATCACCAAAGAGAGAAACAATGCACTCCAGCATCAAGCATCCACACCGTGCTCAAGGACACCTGCCTGCCCTGCAGCCTCCCTTTGTCCCAGGAGGGACTCCAGGAGCTGCCACCAACCTCGTTCAGACGCGGGGTCCCTGCACGCCTCCTGGCATGCACAGTGTGGGAGCTGACCTGTTCTCTGGCTGCAGAGGCAGCAAAACTTGTGCCCCAGGTGAGCCTGGCACCTCCAGCAGCACTGGCTGCATCCAACCTGCTGGGCTATTGCCCCACAGGATGAGCCTCTGAGTCCATGCTTCTGACAGCTGAGATCCACCACAATAATCAGAATATATAAATCATGTTGTCAGGCTGATAACTCCCCTTTACAAGCAGAGAGATCTGGCTTCAGTTGCAGAGCAGCCCGTTGGCACTGGGCAGCACCATCCTGCACCCGGCACCACCGAATGAGCCCAGGCCAGATCCTGCCCTACTCCCTCGGCCCTGCAGCTCTCGTCTCAGAGACAAAATTATGTTTCTGTTTCCTATAGCATTGAGATCAGACCTCCAGACAAACCACACAAGCCTAGGATATTCCCTGAGGATTCGGAAATCATTTCCTACTAATTCCTCCTCCTACCTATATTTAGGGGAGAAACCTTGGAAGGGAAAAACAGAAGTAATCAAGTAATCACCCAAATTAAGTGACAGAGGGCAAATCCCTAAACTGCAGGCCGAGGCCAGCTGGGACAGCCAGGGCAGATGCAGCAGAGAGGCAAGCCCAGGCTGCACAAGCTGTCCCAAAGCCTACGCAAAGCCTGCAGCAGACCAAAGAAGTGATCCACGTCTCAAAGACCAACCCTCCCCCTGGATGCAGCTTTTTTTTGTGTATAAAAAAAATAATGTTTTACGCCAACCCTTGCAACAAGCCATGTCTTGGATGACTTCCTGCCCTAAGCAGTGTCCTGGTTCAGTGCCTGCATCTCCCACTCAGTCTGCCCCCACGTGTTTTGCTGCAACATGGCAAGTCCTGTTACAGCAGGACTAACGTCCGCAGTATTTGCTGTCCTTGAAATAAAAATAAATCAAATAAAAATGCATATTTCTTTCTTGCTAAGGTTTAAATGGAATCCAGCCTCCCAGACAAAACACTGCGAACTTCCTTTTGTCCCCTCACTGCAAAAGATGCCCGTACTGCACATCTGGGCTCACGCTTCAGCCACGAGGAAGGCAGAAGTCATCTTGCACGTAGGGGATTTAGACAAGAGCACACAGCATTCATCACTGTCCTTCTGGGGCAAGATGCAACCACCAAAATTTGGAAACCAGATCACAGTGACCCTCTGGAGAGGGTGCAGGAGCTGTGCTGGGCCAAGACGTGCACCTGGCTGGCTGTGACGCACACAGCCAGCCAGTGCAGCTGGGAAGAGACCACTGGCTGCTCCAGGAAACCCATGGACCGCCTGGCGGAGGTGAGCAGGATGCTTTCTCAGACTCACTCGGACACCTGTGATGCCGGGATATCCAGGAGGCCCTTCTTTTCCCTTCAGTCCTTCAGTGCCCTTTTCTCCTTTCTCTCCTTCCAGGCCTTGCTCTCCTTTGTCTCCCTGTGGAAAAGAGAAAGTGGGAGTTTTCATACCCACACCATGCACGGATCACCGTAAATGCCTCTCGCAAGGTAAAAAAAACACCACATAATTAATATTTCAGGAGTCTGGGAGGAAGAGAGCCTGCAACCAAAAGGATGAATGAGGATGAGTCATAATACACTTGACATTTAAAAAAATAAGCAAAACCATTTTTTTTTTTAAAGTTTCTTGGCTGGAGGAGAAGGAACTCCCCCATTACACAGGGTAATGTGAACTCTGCTTCTCCTGCGATGAGGCCTGAACCTCCCACGTGAATGAGACAGCGGACAACATCTGAGAGACTCCCTTGCCTCACCCAGAAGCCCTGAGCTCAGGATGCTGGAAGATTTTAAATAGGACAGGTTTGTCTGGAGCAGCCACCTGGCTCTTTCTGCCAGCGGGAAGCAGCCCAGGGCTTGACTGAACACTACAAAACCGCGTTATCTCACCCTGCGAAGGGTTTGCGGTTGGAGCAGTAGGTATCATGCCATGTCTGCTCTTATAGCTGATGGCACGTTTCATGGAGATCATCAAAAGGGCCGATTCTGTACTGAGAGCGGCACCATGCTGGTGCACCAACCAGCCTCGATGGACTCAGTCTTTGCTGTGCTAGAGCAGAGCCACGTCTCTTTGGGTTACAGCAGTGAGCAGTGGCCCTTCTGCTACCCAGAGACAAGTTCAGTTCGAGGAAACCTTGCCTGGTTCAAGAGCTCTTGGGGACAACCAGGGTGGCAAAAGAATACAGACAACTTGACTGTCTTTAAGGGGGAATCTTTTGGTCCAGCACTCAGAGATAAGCAGAACTAGAGACACATGGCAAATAGCTTAACCAGAGCGAAGCAATAAAGTGCATTGTTGTGGGACCGGCTGCTTTTTCTTTCCATGGAACAAAACTGTTGGCCTGTTTGGAAAGGCCGGCTGTGCAGGGACAGAAATCAGAGTCCTGTTCCAAAGGCAAGGTAGCAAGCTCACAGCAGTCAGATAAAGAGAGCGATGCAAGCCCTAAGCAAGCACCTGGGACCTTGCCAAGAGGAAGGGGATCTGATTTCTCTCCTTGCAAACAATGTTCTGGTCAGCGGTGCAGGGGATAATGATGGACAATTCTTGATTTCCCCTGCCAACCCCAGGAATTCCTGATTAGCTGGAAATTCAATCTGTAAAAACTCAAATAAAACAGACAAATTGTTGGAAACTAGATCTTGAAGGAGTTGACCTTTTTGGAGATCTGATCACATGCCAAAAATGTGGGTAGAGGAGTGAAACACGAGGAGTCCATTATGTGTGTCTGCAGGAAAAAAAAAATCTTCACTTCTTATTTCTAAATAAATTAACCCATCAAAGAAGTGAGGGGATCAGAGACGAGGGCACACTGCACCAGAATGCCCTGCCTGCTGCAGACCCTTTGTATCACACATCTTACCTTGATTCCATCTGGCCCGGGTGGTCCGCTGTCCCCTTCCAGCCCTGGTTCTCCCTGCAAGACAGAAGCAAGCAACATAAAGCTGTGCCCACACACTCTTTTTCCGCCCCTCCCACTGCCTTCAGCAAATGATTCATGGCAGCAGGTCAGGCTGCAGCAAGAGGAGCCCAGGCCAGCACTTCCAATGTGTCCCATCCCATGCCCTAACGCTGATTGAGCTCTTCCTGGGGCAAGAGTAGCAGCTCAGCCTCCTGCTCTGTTCTGAGCTTTTTCTCCATAGACCCAGCTGTGGAGAGGAGCTCTTTCCCTGTGCTGGAAAGGGGACTCAGTCTGCCCTCATTTCACCTGGGGCTTCCCCATCCTGCTCCAACAGCTGACCTTGGTCCCGAAAAGGGACAAGAGCCATGGCCAGCTTCAGTCCATGAACTCATCCCGTCCCTTCTCCCTCCCATGCGGCACGGAGCAGCCAGTGCTGCCCTGCCTGCTGCCTCTGGGATCTGGTGTAAGAGAGGAGCCCGAGCAGAAGGTGACTGTACTCACTCTTTGACCGATGAGGCCTTGCTCTCCAGGAGCTCCCAGCTGGCCAGGATCACCCTAGAAAGAAGGCACCACAGACATTGAGATGCTGCTAATGAGTATGGAGTGCTTCCTGTTGCGCTGCTCATTTTGGCTTTTTGTCCCTGTGCTCACACAAACACCTTCATCTTGCAAGGCTGGCATCACCTGCACCTCCTGCACCCCTCGGGGGCTGGAACAGGGACACCCACCAGGACAGGGCGTGGAGGAGTGGGGCTGGGATGGGGGTAACGTTCCCTGCAGCAGCCATACAGCGCTGTGCTCTGCACCCGTAGCTAGAACAGCCCTGGTATCACACCAGTGTTGTGTCTTGGTGAGCAGTACTGGCACAGCACCAGGACTTCACCCAGAGCCAGCAGGCCAGGGGTGGGTGAGAGATGGGAAGGGGACATCGCTAGGGCAGCTGGCCTAAAGCGACCAGAGGGATATCCCATACCGTGTGGTGTCACACTCAGCAATAAAGGGTGGGAAATGGGAAGGGGAGAGGGGGCTCTTGTCTCTTGTTATGAAAATGTCTGTCCTCCCAAACAACTGCTACATGTACCGAGGCCCTATTTCCCGAGACATGGCTGAACATTGCTCCTTGATGGGAAGTAGAGAATAAATTGTTTTTCCCCTCTCTGTGCTTCCACGCAGCCTTCACTATTTTTTTTTCCTCTTCCTGTTCCCTTTAATTAAATTATCCTTATCTCATCCCAGTCTCATGGAGGAGACAGCCAACTGCTCTCCAAGCCCCAGC
This sequence comes from Aythya fuligula, assembly GCF_009819795.1. Lineage (NCBI taxonomy): Eukaryota > Metazoa > Chordata > Aves > Anseriformes > Anatidae > Aythya > Aythya fuligula. The sequence goes on from NC_045577.1 coordinate 6,618,229, forward strand.
ATGACTGCAGAGGGCGGAGAAGATCCACAATCTTCAATGGGCCCCAAATGAGTGACCTGAAGGTGTCTGGAGCTGGCAGATGGATCTTGGTGACAGGCTGCGAGGCTGGGATTTCCCTCTGAGGGTACAAGGGACATGGGGCAGCTGCCTCCCATGTGTGCCATCCAAGATAACTGCTTTGCGAGGAAGAGAGCTCAGGAAATGCAGTGACAGGGGCAGAAGGGGAAGGAGTTGTGCTGTCAGGGGGCAGAGGGGTGCTTGTGCAAATCACCATGTCCTGCTCCAGGAATGGCAGAGCAGGGGCAGCCGGGAGCACGGGAGCTGAGACAGCCACGCAGTATCAGGACGCCACAGACACGGTAGCACCAGTGAATTGTCAGAAGATTTGCCAAGGAAAACATGGCATAGGATGGGGCTGGGGGTGGGGAGCGAAGAACAGCGAAGAGGAAATTGCATTTAATCCCCACACAGAGACTGTTCACAAGCTCTCCACACAGGAGCAGACCTTCAAACCAAGCCGAGAGGGGGACAAAATAAAATAAAAACCCCTCTGAGCTGCTCTGCACAGGGATTTTGTTCAAACAAAGAGATGGTTTTTATAGGCCTTTCCATGTGGACAAGAAGGTGCATTCATGGCCCTGGAGCAGGGCTCCCTCCCCCATAACCCTTAGAGGAGCTCAGTCCCCACATAGCTGAGGCTTGGAAACTGTGGCAAGACCTTGTCTGAGGGTATTTTACGCTTGAGACCTTCCTAAGACTCTTCTTGTTTCACATCAGAAGCTGCCTGGATCTCTGGGTCTCGAGGACTCGCTTCTCTGCTCAGATTTTAGACCTGTGAAAGAGCTGAAGTTTATTGTCACGGCCCTTCCTCAGCTCAAGGCAGAAGATCCCTGGGACAGAGCTTGTCCCTGGCACTGACAGCTTCCCCTGCTGTGATGGGGCTCAGGAATTGGTAGCCAAGGACTTGAAGTTAAACTGTTTATTTTTTTTTTTCCTTTTAACCTTATCTTTATCGATTGTGCTGTCTACATTGGCTGCTGGAGGGTGAGCCTGCAATGCTACCCATCCCTGTAGGAACCAAAGTGTCTATTACCTCCCTGCTCTGACAGAGAAATCGCACTGAGGGCTTTTTCTTACCTTCATGCCAGGTTCACCTGCAAGGCCAGGTTGTCCCATTGAGCCAGGCGGTCCCTGGAAAAAAAAAAAATGAAAAAAACCATTGTAACCAAGTAGAAAGCAAGATCAAAGGCATAATTCCTTTAGCAGAGCCCTCCTGGGATAGCACAGCCCTGGTTGCAGTGTAATTACTTCCCCGGAGCTGGCTCAGGGTATGCAGCATCAAAGAAGCCAGCATCCCCTTGTGCCTGGTCCCTGCGGGGGCTCTGCTCTTCTCTCACGCCCCCAGCCTCCTCTGCCAGGCTCCTCTGTAACTCCTTCCAACCCTCTGCTGGTAACCCTGGCAGAGGGGCTCAGTATCCCTCTGACAGCCAAAAATGAGTGCCTGAGCTGCAAAGTATGGAAAATTAAGGTATAAAAAGGTAGAAGAGAGAATGATCTTGCAAATCGTTCATACTAGGTGTGCAGCTGCCACTTGCAGCTTTGCAGTCGTGGGGCCACAGTTCCTTAAACACCTTTGGTGCTGAGATCTATTGGGAGCTTTAATCTTTGTACATTTTCTGCTACTGCTGGTAAGAATGGGGAATGACAGTCTGGAAAGCAAGCCCCAAGATGTGACAGCAAAGCTTGTCTTTAAGGGATTTGAGGGCTTTATTTTCTTATAATACTTGCTTTCTGGACAACAATCCCCCTTCTCTTTGCAGCTAGGAATAAAGGAAAAAAGAGCATATAGTCAAAGGGAGCACTTGGCTGCACAGGGAATAAAGCCAGTTCCTGGCTTGCTGAAATGGATTTGGGCAGAGGAGGGAGCAGGGTGAGTGCTGGGTTTATTAACAAATGGTCAAGTCACGCAAAGAGAAAACTCAAGCTCCAATGAAAGCAAAAATCCTGCTTTGGTTTCCCCAGCAGTGCCAGTGCAGGGAAAGGCTCCTGGAAGAGACACAGATTTGAATAAACCTCTGTACTTTCTTGGTTGGCAGCATCCAGAGAGGCTTGGTAGCAGCTTTCCAGCTCCCCAGTGTGGTTTACCACGCTGAGAGCTCGCTCCATCCAGTCTAGCAGCCATGAGAATGGAAACTTTCCTGACTCATACACTTTGCAGTAGACTGTATTAAAAGGCACCTTTGCTGCTGTTTCCACAACCAAGCGAAACATCATGGCTGCTTCACAGCTCAGGACCTGTGGAAGGAGCTACCCAAGGGGACTGGTACCCCGGTATAATCAGCCAAAACTCTAATATTTCAACGAGAAGCAAATAAGGCCAAGACTGTGAATGAATTAGGGGGAAGTCATGGAGGCATCTCCTGCATCAGGGCACTGTTTGGCAGCTGCTGCTGCCTTGGTTATGGTGTGTTTGTGCCACTGCTTCATGGCAACAGCAACCCAAAAAGCACCGTCAGCAGCGCAGGCATTTCTCTGAGCTCCTTCCACTGGCTGCAGACCTCTGATGGGAGTGCCACAGCAGTCCAGGCTGGCTGACAAAACTGTGCCTGGTCAGCAATGGGACTAGTGAGGGAGGCAGAAAAGACCAGTTTTTATTTTGAAGGCTCTATTTTGTTTCTGACTCTGCTCCCTGGTACAGAAGTGGTCCCTGGAGTGGTGGTAGAGCCACGCCTGAGGTGTGCTTGCTGGAGGGTGGCCAGCTTTGCAATGTTTCTCTTGTTGTGGAGATGGGGCTGCCCACATACCAGCAGGGTGCCCATGCCCTGAGATGAAAATGATGCTCGGATTTCTGGCTCTCACTGTTTGCTTTGGAAGTTGATATTCAGACTTGAGGGAAATCCTTCCTGCTCATGTCCCTGGGTGTGAAAGCTTTCACCTCTGCACCCTTGATTCTCCCTCAGTCCTGCCACTCTCGATGTAAAGGGAAAATAAATAGGAGCAAAGACCAGACCTACCTTATGCCCGATTTCTCCCAAAGGCCCAGGTGGCCCCTGTGGTCCTTGTGGACCCTGGAAAACAGAGACACAAGGCTCTTTTCATGCAACTGTTTTCCCTTCTGAAGGGCCATCATTTCTGCAGCCTGTAAGATAAAACACTGGTTCCCTCCCACATCACAGCAGAGCTACGCAGTGTGCCAGAGATGGCCAGCAAGATGGAGGGACCGGTAATGGGTGCTCTGAGGCATCAAAACAGGCAAACAACAGCTCAGAAGGCCCTTCACCTTTCTGACTCCAACCTAGAACAACCGCTGATGGTTACCTGGAAGTGTCTGGTTAATCCTCTCCCTCCAGTCTAGGAAAGTCCTGCAGACACAGACAGCAGAAGGCCCCTCACCTTGTTTCAGTGGTCCTGCTGGCTCTCCTGCAGGTCTGTCTGCACATTTCATCTCCCAGAGCCTCCCTCAAAGCTGCAGGCTCAGTTCTGACACCGTCAGACTCCCTCCTGTTCCCCCCTCAGCCCAGCCCAACTCTTCTCATTACATCTGATCCTGTCCAGACCCAGCCTTGCATTTCTTTCCTCCCTTCCCCTCCAAAATCCACCCCAGGCTGTATCCCACACTGTCCCTGGTTGATCCACAGTCCCCTTTTCCTTTCTAGGGGTCTGACCTGATCTTTCCTCAGGCCTCCTAGAACTCTAGCCACATCTTTCACATCTCTGACCACACTGGAACTGGCCAGGATGGAGATGGGAATCAGTAGCGGGGACAAACAGACAGAGAAAGAAATGAAGACTGTATGTGCATGGAGAGACAGATGGAGAGAGAATGGTGAGACACTTGCCGGGTCGCCTGGTGCCCCTTTTGCTCCTGGAGGTCCTGAAGGCCCTTGGATACCCTAGAAAAATAAACGACACCAAGGTTAGCTCTAACCCCATGGCAATCCTTCATGCTTCATAGCAGTGACATGCAGTAAGAAGAGCGGAAAGGTGGCCCTGTAAGTGTGAGACACTCCAAGTTCTTCCTCCTGGACCAGGAACCAAAATATAAGAACTTGAGTAAAAACGAGTTTATAAAAGAAAGCACCAGTGATGGGCACTTACTGGGAAGCCACGCGATCCTGTCTCCCCAGTCTCGCCCATCTTCCCCTGTGAACACACGGTTACAGCCATTAGCAGCTGGAAATGTGCTCGGACACCTGCAGTGCTTTGGCCAGAAGCTGCAGGTTTCTGGGCACCGTGGGCACCCCCAGGGGGTTTGTGCCTTGCTGGAATTGGCAGGCACTGGGTCCCTCAGGGGACGTACCTGCAGCCCTTCTGGCCCCAGCTTGCCTGGCTCCCCGGGACGGCCCTGCAAGGCAAAAAGACAGCACACGCTGTATTGGTGAAGCTCTTTGCCTCACCCCACCTGCTCTTGTGTTTTTCTGCATCAGATATCCACACCAGTTCCCTGGAGCTTTTGAAAGGCCAGATGCCCAGCATCCTGCTCTGAGGAACACCCCAACCCACGGGGAGTTTGGGCAACGGGCTGCATGACCTACATCCTTTTGAGCAAATGCTGCTTTGGAGGAAGATTTTGCTTTGGCTGCGTGGAGGACTCATTCCTGCTGGCTGGTTCTTGTGGAGCCATTGGACAGCCCCAGTTTCTGGAGGAGGATGGGACCTTGGTCTGTCCAGGGCGTTTCATAATGCTGCTAAGAGCAATCTCAGCCAAGCTGGCACTCACCTTGGCACCTCGCGACCCCGGCTCGCCTACTGGTCCATCAGGCCCTCTGGCGCCCTGGAAAAATGAAAAGAAGGGAAAACAAATTAAGAAAAAGAGGGAAAGAAGGAGGAGGAGAAGGAAGATTCCTTCGCCACTGTAATCAGCAGTGCAGCCTGTGTTTGGGGAAGGTTCCCAGCCTCCCTGCTACAGCCTGACAACTCCCACCTCCACCAGGTGAGGTTTGGGGCACACAAGGAGATGGCTCAGGGGAGCTCCACCTGTGGATGGCTCCAGCCTCAACCACCACAGTTGTCCTTGCTCTTCTAACCCTTGGGGCATTTGGGCTTTGCAGGCAGGGCAGGGCTGTAGCTCAGAGGTTGAAGTTTGGGTGCCTGAGCTCCGCTCCTGTGCTAAGGCTTTACAGGATTTGTGCAGAGGATACGGCTCATGGGGAATGCAGCAGTCACCCCAGCTGTGGACACCTGGAAGGACACTGAGAGCAGTCCTGGGGAAGCCAACCCACACCTGGCTGGGCTGAGCAGGGCAGCTTGGAGCCCAGGGCTCAGAAGATCCCTTCTGTGTTGTGTTCTGCCTCATTTCTCACCATTCACCAGCACACTGCACCAGAACACTTTTTATTCCCCTTTAAACTAACCACCAGCTGCAGACCAAAGCCAGAGGAGAAAGGCATGTCAGGAACAGCCCAATTCTCAGACACCACCTCCATGCCGATGGCTCTGCCATGCACAGGGTCACAGTCCCAGCCTTCCTGGTATCACAGAAT